>NC_137902.1:6240000-7440000 GCF_963455335.1 Martes martes | reverse complement strand
GACATTTCTCCAAAGATATACAAATGACCCAAAAGCACATGAAAAGATGCTTCAATATCTTGATCACTACAGAAATGCACATCAAAACCTCAGGGATAGCTTCCACATTCATTAAGGATGGTTGAAAGATAGAAGAAAAGAGAAAAAGTGCTGGCAGGACCAGGAGAAACTTCAACTTATGTATATTGTAAAAGGCGCAGCAGCTGTAGCAAACGGCCGGCACCTCCTCAGCAAGTCACACAGAAAGTTACCATCCACAGCCAGGTATATACCCCCAAAAGAGTGGAGGACAGGTGTTCAAACAAAAATCCGTACACAAATGCTCAGAGCAGCACTACTCACAATAGTCAAGAGTTGAAAACAACCCAAATGTCCATCAACTGACGAATGGATCAACAACATGCGGTCTATCCGCGTGAGGAAGGATTATTCAACCGTAAGCAGCAATGGACTACGACCACACACCCCAACACGGCCGGCCTTGAAAACATTACACTAAGTCAGAGAAGCCAGACACAGAAGCCCACATGCTGCGGCCGTTCCGCCATCCAGGACAGGCAAATCCCCAGAGATGGAATGCAGGTCGGCAGCTGCCAGGTTCTAGGGAGACGGGAGACTGCAAAGTGACTGTTTAATGGGTGTAAGGGGTCCTTTGGGGGTAATAAAGTCCCAGGACTAGCTAGAGGAGATAGCTCTACAGTACTGTATATGTACTTAATGGTGCTGAATTGAATGATTAAAATGGTAAATTTTAAGTTATGTATGCTTTAAAAAAATTTTTAAGTTGACTATAGATATTAAAATATATTGGGCAGCTTACAGCTAACTTTTACCATGTATTTAACATACTGTCTTAGGTGCTGCTGAGCCTTATCTCCATCAAAGAAAACCCATTGAAAAAAAAAACAAAATAAAAAAACCCTAAAAGTGTGACCATCCTACAGTACAAGGATATGGAAAGAGATGCTTGGATTTAGAATTAGCCCAAGCGGGCACATACAGAACCAGGACTTGACCCCAGGCACTCTGCTAGTACAATTAATATTTTTTTTAAGATTTTATTTATTCATTTGACACAGAGAGATCGAGAGTAGACAGAGAGGCAGGCAGAGAGAGAGGGGGAAGCAGGCTCCCCGCTGAGTAGAGAGCCTGATGCGGGGGCTCGATCCCAGGACCCTAGGATCATGACCTGAGCCGAAGGCAGAAGCTTAACCCACTGAGCCACCCAGGTGCCCCAGTACAATATTTTTACAAACAGTTCCCAAATTTGTATGATAGAAGTCTAGATTTTCAGTTGTTCAAAATCTAGATTACAGTGCTGGTCCTAAATAAAATACAGCAAATGATAAAGATGTTTAATACTCTTATACATCATCTTCTGGCCCAAAGCTAAGTAATAAACTTTGGTTTTATTAGGTTAAGGCTGTTATTTCAAAACGTGCATTAAATCACCCCTTGGCAAATATCAGTAATCATTTTTTCAGGTAGAGAATAATTAATGGATGCTAAAAGTGTGAGTAAAAGTTTGCAGAGTCTCAAATCATGTCCCCACAAGATATTCGAAAGGGCAAAACAGTATCTTTGCAGTGAAGAAGGCTGGCGGTCACTACCCTACCAGCCAACTTTCCTTAAGGATCTTACATTCCCTCCTGGCAATGTCCATCATGACAAAGACTGAATGAGTTCATCTTTGTATTCCCACAAATACCTAAGACAGCAAGCACTAGACACTCATTAAATGTTGAATTAACCATATCTACCACATAGAAATGCATCTGGCAAATGTATACTGAAAAAATTTAAAAGCAATTTTTATAAAAGGTTTCAAGCAAAAGGGAGAAGGGGCATTGGATTAATTCAAAATGTACCTTTTCCTCTCTCCAGGGCTACAGGTAAAGGGTGGTAGTTGTGTGCCCCATATTTAGACTCTCGCTCAAAGATGTAATCAGAAGACGGAGGACCTTGGATTGTCTTTTTAGTTGCAACAGAGGTAGCAGAAGCCACTGAGGAATGAACTCCACGACGAAGCACAGCAATGGTCTGCAGATGAGCCAGTCTGGAAAACATCGTGTCCTTCAAGTAGGAAAAGCACCCACCTGTTCAAAAAGGAGAGAAGGCAGTGAGAGTTAAGAGTCTTCCCAGAGTCAGTGTGTGTCAGCCCACCACGTGGTGAGCATTTACCGAAGTTCGCCAAAGAATCAAGGCAATGAGGGAGAACAAAGACCCAGTCCTTGCATTGGGAAGCTTAAGGGAAATAAGCGTGGACGAGTTTAGAGCCAAACCTGACAAGGACTACAGCAGGATGTGCACAAAGTACTAGAAGTAAGGAGGCCAGGATAATAGGTAAGAAAACCAAGAAAAACTATGGATGGGAGGTCAGAGGCTTTGACTGCCGCATTTTTCTGTACCACTGAAGAATTCTTTTTTTTTTTCCTTTTTTTTTCTTTTTTGTGACAGAGATCACAAGTAGACAGAGAGACAGACAGAGAGAGAGGAGGAAGCAGGCTGCCGAGCCCGATGTGGGGCTCGATCCCAGGAGCCTGAGATCATGACCTGAGCCGAAGGCAGAGGCTTTAACCCACTGAGCCACCCAGGCGCCCCTGGAGAGTTCTTTATTAAGCATACTTTTTTTTAAGTCATCGGTGCTGAGAGTACATCAAGGACAAGGAACTCATTCTGGGGACTCAGGGAGGGTTGCACAGCAGAGGAGCTAGAGAGGTGGTACCTGATCTTGTGGACTGAGCAGCGTTATAAAGGGACTACTGTGGGGCAGGATCCGTTCAGATGGGCAGACGCCCCCAGCATGCAGATCAAATCAGGGAAGGAGGTAGAATCAGCCCCACACTGGGCTCCCTGCTCAGTGGGGAGCCTGCTCCTCCTCCTCCCTCTGATCCCCCTCCCCCCCCAGTGCACTCTTTCCCTGTCTCTCCGCCTAATAAAAAAATAAAATCTTAAAAGTTGCCAGGGGCCCCTGGGTGGCTCGGTTGGTTAAGCTTTGGACTCTTGGTTTAGGCACAGGTTGTGATCTTAGGGGCGGGGCTCCTCGCTCAGCACAAGTTGGCTTGTTCCTCTCCCTCCCCCTCTGCTCCTACCCCCTCTCTCACAGGCAGTTAGGGGCACACACGCTCGCTCGCGCTCTCTCTCTCAAATTAATAAATAAATATTTTTTAAAGTTGCCACACACTAAGCACACTTAACTATATCTATATTTTTTCTTATTTTTTGTCTATACCTATTTTTTAAAAAGACTACTTAAGTCATGTTTAGACAGAGTTCTATGAATGACAAGCCAAATCACACAACCTCCTAGCACTCAATGTGAGCTGCCAAATTAGCAAAAACTTAATACTTGGAGCTTGGCTTACTTCCCTTTCAGCTTGGCACGATGTGGTAAATCCAGTATGTTCAGGAATTCACAGTTACTAAACAAAATCCACCACTCCATTTGCCCAGACTCACCGACTATCCTTTCTTCCCACGGTTCAGATGAGAATACAGATTTTTAATCTGAGTTCCAGGGATGGTGTTCAGAGGGACCAATAACTCCTGAAATAAAATGCAGAATCGTTCACATAAGTGTTTTCTCCTAAGGAGAAAGTCCCTAGCTCTCACCAGGTTTTATCTGGGAGAGGAACCTTATATAGGAACTAGCAGACACAGGACAGTGGCTAGTAAAATGCAAGGTCTAGCTATACAAAATGATACAGAACTTCCCTAAAATACTACTATGAAGTCTAAAACATGGATTTTAACTTTATTTCTTGGCCTTTTATGCTCTGAACACAGTAAGAATTAATGTTCTATTTGACCAACTAAAAAATTAACACAATTTCTGCCTTGATCAAATTAGCAATAAAACATAGCATTCCATCGTGGTACTCTGAACTAAAACCCCTTTTGAAAAGAACGACAGGGGTGCCTGGGTGGCTCAGTCAGTTAAGTGTCTGCCTTCAGCTCAGGTCACGATCCAAGGGTCCTGAGATGGAGCCCCACACTGAGTCCCAAACGGGGCTCCCTGCTCAGCAGGGAGCCTGATTCTTCCTCCTCTGCCGTATCCCCTGCTTGTGCTCTCTCTCTCTCTCTCAAATAAAATATTTTTAAAAAGAAAATAACTATAGCCATTATCACAGCCTCAGAAGGGTTTGTACTCTTAGACCAGTAACTTCACTCCTAAAATTCTATCATAAATACTCAGGAATGCAGAGAAACATTCATGCATAAAAAATGTTCATCAACAGGAGAATGGATCGACATAATCACATACATAACAGCGTGTTGTCATTTAAAATAACTGTAGGGGCGCCTGGGTGGCTCAGTGGGTTAAGCCGCTGCCTTCGGCTCAGGTCATGATCTCAGGGTCCTGGGATCAAGTCCCGCATCGGGCTCTCTGCTCAGCAGGGAGCCTGCTTCCCTCTCTCCCTCTCTCTCTGCCTCTCTGTCTACTGTGATCTCTCTCTGTCAAATAAATAAAATCTTTAAAAAAAAAAAAAATAAAAAATAAAAAAAAAAAATAAAATAAAATAACTGTAGTATAACAACACGGAGAGGTGTTTTAGGATGTGGTTAAGTGAAAAAAAACATATACGATATGTTCAAGATTATAAATAAAGAAGTCATATAATGAAAAAACTACCTGAAAAGGCACAAAAATGTTCACTGTTATTATCTTTCTACTATTCTGTACTTCCCACATTTATAATCAGAAAAAGAGTTGTTACAAATGAAGCTGAATGTCTGCCTAGGTTGTCACATTCGATAGAGAAAAAGCTTAGGCAACATACAAAACAAAACTAAGGGGAAAAGAAGTGTTTGAGAAGCTCTGAGAAAACACTCTGTGGTTAAAAGAAAGGCAGAAGTCATTTCCCCTAGGAAGTGCAACCTGGATTACAGCAAGTAGGTCTAGAAGTTTATTTGTATGAGGCAGGGTCCAATTCTAAAATAAAAACTACTCTCTGTAATGATTTTGCTATTAAGGTCTGCAGCTCTGTGACTAGAAGCATGCAGACACGCACTATGAAATGAACAGACATATTAAAAAAAAATAACTAAATACCCTCTTACTTAGCATTTTTTTAAGTAAGCTCTACTCCAAATGTGGGGCTTAAACTCAAACCCCAAAATCAAGCATCACATGCTCTACCAACTGAGCCAGCCAGATGCCCCCTAACTAGCATGGTTTTTTGTTGGTTTTTTGTTTAAGATCTTATGTATTGGGGCGCCTGGGTGGCTCAGTGGGTTAAAGCCTCTGCCTTCAGCTCAGGTCATGATCCCAGGGTCCTGGGATCGAGCCCCGCATTGGGCTCTCTGCTCCGTGGAGAGCCTGCTTTCTCCTCTCTCTCTGCCTGCCTCTCTGCCTACTTGTGATCTCTGTCTATCAAATAAATAAATAAAATCTTTAAAAAACAAAAACAAAAACAAAAAAAAAAGATTCTTTAAAAAAAAAAAAGATCTTATGTATTTATTTGACAGAGAGAGAAATCACAAGTAGGCAGGGGGGAAGCAGGCTCCCTGCTGAGCAGAGAGCCCGATGTGGGGCTCGATCCCAGAACCCTGAGATCATGACATGAGCCGAAGACAGAGGCCAACCCACTGAGCCACCCAGGCGCCCCTAATTAGCATGTTTTAAGTTGATTAACAGGTCGATACAGTATTGCAAGTGAAAGGAATTTTTGAAATTATCTAAATTCAACAGTCTTCATCTTTTTTTTTTTTAAGATTTTATTTATTTGATAGAGATCACAAGTAGGCAGAGAGGCAGGCAGAGAGAGGAGGAAGCAGGCTCCCCACTGAGCAGAGAGCCCAATGCAGGGCTGGATCCCAGGATGCTGGGATCATGACCTGAGCCGAAATCAGAGGTTTTAACCCACTGAGCCACCCAGGTGCCCCAACAGTCTTCATCTTATACAAGAAGTTATTTGCTCATCTAATTTGCAATAGAAATGAGATAAAATACCCATTTATCTGTGAAGTTCAGATAGTCTTATTGAAAAAATAACAACTTACTGATAAAACAATAACATTCAAACATTACCAATACTCATTCTTAAGGCTTTTACAGATGAACTCTGGATATTCAACTGGGAAAAGTCCTGCAGTAGGTATGTGATGATGAAACCAGAATCTGTACAAATATTTCTATTAAAGAACCTTCTGGGGCACCTGGGTAGCTCAGTGGGTTGGGCATCTGCCCGTGGCTCAGGTCATGATCTCAGGGTCCTGGGATCAAGCCCCACTTTGGGCTCCCTGCTCAGCAGGGAGCCTGCTTCTCCCTCTCCCTCTGCGGCCCCTCCTGCTTGCACGCACTCTCTCTAATAAATAAATAAATCTTTAAAAAAAATTTTTTTAAGTACACTGTACATTAACTACCTAGAATTTAAATAAAAACTTATTTTTAAAAAGTTCATTTCATTAAATTTAATGGCCTTCAAGAGTCAAAATAGTATGTGTAAGCCTGACCAGTCCAGGCTGTTCTCATGTGGTTAACCAAGGCCCACACTTGGGAAGGGGGAGTGTGTCCATGCAGGGGAGGGAGGCAAACTGCTACTGACGGAAAATTTTGACATTGCTTTCAGTAACCTACATAATTCACAAAGCCCTTCTTCAAGCTATTTTATTCCCATCTATCTAGTCTATCCTGTCTCCATGAAAACATATCTAAAACAGAATTTCCATAAAAGGCTGCATTTTGAAAATTCATCTAATTTAGCATGTACTACGAAATGCTAATTTTTTTAAATAACTCTAAAAGAAAAACCAGAAGTTCAGCAAAGCTCATCAAGCCACTTAAAGGGGCGCCTGGGTGGCTCAGTGGGTTAAGCCTCTGGCTTCGGCTCAGGTCATGATCCCAGAGTCCTGGGATCGAGCCCCACATGGGGCTCTCTGCTCCTCAGGGAGCCTGCTTCCCTCTCCCTCTTCCTACCTCTCTGCCTACTTGTGATCTCTCTCTCTGTCAAATAAATAAAATCTTTAAAAAAAAATTTTTTTAAAGCCACTTAAAATATTCCACTTGTAATTTGGCTTTCCTATATTGGTCAAATATTTACTTTTCCTGAGGTAACCATTCACAAATAGTTCTTTTTTTTTTTTTTTTAAGTTCTGCCAAGAAAAATTTGTTGGTTTGGGTTTTTTTTGTACGTAATCTGGCTAAAATTCAACTCAAGTGCGTCATTGGCACAAACATCTTAACCATTACTATTGAAAAAGGACTGGCTCTGCCAGACAACACCCTCCACACACCTCCAAAATTTGATCCATTCCTATTTTACTTTTTTTTTTTTTTTTTTTTGAAGTGGGCTCCACGCCCAGCGCAGAGCTCAACAGGGGCTTGAACTCAACCACCTACAGGTCAAGACCTGCCTAACTGACTGAGCCATGCAGATGCCCCAATTTCTCTATTTTAAAATATATGAGATTCAGGGGTACCTGATGGCCCAGTTGGTTAAGTAGCTGCCTTCAGTGGGGTCATGATCTCAGGGTCCTAGGATAGAACCTCACCTCATGCCACCTTGGGCTCCCTGCTCAGCAGTCTCACCTCCCCCTCCCTCACCCCACCCCCCCCCCGAGTGCTCATGCACATGTTCCCTCTCTCTCCCTCTGTCATAAATAAAATCTCTTTTTTTTTAAAGTACATTTATCGGGCATTTGGTTGGCTCAGTCGTCTGGCCATCTGCCTTCGGCTCAGGTCATGATCCCAAGGTCCCTGGATGGAGCCCAGCATGAGGCTCTCTGCTCAGCAGGGAGTCTGCTTCTTGCTCTGACCCTCTCCCCCCACAACTCCCTCAAATAAATAAACTCTTCTTTTAAAAAAAAAGATTTTTCTCTTGAGTGCTAATATATGCAACTGTTGAATCACCATATTGTACACCTGGAATTAATACAACACTATTTTAACTACACTGGAATTAACATTTTTAAAATGCTTCATTTAAAAAAAAAAAAAAAACAAGGGGTGCCTGGGTGGCTCAGTCGTTAAGGATCTGCATTGGGCTCAGGTCCATGATCCCAGGAGGCCTGGCCCCTGACTCCTTGCTCAGCAGGGAGCCTGCTTCTCCCTTCCACCACCACCACCCCCAACCCGGGCCCCTGGTAGGCTCTCACTATCTCTCCTCTCTCTCTCTCAAATAAATAAAATCTTTTAAAAAGAGGAACTCTACTTTCATACTTGCATCTTCTTCATAATCCCAACTAGGTTCTCTGAAGATGAAACCAAGATATTCTAATGAAAGAAGTCTATTGTTTATTTCAAATAGGTAAGATAAATTGGTTTACATAAATAACACTTCCAGGTTCCAACTGAGAGAACCAGTTTACCTACAGAAACTTACAAACCCAAAGAAGAGATTTAGAATTGCGAAAATTACGGATTAGTAATTTATTAAACCCAATTCATTTCAAACTCACGCCTGCTTTCCTCCCTGAATTTATCACCTCCCTTTATTTACCTAAGAGGTAAAACAGAAACCAAGAAGTAAGAGTTACAAAAGGTGGAGACCTCAGGTTCCTGAGCTTACTGATGCTCGCAAAGACCCCTAAGGATGAAGTCTTCATGCTGAAAACCCTGTTGGCCCCAATCCCTTGACACCATCCAATTAGTCTGCACGTTACTATAGATAAGGCTCTACTTCTGTAATTTTTTATTTGGACAGACTGGAGGGAAAAAGATGCTGGGGGCGGGGGAGAGATAAGCAGGTTGGGGGCAGGGCCCAGGCGCTACCCGGAAGGATTCGAACCCTTTTCAAGGGTCTCTCTCCATCGGCGCCCTCCGCCCCATTACGAAAGCCACCTGTTAACTGAGCAGTGCCCTCACATCCAGAATGCAGCCTTCTGGTAGACCTCGGGACCCCAGGGTCCCCGCGGTGCCCGCGGTGCCCGGAGCCTCCTCCCCACGCGCCGGCGCCCAACACCTTCTCCCAAACCCGAAGGCAGCCAAGGCGCAGTGACCTCGGAGCGCTGGGGGGCCGCGGGCCGGGAGGGGGGAGGGCGGAGGCCCGAGAGCCGAGGGCCCGCCCGGCTCCGCCTGCCCTGGCAGGCGGAGGTGCCACATCCTCAGCGTCTCTCAGCCTCCTGCCTCCTTCGTCCGCCCGCCACTCCCGGCCGGGATGCGCCGCGTCCCCGCCCGCCGAGGCTGCGCGGCCGCCCGCCAGCTCGCCCGCTGCGTCTGGCCCCGCGGTGCCCGCCGCCCGCCACGTAAAACGGCCGCAGAGGCGGAGCCTGCCCCCCGGGCGAGGCCCAGCGCGCCCCCTCAGCCCGTTCCCCCACCCTCGGACCCCCGACCCGGGACTGCAGCCGCCCGCGTCGGCCGCCCCGCCGGCCGCCGGCCAGGACACCCCGGTCCCGGCTCCAGCCGCGGCCCCTCCGCGCTAGCGCGGATACCTGCCTGGGCCTCCGAAACCCGCCCGGGACACGCGTCGTCCACAGCACAGCAGCGCGACGGCGGCGCGTCACAGAGCCTAAGACTCGGCTTCCGCCCCGCCCCCGGGGCGCCCTTGCCACCCATTGGCTGGCGGCGGAGGGCTGGGCACCAATCGCCGTGGGCCCGCCCTCCGCCCCGCCCGCCCCGCCCGCCCCGCCCGCCCCGCTGCGGCTCCGCGCGGACCCAACCTCCCACCCGGGCTTCCAGCCTCTCTCGCATCTCCTGGGCGGGGCAGCTCTGGGCCGCCGCCGACTCCCTGCGCTCCAGCGCTGGCCTGGCCGGTGCCATTCCGTCGGCCGCTCCTGGGGGCAAGACGAGGCCCGAAAGGATGGAATGTCTGTTGGGCCTCGGGCTCGTGATGTTTCCAGGGTCCCAGCCGCGGGGGTCTGGATGACCGGCTCGACCTCCAGCCCTGCGCTCCCGGCCGTGCTCCCAGCCCCTTGCCACGCAGCGCCTTCTGTGGGACGCCCACCCGGCTGCATCCCAAACACAGCTCCGGGACCCTCGAACCCTGCTGCGCTTCTGTACCCACCCCTAGAAGTCATCACGGCAGCTGGAAAGCACTGCCGACCTCCTCGTGGCTGCGGGTAGACCCTTAAATGACCGCGACACGCGCCGTGTAATTTGTCTGTGGCACCCTCCACAAGCCATAGTTAAAACTTGGAACTCAAAATGGACAGTCTGGGACAATCTCGGTGAGACTAGGAAGGGACCTGGACGTCATTTTGCCTCCACCGCTTTTTGTTTCATAATGAAACCCAGGCTGAGAGAGGGAAGGCCACTTGCCCAGGGTTACTCCACTGGTGAGAGGCAGCCCAGCCCCGTGTGCCACTGCCCTTCTCAGTGCACCGTCCAAGACAGCTGCTGGGACAAAGGACTGCACCACGTTTCCTTAGACCATCGTGGTCAGGGGCGCCTGGGTGGTGCAGTCGGGTAAGACACTCTTGATTTTGGCTGAGGTCATGATCTCTGGGTGGTGAGATAGAGCCTGGGCGTTCAGCTGGGAGTCCGCTTGAAATATTCGCCCTCTGCCCCTCCTCCCCCCTCCCGGGAGCGCTCTCTCCCTCTAAAATAAGTAAATAAATCTAAGAGAGAAAGAGAGGAAAAGAAAGCATTGTGACCAGTCAAGATCCCAGCTGGAAACAAATGGCACACTCCAAATTGAAAATCTGAGGTACATTTCTAAAAGGAATTATTTAAGCACTAACTGGTGAACCACAAGGATGGAGAAGTAACCTAGAGTCAGTGCACCACTGTCACCCCTAGGCTGGTTCCCAAAACCCAAAGAGAGGAAGAAAGGAGAGGCTACCTTCCTGAGCTGTGGTTATCAGTGACCCCACTGGGCGGGTGCCGAGGTGATAAGCATCCCAGCCTCCCACCTCCTACCAGAGTGGTCCATGGGCTGAACATATTAGGAAGCCAGAGACCTAGGGAGCCCCTTTGAGGAAGCCTCTGCAGCTTACTCTCCAGGAGCACAGACTCGGTGGGAAAGGCTGGAGAGTAGGTGGGATAGAGAGACAAATGCAAGACATTCAACACACATAAGCAACTAAGATTAGTCTTAGCTGAGTAGACAGTAAAGTCAAAGCTGCAAACTCAAGGGTCGAAAATGGGGCGGGCCCAGAGGCGGAGCTGTAAACAGCAGAGCCCATGTCTGCAGATGTCCAGAGCAAGACACCAAAAGGGATTCAGCCCTCCTTGGCTCCTCCACCCCAGACCAAGGTCACTTACCCCAGCAGTTACGGCCACGCGCTCCCTGGAGCTCCCTGAGAGCAGGTGAGAGCAGGACTTTGCCTTTTACTTCTTTGATGTCCCTCCACAACCCTGAACACGGTGTGATTTCTTGGAAGTTAGGTCATTCTACCCAGCAGGTCAGAGAGGAATTGTTTCTCTAAGCTCCTGTTCTACAAACCTGGGAAGGTATGCCATGCCAAACCCGCTTTTGGATCTCTTGCAGAGCCCAGGAATCCTCTCCTAGGCCTTGGCAAGTAGGGGCAGGTGTTTCTGAGTTCAGGAAAGGGCACATGACATCCAAGATCTGAGTGTAACATCAAAATAGGTTGCATTGCCTTTGGTCTCACTGACAAGATGCTCCTTAACGAAAAAGTTTCCATATGTAAGAAACTCCTGAGAATGTCTGGGTTTTATCTCTTCTCTCTTATCAGAAAAATGCAATAGGTACAAAGAACATGATAATATTTTATGGTTTCTCTACTACCAGGTAATTTTGCAGCATAATGTGACCTTGGAGCCCTGGACTGGAAAGCGGCTTGTTTTCAACCAAAAAAGAGCTGTTCTATTTGTAAGTTTTTTTTTTTTTTAAAGGTTTTATTTATTTATTTGAGAGAGAGGCAATGAGAGAGAGCATGAGCGAGGAGAAGGTCAGAGGGAGAAGCAGACTCCCCGTGGAGCTGGGAGCCCGATGCGGGACTCGATCCCGGGACTCCAGGATCATGACCTGAGCTGAAGGCAGTCGTCCAACCAACTGAGCCACCCAGGCGTCCCTATTTGTAAGTTTTTTACTTGTACAATCTAGAAATTACAAAGATTTTTGAGCTTCTACAGCTATTCACAGATTCAAGTAATTAACTATTCAGGAGCCATAAATCTGGGAGATATAAAGACTGACCCAGTAGGGACACCTCAGTGACTCAGTAGTGTTAGGTGCATGCCTTCGGCTCATGCCATGATCCTGGAGTCCTGGGATCGAGCCCCATGTGGGTCTCCCTGCTCAGCTGAGAGCCTGCTTCTCCCTCTCCCTCTGCCTCTCTCCCCTACTCACGCTTTCTCTCTCTCTCTCTCTCAAATAAATAAATAAAATCTTTATTTTAAAAAAAAGACTGATCTTATAGCAGATACCCAACACCTAAATTAATTCCATTAGTTCACTCAACAAAGTCCTTTGTGTGCCTACATTTTGGGTTCTGCATTGAATTTCGAATCAGGCAAGAGCACGTGGGTCACTTTAGTGAAAAAAGAGAAGTTCAGGAAGTGCTCTTTCGACAGAAGTGAACTGAAACTAATAACCCTGACCATCTAAAAAAGCTAAAATTATAGAAAAAGAGGAAAGCGTCTTTACTTTCTCCTATAGGCAACTCTCAATTATTCAGTGGCCAGAAAAACGATTTCTGGATTCTACAGGCCTCTGACTCTTCACTGCTTCTTTCATTGTCCAACTTGTTATGACTTGTTATTAGTACAGCTTACATATACTTGACCTCGGGTTGATTAAAAAGGAAAAATCCAAGCTGACAGCCAAAGTGAAAGCCTCATGAAGAGACTCAGGAAATAAGTATTTGGTGATTTTTACCCAGCAGGAGAAATTTTCCTTCCCCCAGCTTCCATTCACCCTAAAAAGGTATCTTCACACAAAAAACCTCGACAACGTGCATGCCTTGTCCCTCCTGCTGCTACTGCCCTGAGCCAGGACAGACCTTTGTATCTGGAGGAGAGTAAACTTCTTTAAGACCAGAAAGGATCTGGCAGGAGCGAGGTAAGCAAAGTAGTAAGGGGAACTGCAGAGAAACAGCAGGGAGAAGTCTTGAACTTAGTTCTGAACTGGGGACAATAGGCAGAGAGGCAGAAATTTTGCAGTTGAAGTACTGATTCTGATAGGAGAGTCCACCTGCCAGAAGTACTTACTTTCCCTCCCCAGCCGCTGAACTCCACTTAAGAAACCTAGCTGCGAGGCGCCTGGGTGGCTCAGTTGATTACGTGACTGCCTTCAGCTCAGGTCATGATCCCAGAGTCCCAGGATCGAGTCCCGCATCGGGCTTCCAGCTCTGTGGGGAGTCTGCTTCTCCCTCTGACCTTCTCCCCTCTCATGCTCTCTTTCACTCTCTCTCTCTCAAATAAATAAAATCTTTAAAAAAAGAAAAGAAATCCAGCTTCATGGGGCACCGGGGTGGCCCAGCCAGTTGGGCATCTGACTCTTGGTTTCCGCTCAGGTCATGACCTTGGGGTTGTGGGATCAAGACCTGCATATGGCTGCACACTCAGTGGGGAGTCTGCTTGAGATTCTCTCTCTCTCCCTCTGCTCCTGCCCCTGCTTGCATGCACACACTCGCTCTCTACAATAAATAAATACATATTAAAAAAAGAAAAGAAACCTAGCTGCAGCTCCTGTCCTTCACATGACACATTCCCTGGTGACGAAGGCCACGAGGCTACCTACCTGCAGTCCTTGTTTCACCACCATATACCTCTAGCTCTGTCTATATCTTATCATCCCACCGAGACTCCAAAGCTCCTGAAGGTTGAGCCTGTTTTGCAGGATCTTTACAATCTCCCAAGAACGCATCTTCGTGGTGCTTAGTAGGAATGCTTGTTCTACACTGCATTCCTGGGGGCAGAGCCAGTGGCCGTTATGGGAGTATAATCCTGGGATTCTAAAAGCCCAGGCTGCCCAAAGCCCTCCCCACTCTTACACTGGTAAGATATTACTAAATTTAAGCCCTAGAAGCTGGGGTTGAAGAAAAGAGGTCACTTGGAACCATTATTGTCCATTAACACCTTGTTAACTTATCTAAGTGCCGAAGGAATATCACTGGGTGTGGTAAGTTTATAAACTTGAGTGCTAGAGAGAAAGAGGTGGACCAGTCCTTAATATGGGTCATGAGATCTCCATATCTCATGGAGACACAACTGGGTCCAGAAGGGGAGACTCTGAGAGGGCCTTGGGCGCTGGTCACAACAGCTGGAGAACACCTGTGTACCTGGAAGGCTAAGTAGAGAGAGAATGGGAAATACCAGAAAGATGATGGAGGTCAACCAGGCCAGTTCAGCTCACCCATCCAGAGGTGAAGCCTACTTCCATCAGCTCGACAGCAAGTGTTTAAAGAGAGACTCAGCTCCTGGAGCTGAAAAGTCAGCTAATTCTCGATATGGAAACATAATAAATATGGTATTTTGGACATGTGCATTAGAGATGTAAGTACTTGGTAGATTATAGAGCTGAGGAGCTTTAGAAACCTTATCTAATACTTTTACAGAGAAATCCAAGACTCCAAGGTAAAGGGTGGTACCACCCAGTGTTATAAGAAATAACTAATAGAAGAGAAAAGGAATCAGGTATTCTACCCAACAAATTCTATGTTTGAGACCATCAGAAGAAGGAATTTCAGGGACACCTGGGTAGCTTAGTTGATTAGTTGATTAAGTGTCTGACACTTGATTTTGGTTCTGGTCATGATCTCAGGGTGGTAATCTCGGGGTCTTGAGATCCAACCCCCTGTCAGACTCTCTGCTCAGCAGGGAGTCTGCTTGAGATCTCTGCCCCTCTCCCTCTGCCCCTCCCTGCTCTCTGAAATATATAAATAAATAAATACATCTAAAAAAAAAAAAGAAGAAGGAATTTCAACTGAGCACAAAAAAGTTAAAGCAAAAATTTTTATAAAAATTTTTTTGAAAAATTTTATTTATCTAGAGAGAAAAGAGAGCACAAAAAGGGGGAGGGTCAGCGGGAGAGGGAGAAGCAGACTTCCCCACCCTGAGGAGGGAGCCCCATGCGGGACTCCGTCATGGAACTCTTTGAAGATGACCTAAGCCGAAGGCAGATCCTTAACAGACTGACCCACCCAGGTTCCCCACAAAAATGTAAGCAGGGAGTTTGTAGTCATTTGCATTACTCATTAATTTAAAAAATAAGAGAGGGGCACCTGGGTGGCTCAATGGGTTAAAGCCTCTGCCTTCGGCTCAGGTCATGATCCCGGGATCCTGGGATCAAGCCCCGCATTGGGCTCTCTGCTCAGCAGGGAGCCTGCTTCCTCCTCTCTCTCTGCCTGCCTCTCTGCCTATCTCTGTGAAATAAATAAATAAAATATTTAACCATAAAAAATAAAAAAATAAAAAATAAGAGAAACCTCAAGTAGTAGTTAAATATTTACATCCTTATCTATGAAGGCACTAAGAAACTCAGTGTATTTTGCAATGATTTTTTTTATTGATTCCATGAAGGCCAACTCTGAGTGCCAAAACTTGGATAACTTTTACTGGAAGCCGGACACTCCAGAAGTCCACCCTGACTCCGCTCCTTTGCTGGGGAGCCTGAGACCCCACAGCTCACTTACCCACCTCGTAAAAGGGGTTGTCCTGAGGATCACAGACAAATGTGACGCTCTGAAACACCCAGCTGCCTCGAAGCTACCCAGCAGTTCAACCCGTGGCAGCATTATTATTTTTATTTACATTATTATTTTTATTTAGAGTAAAGGCTCTTTTGTAAGTCCTCATGATCACCCTCTGGCCTTGACTCTCCCATCGTCTACAGGTTCCTGCTGAAACCTAAGTAACTCGTGTATTGTACTTTGAAAGCTAGAGAAGTGAAACAGGGAACAACACAAGTGGGACCTGCGGGAGTAAATCTTGTTTAGAAAAGACAACTTCTTTAACAGTCAGCGAAGTGTTGCCTGGGTGCCGCAGACACTGTTCCCACTCTGGCCCTACCCATGACCACCCTAGAGTTTTCTCATCAGCTCCTTGCAGTTTGGGAAGCGCAGTCGGGCTGGGTTGGCCTTCTTCTGGGCCATAAACAAGCTCTGCTCACACTTTCCCGTGTGTTTAATTTTCTAAAGGAAGTTTATGATAAACCCAGGGATGAAGCCCAGTGCCCCACTGGGCAGATTATTGAAAGACAGTCCCAGTTTTCTTGTTAATTTCCAAAAAATGATATTTGAAGGAACTTTGGAAACCTTCCAATTGTGTAAAATATCTAGCTGGTTTGGTTTTTTTTTTTTTTTTAAATAAGTCTGTAGAACGACTTTTCTCTCTGACACTTTCTCCCCCAAACAACTTTTTTGTTTTGTAAATAGTTAACGCCTTTGCCTCATTTACAAATGAAAAGTACATCCCAAGTAAGTCTACCTCCTCTGCCCCAAAGGGGTGCAGTCGGTATCCCCCACCTTGGGCAACTCTTTGTGTTAGCTTCTTGTTAATCCACCTAGGGATACTTCGTACAAATAGAAACAGATAGAAATGCATGCCATTATTTCGTCCACTTTCTAACACCTGAGAAAGCAGGTTACGTGTACTCTTTGTACCTTGCCACTTAATATGGCCTGGAATTCCCTCCAGGTCGACTCGGAGAGATGGCCCGCCCGCGTTCTTTTGTTTAGAGCTGCATTCATAGCCCCATTGCTAGACACTTGGATTATTTCCAACCTTTTGTTATTGCAAACAGTGTCACAAGGGATAACCTCCTCTGTGAAATTTCATAAAGGTGTTTGTGTAGGATAAAACCCTAGAAGTGGGATTGCCGGGTCAAAGGACGGGCCCGCATTTCCAATTTGAAGGCTAAGACTCTAAATCCTGGTCTCAGAGGAGAGAGAATAAAGCAGGCTTCTCCCTGTGTGGTCCCTGGCCTGGTGCTGGTCTGCAGCGGGGAGTACAGAAACTGAAAGCAGTTGGGAATCTTAGAGCAATTTCCCACAGCAACATCCACCTGCATTTTTCTAAAGAGTTGGTTTTACTGACCTTATCCACCTATGATGACTGGAGAGAAAAAAATGACTTCCATTGCGAGGAAAAAGTCATCAACAACTTCTTTTTTAACGTGATGTTGACTCAGATTTGTTACCCAACTTCTGAAAAGTGTATGGAGAAACCATCCCCTCACACCAAAGAACACAACAAAATTAGACAAACCAAAAAATGCAAAGATATTTCAATCCCTTAACAGCAATTGAGTGAGTGCCGGCATATTCCAGTGTGAGAGGTTAAATGATCCCCAACATATGTGGGTGAATGGGCAGGGACAGAGAGAAAGACGGGGAAAGAAACAGGCAGGCTCTCCCAGATGAAGGAAGCAGACAATGACAGAACACAAAATGTCATAGGGGCTGAGTCACATGGTGACGGGTCCCCTGAAAGAAGGAGCTGGCGGCCCAGTCAGAGAAGAGGAAGGTCTTAGGCATCATCCTTCTCTGCCAGGACACCAATCTTTATTTTATTTTTTTTAAGATTTTACTTATTTATGTATTCATTCATTCATTCATTCATTCATTTCAGAGAGAGCAAGCACAAGCCGGGGGGGAGGGAGAGGGACAAGCGGACTCCAGGCTGAGCCCAGAGCCTGACGCAGGCATTGATCTCATGACCCCAAAGTCATGACCTGAGCTGAAATTGGGAGTCGAACGCTCAACTGACGGAACCACCCAGGCACCCCCAGGACACCAATCTTTTAAAAAAGTAGGAAGGGAGCCTAAGATGAAGTAGGGATGTGCAGGAAGAAAATGTTAGAAATTCAAATTTATATTTTATAATCTTGTCCTTTCCAATGTATATTTGTATTTTGCCATGTAAATAATCTCCAAGTACTGCGGTGTACATGTACAATTTGAACAAATACATGTAGTGGGGATGCAGATTCATTATGTTTTATTCTGAAAGATGAGAGATCAGAAAAGCTGGAAGACCACTCGCGGCTCTGTGGCAGGACTGGAGGGAAGGGATCCGGTCTGTCTTGCTCACCATCGTACTCCCAGGGACACGGTGCCTGACCCACAGCAAGCAAAGAAGGATTATGTGGGATCTGACCCAGCTTTGCAAGTTAAGTCCCTGCTTCAAGGGCCCAGTTGCTTCTGCGGCTATGGTGGCTAAGTAGTTAAGCATCCAAAGAGAAAGATCGGACAAAACACCCTATACCTGTCCTGCCCTGAAGTTGTCATTCAAATATAGTATTTTTGGGGGGGCGCCTGGGTGGCTCAGTGGGTTAGAGCCTCTGCCTTCGGCTCAGGTCATGATCTCGGGGTCCTGGGATCGAGCCCCACATCGGTCTCTCTGCTCGGCGGGGAGCCTGCTTCTCTCCTCTCTCTGCCTGTCTCTCTGACTACTTGTGATCTCTGTCTCTCTCTCTCTGCACCAAATAAATAAATAAAATCTTAAAAAAAAAACAAATATAGTATTTTTTTTTGCCTTCTGGAGTTGCAAGAAAAATTAGAAATCAGCTGGCAGATCCAATTACATGGGTTTATACTCCATAAACCTTGCTGCCCGGAAGAAATACATTTCTCTAAGCCATTGGAAGTCGTTCTACTTAAAATTATTTTGGAGGGTGCCGTGGCTCAGTAGGTTAATCATCAGTGATCTCTGGTGTCCTGCCATCCAGCCCCTTGTCATCAGGCTCTCTGCCCAGCAGGGAGTCTGCTTGTCCCTCTCCCTCTGCCCTTCCCCCCCCCATCCTGCTCTCTCTCTTGCTTTCTCTCTCTCGAATACATAAATAAAATCTTTTAAAAAATGATTTTGGAAAACCATGATGGAGCTAGCAAGTCTGTAAGGAGAAAAAAGCAATTATGACTCATCTCGGAAAAACGAGTAACTCCGATTCTTTGATATCCTGCTAATACCATCACCTTCTATGTTGATGATGTTCTGCCACACCCTGGGAGGATTAATGCCTGGCAAGACCTTTTTTTTTTTTTTCTTTTTTTAATTAATTAATTATTTTTTTTATTTTCAGGGTAACAGTATTCATTGTTCTGGCAAGACCTTTGTAAAACATAAACCAGATCTGTAGAAAACAAGCGTGGCAAAGGCTTACTTATTTCCACCCCAAATTCCAAATGACATCAGAGCTAAGAAGAGTGTTCCTTCATACAAAAACAGCTGACAAGAAGGCCGTGGCATTTTCTACACTCTGCTGCACCGAGTGCACAGCTGTCTGTGACTTTCACTCCCCCGGCCTCCCCTCCTGTGCCCAGCCAGGATCTTTCTGTTGCCTTCCAGATGCTAGAGTAGCACCTGGCACACAGCTGGTCCCAATAAGTGTTTGTGCAAAAGACGGGAGGAGGGAGTCTTTGGACTATATGCTTATTTTGTTTCTTTTTTTTTTTTTTAAGATTTTATTTATTTATTTGACAGACGGAGATCACAGGTAGGCAGAGAGGCAGGCAGAGAGAGAGGGGGCAGCAGGCTCCCTGGGCCTTGGGATCATGACCTGAGCCAAAGCAGAGGCTTTAACCCACTAAGCCACCCAGGCCCCCCATATGCTTATTTTAATGAACAAAAACAAAGTGGGTAGGGGGATGTGTCTTTTGAATAAATAAAGAATTATTAAAATTGAACAAAAAAGACAAAGAACCCAATTAAGAAGTGAGCAGATGGTTTGAATGCACATTTCTCCAAAGATATAGGAATGACCAACATGCACATGAAAAGATGTTCAGTATCATTGCGTGATTAGGGAAATACAAATCAAAATCACAATGAGATGCACTTTACACCCACTAGATAGGTTTTAATTTTAAAACAATAATAAAAAGGGTTGGTCAGGATGAGGAGAAATCAGAACCCTCACACATTGCTGGTGGGAAATGTACAATGGTCTAGCAGTCTAGCAGCTGTGCAAAATAATCTGGGATTCCTTAACAGCTTAAACACAGAATGACCACGTGAGCCAGCAATTCCACCCCTAGTCACACATCGGAAAGAACTGGGATGCCTGGGAGGCTCAGTCCAGTAAGAGGCTGCCTTTGGCTCAGATCATGATGCCGGAGTCCTGGGAAAAAGCCCTGAGCTGGGCTCCCTGCTAACTGGGAGTCTGCTTCTCCCTCTGCCTCTGCACCCCCACCCCCGCTCATGCTCTCTCTGTCTCTCTTTCAAATAAATAAAATCTTAAAAAAAGAAAGACAGAAAGAGAGGAAGGAAAGAAGGAAGGAAGAAAAGAAAGAAAAGAAAAAGAAAGGAAAGGAAAGAAGGGGAAAAAAAGGAAAGAAGGAAAAAAAGAGGGGCACCTGCCTTCAGCTCAGGCCATGATTCCGGGGGTCCTGGGATCGAGCCCCACATCGGGCTCCCTGCTCAGCGGGAAGCCTGCTTCTCCCTCTCCCACTCCCCCTGCTTGTGATCCCTCTCTCGCTGTGTCTTTCTCTGTCAAATAAATAACATCTTAAAAAAAAAAAAAAAAAGGAAAGAAAAGGACTCCATCAGAATCTTGCTTAGAGGTATGTGGGGATTTTTAGGCTCCAAGAGGAGTTGCTCTGTTTCCTTCTTCCTAACTGAGTATTCTGTATCTCTGAGAATTTAGAGTGACTTAGCCAGCCACAATGGTGATGTACCAGAAAGAACCCCCTGTGCAAAACTAGAACCCCTCTGAAAAAAATGCATTTGTGAAAGAAGAGAATTTTCAAAAAGGGGGTAAACTAACCTTTTAATGATTTTTTTTTTTAAGATTATTCTTAAACCTTCCTGCACATTTGTGGTCATTTGGGACCTCATGAGTTTGTACTCTGAAAGTGTTGTCTAGATCTTCCCCAGACCTAGCCCCTTCTTGCCTTAGGATCTGCCGGTTATTTAGAAGCAGCAAGGAGAACATTTGGTGAATATATTAACTATACACGAAAGAAAATAGCTCACAAGAAGGGCATCGATTTTGTAAAATAAGCAATTTTATAAAATCGTCCACTCAGCTCTTTTGTGTGGACTGTCTACTGGCCTCTCCGGGGCCCTCGGTGTTTTGGGCCGGGTTAAATCTCGAAAAGGATGAGCCCTGTGTCATCAGCGGCTGCCTGGAAGAGTGTTTGTTTGTTTGTTTGTTGTTACCATTTACTGGGAGCATATTATGTGCCTCTCAGGCTCAGGAAGCTTGGGGAAACTCACGTCAGATTGCAGATCTAGTAAGTGGTAGAGAGGAAATAAAGGGTCGTCCTCTTTTTGGCTCCACAGACCACCAGGGTTGCAGAAAAGTTAGGAATATGCAGACTGTAATCTACCCTGTGCCTGGGAGCTCAATAAATCAAAAAATTCCCACCATCCCAAACAGCTGGCCCAGAACGGGCGCGCCGTGCCTGTCTGCGGCAGGAAGGAAAAAGGCAGGGGACGGAGGAAGGAGGAGCAACGGATGCCGTTGCCTTCTCATCCTGACGCTTACCTTTAACTACAAACAGCCGTCAGATCATTAAAATAAAAATAATAATAAATAAATAAACAAATAAAGACCTTAACAATTATCTTATTTTTTAAAGATTTTACTCATTTATTTGACAGAGAGAGAGAGAGTGCGCAAGTAGAGGGAGTGGCAGGCAGAGGGAGAAGGAGAAGCAGGCTCCTCGGTGAGCAGGGAGCCCAAGGTGAGCCTTGATCCCAGGACCCTGGAATCATGACCGGAGCTGAAGGCAGACACCTAACTGACTGAGCCATGCAGGTGTTCCCCCACCCACAAATATTTCCCATGATTCGTGGCCTGATGTACAATTTAAATCATCCTGATTACACCAGGAGGGATCTGATACCAATTTGTCTCACATTGGTGATGTGAATGTGATTACTTGGTCAAGGTGATATCCTCCAGATTTTACCATTGTAGAGAAACCTATTTCCATTTGTAATTAATAAAGTAATTTATGGGGTGATATTTGAGACTCTGTGCATATTCCCAGTTAAAAAACTTTTTTTAATCATCCTAGAGTTATGAGGCCCAGCTTTTAGGCTGTGTTGTTCTCTTATCCTCTGTGTGACCTTGGGTAAGTCACATAACCTCACTGAGCCTGTTTCTTACGTAACCCGGACAACCTTGCATAAGTTACCTCCCCTCTAAGACAAAGTTTATTTCACCAGTGGGCAGATTTGACGAGGCACTTCACCAAAACAGATCTCCAATGGCCAAAAGGCATATGAGAGATAGTCAACATCATTACCCATCGGGAAATGAAATTTGAAACCAGAATGGGACGACCACATACCTCCCAGAATCATCAAATGACAATGGTGGTCATTCTCTTGAACCAGGGAGGCTTAGGTGTGGCAAGCATGGCTGACCCGGGAGAGCAGCCCTTCTTCCAAAGCTTTCTCTCCCTTTGTCTCCACAACTGGGCTCCTCTGGAATTTGCCTCCAGATCCCAGCTGGAGGCAGGAGGGGGCACTTCCTGTTTCTCTTTGCCTGAGTCTGGGTCATCCCACTTGGTTAACTCTTAGATGCTTCCATTCAACTGATTTTAAGGCAGAATTACGTTTTTAAAAGTGTACTTATTAGTGTTTATTGAAGAATGTCTTTCAGCCTACTCATGATGTTTGAAGCTAGCTAAGTAAGTCTTATCGGTTACTTCTAAAAAGACAAATACACTATATTGATCTGTGCCCATAAAATGGAAGGGGTTTCTCAATATATGGTAGGCTCTCCACTCACTCCCTTAAACACATGTGGCTCCTTGGCTACATGGTTCCAAGTGGGATCTACAATGGTCTTTTTTTTTTTTTAGATTTTTTTAAAAAGATTTTATTTATTTATTTGATCGAGCAGGACTGGTTCCCAGGACCCTGAGATCATGACCTGAGCCGAAGGCAGAGGCTTAACCCACTGAGCCACCCAGGCGCCCTTTTTTTTAGATTTTATTTATTTTTGAGAGAGAGAGAGAAAGAACTGGAGTAGGAGTGGGGAGGAGGGACAGAGGGAGAAGCAGGCTCCCCACTGAGCAGGGAGTCCAATGAGGGCATTAATCCCATGATCCTGGGATCATGACCTGAGCCAAGGGCAGACACTTTAACCCACCGAGCCACCCAGGCGTCCCTGCAATGGTCATTTTCAACATCGGAAATCTATGACCAATGGACAGCCTAAACCTAAAAAGTTATTTACTAGGCTCTTTACGGGGTATTAAGAATTTGTAACATAAGTCTAGGAAGTTAATGTCCCAAAAATCTGGTACTTAGGTATTGATCTAATTTGTAGCCACTAACAAAATTCTGTAAGGTACTTCACTTTTGCTATGAAAATGGCCCTGTGTGTTTGTATATACAGCCTGCTAGCACAGCCACTATGTGTATATCCAGCGTGGGTTTGGAAAACTGTCTAGCATGGCATGAGAAAGTCGTGTCAGGGTAGAAATACCCTTTATTTGTGGAGACTAGCTGATGGCGGGAGGGAGACGGGTCTATACAAACTCGGACAATTATAAAATTAGTTAAAAACTCTAACAGAGAACAAGAAATAGTTAAATGAGAAATCATTACAAAAAGGATTTATTAGACAAACACATCAATCGATTGAGTCTAAGGGTTTGGCCCGAAAGCCACTGGGTCTTTCAAAGCAGTGGAAAGTTCAAAGTCACACCCTCAGAGAATTACTCTGCTACAATGTGTAGAAACCAGAAAGGTCAGGAATGACAGCATTCCATGCTAGCCCACAGACAGATAAGCCTTCCACTGGAGTCTTCTGTGATGTTGGTACCTGAGAGATGAAACGTTCCCCACACCTTGCAGAAATTCAGCTTCTTGTTACAGATCTTGACTCTGAGCACTTGAACTGCCAGTTCATGACACACAGGATGTTGCTTTTCGAAAAGCAATGAACAGTTATTAAGGGAGTGTTTCTCAGCAGGTAACGTGAATAAAACATTCTCAACTACAGTAACTGCATTTTTAATCTCATCTGGCATCAACCGTCTCTTAGAAAGTTAAAATGCGTTGTTCGGGGACATTCTTCTTTAACATAGAACGAAACGAGTAATGAGCACATCATATGCAGTTAAAGGATATCCATTTTCAAATCTTGTGAGCGTCCTGTGAATATGAAGTTTTCATTTAATTTGGCAGAAGGGGGGATATTTTCTATCATTCCTGATAAAAATAGAACTAGATATCTCAAAATTATAGTATCATGTGTTCATGACACCAAACTGGGTTTGCTTTATCAGAAGCAAACTTTGAGCATTAAATTTAATTGTTAATGGTACAGGCTTTCAAAAAATAGCAAGCAGTATGGTATCTGTGTAGATATCAGCTGACCTCAAGTAACAAAGGTAAGAATGAAATAGACATGACCTGGTTGGGAACCTCGGGGTTTCCGAGATACAAATTCCAAACATACCACAAGAAAACTAAAGGCAGTATCCCAAACAAATCTGGCATGAAAAATTTACAGAATAATTAATTTTTCCAGGGACATAATCAAAGTAGTAGTTGGAACTAGGAACCATACACTAAGTTTCCACAGTTAAATCTATTATGGGAATGCTTTTGCTTCCAGAGCCCTTCTTTAGCCCAACAACTACTTCCTTCACACCCTTGACAATCTTTTCCATGTCGTGTCATCCTGGAGTCTCTCTGGAACAAGAATGGCTCTAGATGAAGCTCTAAAAATGTTGAGTTTGTGCCTTTAAAAAATAGTCCAACTTATGACTGTCATATGTCCTGGGGGAGCTGTCCTCTCCCAGCTCTGTTCTCTCTTTGGGAGCCTAGGAAATGCCAGGACAGACCAATGAGAGTATCGAATGCTGCAAATCAGAACAAGGGGCCTCAGGCATAAACGTCAAGATCTTAGTTGAACCACTGGTCCCTTCATTATCATTTCTAAGCACGTGAGGCCATTGCCTGTTGGTTAAAGCTGGTCCCAAAATCTGCCGGACAGCCGAACCGCGCCTGTGTCAGCAGGTGAGTCTAGCCACAAAGCCGTTGCATTTCCTAGAAGAAACTTCTGGTCTTCTCCGAAAAGTAAGATACCTATCCTCTCAGGAACAGCCTGTGGGGTCTGTTTGGAACACGAATTGTGCTCAAGTCCCAGTCTTAAATGAAGATCTAAAAATGTGCAGTTTTGTGCATTAAAAATAGTCCATTTCCAGCGGCCGTGTGTGCTCGCGGAGCCCGCTTGTTCAGTATTCAGGGGGAATCGCTGGGTTTGGGCCAATAATCAAGTATGAAAAGGGAAACGATGTGCTCTGAGAGGGGGAAGCCGCTTACCCTCTGAGCGAGCTGAAATGTTCGAAGACGCCATCCTAAGTGTGAGCGACCCTCGGGCAGAAGTCTTGGCTCCCTAGCATCCCCATCCCCGCAGCAGAGTTAACCCTGCTCGGGACACCCAGACTCAGGGGGAGCCCCGGAACGGAACTGAGCCTGACCGAAAGTGAAGAGCCAGGTCCAGAATCGGGAAGGCTGCGCACAGCCTTCATCTCCGGACACTTTTACAGACGGCAGAACCTTGGCCCCCCTGCAGACCGCGTGGGTTCAGGGGGTCTTCGCGGCGGGCAGGGGCGCGGCTGGAGCGGGCAGGCAACCTCTCCCTGCCCTCTGGTGGCGCCTCCCGACAGCTGGAAAGCAAGGGGCGCGCGGACAGCCGCTCACCACGAGGGGGCGGTCCCCGCGCGTCGGCGCCTTCGGTGGCTTAGCGAACCGCGCCACCACGCCAATCACCCGTGAATCCCGACCAAGGGGACCCCCGAGAAGCTCCGGGTTCATAGATGCGGAGCGTAGAAAGGGGTCAGATAGGAGGGCCCGAGGAAGGACGCAAAGGGGCCCCCAGCGGCTGCGGCCGTTGGAGCGAAGGAGGTGGCGGCCGGAAAGAGGACGTTGGCCGCCGCGTAGGAGGGGAAAGTCTGGAAGGGCAGTGCGCCCGGGCCGGGGGGTCCCGGGCTGCCCCCCGGGCCTCCGCCGCCGCCGCCCGCTCCAGCTGCCGTCCCGGGCGCCCCGGGTTGGGGCGCGCCGCTCCCCGCCTGTGCCGCACCGTCGGCGCCGGGGTTCTGCTTCTTCCACTTGGTCCTGCGATTCTGGAACCAGATTTTGACTTGCGTCTCAGTGAGGCTGAGCGACAGCGCGAGGTTCAGGCGCTCGCACACCGACAGGTAGCGCGTGGCCCGGAACTTGTTCTCCAAAGCCACCAGCTGCTCATAGGTGAAGGCGGTGCGCGCGCGCCTCGGTTTGGCACAGCGGGGCTCGGAGCGCCGGCGCCGGGGCCGCGGGGAGCCGGGGGAGCCCGGGGATCCCGCGAGCCCACGGGTAGCCCGCTCCCCCGCCGCCAACGCCGCCGCTGGGGACTCGGGGGAGCGCGCCGGGGCCGCCTGCAAGCGCGCTGCCCGCTCCTTCGGCCGCCGCTGGCCCGCGTCCTCGCCTTCGTCCTCCTCCTCCTCCGCCTCTTCGGCCTCCGAGCCCTCCAAGGGGGACGCAGTGCCCGCGCCGCGATCTGCAGGGTCTAGTGGAGAAGCGGAGGGTGACCAGAAGCCCGGAACGACCTAGCCCCTCCGGGTCGCCAGACCCCCTCCTCCTCTTCCCCAGAGTCCCTAGCTCTGCCCCTCTCTGGCATCTCGCTCCCCCCCCCCATCGCCCCGCGATCACACATCCTCGCAAGCTCTTCCCAGGAGTTGGGGATTAGGGGTGCGGTGTCCTCTTGCCCTTTACTCATTTGCTATCTAGTTGACGTCCAAGAAATGAATTTTCAATGAATGAATGACAACCTCCATTAAGAAAATACAATGACCATATTGGACAGTATTGGGCGGGTAGGATCACCGTACAGTGAGACATCGAGATGTCAAGCGCGTTTAAGGCTCTGTATCCCCAGTCCCTAGAAGCCTATTTTGGTCTGGAACTCCTAGCAATTAAAAAAGAAGTTATTAAGCCCCCTTCTCCCCCCCCCTTTAAAGTGAAATTCCCTCTTTCCCATCTTCTCTCTCCTGCCGTGTTAATAGAGTTTCAGATTTGTGCGGGACTGGATCGATAGATGTCATCTATTAAAGGTAAGTTTTAATCGAACAATATTAGGATCAGGCAGGGAAAGGGGGTTTGAAGTCGGTACCTGCAAGCTGCGGGCAGGAGATATGCAGGCGCCCGTAATAGAATATCGATCATCGCTGTGGGGGGAGGGGAGAGCGGCCCCTCCGAGGGGCGATCCGAACAATTACCAGGCGGACTACCTGGGCCCAAGCACAGCCGCCAGAGGCGCCCGGAGCCCCCAGACAATCACTGCCAAATTTGGGAAGGAGAAGCGAGGGGCTGTGCCGCATCCCGCTTCTCTCGGATTTGCGCCCCCAACTCTGCGTGTCTCCGGGGAACCTCGTGCCCACGCTCCACCCCGCAAGGATCCTGCTGTCTTTTGTCCGTCCTTCCAGACACAAACTCTCCCAGACGCTGCCTCAGGTGCCCGCCAGACTTAGGAGTAAGTGAAAACCTTTCGAGGAGAAAGGACCAAAGGCCTCCCATCACCCCGCCCCACCCCTGCTCCCGCCCCAGTCAGTGATTGGGTCTGGGGAGAGAGGGCAGAGCCCGTGGGCCGGCGGAATCTCGGCAGGTGTCTGGATGGTTGGAAGTGGGCCGCAGGTGCCTAAACCTGACCTCGCACTCCCTTCCAGACACGGACACATGAGTTAGCCTCACCTTCCTCATCCATAAAATAGGGGCAATATTCATCATGTTGTCTACCTCGCGGGTTCCGAAGTTTTCCATGACTTTTATCTCTGGTCTAGGCCCTGGCACGTGGTGGGTGCATTATATGCCCGAGAAATGAATGAGCCCGGATAGCTGTTTAGCTTCCAGGGCGAGCAAAACAGAGCTGTGATGGATGCTTAGTGGCTTGGCCGGTGAGCAGGGACGGGCTTTGGGAGGCAAATCCTTGACTGAGGATGCTGGGGACCTCTTTTCTGCCTCAGTTTAGGTCCAACACAGAGAAAAGACAACACTTTGCACCTCGTCCTGTGAGTCTTCTCCCTTTGGTGAAGGCTCTGCTAACGGCCACTCACTCGGTCCCTGGTTGTCCATCCACCTCCCAACCTCCCCATCGCATCATCCGGGTTGGGGCTTCCCGGGACCCAGGGCCGCTTCGCATCCTTACCAGGGATCTCCCGCTGCCGAGCTGAGTCCCCTAGGCCGGCGTCCTTCCCCGCTTCGGCCTCTGCCAAACTTTTCTTGGCTTCCCGGGGAGCAGGGCGCACGGCCGGGAGCGTAGCGCGGGTGAATTTCTGCGGATCCAGGATGTCCAGGACAGAGAAGGAGATCTTGTGGTGGGAGGGAGCCGCCTTGGCCCCGCCGTCCTGCCATGCCAGCATGCCCGCCGCCCGCGGGCCCCGCGGCGCGGGGTCCGGGATGGCCGCGCTCTAGCTTGCTTTCGGCTGTGGCTGGGCCGCAGCTCTCCAGCCAGTAGGAGGGTCGGGGCGGCCAAGTGGATCTGGGGAGGGGCACGCGGAGGCGGGGCTGGGAGAGAGCCGCGGGGGCGCTGCGCTGGGATTGGCACTTGCGCGGCCCGGACCCCCGCCACGTGCAGGGCGCGCTCGCAGCGGCCCCCAGACTGCCCGCACCGCGCTGGGGCAGCTCGCCTCGGCACCCGGGCGCCTGCGTGAGCCCGGTGCGCGCGCCCGCCCGCCCATACATCGCCGCCGGCTCAGCGCGCCTCTCCCACAGGGACTCCCGATGTGCGGGAGCGAGGGATCGAGGGACCATTCCATCCTGGGGATCCCCTCCCCCCCCATATACACACTGACTTGGGCTTGCGTTTGTGACTTTTCCCTGGTGACTTTGAATTGGGGATATCATTGAGGCCAACAATGATTACTTGAAGGCAACGCTGTGCACATCTCCTGCCCCGCCAAGGAATCACAGTGATGGTCTCAGACCTCGTCACCTCAGACTTAAAAGCTCCAGTGTTCTCACGATTTACAGTTTACAAAGCCCCTTGGCTTGCGCGATCTCACTTGGTTCTCCGAGCATCCCTGTGTGGAAGGAGTGGCCTGGCAAGACAGTCATCCCCATTGAGAGACAAGGACATTGAGATTCCAAGATGAGAAGAGCATTGCCCAAGGTTACTGTTGACTGGTGACAGCGGTCGGATTGGAACCGAGAGGTCTTCTTGTCCCGGACCACTGCCCTTTCCAGGATATCCTGCCGTGTCAGAAATGGACGAGGGAAATTCTGCCCTGAGTCCGAGGCTTTCCCTTCTGCCCGAGAATAGCAGGGGTTTGGGGGAGAGGTCCGAGCCCCCCGCTAGGGTGTCCCGCCCCTTTGGGAGCCTTGGCGGGTTGCGGGTTCAGAGCCAGGTGAGATGAGCCGGGTGAGGGTGGCTGCTCCGCTCGCTGAGCCCCAAGCACAGCCCTGTGCCCTTCGGTCATTCCTCACAGCCACGGATTCAATCGTGTGCAACAGACGGGGTCTCTAGGACCCAGGTTGGATTTTTTACCACCACCCCCCATCCCCTTCTAGCCCCAAGAAGAAGAAAAAAAGGTTAAAAGATGCTTGTCTGGTTTGAATTTAAGGCCAGGGAACAGAGATAATTGATCGGGCTCCCATCTGCCCCGCCAGGTCCCCTGGAATGATGAACATCAGTCCTTGGGGGAAGCTTCCACCAGCCAGACCCATCCTAACACTCCCTGTTCCTTTTGTCGCTTGGGGAGCAGTCTGTGAGCAGTAAGCAAATTCTGAGGCTTCTCAGACCCCTCTGCCCAGAACCACTTCTAACTCTGCTGTTCCTTTCTTCCCTGCCCCATGGGGCTTCCAAACAATGACTTGGCAATTAATATTGTCCAAGAAGGTAGCAGTAGGAAGAGGAGGAGAAAGTCGCTCATTAAAGTGCGGGGGTGGGTGGGGCGCTGTTAATCCCATCTGTTATTGAAGGGAAGACCCTCAGCGCCTGCTCCTTGTAGCTTTTCTCATTCAAACCTGTGGCCCCTCCTGGGGGCGGCCCCTGTATTCCCTGCGGACTTTAAAGCCCTGCCGAAATGCAAACCCGCTCTGGTCTAAAGCTATGATGGATTGTGCTTTTACAGGAAAGCAGGAAGGGAAGTGCCCGGCCGGAGCCCCCTGGCCCACCTCCCCAGAGGGAATGCACGCCCTGTGAAAACCAAAGAAAAGGTGGCTCTGGAACTACACAGAGGCACCCAGGAACTTGGGTTGCAGATCACAGAACCTTCCAGAACACACGCCTAGGGTAATTTGCTTTCTGTTTTGAGGACTTTTTCTTACCCAGATCTCCTTTTTTTTTTTTTTTTTAATTTAAGTTTCCTTTTCTTTTTCCTTCCCTCCCCATGTTGAGCCCAGGTCCCTTTTACTTTTTGTCCCCACACACATTCATATTTCTTCCACATTTAGGTCTTCAGGGTAGAAGTAGATCTCCCTAAGGCAGCTCCAGAAGGGATATTTGTGACCTCCCACCGTGGGTCTTATCTGTTCTGTTAGCAACCTTGCAGCCATTTTCCTGGGAAGTTGGAGCCGCCTTCCAGAGGTGCCCTGTACCCAAACCAGGGGGACATGGAGGGCCGCCAAGAGCAGCCCCAATCTGGGTCATTTTCATGTCATTTCATAAATTGCCTCGAACAATTTTTGTTTAAAAGATAGGAATCACCTTTCCTTTGAGGTCTACAGGTGTTAGACATCGAAAAGGAGCAGCAAAGGGAGAAGCAACAAATCAGGGACAAAACCAAGAGTACAGAAAGGCCACGTTTTTTAAGACTCAACCTTTAAGAACTTCCTTCGGTTCTTTTTATTTGTTCTTGCCCATTATCCCCCCCCCCCCATTTCTGATACGCATGCTCAGTGCAGCCCAGGTTACTGTGTGTGGCTTCTGGAAATAGATGACGCAGAAGAAACATCATAGTGTCTCCCATCAACACTGAAGGGATAGAAAATGCTTCCTCTGACTCACCCAATTTAGAAGTCCCCCCACCCAACAACTAGGCAAAATTACTCTATTTGGTGAGGGGAGGTAGGGTGGGGAGGGGGCTTAGGGAATCCTCTTTCTGGCCACCTGCTTTGTAAATAACCAGGAGCTAGTGAGACTTCCCATAGGTACAGTTTGGCCTGTGTTCACTCACTAACATCCTCCCACATGTATTTACACCCGAGGTGTTCCTATATAATAAATACATCCATATCCAGCAAGCCACCTTCCCTCTGTGCCTGGAGTTGATTTGTTTTTTCAACGTGGGCATTAAAATTCTGCCCGAGTGCTGTCTTTAAATTGCTTTGATGCTAGGTGGGTTCCAACCCTGACCTGTCCTGATGGCAAGCGATGGCTGTAACAAGCTCTGGATCAATATTCATAGCGGGTGTCCTGGGCTGATAACACTATCCAAGACAATGTTCGCTATCGGTGCAGACAGCTGAGATATTGCGCCATTAGGGATGTTGTGTTAAATAACCTGATCCATTTCTGGGGCTATTTAATGAATTTCACAGTTTAGATAGTATCTTTAAGGAGAAGGCAAAGGCTATTCCGGAGGCACTGATGCAAATCGATGGTGCCAAGCTTCCCAAGCTATTCCACAAACAAAGTGGCCTAGAATTCCAGCACAGCCTTGAAGAGCTGCTGCCCGAGACATGCACAGTGTGAACACGGAAAGAATGTGCTGTTTATGCAGAGGGAGACCAATATTATGAGCCGTGTCAAAGCACCTTAGATAAAATCTTATGTTCCTGAAATAAACAAATTCTGTCGGTGAAACCCTGCAGTCAGGGCCAGCCCCCTGGGTAGGACAGGGATGCCAAAGAGACAGCTTCATAAGGCACAGCTTGGTGACAAAGGGAGAGAAGTCAACTACAGGGATAGTCATGTGGGCAGCCCCAGCCAGCTTTCCGCAAGATATATTTCAACTCAAAAATGGGTCTGCAAAATGGGAAGGGGGAAGGCGCTGGATTGTAAAAGGGAGCTAGTGATCCCAGCAGAATCAGGTGTTAATGTTTACTTGCCTCTACACCCCTGGTTGCCCCGGAGAGTTCATTTACAATGAAAGGCTAGCCCTAGTTTCCCACCAGGGCTTTGAACTCGGCTGCCAAGCCCAGCAAGTATTCCTTTTAAAAACACACCTCTCTCGGAGGCTTTGATTTGTGAAAGCTCAGAAGGTAGCCTTCCCATCAAACCCCACTGCAGCCATAAGAGAAGTGGGTACTCAGCACATTTTGCTTTAAGAAATCAGTATTTCTTCTTGGAAATCAACAGGTTAAAAAAAATCAAATTTTTTTAAGTCAACTTCTTTGTCTCAGAAATGTGGAGAAGGGTCAAAGAAGGGGGTAAAGCAGCGATTATATTGATTAGTGGAATACATGTTAATTGCTTCTGATAATGACAATTAATATGACTAACAGCTGTTCTTTTTGAGGAATTTGCTCTGGGCCAGGTGCTTGGCCAAGCTTTTTGCTCATTTTGGGTTATTTCATTCAATCTTCCCCCACAACCCCACGGAGCAGGCACTGTGACTGTTCCCAAATTGCCCACAACCCCCAGAGCTAGGAAGTGATGAAGCGAAGATCTGAACCCGAGCAGTGAGATTTCAGAACCTGCTTTGGGGAAAGTTCCGACCCAGGGAATCACATTCTGGCCCCAGGGTGAAATCTAATTATAGACGTTTATCGAATGACTTTCCTTCAAAGTTACACAGAGAGCTGGGATCCGTAAGAGGACCTGCCAGAAAATAACCGAGCCCAGCACTGCCTTGGGGCTGGGGGGAGTACTGAGGTGCCCGTTTGGGGATCCAGCTCCAGCAGCTATGATGTTCAGTGTTTTCTAACGTTTTAAGATATTTCCGGGAGGAACCCAAGACAAGGGAATTGCCCACGAACCAAATTGCTCTGGCCATCTAGGAAAGTGGAGACATGTGATTGGAAGAAGGAGAATGAAAGGGAAACCGTGAAGTGACAAGCCGAGGACAGATGGGGAGAGAACTGGTGAGGGACAGGGCCGACAGGAGCAGGGAGGGACAAGAGCACAGTCTGGGCTATTGTGGACTGTGAGAGTGGAATGCCTTGTTAACACCCTTCCCCAGGGAGACACATCAAGCATAAAGACGAGGAAGCAAGGTGGGACTTTGAAAGCATATGGTGCACCTGCTTCCTTGAGTGCAGGTAAGTATGATCCATCATTCGTAGGCAGTTTCCTGCAAAGCAGGTGTCAAAGCCCTCTGTTCCCCCCACCTGTGTCTAAATTTCATGCCTTTGGCATCTTTTCCCTGGTCTCCCTGCCTCCAGCCTTGCCACCTCCAGGCTCTTCACCTCGTGGGTGTGAAAACTCCAGGCCCCAAAAGGCCAGGTCTGGCCCAGAGGAGCACCATCAGCCAGAATGCTGGTGTTCAAGGACAAGAGCGTGCTGGGGCTCCACATGCTGGGGGCTGACCTTGTAGGAATGCTGATCAGAGTGGCCGGGTTTGCACACTGCCCAAAAGTAGCCGGGAAGCTGGATTCGGATGTGGTAAGTCCAAAGTTTTAAATCCTGGCAACCAAGTCCAAATGTTGAAGGAAAGAAAAAAACCCATCAGAAACATGACTGTGGGGGCGCCTGGGTGGCTTGGTCAGTCAAGCATCCGACCCTTGGTTTCGGCTCAGGTTGTTATCTCAGGATCCTGGGATCGAGCCCACGCTGAGCTTCATGCTCAGTGGGGAGACCGCCTGAGGATTCTCTCTCTCTCCCTCGGCCTCTGCCCTCTCTCTCTCTCTCTCTCTCTCTCAAATAAATAAGTCCTTAAAAACAAAACATGTCTGTGGGTCCTATGTCTGCCGCCTTCGCTGTGCTCATGGCAGGCGACCGCACCTGATTCACTGCTCACGGCATTTCCATAGCTTCTGTGATCCGTCCACAGGGGGAAGACAAAATGCCTTAAATCCGAATGTGAGGTTCTTCACCATCCAACCCCGCTGCCCGGGCAGCCCTGGTCCCTGCACCGAGCTGTTCCTTGCTAGATGTGTGTGGGTCTCCTGCCCAGGCATGATGCCTTCTCAGAGACTCTGCCCTGCCCCTGGGGCCTGGTGAGTAGGCAGTGGGCAGGCTAGTGGGGGAGGGGAGGACCCCCAATCCTTGAGCGGACCCACTCCTGGGCTCCCCGAAGCAGTCAGCTCAGGTGAGCCGGACGAGTCAGACCATAGGATTCTGATCCCAGGAGTCTGGCCAAGACCCACAGGCCTGTTTCCTGCCCGTGGTGGGTGCTTGAGCTCACTGGGCAAGAACTATAGAAATGGGGTGACTGTTGTGGGGCCACACGGGCACAGAAGTAATGAGGAAATAGAGACTCGGCAAGAGTTGGGGAGCAGAACAGAACAGATGTGCAGAGCAAAGCGGAGAAGCTATGATAGGCACAGGCAGATAGGCGAGCACCAGTGGCTGCCCGAGATCCATTCTTCCAGAGACCAGCTGGGCGGCTGCTTCTGGGTTCTCAGTGAGCTTCTGTGCATCCTTACGAACCTTCCGCCTCATTTTGATGTGAGCTATGGTTATTAGTCGGGGTTCTCCAGGGAGCCAGCACCAGCAGGCTGAATGGATATAGAGACACAGATAGAGAGATACATTGAGATATGGAGGTTTTTAAAATCAGGAAGTGGTTCATGCAGTTATGAAGGCTGGCAAGTCCTAAGACCTGTAGAATGTGTGTGTTGCTCTGGCGATGTTCTCTCCATCCCACACCTGCCAGGGAGCCTGGTTTCAGCTTCAAGTCTCCTGTGTTCATGTGCTCCCAGCCCTGCCCAGGCTGACCCCGGGCACTTCTTCCCACAGGGCGCCCCGCCTTCCGGCCAACCTTGGGAAGCATCGCTTGCTTTTGCCTGATCAGTGTCCTCACCCCTTTTCTGTCTTCAGGTGACCCCATCTCACCTCCTTTCCTGGATGGGACTGCCACACGGGGCCCCACCTTGCCCTGGCCCTGGGGTGGGCGTGGGATCCCGTAGGACCGGTCCGGCTCTCTCCCCCACAACACTGAGCTGGGGCTGCTTGATCTCAGCAGTAGTGCCTGAAAGAAGTCCTCTGCTAATTTTCACTCCGGAGCTGCTGGTTCTAGTGCTTTCTGAGGTCTGGCTATCCAACACTTTTTTTTTTAAGATTGTATTTATGTATTTGACAGAGAGATCACAAGTAGGCAGAGAGGCAGGCAGAGAGAGAGGAGGGGAAGCAAGCTCCCTGCTGAACAGAGAGCCTGATGCGGAGCTCGATCCCAGGACCCTGGGATCATGACCTGAGTGGAAGGCAGAGGCTTTAGCCCACTGAGCCACCCAGGCGCCCCAACCACATTTTTTTTTTATTCTATAAATCATCTTACAGCCTTCCCAATGCTTGTCATGTCCCCTCCCCTTTTGGAATTCAGTTAGCCAGGGGCCAGGAATGCTGATTGGCACAGCCTTTGTCATACTGTGTGGGGGACAGACTGTCTGGTCCTTGGTCTTTCCTAAAGTTGGAACCCACACTGGGTGCCTGGGTGGCTCAGTCGGTTGAGTGTCTGACTCTTGAATTAGGCTCGGGTCATGATCTCAGGGTCATGGGATCGAGCCCTGTGTCGGGCTCTGCGCTTAACAGAGAGTCTGCTTGAAATTCTCTCCCTCTGCTCCTGCCCCCACTCTCACTCTCTGAAATAAATAAATAAGTCTTAAAAAAAAAAAAAAAGATTGGGGGCCCACGTAGCATTTGTCTCTGTGCCCATTAACACCCTGGCATTTGGCCAATTGAAGTTTCCAAAGGAATAAATGATGGCCCAATAGCATAAACCCCGAGTAAGAGGGATTGGAGACCCCATGCTGTAAGAGCTGGTACGGGCTCAGCTGAAAATAACAATACGATTCAGAAGTGTTCAGATATGCATATAGGTTCATAATGGATCCTGCTTCCTTAGGGGAAATCCCATGCATTTGTGGAACAACTTTGATGCTTTTAAGCAGGCCGTGTAGGCTGGGCAACCACGCCCTTCACAGAAGAAAACTGTCGGGGTAGAAGGGATGGGAGGAAGGAGATTACTTTGTCTCTCTCACCCAGCTTGGGGCAAGCAGTGACTGCGCTCCCCCAGCGAAGACCACAGGTCCCCGGGGGCGCAGGTGTGTAGGGAGCACACCTCTGGCCTGGGGGCGGTAAAGCTCCCATTGATAAGTACAAGTTCTTTCCTGCTTTCCCGTACTCCTGCCCACACCTTTGGCAGTAATCTCTTCCATACGAAGGACCTCATGTGAGTGTGCCGATGGTCTGATGCCAGGTCCTCATAATTCAGCGTACTTATTTAAAACTGCTAACTCCCCACTCGTGTAACCAAGGAGCACGCGGCTCCTTGGCTGAAGGGCATCATTGCCGCCCGCCCGTCGGTCCCTCTACCGACCACGTGCACACAGCGGCGCAGCAGCTGAAACGTGTTCCTCACGAAGTGATCTCTTTTTAGGAATAGAAAAAAAAATCACAGATCATAGAATACCAGAGCTGCCCTGTGCATGCGAGGTCATTCTAGAGTCTGGAATCTAGACTCTTGTTACTTGAAGCATGGTCTGGGAGCAGCAGCAGCCGCCGCCTCCCTGAGGGCTTGTTAGAAATGCAGAATCTCGGGGCGCCTGGATGGCCCGGTTGGGTTAAGCCTCTGCCTTTGGCTCAGGTCATGATCTCGGGGTCCTGGGATTGAGCCCCGCAACAGGCTCTCTGCTCAGCGGGGAGCCTGCTTCCCCCTCTCTCTCTGCCTGCCTCTCTGCCTACTTGTGATCTGTCTGTCAAATAAATAAATAAATAAATAGATAATCTTAAAAAAAAAAAAAAAGAAATGCAGAGTCTCAGGCTACCCAGCTGGCTCAGTTGGAAGACCACACAACTCTTGAACTTGGGGTTGTAAATTTGAGCCCCGCATTGGGTGTAGAGATTACTTAAAAATAAAATTTTCAAAAAAGGAAAAGGAAAAGAAATGCAGAATCTCTTTTCACCCCAGACCCCCTGAATCAGGACGTTCCCCCAGGAAATTCACACGTATCGTAAAGTTTGAGAAACGTTGATCTTGATCTGGAGACCAGCAGCATTGCTTGGGAGCCTGTGAGAAACGCACGTCCTCAGGACCATCCCAGACCTCCTGAACCAAAACTTGGTTTGCGTTAAGCCCTCCAGGTGATTTTAATGCACCTGGAAGTTTGAGAGGCACTTTTGGACTGGTGGCTCCTTACTTTCTTTTCTACTATGGCCCACCTCAGTAACACAGAAGACCCCTTGGCTCTCCCAGACCTCACTTGGTCTGGTCTCACTTTCCAGGGCACACAAACTCTGATAACGAATAGAGAGTTCCTGTGCGGGACCATAATTTTGCCTACACAGTGTCTCTTCCTTCTTTTTCTTACCCACTTGGACTACTTGAACAAAATGTAGCAGACTGGGTGTCCTCTCCACAACAGAAACCTAATGCTCCCAATTCTGGAGGCTGGGAGTTCAAGATCAGGGTACCAGCGCAGTCGGGTGCGGTCCAACTTCTTCCAGGTTGCAGACTGCCCAATTTCTTGCAGTGCTGTCACGGAATGGAAGGATGAGCAAGCTCCCTGGGTTGTTTTGTTTTTGTTTTTGTTTTTGTTTTTTTATTTATTTTTTAAGATCTTATTTATTTATTTGACAGACAGAGATCACAAGTAGGCAGAGAGAGGAGGAAGCAGGCTCCCCGCTGAGCAGAGAGCCCGATGCGGGGCTCGATCCCAGGACCCTGGGATCATGACCTGAGCCGAAGGCAGAGGCTTTAGCCCACTGAGCCGCTCAGGCGCCCCCTTTTTTTGTTTTTAATGAGAGAGAGAATGAGAGAGAGAGAGAGAATATGAGAGGGGAGAGGTCAGAGGGAGAAACAGACTCACTGCTGAGCAGGGAGTCCGATGCGGGACTCGATCCCACAACTCCAGGATCACGACCTGAGCTGAAGGCAGTTGCTTAACCAACTGAGCCACCCATTTTCAGCATATGAATATTTTTGAGGACACAAACTTTTAGACCTTAGTGCTCTTGTAATAGTGCCCTGCTTTTTCCTGGGAGGCCCTCCCAAATTCCATGTGTGGTAAGACAGTGAGTACCAGCCCTGGTAGGGCACCTGGGTCAGGCTGGATCATCAGAGTACCATTTCCCTCTGACACAGACATGAGGAATTTGGGGGCTCTGATACAAGAGGGCCAGAGTTCTTTCTGGAAGTGTCAGACCAAGTTGAGGAATAGGTTCCTCTCCATGTGGTTTACCTGGGACTCTGTTGGCCGGACACAGCTCTCTCTCCCAGCTGCCTGGAGAAAGCCCAATCACATGGAGAGAGAAGAAAGTCAACCCACAGACAGGGCAGAGCCAAGAAATGGAGAGTCAGAGAGCCTGGAACACCACCACTTAAGCCTTGGAACCAGTCATGCCTGAAGCCATCAATTGCTGGCGACGAGAACCAAAAAGTTAAGCCGTGTGAGATTGGGCTTCTGTTACCGGTGATGAAAGAGTCTTAGCTAATACAAGCAAATCTAGAAGGATTATACGATATCTAAATACCAATAGAAGATTGCATGGATTCACATCGGAGTGGAAATTCAGACATGATTTATAGACTTATAATCGGAAATATAATAGGCCCGAAGCTCTGCACACGAGAGTGTTAACGGAACTAGCTCTGGCCCAAAAGATATAAACAAGAATCTATTGGATCAAGATTTGGGGGAAGCTTCTGTTTTCCTGGTGTAAGGGCAAGACTCAGCTGCCATGTGTCCTTTGTCCTCTTCCCTTTCTTCTTGCCTGAGATGCAGACACGATGTTTTAGGGATGCAGTAGGCACCTGGAGAGCATGAGTGTGAAAGCCTCATGTCAGTGATGCAAGAGCTGGAGATGGAAGGAGTTTACTTCCTGGAAGCTGTGGTACCGGTCCAGGCCTGCCTGCCTCTTGACCTCCTGATACATGAGAAAATTATCTCAGTTTTGTTGAGCAACTATAGTTGGGTTTCTGATTCCTGCGGCCAAATGCAACTCTAATTTATGTAATGTCTTTCACCTGTTATATCCAAGCAAAGGTCACGGACTTTTGGGCTAAGTCCAAGTCCATTAGTGGCTCACAATACCATGTTTCACCTTGGACCAATGTCATTCTTCAGATGAGGAACCTGAGTCCTTGGATTTACTTCCTATTGCTACTGTAACAAATTGCCACAAATGTAGTAGTTTAAAGCAACACAACTTTATTATCTTACAGTTCTAGAGGCAAGAGACCCTAAAATCAAGGTGTCGGGGGCTGAATTCCTTCTGGAGGCTTCAGAGGAGAATCCATTTCTTTTCCTTTTCCAGCTTCTAAAGGCTGCCTGCATTTCTTGGTTCATAGTCCCCTTCAAATTCAAGGCCAGCTGTGCAGCATTTTTGAATCTCTCTCTCTCTCTCTCTCCCTCCCTCCCTTCCTATCTCTTTCTCTTCCTCCCTCAGCTCTGCTTCTGTTGTCATGTCCCCTTCTCTGACTCTGACTCTCCTGTCTCTCTCTTTCCCTTACAAGGACTCTCGTGATCACACTGAGACTATTTGGATCATCTAGGGTAACTGCCCATGTCAAGATCCTTAGCTTAATTCCACTTGCAAAGTTACTTGTACCAGGTAAGGTACTACCTTCACGGGCTCCAGAGAGAAGGATGTGGACACCTTCTAGGAGCATTGTTTTGTCTACCATAATCTTAGATATAGAAAGTGATTTGCCCAAGGTCATGCATGGCCAATAGAAGAGGGAGAACCATGGGTAGGCTCCCCACCACTGTCAGAAATGCCCTTGCTTCTCCTCCCTGGCTGAAAGCTGCAGGCCAGTCATTCTTCAAGGTCCATTTCAGGCTGTCCCTCAGCTCAGGAACCATTGCTGCCCTCTGTGGTTAACAGAGCCCGTCCTCTTGGCTATGTCTATGTCACTCATTGGCTCTTGGCACACATTCGGTCAGCAATCTTCAAAGTGTACATCTTGTTTTCTGCAATCTTGACTCAAAGGCAAAGATCACACCTTTGCATTCCTGGACCCCTGAGCCCACAGAGTGGACAGTTCCATACGTGTGTACAGAGCGCGGCATTCACGGCAGATTATCCAGCTCGACTCACTCAGCTCCTGTACCACGGAATCTGGATGGCTAAAAACTGCATTTCCCAGAGTCCTTGGCAGGTTGGACTAGGTTCCACCAAGTTGGACATAGTGAAAGCAAGGTAAGTGGTAGCCACAGGTGGAGAGAATCCTTCAGGGGCACGGTGCTGGGTGGATTTGGGTTTTGGGGGCCTGTACTGTCAGGTCCCTGGTGACTTGGGAGCCAAGTACCCCAGTGGAACAATGCTATTGGGCATTTCTCAGAGCTGCATGGTACTTGAGCTTGGTTCTCCAGTTCCCATGGACATCTGTAACTTCTTACTGTCTGGTGTAAACATAACCCTTTAGCTGGTGTGGTTTCTATTTTTTGCGGCTAAGACCCATGGCTAATTTTTTTTTTTAGGTCTAATAGTCTTTTCTCCCTCAGTCAGATTGTAAATTTCCAAAGGGTGGAAACTACATTTTACATCCCTCCTATAAAATCAAGAGTACATAGTTCCCCAGTAAACTTAGCAACACAATATGCATAATTTATTGAACTGAGTTAAAATTCTAAGATTCTGACAAATTCTATATCCTGTCTGTGGCTGAAGAACCTAAAATGGCCATTAAAAAAAAAAAGATTTTATTTATTTGACAGAGATACAGCGAGAGAGGGAACACAAGCAGGGGGAGTGGGAGAGGGAGAGGGAGAAGCAGGATTCCCACCAAGCAGAGAGCCTGATGTGGGGGTTGATCCCAGAACCCTGGGATCATGACCTGAGCTGAAGGGAGACAGAGCTTAACGACTGAAGCACTCAGGCGCCCCTAAAATGACCATTCTTTTTTTTTTTTAAGATTTTATTTATTTATTTGACAGACAAGTAGGTAGAGAGTCAGGCAGAGATAGAGAGAGGAGGAAGCAGGCTCCCCGCCGAGCAGAGAGCCCGTTGTGGGGCTCGATCCCAGAACCCTGGGATCACAACCAAAGCGCAAGGCAGAGGCTTTAACCCACTGAGCCACCCAGGCGCCCCTAAAATGGTCTTGTTTTGATGCCTTAAAGCTAAGTGAGGCCTGGAGGAATCTGATTTTTTTTCAAATTTCTTTCTTTCTTTTTTTAATTTAAAGATTCTTATTTATTTATTATTTGAGAGAGAGAGCTAGTGAGTAGGAGCACAAGTGTGCACGAGGAGGGGCGGAGGGAGAGACACAAGCAGGCCCCTGCTGAGCAGGAAGCCCCAAGAGGGGCTGCATCCCAGGACCCCAGGGTCATGACCTGAGCCAAATGCAGACGCCTAACTGACTGAGCCACCCAGGAACCCCTCAAGTTTCGACACTTGGAAAGGCCAGAGGGGCAGTCAAGGAAACTTCCCTTTTCCCATCAATTTCTATTTACTGCAAAAATGAGGTAACATTAAATGGATTGTAACAATTCATCCAAAACGTCACTGGCCTAACACACTGCAATGTTTCCGTTTTCTTCCCAGCCCTATTCCTACCATCCTTAATTTTGTAGGGCTGTGGTCTACATTACTGCCTGGTAATGTAAAATTTACTAGTTTTGTGATCTGCTTTCTCATGTGTTGTAACACAAGCAGTTTCCACATTGTTACCTAGTTTTCATTTTTGGTGGCATAATATTTCTTTCTGCAGCCATGTTACACTTGTTTGTACAGTGACTTTTCTTCTGGCTTGTTCTGGCGTGATAGCTTACACTGGCCTCACCGTGTTTAGAATCACTTCCCTAGCATCACTTCCCAGGCTCGGGATTATCAGGCCAATTGGTCCAACTATCTCCATGGCTTTTAGGGCCATCACACTCAGCAAAAAGGTGAGGACACCAATGAAGTACTGATCTCTCTAATGCTTGCTACCTCTACAGGTGTCTCCTTATCTTGTTTTGCCTTGTTTGGGTTTTTAGGGAGACTGACTGTTTCCCAGGGGCTTAATGTTTTGTTTTTCCTGCCTCTCGTCCACTGAGCTCTCCTGGGGAGATGGCTCCGATTTCGGGGGCGTGTGACTCGGGAACCGAGAGGCGGCACCAGGGAATCCCGGTTTGCGCCCCTAGGAGCCGGGTTTGCACCCGGCCCGCCCCGCTGGCCCCGCCCCGCTGGCCCCTCCCCGCCGGACTGCACAGCCGAGGACTACACTTCCCAGGCACCCCTGCGCGGCAAGCCCGGCCGCAGTTCCCCGCCGGGGGCTGGGACGCGCGGAGCCTGAGGTTCACGGCAGAGCGCGATGGCCTCGTGGGGCGAGCGGCTGGCGGGCGTGCGCGGGGTGCTGCTCGACATCTCGGGCGTGCTGTACGATGGCAGTAAGGACGGCGGCGTGCCGATCCCTGGCTCCGTGGAGGCGGTAGCGAGGTGAGTGCGTCCCGCCGGCCGCGGTGGGCGCGAGGCTCGGCGCTCAGCCGGGTCCCACCGGCGGTTTCTGGCCGCTGCCGGGGGCGGGGCTGCAGCTCTGGCCCCGCCCCTCGCGCTGGGACCCCCCACCCTGCCTGGACCCCGCCGCCCCAACCCCCAACCCCCAACTTCCCTGCCCGACCGGGCACCCGGCAGCCCCTGACTTCCTGCGGCGGCTGAGCGCTTGGGATAGGGCTGGGCAGAATTGCAATGCGCTGTTAAGGGCACCGTCCTCACGGATTTCGAAGACTTAGTGACAAAAAACGGAAAGAGCTTGCTTTATAGGGATTACATGTTGAAGTGATAATAATTTGACTAGGTTAAATAAGATATATTAGATTCCACCTGTTTTTTACTTTTGCTAATGTAGTTACCAGAAAACTTTATGTATGTGCTGGCATCATTTGTTGGGGGGGAGGGGAGGAGGAGGGCGTCTTGCTCACCAAATCTTGTGCACAGAAGACCACGCAAGGACCACGGTTGGCACCATTGGACTCTCTGCTTTGTAATTGCCATTGGCACGACAGGCCAGTGCTGCCATGATTTTGATGGGCAGCCAGAAAGGGCTAATTGCCCAGGACTTGGCTTCCTAGACTCATTGGTGGGAGGACCCTGGGTTAGTGGCCTGACCTCACTAGGATTCAGTTTACCTACCTGTAGCTGGCAATTAAGTGAGCCTCTTGGTCCTTCTCAGGGAGCCCACCCCACTGGTCTGTACAGGAGCCAAACTGTCCTGTGTAGCAAAGTTGGAGGTGTTTGAGAGACCAGGAACTCAGAAAAGGGGCCATGGCCGCAAGGAGAACATGTGAAGGGCAGCCCAGTCCTAGGAGACTCCTGAGGGCCCCGGGACCCTCATTTCCTGAAGTCCAGGTTTAAGTTCTACCCTTTGCCTTAGTTCCTATTTACCCTAAGGCTTCAGATGAACTCTGTCATAAACGAGAACTTTATGTGTTGACATCTTTTTTTTGTTGTTACTTCATTCATTTTTATTGCCAACTAGGATTAGATCATATCAGTACATCTATGCATTAGCATCTTATGAAACCAAGAACATATGGAAGTGCAGCAGAGGGCACTGGCTGTGTTTCGGGGTTACGTGTACCTAGTGTGGGGCAGCACGGGGCCACAGTTTCAGGGGCATGACTGAGGCAGAGAAGTCTTCAGTAAACTTGGATGCAGACAAGTAAACGTAAGATTGGCTGAAAAAGGGACAGAGGGGAGGTTGGACAGAGAGGGCATTGGACCCAACCAGAGGGTACGAAGGGCCCTCTGGACGAGGGGCGGAGGAAGTGCATTCTGGCTAGAGGGAACAGCAGCTGCAAAGGCCTAGCAGCAGAAGAGAGCTTGGCACATTCATCTTCAGGGAACCAAAGAGAGGGAGCATGGCTATAGCAGGGACCTGTCGCAGAGAGGTGCCTGGATTTTATCCTGAGTGCAGTGGGAAGTCACCGAAGATTTCAGGCAGGAGTGTCATGTGATCTGATGTATGTTTTAAAGAACCTGAAATGTAAAAGGTGAAACTGTATAAGTACCAAACGAAGACAGAGATTTCCTTTGAAATCTTGGATAGAGGACCTTTGTAATTATGCCCCCAAATCTAGAAATCAACAGAAAAAAAAATCGACAGCCTAATAAAAAATACACAAAAGATATAAATAGTTGGTTCACAAGGAAGAAAAAGCAAATGACCCCTAAGCATAGGAAAGATGTTCAGTCTTACTTAGATAAGAGAAATGCAAATCGAAACTGTGCCAAGGTGCCTTGTTTCATCAATATGAGAAAACTGACAAAAATGCATAACTTTGAGGGGTGCCTGGGTGGCTCAGTCATTAAGCATCTGCCTTCTGGGGTCAAGTCCTGCATCAGACTCCCTGCTCAGCGGGAAGCCTGCTTCTCCCTCTCCCCCTGCTTGTGTTCCCTCTCTCGCTGTGTCTCTGTCTGTCAAATAAAGAAATAAAATCTTAAAAAAAAAAAAAAAAGCACAACTTTGAGCATACGTTCTCTGGGTGAGTGTTTGTGGAAACAGACCCTGTCCTACGTTGCTTGTGGAAGATCCGTCCAGCATTCTCTCTCCCCAGTCCCACTTATGGAAATTGCCTTGCCTCATGCATGAGAAAGGATCTCAGTGCAAGGTCATTCATGAAAATAAGTTTTGAAATAGGAAAACACTGGAAAGAACTCAGATACCCACTGATAGGGGAGTATCATGGTCCATCCATCTATACAAGGGAGTACCATGCAGCATGAAGGGAACGAGTGTGCCTGTCACATGGACGCATTGTCAGGGAAGACAGCAAAGCACAGAACCGGCTGCGTGGTGGCTGTCTTTTGGGTGGAAAAGGCAGAAATGCAGGCCAGTGTTCCTGCTGCTGTGTTTGCTTAAGGAAGCTGGGGGAAGAGCTTCACTGTTTGACAAAGAGCTGGGGACGGACAGCCGGGGAACGCTGGGTGGTCGCCTCTTTACTGTACGGCTTTGTGTATTAACTTTTTTTTAATGTTTTTTTGAGCCGTGTGAATTTATCTCCCATTTGAGATTTTGAATGGCAAGTACTCTGTCAATTATATGTCAGTAAAGCCGGAAAAAAGGTACCGCCCCCCCACCCCCCAATTTACAAGTATTTTAAGATCGCTCTAGTTGCAAAGTGGGGATTGTCCAGATGCTCTCGTCAAGAGAGAAAGCAGGGGAAGCAGTTAGGAGACCATTGAATGGTCCAGAAAGAGATGGTGGGGCAAGGACCAGGGAGGTGGCGGGAAGGGAGTGAATGAAAGAGATGTTTTGGAAGTAGGACCGAGAGGGCCTGCTGATGAGGGAGTATTGTGGGGTCCCGGAGAAGAGGAAGTAAAGAACGACTCCCAGTGTGGGACTAGGGCACCTGGAAGGATGGAGAGGAGAGGGTGGGAAGGGGGTGCAGGGCAGGTGCTCTGAGAGTTCATGATGTACGTATGTCAAGTTCTTGGCCCAGTGCTAGGTGCGGGATAGACCCGTGACAGCACCATATGCATACATACATACGTACATTTATTTCTTTAAGTTCTGGAATTTTTTATTGAGATAGAATTAACATACAGTCTTGTATTAGTTTCAGGGGGGCAGCCTGTTGGTTCAGCGGTTCTGTACATGACTCGGTGCTCAGCGCAGTATGAATGGAGCCACCAGCAGTCACCAAACAACATTGTTACCACATTATTGACAATATTCCCTGTATTTCTGGGCAGGTGAGGCTGCTCTCGGCTGCCTGTTCTGTGCTCGGTATCCGTGCTTGCCTCTCACTGTCTTGTGTGGGCCCCCTGACAGTCTGGGGCGCTGTGCCTCCCCTTTACCACGGGAAGCCCCTGCAGCTTGGGGCTTGCCAGGGTCTCAGCTGGGATGGCCCAAGGACCTTGGGGACCCAAGTCTGCCTGACTGCCAGCTGCTGTGCCCGAGCCATACTTGGAGTCCTTTGTGGGAGGAGCGGGTGTCGAGAAAGGTCAGCGGCTTCCAGCAGCCTGTCCTGAGTAACGCGGCCCCCGCCGACACAGACCTGTCCGTGTCCAACAGATGCGTGTGCCCATCACAGGGCATGGCAGTAAGGAGGGGTCCTGGCCTGTTCACCTCTGTGGGTTCTGCACTGGCACCTTCCCACCCATCCCCAGGAGGGTTTGTTCTGATTTACTTTAACTCAGGCTGATTTCAGTAGCTGGGATGTCTCTGGTAGCAGCTGTACCCTAGAAGTCGGACCGCTGTGTGACGTCAATCTTAAAATCCACCAGAACCAGTTGTGTGGCTGAGAGGGGGATTGCCTTCTCCAGAGCATGTGGGATTGTTTTCGGTGAGGGGACATAGCGCTCCTTATCCTGGGAGATTTTTTTTTTTTTTTAAGATTTTATTTATTTATTTGACAGAGAGAGATCACAAGTAGGCAGAGAGGCAGGCAGAGAGAGAGAGAGAGAGAGCGGAGGAAGCACGCTCTCCGCTGAGCAGAAAGCCTGATGCGGGACTTGATCCCAGGACCCTGAGATCATGACCTGAGCCGAAGGCAGAGGCTTAACCCACTGAGCCACCCAGGTGCCCCTATCCTGGGAGATTTTTATCATCGTGCTGCCCGGGAGCCTGGAGAGCTAATGGCCTCGTCCCTCTGAAACCTCAGGGGCTCCCAGGCCACAAGACCAAGTCCCCATGCCTTCTCCTGGTCTGCTGGGGCCTTCTCAAGTGAGCTTGGTGGCCCCTTGTCCACTGCCTTCCCACCTCATCGCATTGCTGCCAGTTGCAAAGACTCCTGGATAGGGTTTTCACTGATGAGCCTCTTTGTGGCCAAGCGCCCGCCGAGCCTGGGCCCACTCACAGCCCAGTGCGCTCTGGGTCTCTGGACATCCTTCCCTCTTGGGCTCTTCTGCTCGGCCTCCAGGGGCCCACTGATCACACCCAAGCCTTCCTTTGTTATGCCCGAATTTTCGCATCCGAGAGACCACCAAGGAGCCAAGCACCCATGCAATCACGCGAGGGTTTATTTGACAAGCTTAAGCTTGGGCCCAAGTATACCCGACACAGTGGAGTAGGGACTTGGACCCCCGAGCCAGATTACAGTCAGTGTTTTTAAAGGCAGAGTAGGGGTGGACTCGGCGGTGGGTGAGGATAAAGGGGATTATGGATGATGTAAGTCTCCCAAGGATTTTTGGAAGCAAGGTCTCCAGGACGTTGAGGGGCTAGCTATTGTTGGGAGAAAGGTTATTTATTACCAATAATAAAAATCTTCTCGTGAGACCCTTTAGATGTATATCAGTGGGCCATATACTTGGGAATGATTCTCGACACTATCTTGGAGGTTTAGAGATAATAAAGGAATTGTTAAAGTAGACTTACAGGATCCTGGTCGGATCTGTCAGGGTAGGGCGCGTCGGTCAGGCTAGGATTGTCCTTAGCAAAACCTCAAGGTGAGGGCAGTTGAGTCCCCAGGGGAGAGCCACTCTGTCTGTTTCAAGGGCTTGTCAGTAGGTGAGGAATTTTACTGATTTTCTTCTGCCTCTGTTTCCCACATCAGCTAAACTTGAGGTGGGATGGCCTTAATTTTCTCGGCCTCCACACCTTGTGCGTGGCCATGGGCAGGCACAAAGTCCAGGGTCCAGACGCTCAGTGGTAGTGAGTGTGGTGCTGGAAGGTTCCCCCTGCTTTTGGAGTTTTCCATGGGAATGTTTCACACATGCCGCATGTCCCTGTTTTGTAGCGCCTGAGCGAAGCGTGGACTCTCCCAGGAACCTTTTACAGAACGGGCCTGTTTGCCAAGGTGAAGGACGCTGTGCCCTGTGTGTTTGGCTGCTTTCTATAGTGTTTGTAGCCACGGAGAGGGGTTTCTTTACAACCTGCACTGGGTGGCCTCCTTGATATGCGAGACTCACTTTGAGAGGCTCACTTTGATGTCGGAGGAGCTCAATGGAAGTCCCTGGGGTGAGAGCAGCTGCAGAGGGACAAGCATGCTGGGGAGGAGATGAGGTTCTGGGGGACCGGTCACCCCCCAGCAGCCCCCCAGCACCACAGGCTCCCAGCAGCACCATCATTTGAGGAGCCCAAGAGGGGGCGACTTACTACTCTTCTTCCTAGACTTTTTGCAGTGACATGTCTGTCCCAGGTTTTCTAAAAGGTTCCCACCGTTTTGGGGACATGGAGCACATGCGGAGGATAAACCCTGCTTTCCAGAACCATGTGGACCACAGTCATAGGGGTCACCAGCGACTGAGGGAGGCCTGTCGGGTCCCAGCTGGGTGCTTGACTGCATAGCTGCTTTCCCAGCCTGCCCCCAGGTAGGGATTCCGGGCCCCGTTTCAAAGGGGTGGAGGCCCGGAGATTCAGCAACTGGCCCATGTGGAAAAGGTGGTTGGGCCAGGTTAACCCCTGGGTTCCTGTGACTCCAAGGCCTCCGTGTTCCTCTCAGCACCTTGCTGCCTCTTGGTACAGGCATTTGCTCCTTCATTCACTCCCACCCGACAGACAGGTGTTTACCGAGCACGTCTACACTGTCAGGACCCTCGGCTGGGAAGGAGGCAGAGGGACGTCCCAGCCCTCGTGAAGCTGAAGGTCCGGTTGGGAGAATCCGTGTAAAGGGCGCCTGGGAGGGCCCCTATCCGATGGGGGCAGACCCAGCCGGCAGGACGCTGGGGAGCCGGGGTGGGGGAGTGTAGCCTCGCGGGTCCGCTGCGGTGTGCGCTGGGATCTGCAGACGTCATCGGGGCCACGAGTGTCCCCGATGGATCCAAAGGCCCAGGCCTCGGAGGCTACGCCAGCTCCTTCCTGGGGCTGCTGGGGACAGTGCTGCGGAGCGCTCTTACTGCACTAGGATTTGTGGGCGGGCGTGGTAATGGGACATCTGTAACCAGCCCGCGGTGCCCCTAACGGGCCCTTTATTGGAGCCCATTCTTGGGCATTTGGGCTCTCCGAGGGGAGCCATTCAGAGGCAGGGCCGGGCCCAGCGGGGGCTGCAGGGGCTGGCCCGGGGGCTGGCCGGCACAAAGGAGAGCCCCGGAGGCATCTGCATGTGAAAGGCAGGTGGGCATTTACTGCATCCTGTCTCCGGCCACTAAAGCACAGCTGCTAGGCCCAGCCCTTTTGTGGCCGGCGGAAGGGAGCAGGCCTGAGCCCAGGGCCGCTTCATAAAGCAATTCCCACCCAGGGCCGCCAGACCCACAGCCCATCCTTCCAGGTGGGGCCTCTCAAGCCCCAGGGTGTCCCGGAAGCCCTGGGACCCTGTTGACACTGAGGCCCCTCCCAGCAGGTTTTTGAGGCGACGGATGGGGCCAGGAGCACCCTGTCCGAAGTCGCCAGCCTGCAGACCTTAGGATCAACCCCTCCGTCCCTCCCCTCCTCAATGCTGGGCCTAGGAGTGGCGATACTAAGAGCTGCCAGGGACTGAGGGACAGCTGGGGTGGGGCCTTACCTGCGGGGGCCTCGTCCCATCACCTGCCGGAGGAGGCCCTTTGGGGATATTGGAGGGGGCGGCTGCTTGTTGGAGCTTGTCAAGGCCAGCAGGAGCTTGCCTCACCCGACCTGGGACAAGGTGTGTTTTGACAAGATCACCCTGCCGCATACCTGCTGCCATTTCGGGGGGGGGGGGCTCCTCCTTGTAAACAGTCCTGACTAGGGCATGAAGGTGCGGAGTAGAGTCCAGACCCTTCTGTCACCAGGCCTGGCCCATGTATTCCCCCAGGGTGACGGGGTGGGAGCAGCCACACCCCTTCCTCTCCATTCCCCCCAAATCACAGAGGACTGGAAGGCCCAGTGCCTCCCTTTCCTGACATGGCATCCTCCTTGCCCCCTGCCCCACACCCCTGCCTCCTCCGCCCTGGGGCTCGCAGGTCACTGGGGGCTGAGTCCCTGCAGATCCCGAGCCAGAACTTTCCAATCTTCCGTAGCCTCAGAGCATTTATTTCCCAAAGAAATCCGCGGTAGACCTTCCCCTCCCCCACCATTAAAAAAAATAAATAAATAAGAGAACAGTGTTTGACAAATGTATATTTTCTCCCCTCAAATCTATAATTGATGATGAAGCCAGTCAGTGAAAATAAACTTATTTTATTATTTATTTCAAAGATTTTATTTATTTATTTGACGCAGAAAGCAAGCAGGAGAGCGAGAGCAAGCAAAGGAAGGGAGTGGCAGGAGGAGGGAAGCAGGCTCCCCGCTGAGCAAGGAACCCGATGGGGGCCCCATCCCACAACCCTGGGATCATGACCTGAGCTGAAGGCCGAGGCTTAATTGACTCAGGCGCCACCCAGGTGCCCCAGTTTATTTTTTAAAGATTTTATTTATTTATGTGTGAGAGAGAGGACAAGCAGGGGGAGGAGCAGAGGGAGAAGCAAGTTCCCCACTGAGCAGCACACCTGGTGTGGGTCTCGATCCCACGACCCCGGGACCGTGACCCGAGCCCAAGTCAGACACTTAACCGACTGAGCCAGCCAGGTTCCCCGACAGCACCACAGTTCCTCTGTTCATGCCTCTGTGGGAGTGGCTGGGAAACAAGGGGCACGTCTAGCGGGACAAGAGGAGGAAATAGATTGCGGTTCATCCAGACCATGATTCTGCCACTGTTTGATGTTGACATTAGTTTATGTCACATAGATGTTGTATGTGGTCAGTAAAACATGTTCTAGAATAATGTGTATGAAATACCATTTTTGTCCAGAAAGATAAAGGAGGTCCAACAATCCGCACAGATCGGAGGGAGAGCAGCAGAGTCGTGCACCTGACCCACACGGAGGGAAACTGAGGCATGTTGGATGGAGGCGTGAGGCCACACGGGACAAGAGCTGTTTCTCGGGTTCCCATCTCAGCACAGGTGGGCAGGGTCACCATATGGAAATCAAGGGCAGCCGGGCTGGTGGTTCTGGAACAGAGTTAATGGTTTACCCCAACAGGGCTGCCTCGGGTAGGAAGCCCCTGAGATTAGGAGGGCATTGTGGCTTGGGCTACTCAGGAGGCCTACAAAAGCAGTCGTGAACACCGCCCCCTGCCCCATGTTGCCCCTAGCACCCCAAGGATGTACGGAGAAGCCATATTGGCAAACCCAGCCTCAGCCCTGCCTGTAGTGGTGTGAAGGGCAATTTCCCGTGACCATGGGGCCGACAGGAGGTGTAGAGAAGGAACCAGAGACTCAGAGAGCCTGGCTTGAGGATGCCTCCCTGAGAGGGAGAGTGGGGGCCGGAGTGCTCCCCAGAGCAGGTGCCACTTCCTACCTGTCACCTAAAAGAATGCAGGTGTCAACTCTTGTAGGTGAGGGCCTGGGTTTTGAGTCCCAACTCTGTCCTGTGATTGTGATGGAATCTTGGGCAGGTTTCATAGCCTTTTTGTGCCTCAGTTTCCCGTGTGCATCACCGGGGGGTAAGTTAAGTAGGATATTTTCTCTAAAGGAGCATTTTGTGGCTTGAACGGTCAGATGATGGGGAAGAGGTGGTTCTTTTGCAAATACAAAAAGTCTTTCTGTTGTTGAACTTGGTGCTGATTCCATCCCAAATCACTCAGCTGTGCCCAGATTGTATTTCTCACATTTGTATACGTTTTCATGATTTCATGATTTTCATAATAGAGGGTTCTCTTGTGCTGTGGTCCTGGGTGAGGCACCCAGCCCCTCTGAACCCTAGGTCCTCATCTATAAATGCGGACAGAGACCCTTCTCCCAGATTGTCTTGAGAAGTCACTGTGAGCCTGTGGGTGGTGCCCTGGGCGGCTGGGGGAGGCCCTGGCAGCCAGTCCCTGGGAGCTGTCGCAGCTATTGTTGGGGTTCCCTTTGCCCGGGTGCCCCAGGATGTTTGTCCCAGCCTCCCTTCGCTGGATTGAATGTTGCCCTCTTTTCTTTTCTTCCTTTTTTTTTTTTTTTTAAGATTTTATTTATTTATTTGACAGAGATCACAAGTAGGCAGAGAGGGAGGCAGAGAGAGAGAGAGAGAGAGAGAGAGAGAGAGAGAGGAGGAAGCAGGCTCCCTGCCGAGCAGATAGCCCGATGCAGGGCTCGATCCCAGGCAGAGGCTTTAACCCACTGAGCCACCCAGGCGCCCCTCCCTCTTTTCTTAATGGTGCTCTCTGGGCTCCCTACCTCCTGGCCCCAGTTCATGGGGCATGTGGCTTCCTGTCAGACTTCCTGCCTGCAAGGCCCAGATGTCACCAGCCCAGGCTTGCCAGACACATAAATTTTGTGGTTGGTACTGTCAGTCTACACTGGCATTTTCTGAGTCTTTGCAGCATGCTAGGTGCTTCTGATATGGTTTGTAAGTATCACCTTTGCAACAGCCCCGTCCTGCTGCTAGTGTCCCGTTTTACAGATTTGCAAACTGAGATCGGAGAGTCAGGTCAGAAGCCTCAGCCACACAGTCAGAGGTGGTGGAGGTGCAGTAGGCGTGTCGCTTTCTGAGTCAGGCTGCCCCCTCCTGTCATCTCGCCCTGGGTGTGCCTGGCCTCTGTCCCCTGCTGCTCCTGGCCCAGACCAGCCTGTGATGGCTGGTCTCTTCAGGGTTGGAGAGTGGTCCGAAGAACCCACAGCGCCTCAACACATGCCCTCGGGCACCTTGCTTCCCTCTGCACCCCAGTCTCCCGCTGTGAAGTGAACCGTTGGTAGAATCCTGTTGAACCTCTCCTCTGGTTTCTAGATTCCCTGCACTTGATTTTAAGTTGTGTTTATTAATAAATAGCACACTGATGTCTGTGGACTCAGCCTTCCCCTTTGCTCTGAGCTCTGAGACTCAGGCAGGTGAGAGAGAACATGTTGGATAGTGAGGCAGTCACAGGCACCGGGAGGAGGTACCTCGTGTTTCTTAAGGGCCCTGGCTTTGGAGGCTGCCCAATGTCTGTCTGCCCTCGTCCCTATTCCCTGAGGTCACTGGCCAGCTGGCCTGACTGAGAGGCCCAGCCAGGGCCCGTCCATGTGCGTCACCTTGTCCCTTGTTCCTTCTCTTCTTTCTGTCCATACATTGGACCCCATATCATGGCCAGGACTCCAGGACCCCAGGAGTCTGACCTTTAGATGCTTGGCATTCGCAGTTGCAAGTGCAGGACCCCAGCTGGGGAGCCGGACCCTGTTCTCACGGGGGCAGAATCCCTTCTGCTGCTGCTCCAGCCGCAGGGCGGCTCCCTGACCCCAGCTGATGCCTGCCACCGGGCTGCGGGGACCTGGGCTGGGTCCCTCCCTGTGTCAACAGGGCGCCTGTTGGTGTGCGCGAGTGCCGGTGCAGGAAATGTGGGAATCACTGCAGAACTGTTCCTGCCGCACTCACGGACTCCTGTTTGACCCTCTGTTTTTTAAAAAATGGGGTTCTTAGAGCAAATAAGTACTTTGCAGGATTCACTTCTTAATTACTTCTCAGCCTTTTGGCTAAGATCAAGTGTATTATCTGTTCTTATCAATTTAATATCTGCTACATCCTCTATCAGAGTTGTTTTCAAGCTCCGTGGCTTTCCGGGAGAGACGGCGGCTGGCATAGCCACACAGTCCGGCTGAGGGTCACGTCCGGGGTTGCGTCTGGGTGCCGTTAGGGCGGCTGAGACTGATGCTCGCCGAGGGCCTTGGCCAGGCACTGCCACCCGCGTTCCGGTTCACGACAGCCCCCTGAGGTGTCATGAATGTCCTTTCATTTATCTGCTGCTTTTCCCCTTATAGTAGTCATAGGGACCCCTGCTCCGCCAGGGAACACCTTGAGTTGTGGCACCAGGGGCAGAGCAGGCTGAGACAGGAATGGGGGGACTCCCTCTCCTCGCCCCTTACTTCCCCTCTCCTCCTGCTGTGTTTCTCCTGTGTCCTGGTGGATGTTCTCGGCTGGCATGGAGTGAGCCCTCCCGGTGTGCCAGGCCCATGCGGGCACATTGCGGGTCTTGCTGAAGCCTCACAGTATGAGGACAGGTGCTGTGATCATCCCCATTTTACAGATGAGGAGACTGAGGCACAGAGAGAAGGGAGAGCTCGCTGAAGGTCCCACAGCTGTTAGGTGGCCGAGCTGGTCCCCTGTCCACAGTCATCAGACTTCGAAGTGCCTCCTTGTCCCCACTGGGCCCCCTGGCCTGCTGCCTGGCGGTAGAGCGTCTTCAGGCATGGCTGTTCCATCTGGTCCATGGCCTGCGTAAAGGAGTGACTCCCTCCAGCACCTCGTGCATAGGCTCAGCCTCTCATTCACCTGTCTGGACGCATCCGGCTCCCTTACCTTTTCTCCTCTGGAATCCTCTAGAAACCTTGCACTTGAAGAATTAGACGCAGTAGGGAGGCAATATTGCCCACGGGCAGGATTAGCTTTGAGCATGGGGTTTCTTCTGGTTGCAAGATTCTCTGAGGTTCTCTGGGTGCAAGGGCGATGTTGTTCCTTTATGATGTGTGGGCCCGTCCGATCTGGAATTCAGATTAGTTAGAGAATTCCCACAGAAAGGCACTGCCACGCTCCAAAGCGGAGCTGAAGGTGGGTTCTGCCTGGGCAGACCGGGGATGGGGGCCCTGGGGGGCTTCCTGGAGGAGGGGAAACACGAACCAGTCCTTGAAGGATGACAAAGATTGGGCCGTAGAGGAGGGTACAGCAGACTCTGGGTGACTTGAGCCCTCCGTAGGACATACGAAGGTGACGGCGTCCCAAGAGCTGGTGGGGGAGTAGGGTGGGGTGGGGAATAGAGTGAGGAGGGAGGTTGGGCCCAGTTGGGAGGGTCTTGTCTGGGGCAGCCTTCTTGCCTCCTGGTGGCCTCCCCTCCCAGCCCCTCTGGCGAGCCGGAGAGGGCAGCAGGCTGTGGAGCTGTGCCAAGGTCGGTCAGGATGTCCAGTAATCGCCCTAGCGCTCTACCTGCTACAGAGCCATAATGAGAGGGTTTCCATTATTTTCGGGTGAGCGCCCCTGGCAGATGCCGACAGCCAGCAGCTGTGTGAGGTCCGAGGTGATTTGCAGGGGACCAGTTCGTGTGACGCACAGTAATTGCACCAGGCGGGTTTGTCCTGTCCTGCCGGGAAGAGGTAAAGGTCAGTTCAAAGATCCGGCGTGGCCGCAGGACGTGGGGGCAAATCCCACTCTCGTGGGACTTCTGGGGAGGGGGCAGCAGGCTGAAGTGGTGGCCAGGGTCTCAGAGGGGCGATCTGGTCTGCACCCCACCCTGGGATGCCAGGGCCCTGTGGGAGGACACGTGTTCCAGGCATTCTTGGGAGAAGAGGAGAGAAGCAGACTTCCCGCTGAGCAGGGAGCCGGATGGGCTTGATCCTAGGACCCTGAGATGGTGACCTGAGCCAAAGGCAGATGCTTAATTGACTGAACCACCCGGGCACTCCTGCTGGTGGTCTTCTAAGGACAGTGATCCTGTCCTCTCACGGCCCCACCCTGACGACCTCACTTAGCCCTCCTTGCCTCCTCAGGGCTTTAACACAGGGATTTGCCAGGCTGGGGGAGGTGTGTGTGTGTGTGGTGTGTGTGTGTGTGTGTGTGTAATGCAGCTTGGTCCAGCAGTGGCCGTTTAGGGCCTTCCCTTCAGTGCTGACCCCTCACCTCGCACTCTCTCTCCCCCATACACAGTCACGTGTGCCCGCACACACCTGGACCGGGGTCTTGCCGGGGGCGCAGTACTCCCCTTACTGGAAACACGCAGGTCTGCACACGCCAGCACGTAGCTGCCCCCATGGGGCCGGTTCACAGCCTGCGGGCTCTGCGGCTTACCAGCTGCGAGACTTTATCGGTCTCTGCCCCTCACAGCCTCCGTTTTGGCATCTCTAGAATGGGGACAGTGGTGCTGGTCTCTGGGCTCATTGCTCAGACAGCTCGTACTCGGTGCTGACTGTGCGCCGGGCACTGGCCCGGGGATGCGTGTAGGGAAGAAAGCATGTGGTTCTGGACCAAATCAGGTCACAGACACCGAGTCCTGAGGCAGGACTTAATGTAATGTTGTGGTCACGCTTTACTCCACTAATAAACCATGCGTTTATTATTTTCAGTGACTATGAGAAACAGAGGGACCTGGGACTTGTCCCAAATGGTCAGAAAGGGGGTGCCGTCGGTGGGGGGGGGCGTGGATGAACAGACCCACGGGGAGGGGACTCCCCACACGTTTTGCACTAGATGCTTTTCAAGGACTGATTTGGTCCTAAAACGAGTACTTTGATTTTAAAGCACATGTCTTATGAACTTCGGTGGTTAGTTCAAAGGAGACCCGTGGCTGAAGTGTCCCGAAGTGAGTTGTGTTATTTACACATTTGTCATCGGCATCTGAAGTCGCGTTCTGAATAGCAGATGTGAGGCACTGTCATCTCACTGTCACACCGATTGTTCACTGTTCTGAGAAGGTCACATCATAATTCATTAGCAATAATTAGTCCCCCGACACCCCTGCACTTCTTCGCTCAACTGCTCCATTAATTTGGGTGCGAATCACACATTCCCAGTGCCAATCAATGAAGATCTGTCTGTGATGCACAAGGTGATGCTATTAGTTACAATATATTAACTGCCTAATTTAAAAATACAAAAGCTGTCTTTATGAAGGGCAATTAACCACTAAGCGTAATTGATCATTCATAACTCTCTGATTAGGAAAGACAAATATTAAGAAAGGACTGAACCACCTGGGCTGTTGATTAAGACATGGTTAGCCTCGAGGTGTGTGTTCACTCTGTTGTTGGTCAGTCTACAGATTTCTTTTCAGGTGGCACTTGTCAGCTCCAGGGCTTGGAGGGTCGTCACAATGAAGGAGCACCTGCCTGTGTCCAACGGGGCTTGGAAGGGGGCTACAGGGACACCCTTGGGGGCGGCAGTAGGTGTGGTCAGTGTGGTTCTAAGGAATGGTCCCTTTCACCGGCTGTCATTTGGATTTTCCATCACTCGGTCATTCAGCAAATGGGAGCCTGCCGTGTACCAGCCCGGTGTGAAGCAGGGATGCCGAGGAGAATGGGCCAGATGTCACTGCTGACCTCATGGAGCATATAGGGAGAGAAACAATGAACAAAGATGTAAGTCAGGCACTTGGAGATATTGGTTGACGTTACAAAGAAAGAAAAATACAGCCAGAGCTAGGATAAGGACAGTGTGACACAGGGCGGAGAGGGGGACATTGGACAGACCTGCCACCTTTTCCCAGTTCTGTTATCACGAAGGAGCATTGAATTTGGAGCTCCCCGCCCCCCCCCCCCCAGGATGGAACAGATTGCCTGAGGCACCCCTCCCCGCTCAGCGACCCTCCTCTTCAGCCTCATTTTCTGGCCCAGCATCCATGTACCCAAGGCTGCTCGAAGATTCTGAACCCGACCAGGGCCTGCACTGCACCTGTTTCTCCCTCTGCTCTGCCCACCCTATCCTGGCCGCCTTACCAGTTCTGCAAGATTCGAGTTGTACCTGGCTCTTCTGAGAAGCCTTTTCTGAGACCCCATCCTGGGAGGAGACCTTTCCCACCTTTGGCTTTGTAGGGTGGCTACGGTGTGTGGTTCCTGTTTCTGACTCCATATTGGTTCCAGGATCCGTGTTGGGGTCAAGTAGAACTTAGCCCATGTCCCTAGTGTCTCAGATCCAGGAAGAGGAGTAGAAAGTTCCTGACCTTCTGAGACTCAGTGTCCTCACTCATAAAGCAGGATAGAAAGCATGTCACCAGACAGAGTTGCATTTTTACCGGGGGTCTCCCTTATTTGGCCAAACAGAGGTTGATTTCAAGTCCATAGTTCTGAGTAACTGGGTCTACTCTGTGTGTTGCCTCTGCACGTGAGCACAAAATTGGAACACGTATCTCTCATACAGGGTATTTATTGATAAATACTAAATGATAAATTATGCACTTAACACCGGATCAGATATATTATTTATATTATAAAAATGTAAAAGTTGAAAGGATGGCTGAAAAGTAAAGATGTCTTCTGCACGTTTGGAGACCGCTGGCATGGCTGTGTCAGAGACCTGTTTACAAACAGTGCGAGGTGACGGTTAGTGCCCTCGGTTAGTTTCCTAGGGTTTCCCAGACCTCCTGACTTGTAGCCTGGTGTCTGTTCCGTGACGCCACGCTGCGGCTCTGTGCAGATGCTGAGTAGGACTGCCGTCTTGCCCTGGCTTGTCTAGGGAAGGCTGTGTGTTCCGGGCCCATGGGGACATCTGCCATCAGAATGGATCCCTGGCTCGTGGGCTCAGCTGTGCCAGCCCCTTTTCCTGCACAGCCTGAGTCCACTCTTTCCTCTGTTGGAGGCTGTTTCTTTGCCTCCTGGCCCCCATCTGCCTCTTCATCCTGTTCCAGTCCTTCAAAGCACCTCCCTGTGGCTCAGCCGGAGCTTGCCTGTGGTCAAGATTACAGTTCTGTGCGCCGGCCCCCAGCCGGGCACTTAGTAGCTGCTCGGTAAATGTTGCGGGAGGGTTGGATATTATTGCATTTGGGACCTCTTTCGGCATCTGCTTGTGGCTTTGCATTCCGAGAACCTGGCCAAGTGCAGCCAGGCTGCAGCCGGGGTCCTGGGAGCTCAGGAGAGAAGAAATGTGGGCACGGCTGGCCTGCCACAGCATCTCAGGGTCTTGTTAGGTTAACCTTGGGCTTGCAGGGGCTCCCTGGGTCCTACCCGTCCATCCCGGGATCATTCATAGACCTGATGACCGTCTGGCAAACTTTTCTTCGGCGACAGCAATGAGAAGACACACGCGAACTTGGTGTCTCAGCCTTTGTTCTTTAGGGGAAATATGGATGCGGAGGTAATTAGGCACACACAGCCCATGTACGCAGTAGGAGTGCTGATCACGGTGGAACGGTCCAGAGAAACTGCCGCGGACGTTCACAGGAGATCTCTAACCAGGCCGAGTGGGGTGGAGTCATGGAGGGGAGATGTCCGGTGCGTCTTGGGAGGTGGGAGAATTGGCACATGTAGAGAGGCGCCATGTCCCAGGCAGGAGTGGAGATGTGTCCCAGGAGAAGGAACAGAGATGTGTCCCAGGCAGAGCGTGGGTGTGTGTTACAGGTAGAAGGAGTGAAGGAAATGTGTCCCAGGTGAAGGCTGGAGTTGTGTGTCAGATGAAGAGGTGGGGGGGGTGTCTCAGGCAGAGAGAGTGGGGACAGAGATATGTCCCAGGTGGGGGTGTCCCAAGCGGAGGGAGTGGGGACATGTTCCGAGCAACAGGCTCAGTGCGGATGGAAAGGAGGGTTGTGGGCAGGGTCGGGGTTCCCTGGAGAGGGTCAGCTGCAGCTCAGCAGCTCCCATCCAGACCCCGGGGTCAGCCGAAGCTGGCCTCAGGGAGCCACAGTGGTCTGGCCCACGCTGGCGGTCCTGATTGCCCTTGGGAAGTGACTTTCCAGCTTCCTCCCCGGAGGCACAGTGCTCCGAGTGCTGATGGCACCCTCTGCCTGTCCTGTCCCCACTTCCAGACTGAAGCGGTCACAGCTGAAGGTGAGGTTCTGCACCAACGACTCGCAGAACTCCCGGGGAGACCTGGTGGGGCTGCTTCGGCGCCACGGCTTCGACATCTCCGAGGGCGAGGTGACTGCCCCCGCCCCAGCCGCCTCTCTGATCCTGAAGGAGCGAGGCCTGCGGCCACACCTGCTTATCCAGGATGGTAGGCCTTCTGGGCCCTGGGCTTGGTGGGGGTGCGGTGCCTCCTTTCCAGGTGGGGGCCGAGGGAGGGCGTCCTTCTCACCTGGGCCAGACCACTGAGGAGGACACGAACGCTTGGCTCCTGCCGCTGGTGCTCATGGCCCTGTGGGGTGGAAACCTCGTGGGCTCCCTGATAGGGACCAGTCCCCTCCCACCCCTGGCTGAGTACCGGAGGATCTTTAGAGGCAGGTTCCAGATGGAACAGTTTCCAAGGAGGAAACCTCTGAGCCTGATTTCTTTGATCTAGAATGGACCAGAGGGGCAGGGACGCGCCACAGTGGCAAAATCCTAGCTTCTAGGGCTTGTGGGGCAGGAGATGGGCAGGGAAGGAGGCTGAGGGGCTAGACTGAAGTCTGTAGGTTTCTATCGGCCACACCCCATCCCCCAATCCCCCTACCTCCCCCGCCACCCTCCCCAACCCTGAACTTGAACTCTATTTGTGAAAACCAGCCCTACTTTCTGGCAAATGGCACAAGGTTTATATCCTGATCTTCGTCTGAATGCAATGAAAGAGACATTTTGACCCTCCTTGGGGAGTTTTTCTGCGAAGTGGAAGGAGCGGTGTTATTGGGTGCCTTCTGAATATTTAAAAAGAAGACACAGAAGCAGCACTTCGGGATTCAGGGCGCTTCCCTCTCGTTGCACTGAGCCCTCCTCCTTCCCCGGCACTGGGTATTTTTATTTACAAACTACGGCAGAAGCAAGCATACTCTTCTGCCTCCCGGCAGGAGAGGCCCCCCGAGTCGAGGGTGCTCCCTGAAGGGCCCGAGTGTCCAATCCAGAGCTCTGGTGCCAGTTGAGGGCAATACGCCCAGCCTTTAGAAAGCCTCTTTCTCAAAATCCTTCCTCTGTGATCTGGGATCTCTGCCAGTGTCTTCAGAACAGGTCCTCAAAGAAAGAGAAGAACATAGGAAAGAACATCGCCACCCCCGGGGCAGAGGGAGGAATGGGGGCGAAATGTGCTGGGAAGGGGAAGGAGATTCAGTGTTTGCCCGGAGGGGGCATTGATCGCTACGGGAGCTTGTGCAGGCCGGAGGGGAAGCCGGGTGCCCTCAGCCGCACCCCTGCCTCTCTTTTCCACGAATATGCCTGTCTCCAGACTTGAAATCTTTTTCCAAGTTTTACTGTTGATGAATTCCACCCCCAACATTTTATTATGACATTTTCAAACAAACAGCCAAGCTAAAGGAATTCTGCTCAGAATAATTTGTATGTGGTCACCTCGGCTTTACTAGAGACGTTTCACTCTGTTTCTGTTTCCTTCCTTATTACGTCTACCTTTCCCTCTGCCCGTCTTTTCATCTTATCTTTTTTTCTTCTTAAGATTTATTTATGAGAGAGAGAGAGAGAGAGAGAGAGTGCTTGTGTGCTGGTGGGGGGAGGCGCGGGGAGAGGGAGAGGGACCCTAAGCAGACTCTGCACTGAGCGTGGAGCCTGATGCGGGGCTCGATCCCAGGACCCTGAGACCAAGAGTTGGATACTTAACCCACTACGCCACCCAGGCTCCCGCTTTTCTTATCTTTTTGATGCATTTCAAGGTAAATAGTAGACGCTGGTACGTGTCCCCAAAACGCTTCAGCACTTAACTGGAGTTCAATGTCTGTTTATAATTTTTTCTTTTGATACAAACTTTATGTACAACCAAATGCAAGAATCTCAAGTGTACTTTTGCTGAGTTCTGTCCGATGCATCCATCTGTGTGTCCCGAAGCCCTGTCATGATCCCAATACAGAGCTTTATTGGCACGCGCTGCCCCCGTCAGTCCCCATTCCCCAACCCCCTCGGAGGCATTTTCATTTGTTTCATCCTGAGAAGTTTGCCTTGTTTAGATTTTTGTATAAATAGAATCATGCAGCTTCTAGTTGTGCCGGGGCCCTGCGGACCACACTCAGGCTTGACGATTTGCTGGAAGGATCTGCAGGGCCCAGAAGAGCTGCCCGACTCAGTTAGGGTTTACTGCAGTGAAGGAACACAGATTGAACTCAGCAAAGGGAGGAGAGGCGGGGGTGAACTCCAGGAGAATGGGGCATGACCTTTCAGTGGTCCTCACCTGGGAAGTCTCCCTGAGATGACGTAATTCTCCCAGCCGAGATGTGTGACTTTACGTGCAATGTGTCATCACCCAGGGAAGCCCACTGGAGCCTGGTGTCTAGGGTTTTGAGTAGGGGTTGGTCGGACAGGCACGCAGCGCCTGTGGACTGACCTTGGCTACTCAGTCTCTGGACTCCCAGGGCCTCAGGCATACAAAAACTCTCTCTCTCTCTCTCTTTTTTAAGATTGTATTTATTTGAGAGAGAGAGAGGGTGCATGAGGAGGGGCAGAGGGAGAGGGAGAATCAGACTCCCCACTGAGTGCAGAGCCCAGCCTGGGGCTCGATCCCAGGACTCTGAGATCATGATCTGAGCCAAATGCAGATGCTTAGCCGCCTGGGCCACCCAGGTGCCCCGAGGACCGCCTTTCTTTGGAATCTGCTGGGTCCGAGCAGCCCCAGCATACTGTTTTTGGGACGTATCTGTATGGTTGCGGGTTATCAGTAGGTTTTTTCTTCTTTGTTGCGGAGTCCTGTTCCATTAAGTGAACATACCAGGCTTTGTCCAGTCCCCTGTTGACGGACACCTGGCTGTTTCCGACTTTAGGCCATTAGGGAGGTGATCTGCTATGAATGTTTCTATGGAGTTCTTTTGGATAAATACCTAGGACTGAATTGCTGGGTCAGGGGGTAGGCGGCTGTTGAGTTTTATCAGAAACTGCTAGCCTCTCCCCAGAGTGTAGTATCATTTCACATTGTGGCCAGCCGGCTCTTACAGCCACTCTGCTTCCCCACCAGCACTTGGCGGTGCCTGTCTTTTTAATTCTGGCCATTCTGCCAAGTAGGAAGTGGTATCATGCAGTTACTTCCATTTTTTAATTCAGCAAGGTCAACATCTAAGACCAAGATAGGTGAGAGTACGCTTCGTCCTAAGCAATGGAGGGCATAAGCCTGACAACTTAGTTTATCCTTGCAATGTTCTCAGATTTTAATTTAAAATTGGGGAGGACAGGGGTTCTTGGGTGGCTCAGTCAGTTAAATGTCTGCCTTCGGGGGATGCCTGGGTGGCTCAATTGGTTAAGCGTCTGCCCCTGGCTCAGGTTATGATCCTGGGGTCCTGGGATTGAGCCCTGCCTCAGGCTCCCTGCTCAGCGGGGAGCCTACTTCTCCCTCTCCCTCTGCCTGCCTGTGCTGTCTATCTCTCTGTCAAATAAATAAATAAAATCTTAAAAAAAAAAAAAAAAGTCTTCCTCTGGTTCAGGTCATGATCCCAGGGTCTTGGGATCGAGTCCCGCATCAGGCTCCTTGTTCAGTAGGGAGTCTGCTTGTCCCTCTCTCTCTGCCACTCCCCCTGCTTGTTCTCTCTCTCTGACAAATAAATAAATAAAATCTTAAAAAATAATAAAATAAGATAAAATAGGGGGAGGGCAGAGAAGGAAAGGAGGAAGAGGCTTTGCTAAGGGGATTGGTGAGCGGAGGGGCGGTGGGGCATCAGCGGCTACTCCTTTCAGCACGTGTGTAATTTGCGGCTCTCCTGTCTTCCGTGGGGTTGGGCTGGAATGTTTGATGGTCTTTACAGTGTGGGTCCAGCAGTACAGACCCTACAAAGGTTTCCAGCAGCCTCATTTCACCCTACATTCAGGAATCTGTGTCTTCCTGGCAAGTGTCTCTTCTCACTTGCAGAACTATGGGTTCCCTGCCTGTGGGATTGGACAGGAGCCCCTGGGGTAATGCTGGTGTTGGGCTGGGGGCCCCCGGGGTGGGTCCATCTTTCTCCTGACAAACCCTAACTGTGGGGAGTGGAATTCCTTCATCCGTAAAGTGGGAGTAAGACCCCTTCCAGGCCCACCTCCCGTACAGCTGGGAGGATCAGGAAGCGCGTCTGAGAAAGGGGCCGGACCCACGTGGCAGACTGAAGGTGTCCCTGGTAGGAGATAAGACGTGAGCCATGTCTCCCCAGGGCTTTATCCCTCTTTCTCTTTCCAGGAGTCCGCTCAGAATTTGATCAGATTGACACCTCCAACCCCAACTGCGTGGTCATTGCAGATGCTGGAGAAAGCTTTTCTTACCAAAACATGAATGAGGCTTTCCGGGTGCTCATGGACCTGGAAAGTCCCGTGCTCATCTCTCTGGGAAAAGGGTAAGTCAGCTTCAGGAAGAGGGTTTCCGGCTGCTTTGGACGACACTCTCTGGGTCTCTGGGCTTGCAGAATCAGTATGCAGTGCAGAAAAGTGCGTGTGGGGCGGGCATAGGCTGCCTTCCTTCTCCCTCCCTGCTTTTTTCCCTTCATGCTTCCTTTCTTTTAATAATTTGTGAGGAAATGAGAATTCTCTGGCTTGGCGGGAGCTGGCTGGTCAGGCTTCCGAGTGGGCCCTGGGCTAGAAGAGGCTGGGGCCGGGGATGGTTGCTGTGGATGGAGGCCCCGTTGAGGCCTCAGAGCACAGGTGCTCACTGTCCGAAGGTTAGGGGTGTTTGCACAGGATACAGCACCAGGCACTGAAGGATTGTCTCTAGGGGGCACCTGAGTAGTAAAGGGAAGACTCGGGGGCCTAGAGGAATGCTCTGGGCCGGGCTCCACATCTCTGGCCACAGAGCAGTCTCTGTAAAGTCCTGATTTTGTCACTGGCATTTTTGTCTGCGCCTTTAGCACAGTCCTCATTGTTTCTTCCTTTAAAAAAACCCAAACCAACCTTGCTGGTTACTTTTCTCAACATCTTTTACACCAAGACAGTGCATGGTCATGGGAGGAAAATTAGAGAGTACAGAGGAGCAAAAAGAAGAAAACAGAGATTTCCATTCCACTGCACAAGAAAACAGCTGTCAGCACGTCGGTGTGTTTCCTTCCACGTGGTTCCTGGAGCAAAGAAATCATTACAAAGGGATGTACTCGGAGCATCAGTATCAAACCTGACCTAGTTTTGTCACCCAGGTTTTTGTTGTTCACCAGACAATACTTTGTGAACAACTATCCACTCGATAAAGGAATGTCTGTGTGGCACAGTTTTCCTGTAATCTTTTTTACAGGATATCCTGTAGTTTATTTAAATTTATTTTTTATTTTTTAATTTTTTAAAAAGATTTTATTTATTTACTTGACAGAGAGCGTAAGCAGGGGGAGCTGCAGGCAGAGGGAGAAGCAGGCTCCCAGCTGAGCAGGGAGCCTGATGTGGGGCTCGATCCCAGGACCCTGGGATCATGACCCAAGCCAAAGGCACATGCTTCACCGACTGAGTCCCCCAGATATCCCCTATCCTGTAGTTTTCTTAAACCGATGCCCGCTGATGGATGTTAGGTTGTTTCTGATTTTCTACGAAGTTAAAGCCGTGATTGGTGGATCCGAGGCTCTCCGTGCACGTTCCCGGGCTACTTTCCGGAAGGCTGCGCAGACTTACTCTGTCAGCAGGAGGCAGTACTAGGCTTTCAAGTCATGGGCTCTTACATTTGCAGGGACCCTCTGGAACCCTGCCCCAGGTTTTCATGCCTGGCGGGGATTTGGGGGCTGTCCCTGGGGAAGGCTTTTCCAGTTTGGGTGCTTCTGCTGGTCGGGAACTCCTGCCCTGCGCCCACCAGATGGGGCCGGCTATTGGAGGAGTCAAGGGAGGGACCTTTGGTTTGGCCACGCACCATTACGTATTCCATTTTGTTTCATTCCCACCACAACCTGTGAGCTGTAGGCAGCAGCAGCGCCATTTGGGAAGTGGGCTTATCGAGGCCTAAGGAGGTGAAGTAAGCCGGGGTCCCGGCCCATAAATTCTGTCCCCTCGGGGCTACATTCAAGAGCAGATGTTTGGTCCTCACAAGACCTTAAATTTGGGGGCAGCGTGTTTAAAAATTGGGAGATTTTTGGGCGCCTGGGTGGTTCAGTGGATTAAGCCTGCCCCTTTGGCTCAGGTCAGGGTCTCAGGGTCCTGGGATCGAGCCTCGCGTCAGGCTCTCTGCTCAGCAGGGAGCCTGCTTCCCCCTCCCTCTCTGCCTGCCTCTCTGCCTACTTGTAATCTCTCTCTGTCAAATAAATAAATAAAATCTTTAAAAAAAGAATTGGGAGATTTTATATAAAATACCTAGATTTCTAGATACTTAAAAAATCAGAAGATCTGATAATTCAGGGCCCCACATTCCACCACACACAGAAGCTTAGCTGAGGCCACCGCCTCCCTTGATTCCAGCTGACCGTAGGCCCCGCCACTTCCGCCGTCCCCTTCACCAAGCTCAGAGTCCGCTGTCACTTAAGTGCACTATTTTGGTTGTTTTTCTCATGGTATTTCTTAATGGCTTTGTCTCTGTCAAAATAGGCAAACAAAAGAGATTTCAGGAAAGAGAGGATATATTTGTTTTAGGAACTAAAAATATTCTAGTGTGTTTATCATGCAAATAAAATATGTCCTGTAGTAGTCAGGATTTATCACAGAAGCAGAACCAAGAGGGGCCAGGTGCCCAATGAAGGGCTGTGTCCGGGTCCAAAGGCTCACTGCCGGCAGATTCCTTCTTGCTCAGGGAGGGCATACTGTTCTGTTCCCGCCTTCCCCTGATTGGATGAGGCCCACCACAGAATGGAGGGCAGTCTATTTACTCAGAGACCACTGATTTCAATGTTAATCTCACCCAAGGAAGACCTTCACAGAAACATCCAGAATAATGTTTGAGCAAATATCTGGCCCCTTGGCCCAGTCAGGCTGACACATAAGTTCACCATTCTAGTCCCTTTCCGACCTCACAAGCATCTGCAGATTAGAGCGCTGCAAGCCATGGAACTTGGCCTGCTCGACTCCCTCTCGCGCCTGGCTTGATCCTTCAGACATCCCTGAGATTACCAGCCCCTCAGTAGAGAACAGCATAATGAAGCTCTGTCATGATTCATTTATGTTAAAACTTTTTCTTTAAAATTGTCCCTAATTGTTAAATGTTATTATTCCAGATTGTGGGGAGTAGTCAAAGTAGATATGTTGTTGAAAAAGAAAAAGAAATGGAATCATTGGCTTTTTAGCTTCATCATTTTGTAGTAAATTCAAGAGTAGGCAAGGGTTGGTTTTACAAAGAAGCCATCGGCGGTGCCTCTGACTTATGGGGCTCCTGACTCGGACCAGGGGTTGGGCGCTCAGAAGCAAGGGACAGGAACTGAGAGCTTTGGGGCCCAGGTCAGCAGCCTCTCAGGACAGCCCAAGGACCTATGACGAGCTGCTGTCCTGTCCAAGTGGGGGTCGTGGACGGCGAGGGGCTGTCCTCCACCGGCACGGGGCCACGCGGGGCCCCCCGAGGAGGCAGGATGGCGGGGGCACTGGGGCAGAATGTCCTCCTCCTGGAAATGGAGTGATTTACATTTGGCATCTGTTTGGACCGGGAGTGGGAATTGCCTTTGTAATTTCTTCTGTCATGCTGCCGTCAGAAAATTAAGCTGTTTACGCGACAGAGTATGGAAGGTTAATGGCTCTTGTGGGAAAGGTCAAGTGGTCATTTTGAAGGGAGGCCGTGCTGAAAAATCGGAAAGGCAGAAGAGTAAAGCATAAAATCTATCTGACTGCTTCTGGCCAGCTCTTTCCTGTCTCTCCAGCGTCCCCGCTTTCTTCTTTGTGGCCGGAGCACTCAGGTTCTGCGGCTGCTTTCTTGATGCCAATAACAAAAGATGGTGTCTCAGATCTCTTCGGTTTCAGGAATAACCTGGGCCTTTATATTTAGAAAAAATTAACGTAGATACTTGTATTTCCTGTGTCTCTAAAAATGTTTTCAGCTAACGGATGGCCTTCGAGGTAACTTTTGGTTTTCCTGAATGAGTAAGGAAGAAAGAAAAATTCTGGACACTGGGAAAACAAAACCCAGATTCAGTTAAAAAAGAAACTGTAAGGTTTCTAATTTTGATTTACGGAAGTCAGTTTTTTCTTTAGGCTCTAAACAGGAGGGTAACAAAGGCTAGGTTCTGATTGTGTATTTTAAGCTATAATCTCAGGTTTTTCCTTCTGTCGGGACTAAATTTAAAACTTCAGAAAGTGCAGGTTCCTGTCACTTGGGAAGAAGGACTCTGGGGAGTGTGGCTGGGCAGAAGTTGTGCTGTGAACATGTCCTCGGGAGGTTTTTCCAAAGGGAGGTACACCCAGCTCCTGCCTCCTCCTGCTAGCCCAGGGCCCTGGCCGAAGGCCCGGAGAATCCTCAGCTCCAAACAGACCTGTGCCTGTTGCAACAAGGTGGTGTCGTTTTTAATTTGTCCTTTGGCTTCAGGGTCTCTCTGGTGCCGGCCGCAATTCTCTCCTCACCTCTGTCCTTTGTCCCTGGCTCACCTTGCCGTGTCCCTTCCTCAGGGAGGCCCTCCCCGGTCCGCCTCCTGCGCCTTCTGGGCTCCCACTGCCCCTCTCTTCCCTTCCCACAGCAGTCCTCATACAGAGGATGAGGGGACAAAGCCGAAACCGGGCCTGGAGGATCGTCCGGCCCACGGGGTCCCCAGCAGAGTGCTGCTGCTTGATTCAGAGATGGTCCCTGTGGCTGGACGACTCTGTTCCCTTCGCTTTAGCTTCTGCTCCCAGCTCTGATGTGTCCCTGGGATGCTGTCTCCCTGTGCCCAGCGTGTTCAGCCCTCCTCAAGCAGAGCACGCAGAGTCCGGGCTTCCCCTGGTCATTGCCCGTGCCCCGCCCCTTTATATTTGTCTGTGGACCGGGCTGCTTCCCCACCAGACTGGGAGTCCCTGGGGGACAGCCTGGGTCTGGGCTGGTCTCCGAGTCCCACAGAGGGCCGTGGGTCTGCGGGACTGAATTACGGACCCCAACTCTGGGGTCACCGAGTGCAGGGCCCAGCACCCAGTGTCTCCCTCTTCCTGTAGGCCAAACCTGACTTGACTTCGCCGTTCCTTTAAAACTTGGGACCTAGCTAGGGAAAGTGGTGTATTGTAGGAATGGGGAAGTAGAAGGAAACACTTCAGTGAGGCTCTGTCAGGCAGAATACATGTCTGGATTCTCGATTTAAGACAAAGGCAGTTAAGGACCTCTAACCCTGTGTTTTGGGGTCACCCTTTAAATGGGGTAGCATTTTTAGGCCCCAGTGCTGTAAGCAGAAGCTGTTCCCCTTGGCTACCAGGCATCTTGCGGAAGGGGTGCAGTGTCCCGCCTCGCCCTTGTGGGGCGGCCCCTGACCAAGAAACCTGGGGTTCACTTGGAGACCGACTGGTCCTGCCGTACCAGGAACCACCCCCGTCCCCATCCCCAGCTTCATCTCATGAGCTCCAGGCTCCCGGTGTACCTGGCAGGAGTGACTGGCTGGGCGCCAGCCCCTCCCAAAGCCAAGGGTTTGGCTAAAGCCTTACAGGCCGGCCTGCGTGGAGCCCGAGAACGCCGAGTGCTGGGGGAGCGTGTGGTGGGCAGTTAGGCTCCCACAGCCTTCAGGGCCTCAGGTGGGGCCCAGAGGAACGGGCAGGACGCCCGGGGGCACAGAGCTGGAGGGAAGGAGCCAGCCCCGCGGCCGCTCCTGGGAAGCCCAGTTCTAACATTGCAGTAGGCGCAGAAGAGGTGGCAACCCCCGCAGAGGGGAAAGACGTGTGTTCATCCTTTCTGGCCCCGCTCATAGCTCCCTGCCTGTAGCCCAGTCCAGGTAACCAAAATAATCATTTTCTCGAATATTTTTTGAGCGGTGCTTGCACGCGAGACGGCGCGTCAAGAACTTTGCCCACTTTGTTTTGTTTGAGCTTCACAGTAATCCATGAGGTGAGCACTAGGGTCCCTGCCCCTCATTTTACAGATTAGGAAACTGAGCCCAGAGGGCTTCAGCCACCCAAAGTCTCACAGTTAAAAGGACGTAGAGCTTGAACTGAAGCCCTGGAGTCAGTGTGCCTCAGTCTTCCTCTCTTCGGGTCTCTGTGTACGTGTTGTTCGACGTCTCTCCAGTCCGTGGAGTGCGGGAAAGAGAGGCACCTGCTGTGACGGGTCTCAAAACAGTTTCACAGTCCCGGGCTCCTGTTAACCCTGTCTTTTGAGTGGTGTAGGTTATACTCCCTTTGACCTCTTTCTAGTCGAATGGCTTTGCTCCGGAACTGGGATCCATCCTCCATGTCCCGAGGGGTCTGGGTGTGGCCCTGGGAGGGCCAGACGGTCGAGGCCAGGGCCAGCACAGCGCTCACAGGAGTCACGAAGCTGTCCTCGGAAAGGCAGGCTCCCGTGAGCCATGCCGTGTCGGTCTCCGGTGAGACAGGAAGAGATTGTTGTCTTTTCCTGAAAGCATTTGGCACCTGGACCTCCGCTGAATAGGAGATGCTGCGGGCGCCAGGGAACTAATGGGGTTTTCTTCTTCAGGCAGCAATTAGGGGTTAATCATTAGCAGTTAGGAGTCTGCCATGTGCTCTGTGGACCTTCTGCCCTTCCCCAGAACGCATCGCAGGCCACTTGTCTTTCTCTGTTAGTGACTGGAACCATCTGCCCCCGGGGTCCCCCGAAGGCTGGCAGCAGGGGGCCACTGGGAGTGAGAGCTGCTGGCCCACTGTCCCTCCCGCCGGGGCATGGTGACCCGCTGCTGGGCTCTGTCGTGCCGACCTCCGTCGTTCGTTCCCAGCGTGGCGCCCGGACTGACCCTCACCCATGGTTCTGCTCTCCCGAGCCGGCAGAACCGGGCCGGGGCGGTTTCTCCTGGCACAGCTCCCGGGCTCCGCTCACCGTGTCCCCTCCTCCTCTTTTGTAGACGCTACTACAAGGAGACCTCGGGCCTGATGCTGGACGTCGGTGCCTACATGAAGGCGCTCGAGGTACCTGGCCTGAGTTTGAGCCGCTTTCAGATCTCGGGGCTGTCTGGGACGCTTCTGGTCTTTCCGGAGAGAGGGGTGAACTCCGTGCTGAATCGCCTCTTCTGTGGCCAGAGCAGGCGCCCTCCTGTTCGGGGCTTCAGGCGGAGCGCCCGCTCCGCTCCAGAGTGTGACCCCTCAGCCGCCGGGGTCGTCACCCTGCTGTCCTGTCCCTCCTGCTCCTCCCCACTCCCCAAGCCCCGCACCAGGCCGACCGCCGGCCTGCTCGCTGCCGCTGTCCTCTCAGACCCTCGGCTTCGGTCTCCGTGCCGGCCACCTGCCTCCTTCCTGACACTGGTCATCTGCAACACCTTGAGCATGACATGTCCTAATGGGACTCCCTCCCGACTCCCTCCTCCTTTTCAGGGCCGGGTTCAGGTGGGGCCCCCCAGTGACACCCCCCCCCGTGCCTGCTCAGCCACCCCAGGTCAGCTCACCTGCCACCTGCTGCTACGCTGGCTCTTGGCACCCTGCCCTCGGGTGCGAGCGTTGGGCAGACTGGCTGGTAGAGCGCTGGACCTATTCCCGTGGGGGGCCTGTGACCGAGTTGGGGGACAGGGGAGAAGCAAGTATGCAAATGAGAGCACCAGCCGGGGTGAGGGAGGGTGGCCCACCTCCTGCTGTGCTCAGGGTTTTGAGCAGATGGCAGGGGGCCGGGGGGGGGGGCATGTGTCTCTCAGCCCAAGCGTCCTGCGTCTCGGAGGCCCCTGGCCCGCGGGTGCACCTGCGGGGCGCTCTTTCCTCGATTCCCCAGAGGGAGGCCTTCGGAGCAGGGCTCCCCTGTGGCTTTGTCCTCAACCCGTGCTGTGTCCTTTTCTCTTTTCCCAGTACGCCTGTGGAATCGAGGCCGAAGTGGTGGGGAAACCTTCTCCTGAGTATTTCCAGTCGGCCCTGAAGGAGCTGGGGGTGGAGGCCCACGAGGTAGGGAGGGCTCCCGCGGGAGCCCGCGTGCGGAAGCCGCTCGGTCGGGGCCGGCCCGGATCGCGGGCCGGGGGGCTTAGGCGCCTGGGGAGGCGGGCTGGGCAGCCAGGCGTGGACCCGGCCGCCCGCGAGAGCTGGTTTTACTGGGAAGGGGGAGTAAAGCCGGCAGAGGAGGCCCACTGAATGCTTTCAGGTGCTGAAATTCGCTTCAGCGTTGAGAGTCAGAAACAAAGGCCTGTGGCCGTTTCTAAGTGACTTCCGCTGCTTCTCTGGAAGGATAAGCATGGACGTGCCCTACTGGTGTGGTCAAAGTAGTTCCCAGGAGAGGTGAGGGGCGGCCAGCGGGGGGATCGGTGGAAGGCGTGGGGGCCTGGCCGAGGGTCGCATGGGCTGCCAGACCGTGCTCGCCTCAGTGCCGCGGGGTACACGCTGGGTACGTGCAGGCCCCGGGGTGCCTGCCCGCATCCGGGGGACAGTGGTCAGCCGACAAGAGCAAGAGTTCAGGGGACCTGCCCCGCGTCCACCGGTCGCCGCTCGAGTCCAGCTGTGCCTGCCCTCCGAGAAGCCGCTCCGACGTGAAGCACGGACCAGTGAACTGATGAATGAGGATTCCGGAAGAGCCTATGACAGGATTCCTCATATGGTACCACGGGCGGCTAGGATGACACGGTGACATCAGAAGCAAGAAGAAATGGAAGACGACAACACCCACAACTGAGGTTTTTTTTTTTAAGGATCTTATTTATTTGAGAGAGGGAGACAGTGTGATAGTGTGCAGCTTGAGCAGGGGGGAAGGGCAGAGGGAGACGGAGAAGCAGACTCCCAGCTGAGCGGGGAGCCCGATGCAGGGCTCGATCCTAGGACCCCGGGATCATGACCCAAGGTGAAGGCAGATGCTTAACTGACTGAGCCACCCAGTCCCCCTACAACTGACTTTTCTTAATACCCTTACCTTTTAAAGAGTCAGAGTGGCAGGTAAGACACGGGGAAGGAGAATGTTTCTGCCTCTTCCTACGTTGACTTACTCCGTCGTCTCTTTAGCCGGACTGTTCGGTTCCACCTCCGTGGAAGAAAAGCTCACGTGAGGCTGCACCAGCCCAGCCCAGTCAGCCTGGGCTTTTCCAGTCTGTCCCTGCCCTTGACCACACCTGTGTGTATGTTCCTCCTCCACTTTTGGACTCGGATGGCCGTCTAACTCTGCAGGCATAATTAAGACAACCAGAGCTGCTGGGGCGCCTGGGAGGCTCTGTCGGTTAAGCGTCTGCGTTCGGCTTAGGTCATGATCCCAGGGTCCTGGGATCGAGTCCCATGTTGGGCTCCCTGCTCAGTAGGGAGTCTGCCTCTCCCTCTGCCTGTGCTCCCTCTGCTTGTGCTCCCTCTCTCTCTCTCCCTGTCAAATAATTAAATAAAATTAAAAAAAAAAAAAAGAAAAAGACAACCAGAGATGAGATAGTATATAGATTAATGCTATGTCCTGCGTGTATATCTCTGAAACCCTCACTACGTGGAAATCCTGGAAACCCACTTAATTTGCAGGAACATTGATCTGCCTGCTGCTCACAGAGATTTAGGGCTGTGGGAGGTCTAAGCTGCAGAAGCTTCTTTCATTGTACTTTTGTTCTGCCCTTGTTTTAAAAAATTCTATTTTCTAACTACTGTTATCAGAAGAACCATTTCAACCAAGTTGCTCGTTGGAAATTAACAGTCCTACCTGATGACTGTCCCATCACCTGATGACTTTATTTCTTACCCCATCCAGTAAAAAGTTAATAATTACAATTTTCTATGTTTATTCTAGACTCAGTATTGGGGAGAGTCACATGTTGAGGCTGACTGAAATAATTCCGATGGGGCTATGTGGGGTGCTTGTGGACAAGTATATCTGAGCTAGTGTGGTAGAAAACCACGATAAAATGGAAATTTTTTGTCCTTGCAAACGTTCTGGGTTTGTAAAATTACCTTCGTCTCTTTGACATCAAATGCTTACGTTAGTAATGATAAAATAAGAGGTTACTTTTCCATTTAAAAAAGAAAAACAAAACAGTTCATTGAAAAGACAATATGTAACAAGAGTCAAAGAATATGTATTTTGCCACCCTTACATGATGACTGTGTTTGAGACAGATGGCCTTCCCAACATGTATCTTAAAAAAAACAACCAGTTACGATTTTGGTGTCCACAATGCCCCCATTTCCCAGGTGGTGTGAAGCTGGTCTCCAGCAGCAGGTGGTTTTCTAAGAACGTCATTGAGAAGACAATGGGCACATGTCTGCAGCCAGCCGAGGCCGTCCTGATGTCTGTTTTGGACATGACCGTGGGGACAGTGTCAGCATCCTGTGGTGAGGCAAGTGTCCCCAGGATCACTGTGGTGTTCCCTTCTTGATGGACCCGAATTTCCCACATGTTCCAGTCTAGAGCACTGGTCTCTCGTGATGCATGGAGAAGGCTGGCCCACTGCCCCAGATATCTAGAACCGCTGCCCCCAGCCTTATTGACATCTGTGAATGCCAGAGGGTACAGGGTGTCTGGGGTTCTTAGGAAAAACCCAGGAAATGTCTTGTGAGTCTGGTAGAAGAGAAGAGGCTTGTGTTTTGAATGAAGACCACGGGCACAATGACCCTGGGTTTTCAAGACTTTGTTTCCTAGGGCAGAATTTCTTTTTTTATTGTGGCATGTTTCAGAGTGATTCTCCCCATATAGCCATAGCTCAGATTAAACAATTAAAACATTTTGCCACATTCTCTTCTTTTCCCTTTCTTCTTTTTTTAAAAACTTTTTCTTTCTTTCTTTTTTTTTTTTTTAAGATTTTATTTGTTTATTTGACAGAGAAAGACACAGTGAGAGAGGAAACAGAAGCAGGGAGAGTGAGAGAGAGACTCAGGCTTCCTCCCTAGCAGGGAACCTGATGCAGGCCTCAATCCCAGGACCCCGGGATCATGACCTAGCCAAAAGCAGACGTTTAACAACTGAGCCACCCAGGCCCCCCTTGCTGTTGCATTTCAGAACCCAAGTTTGTTGTTATTATATCCTTTCACATTATAGTACGTCTTTCCAAAAAAGATGGTTGTTTTTGACATAACTCCAATGTGTTGAAACATCTAACAATGACCAGCAAACACGCAAACAGATGCTCAGTGTCGTCAGTCATTAGGGAAATAAATGCAAATCAAAACTGGGTTAAGCCTCTGCCTCTGGCTCAGGTCATGATCCCACGGTCCTGGGATCGAGCCCCGCATCGGGCTCTCTGCTTAGTGGAGAGCCTGCTCCCCCCCCCCCCGCCTCCCTGCCTCTCTGCGTACTTGTGATCTCTGTCTGTCAAATAAATAAATAAAATTAAAAAAAAAAAAAAACAACTACAGTGAGCGCCCACCTCACACCACCTGGAAGGTCACCCATATAATTTTTTTAAAAAGATGATTTATTTATTTATTTGACAGAGAAAGAGAATGCACAAGCAGGGGGAGGGGCAGAGGAGGAAGCAGACTCCCCGTTTGAGCAGGGAGCCCGATGTGGGGCTCGATCCCAGGACGCTGGATCATGACCTGAGCTGAAGGCAGATGGTTAATTGACTGAGCCACCCAGGCGTCCCTATCCATAATAATTTTTTTTAAAGATTTTATTTATTTATTTGAGAGAGAGACAGGGAGAGAGCATGAAAGGGGAGAAGGTCAGAGGGAGCAGACTCCCCATGGAGCAGGGAGCCCGATGCGGGACTCGATCCCAGGACCCTGGGATCATGACCTGAGCTGAAGGCAGACACTTAACCAACTGAGCCATCCAGGCACCCCATAATAATTTTAAAAATAAAAACAATAGAAGATGGCCAGCGCTGGCGAGGATGTGGAGATGTTGGAACCCTGCTGTGGGGAGACCGGCCGGGATGTGAACTGGAGCGGCCGCTGTTGAGAACCGCTTCTGGATGAGGTAAACAGAAGCACCATATGACCCAGCAATTCCACTCCGACGATCGCATCCAGAACGATTGAAAACAGGTGTTCAAACAAAACCTCACCTGTGAGTGTTCAGAGCAGCGTGCTCACGATAGCCAAAAGGCAGAAACAATGCGAACGTTCAGGGGCACGTGCACAGAGCAACAAAATGCAGGCTAGTCACACAATGGGATAGTTCAGCCGTAAAAAGAACGAAATGCTGATCAGTGGTACAGTGTGGCACCTGGAAAACATTACGGTAAGTGAAGGAAGCCAGACACAAAAGGCCACATTTTACATGTTAACGTGGCATTTCTGTGAGATGTCCCAAACAGGCAAATCAGAGATCTAAAACACGTTAGTGGTTGCCGGGGCTGGGGGCGGGGGAGTGGGGACTGGCTGCTGATGGGGACAGTCTCCCTTTGGGATGATAAAGGTGTCTGGAGCTGGACAGGGTGACAGTCCTACAACATGGTGAATGTACTTAATGCCACTGATTTGTACGCTTTGAATGCTGCCGTTGGTGAATTTTGTGTTTTTGTTGTCACGATGGGAAAAAATCTACCTACGAAATCAACAGTGATTCCCTAGTATTAACCGGTAATCAGATTTAAAGTCCCCTGGCTGTCTCAGAAATGTTCTTTCATGTTGATTTGTTTGACTCAAATCCAAACAGGATCCATACCTTGCATGTGGTTGTTGTGTCTCCGAAACTTCTCATTTTAGCTTTTTATCATGGAACATTTGTAGTACCTATGCAAGGAGAGAGAGTAGTATAATGAACTCCTAGGTTCCCATCACCAACCTTTGCTAGTAGTCAACTAGCAACCACTTAGAAAAAACTTATTTTTAACTGTTCATTTTGAAGTAATACTTACAAAGTATTACAAAGTCATACTTACAAAAGTTGCAAAATTAGCACAAAGAATTTTCCACTTGCCCTTTGCCAGCTTCTTCAAATGCTAATGTCTTTTTTTTTTTTTTAAAGATTTATTTATTTATTTGACAGCGATCACAAGTAGGCAGAGAGGCAGGCAGAGAGAGAGGGAGGAAGCAGGCTTCCCGCTGAGCAGAGAGCCCGATGCGGGGCTCGATCCCAGGACCGTGAGATCATGACCTGAGCCGAAGGCAGAGGCTTTAACCCACTGAACCACCCAGGCACCCCTCAAATGCTAACGTCTTACACAACAGTCGTAGAACAGTGATAAAATCAGATGTCATCAGCCAGCCGCCAGCGTCTTTGGGACACACGGCTTGTAGCAGTTGCCTTCCCCCAGGGTCCTTCCTTCTGGGCCAGAACCTCAGTCTTTTTTGTCTCTAAGGACGGTGACATTTTTGAAGAGTTCTAGCTGGCTCTTTTGTAGACTTTGCCTCAATTTGGTTTTCTTTCTCATGTTTCCTTGTGACTTAATTTAATTTTAGGTTATGCATTTTTGGCAGGAATGTCCCAGAAACAGTGCTGTGCCCTCTCGGTGCATTCCAGCAGGAATAACTGAGGGCATGTTGCCCTGTTGTTGCTAAGGGTCCCTTTGATCAGTGTCAGAGGTGACCTGTGCCAGAGTTCTCCACACTGCAGGATTACTCCCTGTCCCGTGTAACTAGTAAGCGTCTTGTGGGAAAGCATGTTGACTGTATAAATATCCTCTTCCCCATCACCCTTTTCCTTTCTTAATGTTTGCATCCACTGATAATTCTTTTTTTTTTCCTTAAGATTTCATTTATTTATTCGACAGACAGAGATCACAAGTAGGCAGAGAGGCAGGCAGAGAGAGGAGGAAGCAGACTCCCCACCGAGCAGAGAGCCTGATGCGGGGCTTGATCCCAGGACTCTGGGATCACGACCTGAGCTGAAGGCAGAGGCTTTAACCCACTGAGCCACCTGGGCACCCCTCCACTGATAATTCTTACCTGAAGCAGTTATTACGGGGTGTTTGCCAAATGGCGAATCTGTATTTCTATCCTTCCTTCTATATTTATTAGCTCAATTTTACTGTAAGAAAGAGTTTTCTTTTTTTCCCCATTGACTTGTTTGTTCCAACTTGTACCCAAGGATATTTATTTTATTGCCCAAGTTACAGTCCGTTCCTGTTGTTACTAATTTTGTTGCTCAGATTGTCCCGTATTTAGCCATTAAGCAATCTTCAAGATTAATAGCCACTTGTTTCGTCTGTGCTCCGCCCATTCTTCGCCCCTAAATTATTTTGAATCATATCCCAGAAATCCTGTTCCTTCATCTGTAAATATTTCTGTGTCCCCAGAAGATAGGAATTCTTTTTAAAGCCATGGGTAATGCCATAGGTAATGCCATCGCCATGTCTAATACCAACAATAGTTCTGTAATATCATCACATATCCAGTCATTGTTCACATTTCCTTGGTGGTTTTTTTTTTTTTTTAAGATTTTATTTATTTATTTGACACAGAGACAAAGAGAGAGGGAACACAAGGAGGGGAGGCTGGAGAGGGAGAAGCAGGCTTCGTGCTGAGCAGGGAACCTGATGTGGGACTCGATCCCAGGACCCTGGGATCATGACCCGGGCCACCCGGGCGTCCCTCCTTGATGGTCTTAAAATTGTTCTGTGTTGCTTACAATTTGTTTGAATCAGATCCAGATGAAACTCTTGCATTGTGATTGGTTAATGAGAATCTCAGGGGTTCTTTAATCTACTGGTTCCCTCTACTCCCCAGCCCCCAATCGCCCTTTTGTTTTTCCTTGCCACATGGTGAAGAGGAAACTGGGTGGTTTGTTGCATGGTCTAGATTTTCTTGGTTGCATCTCTGATATACTCTCACTTGCTCTTCTGCCCTCTGTTCTCTGAATATTGACAGTTAGATCTATAAGTTTGCTCAGAATCTGGTTCAGTTTTTGGATGACTACTTAGAGGTGGTGGAGTGTCCTCCGTCAGCAGATGGAGAATGTCCAATTGTCCCCTTCTGTGTTATTAGCTGCTGTTTGTGATTGGTGCCCACTCCTTTAATTCATCATGGACCGTAGAATGGAGCTGTATCAATTCTATCATCCCTTCTTCGTTTTCCCCTCTGGATTACTTCTGTATCAGAAAACTTCTCACCAACTGTTTGTTACCCTGAGGTACAGTTCACATAGGGAACTCCAGATAAAGGCCTGTTGCTTTTTCATTGTTCATTAGTTTTCACAATAATGAGTTGATTCTGTAGCATCCTCCCAAGGTGACGAAGGAGATTTGAAACTACATATATCACTATGAATAGATAGATTTAAGGTAGATAGATTGATGTGTTTCAATCCATTGCAGTCATGATCTTATTCATATCGAAAGTATTTCATCTTTGACCAGTGGAACCCTCTTCAAGTTGGCCTCTAAGTCCTTCTGACCTGACCTCAAGAGTCTTTGAGGTTCTTTACTCCCTGTTATGACAGGATGTTCCACACCTGCTGTGTACATTTCCTGCCTCAGGCCTGGGATTCACCTTTCTTCCAAGGAGCCATGCTTACCTTTAGTGGAAAATGGTATTTAGAAACCATACTGGGAACATGAAGGGTTCTTGTTGCTACTGGGTTGATCATCATTTCTAAATTCCTAAGCCTTTTAAAAAAAATTTAAGATTTATTTATTTGATGGGGGAAGCACGAGTGTGGAGAGGGGCAGAGGGAGAGGGAGAAGCACACTTTCTGCCAGGCAGGGAGGCTGACACTGGGGTTGATGCCAGGACCCTGGGATCATGACTTGAGCTGAAGACAGATGCTTAAACAACTAAACCACCCAGGCACCCCTTTTCTGAGCCTTTTTAGTCAACCAGGCTCAGAAAAGTATTTATCTTTTTTTTTTGAGATTTTATTTATTTATTTGACAGAGATCACAAGTAGGCAGAAAGGTAGGCAAAGAGAGAGGGGGAAGAAGACTCCCTGCTGAGCTGAGAGCCCAAGAGGGGGCTCAATCCCAGGACCCTGAGATTATGACCTGAGCTGAAAGCAGAGGCTTAACCCACTGAGCTACCCAGGTGCCCGGAAAAGTATCTATCTTTAAACATGGACTACATCTGGAGTTCATACTGAAACCTCTGATGTGTCAGGCCAGTGGGTTTCTACTTGATCTCATCAGTCTTCTATCTCTATTTCCTTTTTCCACATCAGAGAGCTTGGCTCTCAAGGATACCAACAGAACCAGTCATTTGTTTTCATCCATTGTACACACAGGAGTCTTGAGTTCCAGAAACTATGTGAAAGAAACTAAACAAGAACAGTCTGGTGCTACCACAGGGCTAGCAGTGCCCCTGAGACTGGGCCACTGTTGTGGTTGGTATCCTGGTGGACTGGACAGCCATCACAATGTCACTGTCCTGACCCTTACTGTTTACGATTTCTTTTTTGGGCTGTTCTTTTTTTGTAGTGAGCACCTCCTTCTAGAAATTCACGGCCAAAATGCTGGATTTTAGAGCCACAGGCATAGTTCCTCTCTGGATGGTATGCCACCAACATGACCCTCTTTGAATTCACTTTACTTGTCATTTTTAGGGAACTGGTTTTCAACATTTACATTTTTTATAGTTATGTAAAATATTTACTTGGCTCCAAAATCAAATCCATAAAACGAGATATAGTCAAGGAAGTGGAGCTTCCGCCCTTTTCTTTCTCTTTCTACCCATCTCATTGGAGCCCTTTTTATAAGTACTATGGCTTACTTTTTCATTTCTTAAATATAAACAGTTATGTGTATATGTGTGTATATATTTATTTGTTTTTAACAGGTTTTATGTATTTATTTATTTATTTTAGAGAGAGAGCAAGCTCCCGTGAGCTGGGGTGGTGGAGAGGGAGAGAGGGAATCTCAAGCAGACTCTGCGCTGACCGTGGAACCCAGTTTGGGGCTCCATCCAACGACACTGAGATCACGACCTGAGCCGAAACCAAGAGCCAACCAACTGAGCCACCCAGGTGTCCCTATCTATATTTATACTCTACAAGTAGGATAAATTTAAGAGAGAATAAATTCTTCTACTCTGTAACAAATTTTCTTAAGAAAGGCTAATGTAACATGAGTTTTTAAAAACCAGTATTTAGGGGGCACCTGGGGGCTCAGTTGGTTAAAGCATCTGCTTTTGGCTCAGGTCGTGGTCTCAGGGTCCTGAGATCAAGCTCCACGTTGGGCTCCCTGCTTGGTGGGGAGTCTCTCTGTGCTCTTTCTCTCAAATGAATAAATAAAATCTTAAAAAAGAAAAAAAAAATCAACCCCAGTATTTAGAAGTCTACATTCTGACAGTTTCACTGGTTGTATTGTATAGTTCAACCTGGCATGGTTTCCCCCTCCCCTTTTTGCTTTTTGGCATTTTTCAGTTATTTTCGCAGAGGGCACCTTTTACATTCCGACTGAGAACTGCCCTCCCCACACCTCAGAGAGCAGCGGAGGCCTGCATAGGGGGGGAGGTTAATCTGGGCATCTCATCGGGCGGGTGCTGGGGCTGGGGGGTCTGGGGTGGGTTTCGGCTTGGGGATTCCCCAGGAATCTCTTGGATAGGTTGAGGTCCCTGCGGTGGTTGTGTGCGTCGGAGGCCGGGATGGCTGAGGGCTGGTTTGCTCCGGCGGCCCCCAGCACAGGCGGCAGAGCTGAATCTTACTTACCTCTCACGTTATCATTCTCCCTTCCGCCCTCACGTGCCTTTTCTGTCTCTCCCCTCGACAGACAGATGAGTGGCAACTGCCTGTTGTTAACACTCTCACTCCCTGTTTTTCTAAAATGTTCGTTCATGTTGTTTTGAGCCTCAGAATGTGTAGACATTTTAAGGCAGTATTTCAGAATAAGGCCATTTCGGATGAACTGTGTCTTATGCACAAGGTAATAAATTCTCTGTTCCTGCTTCTTTATTTTTAATGAAAAATGCCCGTGAGGAGCGATCTGGCTGCCGCAGTGCCAGGCTGTGGCAAATCTTACATTTTTCAAGCTGCTTTAATCCATGAAGTTATCACCAGTCATTTCCCTTGATAACTGCTCCTTCCAGGCCCCGGCTCGCTTCCACTGATGTGCCCTCCGCCTGCCTTCAGAATGGACATAACTACCCAAATCCAATTTTCATTCTAACCTTTCCTCAATAGCCCAGAAAGAACAGATTGCTGGTATTACTCTAATCGATTGGAAATTCAAACCTCTTAGAGGTAACCGGGCCCTTTCCGGGAGTCAGTAATAAGGCAAAGGATAACACATCTCAAAGGCTACTTCTAGAAATACCTAATTTCTCATGGCTTAAGGCTTCTGAAGCAGTGCGGTTCTGTAGCTTCCTACCGAAGCCCAAATGATGTGAGGGTTTGGGCAGTTTTCTGTAAACACCGAAATTGGGTCTGTTGCAAATTATGCAGGTTTCGTGGAAATTGGGACTGTTGAAACCAGAGGGCTTAGTTAGCACAGGGGCCAAGAAGCTGAGGGCTGGGGGTGCCCATTTCATAGGCGGGGGGCCTGAGGCTCAGAGAGGAAGGATCTCGACTGCCTGGAGCCCCGCGTGTGCTGGGCACACCCGGGTTCCGTCACGTCCCTGTTTATTTCACCAAGTCCTTACTCCAGTCCTTGTCCGAGGTCCTCGCATTTCCGTTTTAAGGTCAGGGCAGCAGTTCCCCACCTCTGCACTCTGACATTTTGGGGCCAGATCATTCTTTGTGGTGGGGGGTGGCTGTCCTGTGCAATCCTGCCCCCAGTGTGAAACCACAGATGTCTCCAGATGTTGCCAAACGTCCCCCCAGGGGCCAGATTGCTCCCAGTTGAGAATCACAGCATTAGGGAGGAGTCACAGAAACCTTAGTACTGAGCCCTAGATATTCTGCTGATGAGGCACGTGTCCACAACCCTGTCCCCTCCAGGCCTTTGCTGTACCCCGGTTCTCAAGGAGGGGGGCGGCCACATTGCAGGATTTTTAGGCTTGGTGAACGAACTTTGGAAAGGTGTATGTAGTAGTACAGTATCACTTGCTATTTTGGAAACGACTAAATATCGTTGGCGGAATTACATACTACAGACGGTGAAGTTAGGCAGGATCTAAGTGGAGAGGGTAAATGCCCTCAGGGCAGCCTGTCGAATGTGGGGGCGAGGTTTGTAGGTTTATCCCGAGAGGGCTGGGCACAAAACGTGGACGCTGTCCTTCTGCTCGCTGGTTCTCAGATCATGCATGCTAGCGACGTGGCTGTGGGGACAGGCTGTTACTCTAGTGGTGAGACCTGTGGCTGGGGAGTGGCTGTCCATGTGGGGCCACTGGGGGCCACTCATTTCTCTCATGGCCTCCTCCCCCTCATGGATTTCCACGGAGGGTCCGTCCCCAGTCCCCTCCACCTGCTCGGCCCTGCTCCCTCCTCCCCACCCCGCGCTGTGTGCACATTCTCGGCTGTCAGTTCAGGGGCCCCTGGCTGGGACAGTGTGAGTGGAGTACCAGGAGAGAGGGGGCCAGGAGAAGAGGCTCATCTGCGCCTGCGGCCCCAATTTGAACGTGAAGCTCTGCCTCCAGACAGTGACAGACCCAGAACCGCAGCCTCGGGTTTGAGAGCGTCTAGAGTTTCGGGAAGTTCCGGCTTTGGGTTGCGCTTGGCATATATCTCAGTCACAAAGTGTCTGTAAAACCTTTAAAACCTTACTTCTTCCTAAGTTGCCCCTCATCCCCCGGCCCTGCCACCAAGAGCCTTTTTTTTTTTTTAAGATTTTATTTATTTATTTGACAGACAGAGATCACAAATAGGCAGAGAGACAGGCAGAGAGAGAGGGGGAAGCGGGTTCCCCACCAAGCAGAGAACCCGATGTGGGGCTTGATCTTAGGACCCTGGGATCATGACCTGAGCTAAAGGCAGAGGCTTTAACCCACTGAGCCACCCAGGTGCCCCAAGAGCCTTTTTTAAAATAGATTTTCTTCTCCTCAGAGCATAAGAATTTTATCATATGAAGTAACTGATATTCAGTAAAGAAGATAGAAAAACATTCAGAAAGTACAAGGGAAAAAACTGTTCGTCATCCCACTAAACTAGAATAACGCAAATCATGCTTAACCTTTCCAATTTCTTAGTTTCTCTATACATGTTTTTTTAAAGATTTTATTTATTTGAGAGAGAGGGAGAGAGAGAGCACAAGCAGGGGGAGCAGCAGGCAGAGGGAGAGGGAGAAGCAGACTCCGTGCTGAGCAGGGAGCTCCGTTCAGGGCTTGATCAGGTACCTTACATATATGTTGTTGTTTTTTTAAGATTTTATTTATTTGTCAGAGAGAGAGAGAGTGAGAGCAAGTACAAGCGGCAGAGTGGCAGGCAGAGGAAGAAGTGGTCTCCTCGCCCAGTGAGGAGCCCGCTGTGGGGCTCGATCCCAGGACCCTGGGATCCTGACCTGGGCCGGAGGCAGATGCTTAACCGACTGAGCCACCCAGGTGGCCTGTACCCTCATGTTCTTTACCCACCCCCTGTGGTCAGACATTGGGCTTTTCTCCCAGTTTCCCTCTTGTGCCGAACCCTGTGAACACCCTTGAACGCATGTCCTTTTGCACGTATCTGATGTGTGGAGAAATCCCACTTAGCGGGGTAGTTGTTGGGCCGTGAGGCACAGGGCTTATTTCTGTTTCAGAAAGGTGGTCTCAGTTTACCTTCCTTACCAGCCGTAACCCCCCACGTCCTCACCACACCCAGCTTCTTACTTCCTGTAGAACAGTGCCCGTTGTGCTGTGTTGGTGTCCTGCCTCACGAATGTGTCAGACTGGGGGTCGGGCCGGGGCATGACTTAGCGGGGAGCCGTCTGCAGGTCTCCGAGGGGGTCTGGGTGCAGGCGGAAGACCCGGGGCTCCTCGAGTGCTGGATGTCCCCCCGAGGCGTCTCCCTGGGGGTGTGTGTGCCCTTTGGGCTGAGATCCGCAGGGAGCCTAGTGCTCCCTCCCCGCCAGCCCTGCCGCCCCGCAGGAGGGAGAGTCCTCCTGGGCAGATGCCCGGGATGACCAGGACGCGTATGCCGCGTGGGCTTGCTTGGGAAGGCTCCTTGGCACTGAAAGGTTGCGCTCCCAGACTTCATTCCCGGTGAGAGCAGCACGCAGGGTGGTAAAGAGACGGTGGCGGGGAAGGTCTCGGAAAGGTGAGTGAATCCGCGTTAGGGCTCGAGCCGGAAAGCCTGCCTGCAGGGCGGTGGGGCCGCCGCCAGCCCTCGGGATTTCCGTGCTCCTGCTCGCGTCTCCGTGCTCCCTCTGCCGTCCTGCAGTCGGAGAGGAGGTGCGTCCCCGGCCTGACAGGTAGGGGTTTTTATTTCCCCCGACAGCGCACCTCTTGACCTCTATCTTCTTGCCAATGATTTTTTAAATCCTAAATGATTTGGCAATAATTGCTCCTCCTGGCGTGATTATTGCCCTTCACTGATAGTAAATCTGTGAAATCCCCGGGGGCCCCGGCGCATTTTGGTATGCGGAGCCCACAAGCTGGCCCGGACAGGCATCACTGCTCCGGGCAGCTGCACAGCCCGCGTCCCCCGCACCCCTGCGCCCCCCCCCCCCAGCCTCACCCGCGGCTCCGGGGTCGGGCGGCGGCTCATCGGGTGCAAGGCCAGCTGCTGCTGCTCCCGACGTCTCCCTCCGAGGGCCCGGACCTCTGCTTCCATCTTTGGGGGCCGCAGCGACCAATGCCCCCCGAAGGCCCGCGGGGCTCTGTTCTGAGGGGGAAGCATTTCTGCCGCCTTGGGAGTATGTGCGCATAAAACTGTATTTTCCCCCCGAGTGTGGAAGGCGTGAGGGTTGATGTGCTGTCATTGGAAGGCCTCATCATTCCCAGGGGACGTCTAGCAAGGCGGCCCCTGGAGCCTCGGCTAGCAGCGGACAGAAGCCTAAGCTGGAGTGTTGTGCCTGTTCCCAGGCCGACTTACGGGTCTCAGGACAACTCCTTGAGAGGCCAAAGCAGAGTCTCCTGCGGGGGCTCATGGCTGGTCCGGCCGCCTGGTCCGAGCCCTCCCCCTGCTCCAGCCCCCTCCTCCCAGCTGAGGCGTGTGGGGGCCTGGGTGGCCCCGGCTTGCAGGATCCCCCGTGTGTACATCGGCTTCTGTTGCCGTCCCCCCCATCGGGTCAGGATGTGCGCGTTGCCACTGGCTCTTTCTTCTTTGGTGATTGATGATTTCCCCAGAGCTGCACGGGAGCTTGACAGACACAGAAATTACACCCATTTGGATTTGGCAGTGTTCTCCCCAGCATCAGTCATTCTAGAAAAAACAATTTTGACCATATCTGGATCCTTGCCACCGGCACTTTTATTGACTTCATTTTTCTTTAAGTCAATTTATTTTTAAAAACTTAAATAATTAAAAAACATTTTTTTAAAGATTTAATTTATTTATTTGACAGACAGAGATTGCAAGTAGGTAGAGAAGCAGGCAGAGAGAGAGAGAGGTGGAGGAAGCAGGCTCCCCGCTGAGCAGAAAGCCCGATGTGGGGCTCGATCCCAAGACCTTGGGATCATGACCTGACCTGAAGGCAGAGGCTTAACTCACTGAGCCACCCAGGTGCCCTCAAAAACATTTTTTAAATTAGGCTCCATGCCCAGCGTGGAGCCCAACACGGGGCTTGAACTCATGACCCTGAGATCAAGACCTGAGCCAAAATCAAGAGTTGAACGCTTAACCAACTGAGCCACACAGGCGACCCTAAATAAATGTATTTTTAAAATTTATTTATTTTTAAAGATTTATTTATTTATTTGGGGGATAGAGCACAGAGTCAGGGGAGGGGCAGAGGGAGAGAATCTTCAAGCAGAGCCCCCTGAGATGTGGGGCTTGATCCCAGGACCCCGAGATCATGACCTGAGTTGAAACTAAGAGCGGGACACTTAACCAACCGAGCCACCCGGGTGCCCCTAAATAAATGAATTTTGAAAGGAACTTTGATCAGTCCTATAAATGGAAAACCAGAATCACTTACTTCCCATACATAGATTCCTCTAAAAATAAACGCCAACTAGTTACGATAAAATGCATGTCCTTGTTCTACCGAAAATCAAATAGTGTGTCACCCATATGCAGAACTGACTTTGGGAAGCGTGGGATTCAAGACAGGATCAGAGGGCATTTGTGAAGCGTATAAAGTTTAGAATATTCACTGGAAGAAATGCAGTTTTTTTCAAGTTCTTCATGCATCTTGCCGGGGGCAGGAAGGGAGCCGGAGCCGCTCACGATTGGCACAGTTCACCGTGTCCGGGTCCGAGCTTCCTCCTGGGGCCGGCATCTGCCTGTGACTTTACTGGTGGAGGCCCCTTCGGCCTCTGCTTGAGTGTGATCAAGCGACCAGCCTGGTAGCTTCGAGAAAGCCTGGGGCGCTTGTCAGAAGAGCCTCAGTCCACCCGGAACGACCTCTCTGGCCTCCAGAGTGGCACCAGCTCCGTCTCCGGCCTTCTCCACAATCTCCTCAGGATTCCTCCTGTTATTTGAATGCCTGTTCAGATGTTTTCAAGGACAGTTGCTTCAAGCTTATTAACCTGTACTTTGTGGAATTCATTGTGTGGCTTGCCTTGGTGAAGGGTGGCAGATGGGTTGTTAGTACACACGCGGTGTCCCCTGCTGGGAATGCCTACACCCCTTCCCCTACCTCCTAACCTGGTTGGCCTCTTTTGCTCAGATCAAAACTCAAAAGATCACCTCTTCCAGGAAGCCTTCCCCGACCACTACCCCTTCACAACCTCCTGTACTTTTGCACAGGTCTTGGCTATGTATTTGTGAAAGTATCTGACGAAGCTCTGTCTTTTGCGTTCCACTGGAGGCTCCACGAGGGCAGCGATGGTGTCTCTTTGACTCCCTGTGTCCTTACTGCCTGGCCCTAAAAGGGCTTGATACAAAAGAGCTGGGACGCTGGAGGCAAGAGTGTCATCATAGAGATTGGAGTGTCTCCAACAGGTCTAGATTAGGAATTTCCCCAACAAAACATTTCCTAATTTTTTTTTCCTTTTAAAGATGTACAGTCAACAAATCTAGGCACTGTCCTTGATGCTTCACTTGCATGATTTCATTTAACTGCCACACCGTTCGTACCCATTTTACAGATAGGAGTGGAGGCTTGCCCAAAACCACAGAGCTAGCAAATAACAAAGCTGGGATGTGAGCCTGGTTGCTCTGGCCCCGTCTGGATCCCAAACTCAGTCTGTCCATCCTGCTCATCACCTAGGGCCTGCCTTGTTTACCACTACCCTGTCCCCTACTCTAAGATGGAAGACAGGCTCCATGTGGACTCCTGTCCCCCCATCTCCCGTGGGTGGAACTCCCCTAGCATGAATGCTTCAGTCATCACTTTTATATTCCTTGACGTTGGCTTGTGGGTTGCTTCATTGGTTTGCCATACGTGGCCTCTGAATTCCAGAGAGAAGACTTGTGAAGTAACTGTTGGTTTTGAAGCTTCTGTCCCGGCCCCATCAGGACACGGTCTTGTCACAGGAGTCTGCTTTCTCAGGCCTGTCGGGCCTCCAACCACGTAAATTCCTGACTGGACTTGAGATCTAGGAACGTGTTTGATGTCTGAGGCATTGGACTTTATTTCCACATCTTCTCCTAAAATATTTTGAAGCTTTTAATCAGAGTTCTGTGGTAGCTGAGTGAGGGGAGCTGCTGTTTTTTCTTTAGAAACACATTCACTTATTAAGAAAGGATGAATCGATTTGAACAAGAATATCAATAATACATATCGATGCGGGCATAAGTACACCCACAGATGAATAAAACTCAGGCAGCCCCGAAGTAGACTCTACCTTGGTGACCAGTGAAGAGTCCGCTCGGCTTTGCCTCCTACCTGCCTCCAGACGCGGACAGCCACACCTTCATCCCGAATACCGGTTCCCTCAACGAGCTCGTCAGCTGAGTGCCAGCATCAGCACACGTCCCTGCCTGTGGGAGCTCACCTGCTGCAGAAAGAGAGAATCAGTACAGTGCAGTAGGGGACGTGCAGTGCAGGGGGGTAATCCGAGGGCTTTGGGAGGGCCTTGGAGCCCTGGCAGCTTCAAAGGTGGTGGTCTTGAAAGCCTGTGAGGAGTTGGCCAGTGGAAGAAGGGGGCTAAGCGGGCAGATGGGTCACCATGCACCATGGGTCACCCTCTCCCTGTTCCTCTGGGCAGATCCATATTTCCAGTTACTACCCTTTCCTGTTGCCTAAGAGACTTCCTTATATGTTTCTTCTGTGTGGATCTGTTGGTGATGATTTCTTTTAGCTTAAGACATCTGAAAATATCTTTATTTCACGTTTCTTTTTGAGAGATACTTTTGTTGGGTATAGAATTCTAGGTTGGCATTTCCCCACTGGCTACTCACTTGCATTGTTTTCAGTGGGAAATTGCATGTCTTATCTTTAAAAAAAAAAGCATGTGACATGCTTTTTTTTTTTTTTTAAGGATTTTATTATTTTTTTGACAGAGAGACACAGCGAGAGAGGGAACACAAGCAGGGGGAGTAGGAGAGGGAAAAGCAGGCTTGCCGCTGAGCAGGAAGCCCAGTCCTGGGATCGATCCCAGGACTCTGGATCATGACCTGAGCCAGATGCTTAACAACTGGGCCACCTAGGTATTCCCCCGCTTTTTTTTTTTGCACCGGCAGTTTTAAGATTTTTGCCTTATCGCTGACTTTGAGCAATTTGATTATGTCGTGTCTTAATGTAATTTTCTTCATGTTTCTTGTGTTTCGTGTTGATTGGGATCTTGCATTTGTGGCTTTATGAGTTTTCTTGTGTTTGGAAGTTTTTCAGCTGTGAGGAGGAAGTCAGATGTTGTTTCTGTCACCTCCTCTCGTCTCGCCACCAGGAATTCCAGTTGCACGTGTATCAGGCCCTTTGAAGTCACATGATAGTTTGATGATGCTGTGTTCACTTTTCTAAAAGATTGTATTTATTTATTTGAGAGAGAGAGAGAGAGCGCATGACCAGGGACAGGGAGGGGCGGAGGGAGAGAGACAAGCAGGCTCCCCTACTGAACAGGGAGCCCAGTGCGGGGCTCCGTCCTGGGTTCCAGGATCATGACCCAAGCCGAAAGCAGACGCTTACCCCAACTGAACCACCTAGGCACCCTGCTCTGTTCATTGTTGTTAAATTATTTTTTTCTCTTGGTTTCATTTTGGTTGGTTTCTGTTACTGTATCTTCAAGTTCATTAATGTTTTCTTCTGCGTTGTATAATCCAGTATTAATTTCATCCAGCGGGTTTTCCATTCCAGACATAATGTATCTCAAGTGCTAAAAATGTAAATAAAATGTAAGCATTGTTTAGTACCACTCACTTACCATCAGTTACAAATATCAGTAAGTTGCACTGTTACTGTTACTAGTAATTAAAAAAGCAGTTCTTCTCCATCTGAAAAAAATCCGGTCTAGTTGCCTGTTCTAGAACTTCAACTGGGATCTTTTCTTTTATCTACCGTGTCCCTACTTATCTTTTGGAGCGTATGGAAGATAGTTGTGGTGACTAATATAATGTCCTTGTCTGGTAATTCCCACATCTGTGTGAGTTCTGGGTCAGTTTAGGCTGATTTTTTTCCTGCTCATTATGTGTGAGATTTGTCTTCTTTGCCTGTGTGATCACTTTTTAAAATTAGTTGCCAGACGTTGTGAATTTTACCTTTTTTGGGTGCTGGTTATTTTGTTCTGGGATGTAGTTAAGCAGCTTGGAAAGAGTTGGATCCTTCCAGAGTTTGCTTAAGATTTGGAAGGCAGCCCCAGAGCAGGGTCTGGTCTAAGGCTAATTACTCCCCACTCTGAGGCAAGGTGCTTCTGAGAACGCGACTCAGTGCCCCGTGCATTATGAGACTTTCCAGTCTGGCTGGTGGAAACAGGCACTCTTCCCACCCCCATGTGAGGTCTGGGTGGTGTTTTCTGTCATTTTTCAGGGTGATTCTTTCCCTGGCCTCGGGTGGTTTCCTCACTCATGTGTGCTGATCAGCGGTCTATGAATGCTGCCTCATTCAGAGGGACGCTCTGCAGATCTGTGCCCTTCCTCTCTCTCCGGGCAGCCCCCTCCTTTCTGACACTCCATCCTGGGAACTTCAGCTGCCTCAGTCTCCCAGCGCCTAGCTTTGTCCCTCAATTGTGTGGTCCCTCCCTGCACCCACAGTCTGGAAACCAGAGGCACGCATGGGGCTCCCCTCATGTTTCCAGTGTCCCGAATTACTGTCCTTCACTGCCTGATGTCCAGTGACTCGAAAACTGTTGTTTCTTCTAGTCTCTTTGGTTTTCTAGCTGTTTTGGGTGGGAGAGTACACCCCACAAGATGCTTTTGGAAATGACAGCCAGTATACAAGCATTTCCTTTGTGTGTGTGTGTGTGTGTTTGCACGTTAGTTTGGCTTTTGTAGTAATACTTTCATTATTGAAAGCAAGACCTCCTAAACTGTGAGCTACGCAGGTTTGCCAGAAATTTAGTCAGTTTTCACAGAACTAGTGGTTGGCTCCTGGGTAGAGCATTTGGCTGCAGGTAAAATGGAGCCTGTGTTGGAGGGGAGGCAAGACAGGGTCGGCCTCCCCACACGTCCCTGTGACACTGTGTCATTTTGACCCCTGTGGGTTGATTTCACGTTGCCTACGTATGCGCTGTTAGAGCCCCTTGGCTCTTGGGCTGGGAGTGGAGGGGTGCAGTGGGAGACACATTCAAGGTGGGTCGACTTTCGACCAATACCATGACAACACTGCCTTGTTTAATTTGTATGGTGGTGGTTTTAAGCATCAAATCAAGTGGTTGGTTATGTCAAAAAAGATGAAGGAGCACAGAATAAACTGTCCTGACATCACTTCTGAGCTCATGTGTCTGCCCGGCAGGCCATCATGATCGGAGACGATATCGTGGGAGATGTCGGTGGTGCCCAGCGGTGCGGAATGAGAGCCCTGCAGGTGCGGACGGGAAAGTTCAGGTGAGTGCCCCGCTCGTGGTCCGGTTCCTCTGCCTGCCTTCCTCCGTGGATTCCTGTGGTGTCCCGTGTTTTTGTTTTGTTTTCTTCCCCCAAATAACGGGGGTTGTTCTTTCCAAAAAGAATGGTATGTGGACATCCGCTGACCTCTGTGTAAGTGTGCCCTAAGGTCGGGCCTCGCTGACCTTTTCGTCGCAGGAGTGGTCAAGTAAAGCAGCTTTTGCTACAGGGTCCAAGACTGAAAACCGAGGTTCGAACAGGGTGGAGCGTGGAGAGAAGGAGCAAGGGCTCCAAGCTGTCCCCGGCCACAGCAGGGCGGGCTGAACTGGGGCCCTGCTCCTTTGGGCAAAGTGGTCAGCGCCTTTCCTGCCCCTGGAGCTTCCAGCCAGTGCCCCTCCTGGTCACCCTCCTTCTGGGGCTCTGCCTTGTCTGTTTGTGGGAGACAGAGAACCTCGAGAGAGTAGATCCTTCCTTGGTCAGGGACCCCTTGGAACCAAACCTTGGTCTCCAGAGGAGCTTGTGTTAATCTCCTGGGTCAGAAGTGCAGCCTAGTCTTGGGCGGGTCCCCAGTGACACTTCTCAGGTCAGGTGCTTGTGGGCATGGGCAGGTGCCTTGTGGTTTCAGGGTTTGGCTTGTGGAGGGTGTCTTAGACATCAGAGCATTGGCTTGTGTTTTCCGGACGGGTTTGACTGTGGCTGTTCAGTATAATTTTGTAGATGCTAGAGAGACTTGGCTAAAATATGGTTACCCAGGGGTACTTGGATTGGTGGTGGGGGCGGGGGGGCAGAGAGGAGGGTGGCATCTGTCCTGAGTAATCTGCTTAACGGGGTCAGAGAAGTGGGACATCTGGGTGGCTCAGTCGGTTGGGTGTCCGACTCTTGGTTTTAGCTCTGATCATGATCTCGGGTCATGAGACTGAGCCCTGTGTTGGGGTCCCTGCTTAGTGGGGCGTCTGCTGGAGAGTCTCTCCCTCTGCCCCTCCCCCCAGTCATATTCGTTCTCTCTTTAAAATAAATAAATCTTAAAAAGACAAAAACAAAAAATAAAAACAAAAACAAACCAGGGTCAGGGAAATGGATTAGAAGGTCCTATTCACTGTGAAGCCCCTCTCTCGTGTGTGAGACCCAGGAGACCTGTGGGTTTGGGGTGGACACAAGGTGAATGAGGAAGGCTTGATGCAGGTGGGATCTGCAGCCAGAAAGTCCCTTCTGGCCACGGCCTGGACCCTCCTAGGGCACTAGCAGCTCTCTTCCAGCTCTTGGCACAGCTGAAATATCGGCCCTCAAAGGGAGGGTTTTCTGGGTCCCCTTGGCTATGTCTGGCCTAAGGAAGTAAGGGAGACCCCACCCACCAACCTCGGAAGCATTTCAGGAGAGGAGCCTGGAGTTCCAAGGGTCCTAATTCCAACGATCCCTAAACGTGCCAAGCCCAGGCCTGTCGCTGACCCGAGGGGCTGGCCACCGTCTGGCAGACGCTCTGTTGCACAGTGCCGCCCCCACTGCATGGTGCTGCCCCTGTCCTGCCTCCCAGCGCTGGGGCTGGCGCTTTTCAGAGTCCCCCGACGCCATCTTCCAAGGACATCAACCTCATCAACAGTTGGCCAGACCCTTCTAGGCTGCTCACTGTGTGTAGATAAACATTTGGTACACACGTGTGTGTGTGTGTGTGTGTGTGTGTGTGTATGCATGCTTTTATATATATATATTATATGAAGATTTTTTTAATGAAAACAGCATTATATTACTGTACAACTTGCTCCTTCCTTGGACGGTGTTCGGTGGCATCTTTCCGTGGCCACAATAACTTATTTTAAATGCCTCAGGAGATGCTGTACTTAGGTACCATTTGGTGCCTGACGCCCGGCGGGCCTTCAGCAGGGGTGGGTGACGCTAATGGTGTCTGTGATACCGTCTCCCCTCCAGGCAGAGCCTCACCTGGCCTTGAGCACAGAGGGTGGGGTTTAGTCTGTCTTTTCTGGAAGGCGGTACAGTTTCCTAAATTGTCGTTTGTCGTAAGGATGTGACTCTGCCTTTGTTGGCGTGCAGGACAGAGTGAGAGGAGCTCTGGTGCAGGTAAGGCAGCCAGCGAGCCAGCCAGCTAAGAGGGGGGCCGGGTTCTGTGCTCGGGAGAGTGGGTGGGGACCTCTCTGTCACTGGCCACTCTAGAGCTGGCTGCTGAGTGCGGGCGCCACAGGCTGCCTTGGACTGTGGCTGGTCTCAGTCGGATGTGCTCGAAGTACGGAATACAGATCTAAAGACTGAAGGGGAGACAAAAGATGTGAAAAAGCTCATTTGTTGTGTTGTATACCGATTACGTGGGCAGAAGCTGACATCTTCTGTTAATTTCACCTGCTTATTCTTATTTTTGTCAGTGTAGCTGCTAGAAAGTTCTTGCTGGCCTCCCTGGGTCCCATGGCTCCGTGCATTTCTGTTAGGAGTAGGGAGGGGGGCTGCACCTCCCCCTTTCCCCTGCAGATGGCACTCGCGACACACAGGCCCCAAAGGACAGCTAGAGAAACCATGTGCTCTGCGCCCCATGGGGCTGGGAAGCCACAGAGGCCTCCATGGCACCCTGCATGGGAACCTCTTCGTGGTGTTCTCTGGCTCTCCCGTGTGGGTCAGCTTCCCTCCAGAATGCAGTTGGGTCTGAGCTTTATCTGTCTAGAGTTACTGCATGTTTCACAGAGCATAAGTGGTTCATCCTGGTGGTCCTATATCCGTGCTGTGAACACACCCCATTCCTCCCCTTCCCTGATGGGGACACTTGGGTGGGTCCTGGTGTGGCCATTCTTTGAAGTGCTGCCAGGAACGTCTGATCCGTGTTCCTGGGCACGTGGGTGTGGTCCTCGTAGGGTAGGTTGGCGTAAGTTGGAATTGCAGCGTCGTGGGGAGTGCATATGATCCAGCAGGTAATGCCGGACTCCCACGGTGGTCGTGTGGGATCACTTCGGCTCCGCCTGCCGTGGGCAGGGCCCCACTTGCTTCCAGCCTCTTCCCCACTGGGCTGTTTAAGGGGAGGCCTGTGGTCTTCCTAGTTTCCAGGCTTAGGGGCCTCGGGCAGTGTCAGCTCCCAGCATTCCAGTCCACCCGGATGCTGGGCGCCCCTGGGAAGGGGGGAGGGACCCACAGGGGCCTCAGGTGAGAAGGCATGGGAGGGGCAGAGATGGGCATGGGTGGTGAGGTCAATGGCTGCCAGGGTGGGAGAGGTGGGGCCTGTGGGGGGCCGGACACACCCCTCTTGGCCTCGCCCTCTGGCTTTGCCTGGATTGGCCTTCTTCCACACCTGCTCTGTTTACTTGCTCTTTGATTGGCTGGTGGTGGGGGGACAGTGGCCCCTCACTTTAGCCCATGCATGCCCGGTAGGGGTGATGTTGCTCTCAAGGGGGCCAGAATTCCTCTTTTTTTTTTTTTTAAAGATTTTATTTATTTATTTGACAGAGAGCACAAGTAGGCAGAGAGAGAGAGGAAGGGAAGCAGGCTCCCTGCTGAGCAGAGAGCCTGACTCGGGGCTCGATCCCAGGACCCTGGGATCATGACCCGAGCCGAAGGCAGAGGCTTCAACCCACTGAGCCACCCAGGCTCCCCGCCAGAATTCCTCTTAAGGGTGAAAAAACTTAGGCGTACCGTGGTTGGGGGCATTCTGAAGGGCCGTAGTACATAAACAGGGTGGGGTGCTGGGTACCTTTTGTTTCCGCCTGTGCTGGGTGTGATCCTTGTGTTTCTTTGGGGTCACCCTCGTGCACCCCCAGCACCCTGGCAGGCACAGGCCTGGGCATGGGACTCAGGCTTGGCCAGTCTGAAGCATGCAGATCTCCTGGCCACAGTTGCTGGGGTTGTGATCTGAGTCGGGCTGGTGAGTTAGCCCAGGGTTTTCCAGAACCTCTAGGAAAATGGCCAGTGAAGCGTAAGCCAGGAAGTTCCAGTGGCCATCTCTGGCACCCCAGAGAGAACCCTGATCGAGGGTCAAAGCGGAGTCTGGAGATGGGGAGAGAGAGATTGTGGTGACCTGATTAGAGCATCTGGATCTAGCGCTGCCTGAAGCTGACACCTCCTCTGGCCTTTTTGGAAAAACTGGGCCATTGAATTAGGAGTTTTGTGAGCAGTAGAGCAAGGGGCCTAGTGGTACCTCAACTTCAGTCCCTCCAGCCTCTGAGGTCTCCCTGGCTGGTCAACCATGTGGGCTTCTTTCTGACATATGCCCACTGGGGAGCCTGCCCCAGGGCTCCCCTGTCTTTACATGCTGATGTGTCCCCATGCTGCCCTTTTCAAAGGGCAGAAAGAGACCTCCACAATGGCCTTCAGCTTATACCATCACTGGCTTTCTCCCTGGTCTAGAATGTGCTGGAAAGCACCTCATTTAAGCTCAGAGGGAACTGCCCACAAAGGTTTGCCAGAGCCGTCTCGACATAGAATGAGCTGCCTGGAGAGGGGGTGTCCTTGTCACTAGAGATGACCCACAGAGGCTGGCGGACCTCCTTCTGGGGAGGCTGAAGAAGAGGCAGGAGCAGCCAGAGGCCGGGGCGACACGAAGCCTTGAATCCTTCCTGAGGCTGCCGACGTGCAGTCGGGGCTTCTCCGTGCTTCTGGTCTGTGGGACAAGCCCGGGGGCTGGTCCCGTGTCCCCACTGACAGACGCAGTTCAGTGCCACAGTCCCCGCTTGCGGACGCGGAAGCTGAGGCCCTGTCCTTCAAGCCTCCGATCCCGCCCGGCCTGTGACCTCCCACTCCAGGTCCTGGGCTGTTACTGGCAGGGCTGGAGCCCGGTGGGAAAACCACAGGCAGAGCTACACACAAGTGTGTAGACGGCCGAGTAGCGAAGAGACTGGAAGGAAGGACATTGGATGGTCACAGAGGATTGAGTTAAGTGTCTTCTCAGTATTTTATGATGAGACTCCAAACAAGAGTTATTATTTTCAAAGTACACTCGTGCCCCCCGCCCACAGGTGTGTGAATTTGGAAGATTCTGAAAAAAAGAAAACCTCCTGAAAGTACAACTTCAGGGGCGCCTGGGCGGCTTGGTCGGTTAAGTGTCCAACTCTTGATTTTGGCTCCGGTCCTGATCTCAGGGTCGTGAGATGGAGGCCCGTGTCGGGCTCCGCATTGAGCATGGAGCCTGCTTCCCCCTCTCCCTCCGCCCCTCGTCCCCGTCTCCTGCTCGCACTCGCTCGTGCTCGCTCTTTCTCTCTCTCTCGCTTTCAAAAAAATATTAAAAAAAAAAAGTATAGCTTCATTAGTTCACAAACAGAAACCAACCCAAGTACCCCAATGTCCTCAAGCCTGCGTGCAGCTCTCCCCTGACCCCCGGTGCCCAGGGAGGACCCCTCCTTGCTCACAAGACTAAATCACCGCCCGGAGGTCTCTTCAAAGGGAAGTTTCCCACCGCTCAGACTGGCTGGCCCGGTGACAGCTCCCCTGGCTCCTTCTGCCTCCCCTTATAATGCGACACACCCAAGGTGCGTTCTGCTCCCCCTGAGGTGTTTCATCTAGAAGGGATCAGGGCAAGGGGCTCCCGTCCCTTTGGCGGTGAAAGCAGTGCCTTCTCTGGGCCACCACACATGCGCAGCTGTCTGCGACCTCCCCGTGGCATTCCCTCCCGGGGGCCAGCAGGGGGTGGCCTCATTTCACCCTACACACCAGCTTACACACGCGCACACGCATAGTCCCTACATACCAGCTCACACACAGGCATACCCCCTACACACCGGCTTACACACACATACCCTACACACTAGCTCACACACACCCTACACACCAGCTTACACACACACACATTTTGATCTATGGAAGAGTGGCAGGCACTCAAGGGGGGCATCCCAGCCTCCCCAGCACGGAGGGGGTGCTCAGGGCTGTCTTCTCTGGCGTTGCAGACTGTAGACCCCAGAACAGGGTAGGGGGTTGGGTGTGTCGCGGCAGAGAGCCCTGAGCCAGCCCTAGCTGGAGAGGAGCAGTCGGAAGACCGTCTTGGGGCTCTCCTAGCTGAAGGCCCGAGCCAACCCGGCTGTCATCTAAGACAGTTCATGGTCACTATGACAACCCACTGCCCTCCTAGGCGGGACCCCAGGGGAAGGTGCAGTCTGGCCTTCTCTGTGTTCTCCTCCAGGTTCACCCCTGGCCTCGTCCTTCCTGTTCTCGCCCCTGCGCCACCCGGCCGCCTTGGGTGTGGCGCCTCCGCCCAGATCTGGCCGGTCCGCTTTCGTTTTCCCTTCCTCCCTGCACTGCCTGCGGCTGCCGCCGCTAGAGGGCGCCCCGCTGCCGGTCCGGGGAGGGGCCGGATGCACACCAGCTCACGCGGGACATCCCTGTCCCGCACACTCACGCCCAGGTCCCACACTCACAACAGACTCACGCCCAGGTCCCACACCCTCACGCGTCCATATCCAGGCCACACACGCACACACATATGCACACCCAGGCTCCCTCCCCAACACGCTCCCACCCGGGCCCCCTCAGATGGCACACATGGGCCTGCTGGCACACTCACACTCACGCCCGCCCAGCCCACATGCCGGCCGCACCCGCTTGCGTGCCCGCGCTTCCTCGCAGCAGCTGTGTGTCTGTGCTGGGGCTGGGGCTGCAGGCCTGGGGGTCCCGCCCGCCCTCCAGGCCCTCGCTGTCGTCTGCTGCCCCCACGGGCACGGGCACCAAGGCCTGGAAAACATGGAGGTGCTGGGTCTTAGGGTCTCGCTGCTGCTGCTGTGGCAAGAGCCTCCCGGCCGCTGGGGCCCCCGGAATTAAAGCAGGTAGAGCAGCCTCACATCAGCTCACCAGGACTTTCCCCTTTTCCATCTGGCACCTGCTCGGGGGAGAGGAGCCTGAGACCCGCGAGTGCTCTGAGCTTGGGGGGGCCTCCCAGCCGCACCCATGAGCACCGTAGAGGCCGGTGCCCTCTTGAGGAGGCGGCCGTCCAGGCCATCCGGCCCCTGGTGCCCTGCCCCATCCCCAGGCCTGCGTTCATGCCGTGCTTTCTGCCTCTGCTGCCGCCGCCCCTTCCTCACCCGAGTCCTGGCGACTTGGAGGCCTTCCCTAATGAAGGGATTCCCAGAGTCCTCCACATGGAAGGGCCCCGAGGGCACCCCCCGGCTTCCTGTGGGGAGCTCGGAGGAGCAGCGGGACGGTCTCATGGGCAGGGGTAACCTGTGGCCAGCAGAAGCCCATGACGGAGCCCATGCCAGGGCCCGAACACACCTCACCTCCAGGGGAACTACCTGGCACTCTCTGGGCTTCCCCCAGCTTCTTATTTTCCAAACCATTCCTGAGATTTCCAGAATAGAAAACAATTGCATGTACCTGTCCCCTGGGGCCAGACCTGGCAGGCTTCTCCCATCGGTCCCTGATGTCCTTCGCAGCAAGGAGCGTCGGTCCAGGACAGGCAGCTCCGTGGGTCTCTCTCGAGACCGCCGTTTCGCCGGCCTCCCCTTGGCTCTCAGGACATTGACCCTCTTGAGGAGCCCAGGACATGCCCTTTACCTGACTTTTCCTCGTGATGTGACCTGAGTGCTTCTCAAGGGTGCGGGGTGTCCGTTTGCCCCGGTGTTGGTGGTGGCAACGTCGATTACGATGGTGAGTGTCTTAAAGTTGTGCAAACTTCCGAGCTTTCTTCCCTTTGTGACTTATGACCCTTTGTGGGAGGCTGCATGGAGGCTGTGAAATCCCTCACCCCGCTTCTCTGCTCTAATATCTGTCGCTGCTTCTACGATGCTTGCCAAAACCATTCTGTCTTTTCGTTCTTGCGCTTGTTGGCATTCTACGGTAAAGAAGATTTTCTTCTTGCTACTCACTTACTTCAACCAGTGTGGACGTATGGAATTCTATTTAGTTTAATGGGTTATAATCTGTTACCATCAGAATTTATTTTGAGGCTCACAGCGCCCCCGATGTGGCCCGTGGCGGTCTTTCCAGCTGGCGGTGTGGCTTTTTGGCCCATCCCGCCATTCTCGGAGCCCTTTCTTAGTTTTCTGGCACAAAACAATGTTCTGTCTTTCCCTCAGCCCTGGAGCTGGCCATTTCTTGAGGAGCCCTGGTTCCTTTTAGTGGAAAGTGGTAGTTAGAATCGAACCCCAGTGCACTCAACGCTCTTCCCATGCCTCTGGGTGTCACTGCTCTCTGACCCTCTCCACGGATGGAGGTGGGACCCGTATGCATGCGTGTCCCCCGTGCGTTCACACGTCCGTCCGCCGGAACCTCTGCATCCGTGTCTGTCAAAGAGCAAGTTCACCCCGCCACCTCGGACTCCAGGCCGACACCACGGGCTTCTGCCTGGCTGATGCCTTTGCAGATTTGTACCTTCCTTCTCTTATGGGGAGAAACTTGGTTTACATTATTCTTCCTCCACTGGCGTGTTTGCTCAGCCCCCTTGCGTGTAGCCAGTCTGACCTTGCCGGGCTGCTGAATGCCGTCCTACCTGCCGCCCCAGAGCCTCCCCATAGGGGTCCCCGGCCCCCCTCCCAGGCCTGGGTGCCATGGGTTCCCTGCCCACAAGGAAGGAGGGACGACCCCAGACGCTGGCCGCCTCGTCTGCCTCCCTGCTCTCTCCCACCCTGCTTCTTGAGCAAACGGATGGGTCTTTGCCAGTTTTGCTTTCCCCACAATGCCTGGCACGTGGGGGGCCCTCTGCGTTTGTTAAACTGAGTGGGAGAGCGGCCCTCCGGCTTCCCAGCCACTTTCACGTTTGTGGCCCCTTCCAGCCTCACGGTAGGCAGAGAAAGTGCTGTTTTCAGGGGAAGGAGCTGACTCCTCCAGGGTCCCCACCCCAGGCGAGGAAGGCAGCTCGTGTGTCTCAGCTGTCCCTGCGCCTGGATGAGAGCCTGGCCGTGTCGTGTGCGTGCTCGTATGGGAGGAGGGACCCTTTGATGCTGCTCCCGGGCCCTCACCCGGGGTTGGTGTTACAGGGATGGAGCCCGTGTTCCCCGGAGAGGAGCCCCAGGCTCACATCCTGGCCCAGCCGCTTTCCAGCTGGAAGAGCCCTGAGCCTCAGCTTTCTCATCCGTAAAGTGGGGATTGGGACGGGGGAAGCATTCCTTTGTGTCCTGAGCACCTCTGGTACAGGAAGGGCTCGGTAAACACACAGCTGCAGAGGGAGGGCAGTGGAATGCCTCATCTCCTCGTCTGCACAGCCCAGCAGGGCCCGCGGCTGCCGGCCCGACCCTCCAGAGGCCGGGGGCATCCCTGAGGTCAGGCTCAGCCAAGCCCCCCATTCTGGGTAGGATCACGGGGGTCGTGCACTGGAATGAGTCAGGGCACCACTTCGAAAATTTGCCCCTAGAGACTGTGACCAGAATGTTCTCACAGGCTGGCTCCTGGCCTTCCCTTCGTGTGGGGGTGGGGTTGGCTTTGCTCAGAAGTTTATGGCCTTGGGGTGGGGGGAGGGAGAAGTCCAGGTACGGCCACGACGCTCTCTCTGGCTGCTCACAGCCCTGTGACAGGCAGGCAGGGCTTGGCGTGGCCCACCAAGGGGGTAGCCTCACCCCGAAGGAAGGATGCTTGATGGGAAAAGTCGGCTTTTCTTTAAAGAGGATGCAGTCGGCTTATCCCAGCTTACTGTGTGGGGAGGAGCAGGTGGTGCTCCCAGCCTCCCTGACCCCCATGCCGGGAGGTGGACCCCACTGTTGCTCAGCCGCCTGCTCCCGCCACCCGGAGTGCATCTGAAAGACAGCTCGGCTTTGCGAGCAGCTCCTGTGTGCGCAGCGGCGAGTAGGGAGAAGAGTCCCCAGTCCGGTGCTGGGCACGGAATGTGTGTCCGACGCAGAAGGCAGGGGGATGAGGTGTCCAGGGTGAGGACGGCAGCAGAGGGGAGCCCCTGGCCAGCAGGGACTGTGTTTGCTCCGTGTCCTACCCCGAGAGGGCACAGGGCTGGACACGCTGCAGGCTCTGAATGACAGAGTTCGGGGATTGGGGCCGAGGACCCAAGCGGGCCTGGGGTCCGGAGCCTGGAGACGGCGGACCGGCTAGAGCAGAGACCTTTGCTGCGGCAGGATTCCTTGAAAGGCTCCAAAGCGTGACTGAGATGTGGTGGACGGCAGGAGAAGGCCCTGAGGCGGGGTCACCCTTGTCTCAGGAGCAGATGCCCCTCATGGGACTACTTGGATGGCCACTGCTGGGGGCTTTGTGTTGCGGTCTTCCCCTCGCCTCCGCCCCGTGCTGGGGAGTTCAGCACCTGGAGGCAGGCGTCGCGCTGGCCTGGGTCTTCTCACCACGGCTCTGTAGCGTTTTCTCTGGTCCTTGAAATGTGGGATTGTAAAGAGAGCTGATGGCAGGGAGGGGGCAGCGGTGGCCTGTCAGAAGCGTCACCAGGGTGGCAGGAGGCCCTCGTGGGTGTCTCTCAGCCTGACCAGCCCCGGCCTGGGCACAGGGGGGCCGGGGAAGGCCTGGGGCTTTTCGGTCCGGGGCAGGTGTGTGACCCTGCGTGGGCTGGTTTGCCTCTCTGTTCTCCGTCTGCATTTTACAGATGACACGGCTGCCCTTGCAGGATGCTGGGGGTACAGGTGAGCCTGCCGTGAGCCCTGTCTCCTCCCTTTCTGGTGCCTGACCGGAGATCACTCATGGCTTCTGGCTCGGGCTGACCCAGGGCTGGGAAGAGCTCATTGATCAGGCTGTACACGTCGCAGTGAGGCCTATACTTCCAAGTAAAGACTTCCACGGAATCTGAGTGTTTTCTCATGTGCCCTGGTCTTTGGAGCCTAATGGGTAAGCGCACAGGTTCTGGGACCTGCTCCCGGCCTGTGACGCAGCTCAGCTGTTCGCCCATGGGCAGGTTTCTTAACCTCTCTGGGCACTAGCTTCCTCGCCGCAGGTAGTGAGTCATGTCTTCTTCCTAAGGTTGTTGGGAAAACACAGATGGGGACCTCCTGAGCAGGACATGATCACTAACGGGGTAATCTACCCTCAAAGCAACTGTATGGGACGGTTAACTCATTATTTCGGAAGGTTGAGTGACTTGCCTGGGGTCACATAGCTGCTCAGAGCTGGCCTTTGAACCCGTGGTCTGGCATGAGCGGTGTTACCTGTGATTACTGTCGAGTCGGCCACCAGGGACCTGTGCTGTGAAGTCCTGCTAGCCAGGCCTGGTGCTGGGAGGAGCGAGTCACAGCGGCCAGAGGAGCTCCGAGCCGCAGGGCAGAAAGAGTGTGAGCTCAGCATCCTTGGGCGGGGGGCCCCAAGTCCCAGTTCTGCTCTGGTCCCCGGAAATTAGCAGGATCTAGGTGGACTTCCTGACCCTACCGCTAATTCAGCCAGAGCAGCTCTTGTTTGTATCAGATTGTGAATTCCTAGTGTCCTAGCCACCTAGTGTCCCAGCAGTTTCTGCTGCTTTGAAGCATTTAAAAGCTTCAAGGAGCCCGGGTCTTCAGATCCTGTCCCCACTCCACTTGCCCTTTTACAGGTGTGGAGACTGAGACAGGCCAGGAGCTGACCGGGGGCGGTGGGGGGTGGCAGGGCTCTGCCCCCAGGGCCCCCGATGTGCCCGTCCCCACCCGTGTGTGCAGCTCCAGCTCAGAGCCGAATGGGCCCCGCTGTGCTTGGTCTCCCTCCCCAGCATTCCACCCAGAGGCTTCATGAGTCTCATGGATACTGTGTCTCGAGGCCAGCAGGATCCGGGTCGCGTGTGGAAGACATTCCTGGTTTTGTTCTGGCAAAGCAGAACGACGACAGCAGGGAAAGAGAAGAGGTTAACCGGTTTAGAACCTGCCAGTAAAGGGGAAGCACCAGTGTCTTCATATAAAACAGCTTAAGGATATTTTATTTTTATTGGGGTGGGGGGGCAGAGGGAGGAGGAGAGAGAGAATCTTAAGCAGGCTCCAAACCCACCATGGACTGGACTTCAGGCTCAATCCCACGACGGTGACATCGTAACCTGAAACCTGCTTAACTGACTGGGCCCCCCAGGCACCGCATCATATAAAATAGCCTTTTTTTTTTTTTTTTTAGATTTTATTTATGCATTTTAGAACGAGACGGGGGGAGGGAGAGGGAGAACGAGCAATGAGCAGGAGGAGGGGCAGAGGGAGCCCAACATAGGGCTTGATCCCAGGACCCTGAGATAATGACCTGAGCTGAAGTCAGGTGACTGAGCCACCCAGGTGTCCCCCTATGCAGAATAGTTTAAAGTAGACTCCTGCCCCGCCTCTCCACTTGCCAGGAAGGAAGCTCACCAGGGCCTTCTAGTGTCCCAGATCCTCTCCGCAGGCCTGAGAACACCCCGACCCCTGCTCCCAGACCTATGGCGGTGGGCAGAATGTGTGGGGACGCCAAGGGACCCCGGGACTCCAGGGAGCTCAGCCGGCATGTTCTGGAGCCAAAGTAGAAGTCTCTGGAGGGTTCTGCAAGCCAGGGTCTGGGGAGGCTCGTGGTTTCAGGGCCACTGTGGAAGGGACCCTCTGAAGGCAGGAAGGAAGCAGGACAGGCCCCCATTTGGCAGAAAATCATGGGGAATCTGAGATACTTAAGAAGGAATCTTGCATTGCAGCTCCGAGCCGGGGAGAGCTGTGTCTGATCCAGCAAGGGTTGGTTTGGACGGCGGCTCTTGATGGGCCGTGCTGGAAGCTATTGGTATCCTTCAGCTTCTGGGAGATGGGTGGACCGGGCTGTGAGCAGCCGGGGGCTGGGACTTTGCCTCCTGGCTGTGCTGAGGGCCGCCAGGGGGTGGCTTGGGCCTCCTGATCCCTTAGGCAATGACAAGAGTAGCTGTCTTTCTGGAATAATCCAGCACTCACCAGGTGCTGGCTGTGGCACTTTTCCTCCTTTGTGCAACCAGCTTGTAGGGTAAACACAGTTTTTAAATGAGAAACTTGAGCATCAGGGACAGTAACAGCCTGGGAGTCGAACCAGGTGTGTCTGACTTCAGAGCCTCTATTTGCAATCCAGGCTGAGCGTGCCCAGACTCAGTTTCCCCTCCTGCCCTCTCTGGCCCCCTGCTGCTGAGAGAGGTCCTGGGAACTCGGAGCCTGGGAATATCGTGGGGCCCTAGGAACACGTTGGGGGTGTCAGAGCTCAGTCTGTGTGGCAGGGGTCCATGTTGTTGCCACAAGTGGGGACCCGGATTGGAGGCCCGAATTGGGGTCGCAGAGAGGGGGCCGGAGGCACGGCCATCTGGAGCAGACCGTGCCTGCAGGCAAGGTGGGAAGAGGGGCCTCCCGGAGCCCCTTCTGCCTCCTTCCCAGCCCCACACCCGAGGCTGGAGTTCCCGGAGCTCATCCCGGAGTATCCCGATGAGCCCGGAGTTTCTGGAGCTCATCGGGATACAGCCTGCAGGCTACGCCCATTGTAGGCCACAGCTGGTCCCCACCTCACCCAGGACACTGTCCCTACTTCACAGATGAGGGACACGGAAGCCAGAGAGCCAAATGGCCGGCATGAGAGCCGGCCCTAGGAGCCAGGCTCCCTGTTTCCTGCTCGTGTGGCTTCCATTTCTGTGCCTGCTGCTTTGGGGGGAGACTTGGAGAGATCAGCCCGCTGTGAGTCGTGGAGGTTGCGTCGTAATTGCCCAGGTACATGTGTGTGTGGGTTTATACCCCAAACGTGTGCCACCATGGAGCGGGGACAGGGATGCGGGCAGGGCTCAGATGCGGGGCTGTGGCCCACGTGATGAAAACACCCTCTTTTTTGGGGTGGGGGGAGTTTCAGCAATATTTTTTTTTTTATGTAAAGTTATTTTGACATTCTAGAAACACAGGAAGAGATACTCTATAACATCACATATTTTATAAAGCCAAATCTTTAAAGTTAGTCTAAATGATACGTTAGCTTCTTAGGGCTCCTTTAATAGAATACCATAAACTTAATGTCTTTAAGCAGGGGAAATTTATTGCCTCTCAGTCCTGAAAGCCAGAAGTACAGAAACACCCTCTTAAGACCTGGTAGGGTCCTGGACATCTGCTCTGGTGAATCCTCTTGTGGGCGCCCCCATTCCAATTCCCCCTTCCTGGGTGACACCCCCGCACCCATGCGGAAGCCTGGGCCCACACGACTGTTGGCTGTTGCTTTTCCTACAGTCCACAGGCCTCGCCTCCGTGGACCCCACCACTGCCTTTGCACTGCCCAGAGCGTGGTCTCCCGTTCGCCTCCTCTTCTCACTGCACCAGGACGTTCTGTGTGAGGGAAAGAGGCGCAGGGCTGCGGGGCTCTGGTACACACACGTCCAGCAGCTTCAGGAGACCAGGCTGCCCCTCCGGCCCAAGAGGAAACGGCAAACAGGCTTCCATCACCCCCCTCCCCAGAGGCTGAGAGCCACGCAGGTCTGCCTTGAACCGTGTGGCTGCCCACAAAGGGTTTGCGATGCAGATCTGGAAGAGACCAGTGACGGTGCAGATCTGGGGACCAGTGTGCCATGTTTTGGGAGACTCACACATCTAGGAGAACCGTTGGGAATTCTCTAAGTCCTTTCCTACCCCTCATGCGCGCCTCCCCCCCCCCCCCCATCTTACAGAAGAGTAAGCCTCAGCGTGGCTTCCAACGTGCCTGGCTCTCACAGCCGTCGGAAAGCTGCCTGGATCCCGCGGTCTGGACGTGCTCCCCAGGGCACGTGCTCACTGCCTCTCAGCTCTTGCAACAGAGGCGTGGCGAAGGAAGGAAGCACTTCCTAAGAAGTTTGTGCTACCTCCCATGAGATTTTAAGGCACTTGATTTCTCAAAATATTGTAGGGATTGAGTTATTTTTAGCCTGGCCTCGCGGAATTGGAGAAGAGGGTTGCCGCGGCTCGGGCACACAGGCTTCTAGTATAGAATGCTTATTCATGGCCTCTTTTCCAGGGGAGCTGGATGATTTGAGGAAATGTGGCATGCCCCCTGAGGCATACCAGAGGGCCCCCAAGTGGTCCCTGTGGCTCACCGACCATCTTGAATCTCAAATGCCGCCCCCCTTCCCGAGCTCTGCAGGGTGCAGGTTGGGGATGGTGGAGGGGAGGCAGCAGAGCATCTTTAGTCAAAGCTGCTGTCTGCATTCCCATCCTGCCCCGGTCCCTTCAGGCCTCAGTTTCCTTATCTTTAAAATGGGAGCAATGAGGTGTGCCTGAATGGCTCAGCTGGTTAAGCATCTGACTTGTGATTTTGATTCAGGTCATAATCTCAGGGTCGTGAGATCGAGCGCCGCATCAGGCTCCACACATGCTACTGTCCTGACGGCCTCCTTGCTTGGCCCTCCCTACCCCCGCCTGGCCTCCCCACACTTTCATGGGTCTTTCTATGGGCACAGCCCACCTGCGTTTCACCACTGGGGTCCAGCTGTCTGCCTGACTCGTGCCCACCCCATGGGGACCTGAGTTCATGACTGACCTGGGGAGGACACTGCCTGTCCCCCAGCCCCGGGTGCACCCTCAGGACCGCCTGAGGCAACATCACCCACACCTGGGACTGCGTACCCCAGTCAGGAGCAGTCCTGCCAGTGGAACGGAGGCAGAGATGCCCCAGGAAGGCCGAGGCTTCGGAGCCTGGGAACAGGGAGTCTTTCTGGGCTCAGGGCCTTTTTCTCAAGATGCTTAATGGGGGTGGTAAGCGGCCTCCACACACCCCTGGCTACTGTTAGCCTCTAGGCCAGCGTTCCATTATGGTGGTCAGGATTCTTTTTCTGTTTTTTTAAAAAAAACTGATATTGACATGTAACCTACAGAATAGTGAACAGAACTTAGGTACACAAACTTAACATACTTTTATTAAGTGAACACACCTGTGTAGGCAGAACGAGGCCAGCCTCCCCGACCCAGACCCCCTTGGGTCTCTTTCAGTCACTTTGCCCCCTGTGATAACCATGACCCTGATGACCTCTAACAGCAGAGATTAGTTTGCCTGTTTGGGAACTTCTTATGAAGGGAATCGTAGTGCACGTGCTCTTCTTTCTATGGTCAGCCTTTTAGGGGGGGCATCTGCTGGGTGGGCGGCTGGACCGTGTGGTGTCATCCTGGCATCTGTAGTGGCGTCTGTTTTGGGGGGTATGCGTGGGGGTGTTGCTGGGTTGCTGTCCTCCCTCCATTTGCTGGGCTGGTGGGAAGGTCCAAGGTGTATAGGGCTCCGTGAGGGGCACTGCGTTTGCAGGGGGTGTCTCTCAGAGCAGTGTGGGGTGGAAGGGAGCCACCACTGGACTGCCATACTCTCCTGACCTTGGGTGGCCGCTAAGGGACAGGGTCGCTCCGTGCCTGCTGTGCCTGGAGCCGGGCCGAGGGCTGCGTGCATCGCGCCGTTCCTGGCAGCCGGCCACTCGCATTTATCAAAGGTCTGTTCTCCGCTAGGCCCCTGCCAGGCACTGGGATGCACCTGCCAAATATTTGCTCAAATTATTAGCTAAATAATAAGACAGTGAGTTATTTTGTTGTACTTGTGCCCGAGAAGTTGCTGGGAGAAGTCCGGAGCCATCCTAAATTCCTCTTCTGTCTTGTCCTGTGGCTGCCAACTCTTAGGCTCTCCCGCCTGGAGATTTCAAGCCAGCCACGCCATCCCCTCCTCACCACCGCTGGTCTGGATCCCTGTGGTAACCCCCTGTTCCCGTCGGCACGCCTTTGGCCACGGCTGACAGGACACTCCACCAGCAGTGGCCTCAACCCTCAGGGTAGTTATTTACCTAAGAACGCAGTCAGCCATCCTCAGACTCACGGTTGGCACCGCTCTTAGGTGCGATCTTCGTCTTTCTGGTCCACCAGCCCTTATATCAACATAAATCCAAGTTTTTTAAGGCCTAAAGTTTAGGGAGCTTGGACAAGGGGGGCATTTGAAGAGAAAAAGAAATACAACATTGGGTTTAATGAATACAAAATTAGGTTCAAAAGAATTGAAAACATATGTTCAAACAAAAACGTGGACACCAGTATTCGGAGCAGCGTTATTCATGACATCCCCAAAGTGGAAACAACCCAGATGTCCGTCAGCTGATGCAGGGAAGACAAAATGTGGCCAGTGTGGCCTCCCCACACAACAGAATGTTGTTCAACCATAAAAGAGAACAAGGTCCTGTGGGCAGGCCGTGCCACGGATGGTCCTTGCAGACATGGTGCGAGTGAAGGAAGCCAGATGCAAAAAAGCCATGTGTTACATGGTTCCGTTTATAGAAATGTCCAGAATAGGCAAATCTGTGGAGATAGAAGGTAGGTTCATGGTTGCCAGGGGCTGCAGGGGAGCCAGCATTGGTGAGTGACTGCTTCGTGGGTCTAAGCCTTCCTTTAGGGTGATGAAATGTTCTGGAAGTAGATGGTGATGGATATGTAACCCGGTGAATGTCCCAAAAGTTACTGAAGTGTACACTTTAAAATGGTGGATTTGATGTTATGTGAATTTTTTAAAAAGATTTTATTTTTTTATTCGTGAAAGAGAGAGAGAGAGAGAGAGGCAGAGGCAGAGGGAGAAGCAGGCTTCCTAAGGAGCAGGGAGCCCAGTGTGGGACTTGATCCCAGGACCCTGAACCATGACCTGAGCTGCAGGCAGACACTTAACCATCTGAGCCACCCAGGCACCCTATGTTATGTGAATTTTACCTCAATTTAGAAATGGCCTTTGAGGGGTGCCTGGGTGGATCAGTGGGTTAGAGCCTCTGCCTTCAGCTCAGGTCATGATCCCAGGGTCCTGGGATCGAGCCCCGCATCGGGCTCTCTGCTCAGCAGGGAGCTTGCTTCCCCGCTCTCTCTCTGCCTGCCTCTCTGCCTACTTGTGATCTCTGTCTATCAAATAAATAAATAAAATCTTTAAAAAAAAAAAAAAAGAATGAAATGGCCTTTGATGTGAACGCATTGTCAACTCATGGTCATAAGATGGCTGCCATGGTACTGGGTATCATGCTCACCTTCAGGGCGGTGCTGGTGAGTTCTCCTCCCATGAGAGTCCCTTGCGAGCGGATACAAAAGCTCTCCCAGAGGTGCCCCCAAGAGACTTCCAGTTATGCGTTTGGGGTTGGGTCATGTGACCATGCCTGACTGCAGGGCTTCTCCGGAAGGAGGTACCTGGCAAGAAGCAGTGGGACTGTCACAGCGGACTCAGCCAGCCACGTCCTCTGAGAGTGGGCCCATTGCTGCCTCCAGCAAAACTGGGGTGTTGTAGCCAGAAAGCCAGCCTTTCTGCCTCCATAATGCCCCTGCCCGGTCCTCCCAGCAGCAGCCAGGCCTGCAGTCCAGACGCTGAGACCTACCGCGCCGTTCCCCCTGCCCAGAACCACCCCCCGGCTCTGTGCTGCCTTCCAGGCAAGGCCAAGCTCACTGCTCCGGTGTCTGGATGGCTCTCCTGAGCCAGCCTCTGCCAGTCCGTCCGCACTCCCTCTGGAAGCCTGTTCCTCCGCAGCTGTGGGCCTTTGCCGTGCCGTTGACCCTGCAGATGACAGTGGCCATACGGATGAGAATGCAGTGATGGTGGCCGGCAGGGAAGGGGCACGTCTGCAGGAGGTGCTTTCTACCCGCTTCTCCTTGAGTCGCTTCCCTTAAAACTCAGAATCAGGTGATGCCTTCATCCCCATTTTATGGACAAGGGACAGGGTGCTGGGTGGGCGAGTTTCTTGTCCGGTCATGTGGCGGCGGGAGCAGCAGGATGGGTGGGTGGTGCTGGTGGCCACGGGGACGGTCCCAGCTCCATTTTCTGAGCCCCTGGGAGGTGGGGGCTGGGCACGTGGGCCAGCCCCACGTGTCCTCTGGTCGTTAGAAACGGCCCTCATTTGAGAGTTAAGGAGGCTGTGGCTCTGAGCAGGGCAGGGCCCTGCCTGGGGTTCCAGAGCTAATGGGTGGCCACGGCTTCTGAAGGCCTTGCGGTCCCTGTGCTGGGAGACAGCTGGGAGAGTGTCTGCAGCATTCAAGGACCCTCGCCCAGTTGGGGCCCCGTGGGCGTTCACACACTGGGAAGAGGCCTCTGTTTCTTCCAGACCCCAAGGCCTTCCGTAGACTCCCACGACCAGCCCAGGACTCCCCCTCCCTGACCTTTCCACCCCGGACTCCTTACACGAGATGTGCCTGTCCCTGAGCACACGGTCCCCACTGTCCACCTAGACCGTGTCCTTCGGCCACCCTCCTTGGTCCCTCAGTCATCACTGCCCACCCCCCGCCCCGTGGCCTGAGCTCACTCACGCCACCGTGGGCACCCTCTCCCCATCCTACCTGCCGGGCCGCCTCCCGTCCATCTTCCTTGGGAGGCAGAAGAACCTAGAGTGTGCACGCCATCACCCCACTCCCTACCTCGAACACCCTGCGGTTTCTTGTGTCCTGTGGCAAGTACAGGTCTTCCGTGTCCCCTTGCTCTCTGGTCTCAAATTCCCCAGACATCCCTGTCCTTGTCACATCCCGTTCTCCTTCCTTGTCTGTAGGCATATTGGCGTCTGGTTCTTACCGTTTGTAGATAATGTGAGAGTTTTATGTTCTGTGTTCGCAGTTAACATTATACCACACGTATTGTTCTTTTTATTATGATCTTCAAGATTTTCTACACCACTTCCCCCTCCTCCCTCCTGCCCCCCCATCCCGAAATAATCTGTGTCAACAACCTGCTCAGCCTCTCTCCGCTCTCATGTGTAACCCCCCCCACACACGGGGTCTCGTCTTGTTTATCTTCTGCAGGATGGAATCATACTGTGTCTCTTTGCACCTTGCTTTTCTCTCTTCACACCTGGATACCTGCCACGTCGGCGACAGGAGCACTAACTGGTGCTTTTCACGAGCCGTGCGCCCGCCCCTGGTGTGGGGGCTCCAGCTCACCCCCCGGACCCCTGCTAGAGGATATTCGGGCTAGTCCCTGTCTTTTTTCCATTACAAGTGAAAAGATGTGCTTTCTTAAGCTTATTTTCATGTTTTTAAAAAAATATTATTTATTTATTTATTTGACAGAGAGAGCTCACAAGTAGGCAGAGAGGCAGGCAGAGCGAGAGAGGGAAGCAGGCTCCCCGCTGAGCAGAGAGTCCGATGTGGGGCTCGATCCCAGGACCCTGAGATCGTGACCCGAGCCAAAGGCAGAGGCTTAACCCACTGAGCCACCCAGGCACCCTATTTTCACGGTTTAAAACTGTTTCTCACTTCAATGGTTTGGACTTCAGATTCTTGTAATGGTTTTTTGATTTCCATTAATTAATGTAAGTCTTCGTGGAGAAAAGAGACGTTCTGGTAAGCGTGCAGCTTGTCCTCCCTGGTGTCCACTGGGCGAGGTTTGAGCGTGCAGAAGGGTAAGCGTCTCTCCCACCATCTCTTGCGGGGGGAGTTTCCACTCCGGGTCTCCCTGGGTCCCACACTGTGCTAAGTGTGTGAAAAGCCCCCCGTGGCCCTTGAGGCCCCCGACCCGGCCCCATGCTTGGCGATGCAGCGCCTCCAAGGGGAGGGCTTCCGGCTGCAAGAAGGTTCGGGCTGACCGTCTTCCTCCTGGAGGAGCAGTTCCAGGGGCAGCGGGCCTGCCCGGGGCGGTGAGGGTACTCACCGCACCGAGAACGGGACCTTATTTGGAAAGAGTCTTTGCAATTTAATTAGTCAAGTCGGGGCCCTTCGTGCAATGCAAGAGGAGGGAAGGGACAGAAAGACACGGCGGGACGTCCCCCACCCGGAGACAGAGGCAGACGTGGAGTGGTGTGGCCAGCAGCCGAGGAGCGCCTGGGGCCACCAGGAGCTGGAGGGGACGGGGAGGGCCCTCCCCAGGAGCTTGAAGGGCGAGCAACCCTGCCAGCACCTTGATTTCGGACTTCTGGCCTCCAGAGCTGTGAGGGAATGAATTCTTCTTCTTTATTACCCTCCCCGCCCCCCCCCCCCCCCCCCGCCAACACACTTGGTGGCATTTTGTTAAAACCTGTATTAGCCAGACGTGTCTAGCACTGACTGAAGCCAGTGCGGGCCTCTGTCATTTTGTCTGAAAGCGCTTCAGTCCAGAGCCAGAGACTGGCAGGCTGGAGAGGGCAGGGGATGGAGTCGGGGAGACCGCAGGACTGGGGCCTGAGCAGCTGGCGGAGGGCTGCGGGGGGCGGGGAGGGCGGGGGCCGGGCTGGGGGCCGTGGGGAGGCCTGTTAGACATCCAGTGGAGCTCCCCGCCACATGGCCGGGCCCTCAAGCCTTGAGCTCCAAGTGACAGACCAGGGCTGAGATCAGCCACACAGCTTGTCCCCCGGAGCCTCTCAGCCAGACCCTGGTCCCGGGACAGCGGGGTCGGCTCTTCTGCCTGCACCTTCCCCCAGGCCCAGCCGCCCTGACCTGGAAAGAAAAGAGAAGGGGGACAGTTCAGAATAAATATATGCATTTTTAAATGCATGGCCTCTTTTAACTTGGAAGTAGCAGTGGCGATTATCCCATTTAGGCCTGAATGGAAACTGAGTCTCATAAAAATCTAGTCTAATTAACTTTTCCCCACAAAACGATTTCCAGAAACGCATTGTGGACATGAAAGTGTCCTCTGATGAGTGAATCTTTTCTGCTAAATTCAGAAGCATAAGGGGAAGAAGGAACCGTTTCTGAGCCTTCCGTCTGAAAACCAGCTTTCTTTTCTTCTTTTTTTTTTTTAAGCTTGTATCTTTTGTGTAAAACTTTAGAAACTTCTAGAAACCACTTGGTCCTCTTTGCCCTTAATTGGAGCACAGGATATGGGCTTCCTTTGGTGCCCGGTGCTGTGACTAGCAGGAGCGGGCCTCCTTTCCTTCATGGAATAGTCTAGAAGAGTCTGCCAGGCTGGGCCGGCCTCTGTCTGCATCAGGGGACCTGGAGTCTGGAATCAGACACTCGGGTTTGAATCCTGGCTCAGTCACTGCCTGATGGGGCACTTTGGGGCAAGTGACAGACTCTCGGAGCCTTGCTTTTCTTGTCTGTGGTCGGGAATGGTAATGCCTCTTTGTTGGCTGTTATGAGGATTAAATCAAATCAGTTGTGTCTGCGAAGCGTCTGGCTTAGTAGTTGCTGGCCGGGAGGGTATGGGTGGCACAGACGTCCTGACTTTGGTGTGCAAGGCAGATGGCCTGTCTCCTGGCCGGTCACGGGTGTGGGCGGTTGGATGGACTCCTCTCCTCTTGGCGCCTGCCAGCAGACTTGAACACTTCTCATGCTGGGGAGCTTATTCTCGGCTCCGCGAGCCTGGTCTGCTGTCGATCCCGTTGTCTCTGTATCCTCTTTGCCGACCTGTGCCTCGTGGGCTCTGCCTTAGGCAGCTGTGGGGCAGGGCCTCAGGATAACCCTGGTCTTGTTTGTTGAGACCTCCCCTTGCCTCCCACCCTTTGTGTGCTGTCGGGAGAGAGGACCCGTCCTCACTCTCCCTCCAGGACCCGTGTTCCAACAGTTCTGCTTTTGTCTGCCCACAAGAGTTCTGGAATTGTGTGCGGTGGAGGGAGAACGTCGTGTGGTTCACTGATAGTGTGGTTCACTGTGGTTTGGCTGCAGCACGCGGAGGCCATCCCACCACGTAAGGGCTCAGTCCCAGTGTGTCCGTGTGCACTGGGCCTCCCTGCATGTGAGCACATGTGCGGGGCTGTGTGTGTGTGTGGTGGGGTGTGCACGCGGGCACACAGCTTTTCCTCACATTCACTGACCGGGCAGGAGCCAGACATGCTTCCCCTCTCCAGGCTGAGACTCTGGGAAGGGGGCTCTGGAGGCCCAGCTGGGGGAGCGGGAAGCCGGGGTGGCAAGGAGGGGCCCATCCTGCAAGCACAGATCAGAGAGAGCTGAACCGCTTGCTCCCTGCTCTGCCACCACCTCTGTGCCCTGGGGTCATGTCCATCCTCAGCAGTGAGGGACCGGCCCTGTGCCCCACACAGAGGGACGTGGACCAGGTGGGGTCCTAGAGCCCAGGTCTGGAGCCCAGCAGTCTGCGTGAAGACCCCCGGTCCGCCACTGAGTAACTTACAGTCTTGGGTTCTCTGTGTGACCTCGCTGTGCCTCCATTTCTACATAACCCATCTGTAAAATGGGACCACAGGAGCTGTCACCTCCTCTGATGCTGGTTCTCACCATCCTCATGCCTGCCCCAGGCTCATTACCCACCTGCCTCGGAGACCAAGCAGAGGGGACGGCAGGTTGACCGATGACTAGCTGGCCCATCCCCAGAGGTGTGGGCCCCTGCTCCCCCGCCCTGCCACCCCTCCTCCCTGAGTCCCCCCACTGCCTCCCCGTGGACTGTTCTCTCACGCTGCATGTTCCAGGGGCCGGTGCGCTTCCCTCCCTCATCTCGGGGCAGGGAGGGCCAGCTGATGGGATACAGTCCTGAGAAGGAGATTCAGAACCACAGGAGCCACAGTGGGTAGAGGGGGCCTGGGGCCCTGGGCCGGAGGAGCTGCCTTTGCCAGGGGACAGAAGAGCTGTAGTCTTCTGATGCCGCTGGTTCGCGCTGGGCTGGCCTGGCCTCCATGGGAAGAAAGGCCACGGACGTGAAAGCCGGTTGTGACGGGCATGGGAGGGGCCCAGTGAAGACCCTGGCAGGCCTCCTCAGGGAGCGGTGTGGCTCGGCCCAGACTGGGGGGGCGGGGGCGGGAGGGGGCTCCCAACTCTGGCCCCCTGCTGAGCCGCGTGCTGGGACAGCCAAAGGATGCTGCGCCCTCGGCTGCCTGCTCTGAGGTCTTGTAGGTTGTAGGTCCAGTGTCCTGAGACCCAGGACCCTTCCCATCCCCTCACCACTGGCAGCCGAGCCTTCCCGTCCTCTCCCCCTGCTCTGCTGGGCTGTCCTCTGGAGCCTTTCCTTACCGTCCCTCTTGTCACCCCATTTTCCAGGCTGCTGGGTGGGGGTTCCTGACACTCTATCACCCTGTCAGAAGAGGGGACCCTGCTCTCCTGCCCTCTGTGCCCCTCTGGCCCTGTGGCCTCCTCACTCCCCACCCTGGAAAGCAGGTTAATAATATTCATCAGTCCCCTGCAGAGATAAGGAGAGAAAACCATCTCTTCCTGGAGGGGCAGAGCGTCATATTAACAGGCTGATGAGCGTCCTGATCTCCTTGAGGGAAGAAAGGGGCCTGGGGGTGGGGTGGTGGGGCAGCTGGTGCTCCAGCGGCCAAACTGGGCACAGCTCTTAATCCCGGAGACACAGCTTTGCAGGCTGGGGCCCTGCCGTCCCCGCTCACCACCAAGGCAGCCATTTCTAAATCAGGCCCAGACCTATACGTGTGGCCACCATCCTTTGGAAAATGTCAGAGATCATGCAGACCACCCTCCTCTCCCCCTCCCTCCAAACCCCCAAATGCCCCTGAGCCTGCGAAGGACCAGCCCCAGCATTTTAACAGCCCGACCCTGAAGAATTAGGAGGACCCCCTTGCTGATTTATATGCTATACACTTGGGGTTTAATTGGAGCATAATTGTAATCCATATGCCTGTTAAGGTAATTACACTTATAAACCTAAATAAACCTAATATAATCCATAGATCAATGGGTTCCGAGCTAATTAAGGCAACTGTAATTAACATTTACAAAAAACCTTGCAATTACTGGGATATCCTTTAAGCTGGCCTTCCGAGCTGATAATGAGGCTGGCTCTGCGCTCCGTGGCCTCCGAGAGCTCTTGGCTTCTGCCTCTCAGGCCTCCGAACTGAGTGCTCGCGCCCTGCCTCACAGGGGTGGGGTCCTCGCCCGCCGTTACCACCCCGGGGCTCTGCGGCAGGCACCTGGCTGATGACAGCAGCCCCAAGGGAGGCAGAGCCTCTGATCGGCTGTCCCCAGGGTTCAGCTTGGGCTCTGGCTCCTAGACTCAGCCTGGCAGAGCAGCTCTTGGAGAAAGAGAATGAGAAATTCATGTGTGGAACTAAAAACCAGCCTCCGAAGTTTCTGGTGGGCGGGGGTGGAGGGGTCCTACCTCCGGTCTTTCCTCCTGCCCCACCCCTGCACCTGCAGCCAGGCTGTCCCGTGCCCTTCTCACTGCCCTGGGGGTAGAGGTGCGGTGGGACTGCCCTGCTCTTTCCCCGAGGGTGGGGAGTTGGGCCTGGTGGGTGTGAGGGGACTGCATGCAAGGGTCAGGGGAAGCCAGCCAGTGCCCAGAGGCCGTGTCCAGGGCTGAAGCTGAAGGGAGCCAGCCAGGAAATCTAGATAGCCTTCATGCCTGTGGCTTTTGCATGGTCTCTAAATCAGTATGTCCAGAAAAAGGAACCCTGACTAATACAGAATGTTCCAGATCATACCCCCTCCTCTCTCCATCCCTCCCCAACCTCAGGAAAAGTCCAACAGCTCTGCATGCTAGTGCCAGGATTCCTCCTGCTCCTGGATGTTGTCTAGTTCTTGGTAATATCAGCTTTGTGAGCTGCACAGAGGCCAGTCTGCCAGGAACGACCCCCCCCCCCAAAATCTGGAGTGGGAGATAAGCGGCAGCTTCAGCAAGCAGTTACCCCGGGATTGGGGGGGGGGCAGCTGGATTATTGCAGGCTAATCTGTCTGGAGTCTGTCCTTTTCCTGCCCAGGGAAGCAGCAGCATGTGGGAGGGACAGGGACCTCCTTTCGTCCTTGCAGCACTGTCCTGTGGGAACCCGGTACTCCTTTAGCCAGCACCGTCTGGTTCCTTCGGGAGGGGTTCCGGTGTAGCCAGGAGCCCTCAGGCTGGTGTTCGGAGGGAGGGTGACAGGGCTGTTACCAGCCTGAGCTGCCTGGGCTTGGCTCCTGCTGCTGCCACTTCAGCTGGTCTGACTTGGGCAGGTGGACGCTCTTTAACCCCTTCAAGGCCAGTTTATGTAACGGGGCTGCGATGACTAAAATAACGTAAATGAAGTACTTGACGTAGGGACTGATACACAGCAGGCACTCGGCTAATGCTGCTCTTGCTGTTGTCATCACTGTTGCTGACAGCAGCTCTGGAGGACACGGGGACAGATGGGTGCAGGGCCAGACGGAGGCAGGGGTGTGTGGGGGAGGGGCCAGGTGAGACAGGCTCAGCTGGGGGCAGGAGCGGGGTGGTGGGTGGGGTAAGTGTGGGGGGGGAGGGGGGCCGGGGTCTCCACTATCCCCACCGCGCTGATTCTGGTCTGGTGTACGTGCCGGTCCCAGTGCTGGCTCTTCTCCCTTCTTTATTTCTGCACACCTTTCTGTCTCTAGACCCCAGAGACTTTGCAACTCTGGCCAAAATTGCCAAACAGGACTAGGTTTTCCAGTGGAGGAGCGTGGCCCGCAAATACGTCTCTCTCCGTGGGAACAGGTGGTTGGTCAGGGGTGGCACACACCTTAGGGAGATAGCGACAGATCGTAATAACAGCTGTCACTTATTGAGGACCTACTGTGTGCAAGACTCAGGCTAAGCACTGTGCAGACTCATTCGCTGAATCCTGATGGCAGCTTGATGCAGCTGGCCTTCTAGTCACCTTCCATGGATGACGAAATGGGCTCAGAGAGGTTGAGTCATTGGTTTGAATTCGTCCAGCAAGGGAGTGGCTGGGCCAGGATTTGAACCCTGCCATTCTCACCACCACTGTGCTCTCTCCCTCCCAAGAGGAGCCTCTACCCGCTCACTCTCTCCTGGGCCAGCCAGTGGGGCAGAGAGAGGGGATGGTCATGCAGATTCTTGGCCTGCGTGGAAGAAAAGGGACCGATCAGGCTGGGCTGGGCTGCATTCCCCACCCGGCGCCCTCCTGCTCCCTCCCGCTCTGCTCACTCCCACAGGGTGAGCATCCTGTGGCTGGACCCCAGGGAGGAGCCTACAGAACACTGGGGGAGGGCGCCCTCTCCAGGAGGAATGAGAACTGCATCCCGGAGACCTTGCCCAGGGCCTGCTGGGTGGTGGTGGGGGGGGAGGGTCAGCCAGGCACCCCCTCCTTCTGGAGGGCCCTACAAGGGTGGGGACACTGGTGGACATGTCACCTGACCTTCCCACAGCCTGGGTTGGGAGGTACAGGCCTGTGGGGAGCGTGAATGGACTCCCTTTCTCTGCACGGGGCAGCTTGGGGGCTGGCTTCATTGCTCCCCCTCATCTGGGACCACAGTCCTACCCTGCCTGTCGTCCAGGGCCTGAATACTGTCATTTCATATATTATCCTATTTTCTGGTTGCCTCAAGGCAGGAGCATCTCTCTTTTGTGACCGTTGGCCTCTTCTCTCAAAACTTTCATATAATAATTCATGATTTTTCTTGTTGACGATAAAACTGTGGGCGCCCCTAAGCCCCCGTTCTGGGTGCACACGGAATTGCTGGGCAGACTTCTCAGGCTTTTGGTGCTTCTGCAGAGTCCTTCTTCCCCACGTCTGTGGCGCCCCATCCGCATGGACCACGAGCTCTGTGCCTCGACATTCTCAATGACAGCTCGCACCAGTGAACAGTGTCATCAGCCTCTGAGAAGTGTCTCTGTTGGTGGAAAAAATGGTAGCGCCTCTGATTATTAATGAGACTAAAGGTTTTTCTCTTCTTCTTTGGTCACTGACTCTCTTTCCTTCTCTAAATTGCATATTTATATCCTCTTCCGTTTTTATTGTATGTTTTGAAAACCAGAGCTTTTCTTTTAATGAGAAATCTGTATTTCACCAAAGAACGCAGGGCCTGTGGCTCGTTTATTCCCTGGAGAAGATGCTTGTGTTTTGTTCTCTAATCTAATAAGATACCAGAAGATGTCGGCAGGTTGCCTTGCAGCAGGTGAGGCTGGAGGCCGGCGTGCATAAGGATCCTGGCCTCATCCGTGTCCTGGTCACAGCTCTCTTGACAGACCCCTCTCTGTGGTGGCCCAGGAGGAGCTGGACCCCCAGACCAGGGCGTCTTCCTTTTCTCATCCCCAGTGTCCAGGCCGAGGGGGTCCTGGTGTGCGCTCCAGACCTGGTTTTGAGCTGCTGAAGGAAGGAAGGAGGCCCGCCAGCCGCGGCTGGCAGATCAGGGCCTGGTGCTCGGCAGACGACAGGTGTGCGAGCCATGGTGCTCGTGGGGCCCGCGTGTGCGCTGCCTCAGAAGCCCCCGGGCGTGCCTTCAGAATGCGTGCGCCCCAGCCCCCTTCGTGTTGGGAAAGTGAGTCAGTGCGTAGCTCCTTGTGTTTGCTTTGTGCTCAGATCGCCAGGAATTGGAGAAGCGAGGATACATAAATAAGTGATCTCGTAGAATAAGTCACTGTCCGTTTGTAAAGTCCATTTCCTAGAGGAGGACCTGGGGTGCTGGTCTTGGGGTGGGGCTTGAACCTCGTACGACTTCGCCGACTTCGCCGTTGTCTAGCCAGTGGGCTCACCACCACCCCACATGGCCATCGACGGGGCCAGGTGTCCTTCCTGTTCTGCAGTGAAGCTAGGCCAGGCTGTCCCCAGGGGGTGAGGGCCCAGGAGTGGACTCTGGAGGGGTCAGAGGGTCAGGGGTCCCACTGGTTGGTCTGGGGCATGTTGCCAGGACACGCGGATCACAGGCTGCCTAGGGAACTTAGGGCGTGTGGAGGAGTGGGTGAGGGAATCGCAGAGGCAAGCAAGTGTGCCCTGATCCTAAGGATGATCGAGTGGAGCCTGTCCCGCTCCTTCCCCTGTCCTTTCTGTCCTGTCCGCCTGGTGCTTCAGGGTCACAGAGAGGACCCCTGATGACTCTGGGTGATGGTCCAGGAGGCACAAAGCTGTGCGGGGGAAGCAACCGCATAGCCTCGTGTTCTCCTGCACCTGCTGGGACACGTACACCAGGGGACGGGCCCAGCGGCTCCCTGGCAGTGCACTTGGTGGCCTTTGCAGGGGGCGGAAGTCATGATGACACTTCTGGAACTCAAGCCCTGTGTCAGGGAGGAGCTGGAAGGGCTTCCCATGCCCTACCTCGTGGCTGTGCTGTCATGGCTGACGGCCCTCCTTGTCCCTACAGAGCTACCATCAACCCACAAGCGTGTAGCTCGTGCTACACGCCGTCTGGGCAAGTACCTGCCCGGCTCGGCACAGCCCCTGATAGCAATCCCGCTTTCCATGTGAGGTCCAGAGAGATGGGAGGCATAAGTCATGTGCGCAGGACCCACAGTGGGTGGCAGATGGGGCTCAGCCCCTCGGCCGGGTGACCCTGCTCTGTTTGTCTCCCTCTTGGTTGTGGGGAGTCCCAACCTCTCCCGGGAGTAGGTGTGCTTGACTTGTGTTCGGTTCAGACACAGCACCTCCCGGAAAGGCTTGCCGGAAAAGATCAGGCAGAAAGCCTGAGCCCGGGTCCTGGCCAGCCCCGCCAGGCCGTCACTGCCCCCCATCGCCCACCAGACGTGTCACAGAACAGCTCAAGACCCGCTCTTAGTTTGGTACAGCTTTCTGTCCCCGTTTCCATGTTTTGTTTTTCCTTTATAGTCCCAAGTGTTGAGCCTAGCAGAACACAGCTGTCTCGCCAAACAAAAATAGATCCCATCCGAGGAGGGCTCTGCGGCCACAGACATTCTCATGCTCTCAGCAAAACCAGGTTCCCTTGCCAAGCGTTCTTTGAGAGGATGTTTGGAAAAAATGTCAAGGCATTCATTTTTCTCTCGGCCTTTTCGATTGGAATTGCGGGGCCTTAACACTGGAAGTAAAAGGAGTTTCGAATAAAGACGCGGCCAGTGGCCAGGCCCGGGCCCGGTCTTCCAAACGGCCGTCCGTCCGTGCTTTCTCCACAGCTGTCACTGGGCGCGAGGGTCCCCACGTGGCCCCACCTCTGTGACGGGAAGTTAATGGATGTTTCCAGATGGCAGAGGGACAGAGAGCGAGGTTTCCGCCCCCCGTAACCGAAGAGAGAACGCTGTCGGGGGACGTATGGGGGCGAAGCTTCCTGCCAGACGAGTCCTCCGAGGACGGGTTTCCACTCTTGGAAGGTGCGCTGAGTCTGTCCAGGATTCTGGAAGTGCTGAGTCTTCCTTGCCCTTGGGCTCTCAGCCCGCACTGTCTGCTGGAGGAGTCTGGGTGGGTCTGAGGGCACCTGCCCCTGAGGCAGATCAGCAGGCTCTTAGCCGCGTTCGCTTTCCTGCACTTGCCCGGCTGTGGGTCCCCCACTTCCAGCCGGGGGGCCATCTGGCTTCCTCGGGGCCCAGAGCCTTCCAGGGAGGCCCCAACCCGCGTGGCGTGCCGAAATGGAGGCCACCCACCAAGGCCACAGAGTGGGTATGGTGGCGGGGCCGAGGGTGTAGCAGCCGGGGACGGTGCCCGTGCGGGCCCTAGCCTGCCCGGGCTGCGGCCACCTTGCCGTGGAGCTGCCTCACCTGGACAGTGAGCAGTTCCTTTGCCAGGCTCCCGGGGAGAGGCGTAGTTCCACTTCCCGGCCCTGGGTCTGGGCTGTAGCACGTGCAGCGCCGTCATAGTCCCGCCCTGACCGCAGCTCGGAGTGTTGAGGGAGCTCAGGTCCAGAGGAGACAAGCAGCCTGCGATCGCTTCAGGCAGCCCTGGTTTGCTCTTTCCGGGGGGGAGAAAGTTGGTCCTGGTTTCAGATTTTGATTTTTAACTTTATAAATGTGATTTGTTCATATGGAAGATTTGGCTTGTGAGCAATCCTGAAGCGGCCAGAAGAAACCCTGCTGTGCTCCCCCCCGTAACGTCGCTTTAGCATTTTGGAGTATTTTCTCCCAGCCCCACCCCCCCCTTTAGTATTTTTCAAAGACAATTGAGATTCTGTTTTATGTACAGTTTTACAGAAGGTACTTGTCATTTTTGAAATAGACGCATCTGCGTTTTCGACATGGGCTACGGGGGAAAGACCAGATTGCCGACGCTTAGCTGTGGGAGGAGGAAATCTAAAAATATCCCTTTCGTTGGCCTGGCACAAGGAACCCCGTGGCTCCACACTTTCCTCCCAGAAGAATAGAGGCAGAATTAGCGGAGACGAAGGCCGACCTTCGTGCAGGTGTTTGGTATCGACGCTCGCAGAGCACAGGTCGCGCTCTCCCTACCGGGCCCGGAGGCGAGGAAGGGGCCGTGACGGGAAGGAGCGCTGGATGGAGCCCGGCCTGGTCTGGCTGTGGAGGGGGCCGGAGCCCAGTGCCTTCCCCAGGAACCTCAGGAGCTCTCCAGCCTCTTCTGCAGAGCGAACACCGTGCGGGGGCTGGCGGGGTCCTTCTGCCGGACACCAGCTCCTCCTTCACCCAAGACCCTCTCTGGTTGCGGGAGGGAAACCCTCAACCGTGAAGAGCGTTTGGGGAGACTTCTGCTTTCGGTAAAACGGAGCAGAAGGACCCTTCCCGGTTTCTCCAGCTGAGCACCACCAGACACCCTGGATATTGGGTATAAAACAAACAGAAGACTCCGGAAGGTGGAGAGAAGAAGGCACACAGGCTGGTGACCTTGGGACTGAGAAATGACCCAGCAGCGACTCCCTGGGTTGTCCTTTTGTGTCAGAGATCCCAGACTTGAAGCAGAAGATGCCAGCCAGTGGAAGCATCAGGGGGCACAGACAGAAAGGCCCAGAAAGCCGACTCTCTCTAGCCGACGGACCAGGAAACAGACAGCCTAGCAAGACACCAGACTCGTAGACAGTAACCCTCTGTGCCAGCCAGATACGACTGCAAACTGTGGTCCATCTCCGTCCAGCCAGGGCTGAATCGGGGGCCAGAACGTCCGCCCTCAGGAGGCTGTGTATCAGAGAGGCCAAGGAGAGAGCCAGGAGCCGGGGGGTAATGGGAGCCCCTCAGCTGGGCTGCCAGTGGAGACCACCCAGAGGTCCCCCACCCAGTGATAATAAGGCCGCCTCGCCCCCTCCTCCTTCCCATACAGGGAGCAATTATGAGGCATTTCTGCTCCTCCCAGCCAGGGTGGAAGTCGCCCCCTTGACCGGCAGTACAAAGAGCCCCTCCCCCACTCAGTGTCAGCAGAAGACCAGTGGGGAACCTGGACATCTGTCCTACCTGAGAGTAAGGCAGCAGCTCTAACCCCCTTCATCTGCCAGAGATGTGTCCCCAAAAAGCCAACTAAAAGGGAGGGTTTAAATAAGATCTAGAGTCTGGAACCACAGTACCCCAAATGTCCGGGTTTCAGTGCAAAATCATTATCATGCCAAGAGCCAAGAAAATCTCAACTTGAATGAGAAAAGACAACCAGTAGACTCCAGCACTGAGATGACACAAATGTAAGGACGGAGATTTAAAAAGCCACTATTACAAGAATGCTGGAAACAAATGATAACGTGGAAAGTCTCAGCAAAGAAACAGAAGATCCAAAGAAGAACCAAATGGCCATCCTACAACTGAAAAATATGATAGCCAAAATAAAAAACTCGCAATCGAGGGGAGAGAGGAAACAGTCTGTGAACGTGAAGATAGAAACAGAGGTTCTGCAGAGGAGGAAAAACCGGACTGAAGAAAATGAACAGACATTTCACCAAAGATGATACACAGATACCAAAAACATATAAAAAGATGTTCAGCATCGTTAGTCATTAGGGAGATGCAAATTAAAAGCACACACACTGAGGTATCACTACACGCTTATCAGAAGGGCTAAAAAAAAATCAGCCACAAAAACACAGGCTGGTGAGGATGCTGAGAATTTAGACGACTCTCGGGTCGCTGGTGGGGATGAGAAACGGTACAGCCGCTTGGAAAGGAGTTTGGCAGTTTCTTAAAAATCTAAACATCAGCGATCATAGGACCCAGCAGTGGCCTCTCAAGCATTGCTCACAGAAAAGCGAAAACTCATAATTGACACGAAAACCTGCACGTGAATGTTCATGCCGGTTTTTCTCCAAGCCTGAAACCGGAAGCGATTCAGATGTTCTTCGGTGGGTAGAGTTTCACTGTTCATCCGTTCCCTGGAATCTTGTTTGGCAGAGAAGAGAAGCAGTTGATGCACTAGATAAAATCTCCAGTGAAAAATGCCTGTCCCCAAAGGTTATGTACTGTCTGACGCCAAGTGTATAACATTTTCAAAATGACAAAATCAGTTTGAAAATGATACAGTTACAGCGATGGAAAACAGACTCTTGGTTGGCAGGGATTGGGGAGCGGGTATCAGGAGGGGGAGGGGACGAGGGTACAAAGAGCACGTGAGGGGTCCTAGTACTAGGGATTGAAACCTCCTCTCTTTGGAATACAAGGATGTCAGGATTTGGGGTCTGATGTTCTGTGGTTTTGCAAGATATTCCCATTGAGGGAAACTGGATAAATCTGGGCTTGGTAGATTCCTCACAGCTGCCTGTGAATCTACGATGACTTTAAAATAAACAGTTTACTGAAAAAGCAATGGAACAAGGAGGGGGATCCCTTTTTGTGTAGCAACCCAGAAAAATGCCTGTGATATCATCGGAAGTACCAGGAGCTGATGACAGACTGTTCAAGAGTGAGGCTAATTCTGGAATGAGCGTGCTTGTGGGGAAAGACTCTGGAAGACACCCTACCCAGACACTCAAGTGACTGAGTTGGAGGACTGGATCAACCTGTCGTTTGTCTGTCTGTCTGGTTCCTCAGTGGGAGACAGATGAGGAGGGGGCAGCTGCAGTGTGATTGGGGGGAGGGGGCGGGCAGCGTACCCTGCTGTGGAATTATGGGTAATATTTTTTTCTCTGTCTCTAAGTTCTAAACATGTGTCATGATTATAGGTTTTTTTAAAGATTTTATTTATTTATTTGACAGGGAGAGAGACAGGAGAGAAGGAACACAAGCAGGGGGAGTGGGGAGAGGGAGAAACAGACTCCCCGTGGGGCAGGGAGCCCGATGCGGGGCTGGATCCCAGGACCCTGGGATCATGACCTGAGCCGAAGGCAGGTCATGCCTTCGGATGGAGCCACCCAGGCACTCCTGTTTTTTATTTTATTTTATTTTACTTTATTTTATTTTTACAGTGGAAGAAGTTACATATTAGAAACGGAAACCACATGAGCAAAGTTAAGCTCTTCTGCTAACCATTCCCGGGGAGCTCACAGGGTGCGCTGAGCCATCAGACAGTCATCTGACGACAGCTCTGGGCTGTAGGGAGCAGAGGGGGACATTTGCTCTGACTACTTTGCTGCTGGGGCTTTGCCCTGCGTTTCTTGGACACAGGGGCATCCCAGGCCCAGATGGCGGGTAGTGGCCTCACCTGTGCCACACTCACCTGTTCCAGCCTATTTTCCCGGCCGACAATAAGCCAGGAGGGGGGAGCGAGGCAGGATTGTCACAGGAGCCTGTGTCTCCATTCAGCAGTGATGGCCTCACCCCTGTGTCTCCCATGTAAGGCTCTGTGATACCGTCATTTACAGTGAGAAATACGGATTTGGTCTTCGTCTTCGTTTCTGGCACCGAGCTCCTAAAACCTTTGGAGTCCCCTAAGTGGTAAGAGCGTGAAGGTGTCCCATTCATAACAAACCCGGAGAACCAGCCATGTTGGTTCTTTGTGCCCCACCCACCAACCTGCTGGGGGAGAGGAGAAGGAGATCGACTACCATGGCCAAGGCCAAGGATTCCAATAGTCATGCCTACCTAGTGAAAACTCCCTAGAAACCCGGAAGGATGGGCTTCCAGGAGCTTCCAAGTCAGTGCAGCCGTGGAGGGGCCGGGAGAGGGACGGGCTTGAAGAGGGCGGAATCGCCCTTCACCCCCTGCCCTGGACCTTGCCCTGTATCCTTTATAACCCTCTTTATAATAAAGTGGTAAGCCTAAGGAGATGTTTCTCTGAGCTCTGCTGAAGCCGAGGAGAGGACACTGAGTTGTAGCCGGTAGATGGGAAGCACAGTGACAGCCTGGGCTGTGATTGGTATTGGAAGGGGGGAGGGGCCGTCTCTTGAGACAGAGCCCTTGACCTGCAGGATCTGAGGCTGTCTTCGGGGCTGGGTTGCATGGGGGGATCACCCGATGGTCTGGGAGAAGTGCCCGGTGGTGTGGGAAGCTCCACGCATCCTAACACACGCTCCAGCCCGATGTTGCCGAGGGCACACCGGGCCGCAGTGACGCCCACCTGAGAGTCTTGAAGGACTTCACTGGGCGAACCCCCCTTCCCACAGCAGCCGCGGCCAGCTGAGGAGCACGTGTGAGGAGGGCGTTGTTCCTCCCTTGGAAATCTTGTTTGGTTGAGAAGAACGGTTTTGTCGGCTCGCTGGTTTTTTAGCCCTTGCAGGAGCCAGGACTGGCCTCCCGCGCGTCCTTTCCTGGAAGTTGACGAAGAACACAGGTGCCTGCCGGCTCACTGTGCCGGCCACCGTCCCCAAGATCTCGCTGGCCTCTCTCTGCTGACGTGTGTTTATACGTAGGGTGACGGTTTGGTTTGTGGGGAGCAGGACCCGGCGAGCTGCGTTTCTGGATTTTGCACCTATTTTTAGGAAGGACAGTATTTTTAAAATTGGTAGCCTCCAGCCCAGAGTCTCCGTGGAACCCTGTGTCCTTCAGTGCGGTCACCGGGAGAGGACCCCGTGCTCAGAAGCCTGCCGAGGTGAGACCGCTTGCCGGGTGGCCACCGCCGCCCAAGAATTGCAGGCTGGTTTTCCGGGATCGGTCCTCGGCCCATCTGGTTCCATCAGGTGGGGGTGGGAGCACAGTCGCCGTCGTCCCTGCAGCGGGAGGCCTGGGCGGCGTTTGGTCTTGCTCGGGGTCGCAGGGAGGCAGCTGAAGACACCGGCACCCGGAGTCTGGCACGTGGCCGCCTGCTGCCCGCGCCAGCCGCGCATCGTGTTCCCGCCGCCCTGAGCCGGGCTGGACGATCACGGCTGCTTTTCTGTGCTTGTGCATGAAGGAGAAAACCGGCCCGGCCTTGATGCCTTCAAAAAGGGCAACAAAACAAAGGCGCCAAAGCCAAGAGTGCGCGACCCGGTCGTCCTCGGGGGTGTCCAGGGAGGTGGGCTCCCCACGGGCAGCCTCGTCCCTGGAGGGCCTGCAGAGCTGGGCACAACGGCTGGGCCGTGTTTGTTGGGGGTTGTCATGCCACGCTCGACAGAGAGGCACCGGGACAGGTGCGGGAGCGCAGTGGTTGCCCAGCCCGGCCGGGCCAGCGGGCGGCACCTTCTCCAGTTACTTCCCGGAGCAGGGGGGTGTGGATCCTGGAGGCTGGACGAGGCATCGCATCCCCTCCCCAGGCTCAGGCACCCTCATGGCACCAGGAGGCTACTCAGCATCTCTGGGTCCCCAGGGAGACCCACTCTCAGAAGGGGTTTCCTGGCCCCCCAGGGGCGTCCTGCGTACTTCATCCCCAAGGGCATGAAGCTGGGAGGCCACGGGTGCTGGCCACTTCTGCAGGGTTTCTGCCCACTTTCCTCTGGGTTTCCCAACGTTGACACGAGGCCTTCTGGCTCAGGGGACATGTGTAACTGGAATTCAGGTCCACAGAGTGAGCTGGGGCAACTCACACATCTCTTCTCCACTCTGTTCCTTGGTGTCACGTTCGCAGTTTGAAATTGGCCTTGGCTCAAGTATTGACACCCTGGCGGTCACAGATGCGCACACCCCAGGGTTTGCTCCCAGCCCGTCAGGGAGCTGGTTTACTGGCGCACCTCTAGCTTTTGGGGTCTTTTGTGCAGAGTGAGTGAAATCCCAACAGAAATTTGGCCAGGTCTCCGTGAGGCTATTAGGCGGAGAGGCGGGTGGGCGGCCAAGCTGGTTCTCTAGACAACAGAGGCTAAGGGTCTGAGGGCGGACAGCTGTGCCTGGAGACTTCATCCGGGCCACCGAATGTTTCCATTGGATTTCCCCAGGGGCCCCCCCTTTGTCCAGAAGCAGCGCGCTACCTCCCCAGGTCCAATACCCTGTTTCTGCGGGCGCCGGCTTTCCAGGCCACACACCCTTACCCGGCCTGCAGAGCTCCCTGTCTACTGGGGGGGGAGGATCCCACAATGAGGAGTGCAGGGGAGGGGAGAAGGGGGAGTTCCCCAGGACTCCAGAACCTCAGGGCTGCAGCTTCCGCCCTGGTCTCAGAGTCCCCGAGGGTGTGGACCGGCAGCCCCGTCCTCCGGACGCCCCAGCCCTTCTTTCCGGCCTCTGTGGGTGCCGACTGTGTTTGGCTTTGTCCCCACAGTGGACTGCAGGCTTCCTGTGGGCCAGGTCCTGCCTTGCTCCGTGCTGTGCGGTTTCTGCCACGTCTCTGGGATGCCGATGCGGGCCCACGGGGCCATCAGGAACAGCGTCCTGGAACATTCCTCTGTGCGGGCTGGCGCACGTGAGATGTGTTTCTCCTGGGTGTGCACCTGGCAGTGGGAGTCGGGGACCGACCTTGTTCTTCATCGTAGGCCCGTGATGGTGGGGGGCGGGGGGCGGGGACACCAGTCTCATTTAAACTTCACACAGTCGTCCTGCTGGTAGTGACCTTTCACCTCAGGAAGCTGAGGCCCAGGAAAATGAAGCGACAGCGGGTAGCCGGGGACGGGGGGGTTGGCATCCGCTGATCTGTAATGAGCCGCGCGGGTAACCACCACGCTTTACTCCAGTGCCAGCACCCCCCAACCGCCAGGCCGCGGGCTTAGCGGAGTCCCCTCTGCTTCCTGGCGGGCCAGCACAGGACCCGCTGGTGAGGGGGGCTTCAGGCCTGTTTTGGGGTTCTGAGTCCCTCTCCACACACACAGCCTGGATGAGGCTTCTTCTTCCAGCCCTGGTCAGCACCCCTGCGACTAGCAGTGTGTCTGTCCTGCCCTCTGTCCCCCACCGCAGGGAGCTGCTCTTGGTTTTGTCCGGATGTGAGATTGTGGGGCTGGGCAGCTGGGAGGCCTGAGCTCTGCAAAGATTGGGACTTCTTTTCTCTCGACAGCTTTGGGTCAGGCTGGGGATGTGCAGATGTGGGTGTGAGGCCTCTCGGCCCCTTCAGTGCGGTCACCGGCCGCGCAGCACCGTGGCCCCAGTGGGACGGCCATCAAGCGGCTTCTCCGCAGCTGTCCGGGTCGGGCCAGCGCTGAGCTTGGTCGTGCCGCGTCTGAAGGCAGGGCTGAAAGAGCCAACAGGAGTGTGGAGGGCACGGCAGCCTGAGGACAGTTTGTCACATGTGACTCATTCGCTGAGAGGTATTTGCCGGGTGGCTCGATGCACCTGGCAGCCCAGCGGGGGGTATCGAGGCCTTCGGGGAGCCCAGGGTCTAGAAGGGAGACAGGGGCCTCCCTCCAACCATCTCAGATGTGATGGATGCCATGAAGGGAAAGACCCAGGGCGCACGGTGTTGTTGGGTAATGACTGTTAACAGTAGATTTTATCTGTTACTTCTTTTAAATGTTCATAACGAATAGTAAAGTGCATGATTCTGAAATGTACAGCTTGATGAATTTATACATACGTGTACCCCCATGAGCCACCACCCAGATCCCTCTGTGTAATGTTCCAGAAGGTTCTCTCACGCCCCTTCTTGGTCAGCACTCCCCTCTCCTCCCCAGGTAACTATTGTTCGGATTTCCCGCCCGTAGGTGCCCCCCGACTTCCACTGAGCGCGGGGCACCACGCGGGGTTTGACCCATGAGAGCGTGACCTGAGCCCAAAACCGAGAATTGGTCGCTTAACCAACTCAGCCTCCCAGGTCCCCCTGTGATTTATTTCTAACGGGCAAATCTGGCCAGTTCCCCCCGGCTTAAATCTCTTTAGGGGCTCCTAGGAGTACCGCACATGATGTCTGTTCCAGACCCAGCTCCCCCCTGAGCTGATCCGCACTTGTCCTTCAAAGGCCAGGTTAGCGGTCACTTCCTCCAGGAGGCAACCTCTGCCCCCGCAGTTCTGCTCCAGACTGGAGGAAGAGTGTCCCTCTGTCTCCATGGCTCCCCACAGGAGCCCCTCATAGTCCTTCTGGTTATCACCACTGTCCTCGCACTGGCCATCTGCCCCCCATGTGGACGGCCCACTCCCCGGCCCTGGCCCACAGCCCTTGCACTGGGTTCCATCGGAGGCCCCTCCCCACAGCTAACAGTCATGAGGCACCTACTGTGAGTCGGGCAGCGAGCTGGCCCCGGGCCCGTGGGGATGAAGGGGACAGTCCAGCTGGTCCCAAATCAGAGCTTTCGCCCTACGAGCTGCCAGGTTTAAAAAATGTTTTAACTGAACTATAATTTAGATACTGTGGAATTCCCTTTAAAGTGTGCAATTCAGTGGGGTTTAAGTTTTTAGAATATTCACAAAGTTGTGCCACTATCGCCACTGTCTAATTCCAGGACACTTTCATTACCCTACAAGGAAACGCCATACCCACTGGCAGTTTCTGCTCTGCCCCCCCATGCCCGGCCCTGATGCCCTCCAGCCTCCGTCAGTCTCTACGGATTTGCTTGGTGCGGACATTTCGTCTCAGTGAAGTCGTGCAGCCTTTGTTGGGACTGGCTGTTCTCACTTAGCACCCCGTGTTCGGGTTCATCCGTGTTGTAGCGTGCGTCAGTGCCTCCCTCCTCACTGGCAGAGTGACGTTCCCTCCTGTGTCGAGACTACCTCTGACTTAGCTGTCCGTCCGCTGACGGACACTTGCTTCGTTTTCGGATCTTGTGCGAATGCTGCTGTGAACATTCGTGTACGCATTTTTGGTGGATGTGTATTTTTAATTATCTTGGTTTGTGACTAGTTGTGGAATTTCTGGGTCGTAGAGTGACTTCATGTTAAACCTTTTAAGGAGTGAGTGGCCATGTGTGAAGGTTGGGTAAAAATGTGTAAGAAATGGAGCGCCTGCGTGGCTCAGTTGGTTAAGTAGCCAACTCCTGATCTCAGTTCGGGTCTTGATCTCATGGTCATGAGTTCGAGCCCCACGTTGGGTTCAATGCTGGGTGTGGTACTTATGTAAAATATGCATATATATAGGTGAGCTGGGGTGGCTTAGTCGGTTGAGTGTCTGACTCTTGGTTTCGGCGCGGGTCATGATCTCGGGGTCGTGGGATCGAGCCCCACATCGGGCTCCTGGCTCAGCAGGGAGTCTCCTTCGGATGCTTTCCCCCTCTCCCTCCTCCTCGGCCCCTCCCCGCTCATGCATGCTCTCTCCTTTTCTCTCAAATAGTAATAAATAAGATCTTTAAAAAAATATGTAAGGAAAAGACTAAATTTATTCACTTCCATTCAAGACACTTGCCAAATAACGTGACAAGGTGTTGACCTTGTCACTGGTGGTGGAGACCAGCTCCTCCATGAGCTCGAAGAACTGTGAAGTAGAAGTGGTTTTACGGTGTTTTTACGTTGAGCCGTTCGCTCCTTTAACCTGCGCTCACGGGGCGGCCACTCAGTGCCCGCACCCACCGCACTGGGCACATGAGCAGCCTCAGTCCTGCTCGAGGACCACACGGAGGAGGACGGGAGATCAGGACGCTAAGGAAGCGGGTCGTATTGTGGGTGGGGAGATGAGGGGGGCTCCTGACAATGAACGGGGTGCGGGCGCCGCAGAAACACATGGGGTCGTGTGAGATTTGAACAACGACTTGGAGTAGGTGGTGGGGGCCATGCAGAGTGCTGGGGAAGGACCGGCCCCGGAGTAGGGTGGCTGCGGCAGCAAAGAGGAACGGAAGCCTCAGCAGCCGGCGGGAGAAGGGTCAGTTTTATTCGCAGAGGGGGCCCGTGTTGGGGTTTTATGCAGAGTTCAGCTGTGGTCTGACTCCAGGATTTAAAGGGGTCCCTCTGCCACTTTGTTGGCTCAGGTGATGGGGAGAGGGCAAAGCAGGGAGACCAGGTGGGCAGCCTCTGGGCTCATCCCATGGCGAGCTGGTGGGCGTTGGCACAGAGCAGCGAAGGATGGGAAGAAACACTGTTCTAGTAACGCAGAAATGCGCCCCTGCGAAGTGAAGTCACCTCCTCGTCACACTCCGAGAGAATCCTCTCTCTTCCAGTTTGACATCCATCCTCCTGGGCTCTTTGTTTTTTGTTTTTTAGATTTTATTTATTTATTTGACAGTGAGAGAGAGAGTGTGAGAGAGGGAACACAAGCAGGGAGAGCGGGAGAGGGAGAAGCAGACTTCCCGCAGAGCAGGGAGCCCAACACAGGGCTCGATCCCAGGATCCTGGGATCATGACCAGAGCTGAAGGCAGACGCTTAACCGACTGAGCCACCCAGGTGCCCCTGGGCTCTTTTACGTGTAGAGAAGCACATACTTTTTTACTTGAATGGAATCACACCCTCAGTATAAAGTTCAGTAGACCTGCTTCCCGCCACCCCCCGTGTGCCCTGGTGTCTGTGTCGACTATAAGGGGCCACCTCCCTGTCCTGCAGCTGCGCACATGTGGGACAGTCGCACTGTCATCTGCTTAACGACTCCCAGGCTGGTAGACGTTGCTGTTCCGCACTTCCCCCTATTTTAGACAGTGTTGCAGTGAAAATTCCTATGCAAACATATGTGTATTTTTTAAAATAAACTTTTTATTTTGGAATAATTTCATAGCTACAGAAAAGTCACCAAGACGGCAGAGAGGTCCTGCCTGCTCTTCCCCCAGTTCCTTCTCTGGTTCACACCTTAACGTTTCTGGGGTCTGCTCATCACCACTCAGAACCGACACTGGTGTACATACTGGTTTATCTTGTATCTAAACCTTATGTGCATTTTACCACAAACGTATTTTTTATATACTCATTTGATTGTTTATTTTTAATTTTTTTCAAAGATGTATTTATTTATTTTAGAGAGTGAGCGTGCACGAGTGGGGAGGGGCAGAGGGAGAGGGAGAGAGACTCTCAAGCAGACCCCGCGCTGAGTGCGGGGCCCGATGCAGCGCCACCAGTCAGACACGCACTTAACTGACTGCGCCACCCGGGCACCCTGATTCTTTAAGATAAACACCCCAAAGTGGAATTGTTGGGTCAGAGAGGACATTTATTTATTTATTTATTTTATTTTATTTATTTTTTTTTAAAGATTTTATTTATTTATTTGACAGACAGATCACAAGTAGGCAGAGAGGCAGGCAGAGAGAGAAGGGAGGAAGCAGGCTTCCTGCTGAGCAGAGAGCCCGATGCGGGGCTCGATCCCAGAACGCTGGGATCATGACCTGAGCCGAAGGCAGGGGCCCTAACCCACTGAGCCACCCAGGCGCCCCTATTTATTTATTTTAGATTTTATTTATTTGAGAGCGAGCGAGCTAGAGAGAGAGCAAGGGCGGGGGAAGGGGAGAGGGAGCCTAGTACAGGACCGGATCCCAGGACGCCAGGGGCATGACCTGAGCCGCCTAACTGACGGAGCCAGCCTGGCGCAGGTCCAGGGGAGCATCCAGCGGCCCAAGGTGAGAAGGTCCCCACTGCCAGGCTTGCACTATTAGTTACAGAGACAGGAAGGAGCGAGGCGGCTTACCACACCTGGAACGCAGAAGATGCCACGTTCCCAGACCGTGACTGCTTGTCCCTGAGACGGGACAGGTGTGAGTTGATGTTGGAGGCCCGGGAGGTGAAAAGCCACCCTCAAGGCCTCCAGGCCCACGGGCCCCAGGCCTGCGGCACAGCACGGCTAACCCGTGGCCACTGCGCGTACACGTCCGTGAGCCCGCCAGGCTCAGGCTGGGCCACCCCGGTGCCCAGTGCCTTGGGAGCTGTGTCTGTGGTCGTGCCTGGCGTAGCGCAGGTGACTGGCAACGGGCTCTTCCTCACGCCTCTGTGGGTCCCCAGAACTTCACACACAGAGAGCCTGACTCCGAGGACTGACGGGGGTTCCTCGGCTTTAAACTCAGTGGGGTGTCCTGTGTGCAGAGGGGTGGGGACATCTGGACTGTGGAACGTCAGAGGCAGGGAGCTGCTCCGGAAGCTCCAAGTTCCCAGGGGCTGACCCGAGCGTCGATGCTGTCCTGGGGGCACAACCAGAGCCCTGAAGAGTCCGGGCTGAGGGAGGGAGCGGTCGCGTCCCACCGAGCCCCGGAAGGGCCCCAGGGGTGCAGCGTGTGAGGTGGACCCCGCAGGATGAGAGGGAGGGGTGTGGAGACAGGAGCAAGGAGGGCACGGAAGGCAGGAGAGACAAGGTGTGGGCAGGGGTGCGGAGGTGGGGACCGTGTCTGTTATCTTGAAGAACTAAGAATAGGTTCCCATGTTTCACCGGCCAAGGCCATGTGTCTTCTCACGGCCTCGATGTGTGACGTCGCTCACGGGGCTTCTTTGGTCCCCCTCCAGTCCCCTCCCGTTGCTGGTCTCCAGATGCCACAGGCATCAGGGTTTGGCCTAGGCCCACCGAGGCTCTCCTCTTCCATTCTCCCCCCAGGCGACCCTGCAGGCCTTAAACCCAGCTTCCCCGACCTTTGCCTCTGGTGGCCTCCTGATCTCTGCCCTCTCCCATCCCAGCCTCGCAGGTTCCAGACAGAACCTTCTGGAAGTGTAAGCAGAAACAGGGTATTTGCATGACCTTAGCATGCCAGATACTCAGCGGTCACAAAGGGAAAACTAGGAAGTTTACAGTGGAGGAGCTGGTGGGTTGGACCTTAGCCTGGCGATCAAGGTTAACGGCACGTACGTGCTCCTGACGACATGCTGAGAAGGGCACCTCGGCCCCATGTGTCCTTCCCCGTGCTTCACGGGGAGCTCTCAGACTCGCCGCACTGAGGAAGGAAGCACAGGCAGGGCCTCGAACCCGTCCTCGTACACGTGTGTTCGCAGCTCGCTGCCTCCCGGTCGCCGAGAGGTGGCGACGACCCACACGTCCACCAGCAGGTGACGGGATAGGCACAGTGTGGTCTGTCCTTATGGTGGCGGATCATGTAGCACGAAGTTCTGACACAGGCTACGACACGGGTGACCCCAAAGGGCATTGTGCTGGGCAAAACAGGCTGATGCAAAAGGACGAGACACCGTCGTATTCGATGTGAGCCAGCCAGGAGGGGCACAGTCGTGCAGACTGTGCAGCGGAAAAGGAAGCAGAATGGCAGCGGCTGGGGCGGGGGGGCGGGGGGGCGGGGGATGCTGCCCAGACAAAACACCACAGACCAGGGCTGACCCACCAGACGTTTATTTTCTCACAGTTCTGGAGGCTGGACTTCAAGGTCAAGGTGTCAGCCTCTGTGGGTAAATGATGAAGACGGGGGTGGGGAGGGGCCTAGCTAGTGTGTCCACCTCCTCCCTGTGTCCCTGACCCCTCCTGTGTCGCCTGCCCCGGAGCCCGGGGGCCGTGACCTGTCCCTCCGCACCCTGGCTGCCGAAGGCCTTGTGTGTGTGGACGAGTGAGTCTGGCTTCCACTGTGTGGCGTGGTGGGTGTGTGAGCGAGAGTGGTGGCCGAGGAGGACAGCCGGGGCAAGGGGAGGTGTGGCCCGGCGAGGACTCCGGCTGCCCCACCGAGAGGCTCGCGCCCATTGGGTGCTGTGGTGACATTGGCCATCAGCGGCTCCTACAACGGGTACACGAGCCGAAAGGCAAGTGTGGGTCTCAGCCTCACTGGTCACTGCTCTGTGGTCTGGAGCGCTCGGGCCTGGTTTTCTTAATCGCTTTGTTCTCTGAACAGCCGGGGTTTTGATTATTAGCTGTCGAGGATGACTTCATGTGGAGATTTTATTGCCCAATAGAGTGCACACTTATTTAAAAAAGAAAAAAAAAAAAAACCTGGCAGGACAGGAGTAAAAATACAGCTTTCCCAGAAATATAGTTAAAGAAAAAACCCATTCAGAACCCAGAAGAACACAGAGTGCCCATGGGAAGTGGGAGGTAGCGGGGGACTCGGGGGCACGCTTAGGCCGTGGCGGCTGGCCCAGACCCCCTCCATATCCTGCCTCCAAGGTTTCCCCCCACGGCCCGTCCCCCGGGCCTGCCGGAAATGCAGGGTGCAGGGTCTTCGGCGTCAGGACGCATATCCCTGAGCAGGGGATGGCAGGAGGACTGGGGAGAGCTCCAGGGCGGGGTCCCCCACGGGGTGCCCGTGCTCAGTGTCCATGTGCCCGGGGAGACCCCGCCGTCCCCGCTCCCTCCTTCCGCAGCCTCTGCCTCCTTCCCACCCCCCGGCCCGTGCCCGGGTGGGCTGCCGAACACGGGCCGGTGTCAAGGTGACTTGGCTGATGGTCCCGGAGCTGCCGGGTGCGTTGCCCCATCCGTGTAGCCGCCGCTCAGGGATTCCGAGCAGGAACCATTCCTTGTGTTCTGAGGATGGGGAATTTCGTACCAGTGCCCACCAAGTGCCCGCTGAGTTAGGCCTGATGCCAACTCGTGTGATCACTGGTAGGAGTAGGCGCCATTATCTTCCCCACTTTAGAGCTGGGAGAATAAGGCCCCGGGAGGTGCCCCCCGCGCCACCCCCCAGGTCTGTGCTTGACCAGGAGATGAACAAGGGGGTCCTGGCCGCCAGGTTCTGGGCCCTGAGGACCAGAACTAGGGTGGCTCCCCAGGCTCCAGCCAGCCGGAGATGGGCTGTCCCCGGGACCCACGCCGGCCTCCTGGGCCCAGGGCGCCCCCATCCCCAGACCACCCATGCGGCCTCACTCCCCATGTCACCTCTTCTTTGAAGCAAGACATGCCCTGGAACGAGCCCACCCTGCGATTTTATTGATCCAAAGAAAAAAGTTAATTAGGTTCATAAACTGTCACTCTTGACACTCTCCAGAGGGCCTGCCTCGGGCTTCCAGGGCCCCCGGGGAGGCAGGGCCTGAGTCAGGTGGTGGGCAAGCTCGCCTGTGCCTGCCCCCCCATTCCTCCCTCTTCGGATGAGGCCAGGTGGCCTTCGAGGCCCGGCCTGGCACCGCCCACCCCCCCGCAGCACGAGCGAGGCTGCGTGGCTCCCTCCCCGGCGACAGGCCCCTCCTCACCGCACACGTGTGTGTGCCTGCGCACGCCTCCTTCCTTCCTCCCTCCTCCGCAGACAGCTCGGCCTCCCTCAAACCCCCTTCATGCTGCGAGTAGCTGTTCTGACTCCTGGGTGGTGATTCGCGCGTGTCTGTGTCCCCGTCTCCCTCCACCCGGAGCCCCCTGAGGTGAGGCCATACCGTCGTGGCCACCAACGTCCCCACCCCGGCCCAGCCAGGGAAGCTGGCCGAGGGAACGCTGATGCCACCCGGACCCCGTGGGTTAGAGCGCCCGTCTTTTGCCCCTGCCGCGCTTTCCAGAGGCTGCCCGAGCCTTCTGCGGCGTCCAGCCTCCAGTGGGCACGCGCTCTTGGCTTGCACACTGTGGGTTTGGACCGTTGGAGAAAGAGCCTTTTGCATCATTTATCTTGGGCCACACCCATGCCAGGCTGCTCGGAGGGCCCCTTCGAGGCCCAGAGAGGTTTCTAGGAAAGGAGATTCCACGGAAAAGGGCTTTGGGGAGAGCTGGCTGCTTTCTCCTAGCTTGAGGACGGCCCCGAGTGCTGAAACACGTCCTCCCAAAGGCCTTCCCGAGGCTGTCGCTGGGTCTGCCCAGTGTTTATCCTGAGTACCCATGTGTCCTGACTGGCTGAGCATGCCCCCAGAATCCCTCTTTCTAGAAGCATCTCACGGCACCACGGTTTGGCCTGCCTTTCGCCGAAGGACGTCCTGCTCGGAGCAGCCCTGCCACCGCCGTGGGACCGGCGAGTGTGAGTCACTGCCGCCCCTGGATGGAAATAGCTACTGGTAACAGCACTGAACGCCTTCCAGTTTCCCGCAGCTGCCTTCGCGCAGCATGGCAGCAACGGGGAGAATCGCACATAGAGCCTATTTATTTAGAGGCCCAGCCAGCCTCTGGGAAGGAGCCTTTCAGGCTTGGCCAGGAAGGCGGCCAGAGTGACGTTATGGAGTCTCCATGTGCGGCTGTCGTACGGTTTGCACTCCAGTCTCCCGCTGACGGACGTGTAGACGGTTTCCAATTTTTGCGTGATTATAAATCACGCTACGGTGAACGGTGTTGGCATGGCTTCTTGTGCAAATGTGCTAGGTTTTCCTTGGGACAGTTTCCCCCACTTGCCGGGCAGTAAGCATCACCATGGAGAGCTGATTAAACGTACGTCTCACCAGGCCTGTCCTGGCAGGTCTGACTTTGGAGCCAGGAATCTTTGATTTCTTTCAACAAAGTTCAGTGACTCCTGTTATCGGGGAAGGTTAGCGCGCCCTGACTCAGAAGCAGGGCGGCTGGCCCGGAGCGAACGGGTCGTCACTGTGTACTCAGATACTGCGGACCGCTCCACGGTGCATGTGCCATTTCTGTCCCCTCCAGCAGTAGAAGAGAACCCAGCTTACCCACTTCCTTGCCAGCTCTCAGTAACTGTTTAGTTTTTCAAAAGCTCTTCCAAATCCGGAGGATGTGTAATAATATCTCATTTTAATACAAGCAGCACTCCCCGTGCTTTCAGCATGGTCGAGTTCGCGTTCAAACGTTTAATGACTGTTCAGGTTTCCCTTTGTGGGTGATCTACTCATGTCCTTCGTACACTTTACTGTGGAGTACTCGTCACTTTTAAAATTACAGGTGACCGGGGTGCCTGGGTGGCTCAGTGGGTTAGGCCTCTGCCTTCGGTTAGGTCATGATCTTGGAGTCCTGGGATCGAGCCCTGCATCGAGCTCTCTGCTCAGCAGGGAGTCTGCTTCCCCCCGCCCCTTCCTGCCTCTCTGTCTACTTGTGATCTCTCTCTCTGTCAAATAAATAAATAAAATCTTCTTTAAAATAAAATAAAATTACAGGTGACTCAGGGCCCCTGGGTGGCGCAGTCGATTAAGCATCTAAATCTTGGTTTCGTCTCAAGTCATGATCTTGGGGTTGTGAGATCGAGCCCTGCCTCGGCTCCTCCCTCCATGTGGAGTCTGCACAGGGTTCTCTCTCCCTCTCCCCTACCCCCGCTCTCAAATCAGTCAATAAATCTTTAAAGATAAGTACAGTTGACCCTTGAACAACACAGGTTTGAACTGCGTGGGTCCACTTATGTGCATGATTTTTTTATAGTATGGTACTGTAAATGTATTTTCTCTGATGGTTTTCCTCATATTTTCTACTCTCTAGCTTACTTTATTATACAGATGTAGTATATATGTGTATGACATACAGAATGCGTTTATCAATGGTTTATGTTACTGGTAAGTTTACCAGCCAACAGTGGGCTATTTGGGGGGGGAGTTGAAAGTTAGGCATGGATTTCTAACTGCTGGGGGTTCTAACCCCCATGTTCAAGAGTCAAGTGTAGTTTGCTAAAATTCTAAATACAGTCTCCTCCTGCTCCTTTCTCAATTATTAGTGTTGTAAATATTTACTCTCCATCTGTGGCTTGTATTTTTTTTTTAATGTGGCTTGTATTTTTTTGAAAGATTTATTTTTTTGAGAGCTAGAGCCAGAGCAAGCATGAGCTGGGGGAGGGGCAGAAAGAGAGGGAGAAACAGACTCCCCACTGAGCAGGGAGCCCAGTGTGGGGCTCGATCCCAGGACCCCGAGATCACCGTCGGTCAATTTTAGAACATTTACATCACCTCTAAAAGAACGGTGTGTACCATCCTCCCCATGTAGCTACCCACCCCATCTCCCCTGCCCAAAGCAACCACTAACGTACTCTCCATCCCTGTAGGTTTCCCTGTTCCGGACATTTCGTATGAATGGAACAATGTGAAAAGTGGTCTTTTTTTACTGGCTTCTTTCACTTGGGGGTATGCCTCGGAGTGGGATTGTGGGTCATATGGTAATTAATTTTAATCATCGGAGGACCCGCCAGACCGTTTTCCAAAGCAGCCGCATCATTTTACATTCCCACCAGCAGTGTAAGAAGGTCCTGATTTCTCCATATCTTCACCTGCACTTGTGCTCATCGGACTTTTTGATTCCAGCTGTCTCAGTGGGTGGGGAAGTGATATCGTCATGATTTTGATTTGCAGTTCCCCCTCCCTTTGACAAATCTGAGACCATGAAGACTTACCTCTGTGTTTTCTTCCAAAAATTTGATGTTTTTAGCTCTTCCATTTAGATCTTTGGGCCATTTTTTAAACTGATAAGTGTATTTTATTGAGCATATATTTTGTTCCAGCTGCTGTTAAGCATATACAGATGATTTTATTTGTTGCTTAACATGGTCCTAAAAAGTCATTTCCATGGCAGGACATTTTTACAAATGGGAAACCAAGGTTAAGGCATATCGACTTAACTAACTGTGATCACAGAGCATCACAGGTGAAAAAGTTCAGTTTCAAATTCAGGTCTTTCTGGTGCCAAAAGCCCTTGGTGCTTTTAAGTTTCTTTCTTTTTAAAAAATTAACATATAATGTATTATTTGTTTCAGGGGTACAGGTCCTGATTCATCAGTTTCATATAATACCCAGTGCTCCTTACAACACACACCCTCCCCAATGTCCATCGCCCTGTCACCCCCTTCCCCTCCCCCCTCCCCTCCAGCAACCCTCAGTTTGTTTCCTGTGCTTAAGAGTCTCATGGTTTGTCTTCCGCTCTGATTTTGTCTCCTTTTATTTTTCCCTTTCTTCCCCTGTGATCCTCTGTTTTGTGTCTTAAATTCCATGTATGAGTGAGATCATATGATAATCGTCTTTCCCTGATTGACTTATTCCGCTTAGCCTAATACTTTCTGGTTCCATCCACCTTATTGCAAATGGCAAGATGTCATTTTTTCGATGGCTGAGGAATACTCCATTGTGTATATATATATACCACGTCTTCTTTATCCATTCATCTGTTGGTGGACTTCTAGGCTCGTTCCACAGTTTGGCTATTGTGGACATTGCTGCTCTAAACATCGGGGTGCACGTGCCCCTTCGGATCACTACATTTGTATCTTTAGGGTAAATACCCAGTAGTGCGATTGCTGGGTCATAGGGTAGCTCTAGTTTTACTCTTTGTGGAACCTCCATACTGTTTCCAGACTGGCTGCACCAGCTTGCATTCCGACCAACAGTGGAGGAGGATCCCCCTTTCTCCGCATCCTCGCCAACACCTGTCATTTCCTGGCTTGTTAATTTTAGCCATTCTGACTGGTGTGAGGTGGTGTCTCACTGTGGTTTTAATTTGTATTTCCCTGATGCCGAGTGATGTGGAGCACTTTTTCTTGTGTCTGTTGGCCAGGTCTTTGGGTCGTTTTGCGTGTATGTTTGCCCATGGTGTGATGTAAGGGTCCAGTTTTATTCTTTTGCCTGTGGCTGTGCCATTGTCACAGTGTAGGCAGGAAAGAGCCACAGCCCTCCTGTGGACCTCCGCCTTGCTAATACTGATTTTAATGACTCAAAAAATTTTATAAATTAAAGGTTTGCTCATTTCAACAGACCGTCACTGGATTAACAGTAATTAGGTTTTATTGTCATTATCTTGGAAATTGCCCTGCATGCATCTCTGAACATGGGCTTATTTATATGTGAGCACATAAATCACTGTCTCAGGGAATTGTTTTTACGTAAGAGGAACTTGGAGGATTATCAAGTTCAAGTGGTATGCTTTAACTGTAACAACTAGCTGTTTGCGAGGCCGGGGAAGCCCTGATGGGAAGTGCTTGCCACTGTCCGTGGCATGAATGCTCCCAGCATGGCTGGTTTCAAGCCACCAAAGCGAGCTCTCGGAGCGTGGAGCTGGGGGGAGATGCGCCGTCCGCACACACTGGCTCCTGCACACCGCCGTGTACACCCCACTGCGTTTTTGATCCAAAAAAGAAACTATGGTCCCACAGCTCATTTTCTGGGGCAAAACTGGTCTCTGTCTCATCAGCTGGTTTCGTTCCCCGTGCTTGTCTGTGGTTGTCCTGTCCGGCCCTGGGAGGGGAGAGGAGGCTTGGGAATCTGATCTTTGCAGGGAACCAAGAAGCGAAGCGGTTTCCAGGTGGGGTGTGGGGAAGGGACAAGAAGGTGCAAAGAGCAAAGAAGTCCCAGTCCCATCGGACATGCCACCGGCAGGAGCACTCTCCACCTCTGACCCCTGCACTGCCCACGTCATATCCACTTAGAGGGGACATCCAGGTCCCTCAAGGGGAAGCCAGGTATCTGGAGAACAGCCCAAGGAGGTCAGAAATCTCCAGGTTTGGGGGTTAGTGGGGGGGCGGGTGGTGCAGTCATTTAAGCCTCAGGTCATGATCTCAGGGTCGTGCAATCGAGCCCCATGTCGCATGCCTGTTCCAGGGGTCCTTTCTTGCTCTGGGCACAGAGGGCCTGGGAGTGCCCCCACCAGCACCTTGGAGGCTTAGCAAGGGCTAAGCAAGGGCTCCCAGACAACCCTCGCCACAGCCCTCCCCTTGTGCCGGCCACTTTCGACTCAGGGTGGGGAGGTGGGTCCAGAGTGTGGTGGGAGCCTGGCCGGGTGGGGGGTCCTGGGTGCAGGGGAGGGGTCCCCATGGAAAAGTGAGGCTGGCCCCCAACTCAGTATGCCAGGGCAGGGGCTCAGCGAGCAGCTCTGTCTTGTCATTTTGATCAAGGCCACCTTCCTTCTCACCTCAGCTCCTGTGACTTCACCGTCTGCTCTCCATTCTGCGAATCTTCTCTCCCCATCCGGCTTACTCCTTTCTCCATCCACCCCCATCCACTCTGAGGCCAGGGGGCCCTTGACAGTGACATGACCGGGCGTGTCCCGGCCCCCAAGCCCTGCTGTGCCCTGCCTCCTCCTGGTCACTGCGGTCCCTCCACTGGGCTCTGTGCCCCTTGCCCTACCTCTTTCTTCTCCAGGGTGGCTGGAACGCGCCCTGAATTGAGAATAAGAAAAGCCAAGAACCATTTGCTGGGACATTGGGGGCTGGCCGTGACCTCACAACCGTCTGCATCTCAAGGGCACAGAAGCCCTGGCTGAGTGCCGACCAGGTGGGGCTGGCTCTGGGCCTCCGTCCCCAGGGGCATCGCAGACCGCAGGCCACACTGGCAATGCCACCGCTCTGGCCTGCCAGCCACAGGAGCAGGTCTTACTGCCTACTGCCCCTTTCCCAGCAAACCAGGCTCACAGGTGCTCTGTGTTCAGAGAGGAAACGGCTGAGAGGATACGACCCACGGAATGGCCGTTTGTCGAGGTGTGGGACTCCGCGCATTCTCAGTCCATGCGGAGCCATGGGCATGGCCATGTCAGCCTGGGCCTCGCCTCCACGGTGAACGTAGGGTCCGCCCCAATTGAAGCATTGTTCTCTAGAGCAGAAAGCTATGCTTTTTAATTAAAAAAAAAGTTTTTGCAAATGTTTGCAAAAAAATATTCATATTTGTGGGTTCTGGCTCTTCAGGACCTGCTGTGACAGCTTGCAGGGGACAAGTCTGCCCTCCAAGGGGGGAGGATTGGAACATGCCCAGTGCCTACCTTGTCCCCTCGGGGGACACCGGGGAGCACAGGGGCTGGCCCACATGTTGCATTGTACTCTAGGAGCCAAGGAAGGAAGAGCCAAGGGTCCGGAAAACCAGATGCTCATTTTCTTGACCAGCTGTGTTGCTGGCAAAATGGGGTTATTCATAACCATGGTGGAGGGTCCGTAAGTCATGGTTCCCCCACAGCAGTGCAGGTGACAATGACTCTGAAGTGACCGCATGATGTCCCTCCACTAAACCATCTGGGAGAAAACGGCCCGTAGCCTACAGGAGCCATGGCTTCCACCGAGCGCGTGTAGACCCTGGGCTGCAGGCTTTATGACCAGCCTCTGGGGCATTGTGTGCAGGAGGGGTGTCTGTCGGGGTTACCAGGGGCTACTCAAAGCAGCCCGGAGGGCAGAACGGAGACTGGGTGGTGCGTGGCGGGCACCTTTTCCTGCCTAAGCCTCTCAGGGCTGGAAGAGGAACGTCCCGGGGCCCGCGGGTGTCCAGCAGGCGTCCGGTGGGCGTCCCGGGCCCTGCTTCTTTTATCTGTTTCCTTCACAAAAGCTCCTGCTGCTGGGTTGAGCTGTGCCCACCACTCTGGCTTCAAAGCTGCCCCCAAAGTCGAAGGCCAGTCAGCAAAGATAAAAACTTGACTTTCAAAAGGTGACACGGGCTTCGCCTGGTTCAGAACCCGCGTGGCCACGGCAGGACTGCAAACCAGAGAAGGTGCGGGCAGCGCCCGCCGGCTCAGACAGCACCGCTCCGTCCAGGGCCTAATGAGCAGGGGGGAGCCGGGCGCCCGCTGATGTGAGAACCCCACTCTGGAGGCCGCGATGGCTCAGGGCTCACCCCCCAGCAACGTCGTTGCCTGCCGGGGACTGGCGCCCCGCGATTCCCAGGTGCGGGTAATTTGATGCTGCGCTGACAACACAGAGCGAGGCCTTTCCCTGTCCGCCCCGACAGACCCGCTGGCTGTCCCGCGTCTCTGGCGACACCCGTGCATCCCCGTGGGCAGACCTGGCCCTGGCAGCAGAGCTGAGGTCGGGCTCTCGGTGCCCCCACCCCGGGACCGCTGGGGCTGCAGCCCCTTGATGTGCGGGCCCTCGGTGTGCGGACTCTCCAGCACCGGGCTTGGCTTTGAATGAGTTCATTCTTCCCGCCGCGGCCTCGGCGTGCCTGGCCTCCGGGTTCTTCCGGCTGGCGGTGCTCGCAAGCCGGCCGCTGCCAAATCCAGTTGTTTGGGTTAATGTTTCAAGGCCAAGTCCTTTCAGGAAAGCTCTCTCCACCCCCACTGCCCCTTTAGAGAAATAGATGTGCAATTGATTGGCTGCGCGGGGTTTTGATCGTCGTTCTCTGCAGAGAATGGCACGAGCAGCTCCTCCGTTCACGTCACGTTCTCCCTCTCTGCTTCCAAATGCACGCGGCACGGCCGTGGGAGAGTGTGGAACAGCAGCACTTTGAGGCTGGGGTACGGGGTGAGCACCGGCGGACATCTGTGCAGAGAAAAGTGCCACGGGCTGCCAGAGAATGATGGTGCCCACGGGGGGATGCTGGAACCTTCCACACAGGGTTTGCTGCCGCTGGACATCCCTGTTGGCACTCCTCTCTCTGCTGTGATGTCTCAAAGGCCTGGCTTAATTCATACCCGTCTCTGTATGTGTTCGCCTACCTCTTCCCCAAGGTGGGAGGCGCCGTGCCGTGCTGGCTCTGGACTTGGCCTCTCCTTGTCTTTCCTGGTGTGAGGGCATGAAGGGCGCACTGTCAGGGGTCTTGAGCTCCAAAGGCTCCATCAGAGCCAAGAGAGCTTTTCCTGGCTCCCAGTTCTGAGGCTGTCCGTCTGTCTGGAGGGGCATAGTCAGCCCGTCCCAGCAGAGGCACCCAGTGGTGCACAGATGAGGGACGGGGGGGAGATGTTGGACCCGGAGACAGAGGGGGTCCGAAGCCCAGTGCTGCCACTTACGAGCTCTGGGGCCAAGGGAGGTTATGACCCCCTTTCTGACCCTGCTTCCTCATGCATAAAACAAAGGCTGCATCATAATACGATGCAGAGGGAGGGAAGAAGGGGTTCCTAGCATGGGCTGTGCCCCATAACGTCAGGGAGGGGAGTGTGGTTGTAGCACACGCTGTTGTCCACCTCTTTGAAGTAAGCAGGATTCCTGTCCCAGGTAGAAAAGATCTCACCCATAGCCATGCTTTCATGAAGTTTCTACCAGAAAGCTTGAGGCATCCTGTCTCCACGGCTGTCTGCACGGGGAGCACAGAGCAGCCTCCAGGTGTGGAGGGAGCGGAGTTGGCAGGGCACAGTGGAGGGGAGGCTGAGCTGGGTGTTATCTTTGGTGCTGTTTGGGGGCCCAGGCTTGTTCATTAGAGAGGAGGTAGGACGGGAGGGACGGCCCCCATGCCTGACGTCAGGGGGCATCCTCTTAGCATCCTAGCATGCTAGTGTGTCCTGAGTGTCCACTTGGGGTGGGAGCTCGCAGGGAGAAAAGACAAAACCCTGTGCCCCAGAGGGAGGAGACCAGGCCATCCTAGGGGAAGAGATGGGGAGGCAGGGCTCCTGCACTAGCAGCCCGACCCCCACCCCTGTCGCCCCCAGGCTCTTCGGGGAAGCCAGGGCTCAAAGCAGCACAGGTGGGCAGTGTCAGCTCTAGGACAAAGTCCAGTGTGGAAACTGAGGCCCAGATAGGGGAAGGGACTTGGCCCAGACCACACAGTCAGGTGTCGCAGACATGAACACCGCGGCAGGATCTGTTGCTGCCGGCTCTCTCTGCCTGCAGGCCAGCCCGCGAGGGGTCTGCACCTGGGAGCGAGGGGAAGTTCCCGCCCAGGCTGCCCATTAGAAGCATCTGGGAGATGAGACCGCCCGGCTCCCAGGCCACACCAGGACCAACAAGTGAAAAAAAAACCTTCGGAGGAGGGTCCGGGCGTCAGTATTTTCTAGTCGGTCTTTCCCAAGAACCAGCTGGCTGTTTGTTTCAATGACATTCTCTGTTATTTTTCTATTTTCAGTTCATGACTCTCTGCTCTGCTCTGCTCTCTCATGAGTTCCCCCCCGTTTGCCTTGGGTTTATCTTGCTCTCTTCTTTTTCTAGTTTCTCAAGGTGGGAGCATCGATGAGGGGCCGGAGACTTTCATCTCTAATACTGTGAGCCTTGCTGCAGGGCTACGAGTGTCCCCCGGGTCGCGTGCTCTAGAGCGCCCCACCCCCACACAGCTTTGACACCGGGTGGTTGTTCTAAGCCCTCATGTCATCCCACTGGGCAGTGGGTTTGAGAACCAGTGTCCTCATCTCCTGTGGCTCTCAGGCCTCCTGACCTGGAGCTGAGAGCACGTCCTGGTCCCCTCTCCAGGGCTGTGAGGAGGAAACCGGGTGTGACCTGCCGAAGAACTTTTGTTTCGGGACAATAGGACACTGGCAGGGCCATCTGCGCTGCTCTCTCCTTCCCCCACCTTGTCACACACACTGGAGAAGTTAATTCTCAAGTTTATATGGAAAACAAGTGAACAGGAAGGCTCTGGGGGCGGGGGCAAGGAGAGAACCAGATGGGCCTTACCTGGTGTTAAGCGATGTGAAGCTGGGACGGTGCAGACAGGTGGGGTCCTGGCGTGCGCCTGGGCCGGAGGGACTGGTGAGGGACCATGTTCCTGGCATCACCGATGGCATGCAGGGCCCTGCTTCCCACAGGATCTTCAGCCCACACAGCACCCCAAGGAAGCCGGTCCTGGTTCCCTCCTCCCGCCTGTCACCAACCCCAGGACCCCTGCCCGTTCTGGAATCCTGGCACTCCCGAGCCCTTCCCATACACTGAACCTCGGGCTCGAGCCCCGAAAGCCTCTGGTGGAGAACTGAGGCGGCGAGGCTGTTAGGGGCAAGTTCCCAGAACTTGGGGAAAATTCTGGCCCAGAGTCCCGAGCCTACATGGCTGCCCGCGTCCCCGTTCCTCCTTTTGGGCCTCAGTTTCCCCATCTGCAGAGAGGACAGTGTCCCCCCGAAGGAAGGTCGCCATCATCCCCACCCGCGGCCCAGATGGCGGATGGGACCCTGCTGGGGCTGCTCCCAGAGCTCTCCGGAGGCCACAGGGCAGGCTTGTTTGGGGCTGGTTTATGGCTTCCCCGTAAATCACGGGGCAGGACTAGGGTCTGAAGAAAAAGTGTTGAGTAAATGTTTGGGAGGAGCAGCTCGTCTGCCTGCCTAGAGACGGAGCTGGCGAAAACAAGATTCCGTCTAGGAATCGTCCAGCGCACGGCGGCCTGCCAGGAGCCAGGGCAGCTTGGACGGGGTCCCTGCACACACAATCAGCCCACTGTGGGGCCCGCCGCCCCAGCCGGCTGGCGTCCCCCGGGCCCGGAATGAATGGCCCCTCGCCGGGAGGCTTTGACCATTTACGAGGTGCCGTCTGGACTATGATGAATGAGGTGGCGTTCGTCAACTTTTCGGGGAACCCGGCCGGGGCAGAAGGTGCTAAGTAAATAGGGGGAGAGGCACTGGCCTCCTTGCTGGGTGACTCAAGGTCCTCCTTTTCTGTGCCTCGGTTTCCCCCTCTGTATGGAGGACCTGATGAAGAGGCCCCCGACCCCAGCCCCAGTCCCCCCGTCGTACCCAGAGCCGGGCTCCACTCTCTAGAAGGTCACGCTCCTCATCTTGGGTGCAGTCTGGCTGGGCCATCTCGGGCCAGCATCTGTTCCTTCCTGGGCCTCGATTTCCTCCCCAGAGAAAAGAGGGGTTGTGCCCTAAAGTGCCTCCAGCTTTGGGGTTTGGGGCTTTTCCCTCTGGTTGTTTCATCCAGCAGGTTCAGGGAAGGTGCTGGTGCTGGAGTCAGAACCAGGATCCAAGTCCCAGCCCTGCCATGTGCTGGCCATGTGACCTGAAGCAAACCCCTCGTTCCCATGTCCTTCTCGCTGGGGGGTGAGATACGAAGTCGGGGGGGATACGAATGAGGTGCTGTCCATCCTGGGCTGGGTTTGGACCTATGCACACCCACCCGATGGCTGGCAGCTGGGCAGAGGGGCCAGGGGAGGACCAGCCTGGGGTGATCGCCAGCGGCATTTGGGGTTCCCCTCGGGATTATCTTAGCGCACCTGGGCAGGCCCTCCTCCGTAATGAAGTGATGATACACTCCGCAGAGCAGGTGGCCTTGGCCGTGCCCAGCCAGGTACTTGGCCCCGGAGACAGGGCTGGTCTGCACTGCTGCCCCCTGGCTGGCGAGCCCTGGGCCCAGGAGGGGTCGCTGTGCCCTTAGTGCCTGTCTGGGCTGGAGCATCATCTCGACTTTCCGGCCTTGTCAATACCTCTGGTGAAGCAGGGGCGAGACGCGTGGAGAAACTGTCTTTACTACTACACGTACTGCTGAGGTAGCGTCACTGCACCCTCCAGGCGAATTTGAAAGACAAAAGGTTCTGTCTCTGACCCTTCCATGCTCAGACAGCTGTGTATCTCAGGTTTCCAGCCAGCTCCCTCCTGCATCCGTGGGCACGGGCGTGCAGAAACCCCTGGTCTTCCGCCTCCCCCTTCCTCCCGCTGTGGCTCACGGCTCTGGCGTGTTTCACGGGGCGGATAAAGCGGACGAGGCTTCAGTACTCCCCCATGGTTGGCTCCTTTTCTGTTGTAAGTAGCATTGTCACAGATGTCTCTAAAAGTGCTTTTTTCCCTCGATTCAGCAAACTTTTATTGAAGACTTTTCCATACGCCCGAGTCTGTGTGAGGCCTCTTTAGAATTAAATCTTCAGGAAAGGTGTCCAGGAATGGGGTTAAGGAACAGAATTCCTTTTAGAGATCCGCACATCTACAGCAGACGAGCCCAGCAGAGCCCCGTCGGCGTAGCATCCGTGGGGAGGAGGACGGTGAAGGCGAGCGCGTCCGCGCCCCGGCGCCGTGTGTGCGGATGGAGGGAAGAGCTCCAGGGCTGGGGCAGGATCACGTGCAGGATAGGGGCCGTCCCAGAGGCCGGGGCGCTGCCAACGACCCCCACCCCGCAGGGGACAGTCCTCGTGAGTCAGTGTGTCAATTTGAAACGAACGAGCAGCGCCTCTGGAGTGTTCCTTGATGCCCCCTCGGGATGTTCTGGTCCTTTTCCTGCTGCCTGGCTTCCTGTCTGTGAGGCTGTCAGCACCGCTGCCTCGGGCCCCTCTCCCCCCGAGTACTCACCCTAAGTACCACCAGTCAGCCCGACCGGTGCTGTCCCAGAGCCCGCCGCTCCCCTGTGTGCCTCGTGCACACTGTCACTGTCGTATTCAGTCCTGGCAGCGGGGGAAGTCACCTGCTCGGGCGGGATGTGGGCCCTGGCACCCAAGTCCAAGCCCGTGTGCAGGCCTGCAGCCAGGCCCTGCCACTGGGGCCCCCCGCCGACCTTCGTGAGGACCGGGAGGCTATCGTTCCCTCCCTCTGCACGTGAGGAGCTCACACTCGGAGCTCGGTGGCTCAGTGGCCGGTGGCTGGAGCCCTGCTCCCCGCCTGGCACGGCATGTCCTTTCCCAGCTCCGGGACGGGAGCTGGCATGGGGAGCGGTGGTGAGGGAGCGGGGTGCAGTTTCTGCCTCCACCCCACTGTAGTGCCGGCGCCTCCTGACTGTGGTTAGTCGGGGACAGGCAGTGAACGCAGGACCGCATGACGGAGCGCGTTCCGGTGCTCGGTGCCCGGCACCGCAGTGTTTCATCTACACTCGCATCGAATGCAGCCGGCTGACTCTTTAGGACGGAGCCCGTCCTCTCCGTGTGACGCGCTCGGGGTGGCCGTTGGAGGGACTTCTTGAGCACGCTGGGGCCCGGGCAGTGGAGGTGAGTCCGCTCAGCCCATTCCCTCCGTGCAGGCCCTGGGCCAGGCTGGGTGAGAGAGGGCACACGGCAGGCTGCCAGGGAGAGGAGTGACTGGCACCCCCCCCCGCCCCAGCCGGGGACATCTTCAGAGACCTGTTCTGTGCCGGACTGGAACTGAACAATAACATCCCAGCATGGGTCTCCTCAAACACAGGCTCCGAAACTCCGCTTGGTTCCCGGGACCTCTGCTGGCTTGTCTGCGCTGCCCCACGCCTGCCGCCCCCATCCCACCTGTCCCAGGTCAGCGTCCACCTGTCCGCTGTCGGTCCCTGAGATCAGCCGTCCGTCCACAAATGGGGGAGAGGGGTGAGAGGGCCAGGAGGCTCAGCTAGTCTTACGAGCGGAGACTCCAAAGTCCAGAGAGCAGAAGGGACTTCCCTGAATAAGGGGCGGCTGGGGGGGACGTCGGGAGCAAGTGGGAGCTAGTTTAGAAAAACCTGGACTGAACAATCCAGGGACCCACTGCGCCAGGTGCTGAGAAGTCCGGGGAGCGGGCTGAGCCAGCCCGGGGCCCCAAGCCTTCCTCTCGCCCTTAGAGCTGCGTAACAGGAGTCTGTTCACTTGGAAGGGTGACCTCCGAGTTTCTGGGGACGGCCTGCTGGAGCCTCACTGCCCCCATGTAGTGCAGGGAGAAGACCTTCCTGGTCTGTGCTGCAAAGAAGGGCGTCCCTCCTGAACCATCGCCTGCTCCCATCTAACCTGCAGGGCTTCCCTCTTTGCTCTGGCTGCCGGGGAGCTCAAAGCTGCAGTTTTGGGCTTCAGGTCGCAGGCCTGTGGTGCAGTTATTTCCCCCTTTCTTCATTGTGGCTTCTGAACTGTCTCTCCAACTTCATCCGATGTCCTAGGAGGAACCTTTCTGAGCTGAGACACTTAAAAGCCGGCTCTATTTCATCCACGTTCTGTGTAGCAGGAGCCTGTCGCGGGATTCGTTGTACGACTGGCCCACCGCACATTTCCTCGTTCTGCTGCCGATGGACAGACACTGGGCTGGTTCTCAGTTTGGGCTCATTGTGTGCAGAGCAGGTGGGACCTCCCTGCCTCCGTCCCTCGGGTAACAGAGTCTCATGGCCCCGTGGCAGGTGCCCGGGATGGGCTCACCGGGTCACGTGGTATTCACGGGTTTCCAGTTAGGACATATCTGCCAAGCAGGTTTTTTCCAGAGGCTGCGCTGCGGCCCCTCCCGCCAGCCACAGGGGAGAGTTCCTGTTGCCCCTGTCCTGCCCGCCTCGGCATCCTTCCCTCCGGCCATTTGGGGGGGTGTGGTGTGGACTGCCCGAACTGGCTCGGGACGCTGAGCCCCGCTCCGCGTGCGCTGTGGCCAGTGTAGACCCGGATTGTGAAGTGCCTATTTTAACCCTGTGTAAGAGGAACACGTGCTGAGTACATGGAGGCTGGTGGGTCGGAGGTCCCACGCGTGTCCCTGGAAGACCGTGGGGTTCGTGGAACCGCATCTCTGAGGTCAGGTGGGACTTCCCCACACATTAGACCCTAAGCAGCACCAGCGAGGGGAACCCTGACTTAGGAGACTCCGCTCCCAGGCCAACAGACCAGGACAGCATTTGGGGGCAAGCCTTGCTCTGCGGCTTGAGCACCGGGCAACTTCTGGACCCATCCTGAGCATCTGTCTTCGTGTATCTGGGGACATATCGGTGCCACCCCCCCAGACCAGCTTGAGAAAGTGCCCGCAGGACCTCCCACACACACAGCAAGCCTCCGTCAATAGTGAGGTGCCCGGCCCGGCCACCTGGGTCTGTATGTGGTGGTGGAAATGATGCCAGGCCTTCAGTGAGCGGGATTCCGTGACCCCTTCTGCCCCCAGGATGGGGAGGCACCACCGCCCTGTGCCCTCCCGCTCTCTTGGGCCACCTCATGAGAACCAAGAGCTCGGGTGTGCAGGCCCAGGCTCGCCGGGCTGGCAGGGGATCTCCCTGACCTCCTGCGGTCCGGCCTCCGGAAGAGAGAGGGAGTGCGGCAGCTTTCTGGGGGAGGCCGGGAGGCGCGCCCTGCTCGGTGCTCCCGAGGGCCCGGGTGGGAGCGCACGCAGGCCTCTCGGGGGATTTGACCGTTGGCGAGCATATTGCAAGGGGCTGGGCCGGCTGCTTCTAAACTAAACACACACCAGGTGTTCAACATGTTTTTATCAAAATATTCTGAACAGCTGTCAGGAGTTCCTCTACGGGAAGCCAGATGCCCCGCCCCGGAGGGCCCGTCCCCCTGCCGGAGCGAGCCTTCTAGGTGGGGCCCTGCCTGCCGCTTGCTAGCCCAGCCCGCCTGGCTCCCGGGGAGCTCTAGACCGTGCTGCAGGAGCTTCCAGCCACGCCGGGAGGCAGTCAGGCTCAGGCACTGGGCCGCTGACCCCGGGCAGGCCACTCACTCTCTCCGAGCCTCCGTTTTGCCCGCCCTAAGAAGGGGGCAGTAGCACCTAGACCTTGGGCCACTAAAGTGTGCAGGGCCCCTCGCCAGGTCCCTGGAGGGAGAGGGCACCCCGTGGCCATCGCTGTTATGAATAGTGCACCCCGTTGGCTTGGAGAAGTGGCCCCCAAGGGCTGGGCCAGCAACTCCGCTGTGGTTGCCCCCCCCCCCGCCCCACCAAAGGAGTCCAGAGGGTCCCCTTGCCACCTGTCCCCAGGACATCCGAGGGGACATCAGCCACCACCGGTCATGCTCAACCCCTGCCAAGCAGGAACATCTCACTCGTCCCGGCAGCCTGGTTGGGCTCTGTCACGAGGCTCCTGAGATATTTGGCCCTAAAAGGACTTGCCGCCTTCTCCAAAGATGGCACCTGCTCTCCAGACATGGGGACCAAGGTGAGCTTCCCAGGAACAGCTGTGGACCCTGCCCATCCCTCACCCCGGGCAGAGGGGGCCCTCGAGGGCTCTTATCCACCTGGATCGCACATCGCATCAGCCACACCCTGTGCCAGCTGCGTGTCTTACACGCTCCATCGCAGCCCCCGGGGGGGTCCCCTTAGCCCCTCTACCCCGCAGACGCAGGGCTCTGAGTGCTGAGGTGTTTGTCCGGGGTCACATGGGGGTCAGGGCCAGCCCAGTGCCAACCTGTGGGCCGGGACAATGGGAGGGCCACACACACTCGGGCTGGCAGCCCCGACCCTCCCGCCCCACCCCTGCCCAGTCCCCGCCTGAGTGGGCAGCCTGAGTCCATGCGGTCGTCATTAGGGGCCTCTAAGGTCCGGTCTCCCATGTTCTCTGGGAGCAAAATGGGGGAAGACAAGAGAAACCGGCCTTGCTGTTTGGACGACCTGGGGGAGGCGTGGGGTTGTGGGATGGTTTACTGCTCGTGCCCGGCGGGGGTGCCCCGGGGGTGCCCTGCTGCTCTGTGACCGAGCTCCCGCCCCGGGTACTCTAACCATGACAGTGCCAGGCCTCCGTTCTGGAACGTCCCAACTGGATTCCCTGGGCCTGGGTCCCAGAGGCCTTACAGGTGTCCCTTCAGGGGACAGGATGGGTCCTGGAGACCAAGGGGAGGGGAGGGTCCCTTGAGCTGGGCCTTGCGGGGAAGCGGGCATGTGAGGGTGTTCTAGGCAGTGGCACGGGCAGTTTGGGGGAACCATGGAGTTACAGAGGAGAGGAGAAGTGGGGGTGGTTGGCAGGCACCAGGGCCCTCGCCTGAGCCATGTTAGGGAGGATGGATCCGGTCTCAGTGGTGGCGGGGGGAGGGGAGAGCCCCTTGGACCCATCCCTCCGCTTTTGTGCTGACCTTGGCTTCCGTGTGCCCCTGCTGCCAGCACCTGACCTGTGGCTCAGCCCAGGACACTGTCCTCGGGTGCGGGAGCCTGCTCTGTCCGTGGCACAGAGCCTGCTTCTCGGGGCAGAGTTAGCCCGCCCCGTACAGGGGCAATGGGGTGGCATTTTTGTACTTCTGACTGGGTTGGGGGTGAGTGGTTTCCCAGAAGAAAATTCTCTGTGGCCCGGCACTGCCACCCAGACTGGGGGGAGCTCAGATGCCTGGGGGCTGAACAGGGGGACTTCCTCCAGGGAAGGCCAGGAAGGGGAGACCAGGCCAGGGCCCCCGGGGCCTCGGGCCTAGACACCTGCCTTTCTGCCCTTCGTCCCTCAATTCCAAGAGGGACTGGCCCTCACGCCTAGAATTCTAGGATGGCTCAGACCGGGAAGGAGCTAGATGCCTTGGTCATGACACGCAGCCCCTGGATGGTCAAAAGGAAGGAGGCCCCCTGCTTGTCTGCTCAGTCGGCTGCCTGTTTCTCTCTCTGGCAGGGCCAAGGCCTTATCCCAGGAGTATGAGACCACCGTGGGATGGCCCCTGACCCCAGGGAGTCCACAGTCTGGAGGGGCACCCCACAGGTACCCAGGCACTTGCAGTAGAGGGATGGGTGCTCCGCTGGGGTCAGCACAGGGGCTGTGGAGCACAGAGCAGGCCCCTGAGGTGAGGGTTAGGGAGGAGGCTTCAGGGAAGGCTTCCTGGAGGAGGTTACTTTTTCCTTGGGAAATGAGTCCCAGATAACCAATGCTCTAGGGTAGGGCGGCAAATTCAGATACCCATGGGGGCAGGCAGGAAATGCAGCGGAGTGAACAAGGCCTGGTCTGAGAGCCGGGGGACACTGGAGAGTGGGGAGCACGATAGGCTCCAAGCTGCTCACCCCATTCAGGGGCTGCACCAGCTCGTTTCTGCCCGTGGAGTGCCGGGGCATTGTTACTGGTTCCTCCCGGTGTTCGAAAGGAGCCAGACTTCCAGCTTCCCTTTCTGACAAACGCTCTGGGCCCAGCCCGACATGTCCGAAGGCCACCGGCGTGTCACTCTGGCCTCACTGCGGATGGGAACTGAGCAAAGGCTGGTGTGAGGGCTCCAGCCACACCCGGGCGTTCTGGGGACCTCTCTGGTCCGTGTGAGGACACCTCTCACCCCCACCCCCGTGCCTGCTGGTGACGGGCGGTGACAGCCGCCCAGGAAATAGCTGGTGCCCGGGGTGGGTTCTGCTTGGCAAGGCGCCACCAGCCGAAACAGACCGTAAAGAGGCCCAGTTCCTCTGTGTGGACGAGTGGCCCTGAGGCGGGGTGCTGGGGTCCTCAGTGACCTCCCCTCCCTCAGCTGGGCTCGGGCCCCCACTGGTGACACCCCTCCACCCCCCCACTGGTGACCGCGAGGCCCGGAGGAGAAGGTATTCCAGCGGCTTCTCGGCTCTGCTGGGCAGGTGTGCTCAGCCATGGGGGAGGCCGCGCGCAGCGGGGGTTACGCCTTTTCTTTCATTTCCTCGTCATCTGTCCCCCTGTGCTGTCCCCCCTGCGGTTGCTGGAGCTCCCGGATGCCTCCCAGGGCCCACCGCTGACCGGGAGCTGACCCAGACGCCTCTCAGTCTGGCCGGAGGTCAACCGGTACATCAGTAACCCCCAGATGCAGGATATGTCCTGCGTGGTAAGGGAAGAATCTCGAAAATGAGCCCAAGTTTTCCAGAAAGCCAGACACATGAGGTGGGAGGCCCAGCTCTGCCTTTCTTGCTTGTGGCATTGGGTGCGTGCCTTTGCCTCATATATCCATGTTGTCATCTCTAGAACGCCGAGTCATGGTGCCCACATCCTTGTGCCGGGGACATGGGAGCCTGTCCTCAAAGGCACCTGCAACAGAGGTGGGGCTGGCGCACGTTTGTGCCCTCATCCTTGGGGAGTGACATCTGCAGCTCACCCATCCCCCCAGCCGGGTGAGCTTTGCTTGCATTCCGGGGCCTGCCTGCTAGCCTGTGGGAGCTCTGGTCTGTGGCAAGTGCCTTACCCTGCCTCAGTTTACCCACCAGGGCTCAGAGCCCCTGAGACTGGCCCAGCAGTTGCCTCCTTCAGTGTGGAGAGACTCGCCCTTCAGAGCTGCAGGTTGGGTCACGCAGCCTGGAGTTCTGGGCCCTGGGCTGCCCCCGACCCGAACAAGAGGGGTGTTGAGTTAGCCCAGCCCGCCCTCGCCTCAGCTCGCTTCCGTATCGGGACGAGTTTTGGACCCCCGGGAGACCACAGGGCCTGACCTGGTGTGACCTCCCTCCTCTCTGGGGGGCACCCCCAGCCCACCACAGCCTACAGTGCCTATGCAGGAAGGGTGTGTCTCCCAGTGGGTGGGCATGGGACCCAGCCCTACCTTGACAAGCAGAGGTGGGGGTGGGGGAGACGGCCAACCTGCGGTCCCCTGCCCCCTCCCCCGTTGGTGTCAGGCCCCTGGCTCCACTGTCCGTTCCCTGAGGGGCCTGATCCCAGGGCACCAGGCAGTGGGTGGGAGGAAGGCAGCGTGAAGGGGCTCAGACCTCATGTCGCCCCTGGGCACACATCTGTGCTCATCACGGGGGGCACCGCGAGGGAGGGTTACCTGTTGCCCCTCCCCCAGCCCTCCCCATTATGGGCGAGCAGACGAGGGGAGGCCCAGGTGCCCACCAGGGATGGGAGCCGTGGGGTGCAGCCACCTCCCCCCATAGAGGTCCCAGCCAGCAGGGCTGTGTCCCCATTTCCTTTCCTGGCCTGGTTGCCGTGGGCCTCAGAAGGGCCCGGGGCGAGACCTCTCTCAGGCCTGGGTTTTTCTCTCAGTGCGTTCCCCCCACGTGATTTTCAAGGAAGTTAGGAAACCGCTGTCCGTGTGAGCTGGTTCAACAGGGCAGGGCCCGGGGGGCTTCAGGCTGTCTTGTCCTAGGACAAGCTGGGTGAAGACAGAGACCTAAGGCTGCAGCCCCTGACTCTTGTGTCCGTGGTGACCTTGTCAGCAAGGACCAGGTCAGAGCCCCTCGTGAAGTTGGGCTCAGCCGGATGAAGGCGCCGGCTGGGGGAGGGGAAAGGGGCTTCTGCAGTTTTCTCTCCTAGGTCTTGCACTAAGTTTTCCCAGAGGGGTCCTAAGTCCCATCTACCCCACCTCTGGAGCCCAGGTCCCGGGCTGGCCCGGGGGACCGCAGGGTAGAAGTAGCCGTCTGAGATCTGTGGCTGACTTTCCTCCGGGTCACCCCACTGCCAGGTTGCTGACCCTGTGGCACCTGCCAGCAGCCAGCCTGGGTCAGGGGGACGCTGGTGGCCCCTCGGGTTCCCAGCCAGCTGCCGTTCTGCCAGGCGGCATCCTGGGCCAGCAGGTGGGCAGTGGGAAGCATTTGCAGGAGGCCAAGCTCTGGTCCCGGGTCTTGGACTCCTGGGGCTCAGATGGAAAGATTGCCCTTGGCCCAGGCTTGTCACCTCTGGCCCCGTGAGCCGACACCCTCTGTCCTTTCCTCTGACTTTGTCAGCACAGCCTGCTTGGCGTCACTCTCGGAGGCCAGCGCCCAGTTCCCTGAATTCACTTGGCCGGCCTGCCCCGAGCGCCTGGCTCTTCCAGAACAATCGGGGACAAGGACATATGACCCTCCTCACGTGGGCAGTGGCCTCCAGGCTGGGGAGCCTCTGCCGTGCCCCGGGGCCGACCAGGGTGGGGAGCCGGGCCTGCCACGGTGGCGCTGACCCTCCAGAGCTCCCCGAGGGGAGGCTGCCCACGTCCCCAGGGTCGCTGGAGCCGGGGAGGAGGTGCCGGCCCCTCGGGCGGCCCCGGGGAAGCGGGCGGGCGTGGAGGGGGGGGTCTGGCCGCCATTTCTCTTCAGCTGCTACAAAGACGGTCACTGTGGGGCCGCGCCGGCCAGCGCACAGATCGGCCTTGTTCTCTGCCTCTGCCTTCCCTTCTTCCCTCTGCTCACAAGGCACGAGGGGGAGGACTAGCTAATGACAGGCGGCGCCCTGCCCGGGTGGGGGCCTTTGTCCATTCACTCGGTGGCCGACGCTTCCTGGGTGCCTGCTCTGGGCTCGGCCTGCGGGGGCGGCCGGCAGCGGCAGGAATCCGGGCTCCTCCCTCTGGGCAGCCCAGGTCAGCAGAGCACCTGCCAGAATGGCTTGGGGGGCTGCGGGGGTGGGGGGTGGGGGGTGGGAGGACGTGCCACCTGCTCAGAAAAGAGAGAGCGGTGGGCCCCGTGGGGTCGAGCTGGAGGTGGGAACGAGTGGGTGAGGTCTTGAAGGGTGAGTAGGAGTTTGCAGTCGGAGCAGGTTTGAAGCGCGCCCCCGGACACGGTGCAGACAGAGGTGTGGGAGGGCGGGGAAGGCCTGAAGAGCAGCGGGCCCTGGACGCCGGCTGGCCCGGGGCCACCACCAGCGTTGACCCCACGCAGAGGTGGGAGCAGACGGGTGTCCGGGGAAGCTGCTCTGACCCGCCCACCGGCTCTGGGCCCAGCCAGAGACATCCGAGCGCCGCCCCCGGAGCCCAGGAGAGCAGAGAGGAATGCATTGGCCCTGTGCAGGGCAGCCCCCGGGGCGTCTGCCTCCGCCTCCGTCTTCGGGCCAGGATCGGAGGCCTCGTGCTCCTGCCTAGTTAGGGGGACGTCCACAAGGACCCGTGTTTTCACGCCAACCTCTGGAGGGTGGTGAGGGTGATGTGGGGGGGGGGGTGTCCGAATTCGTGTCCCTTTTCCCTTTCTGGAAGCTTCCCTGGCCCCACAGCTTCCTTTAAATGCCCTCAGAGCTCTCTCCCTGAGCCGGGAGGGCAGAGGGCAGGATGAGGGGGTGGGCGCCCGGTGGTTCTGTTGTAACCATGCTCCATTCTCAGAGCAGCCTCGAGAGCCGGGCCGTGTGCCCACCATACAGATGAGCAAGCTGAGGGTCAGTGAGGTAAAGAGACACTCGTGCTGGGCAGACCAGTGGGCCCTGGGAAGGGGCAGTGCTGCGACCCCGTAGAGACTCCATGGGGTACAGGGAAAGGGGGCCTCCCGAAGTCACAGAGGGACAGGAGGGTGACCAGGACACATGTGGCCTAGAGCAGGGCAGCAAGGCTGCCCACTCTGGCCCGGGAGACTCTGGTGTGTGTCCACCTTCCCGACCCTGCCCCAACTTTGTGCAGCTCGCTGTTTCTCTGCCCCTTTCTGCCCACCTCTCTCTGGTCTCTTTCCCTCCATCCCCCTCTGTCACCCTCTCCCGTGTTGCTGGCCACCCCCCCACACACACCTTCTTTGTTTCGCTCTTTTCTCCCTCTCTCTCTGCCTGTCTCTGACTCAGTTTCTCCTCCCTCCTCTCTCTTCCTTTGTGTGTGTGCATCTGTCTGGGTCCCTCTGTCCGTCTCTCCCACAGTCCCATTCTGCCATCACTGCCTGGCTGTGCTCTTGCCCTGTCTGTCCCTCCACGTCCTGCTCAAGGCCCAGGGGGTCTCTCGGCCCCTTTCTCCATCGCGCTCTCTGCTGTGTTCCCACTGCCACGGGCACATCTTGCTGGGTCTCATGATTTGGCCTCCGTGGTGCAGTGTCTCTGAGGCCCTGCCAGGCTTGGGTCACCGGCCGGCATGGACCGGTGCACTGCCCGCTGGTCCACCGTTGGACCGAGTGTGGCTGCTTCGGGGCTTCGGGGCTTCGGGGCTGGGCCGCGGAGCATCCCCTCCTGGTACCCCGGCTCCCGAACCACAGCTCACGGCAGCATCCCGTAATTAAGACATAAAAATCCATGATTTCCTCTGTGTGTTGGCAAACACCGGCCGGCTGCTAATGCAATCCTTTCTTTTAATGGATTCTTGAATTTAAATGATATGTAATTAAACGTAATTAGCTGCGTCCGCCATTCGCTAGGTGCCGAGCGCCGAGTGAGGCTGGCGAGCAGCTCGGTGCAGAGCGGCCTCCTTCACGGGCAGATCTCTTGCTCCCTCCCGGGGCTGAGCTCACAGCACTGAACGGTGCCTGGCCCAGGGGCCCGTGGCAGGGGTCTGAGGAGGGGAGCCACGGGCCAGCCACCCGGGGACTGGGACGATGAGCCGGGTGGGGTTTGCTCGGAGAAGTTCGGTTCCTTTGAGCCATCACGCTGACCTCACTGTTTGGGGTGCAAGCTGGGAATGCCATGGGAGCCGGGGGTGGGCCCCGGAGCAGGGGCCGGGGGGGGGGCGCTCCACACCTACACAGGCGCAACCCGAAGCCCGCCTGGCTGTCCCCCCTGGCTCAACAGCTCCCTCCTAGGCGAAGGGCAGGGGCACCCCCACCTCGCTGGCAAGTGGGGCTTTGGAGCAGCCCCTGGGCCCCAGGGATAGCTGAGGGAGCCCCAAAGGGCACCTCCAGGATGGCGCAAGACCCAAGCCCCCGCGCACAGGCCGAGCGAGAGGGGAGACCAGGGGGCCAGCAGCAGGGGAGCCGTGATGCCTGGGCAGGTGCCTCACCTCCCACCGGCCCCTGCCTGCGGGCATCTGGAGCGGTCTCAGGTGCGGGGACTGCCGGGACTCCGGGCCATCGGGACGTCCCCCTGGGTCCTGGTCCCAGCCTGCCCACCCTACCACTCCAGTGCCCGTGGTTCCACACACAGCTCCCCTCTTTGACTTCCCTGTACCCCATATACTGAGGTCTGTTCCCCCACCAGCCTGTGTGCCCAAGGCAGGGCCCAAGGCCAGGCCACCACTCCCTCTCCCTGCCAGCCCAGCCCCGCACACAGCGCGCTCCCCTGCGGCATCCGGGTTCTCAGTGATTGAGGGAAAGGTACTGGACGCCGCACCTGCTCCTCGCCAGAGCCTGCGCATGCGTCCTCTTACTACCTTTGTTGAGAGTCAGGGACAGCAAGGCACCGAGGTGTCAGGTCACGTGGTGAGTAGAGAGCCACGCTCAGCCTCAAGGCACCGGTGGAGAAACTGAGACAGTTCGCCTGGGTTCGGTTTACTGCCTATTCGGGTGCTCCGTCTCCGTCTCCGTCTCTGTTAAAGGGCCCGTCCCACCCACCCGCGCCCCACCTTGCCGAGCCCTGCGACCCCTGCGGTCAGAGCTGCCCTGAGGAGAATCCTGCCCCCCCCCGGGGCGGGGCCCAGTGATGGGGGCGGGGCCCAGTGATGGGAGCGGGCGGCCTGTATGGGGGAGGGGCAGCCGCACACTCAGGAGCCAGGCACGGCCAGCAGCACCCACCGGAGGCTCCTGCCCACCAGGAGGGCCCGAGTGGGGAGCGCAGGCTTTCCAGGGACGAAGGCCGTCCTGCAGGACGGGCTGTCGGCAGAAGCCCTGGGCAGTCGGCAGGCATGAGCGCCGTCCCGGGTGGACGAAAATGGAGAGGCCGGTGGGTGGCAGGGGGCCGGAACCGGAGGTCTGCAAGGCTGTGTGGTAGAGGCGGGGGGCGTAGCTGGCCGAGGCTTTGTGAGCCCAACGTCGCATATTCTTTTCACAGCAGCTTGAGGGTTGTACAAAGCAGGCTGCAGGCAGGATTTGGCCTGGGGGCCACAGAGACTGGCCAAGGTGACGGGACATAGATACCTCGTGCTTGTCAATTATGTGTGACTTCGTTACATGCCCGTATGTGTAGATGCGTAGAGAGCACCCTAAAAACAAACAGCGTGATGCGTTTTCCCCTGTGTGCCCCACCCCTGTAACTGCCACCCAAATGTTGCCAGCACCCCCGATCCTGTTCCCCCGAGAAGTAACCGTCTTCTGGCCCCTGCACCATAGAGACTGGTTGTGCCCGCTCCTGAACTTGGCGTAAATGGGTCCTCCAGCTGGGGTTCCTTGAGCCTGGCTCCTGCGGCCTGTCCTAAGTTTGGCGGGACCCCCATGCAGCAGCGCAGAGGGTCATTCCCTGGGAGTAGGACCGTCGCCTCGTTCTACCGCGTGCACACGCCACCGTGTTTCTCCGGCCCCTGTTGACGGACACTTGTGCAGTTTCCCCCTTTGTGCTCTTACCATAAAGCTGCGTGGAATGTTCTAGTACACGGGTTTTGGTGAACAAGCCGACGCATTTTTGTCGTGTGCGTACCTGGGAGTGAAATTGATGGGTCCGAAGTAGGTGCCGGCACACGATTTGGTGAACTAAAGGCCACGCCACATACAACCTTTCGACAGCGACAAGTATGTATTTCAGCGCTGCTGGGGATGATGGGTCTTAAGTTCCCGCCGTCGCCAGCTGTGTCTGTGATGGCAAGAGTGAAACAATCCCGTAGAACCCCGCACGGACGTGAGAGTTGTTCTTGCTCAAGTTGCAGACCCAGTGGTGGCGGTGAGGGTCCCCATGCGCTCAGCACCTGTGCTGTCTCCAGGGCTCCTGGTTTGGGGCCTCAGTCGTCAGGGTTGTGTGCACTGCCCTCTCCACTCCCAGGGCTGCCCCCGGGGCCCCAACCGCCCCTGGGGAGGTGGCCTCCAGGCCACCAGGCTGACTCTTTAAAACAAAAGGTGGTTCCCTTGCCCTGAAAGGACAGCCACTGTAGGGTAAAGTGCTTTGTGAAAAACAAACCCTTCAAAAGGGACAGCTTGGCTTTTAGGATGTTATCAGAGCCAGTGTCAACCACTTCCTTCCAAACCAGGGTGGGGGCTTCCGAGGTGGTGGCCTGACTGCTGGGAAGCCATGATTTCCTGCTTTCCCAGGGAGCTGGGGTCAGACCGTGGGGTGATCTGAGTAGCAGGTCCTCAGCGGTGTGAGGTTGCGCGGGGGGTACCCCCGCCCCACAAACTCCAGCTCGTGAGCAGTGCGGGAGGGTCTTCAGATCACCAGGACCTGAGTCTTAGCTCACAGCGCCAGGCTGCATGCAGCCCAAGGGACGAGGTCTCAGCCCTCCCCCCAAGTGTTCGAGACTTTTGGGATGTCCCTAGGAGGCCACCCCAGGTCGCTCCTGTGGCCAGGCTCCAGCCCTCTTACAGTTCCCCTCCCACGTGCCCACTGGGACCCCTGCTCCACCTCAGGACTCAGTCCACAGCCTCTCCTCCAGGAGCCCCCACATTGGCGTCCCTGGGGTGCCACCTGGGCCCATAGGCGTTTGCCTCAATGGCGTGGTCTCACTTCTCTTGTGCTTATCCTCCAGGCAGATCTCGGGACATATCTGGGGCTTTGGACAGTTCTAGCCCCCCAAATCCCACCCAGCCAGAGAGCTGCTTTGCCAGGAGCACCCCCCTCTGTGGTGTGAGAGTGACCTCAGAGGACAGGGACTGGTTGGCATGTGTACCCCTAGGGCTTGGATGGGGAGGCACTCAGAGCGGGGTCAAGCTCACGGCCCTGCTCTTAGGAGTAGGACATTTCTGCTGGTGGTGGGGACGGAGCAGGGCCAGTGGCCACTCTGAGCAGGCTTCGGATGGAAGGGGTTCGGAGAGGTGACCTGGGGGAGAGAACAGGAGGGGGGTGCGTGCACCCTGATGGGTGGTGGCTGAGACAGGGAGTGGGAGGAGGGGCGCATCCAGTAACCGGGTGCGGAAGGACCCGGAGGCCTCCTGAGGGCCCGTGCTAGACGCGGGGAGAAAGAGGCTCCACAGGGGTCACGGACAGTCTAACCTGCGCCCCTGCTCTCCAGGCCCAGTGATGAGCGGCATCCGGACGTGAAGGCTGATGGATACGTGGACAACCTGGCAGAGGCTGTGGACCTGCTTCTGCAGCACGCAGACAAGTGACGAGCCTCGTAGGGCGGCCCCTGCCTGGCGCCATCCCTCCCCTGGGCCCGGGCCCCAGGGTGCAGGCCAGGCTTGCTTCCCCCAACCTCCCATGGAGCTGTTCCTCCGGGCATGGCCTGCTGCCCCCTCCCCCAACCCGGTGAAGTCAGACAGTGGGACAGACCCGTCTGGGTGTCTCCAGACACGGAGAACCCTTGTCTCTGGGAACGCTCTCTAGCCGCACCCAGTCCTGTGAGTGTCCCGGCTGACTGGCCTGAGGGACCTTGACTCCCTGGTCCTCTGTCACACGTTCTGTGCATTTGACAGAGGGGCCTGGAGAAGGTGGGGGCTTCCTGCACCTGCCGTGCAGCCTGGGGCTGAAGCAGCCTCCCTGGGACGGCCCAGCATCCCCCGCTGGCCTCCTTGCCCCCACCCGGAGTCCGAGTGGCCCCTCGGCACCCCTTCCCCCTCCCCAAGAGGCACCTTGGAGCCCAAGGCTGGGGCAGCTCCCCGGGGACCCTGAAGACTGCCGTCCTACAATCAAGAACTGTAACCGTGTGGGTCAAGGCTGTGGGCCCAGAGGGTGCTCCGGGGCCCTAACTCGGTAGACATGAATGTGTCTTGCCCAGCGTCTGCCGGGGCAGCTACCGGTTAAATAAATAAACCGTCCTGACCCGACTCGGTCTCTGACTCCGTTTGACGTCTAGGGGGCCCGAGGAGGGGTGGGGGGTGCCCGGCCCTGGCCTGGTGCTGCCGCATGCTTGAGCCCGAGCAGCAGAGGCCCAGGGCCCCAGACACCCTCGCGCCCCATCCCGCTCCAGGAGGACGGAGGCCCAGAAGGGACAGCAGGCGGCCCCACGGGGGACAAGCAGAGCAGGGCGCATGTTGGCCAGCTGTCACGGGCCGTCCTGCGGAGGGTGGTGGTGAGCCACAGGCTTCCAGAATTCACTCAGAGCCGGGTTTCAGGTTTCAGAATCAGTCAGCTGAACAGATCACTTGATGGCTGTTTCTCCTCAAATCAGTCCAGAAGTCCCTGCTGAGTCTTGGGCAGCGACTGCACGTGAAAGAAGTCGTGGGTCCGTAACGGGGTTTCCACTCTGCGGAGGCAGGAGATGAAAGGCTGGACCCCGAGCCCTAAGTCGCCCTGGCAGAGGAGCCTAAGGCCCGCGGGGGCTGTGCTGTCCCCAGGCCGGCTGGTCACCATTAAATCAGGATTAAGAGGAACCAGTGGCCAAGTCTTTTCATCAAGAAGGGAGGCCACCGGTGGGGCTGGTGTCCGTGGTGGCGAGGGAGGAGGGGCGTGGGGCCTATTAGCTGGGAAGTATGCAAACCGCCTGCTCCTGGACAAGTCCGCTAATTACAGCTTGTTGGGGGCGCGGCGGGCCCGCGGTGGGCGAAGCGCACCAGGGCTTGGAGGGCAACGTCAAGAAGACGGGCTTGCCACGTTCCGGCCAGTTTGTCTTGCGGGTCCTTGGTTTTCTTCTTTCACGGGGTGCCCTCGCCTGCTGTCCTGGCTGGGGCTTGTGGCCAGGGCAGTGTCCCCTCTGAGGGCAGGACGCTGCTGTTCTTGGTCCACAGACCGGCTGCTGCCCAGGAGGGGGGACGGGGAGGGTGTCCGAGGGACAGTTCTGGGGGTGGTGGGGCAGACGCCTGCTGTGTCTGGCCGGAAAATGTGCCACCCCAGCTTCAGTGAAGGGGACGTCCACACTGTCCCCGTTTTACAGAGAAGAAGATGGTGGTGTGGACAGAGGACGAGCCCATAGGCTGGTGGGGGCAGAGCTGAGACTCAGACCAAGGTCTGACCCCAAGTCCTGTCCTTTCTAGTTCCTCCTACAGTCCTTCCGTGGGGGTGGCCAGGTGGCTGTGACTTTCTTGGTGAGCCTGCACATTGGTGTCCTCCATCTGGAGATGAAATGTTCTTCAGGACCGAGGTCCATTTGGCCCTAGCACGGGGGTCACCGTCCATAAGCCTCAGCTGCCTTAACTGTAAAAGGGGGGGGGGTCCTTCCTGAACAGACACACTTGGAGCCCTGTGGGGGGGCAGGCCACACCAGGATGCCCTGTCACCTGCTGCGGCTGACGACCCCTGTCCCGCGGCCCGGAAGGGAGAAGGGCGTCCCTCATGCCGGGGTCCTTCCAGCCGCCCACGGTCCACCTGCCACAGACCCTCCTTCCCAGCAGGCGGGAGCAGATCTCAAGCCACAGACTCACGTCACGAAGCCGCTGCTGTGGGTGGGGCTGGAGTTCAGGGCCGCCAGTGGCCTAAGTACCTATCTGCGGTCAGGAGAGGCACCAGACCTGCCGCTAAGAAACGGACCCTCTGAGCCCAGGGAACAGGCCAGGCTGGCTCTGGGGGCCACCGGCCCAGCCATGTCAGGGAGGGGGAGGGGCGGATGGTGCAGAGGGGAGGACAGTCTTGCAGGGTCACCTCCTTGGGGGCACAAGGGCTTCACCTACCCCCCAGACCTTCCAATGTAAGCAACCATGTGCTGCCGGCCCGGGGCCACTGTGCAAACCCGATTCCACCCGGGTTAATCATGCAGCAAGAGAGTTTAGGTCTCACCTCATGTCCAAGTCCAGGGCTGGCTGGATCCAGATCCCGAGGCATTCCCAGGCAACCTTGAGGCAGGGCCATAGCAGCCCCTCCCAAACTCCCCCAAGAAAGAAAGGAGGCAGCACGGCCCCGGGAGGACAGAACGTGACCGGAGGCTGGGAGCGTGGCTGGGAGTCTGAGCCTCAACACCAAGCCCGCCCGCCCGCCATGGGGCCCGGGCCGCTTCAGTGCTCCTCTCCTCCTCCAGACTGGGGGGAATAAGGCCCCTCCAAAGGCCTGGGCCTTCCTTCCAACCCTGCCCCTCTCAGGTGGAAAGTGGTGCAGTGGAGGGGACGCAGGGCAGGACACACGTGCATGTCTCCTGGGGCTCATGGTGCCCCCCGCCATGTCGGTGTGATTATCCCGAGGGCCTCTCCCTTTCTCTGAAAAGTACCCCATTCAGAGGGTGAACATATTGGTATAAAAAGAAACCGAAAATCAGAGTCTGCCCTCTGCCCTCTGCATTCCCTTCCAGCCCCCCTCCCAGCCTTCTTTAACACACTCCGGCTTGTCCCAGTCTGCCGTGGTGCCGGGGTCCGGGGCACGGACTCTCGTGTAAGCCCCGCAGGTGTTTCAGCCTGTGCACACCTGGAACCGCTCAGTCAGCACACGGCCTGACATCGGACGCAGGTGCCAGCTGGCCCGGCGCTGGGAGCCACAGACCCGTGACCCGACCTGACCGGGTGGAGGACCGCGTGCGCCGCCCCACGAGCCCGGCGCCGGTGCCCGGGGCAGAGTCCTGCTTTCATGCAGATCTGGAGGCACAGGAGCTCGGGCCGTGTCCTTCCCCTGCCACTGGGGGAGATGCAGGGTGGCCGTGGCTGGGCAGGCTGAGCGGAGAGCAGATGCCCCTAAGTGAGGCCAGTGGGAGGCTGGGGCCCAGCCAGGGACCTCAGCTGAGGAGAGCTGGAGGTCTGTCTAGGGCCACCCGGGCGGGGAACAGGAGGCAGAGTACCTGGGTCCCTGGGCCTTGGCCCCGCAGGGATGCCTAGGGAGAGGGGGAGGGGCTCCCCACCCCCCAAGCTTCAGCCACAGCAGCCGTGTTTCACTTGGGTCACGAACCCAGCGTTCTTACACCATCCTGGAACAGGGGCGGCTGCGAGAAGGAAAACCAGCCACAGGAAGAGTCCAGACAGAGGGCTCCGGTGCCTCACAGCCGGAGGGGCGTCCTCGGGACCTGGTGGGTGTTCTAGGCAGAAACTCTGTGGTTCGATTTCGTGGGCAAACGTTGGGTTACAGAAATGTAAACGAGCCTCTGAAGCCTGTCCTCGGCCTCCCGAGCGTGGCTAGCCGAGCGTCCGTGGTCTGGAGGGCCAGGCACGCGGACTGTGCGCCCCGGAGCCCACCCTGGGTCAGGCTGGGAGCGCCGGCCCCCCCGCCAGCAGGAGCGGTGCAAATCTGAGCCCTGCTGCCCGCGTGGGGAACGGGCGGCCCGCACCACGTCCTCACCTAGCCCATGGTGGGGGGGGGGCAGGCTGCTGGGCGCCGGGCCGGGCCTTCCCCAGCAGCAGCAGCACAACCTGGGGCGCACGGCCCTGCGGTGGGCCCAGCTGGCGACTCATGCGGACTCTGTGGAAGGCGGACTCCTCTCCCGCACCTGACTCGGGAATCACTCGGAGCCGGTGTCTCCACTCTGCCGTCCTGGGGTCTCTGGCTCCCCGATGGACAGAGAGGCCGGGCCCCTCCACCTCCAAACACGCACCCGTGTGCACACACGCACTGCCCTGGGGACCGGGCAGCTCGGACGGTGCCTCTGGAGGGCTCCTTCATGCCCACAGCTGTGGCCACGCACAGTGGCTCGCTCCCCTTCTCGCATCAGCTTCTGGAGAGCTGAGATGTCTGTTCGCCCCATCTCACCACCCTGACCCCGAGGCTCGGAGGGGAGGGAAGGGCCCGGCCTCGGCCCCTGCCAACCCAGAGCCACTGCTCCCGTGGACAGAGTGGGGAGCCACCAATCCACCACAGCCGACAAACCACGCAGCAGGCTCCCGGAGGCTGGGTACTGAACCAGGAAGCTTTATTTACACAGTAAGAGTAACAAGCAAATTCCTGAGAGACTAGAGCGGCTCTAGTGCAAGACAGTCGTGGCCCGCGTGGGAGGACAGGCAGCCGTGGGCGGGGGGTGGGAGGGGAGGCGGCGCAGGCCCAGTGCCTTCTGCACACATGTGGCTCGGCCCCCGGCGGGCTGGCCCAACGCGACTCGCTCCGGCTGCCTCACTACTGGGGTTCAGCAGCCCCACGGGCAGATGGCTTGGGAAAGCACGCTACAGCCCCCCAGCAGCCCCTGGGACATCTTCTCCACGCACTGAAAACACAACTTATTTGCCAAAGAGACTATGCTAGAACAGACTATCCTACCTAGGCTACGAGATCTCTGCTGTGGTCTGTGGGGGGGGGGGGTTGCATTATCTTTTCTCTTTAAAGATTAGGCAATGTCTTCTCTGACTGGAGCCAACGGGAGAGGTTTGACCAGCTGTGCGGCTGTGGCAAGATGCGGCGTCACTACCTGTACGGGGCGGGGTGGGGGGCGGAGTGCCCGAGCCACGACAGCCACGGCCCAGCTAGCCATGGAGTGTGCGTGACTTGAACCTCACGGGCAGATGTGGAGGTGCAGGCCGAGCCCACGGCAGAGCGTCCAGGGCTCTGTGTTAAATACCACGGAAGCTCCCTGAGACCAGCAGCGGCCGGAACCCCCCACCCAGGGAAGCCTCAGCTGGAGCAGGGAGCTCACGCGCCGCCCTGTGCACTAGGAGACCCATTTGAACATTGGGATTTTCTTTTCAACGTGGACTTTTCCTTTATTTAAAATTTCTTTCCGCGTACAAATTCACAAAACTTTCCTGCTACAAACGTTTTGATGACGAGTAAGGCTTTCTGAGAATGAAAATCTATGGATGATTGGCACAAGCGCCCCCGTGGCCTGGACGTCGTGTCTGCCCGCAGGCCCTGCGCCGGCCCCGGCCTCCACCGCGAGTAAGGCAAGAGGGTTTGTGGGAAACGGTAAGGCCACGGACCCCGGCCCGGCCCAGGCCCTGCGGGCAGACGGCGGCTCTTGTCAGTCCTGCGGCCGTAGCGGATGCTCCTTCTGGAGCAGGCAGGGACACATGCAACAGGGAGCCTCTCCTCCCCACCCAGCTCTCTGGGAGCCTCAACCCTGCGTTTGTCCTTCAGGGTCCCCGGGCAGGCGGGCGGCTAGTTCGGGCCTCCCTCCCAGCTCGGAACTCCCTGGGTCTCCTTCAGAGGCAGGAGCTCACAGGCATCCCCTAGGAGAGGCAGGGCCCGGACGCCGACGGGGCTCCTCATGGCGAGCCTGCCAGCCCGCCCACGGCCCCGCGGGGACAGGCACACGCAGCCAGAGGGCGCTCCCGGGTGAGCCTCCCTCCGAGAGCCTCCAGACCAGAAGTCCCGGCGTCAGCAGGGCCGAGCGGGACACGCCTGCCCGGACGGCGGGGCGGCACCTTCTGCGCGGGGCGGGCGCTCCAGTCGAAGGGGAACGTGAGACGACCGGAGGGCCTTTCTTTCTGGAGCAGAAGGGACAGTGGCCGCTCCCCGCCGCGGCTGCTGTGGGCTTGCGCTAGGAGCTCTGGCGGGAGTGAGGACAGCAAAGAGGGGCCTGAGGAGGCTGCAGGGCCAAACCCCGCCTGGGGCTGGGGTAGCTTTCGCCCGAAAGTGCCGCGAGACTGGGTTTGAGGGTCGACGGGACCAGCTTGGGCGGAGGCGGGAAGGCTTGGCCTTCCTTGCCACCAGGCCTGAGAAGGGGGAAGCCGCTGGCCGGTGGGGTATGCAGGCGGGTCGCCCGCCCCACAGCCCTGTGCCACACACCCGCCACCTCACGTGCCTGCCCGGCTGACCCTGAGGAAAGGCAGCCGGGGGGGTCACCACTCAGGCCCGTCTGGCTCACCTCAGTCCCTCACTGTGCTGTGGACCAGGAGATGGGGCCCCACCTCTCCTTCCACAGGAAGGACCTTTAAGAGGCCGTACTCCCTCAATGGCCCCTCTTGGTGTGCGCTGGGTGCCAGTACTGGGTGCCAAGGTTTCTGAGGACAGGAGTCACCAGCGTGTGCTCTCCCAATTCGTAACTCAACGACCCCCGCTGGCTTTGCTCTAAGAAGATGTGGCCTCTGTGACCCACTACGTGGCAGTGGCCTGCTAGATGGCAGGCCTACCCATAGCCACCGGCTCCCTGCTTAGGCTCTTCGGGGTCCTGAGGGGACGTGCCTTCGGTGGGAGCCACTGAAGGGTAACTGGTTCCGGCCCCAGGACCTTCTTTGTGTCCACACAACCGTGATGCTATCTGACCTGAGGCTTTGAACACAATCTGGGAGGGCCACTGAATTGAGATCTTCTCTACAAGCATCTTATGGCTGATTTTTAAGAACCACCACCCTAGAAATCAGAACTTGAGCACCACGCTTTTCATCGAGGCAAACACTGAAGCTGTAAGTACAGTTTCCCAAACAGGGTCTTTCTTTTGGGGAAAGAGAGTGAGACCCGTTCGTACTCACTCTGTGCACGTGAGGCCTTCGCTGTCCACAAAAGATGAGCAAAAGCGAGAAGACTACGAATGTGCCTTTGTTACGTGTCAGCAAACTCAAGAGAATACACCGGTTATTTTTAGCCGTGGTGGGGAAAGGAGCCACTTGCTCATAAGCCGACAAAATTGCTATTGTCTGAGGAAGATGCCAAGTTTGCTACAAGCCAGAGTCCAAGAGAGCAGAGCCCGTGTGGTGTGCCTGCCAGCCGGGCTTCCTGAGAGCGAAACCTCAGGGGGTCGGGGTTGGGGGGGGCGGGGCTCCCCTGCAGCAGGGCATCCGCAGGGGTGCCTGGAGCTGGGGACCGCGCATGCTCCCTGCGCTCTGTGCCCACAGCAGGGGCGCCCCGCAGAGGCGCTCTGCTCCCGTGGCTGAGCAGCAGGGGCGCTCGTCTGGGGGCGAGGGGCGCACCGGGATGAAGGCCAGCATCCCACCGACCAGCGCCAGTGTGCTTAGAACACGGCAGGCGGCCTTGCGGGTCCCTGGTCCAGGCCCCCCAGAGCAGCCCACAGGCCGCCTCCACCCCTGAAATGTGCACAGGGCCTGGGTGCACGGACCTGCTCAGCTCCTGCCTCCCGAGGACATTCTAAAGAGGTTGCCCGTTACTGGTGACCTCTCCCCACTCACCTGAATCAAGCTGATCCCTAGGGACAGGTTGGCCAGAGAATGGCTGCCACGTGCCAGCCTTGCCCAAGCGGCTCCAGAGCAGCAGAGAGCCACGGGGTCAGGCTCTCCACGCCACAGGAGAGGCAAGGAGTTCTGTCTTTTTGCCAACAGACCCACCCACATCTACCCAACACAGACACCTCTGACAAGCAGCCCGAGCTGTTCCCCAGGCCCCCAGAGGTCCGACATGGAGAGCCCCCCTACCCCAGCACCCCAGGGCCTCTGTCTCCCACACTTGGAATTAAGGCCAAATGGTTCTGATGTTACTACAGAGGAAAGCATCTCCCGAACCTTCCCAAGCCTGAAGCAGGGAGACCTGGGAGAGAAGGCACGGAATACAACGGAGCGAAGGAAGCTGTGGGGCCGACCCCCCGGAAATGAACCTGAGCAGGAGGCCAGGAAGGGCCCGACCCCGCCGGACGGCCCTGAGCACGCGCCTGCCCCCACCAGCCCCACGGAGCACAGAGTAGAGGACCCTGCGGGACCCGGCGGGGCAGCCGGCGAGGAACAGGGGGAAGGGCCCAGCCCAGGAAGCTGCTCTTGGGCTCCTGCGGCCCCATGGATGGCCGTGGCCGCTGTGCCGGTGAGGCGCGGGGGAGGGCGGCTCTGCGGCGTGGCCGGGCCCACGGGGAGCTCCCCGTCTCAACTGCCCGCCGCCCCTCAGTTCTTCTCTATCTGTTCAATGTCCAACTCGCCGTCCAGGGAGCAGGGGCTGTTCCCGGCTGCCCCGCGGTCCCGCCAGGCCGAGGCCGGCCCCCAACTCCTGGCACAGCCCTCGCCCAGGCCGCAGCCGCCCGACTCCTCGCAGCACTGCTCCTCCTTGCAGGCCAGCTGGTCGTCGAAGGCCGGGGGCAGAGGCTCGGGGACCGGGGTCCCGGCGGGGGTCCTGCCCCCCAGGCTGGAGGCTGAGGCCGAGAGCAAGGCGGTCCAGGACCTGGTGCTGCTGACGTGGAGGGCGAAGGGGCTGTGCGGGCCGCGGTCCTCCATCCCCGCACTCAGGCAGCTGAGGCTGCTGAAGGTCTGACAGTTCTGTGGGGAGACGGACACACGGGTCAGCGAGGGGCCCGCGCCCATCCCAAACCCAAGGGCTGCACGCCCCAGACGGCCGGCCGCAGCCCCTGCGGCGATCTGGTGATGGGTCCGCTGGGTGGTGGAGGCCCACCAGAGCCCGGCCTCCTCCATCACTGGGGCAAGAAGAGGGGCCGTCGGCCAGTCGGCATGAGGAAATATACCCCGGCCAGTGAACACCGGGTTAACACACACGAAATCCAGTTACCCACCAATGAGGAAAAGAGCCCGAGCTTGATACCACCCAGGCGAAGGGAAGCCGCGGCGGGAAGGCCGGGCTCCCAACCCCATGCGGACCGCCCTTCCCCAGGGTGAGCCGGCAGAAACGCAGCGCCTCCCTCCCGCCGGCCGTTCCAGCAGGCCCTCGCTCGCGGATGCCGCAGCTCTGCGGGCCGGGTCGCTGGGCTCGCCCACCGGGGGCCTCAGGCAGACCCCTCAGCCTCCCTGGCCCCGGCTGCCTCACCTGTTAAGAGGTGAACAATGGTCCCTACCTGTTCTGTAGGGCTCTTTGAGGGCCCAGTGGGAAACGGAGGCTGCCTACCAAGGGCTGCCTGTGTGGGGCTGGGGGAGGGAGGCAGCCCGGGGGCTCCCAGTGGCAGGTGCAGCTCCAACAGGACCCGAGGGTGCTTGGGGACACCTGTTCTCAAGAGGGGGCAGGCCCAGTCCTGTGCACAAGTGGGTGAGGTTAAACGCCTGCTTTTACCACAGAGCACGAATCGGGACAGAGGATTATGACAACTAGGGGTGCCCACAGCCTCGCTCTGGGGACCCCCCCAAAGGACCAGCAGCCATATAGTCTCCTCTCAAAGGGGACCCAAGGAGAGATGGGCTAGAGGGCAAAGGAGAGGCCTTTGGGGAGTGAGGTGGGGACCAGGAGCGCCGAGATCACGGGCGCGTCCCAAGGGCCCCGGGGTTCACACACACTCTGCAGTAAGGACGACTCTGCTGTCACGGCAAACAAGCTCAGCCGACGGAGAAGAAAAGCCGCCCTCTCTGGAGGAAGGTGGCTGTGCCTGTCGTAGACACGCTCATTGTTCCCGAATGCTCCGGAGCAAACTGGTCTCATGGGTTTGCTTTTCTTGGAATCTTTTGATTAACCAAGAAAGGTGAACCCCGGGGGGGCGGTGCTGAGGGACTCTGGGAGACAGCGCTGGGATCAAAGAGACAAAGAGAGAAGGGCCGGGCCACTGATGAGAGCTGTGAGGCTGGCCCAGGCCTGGTGGAAGCGCAGGTCACGGTTCCCGTGGACTGGGGCCCTCCCGTCCCCTGGCCTGGGGCGCCATGGGGTTCAGCGAGGCCTCCGTCCACACGGCGCGCATTCTTTTCCCCACCACTGCGGAGAGCTGGAGACGACTCCCAGACTAGAACATTACCTGACTCTTGGCAGGTGGAGGCCCCAGACGCCCGCGATGAGAGGATCTCGGGGGCCCCTTCTGCCTCCCGGCCACTCTCTTCTCCTGCCTAGACCTGAGCCAGGACAGAAGGAAGTGGGCGGATGGCCTTGCCTGGACAGGGTTGTCAACCCTCCACCTCAGCCCGCGTCCCCAGCTGCCCTGCGCACAGGAGCTGCAGAAGCGAGGCGGGGACGGGTCTGGAGCCCGGGTGCCCAAGGAGCCCGATCCGGCCCCCCTGCTGGGCTGCGCAGTCGGCCTCTTCCCCCTAGAGGAGCTGTGTTGTGTGAGGACAAGCCGTGAGTGGCAAGTGACACCTGTTACAGAGTAATAATGTCTGATGGGAGCCAGATGTGCTACGAAGGGGGTCACAGGCAGTGGCCTCGGGGATCACCCATGGCCGTTCACCTGCTGGGAGTCCCAACGTGGCAACAGTGGGAAGGCTGGCGTAAACCTGAACAGGAAATGCTCCCGAGTCTGCGTTCACCCTCCCTGGCTGCTCGGACTGCCCCACCCACAGACCCCAGGGTGGGAGGGGCAGCAGGGTAAAGGTGCAATTGGTGGGGGGGGGGGTGGAGGACTCTGCGTCTGGCTTTATGGCAAATGTGACAGTCTGTGTCTGTGCACTGATCAGGTTAAACATTAGCCACACCAGCAGCAGGGCGCTGGGGACCCCAGTCTGCTGCGACCTTCCTGCCTTTGCCTAATGTAGTCCCTGGAGAGAGCTGAGGAAGGATAGGCTATCACAGACCTGGGCTCTGCCACCAATGAATACCAAGGTTTCACACAAGACCCTCCAAGCTACGGACCTCAGCCCACCCGGCAGATAAGGGGTGGGCCCAGGGCACCTGGGGCCACCCTGCTGCAGCTATCTGGGATAACGGGGTCCTTTCTGCTTTGCAAGAGGGCAAGAATCTGCCAGGTGTGGTTGGTGAATGTTGTCACAAGCATACCCCAGGGTGTCACCAAACCCCACCCCCCAGAAGTCCTCAAAGGCACCTGCAAAGCCAATGTCACCTTGAAAACTTTGTTGACTCAAAACTCAGCCATTTCAGCCCCAGTCTTGGAAAAAACAAGACCAGCCCATTGAATGCCCCAGCTGGTGGCAAGCCCCACCTGCCAGGGAGGAATGTGACTGACACAATGTGGCAGTGTGCGTCCTGCCCAGACTCCATCCCGGGTGAGCCTACCCTGTGCCGACACCCAGGGCCCAGGGCTACCTGGTGCCCACCGCGCCCTGGGGGCAGGGTCCTGCCCAGCCTCTCCTGGCAGCTCACACTTCCCAGAAGCCCGGCTCCCACAGAAGAACGCTGCCCGGGCCTGTTGGAGGCCCGGAGGCCTGCGTGCCCTCAAAAATGTCTGGGAAAAGCTGCTAACAAGTTCAAAGCGCCACGTGAACACATCATTCCATGGTGAAATGGTTGCTCCGGGACAAACAGTCCCCCACCCCAAACTCTGCTCTCCTGAGGCCCAGCCCTGGCCCAGGGATTGGCCACCCACTTGGGCACAGGCCTGCTCAGGTAACCAAGATCAGAAGCAGCCATCGCTGTGGCCTCAGGCTAGTGGCTGGAAACACTGCTCAGCACCCCAGTCCTAGAGTCTGGGGCAACTTCCAAAAGGAGCCCCTAAATGTCAAGATCTTCCCATCAGACCCGCCAGACCTCAGCTCTAGCCAGCTACATTCCAGCCTACCCCAACCGTCCCCCGGGGTTTCACAGCCAGGAGCAATGGGCCCCTCTTCTGCATTCCTACATCCTCCTGGGTGGGAGGCCTTGGCCCGGCCCTGGGGACAGAGACAAAGGTCCTCACCTTCCGCAGTGCAGCCCCAGTGAAAGTCTGGGTGGTCCTCCTTGCAGACAGAGGCCCACCAGATCCTGGGCAGCAAGAGCACCTCACCTGCCAGGCCCAGTTCCCTTCTCTACGCCCAGTCCCTCCCCCGCCCCCCAACCACCCACGTTGTGGAGGGTCCAGGAAGGTCACAGTCCCTCCAGATGGACTGGTTTCCTGCCCCCAGAAAACCCATGTTACCTCAACAAACACAGCCCCAACTTGCCGTACGCACCAACTTGGGCCCCAAGCTCACGTCCCTCCTCGAGTGTCACTGCTTTAATGCTAGCCTAGAGGGGCACAAGGGAGGGAATCCAGAATCGTCTACAAGCTGAACTGCACCACAGGCTTTACCAATAAAGACCCAGAGCATTAAGTCTGGCGGGTGGGGAAACAACAGACTTCTCTGAGAAGAATTCCAGGACGCCAGAGGGTGGAGGAAGGGGTGGGGGGATCCCACGCAAGGACAAGGGCAAATGTGGGCTTTTGGAGTGCCAGGTCCCCTTTCTCCTGACTGTCCTACCCTAAAGAGGGCAGGCTGTTCTCGTTCCCGTCTCCCTGGCCACCCCCCAATGCCCTGAACCGCCCCCCCCCCCCGGCCCTCAACCTAGCACAGGCGGTGGACCAGTCAGGACAGAGCTTCTGGAGTTGGAGGAAGTGGGCCCGAATCTGGCTCCCCAACTGCTGACTTTCCAGAACAGCAATGCGGGTCCTGGCCAGAGGCCAGCTGCAGGAGCACGGCCGGCTGTTTGCCGGGACCCCTTTCCTGGGCTGTTCTGTGTCCTGGGCATAGTGTCCCCACAGAGCGCGACTTAGAGCCTTACAGCTAGCGCTGACCTGGGACAACACATGCCCCCGAGGCACACGCCTTCCCAGACGAGCCCTGCGAGAGCCCCCAACTCCGGCTTTGGATGCTGGACTAGACAAGCACACCTGGCTTTTCCTCCGTTGAAGCCTGTCCCCCTCTTTTCAATCCAGCTTTACAGATCTCTCCATGGCACAGATTTTGAGGAAGCTACCTCTAGTCCCTCTAGAAAGAGGGCCCCAAAGAAGCCCAACTCACAAGTCAGGATCATGGGACCCAGAGCCGTCCTGGCCTGAGCTGCCCGGAGCCTTGCAGCCGCTCTGCTGGAAGTTGCTGGGTCCGGGGCTCTGGCGAAGCAGAGGCATTTCCTTCCCAAACAGACACTCTGATGAGAACGGAACTCTCCGAGCATCAAGAGAACACCAGACCACGAGGATGGCTAGCGGCCTGGAAGTTTTCTAAGTCTCATTTATGCTGGAAGTTGGCATAGAAACAACTAAGGAGGCAGGACATGAGATTTCCTGGGGGTGGGTTTGTCCTTTGTTGTTGTTGCTGTTGTTTTTAATATCTCAGAGAAGAGAAAAAGGTCCCAGCACATGCTGGGCCAAACAAGAATCCATCTCTGGCAAATCTGAATTTTGCAGGAAGGCCAGCTGTCTCAGAGGAAGCCCCGAGGCCCAGGGAGTCAGGTTGGGGTGGGGGGGGCAGCTTCTGCCAAGGCTGCCCAGGGTCAGCACTGTTGGGTGGGGGGCAGCGGGGTGACACGCTGGGGCTGGAGAGACCTGAGCCCAGTGGCACGGCCTGTGCTGGGCACTGCTGCTCGGACCCTATAAAGGCTGGCCCTTCGCTCTGTGTCCCTTATCATTGTGCCCCTGCCACAGCCCAGCTCCCACTTCTGTGCAGGGCGGGTCAGCTGCTCGCCCAGGCTTGTGTCAAGGCCCAGCCCATTTCTATGAAACGATTACCTTTGGACTCTACAAGAGGCAGCCTTTTCTAGCCTGGACTGTTTCTCTACCCACAGGAATAAGGGAAACCCAGATAGGCCCACAAAAATAGGAAACAGAGTTACCCCAAGGGGAGCCTTTGGGGCCCAGTGAGCCCTGCTGATTTGGCATTGGCTACCTGGGGCTCTCCCCCAGATCACAGGTTCTAGAATCAAAATCCCAAGGGGCCAGCAACTATCTTTGGGGCATAATGACGGCCCTGGCAGTTACTAGGATGTCCCTGGCTTCCCGGGGCACCGCTTCCACAATTTACTTCCGCAGAGGCCACACATGTTTACTGAGCACCTCTCTATCTGGCAGGCTCCCGTTCACCCACCAAAACCCGTCTTCGCATCATCCCCTCCGGAAGCCATCCATGAGCCTGTGTGTGCCATGCCTCGCCCCACGCAGCCCTGACCCTGCACCCCACTACCTGGCTCGGGTGCCAGGTCATGGGAGGAGCTCAAAGCAGCCTTGGGGGGATAAGGGAGGACACTCGTGGCGAGCCCCACCTGGCTCAGCTTGTGCGCCTGCGCAGCCCGGAGGGCCCCAGGCTGCAGTGGGCAAGAACAGGCCTTGGTGGCCCAGAGCCCAGCAAGTCCTCTGAATGGTGTCCCCCTTCCTGTCCCAGGCCACACTGTGACAGACACGGTTTCTGCACCGGGACCCCAGGGGGCAGATGGCCTGCCCGGACACAGAAGGTGTGAAAGCCAATGCGAAAGGGCCTTCCAGCACTCTGGCAATCAGAAAACAAACATTTTGTTTCTGCGGCATGCGTCCCAGCCAGCACACACTCAGGACAGGACTTGTGAAACCACCTCGCTCGGAGGTTGGTGTAAGGAGAATTCCTTGCCTAACAAAAGTCCAGGGACCTTTCCAAAGCACACAAGGGCTCTGGCAGGGGGCCAAGGCTAACATGCTGCTGGGATGCATAGGGTGTTGGGGGGCAGCTCCTACAGGAGCAGGACTGGAGGGCATGGAAGGACATGGTTTCTGTCCAGATGCCTGGAGCTGGGTGATCTGAGGGCCACATCGGGGCACAGGGAGCAAGGACTACAGAGTATCGGCCCTTGCAGCTCTGTGTCCCTGTTCTAAATAGTGGCTTCCGGAGAAAGAGGATCCTTTTTGGAAAAATGAGCAAATTGTCAACCAGTTTAACAACTGCATTTTGCAGACTAGCAGACTGAGGTCAAGACCAGGGATAGGACTCGCCCCCAGTCGCATGCCTAGTTGACATGCAACCAGACCCCTGACTTCCAGGCTGTGCTCAGGAGAACAGCTGATCCTCAGGCAGAGCAGCGGCCCAGAAAAGGCTAGACAAGCCAGGACTGGAATCCCAGCTCCTGGGTGCCCTCTGCGGAACCCTGGCAAATCATTAAACTTCTGAGCCTCAGTTTCTCATTTGTACCAGGAGGCTAAAAAGAGCCCCAAAGTCATAGCATATCTGGAGAAATGATTGCAATGAGAGCACCAAGGAGGTCCATGAAGGTGCTGGCAAACCTGAGCTCCTGCCACCCACCCACCCCCACCCCACCCCGCATTTCACTCGGGCCCAGAGGGCTCAGGTTTTGGAACAGAATCTATACTACAGGTGGCCAAATCCAACTTCCCTTTTAAAATTTTTATTTATTTGAGACAGAGTATGAGAGAGAGCATGAGAGCAGGGTGGGGGCAGAGGGAGAAGCAGACTCCCCACAGAGCAGGGAGCCCAATGTGAACTTGATCCTAGAACTCTGGGATCATAACATGAGCCGAAGGCAGAGGCTTAACGAACTGAGCCACCCAGGTGTCCCCAACTGCCCTTTTTTTTTTTTTTAAAGATTTGATTTATTTGACAGATCACAGGTAGGCAGAGAGGCAGGTGGTGGTGGGGGGGAGCAGGCTCCCCGCTGAGCAGAGAGACCGATGCGGGGCTCGATCCTAGGACCCTGAGATCATGACCTGAGGTGAAGGCTGAGGCTTAACCAACTGAGCCACCCAGGCGCCCCCCCCCCCCCCACAACTGCCCTTTTTAATCCAAACCTGCTTTCAGAAGTAAGAAGACACGGCAGTGACGCAAAAGGTAAAATCTCTGGGAACAGAAATGTAAAAACTGGCCAAAATGATACGAAGAAAACCGTCAAGAACACAAATGCAGGCTTGCACGAAGTAGAGTAACACGGTGTGCTGTAGACAGGAAGACTTGGACCTCAAAAATGTGTAAATTCTCCCCAAGTGAATTCCTAAACTGAATGCAATCCCAATGTAAAATATCAATAGCACACAACCCCCCCCCCAAACCATCTTCAAACAAAGTGATTCTCAAGTTTTTTAATGGAAAATAAACAGGAGGTGTGCCTGGGTGGCTCAGTGGTTGAGTGTCTGCCTTTGGCTTGGGTATGATCCTGGGGTCCTGGGATTGAGCCCCGCACAGGGCTCCCTGCTCAGTAGGAAGTCTACTTTTCCCTCTTCCATTCCCCCTGCTTGTGTTCCTTCTCTCACTGTCTGTCAAATAAAGAAATAAAATCTTTTAAAAAAATTTTTAAAATTAACAGGAGAGATTAATCAGGAAAACTGTATGGAACAGAGGAGACACTCTACCAGATGCTAGTCTATACACGAGAGCCTTAATAATGAAGAGTTCCCTACCACGTGAGGACACGCAGAGACTAAGACATTCCCTCAGTCCCTCAGCACCCCGTGCAGGTGGCATCTCAAAGCAGAGAGTAAAGAACGGAATTTTCAGGCACTGGTGTTGAGATGAATGGGGGCCATTAACAAAGAAAAAGCAAAAGAAAAGCTGGCTCCATACTCAGGCTACATCCATGATAAAGTCCATCCACGTGGGCCAAACACTGCAGTATAAGGCCCAGAAACATGGGAGAATTTCTGTATAATCTTGAGATAGAGGGACCTTTCTCAAACTCAACATCCAGATCCATAAAATAGTAAATTTGATAAAAACATAAATGGGTCCCAAAATGCCACAAGCACCAGAGGGAAGGTAAAATTGTATGGCCACTTGGGAGAACAGTCTGGCAGTTTCTCAACATGTGAGACCCAGAGCCACCACGTGACCCAGCACTTCCACCCCTAGGTACATACCCAGGAGAAGGAAAGACACGTCCACACAAACACGTGAGCACAATGTTCACGGGAGCGTCACTGACCACGCCCCCAACATAGAGACAACTGCGCTGTCCACCCACAAAGAATGGATCAGCAAGATGCAGTCTGTCTGGATGACAGAGCACTGTCCGGCCATAGAAGGAAGAAGCCTTGATACCTGCTGCCACAGACGGGACTGTGGAGACACCAGGCTGAGTGAGGAAGCCACACGAGAGACCACGTGCCACATAATCCCATTTACACGGGAAGTCCAGAACTGGCGACTTCCGGTCCAGAGGGTCGATTTTAGGTTGCCCGGGGCTGGGGGGGGGGCGGCTGAGGGTGATGGGAAGTGACTACGGGGAGGTACAGGGCTTCTTTTGGGCATAGTGAAGTGTTTTAAGATGGGCTACGGTGACCCACTGGCACACTGACGGGAATATACCAATTCAGGAATATATGAAAACCACTAAAATGTGTACACTTTTTTTCCCCCAAGATTTTTAATTTATTTTTTAAACGCATTTTTAATCTCTACACCCAACATGGGCTCTCACTCACTTCCCTAAGATCAGGAGTCACAAGCTCCACCCACTCAGCCAGCCAGGTGCCCCTGAACTTGTACACTTTAAATGAGTGGAGGGCACAGCACGTGAACTGTATCTTAATAAAGCTGTTAAAAAATGGCAAAAGCGAAGTCCAAGACAAAGAACAAATTAGAGATCAAGATCTATAACTCATACGCCAGGCAAAAACTCATCTCCCTAATCCACCACTGAGAAGAAAAAGAGCAATAATAACTCAACTTTTTTAGACAAATGAACCCAGCTCAGGACGCCGGAACAGCTTTCAGAGAGACAAAGAACAGAGGCCTGACTGCTAACAGAAAGGCAAACTAAGATGACACGGAGAGACCATGTGTCACTCACCCACTTGGCAAAACGCACGTGTGGCCAATGTGTGTCGGTGGGGACACGGGCCACCTGCAGAACCCGTCAGGGTGCGTGGCTCCTACAACGTCACTGGGGCCACACCCTCGAGGTGACACACACATGCCACCTGTGGCCCAGCGGCCCTCCTGGTGGACTGCATCTCCAGGAGGACCCACCTGCCATGTCTGAGAGGACACAGGAGCTCCAGAGCTCACTGCTGAGCATGCCCGCACAGGCTTGGGGGCCCAGGAGGGTGGCCTGGGAAAGACGGGCCACAGTCACAGGACAGGACATCCTGCAGCTTGGCTCTGACACGGAAACACCTCCTGGGCCTACCATTTTAAGAGAGCAAAGGGCAGAAGAGTAGATAAAGCAGGCTATCTTTTGTGTAAGAGAGGGGGAAAAAAAGGGAAATTATCATCTGCTTCTTTTTGCATAAAGGAATTCTAGAAGGATCACAAGAAACAAAGTAGCAGTTAACCTGAAGGCAAGACTCTCCACTATTATTTTAATTTTTGAACACATGAAGGTACTATCAAAAAACAAAATATATATGTATGTGTGTGTTAATTTTAAGAGGAGAATACACACTGAGTTAGAAATTCAGAGAAGGATGACCCACAGGCCCAAATCTTATTCAAATGGTCACTTCCATTTTCAAAAAAAAGGAGGCCCCCCCCATCTCCACATTAAATCATTTTGATGTTTCTCCATCAAAGTTCTTTTTGACTTTCCTTCTTATTGGCAGGAATGAGGCTTGTACATTTCTGAAAATGGAACTCTGCAAAACTGCAGGAAAGAAAAGCCCCCACCAGCCCCAAGTTCCTGCACTTAATAATCACCAAATTAAATCTGAGGTTCATACAAGCATGGGATGTGAAAACACCAGGAAGCGCGAGCCCTGAACGGGCGAGCGGGCCACACATGTGCCAGACATCTGCGTGTGGGTGGCCGGCGAGCGGGCGTGCTCATGTGGCTGGTGGGCGCTTTCACAGAACACAGCTGGCGGGGCCGGGGGATCCCTGAAAAACATCTCACTGCTGCAGAGGTTCACGTGGCTCCCTGCCCGCCGGGCAGAGGCTGGTTTGGGGCTTCCTGCTCCAAGGGGAGCAGGGCCAGGCTTTGTGGGCAAACCCGAGGTGGGGCTGGGGGGCTGCTTGGTTCCCCAAACCCCTGCTCTCGGACGCGACGCCGCCGTCCCCCGTGCGGTTTGGTGGGTGTCAGCCGCTCGGAGCAGCTGCCCGACCCTGCCAGTGGGGGGCGCTATGAGGAGGCTGCGAGTTTGCCAGAAGCGGGTGGGGAGGCTCGGCCCCTCGAGCCTGCCACACTCCAGCCCCGGCACCCGGGGGAGGGGACTCTAGGACACACGCCAGAGACGGACATTTGGGCCTGGCGTCCAGGATCGTGCTGTGCGGCCCGGAGCCCCCGTTTCCACCTGCCGTCGTCGTATTTCTACATCTGACAAAGAGAGGAGAAGCAGAGACAAAGTCCCAAGTGTCAAATTCAGCCACACTTCCTGTCAGCTGGGTAGGGCAGACGGCTTCTTTCCTCCCCGGCAATAAAATCTGAACCATGAAGGTAAGCAAACGTTGCAGGAACACAACTACCAGATTTATCACATGGAAAACTACAGAAGTGACATCGAGAAGCTCCTCTCGGGCTGCCCCTTTCAGCTGACGAGGGCTCCCCATCGTGGGATGAGCCTGGCTTCCCAGTGGGTACCCACACCCCTGCTCGCTCCCAGGAGCCAGCATCCCGACTGGTCACAGACAGCACGGGCTCTCCTCCCACTCGGCACTTGTCGATGTAGCCACAGTGGGAGGGCAAACCTGGGGAGCAGGGATGTCCTGGAGCCCCGAAGAAGGGGTCCCCTGCTCTGCCAAGCTCCTCTGAGAAGAGGCCCCAGAGGAGGTGCACAAAATGTCCAGCTGCCCTCACTTTCGCAGCATGAAGTTGGGCTCCTTCCCCAAACCCAGAGAAGCTCCTCACTGACCACAAAGCTGCCCGTGGCAGACGACCTGGGCCCCCTCCCAGATCTGTGACTCGGTCAAAGGATAGGAATCCGAGGGCGACGGCTCCCTGGGAAGGCGCTGCAGGCAGGAGAACGGTCTGCAGAAGGGGCATCAGACACGAAGTCCAGGCACGGCTCAGGAGGGCCCCGGGCAAACCCGCCCTGCTCTGGGCCTCCATCTGCCCTCTGTTCTGGGAATGGGTGAGTCCCAAGGGTCACCCCTGCTGGCTCGGCCTCCCAGCCGGCTGCAGAAGGCAGGAGGCAACAAGCATCCTCCGAGGACAGTGTAACCCAGGATGCCCCTGGGGGGGACGCAGGCACCTGGCCTCGGGGTCCAGCCTGCCATACGCCGGGTGTGCCCTGGGCAAGTCCTGCCGGCTCTGGGCCCATCTGCGCAATGACAAGAGTCGCTCTGCCTGAGCCCGGGGTGTCCCCGCCCTGCCCTGGGAGGCCGCTGTGCCCAACCAGGTTTGACACGACTCAGGGCCTGGCCCCAAATCCAAATCAGAACTCTTCCTCGGCCCCAGGGGCCGCAGACGGCCACTCTGAGGCCAGACCTTGTTCCAAGCTCCAGACCTAGGGGGTCCCGTGAATGTCCTCATGGGCCTCTCAGCTCATCGGGGCTCAAACCTGACCCAGCACTTTCCTCCTCGAGCCTCTGTGAAGAGTGAACACCTCACTGCAGCAGCCCCGGCAGCCCTGTTCCCACCTCGCCCGCGGCCCCCCTGCCCCCTCAGCTCCCTCTGGGGCTACCTTCCCCCAGCCAGGATCACCCTGTTCACAAACCTCCTTCTCCCCCTTGGAGCCCAGCCACAACACCCTCCCCAGCCTCCCGCACGCTGTCCTGGAGACCCCGGGCCCACACCCACGGGCTGACCAACGGGCTCGGGAGGGGCGGGCTGGGCTGTCGGGCACAAGGCTGAAGCGGCCACCAGCTGCGGGGAAGCCCCGCCCCTGCCACCAGGCCGGGTCTCCCTCGGCTCCTTATGCAACTTAAGCTTCGCTTTCCCCGTCTGTAAAATGGGGAACTAAAACTGCTCTCGTGGGGCCGTGATGGCGATGAAATCAGATCACATGTGGGCCAACTCCGTGGGATTCAACACCGCCTCACGGTGCCCAGCTGTGCCTGGATGGAGGTGCCAGGAGGAAGCAGCGGCGGGAGAGCTGTTCACCCATCCGGACTCACGGTGACAGCAGAATCGCAGGCAGGCTGGGCAAAGGGGCGGCGTGGGCCCACACTGGCCACCAGAGCCCCGTGGGGGCGAGGAGCAGCAGCGGCCCAGCCGGGCTCAGCCAGCATGTCGTGGCTTGCCCGAGCCCGGCAGGTGGCCACGGACATGCCTGCTGGCCTTGGGTGCGGCAGGACATTCCTGGGCACATTCTGCTTCTCAGGGCCGGCTGTCCCCACCCGCAGAGCCAAGATGAATGGCAGGGACGCAGTGCATGGGGTCCCGGTCCTCCTAAGCCCCAGAGGCCCCATGAGAGGACTGCCTCACCTGAGGGCTTCACTTTGGGGTAGGGCAGAGAGTCTCCAGGGGGACTCATCCTGGTCTCTTGCCCACCAGTGCCCTTCCCAGGACGACCTGCATTCCAGTTCCCGCATCTCGGAGCAGCTGGACCAGCAGACCTGGCTCAGAGTCCCAACTCTGCCCAGTACCCCATGGGCCGCCTGAGCAGGTCTCATCCCCTCTTGCCGGCTCCTCTGAGCTGCAGGGAAGAATGACTGGAGCCACCGCAGGAGCCAGAGGGTGCACAGATCTGGGAGGCTGCGCTGTGCTTACTGGACTTCTAGATGCTCGTGGCCACCAGCCCCAGGCACGCCTCGGTCTCTGCTGACCGGGCACCCCTAGCGCAAGGGCTCCTGGGCTGCAAGGATGGGGCAGCGTGGGAGGGGGCTCTGGGTTCTCCTACAGGACCAGGCCAAACCTAGCCAGCAGGAAATCCAGAGTCCAGGCCAGGAGCAGGCATCTGGGAGACACTGCCTTAAAGGGCACTAGAGGTGCCAGGAGGCCCACAGAGGCCTGTTGAGGAGGCCCAGCTTCAACAGAAAGGGTGTGGCCTGGAACATACCCAGATAGACGGCAGCGTCTGCGTTCTCTAGCTTAGCGACTCTGGATGAGTCATTTCCACTTTTAGAGCCAGGATGGGAATCACGACCCTGACCTCGTGTGGAAGGGAGCGTGTGGATGGCCCCGTTAAGGCATCCCTGTGCCGAAAGAATATAGTTCCCACTGGGAGGCCTGACCACCGACTCCGGAAGCGCTGGCCAGGGCGGGTCTCCGTCTCTTTGACTTTCTCAGGGACACACCTCGGCATAACTGTTAATTTCCTGATAGGCTTATTTTTTCCCTTTCTATTTTTTCTCCTTTGTTCCTTACTGTTTAAATGTTTGGCAGGATACGCAAACACAGCACCCACATCTCAAGAGGCTCCTAGAAGGCCCAAGAAGCCCTCACCCTCTGAGCTTATCTACCTGAGGTGGATGCCTAGGCCCCCCCCCGGCCCCCCCGCCCCCCCGCCCCCGAGGGACAGGATCCGCCGGCAGCCCCATGTATGCCTGGACAGCCCAAGGCTGACTCCGCAAACTCCAACAGAGGGGGCAGTGGCTGGGCCAGGCTCAACCCAGCTCTGTCTGGTCAAGGCCTGTGCCCTTACCCATCATGCCACAGAAATTCAGAATAGAAACCCAACCTAATTTCTATCCACCTAGAGCCACCAGCCATCATCACCTGGTACTGATAACAATTCCAAAGGGACAACAAGGGCTCCCAAACAGCTTCCGGGGAATGTGCAGGGCTGGGAGCTGCCCTAAACCACTCTCAAGTCCAGACATTTCTTCATGTGTCGAAAACTGACTCACAAGGCTGAGCGATCGTCAATTCCGCCCGTCATCCCCTGGAATCTTATCTTGCTCGGGAACAAAGTCAGCATTTCTGGGGGCTCATTCTTGTGTCCTAGCAGCTGTGGAGCCTCTGATGACAGCGGGGCTAATGTTTACTGAGCATTTACGGCGAGCTTCTTCACAGGGACTGCCCTCTGAACCCTCACAACCACCCCGGTGGGGGGGCGCTGCGCCACTGGTGTCGGAGGGTCCAAGGCCACCCGGGGAGCAAGCGGGGAGGACCTGAACCCCGGCGGTCTGCCTGTAGGGCCGGGTGCCCAGGTGCTGTAAGGAGAGAGACAGGGGAAGGACAGGGCCTCCCTGATCCGGGACACCAGGGAGGCGGCAGCCAGGCAAGAGGCCGCGGTGAGAGGGTGCGCCCAGGCTGACCCCACACGGGGCCAGGCCCTCGGCCAGATGGGAGGAAAGGGCAAAGGCCGTGAGTATATTACTTTCCTCTGGAGCCCTCCCCCAGGTGATGAATGATGTGTCAGGGCGAAATGGCTGAAAGCGCAAGGAGGCGGCAAACCCGCAAGACAAAACAAAAGGAGGCAGCCGAGCGCCCTCACAACATCCTCCACACGCACAGAATCCCAGGCTTCCTGCCGGGGGCTCCAGGCCGGCCCTCGCTCCCTTCTCTCCCTTAGATATAAATGCACGCATATGCCTGTGTGTGTGCATCTGTCTCCCTCTCACACACACACACGCACACACGCGTGCACACAGCACCGCCATCTTGTAACTGCTTCAAGATGCTGTAATTCCTACGCTGATGATGACACAGTCCGTTTGACTCTGACCCCCAGTGGCCCTCCCGGTGCAGGAGGGTGAGGCGAGCCGCAGTGGGACACAGGACGTGCCCACCACCAGACGGCCAGCTTCCAGGCCTGGGGCCCCGGCCTCTGGCCTCACACCAACACTGGCTGAGCCCAAGTCAGGAAATGAGCCTACTTCTCTCTTGCAAAAATAAAAATGTGTAACACTTTGGAAAAAGCACAAAGCCCAGGGGGAAGTCCCTCACTTTCCATCTGCAAGTGGCTGCCACAAAAGGGGCAGCCACACTGTGTGTCATGGGCAGAGGCCCGCGTTCACCCGGAACGGGGGGTCCAGGTGAAGAGCCCAGAGCCATGGGGGCCTCGAGCGATAAGGTTCTCAGATCCCTGCGGGAGCTGCCACCACAGCCTAGGACAAAAGCAGACAGAGGATGACCCACCCCCAAGAGAGGTCCCTGCCCCGCACCGTCTTCCACCCTCCGCCTTCCAAGCACAGACGTAGGTGGGTCTTAAGAAAACCAGCTGCTGACATGCTCCCTTTAACTGTGCACCTGCTAAGTGCAGGCAGCAGAGACTCCGTGCCCGTGGCCTCACTTGCTCCCCTAGGACCCCCAGGAGGGGCCCCCCAGGAGGCAAAGTTCAGCCTCCACTTTGGGATGAGGACGCTGAGGAGCCGGTAAGGTCAGTGAGCAAGAGTGGCTCTTCTCCATCTGAACGAAATGGCGTGTGCATACAGCACCCTGCGAGCCTCAGGGGACAGTGAGTCTGGGAGGCCCTAACCGGCAGGTCACTGCAGTTGCAGCCAGTGGTCGTGTCTCTGGGCTCAGGGCACGGGGTGGCACACACCAACTGTGCCAAGGCTTAGCAGCAGTCAGCCCAGCAAGCAGGTCAGGGATCCTAACGAGGCTGGGGCCCCAGACAAGAGGGGGTGAAAGCTGAGCCAAGCCTGTGGACAAACCCATAGTGACATACCTTCCCCTCTCGCCAAAACCTCTCCTGGAGGCCATGGCCAGAGCAGGCCAGCTCCAAGGTCGGGGCAGAGGGGCCGGAGGGATTTTGCCATGACAGTCATGCCGCCTGGCACAGCCCAGACGGCCCCGGAGGCCACTTCTCACGTCTGGCACCTCCCCTCCATAGGAGGACGGGCCTGGGTAGGGAGGGGGCACCCTGATGGCCTAAGAGACAGACGGTGCTCAGGCTGGCTTAGAGGCATCCGGCTTGGGCACAACAGACGTCCTGCCAGCAGTGTCCCCACGTGAACAAGGAACCTGAGATCCTGTGGGTTAGTACCCAACCCGGACACATGTACCATCACAGTTATGTTCGCAGAAACACAAGAGCGACTCCTGAAAGAAAGGGTGGCCTTTTCTCTCTTTTGCACTTAACACTGGTTCTCGCTGCAAAACTAAGTAGAAACCAAGAGGTTTCCACCAATCCTGCTGGCAGGGTCAGGGGCGTCCAGGATAAACCCCTTTAAATTGCGGCATAAAGCTCTCCAGCGGTAGGGCTGAACAGCCTTTCTACTTCCCGCTTTCCCTCGCGCTCCCTCCCTCTTTAATCTTGCCATTGTCCCCTCCAAGAGAGACCTCATAGTGTTCCCATGAAAGCAAGAAAAATGGACGTTCCAGAAGGTATTGTGGGACCTGCCTGGGCAGAATCGCTCACATGCCTTTTTTCTCACTATTAGCTTGAGATGATCTTAGAGAAAGAAAAAGAGAGGGAGACCGACACACACAGACACACACACACACACACACACCCCACAAACAAAAAAGTCCCGTCCTCCACAGCCGGTGAGAAATAAAGCCACTCTCTGTCTCTTGAGACGGACATCAATTGTCGGCGCCCAGGTTAGTGGGGAAGCAGAGAATCACGCGTCCCGCTCACCCGGCTGAAAACAAGAAAGCAACCTTCAATTGATTGGGGGAAAGAAATTAATTGCAGCTTTAGAAAAACCTTTTCTCTCGGGCAGGGCCCAGGGCCCATTGAAGCCCAGGCTGCCCGGCGGGGCTCCGGGCGGTTACTGCCATTCACCACGCGCAGGTGGCGGACACATTTCCCAGGGCTCCTCGGCGAGGGGACCGCGCTGCGCCTTTCAGCGAGGGCTGCCGGCATCTATACGGGGCCACTTAAATCAGTCTGACGCTCTGAAAGGCTCCACCGCTCGCAGCCCAGCTCCGGCCGCCCAAACAGAGCCCCGGGAGGGCCAGCAGGCGGGCGCAGGGCCGGGAGGACGGTGCCAATTAAAAAGCCCAGCCTGTGGGCCATTCTCTCCCTCATTTTCATTCCTACAGCTACATTGTGTCCACTGGCAGCGGATTCCAAAAGCAAGGCGGGCCGCATTCACCTCCCAGGGCTTCCAAGCCGCCATCCCCAAACGAGGCTAATTAAAAGCGTGGTCCGTCCCAGGCTGATCCTGGGGTGGAGCGAAGACAGAGGTCTCAGGAGACAAGGCGCGACTGTTGAATGCCGGGCTCTTCCAGCGGCGACTGGCAGGCTGGGAGGAAGGGGCCCCTGAAAGGAGCAGGGCCTGCCTGGGCATCTGCCCCTTGGACCAGTGGAACATTCTAGAGCTCCCTGCATCCTCTGAACCTCAGGAAGACAGGGCAAACCTGGTATAGGTAGGAATGGGCCCTGTTGCAGGGCTGACACACCTCTAGGATACACCTACCGCCCATGCCTGCTCCCAAGACACCCATGGGACAGCAAGCCAGGGAGCTGGGGGACGTGGACTGTTAAGACAGTCATGATTGGTGCAAAGAAGGGACCCAGGCCTGGCCCCCTTTTGGCTGTTTATCCAAAACCCACTCTGCCCCCCTGGGCCTGTTTCAACGGGAAAGCAGTGAGGATATGTGCTCCCTTGCAGAATCGCTGTGCTAGCATGTACCTGGTGCACACAGCCATGCCCTGTGCCTGCCAACACTGAGACCGCTAAGTACAGCACTGCCCAGTGGCCACCACCGTCAGAAGCTCTGCAGCAAACCAAGGAGCTCTGGCTCCATGAGAGCCAATTGGAAGGCCCAGAAGCGGACGGGGGTGCCCCTGCTGCCCTGCCGCCTCCTTTCCCAGCGCCCTTCAGAATTCCAGGACAGCGCCTAGCCCAGCAATGGATGAAGACATGGGGGGCAACTCTGTTCTTTCGGTAAAATGCATGTTAATTCCAGCTGACCTGTGTGGCACTAGGCAGCTCTTTTCCAAATTACCAGGGTATCTGAGCTGTATGAGGTCCTCCCCCAAGAACGTCTCAGAACTACACTGACTGCTCAAAGGTTTCTGCCACAGAGGGAGGCTTGGGATGTCTGTTTCCCAGATGGTGTTGGGAGGGTCTTCTAGGGAGATGAGCAAAGCCCGAGAGCTTGACTGGAGTGGGCAAGTGGGTCCTGGGGATGGCAGTGGCAATGGAAATGGCAGAGAGACGCAGAGGTGGGCAGCCAGAGCCTCCTCTGGTCGAGATACTGGGAGATGGAAGGGACGATGTCTCAGGTCCCTCTACTATGGGGACCAGCATTGCCAGAGCACCTGCCCTGCAGGGGGTGGGGGTGGCCCCTGCCACACCGAGATTCCGAAGGGCCTGCCTCTCCTATCCTCCCCTGAATGAGAGGAAAAGGAGCCAGGTGTATGCATGTCTGTCTACAGGGCAGAAGCCAGGCCCTTGAGACAAAGACCCCAGCAGTGGTCACCTCCCTTGGGGCTAAGAGCAGCACAACAGTGACCAGGCTCCGTCTCAGCGGGGGAGTCCCTGGGTGCCCCTGTGGCCCTTCGAGGAGCTGGCTGAGCCCTCGGTGCAGGAAGGGGCAGCCAAGACCAGCGGGGGCTCTGTCATCACAGTGCTCTCTGCTCACGCCCTGCTCTGCTCTGCTCACGCCCTGCCCCTGCTCCTATCCCCTCTTCCTCAGAAGGATCCCTGGGACTAGTGGTCCAGCTTCCATTTTCTAAGTTTTTTAAAGTTGAAAATCAAGAGTCATAACAAGAACAACACTGATCTTGGGGGCACCTGGGTGGCTCAGTGGGTTAAAGCCTCTGCCTTCGGCTCGGGTCATAATCCCAGGGTCCTGGGATCGAGCCCCGCACCGGGCTCTCTGCTCAGCAGAGAGCCTGCTTCCCCCCTCTCTCTCCGCCTGCCTCTCTGCCTACTTGTGATCTCTGTCTGTCAAATAAATAAATAAAATCTTTAAAAAAACAAAAACACTGATCCTAACCAAGTGCTTCCTGGGGCCCCACTGAGAGGGGCAGTCTCGGCCCCTGAAACAGGCTCTGGGGCTGGGATGAGCTGGCGGCAGCTCCCTCCCCTCCCCTCCCCTCCTCCAGCCTCCCAGGAGGGGCCAGCTCTCCAGGGAGACAGGTGATGGTAAGTCGAGTAGGGTTTGTGCCAAGCAGTTGCTAAGACGGCTCCAAGAACCCTGAAGTCCTGATTAATGGGCAAGATGGCTCTGCTTTGGCAGTGGGACGCTGGCACTTTTTCTCATGAAAGACAGCAGTGCACGCTGCTGGCAGCTGCCTGGCAAAGTGCCTGCTTGCCTGCTCTTCCTGGAGGGGCTCAGGCAGAGTGGGCTGACAAGCCAGCAGACAGCATCACCATCCTTCCCAGCTCCTGGGGCCGCGGACTCTGAGACAGAAAACATGGGCCAACAAAGCCAACACACCCAGCCCAGGGGCAGCAGGCCCCATAACCCCGCGTCTTCGGGTAACAGGAGGCCCCACTGCCAGCTCCATCCCCCTGCATGGTGCTCCTGCCCAGTAGGGCCTAGAAGGTACCTGTCATTTGCCACTGCTAGTTCAGAAGGCTCAGATCTCCTGTCTGAGGCCAGGCACGTAACAAGGCCCCAGAGACTGCAGCCACCAGGGAGGCCAAGACCTTTCAGTCCAGTCTGTGGATCTCCACCTACACAGTGTCACCCCAGGGACTGTCCGGACTCCGGAGGTCACAGGGACTGTGGGCATCAGGTGGAGAGAAGCAGGGATCCCACAGCACAGGACAGCCCCTCGCCCTCCAACAGAGAACCATCCAGACCAAGACACCAGCAGTGCCGAGGCTGAGAAGCTCTGGTCTTCCTACGGCAGCATCGCCCCCCGGGACATTTGAGGGCAGCTCGCTTGCTCCCAGGCACTTGCCAGGTGCAGTAAGAATGTTCCTGCCGTGGCTTCAGTGCAGACGGAACTTGCTCTGGCTCCTCGGGGGCTTAAACACCTTCCCTGGGCAGGCCGTTAGCAGGCGTGCGGAAAGGGAGGAGGAACGTGCAGCTTTGCGGTGATGCTGGAAGGAATCCGGGAACGAGCAGCACGGCGTTCTGACCAGCTGCCCCAAACCAGGGCGCTCCCACGGTCATGGCTCCACCTGCTGTGTCCTCCCTTGGCCCTTTTGCTCCCAGCTCTGGGCCTCTGGGCTGTTAGGCCAAGGGTTGAAGACACAAGCTCAGGTTCATGGTGGACATGACTCCGTGTCCTGCTCCCCCCGCACGAGTGGTAAAGGTCACTCTCTGTGGCTCTTCCCCCACGAGAACTGTCAACTGCCCTGCTGGGGGGAATCACAGGGTTACTTTAGGGGAGGCTAGAAGCAGGGCATGACAGATGCCTAGGAATTCTGAGAGAACGGCCATCATCTTTGCCCCCCGCGGAAGTGCCTACGACAAGCCAAGAGTCAGTCTGAATGTGTGGTCACTGTCGTCTCCAGGTCTAAAGTGAGGCTCCATCCACAGATCCAAGGTGGCCAGGGGCCACGGCAGAGTGACCTGGTCAGCTTCCTGCTAGGCCCATCACCTGGCACTCAGCCCTAGCTAGGAACCCAGAGCAGGGAACCAGCCACTGCGTCTGAGGAGTTCCCAGTCCAGGAAGGGACGAGGTCAGGAAGGGGTGCTCAGAGTGCGGTACTGGGGCCAGTGTTTTCAGACCACATGGTCTGTGCTGGCTGCTCTGTCAAGCGCTTTTCAACTATCATCTCATTTATTTTGTACCACTTCCTTAAGGGACTCTACTATCGTCCCCATGTCCTAAATGGGAGACCTGAGTCCCAGTAGCTTTAGTGAATGGTTGGCAGGAAGCCATACAAGCTTCCCCATATCCCAGAAGATGCCCGAGGCCCCCTCCACTCCCTCCCTACCCATCCTCGGCTCCTTCTCCTGCTCCTAAGCCCCACACGGTGACAATCAGGTGCTTTGGGGCCGCAAGCTGGGTAATGATCGGTCCAGTCTGAGGCCCCAAATGAACTCTAAGTTCCGTTCAGATTGTTCAGCAAGAGCAGGAAGGGAAGGCAGCCTGCTGAGGACCCACCATGTGTGCTGGATCCTTCACGTGAGCATGATTAAGTCCTCACAACAGCTGTAAGGAGAGAAGTGAAAGTCACCGACACGTTAACGGACGCTGACATGCCCAGTGTCACAGCTAGGGCGCAGCAGAGCGCGAAGAAATCCTGTGTTCTTTCCACGTCGTTTCCCACCCCGCCCCGCCCCGCCCCCTCAGTGGTGGGACCCGTGTCTCCCCACCCAGGGCTGCTTCTGCCCGCACCTGTTGGAGGAGCGGAGGACAGACCCAGACCGAGCCAAGAAAACATCTCTGGCTTCACGGGACCCACGCAGGAGGAACCTCAGGACTGCTGTGACAGCGCCGTCCTGGGGTCGGGGCTCCCGGCAGCGCCCAGGACAGCGGGAGGCGAACAGGCAGCACATGAGCGGGACACCGAGCTGTCAGCCAGCGGGGTGGTCGGGGTGGAGCGAGGGATGGGAAAGGAAGTGGGTGTGGGTGTGGGTGAGGAGACAGTCAACAGGAAATGCGCTGGGAACGTGCCCCTGAGGCAGGTTGAGGCCGGGCTGCCACCCCCAGACTTCTGCATTCTCAGGCCTCCCTCAGATGTTGAAAATCTGCTTGTTTCTGCAAGGCAAAATGGCACGCTCTTCCTCCTTGAGAAAGCCCTCTTTCGGAGGGTGCTGGGAGCACCCAAGCTTCTGGGAGGAAATGCAGATACGAAGGCTCCTTGACTCTGAGAACATCTGTCAGAAACTCCAGATCTGAGGCCATAGGCCGGGGCACAGCAAAGGGCCATGCGTGGGGCAGGAAACCCCCAAAATGGAGAGGGAGGATGGGAGGGCAGTGGCTGCCTCTAGACCACTGTCCCCAGCACCCACGAGCCCAGTCTCTGTGGACGGGAAAGCCTGGGGAAGAGGACGGGGGGCAGGAATGAGCCTGCTGTGTGCTGGCCCGGCCCGACAGCATGGGGCATAAAGTCACCACTCATCTCCCCCCCGGTCAGAGCCTCCATGTCCCCATCTGTAAAATGGCAATAGGAGCCTCCGGCCAGCTCCCCTCAGAGCATTGCCAGGAGACCTCAAGAATCATGTTGTGAAGCTTCTGGAGGGAAACCCCCCTAAAATAGTAGCAGCGGAATAATAATAAATAGTAGGCCTGTGCTCCCACCACCAAGCCCCAAGAGGTGCGTCTAATCTTTACTCTGCAGATGAGCAGACGGGGTAAGAGAGACCCAGTGACTTGCCCAAGGTCCCAGAGCTGAAGGCCGTGCCACCAGCACTTGGACTCGGCCACCTGCCTCACCTGCTCAGGGCTCCTCTCTCCACTAAGAGGCTGGGCTGGGATCAGCCATCATGGGAGGCCACCCTGGGAAGACAGGGCACCATCCCAGCCCTTGAGGAATGGGCGGTGTCACTGGAGAGACCAGTGGGAAGAGCCTGCCGCAGCGCGAGAGGCACTGGCAGGCTCGGGGCAAGGGCCGAGCAGACAGGACGGAACCAGTGGCAGAGGACAGCTACCTCCCACCCACTTGCAAGAACAGTTGCAGGCCCGCAGGGGAGGGTGTCCAGGTTGGGGCAAGGGCAGGCGACGGGAGCGACGGAAGACCCAGGGCCAGTCGCTGCCCTGTCATCAACTGCATCACTATGTGACCCCGGGCGAGGGGCCTCTTCTCTTCACTTTGTCCAGATATACAATGGATGGGACCGGACTCGAGTCCCTCAAAGCTCTGAGACTTACGAGTTCCAGCTACAACCTTCTGTACCTCTTCATTCTCAAAACCGGGAGCACGGAAACCATCCTCGACTATTCGCAGTTTTCACACTGTCTTCCCAGAGGAAGATACCATTGTCTCAGTAGACCCCAGCATCCCAACCTCGGCAGAGGCCCCCAAATTGTTCTTGGACCCACCTGGCACCCTTGGACCACCGTCCTGGCCAACCGGGATGGGGGATGGGTGGATGGGTGGAGAGGGTGCCGTCTGGCCCGCTGGCCCAGGCATCCGCGGCTGTGGTGGGAAGCCGGAAGAGCAGTCCTGGCCGGCCCGCCTCCACGTGAGTCAGCAGCTGCTTCTCCCAACCTATTTCTCCCCCACCGCATACCACAGGGTATTGCCAACACCCGACAACTGCAAGGATTTGGACAATGGCAGTTCTAACAAACTTCCGGATCAAGCCCGAGTCCACGTTCACACGACTGTATGAAGGATTCGTGCCACGAACAGGACCCGACTGGAAGCTGGCCAGAGTCAGGACCCGACAGCGGCCCTCCGCAGCACTCAGGGTCTCCCTGGCATGCACCGAAAGGGCCACGGCACTGTCTCTACTCCCCCAGACTCCCAAAGCACCAATATCTACTGCGAACACGCTTGTCGTGGGAACCAAGCCACCCCTCCTCCCTGCTCCCAATGCCTCTACAAGACGTATTGTTAGCCCTGTTTTTATTTTGTTTTTTTAATTTTATTTATTTGTTTGAGGGAGAGAGAGAAGAAAGGAGAACACAAAGGGAGTGGGAGAGGGGAGGCAGGCTCCCCGCTGAGCAGAGAGCCCAAGGGACCAATCCCAGGACCCCGAGATCAGGACCCGAGCTGAAGGCAGATGCTTCACCAACTGAGCCACCCAGGGGCCCCCGCCCCATTTTTCAAAACTAAACAAGCTGAGGCCCAGAGAAGTCACACGCCCAGGATCCTTCAGCTAGGGAACAGCAGGGGTGGGGACGACCCCCAGGGCCCCCGGGCTGGCTCCTGCTCCACTGTGCGCTCGGATCCCCAGTTTTGTCTACTGGGATATTTATGGCATTAAGAACTAAAATCATAAAAAGATAATTTGATGACATGTACAGACAACATAATTATCTACCAGACAACTCTTCTCCCTAATGGAGCCAGAATGTTTTATTCTTAGTATTATAATTGAGCACAGGATAATTTTGAGATCCTGTAGGCTCTGCTTTACTCTGAGCGAGCACTAAGGAGACAGCAACTAACACCGGGACCTCTTCCTACCGGGAAACTCGCTACCAGAAGGAAAAGGCCAAAGGTAAAGCGCCTTCGTGAGGAGACAGAAGCCCAGGTCACTGCGGCACCTGTGACTGGACAGTTGTCTGCCCCTGTGGTTCAGAGTCGGGCATGAGGCCAAGTGTTCAAGGTGTTCTGGCTGCACTCTCTGTGCTAGAGGATGGTGGTGATGGCGATGGTGGAGGTGGGGGCAGGGGTGGGGGCGGGGGGAGGGGTTGGTAGTGGTGATGAAGGCGGTGGTGTTCGTGGTGAAGGTGGAGGTAGCGGGGCTGGTCACTGTGAGGACAGCAGCTACCATCTGCAGAGCGCCCGCAGTGTGGCCAGGCGTGGCCAGGCGCTTTACAGCCTTTGGGATCCTCACACCAACCCTCTGAGGTAAGTTAATATTATCCCCATCTTCCAATGAGGAAACTGAGGCTCAGCGTGGCTACCTGATGAGAGTGGAGAGGCAGGGGCTCTGGACTCCAAAGACACTGCTCCTCCTCTACCTCATGCTCCCCGAGGGACTGGCTGCCCAGGGGACACCGTTCCTGCCAAGGAGCCATTTCCAGGCTCTGGCTCCCGAGCACAGATGCATGGAGCCGACCGCCCTTGGCCGCCGGTACTTGTTGTAGAAGGTGCAGGCTTATCCGAAAGGAGAGGGTTCGTCCTCAAGTAGGCCTTGTGTGCGGCAGACTCGGACCCCTCTCCCGCCTTCAGCAACAAGCGCAAGAAGCAAACTTCTTCCTACGAGGAAGGAAGAGCAGCGGGGGCTGATGGGCACTGGGCGGGCAGCGAGGGGCACTGCTGGGTTCCATGCACCTCCCTTTCCTGACGGCCCCCCAACCTCTCTTCAGAGCCTGCTTCCTGCCCAAACCACTCCGAAGCCAAAGGCACAGTGGCGAGGGCAGCCGTGAGGCAGAGCGGTGGACACAGGCCCCCCTAAGCCCTCCCTCAGAGGCTGTCATGGTCACGCTGCCAGGCTCCTGCCAGCAATCGAGGCCTCCAGCACCCCAATTCAGCTCCTCATGCTTCCTTTCCACCTGAGGCAACAGGGCAGGAGAAGGCAGCGAGGGCCGGAGCTGGATGGAGGCCTCTGCCTGGCATCCTCCTGGGCCCACTCTGGCCTCGGAGCTGCACAGGCCAGGCAGAGACCCAGCTGAGGAGGGCCATGGAGGAGTCCAAGGCACTGGCTGGGGCCAGTCCCGCTCCCGACCCGCAGGCACTGTGACGGCAAGCTCAGCTGTTGGACAAGACCCCCAGCCCACAAACGGGCACGAGGGACCCAGACTGAGCACCCCACTCTCCTTCCTCTTCCTCTGCCAGGCCTCCCTGGCGATGGTTATCCCAGCCCAGAGGCCTCCTGGCTTCCTGCAGTGCCGTGCAGACACTCAGCTGACTTCCTGCCCTGGGGCCTGACCACTCTGGGGGGACACCGCCGCACAGACGGCCGGTGAAGCTTCCCTGCAGACATCTGGCCCCTGCCCCAGGTCAGCAGACCTGAGCACTGACACACGACACAGACCGCCACGTCCCTCACACAGCCCCAGCTGACAGACCCCAGAATGTTTATGACGACCTGAAACGGAGGGCCCCAGGGGCCTGCACTCAGCTTCCTTTACTCACCCCCGCCCACAAAGCACCCACTGTGCACCGCGTGCTGTCCTGACTTCCACGGAGTCAGCCATCAGCAAGACGGGCCCCCTGCCTTCTAGAAGCCCTGCTCCCAAAGGACCTGCCTGGAAAATGTGGAGTCCAGCACAAACCCAACTCATCAAAGTGCAGTTTCTGAGGTTCAAGTCATCTCCCCAAGTTCTTAATTTCCAGCCCTTTTTCCTACTTGGGTCCTAAGACTTGCCCAAGTTTGGCCCTGTAAAGGGGAAAATCACCTATTCCCCAGATGTTTCTACTCAGTAGGTCACAGCCACAAGAGTGCTTTCGCTGCCTGGGGTCCTCCCATGCAAACAGCATGTCCACACCCAGTCCTGGGGGCAAGTGAAACAAAGAACTCGGCCCAATGCACAGATCAGGAAACTGAGCCGCTGGGCAGCACCAGGACAGGCCAGCGCACACTGCTGTCCAATGGCAGAGGAAGCCATGGCCATGGCCTCTCTGCCATGGGCTTTGGGGAATTCTGAGAAGGAGCCTGGCCTGTAGCCACCCTCGGGTCTGGTTCCAGCCCGTCATCCCTGGTGGCAAGCTCCTGGGTGGCTGCAGCACAACCATTTCCCTCCTCCAGGCCTCAGTGGCTTCGCCTGCAGAGTCAAGGAATTGAAGGAAGTTTGGTATTTCTGGTGCTGCCATTCCACTGGGTGCCACAGGGAGCCCAGGAGCCAGGATGGTGTGCGGTCACACAGTTACAGAGAAGTATCTTGGCTGAGGGCCTGACAACACAGGGTCCCCTGTCCTACCAGGCTTCCAGCTCAGGGCCCCAACCCCTTCAGGCTGGAAGACAGCAGGATTCCTGCCACAAGGAGATGTAGTCTTTCCAGCAGAAACTTTCCGGCGTGTCCCCAAGACGCAGGCGCCTCCTGTGTCCTTCTAGCTATGGCTGCACACTGGCACAGGCTGCCCGTGTTGGTGTGGGCTTGATAAACCTCTCCCGAGGGACTGCGGACAAAAGAGGCTGCCTTCTCTGGGGAACCCAGTGCCTTGGCCAGGCCACCCGTCGGGACCCCCAGCGCTCTGCAGATAGCTCAGCTCACAGCGGCCTCAAGGGTTCCCCACCTGCCCCTCAAGCACCCCAAACCCACTGTCAGGGGTTTGCTCTTCAAAACTATTTCGATGGTTTCTAACCCACCTTGGGGAAAGGAGTCTACATTCCAGTTCCCTGGAAGGAAAGCCGTAGGCTTTAATGAGTTTCTCTGAAGCCCCAAGCTCAGGGCCAGCTAGGAAGGGCGGTCTTCCAGATTTCAGGAGGCACTGTGCCTGAGGCTCGGGTGACCGGCTTCCTCTACACCAAGAAGGCTGGGGCACGGCAGGGGCTGGCAAGAGCGGCCCCCCTTGGGGACTCTGATGCTGTCTCAACAGAGGTATCTATGAGGCTGGAAACAGCTAGGCACACCCAGGTACCCGGGCAGCAGGTCCCACTCTCTGCCGTCAACTTTCTAGTGGTTCTGCCAAGAGCCAAGGACAGATGGGCTGTGGCTTCTTCGCTAGGGTGCCGCTGGGATGGTGGCGTCAGGCAAGGGGCCAGACACGCCTGGGCTCAGAGCCCTCTTTGCAACTGCTTCCTCACTGTGGACCTTGGGCAGCTCCCTCCACCCGAGCCTTGCTTTCCTCATCCACGTGCTGGATAAGCACAGCCCATGTCAGAGGGGGCCCGCAAGGAAGAAAGAAAATGAAGCATATAAACGTTCTTCATGAATCTAACCCGATGCATGGATGGGAGGGTCCACACCACATCAGGCCCGGAGACCGGCCATCCGGTTGAGGGCTGGCAGCGTTTGGATCCTCTAGCTGATGTTTTCACATCGCCCGGCACTGGCCAAAGGCTCAGCTGGCAAACCACATGGGCTGGGCACCCCCCGTCAGGCTTCTAGTAGCTCCAGTGAGCCCCTAACCAGGTCAGTCTGGACCCAGGAAGAACGGATGCTCAGAGCCATTAAGGAACCACAGGACTCCAGCCGCTAACTAGGCTGCTACACATCTCCCCTTATTTGGAGAGAACGTGGCTCTCAAGACTTTTGGGTGTATTCTTTAAAAAAAAAAAAAAAGTCATATCATTATCAAAGGAAATATACAAAGCATTAAATGAGAAAAGCGTGTCACGCTGTGCTTGACTGTCATCTTCATCCACCACAAAGGTGCTCAGAAAAAGACCCTAGGACAAAGGACCCAAAGCCTTGGACCTGGCTGGCCCTCCCACCCCCTGAGTGTGAAAAGTGATGTCCTCTCCACCCTGGGACCCAAACGGGACCACACTGGAACACAGACTCTCAGAAAGGGGGCATTTCTAATGGTTACCATGTTGGGGACAATGGGAGAGAAGGGGGACTCCCAGGGATGGGATGGGACTTCCGGTCCCGAGGCCTGCAGGTGTGGGGGTGGCGGTGGGGGGGTAGAACAGTGAGGGCTTATTTTCCACTTGTAGCAGAACAAGCAGAAGGGAGTGGCGTAAGGCAGAATCTGCCTCTGACTCAACCGAGGTTCTCCCCTCCCAGGACCAGCTGTGGCTGCGCCGTGGGAGGCCCTGCCGTGCGCAGGAACGTCTTCCTTCCCAGCCCCGCGGAGGGGCAGTGGCAGGAGCTCGCTCCTTTCGGTTACCAGAATGGCCAGAGCTACTGGGTAGGGCTGCAGGAGGCTCAGCCTTCCCCAGACTGCTGACTTGACCCCCTGCCGCTTGGGAGTTCCTGAGTCTGCAAGCTAGTGGCCTTTGAAAAGGAGCCCTCCTGTGACTACTCACCTGCCCATGTCTGGCCCAGGGAGCCCTGAGGGCAGGTTCACACCAGGTCATCCTGGCTCCCTTGAAAAGCAAGAGAGGCCAGAAGGGCATGGAGAGCACTTGCCAATAGTCAGGACTCAAATGAGCCATAGGTCCTGAAACAGTGACCAGGTTAAATGAGCCCGAGGCCCACACATGTCACGGAATTCTGGGAAATCCCATTTTAACTAACAGTAACCCAGAATATGGGCTCTGGTGCCCAGGACTGCCTCTGAGGCCCTCAGGCTATCAGCCATGCCTAACTTCCCTACTGTCCTGCTTGCTCTCAGCCAGCGACAGTGGTATGACTTGCCACATTCGGGTGACAATGCTGCCAAGACCCTCAAGGATGGCCACACCCCATCTCACACTCACAGGCCAGGACCATCCCTTTGCCGACACCCCCTCTCGCAGGACAGGCAGCCCATTCTGAGGCTTACAGTCTCCACATGAATTAACGGTTTGTGCCAACACCCACTGGGCTGGTAAGGATCCCCAAAGCCATAGCCCTCTTGGACATCGATAGGAAAACAAGGGGCTCCTCCTTGCACTAGACACCTCCTCGCCTTTTCCCACCAAGACATGCCCCCCACAGACTGTCCTGGGCCAAAACAGGGCACATCGGATGCTGAGGGAACAGGAAGGGGGAAGAACCACCCAGCGCTGGGATTCTGCACAATGACCCCTCCTTGAAGGAGGCTCTGCCACTCTGGGTGACAGGTCATTGCCGTCTGGAGTACTGCTCAGCAGTAGAGCTGGGGCCACCAGGCGCAGTCCCTGACCACGGCCCCTGCCCTAGCCTCTGGCGTCACTCACACTACCCTTCCCCGTGGCAGATCCTTCTGATTCTCTGCCCCTTGTTTCTCCCCATCAGCCACATCTCAGGTCTATGAAGCACCATGTCTCGTGTAATCTTCTTTGCTCCTGCTTATCGTCTGTCTACCCACACAAGGGGGAAGCTTCTGGAGACCAGGCCCTGCGGCCACCCTGCCCCACACCGTAGCCTTAGCAACAAGAGCAACACGCGGGCACACTAGGTACGCACCCAACGGCACTGCCCCAGAATGAAAAGAATCCACACAGAGGGAGGCAACGAGGTCCGGCTTCTAGTTTTCCTGCGCTGAGGTGCCCCGCATACAGCAGGAACCCAGAGAGAGGTTCTGGACTGAATGGAAGGTAAGAGACAGACCAGACATGGGTCCTATGTGGGTTATGAAGGAAACTCATGTGGAAGCCCAGATTCGGCCCCCACGTGGAGCCAGGCCGGAGAGTCTGGGAAGCAGACACGATGTGGGCATGTTCTGGGTCTTCCCACACAAAATGCACACACTTGTGTGCATGGGCAGGGTGGACACACGGCAGGCCCCACGACTGGGCGGGTCCTGAATGAGCACGGGGGCCTCAGGCTCCAGGGGCACCGCTGTGGTAGGTGGGCAGGCGCCGCTGGGTCCGCTGCCTGAAACCAGAATGGGCTCCTGAGAGAAAACGAGTCAAGCCAGCTCCCCGAACGCCCAGGCAAACTATTCGAAAACAAAAAACCAAAGCACCAGCAGGGCCCTGGCCAGAGGCACCCCTGCTCCAAGCTGTGGGACGGGGCCGATGCTGGAAACGGCTCTTGCGCTCGGTCGGCCTGGGAACGTCTGGTCACACTGTGTTCGGCGCAGCCACTACAAGTCCCTGGACGGGTGGCAGGTTGACCGAGTCACGGGAGACGTGTCGTCCAAGCCAGCGGAGCGCGTTCAGTGATGCCAATGGGAACCCGCGTTATTACAAACTCAGGGTATGAAAGAATTGACACATTCACCACAGACCTTGGACCACAGAGCCTAAAAGAATTCAATTCTATTTTGTGCTGCACCAAGAATTTTGTGGGGACTTTTTTTTTCCGACTGTGTGTGCTTTTCCTATTGGTTAGAGTGAGAAACTGGTGCTAAGCTCATGTGTTTTGTTTTCATAAGGACTGTTTCTTTCATTTTTCTGTTTTAAAGGAACAAATTCCTACTTCTTGTCACAGCTCCACAGCGCGTTTGAACCTGCAGACTCCATGTGCTCATTGGGCTGGAAGGCGCCTCAAGAGCCCCCACTCAGTGTCACAGCTGTTTAGAGAAAGGACTGAGAACCGTGACATGTAGTGCTGGCTACCTCTGGAGTGGATTCCAGAAGGATCTCACTTTCTGTTCTTACATTTCTGAACTGTAATGTTTTTTGCCTTCTAAACTTGGAATTTTTAATGTGTATGCATTAATTTTGTAAGCAGAAGAAACAATAAATTTAAATGAATCTAGAGAGGCTCCTGGGTGGCCCAGTCATTAAGCGTCTGCCTCTGGCTCAGATCATGATCCCGGGGTCCTGGGATGAAGCCCCGCATCAGGCTTCCTGCTCGGCGGGGAGCCTGCTTCTTCCTCTCCCTCTGCTGCTCCCCTGCTTGTGTCCCCTCCCTCACTGTGTCTCTCGCTGTCAAATAAATAAACAAAATCTTAATAAATAAGTAAGTCTAGAAATCATCTGCTTTCGTATATAAGCATCTGTCCCTACCCCAACAAGAACATTGCTATGTGCCAAGAATGCAGTCCTACATGCCACTGAGGATGTAGTGGCACCTAAGCGTGAGAGAGACGTCACTTCATGGAACTCCCTGTTACCAGACCCACTTCACAGATGAGGACACGGAGGCTCAGCGTCCCACAGCGAGATCTGCAACCAGCTCTGTCTGCTTCCCGGGGCCCTGCTCCCAGGCAGCCTGCTTCCCTGCCTCCCCACAGACTTGAAGGCTCCTTTCTCTCTGCCCCTTTGCCTGCCTGACCCCTGGAAACAGCTGTCCCAGTAAACCACAGATAGTGCAGAGGCCAAAGACCGGGTGGGCACTCTGGAGATGTCGGGGTCGCACTGGTGACCCGTCTCCCAAAGCTGAGGAACCGGATCAGTTCCTGGCCTCCCCCAGCAGACTGCGGGAGGCAGGGGAAAGGCGTGGGCCAGCAGAAGCCTGGGCAAGCGGCTTTGCTAGGTGTGAAACTGAAGAACACGCTGGCACGTTCGGGAATAGGGACGCTACAAGGCAGGTGGTGGAGGCCTGGCCGTGGTTGGTGCTGCCTGACACTGTGCCACCCTGGGAGGTTTCAGGACCAGAAGTCCCAGGCCACCTCTTCCCCGGGTTCCAGGCCACAGACCCCAGACCAGATGTCAAGCAGGTCCCCTCCCACGTGCTTCCACCTGCCCAGTCCTGCTGACAAGTTCATGCTGTTTCCCAGAAGGTGCTCTGCGAAGGGGTCGGCTCCCACACATGCATGCAAAACGCTGCATTCTCTAGCCCCTCAGAGACACAGCACATTCCTGCTCAGAGAAGCGTCACCTTTCCGAGACCTGTGTCACTGGGTTAGACCTTGGAGAACCTTCTCTACGAGTCCAGCACAGGGAGAGAGTCTGCAAAGCCCCCCTCGGGAGACGGGCACAAAAGTGTAGACGAGTTCCTAGCAACGGGGGAGGCACCCTGACAGACTTACCTTCCCCGCCCCCACAAGGCGGGGCGGGAGCTGTGGGGACAGGACAGGCTGCCAGGGGCAGGACTCCAGGACTGCATTCCTCCCCTCCACCTACGCCCCCCCCCCCCCCCCCGCCTGGGAAATCTTCTCTGGCCTTTCTTCCTCGGACCCTGCTTCCAGGGCCTCCCGAAGGCTGCCCCGGGTGCACGGGCTCGGCACACATTCCCGACTGTACCTACCTCCGGGCTGCAAGTCCCGCACCTGCCTCGGGCAAGTCATCAACCATGTCTATGCTACCCCATCCTCAGCAGTGAGCCGCGTGACAAAAAGGGTCCCTGTGTCCCGGGGCTCAGTTGAACATCGGGAGAGCTCATACCAACGGGAGGCAGCAGGAATCAGAGAAGGGCCTGCAGCCTCGTCCCGGCAACCCAGTGTTTCCCAGGGCCCCGGGGTGCTGCTGGGGGGCACAGGGGAGCACACGCCTCGCCCAGGCGGAAACAGCCTCCTGGCTCTGTGCGGGCCGCTGCAGGCTGCCCAGGCACGGGGCAGCCTCAGCCGGGGATCAGGCCGGCCTCTGGGAACGGAGTCTGGGGTGGAGCGCGGGACAAAAGCCCAGCCAGTGGAGGCCTTTACATGTCGGAGCAGTCGTCCCTCCCTTATTTCATAATACGGCTCCAAAACCACCTCGCAGGGCCAAGTTCTGTTACCACAAAGTTAATATCCTCTAGCAACTTCCGAGCTGGTTGTCTGCCTCCGGGGCCAGGACACATGTGGCTGGCAGAGAGATTTCTGGATCCCTGGCCAGGGTGAACTTTCTAGGGGTTTGTCTTGAATGACGAGAACCCCAGGGCCACCCCTCAACCCCCCTGCGGCCTCACTGGAGTTTTGTTCCACCAGACTGAGAGGGACGGCCTCACCAAAATTCTTCGAGGGATGGGAGAAAATTCAGGCTGTGAGTGAAAGCAGAAGGAAATGAACAATCGTCTTTGGCCCTCGCTCCTCAGGCATGGCAGCGACAGATGAGCAGCCTGGAAAGGATGGGAGCGCTGGGACCGGACAGGCAACCCAGCACACCCTCCCAGAGCCACGCACCATGAGAACGCGGTTTTCATTAAAAAAAAAAAAAAAATCACGTTTTGTGCCCTGAGATACGCTGAACGACTCGTTCGGACACCAGGGCCCCAGTTAGCCAAAACACACAAACCCCAGCCGCCCCTTCCCCACCACCCCCTCTCCAGCGCCGCGTTATTTGCCACTTGAGGAGCACAGGAAGAGGCCACGCAGGGGCCAAGTGTCGGCTCGGGAGAACTTTCGCCAATCGGGTGGGCCGCGCTACATCCCCCCCGCATTCCTGACCACCAGGGTAACAGGATCGGGGCCCTTTCTATGAGTAGCTTTCAGGGAGAAACCAACAAATCCCAGTCGCTTTCCATACGGGGAAACTAAGGCATGGGGCCATCTAGACCAGAGGCTGGGATAAATCTCTTAAAGGGCTAAACAGTAAGCAGTTTAGGCTCTGTGGCCCATCCAGTCTCTGTGTTAACATCAAAGTCATCACGGGCAATTTACTAAGTAAGCTGACATGGCTATGTGCCAATAAAACTTTATTTGCAAAAACAGGCAACAGCCTGTGGGCTGTGGTTTGCCGATCCCTGATCTAGATGGTTTGAGGTGACAACTGTCACCTTTCCTGGAAAACACTGCCCACAACTGTAGAGTTATGAACCCTCCCCACCGCACACGCCCCAGGGGTTCACCTGGCAGAAGTCTAGTTAGAATGCGGAATCTATTATAAAATAGTAGGTCACCCCCGCACAGAACTCCACGGACACCGGGCCCTGGTCCCCCACGGTCCCGCTCTGTGATGAGGGCATTCCCTGTGCCCTCCCAGCACGGGCTCAAAGGCTCAGGGGCTCATGGCTCCCCTGTTCCACCCGAAACCCTGGAGAAAACAGAGACGGCCCCAGCAGACTGAAGCAAAGGCAAGGCGAGCTCCCCGGGACACACGGCCTCTGAAGAGAGCCACCAGGGTCCCAAAACCTGGGATGAGGACCGTAACCCCCCCCGCTCTCTTCCCTCTGCAGGATGGCAGGTCTGTGGGCCTAGCCTCATGGCCAGCACCCTGCGCCGTGGGTCTCTCTGGGGCCTGGGCTGGGGCAGCGGGGAATGTCCACAGAGGGAGCGGCCCTTCGTCGTCTTCACACACCGCCTCGTGCCAAGCCGCAGGCACGGCTGTGGGAGCCCACGACACCTCACACGGCTTCCGGAGCTCCACCGAGGCCACCGTCTGTGCCCCTATTAGGGCGCTGCTTGCTGTCACTGCTTCGAAATGGTCTCAGGTTTCAGTAATAATCCAATCGTAGCCTACTTCATCCAGATTGCTGACAACTGTCACCTCAGATCGTCTAGACAGTTCCAACAGCTGGTGGAGTGGGGGCCAGATCAGGGTCCCCTGGCAACGTCATGGGAGAACCCAGCTGCCATCCCAGAACTGGGTACTGACCTTTGAGCCCATCCCCGTCACTGTCCTCAAACCAGAGAGCCCTTCGTGTCCAGGGATGATCTGTCCCATCAAGGACCCACCAGAACTGAGGAAGGAGACCTGCTTCCAGCCCCGCCTCAGCTCCATGATACCAACACCCCCACTGGCTCTCAAGCTCTGTACAGACACCCAAGGTGGGAAGGGCCTGGCACCCTGAGCTCGGCCCAGGGCCCCGATTGGGACAGAAACTGGAGCAAGCATGGAACTTGCAGGAACGCCAGGCCCTGGGAGTTTGGGTGCCACTCTGGACCTCAGCCTCTTCTGCAAAATGAGGACAGCAATCCCCACTTTCCAGGACTGCGATGAAGACAACACGGAACACCACAAACATAAACCCCGTCTCTGGCCCACAGGTGAGGCAGGGATAGGGACACGCAGGCATTGCAAGCACACGGTCACACGTGGTGAGAGCCATCAGTGACGCGTCTATCCGTTCACTGGAGTTTCAGAGTGGGGCCCAGGCCACAGGAGGTACACGTCTCCAGCGAAAGGTTCCCGGCATGAACCATGCCATCCTCATTCCCAGGGAGAAGGGAATGGCAGGCTGACCAGGCAGGTGACGCAAACTAATGCGGAAAGCTCCAATGTCACACTGTTCTGGCTTTGCTGCTGCCTGAGAGGAAAAGGAAGCTGTATCTCACTTGGTTTGCCTCCCCAAGGACAAAGCTGGTTATCCTCCTCTTCCCCCTGATGAATGTTTATATGCCTTCTTGCTCTGACCTATTTGCACAATGGTCTCCTGGGTGCACTCTTGAGACCAGATCCCCAAGGCAATGGATTCAGAGGGTCCCAGACCCAGGAAATGACATCTGATCCTTTCTCGGGGACCTGATGGCTTTCCCTGGGCTCAGCAATAAGACCCACTCCTTACCCCGCCTGCGAGGCCCAGCCCTGAGTTGGCCCTGCCAATCCCTCACAGTCCCTCCTGGGCACCCCCCTCACCCCAGCCTGCATTGCCCTGAACTTGCCAAGCCCACCCCACCTGCCCACGTTTGTGCTCACTGTCCCTCATCACCTGTGCCTGGCTGAAGGCGTCTCATTATTAGGTTACCTCCTAAGTGGCCGCCTTGTCACTCCAACCTAAAGCGGGCCACATGCCCCCTCCCACCTGACATCCACATCCGGCCTATATACTTTCTTTATAGCACCTACTGCCACCTTCAAGTTTCTTGCCTGTTGCTCATTATCTACCCCTCTTTCTAGAAACTAGCTTCCATGAAAATGAGAACCAAGCGCGGCCTGTAGAGACACCCTCAGGGCTTTGCTGAGTGCCTGGCACTCATGGGTCACCACCGCGTGAGACAAGGAGAGACGGAGAGGAAGAGTGAGAACACAGCCCCAGTTCTGGGATGCTAGATGCTACAGAAGGACCACGCTCCGCCGCATGACAAAAAGAGGGCAGGCGTTCCCACGGCAGCTCTGGCCAATCCCAGAGCCCGGGGCTCAGCTCCAGGCTCCCGGGCCTCTGAGCCCAGCGTTGCGGTGGGGTGGGTGGGGGGAGGCTCTGCCATCTGCTCCCCTCGAGACTCCTGTGAACAGGAGCGCTGGGGGGTGGGGGGGTAGGGCTGCATCCTCCTGCCTGTTTCCCGTGGCTGTCACCGTCACTGGCCTGATTCCTGACCCAGCAGGGCCCTCTGCCCCGTGTCCGGCAGCTGCCGCAGTCTGCAGCTTTCCCAACATGCGCTGCAGCTTCACCGCGCTTCCTGTCCCCAACCCCGGGGCCCGTGGCCTCCAAGCTCTGCAGCCTGCAGAACCGAGGCCTCCCCTTTGTCACCCTCCCCGGGGCGGGAGCTGCTTCCTCCATGGTATCTCGCGCTCATGTCTTGGCTTCTCGGTTCTCCAGAAACCCAATTAACAACCCCTCGCGGTGAGCCCTCCGTGGACACGTGGGTGGTTTCTGTCCCCTGCCGGGGCCCTGGCTGCTCCCGGCAGCCTTCCGCATGCTCTCCGTGCACGAGCTCTGGCGAGGAAGCAGCTGCAGCCCCCACCGCCGCGACCACCCGCTCCACGTGGATTAAATGCATTAGAGGGCCCTGCACTATCTCAGGGACAGGGCTGGCGCCTGGTGGCCTTCAGTGACACATTACTGATGCGAGCTCACTGCTACTGCCAGCGAATGTGCTTCTGGTCGTTGCGCTGTATTTTGGAACCAACCACCTCTTTTGTTTTCCAAGACAGAAAAGAAAGCCACCCCACTCCCTCCCCAAAAGGAGCTATCCAAGAGCCCTACTATGCCTAACTTTCAAAGGAGGCATTGTTCATCATTTGGCCGTAAATAAGCAACTACCAGCCACTCCAAGTCCAATCGAACCAAGCTCCCGCCGGCCTGGGGACTGCAGCTTGCCCTCCCGTGTGGGCTTTGCTGTCTTTAGTTCTCGACTGGGGCCTGACGCTGGGAGCAGCAGCAGAAACTCAGGACAGCTGATACTGCAAAAATGTTGTAAATAAACGGCCCGTGTCCGAAGGGGAGATTCTCTGTCCTTGGGATGTGGAGGGCTGTGCTGCGAAAGGGGCGACAGTAGGCTTCCATCCTGTGCTGGATCCATGGAAGCCAGTGGCCGCCCTGGGCAGAGGCACAGGCTCGTGTCAGATGGGTCGGCTCGGGCTCTGGCTCATAATTAAGCACAGGCCCGTCTCAGGGACACCGCTCTGTTCCTCCCTGTCTCCCACCCTCCCTGGGGCTCTCTCAGCCCCACAGGCTTGCCAAGGGCTTGGAGCACCTTCCCAGGAGGTGTTATCCCAACATCCCCAATAAGGAAGCTGGAAGAGGGCAGGGAATCCCAGAATCCCGCCAGGGCTGTCAAGCATCCCCGTCCCCTGCATCCTTCTGGGCTGCACCGGGATTACAGGCTCTGCTAGTAGAGTCACAGAGGCCACTGCAGATGCTACGTTTTCCAGAGCTGCTGCCCCAGCTGCTGTAAACAGATCAGCTGTGGCACCGCTGAAGCAGGATCCAGCAGGACAAACACTCAAACCTGTAAGAGAACCTTCCTGCGGCCCTAAGCTGCCCTCAGCCTTCTCCAGCCCAGAGTGGCACCACTTTCAGGCGGGCAAGGACTGAGAAGCTTCGGCACAGAAGTCAGAGGTCTAGGGACAGGGTAGGAATCGAGCTTCCACAACAGGGAAAGACCGCCCGGCTGGCAAAGCACCGAGATGCAAGCATTTGGGGGTGGGATGGTTTCAAGGATGGTTGCGGAAACCAAAGGAACTATAGTGGTTGACTACGCTTCACTTTTACTGAGAAAAGATCAAGAAAACGGGCAGAGTGAGGGCTGCGGGTCAGATACCAAGACAGACACTGAACTGAGTAGTTTAAAGGAAGCGGTCTTTGGGGATTAAGGCTCTGGCTTCTCTGCCCCATGAGGTCCGTGACTCAATCGACTTGGAAGCTAATGACAAGAGGAAGCCATCGGCTTATTGTACACCTCCAGAACGTCTGAGCCTCAAACACAGACCAACACGAGCGCTGCTGCCCCTGCCCTGAGCTCGCCCACTACCATCCGCCGACGGACTCCTGTCTCCCCACAGCCCTCAGTCTGGGCGGCTCACCCCGCCAAAAGGAGCTTTCTCCGGGGTACTGTCCCTCCCCTGCTTAAAACTCTCTGATGCCCCCCTGCCTGCATCAGAATAAAAGCCAGAGGACTTGAGCTACCTACAGAGGAAGCCCCCATGCGGGGCCCCTTGCCCCCTCCTCCACTCTATTCCAGCCACACGGGGCTCCTCTCAGTCCCTCCTAACTCCGACCTTCACGTCTGTGCTTCTCCTGGGGCCACCCGGCCCCATCTTACCCGCAGCAATTCCAGGGCTGCCCCGTGGCTGATTTCCCTCCTGAGGCCGAGTCTACTGTCCTGTGAGAACACTCTGGAAGCCTGGCCTCTTTCAAAGGCTCCCACAAGCCCGAGACACCCAGCACATGCAGCCTGTGGACAGGGCATACACAGTCCCACTGGGTTCCTGCTCATTCACGCTGCCCCCAAGCCCAGATTCGGGACGGTGAGCAGGGACTCGGAAGCCACCTTTAAGAAACCAGGTGCAGGGACTGGCCTCACACATGTCCAACGCTGCATGTTAGCTGTCTTTCCAGACAGTTCTAAGGCAGCGTAAGTCGACCCCAAGCTCGCTCTGGAGCTCGGGAAGGTTCACTGTCAGGTACGGATGCCGCTGCTCCTCCGGCACAATGACTCAGCAGGGGCCACCCAAGGACCGGGAAGTTAGAAAACGGGGCTCTTGCATCCCTTCTCCAGGTTACGCCTTTCCGAATCCAGGCTGACCCAGCGCCTCCTGACCGAGGGGCCTTGACTCCTGGTGCTGTCTCCACACAAGGTAAGTCCATCCCAGGCCTCTGCAGAGTCCCCAGGCTGGGCCCTGCGGCTCCCAAACCCCGCTCCGTCGGGGAGCTCCCGGAACACCCTGGCACTGGGGGCCCTGGCTCAGACCCATGGATTCAGGCCCTGGAGTTGGGCCCAGGAAGCTGCAGGCCCTCTCAGCCATGCCTGCGCACACGCGCACACGGTCAGAAACCCAGGGCTCGAAGAAGCAAGACGACGGGCTCACAGCACAGCGAGGTGCAGAACCGGGTCCCAACCTGGGTCTTCGAGCTCCAGACACAGCTGCGCTCCCGATGACAGGTCCCGCTTCGTCTCCCTGGTACTGCGGAAGTGTCTACCCCGTGGCAGCCGGGCAAAACCCCCACCGGGGAGACCCGGAGCCCTGGGTCCAAACCCAAATAAGGCAACTCAACAACTCGGACAAGACACAGAAATCTCTGGGCTCCACGCCCTCTCCTGGGGAGCGGAGACACAGTGAGGACCTCTGAGCGGCAGAAACAAAGAGTCGCCACGGGGACGAGGCTCACATTGATGAATGACTGGTCCTTCTTTTTGACCAATTTTTCTCCCTTACTCCTAAAGTGTCACCGCCAGTAGCCCGATGACAGAGGGGGAAACTGAGTGCCTTTCTGATTCCAGAACTCTGAGGGCTGAGCCTGGGCACACACAAATGTGTCACGCTGATGAGCTCAGTCAGGGCCGCCAACACGGCAGGCGGACATGGTGCTCCCCCACCTCGACGCTGGGCAAACACGCACCAAGGGGTCAAGAAGTCGCCCAGGGTGAGGCTTGAGCCCACCCCACGGGCAGAGCCAAGGCCCTGTTCTCCACCAGCCCTCTGTTTCCCCATGTCTCTGCCCACAGTCTGCTTCTTCTTCAGCGGGCTGCGGGCAAGACGGGGTTCCTCAAAACCCTCCCCTCCGGGCCCCTGGAGTTGAAGCAAAGAGGTAGGAGCCACCTAGCCCACAGACCCTTCCCACTCTGGCCTCCATGGAGCGGGACTAGAGACGTCCTCAGGTGCGCTGGCCTCCACAGGACAGGGCCACCAGCTCGCAGGCCTCTGTGCCCGAGACTAGAGCGGGGCCCGGCAGCTGCAGATGCTCCAAGCACACCTGGGGAGCACGAGGGGCTCCCACCCGAACGACTGGCTTCCAAAGCAGAGGCCCTCCGGAAAGCCCTGGGCACCACAGAGTTGTGTTGCCTCACATCTTCTAAGACACCCTTCGGCTCAGAAAGGCCCACAATTAAAGCATGGAAAATCACCAAGTGGCACTAAGAGCTGCCTCGCTGGCATGTCCCCAGCTGAACTCCTTCTATTTCCCTTTTCCCGGGAGAGCAAAGCTATCGTGTCAACACTCGGCCCCGATCTGAGTGACCTTAAACGGATTGCTTATGCAACCTGGTGGCTGCAACGGGGGACAGCAAGGAGTGATCCAAGCGTCTGCACAGGGGTTTCCCTGAATCATGAGAACCCCCGTCAGGGGTGCCGCACTGTCACCGGCAGGCCTCCTTCTGACAGAAAAGAAACCCTGGGCAGAACTGAAACTAGTCTCCCGCTCAGCCCTCTCCGCTCCCCCACGGCTGGCAGGACCCCAGCCTCATGCTGACACCACCTCTCCCGGGAGTGGAGAGCCCCGCTGATGCCCAGAACCGGAGCAAAGGGAAACAGGCGACAGAGGGCAGCTTCGATGTTCATCAGAGAGCGAGCCACTGGCGGGATCCACCCTCCCCTTGCCCATGAGAAACAGGAACTGCCATTCCCATTTTATAGACACGGAAGTGGAGGCCTCCAGAGGGTGACTTGCCCAAGGCACACAGCTCAAAAGTGGCAGAGGGGGAAACTGAGCCCCTTTCTGATTCCAGAACTGAGGCCTTCACTTCCACACCCACCAGGTCCTGTAAGGGTCGCCAGGGTCGCCCACCTGGAAAAGCCAACTGGGCTGTCCTCGCAGAGGACGGATCACAGCAGCAGGAGGAGCCCTGAACCCAGAGTCAGGAGGCCCAGGGTTAGCGCTCCTGGCGTCCTGAAGAACCACGTGGCTTTGGGCAAGTCGCTGACTCTCCTGGGACTCCAGAGGCCTCATCCTCAAGTGAAGAGACTGACAGAGGCAGATCGATCAGCAGTGGCTCCCATGATCGCAGAGGGGAGGAGTCTACGACCTCCCGGTTCAACCAGAAAGACTGCTGCGACTGACCAGCACTGTCTGTCGAGAGCACGCGCTGGACCAGCGCCCAGAGCCACTGCCCCCGGCCAACCACCAACCACTTGATGGTCTAAGTTTTGGGGTTTTGTTTTGTTTTGTTTTGTTTTTTCAGATTTAATTTATTTACTCATTCATTCATTCATTTAAGGGAGAGAGAGAGTGCACGTGCATGAGCCGGGGAGGGAGGGTGAGGAGCAGAGGGAGAGGCACAAGTAGACTCTTCTCCACACAGAGCCCAACATGGGGCCAATCCCATGACCCTGAGATCATGACTTGAGCCAAAACCCAGGATCAGACGCCTAACCGACTGAGCCACCCAGGCGTCCTCTAACGATCCAAGTCGTAAAGACTCTCTCCCTTGGTTCAAACCCATTCTGATTGTTTCCTCATCAGAAGCAGCTACTACCACGTGCCCACAGTGCGTTTTGCCTTTACTTTTATTAAGCACCTATTTCATTCCAGTTAGCAATCCCGGGCTTTCCGTGACCACCTGTACTCTGTGCTGTATGGGGCAGCCCATCACTGAGGGCCTCTGTCTGCCATCAGTGCGTTCTCCAGGGCGGCAGGAATGGTCTATGGGTGCAAGGCAGCAGAAAACGAAAACCAGCACATCAGCCAGCCGGGGCCAGTGCAGACAGGAGGAGGCTACGAAGGCTCGGGCACACCAGGCCTGAGCCCGGGGACTTTGCCAAGGAAAAGCACAGCTGGCTGGGGCTGCTGGGGCCGCCCGAGCAGGGAGGTCACGCAGCTAGGGGTGTGAAGAGCCACCCCACACGGTGGCTGAGGAGGGCCACTCCCTGGTGGAAGGCAGCCCCCACCGGCAAGCTGGACGGAGAGTGGAAGGCTGACCCAGGGACGCTCTGCCAACAAGGAGCCACGAGCTGCCGATGAGTGTCTATGATACCCCTCTGATGGCTTCCGGCACCAGTGCCTTACCCCGCAGAGCCCCCACAGCCCCAGCCAACCTGGCTGTCCCAGAGACGAGTCCTGGATCAACCCTCGGCAGAGCTTCTAGTCTCAGGCTGCTCCCCTACGCCACGCCGCCCCCCACCAGCTTTCTTGGGCCCCTCACACATCTGCTAACAAAACAGTTGCTGCCTGTTCTGGGGCTTCTCCTCCAGGAGGCTTGAGGACTCAGTGTGTGGGCAGCTGCGATCAATCAAACCTCTGTCTCAGCATCCCGACCCCTCCTCACAAACATCTCGCTTCTGTTCGAAGCACTGTTGAGAAATACAGCTTGCTGCTCCTGCAAGCCGACTAGCTCAGAATTAAAAATACAGCAAGACTGGGACGCCCAGGGGCACGGCATTCCGTGGGTAATCTTTTTAACTGTTGCTTTTTTCTTGAGATCTTTGCTCACATACATGTGATCTGTGTCTAAAGGGCCGTGCACAGCTCAGGTCTCGCTGGGAGTCAACCAGCGCTTGGTAGTCAAGCCGGGTCTCAGAGAAGCAGTAACTAATCACGTCAGCAAAGTCCCGCCAGTAAACAACTCCTGAGCTCAGGCAGGGCCCTGCTCTCAATGGCTCACATTGTCATTCTGTGAACAGAGGCTTCGGCTTCACATAAAACACCAGGCAGGAGGGGTCACGTGGGGAAAGCTGAGGGGGAGATCAGCCAAATGTGACCTGGGCAGGGGCAGGCCCGACTGCCCCTCTGGGCCACCTTCAAGCAGCTGCTCCGAGAGCCGAGTGGTGGCGAGGACAACACACAGGGCGGGCTGGGCCTTCCTGGGCCGGGTCCTGGCGGCATTTCTCCCACTGGGCACCTTCCTCTCTGCAACCGTCCTCCCTCATTCAGAAGCCAGATGGCTGGGGCACCTGCAGCCTCGTTCGGCATCCCTGCCCACGAGCTGGGCACTGAGGTTTTAAGAAGACATGAGCAAAGACAGTGTGAAAGCGATTTCTAGCCCCGGACGCTCCGCACCCCGGCCTCACTGCCTGAGAGGGACACTGCTGTCAGCCGGGGGGCCAGCTGCACCCAGGGATGAGGCCAGGAAGGGGTGGGGCCTCTGGCGGGCTCCCAGGATCACGTCTACCTAGCCCTGTGGGCGACAGGCGTGACACAAAACGCCCACACACAGCCCCCTCCTCTGGTGGTAGCAATTCTGACTCTGTCACCACTTCACGCCCCTTGGCTCTGAGCGCAGAGCTCACCACGGGCCGGGCTGAGCTGCAGGGCAGGCTCCTTCCCATTTTCAAAAGGAAAGGATGAGGCAAGAAGAGGAACAAAGAAGAAGTAAATGGCAAGGACAGAAAAGGGAGGGGAAAAAACAGAAGGGAAGACATGGGCAGATACAGAAAAAAGGGAGCCCTTCTCATGCATGGAGTGTGCCTCCTAGGACCGTCACCCTCCCTCCCAGTTCCACCTCTGGAGTCGCCCACAACGAGCCCCTGCCTTCCCTCCCAAGACATGCAGCAGCAGTGCTAACGGTAACCGTCGACACATGCCAGCCAGGGCACCGGGTCGTGTGTGTGTGTGTGCGTGTGTGTGCGTGTGCACACGCGCGCACGCATGCACAGACCAACAAGGAGACATGCACAGACATCTCCATAGATACGGATGCACGCGTACACGCCGACACATCTCACACACGTGTGCACGCACGCACACTATTTCCCTTACTCCCCCAGACCCCGACAGTCCTGGGGGCAGGAGCGGCAGCAGAGGTGGCAGCAGTATGATCCGCTGTGCAGAAATGGGAGGCCGTGTGCCCAGGGCTGCCAGCCTCCTGCCACTCCTCTGGAGGCCTTCTGATGTGCCGATGTCCCCCCCTGCAGCCCCCAAATGCAGACCCGAAAGTGAACACCATGTTCCAGAAGGACCTCAGAAGGGGCCATAATGGACGAGGCTGGAGGGGCTCTGGGTACCCGCCTTGCTCTGGGCGCCCTAACAGCTGGAGGAGAGCTCCTGCGTGCTCATCACATGCCGGCAGGTGTGCCCAGCCCCATTCAGCGCCTGCAGGAAGCTGGGGTTTGTCAGAACTCCCAGTCACTCCAACCGAAAAGGCACTGTGCACCCATCTCACACATCTGGTCCCAGATCTACACACACAAAGGGGCACCTTCACAAAGATGCTCAGTTAGCATCCCTTGCCTGCACCCCCTCCCCGCCATAAGTATTTCTAAACCAAGATCACAAGACCTATGAAAAAGAGTCCAAGATCCAGCTTGGAGAAACAGAGCCATGCTGACCCCTGGTGCAAGCCTGTCTTCCCAGAGATGAGCAGACCTGCTCCCTTCCCAGCAGTGACAAATGCTCAGAAAGCCACAGCCCATGGAGGCTGGTATCTGGGGGCAGCAGTCCCACATCAGCTGTCACCTGGCCATAGGCAGGTGTCTGTATGCCAGTGACAGGCTCAGCTCATGGGGTTCCCAGGCACATTCCAGGCTGGATCTAGGGCTCTCTGCAAAGGTACTGGGGCTGCCTCAGGCCTGGCTTTCAAAGCTCCTGTAAAAGCAAGGTCTACCTCGTGAGGCCATAAATTACCCAGCAGGGGAGCCAAAGCAGGCCGGGCCCCGTGGAGAGAGGGCTGCCTGGGGCTCGGGAGGCCTGGTCGGGGTGGTTTGGTTCAGGGTCCATCCCCAGGGTTCCGGCCTCCCCCTTCTGGCATACGCCCTTCCCAGGGGCCCTGTCTTCACTTTCCCCGGACTCTGCCCTACCCAGGCCTTGGCTAGAGAAAACCAGGCGGAATCAGGGCGGCCTCCCCAGGATCTTGGAGGCCTGCCTGGAGCCAATGAAGCAATCTACACATCTGGGCACAGCCCCACCAAGCAATATATTTTCAAACAGTTTCTACCCAAGAGAGGACGGGAAACGTCTCCAGTGATGCCCGTGCTGTTACTCCAACTTGTGGGCAGTAAAACAGAATAACATGTGCAAGCTGCTTTTATTACCTATCTAGCTTATTAGCTAATAAAATAAGCTCAACATTAAAAATTTAACTGAAGCCATTTATCGCACCCAGGACTCAGGGCTCTGGGTTTCCCTCCGAAAGTCACCTAAATCTGTCACCTTTCCAGCCTTTTTACCTATTTAAATTTCTCCAGGGAAGGAAAATTCCAGCCGCGTGTCCAAGTAAATGAACGTGGGTTCGATGTTGCCTAGCTAGTAAAGCAAAGAATGTCCGCTACTCAGGAAAAAGAAAGGGACACCCCTGGAGGAGTGATGGAACCTGGACAGTGCGGGGGCGGAGGGTGGAGCCTCAGCGGAACGGCGAGGCCAGGGCATGTCACGAGCTTGTCTTCTGGCTGCCCCAGGCCAGGGCCGGGCTCCAGAGTAAAGGGCCAGACAGTCTGGACTCTGGGGCCAGGTGCATGCTCAAGGCTCAAGATACCTGCCCCTCTTCTCTTGCTGGCGGGGGCGGGGACCTCTAGGCTGGGAGGGGGGCTAGAGAAATGAAGGAAATGCCATCTACAGAAGCGGCATTTCTGTTCTAAGGCAAAAGCAGCTCCGGGCACTGAAGGGAGGCCGTCCTGCCCACACAGAGGAGGGGCACATGAGGCCGCCTGCCCGGAGCGGGCCACATGCTGCATGAGCAAAGCCAGCCAGGTTCCATCCCTTAACACGCCGCGATGACCAATGCTTCCATGACAAGACACAAAGACGACAGTTAAACCGTACCATGAAGCACCAGAGGGTCCCCTGTGAGGACACAGAAGAGAGGGACTGCACCCTGCCCACCACACCCACCCGTCCCCGCTGGATGGGTCACAAGGGCCAACCCTAGTCCCTGAACCTCACTGTCTTGCCCAGGCCTCCTCCGTAAGAACCAAACACAGCTGGCACCCAGGCTCGGAGACCGTCCCATAGATAGTGTATTCACTCCAAGTTCATCTCATTCAAACCAGTCCCTGAGCTCAGTGTTAGCACAACGTAGGACTCAAAGACAGAGAGGACAGAGTGCAAGGGCCAGGGCATGTGGCCTGAGGCCTCGCCTAGCCAAGAGTGGGGATGATTACAAAGGTAGCACAGAGGATGGCAGTCATACTTTCTGGTCTCGTGATGCTGACAGTTTAACCAAAGGAATAAGTGCTTTCCCCCCATCTCTCAACCTCTGAAACCATGACCCATGGTCCTGACCTCAGGGCCAGCATCATCCGAGTGCCAGTGAATCCCGGCCTGTGCCGCAGGGCTGGGTTCCGGGGACAGAGGCTCCAGCGAAGTGCTGGAAGGGGACCGCAAGGGTTTGATGACAATGGTCTATGCCTCCCCAACACCCCACCTCTCACCATCTGTCTGCTCCAATACCGCTAGCATTGTGTCTCTGATTTTAAATGGAGAGAAATAGACACTTAAAAAAAAAATTCAATTTCATCTTTCTTTGAAGAGGACTTAAAAAAACAAGGACGCCTAACCCGCTTCTGGGCATTTCTGAAAGTGGCGCTCCGCCTCTGCCCGGGACGGGCCAGGACCAGCAGCGGCCTCCGTGAGCACCGAGATGCTCGTGCAATGCCTCCCGCAGGGCTGGGGCTCTTACCTGTGCCATTTTAGCCAGGTCGAGGGAAGGCCTCTGCTCCTGCACCTCCTCCGGGCGCCGCCGCTTGACTCCGACCTTCTTGTCGTTCAGGACGCACGGCTGGGAGCGGCTCCGGGACAGCCCGCTGGAGCGTCTGGCCAGCTCTGGCGTGGAGGCAGGTGTGCTGCTGGCTGAGGGTGGACAGTACTCCGCGAAGGAAAACTGCTCGTGGGAGCAAGACAGGGACCGCTGCATGTCGAGCCGGCCCCCGCCCCCGGGACTCGGGTCGGGGCTCCAGAGGTCACCCGCCTGTCCACAGGCAGCCGAGCCTGGCGCCGCCTGGCAAGGCTGACCTCCGAATCGGTGGTGGAATCCCGCCTGGTCGTAGGGCGAGGACAGCGCGTTGGCCCGGGAGGGGAGGCTGAAACTGGAGCTCCTCTGCATGGTGCTGAGGCCGTTGGAGTAGCGCGGGACGCTGCCCCCGCTGTAACAGCGTCGCTTTTCTACGGGAGTCCAGACCTTGGAGCCCAGGGGCCTCCATGATGTCCGGCAGCTGGACATTTCATCGGAAAAGGACAGTGACCGGCACTGGCGCTTGCTGGGGGGTGCTGAGGGGTTCCCGTTGTGGTCGCTGAGGCTGAGGTCTTTGATCAGGTTGGTCACGGCACAGGCGGTCGCGGCCTCCCGGTGCCACAGGGCGCCGTCCTGACACTTCTCAGGCAGGCACTCCCAGATGCCGGCGCTCGGGTGCCCGATCTGAAGAGGGCATTTCCTGTCCAGCTCTCGCCATCTGTCATTTTCTGGTTCAGAAACGACAGAGAGAAAACAGGACTTGAGAAGGCCTCCAGGCCAGCCCTCCATCTCCACAACCAAGAGCCCATTTTAGACAGGACTTTGGAGCCAGGAAGGCCCTTCAAAGCCCCTCCGGTCCAACCTTGCTTTATGGATGAGAAACGGAGGCCCAGAGCGGGGGTGTGAGTCCCACGGTGTGGAGTGAGGTGCAGAGCTAGGCCCGGGATGCACACACCCCCCGCCCAGGCCTCCTGGTGCGTCTTTCTTTCCAACAGTCCACACTGCCTCCCGGGAAAGTCCAAAACCACAGCTGTCACCCAAACGCTTTCCCCTCTTCTAGGTGGGAAGCCCACCTGCCCCAACCCTCCCCGGCCTGCAGCAGTTCCGTCCCCGCTCGAGCTGGGGCTTGGCGCTCTGGCAGAAGACCACGACCCAGGAGGTGTCTTTTGGTACTTGGGAGGATCATGGGCAAATGGGGTGGGCAGTGCCGCCGGGTTATCTCATTGGAATTCTATCTCCAAAATACTCGCTGACAACAGAAACTGGAAACTGTATTGATCTGTGCCTCCCTCTATCAAAATGCCCCATAATATCAACATCATCAGCCATTCATGGAGCACCTTCCTTGTGCTCACCTGATTCCTCACCGAGATCGAGGATGTTTAAAGTGGTCAAAATCTGTAGGAGCGTGTCTTTGGCTGCACAGACACAAGGGGACAATTTAAACTTACATCGTCAGGTATCTACTTGAACATATGAATAAATAAGCTAACCCCACTAGGAAATGCTGACTTTGCACCTGAACCTTAATTTTAGTGAAATATTCAGGAACTATTTGGTGTTTTTCTACTAAAGAATCAGGCACTGTGCTGAGGACCTTAAGAGGGCACAGATAAACCTGACCAAGTTCTTGTATTCAAGTTTATAATACAAAAGCAAAGTTGAGAAACAGCGTGTGCTGCCAGGGATCCACATATTAGCATGTTTCTGTTTTTTTTAAATCTGCACACATTTATGAACAGTACACATGAGAATACACAGAAAACTACGGCTAGAGTCCGTCAGTCATCAGGACAGAAGCAAAACCTGAAATGACATTCGGGCAGGTGTCTGATGCGCATGGATTCTCATAGCACTTTCAGTGGTCACGGAGCAGAAATCTTGGATGGTGGCTGGAAGCCACCAGGTGCCCCATACAGAGGGTGAGAAAGTAGCCTGGGGGCACACAGCTAAAAATCGTCTGGAGGCTAACCCAGGCTGGCCCACCCCAGCACCCTGCTCTTTTCACTACACCAGAGCGAAGGGGAGCCCAACATCGGGGCTGCCCTCAGCGACCTTCTGAGTCACGCAGAATGGGCCGTCCACTCAGACAACCACGGTGAAACCCACATGAGTGCACCAGTCAGCAAGGACCACAAGTCCATCTCCTCAATCGGGGGCCACTTCTTAAAAGACACTGAGAGACACAGCGAGGGACTGACCCTGTGCTCAGTGTCTGCAGCTATTGGACAGGTTCAAAGGGAATGACCGGTGAGGCTCACAAGGAGCCTTGCAAGCCAAAGATGAGCCAAATTGGGGCTAAATGTGCCCGCTCCTTCACCTAGGCCATCCTGCCACAGTCCTGAGACATACCTAGGGGATTGGGACTCTGGACAGGGGACACAGGAGGAACTGCCCAGAGGCTGTTCCCAGGAGACAGCCTCAGAAGCTGAAGATACGGGAGAGGATCTTCCTTAAACCAGTTGGAAAGAAAACAGGACAGTCACCATGTGTACAATTCACCTTCTCCAGGAATCTTCTTGGGCCCTGGTACACAGCAGGTCTCCATGCGTGTCCCTTTAACAAAATCTGATAAAGTATTTCCATAAGCTGTGTTTTCACAAGTAGCGTTTATGCTGTTCAAAATATGTCTTCACAACTCACTGCCCCTACAGCAGCCGTGATTCTTCTAAAACACTTTCAATTTGACATTTGTCAGCAACTGAAAGATCAGTAAACTCATAATAAAGTAAAATTAAAAGAAATACAAGCTAACATTAACTGAGTCATTGTTAGCTGATTTACAAGAAGAAAAGTTATCCTCAGAAAAAAGGGCAGATTTGTGTGTAATGATGCTCTTCAAAGTGATACAAGTGGGCACCTGGGTGGCTCAGTCGGTTAAGCATGTCTGCCTTCGGCTCAGGTCATGATCTCAGGGTCCTGGGATCAAGCCCTGAGTCGGGCTCCCTGCTCAGTGGGGAGGCTGTTTCTCCCTCTCCCTCTGCCCCTCCCCACTGCCCATGCTCTCTCGCACCTGCTCTCTCTCAAATAAATAAACCTCAGGGCGCCTGGGTGGGTTAAGGCCTCTGCCTTCAGCTCAGGTCATGATCTCAGGGTCCTGGGATCGAGCTCCACATCGGGCTCTCTGCTCAGCAGGGAGCCTGCTTCCCCTCCCCCCCATCTCTGCCTGCCTGCTTGTGATCTCTCTCTCCCTGTGTCAAATAAATAAATGAAATCTTTGGAAAAAAATAATAAAATAAATCTTAAAAAGAAAAAGTGATACGAGTGACAGCAACATTATAAACACAACTAAAACGCCCTCCAGTCGGGCTGGTGACATACATGATCAGGGAATAATAAGGAGCATGAAAACAGCACAGTTCCAAAGAATATGGATGATATGGAGAAATGTTAATGATGTAATTCAAAGCCTAAAGAAACAGGATAGAAAAACTGTATAGATAGCATGATCCCTATTTTGTAAAATATGTATGTTATATGTGATGATTAAAAGAAAATAAACTGGGCGCCCGGGTGGCTCAGTGGGTTAAAGCCTCTGCCTTCGCTCGGGTCATGATCCCAGGGTCCTGGGATTGAGCCCCGCATTGGGCTCCCTGCTGAGTGGGAAGCCTGCTTCTCCCTCTCTCACTCCCCTGCTTGTGTTCCCTCTCTCACTGTGTGTCTGTCAAATAAAGTCTTTAAAAAATAAAAAGAAAATAAACCAAAATGTTCATAACTGAATGGGAGAGAGCCGGCTGATTTATTTTTTTTTCCTATTTGTTTTGCTATAGTTTCTACATTCTCTTAGAGGACAAATATATTTCCACATGTGTGGGGGACATGGCCACTAAGTCCCCTGGTGCTGAGCAGGGTCAGGGCCTATGATCCCAACCTCCACTGGGTTTTGCTCCTTCGGTCTTTCAGGGAGTTCCCTTAGAATAACGCTGGCCACCAACTTCTCTTTTGGGACAAGGCACTAAGGCACCAGATGGGCCAGGAATGTGGCTAAGGAAGGACCCAGCAGGCCCAGCCACAGAGCAGTGAGGGTCCCCACCTGGAGCCACAGTGGCCCTGCCTCGGGAACCCGAGGGTCACTGCAGGCAGTCTCTGTCCCAGACCCTAGGAAACCCTGAAATTAAAAAGAACCAATCCCACCCCCAAAGGATACCACTTTCCATTCCATTTTAATTTCCCTGCCCCAGAACTGTCCCATTTCCAGGGAAGTCACGAAAAGAAAGAGGACCTCAGAGCTGGTGAAGCATGAAGGTTCAGTCCCTCTCATCTGGCAACGCCCTTCCTCCCCCGCGGTCACCCCGTGATCCTGGTGCTTCTGGAAGGGGCCCCTCAGGCCTCCCTATTCCAGGCTCACCCACTCACTGCCTCCAGAGAACTTGCTGAGGCCCACACTTGTCATGTCTGTCCCCATACAGCCGCCCGTGGCCTCAAAGAAAGAAAAGTTTTGACCTGCCGTCCAGACCCATCTACCGGCCGCCGGCCCCCTTCACCCCACTCCAGGCACAACGAACTTCCTGTGACATCAGAAGTCAGACACGAAGCAGGCAGAAATGAACCCATCCTGGACGATCCCTGGAAGAGCCTGGGAAGCACAGCCCTTCTGGTCTGTGTACACAGCCCTGAAGAATATTCCTTATAAAACGAATATTCACAAAACAGCCGAGGGAACGTGCACAGCCAACATCTACACGCGGCAGGGGGAGCTCGTCTGTTTAGGTCGACTGTCAAAATCCCCGTGGGGCCTGGGGTTGGATGGCTACTCTAACGGGCTCCTGCCTGCCTGTGGGCAGCACTCTGCTCTGTCGTAAGGGTGACCCTCTACGACCTTAGCAGTAAGATTCCTGTGCCTTGGGGATGACGAAGACTCAGTTCTCCACCAGGCCCACTGGTTAAACGTGAGAGCCATGTGTGTGCAGCGAATCTGTAGCTTGCCCCCAAACACCAGCTCTTTCAAGCCCTGACACCTTCGCACAGGCCTGCACTGTTCTCCTGCCTTTCTCCTTCCAGCAAGAATCTCTTCCTTATCATTTAAGAGCCAACTCAAACATCACCTTCTCTGTTCATGGGCCTTTTCCACATTAGCCACTGGGCACCCACGGCTCTTGGACTGACTTTCAATCTTATGGCTCAGATGTTAACTGAACCTTAATCATCTGTTTACACGTCTGCTTCCACGGAGCCTTAAGCCCTTGAGCACAGACCCAGCGCAGCCCCCCAGTGCCCAGCGTGGAGCCTGGCACAGAGCAGACTTTAGCCGGTGGTGGGTAGAGGAAGGAACAGATAATGTGTAGATAAAAGCTGCAGAGCCCACCATGGGTGGTTATCTGACGCCATGAGCGCCACTTGCCCCTTATCCTTGGCCCCGGGAACCCCTCCTCGGCCAGCGAGCTCCACTTTGGGGGCTCTGCCTTCAACTTCCCACTTTCCCGAGGCCATGGACAGTTGCGTGCGAAGCGGCTGGGAGTCCGGCTGACAGTGTGAGGTCTAAGATACTCTGGAAACGCAAAGCCCTGTCCAACACCGAGTGCTGCTACTGTGTGTCAACACCAGCCAGGTGGCCACTTGGTCTGTCTGAGGGGCAGATAATATTTTAATTGTTACTATCTTTATCGCTTGAAGAAGTACAATATCAGAAAAGTAAAAACAATCGAGGCTATGTTTAGCCCTTGCGTCTTCCCCCTTCGCTCAGGGACCAGAAAGCAATTTGCTGGGTCAGGTCACCAGACAAAAGAAACAGGAATAGAAGCTACTTTTTCACGGCAAACAGCCCCGAACTTCTGGCCCTGACGTCACTCCGGACAAAGGGCCTCGGCAGGGCTCCGAGGAGAGGATACAGGACACCCCCGCCCCTCCATTCAATACCACTCTGCACAGACAGCAATAACTCTGTCAGAAGTGACAATGGCCACAGACCTGGGGAGCCCGCGGAGCACAGGTCACCTGGGATGGTGGGAGGCTGTGGACATGCGTTTGCACCTCAGCTCTGCAAGTCACTGAATCTCTCAGAGCCTCATTTCCCTCGTCTATAAAATGAGGGTGACAGATAGGAACGACCTTGCAGAGCTATTCTAAGAATCAAACAGTTGCCTGGGACAGGGCCTGCGAGGGCACAGCGGGCTCTGCCAGCGGCAGCGCCATAACAAAGAGGACAGTGTTGGACGACGCATCTATAGCCGAGGCTCAGCTCCTCTGCCCCTGGGTGCCAAGCTCTGGGGGTCTGGCTGGGGCGGGAACCTATACACTCTGCACCGGTTTTCCTTAGTGTGGTTTTTCGACCCTTGGGTTGGCAGGAGCGTCCCTTGGGGTGTTAAAATGCGATTCCCAGGCCCAGTCCCTGACTGGTAAACAGAATCTCCGGTGGGGAGGAGACTGCATTTAAATAAGCTCCTCCGGCTCTTTGAATACAAAGGTATGGAGAACCGCTCCTGCAGGCTGCCCAGGGGACTCGGTTCTCACATCTCTGTCAGAGGGGGGGCTCACTCGAACCATCCAGCCACACCCAGGACGCCCCTGGAGGCGTGACCCTTCCAATTTCTACAAATTTGGATTCAGACCACCATCAGAAGTTGGTGCTTTGGTGTCTGTTTTGTTTCCAGCCAGTAACAAGAAGCAGAACGACAGAGAAGGAAACCTTTAACCCTTCAAGTCCTTGGAGGGCCGTTTCTCCCAGGAGGGGGTGGGGGCCCAAGGTGCCCAGCACCTTCTGGGTGGAGAGCCACAGAAAGAGGCCTGGGAAGAGTCTCCTTCCTCCTAGGACAAGCCGACACCCAGCACCCAGCACGATGGCCCACAGCCTGGGAGCACCGGCCCCAGCCACACCCCCTCCGGGCAGTCCCCATTCCTCTCCTGTTGCTCCATTCCCCGGTGAGCCTGTCTTCACAAGATTGAGATTCTTCACACGGGGTGTGTGTGTGTGTGTGTGCGTGTGTGTGTGGTAGACACACACAAGGCTCTACCTCGAGACAGGAAGAGAAACCACGCGGACTCATACAAAAGCATACCAACCATCCAGGTCTCTCACAGACGGCCCGACTAGGGGACCTCCCAGGTTCCACAACATGAGGCTTAACGTCTGAGCCTGAAGTCTCTGAGAAGACTCCCACCAGCCTGGGAGGCCCGGGAGAAGCCGACGCTCACACGCGTGGGAACAAAACCCCTGACCCCCTTTCTCACAAGGCACCTGTCCTGCCACCCCCTGACTGGGGAGGTTCAGAAGCCTGCTGAGTACACAGATCTAGAGCTAAAGAAAGAAAACACTCAGAGAAGCACAAATAGCCTCTGACTTCAAATATTCTTGTTTCCATTTCTACCCTTAAACTTGAAGGGAAATTCCCAGGGGCCCAGATTCTTAGGGGACCACAGTCTTCTTCGGTTCAAAAGCCAGCAGACTTACAGCCCTGGACATCCGTGTGCTGTGTGTTACAGGCCACCTTATGGTGACAGAACCACAGCAGAATGTGGTTTCTAGAAAAGGCCAAGCACCTGAAGCAAAGGCCAGAGAAGTTAGACCCTTGCAGCCTCTCAGCCTGGGTCTCAAGCCTCCAGCCAGATCACGACCGGCTGACTCATTCTTGGACTTCACACCTATCTACTTGGGCTGACGATGACTCTCTCTACCCCGCCCTGTGGGCTGGCTGGTGCTAACTCGGCCTCAGGACTGCAAAGACTCTATGCTTGCTGTTAGGGTAGAAGCTCCCTAGCCCTTTCAGTGGGAAATGGAAAGATATCTTTCTGACGGCGGCTTTATGAAACCAATCTTACAAAAAAGAACACGGGAAAACCATGAAGGACAATGACCTGCGCTATCCCACAGGGGGTCACTGATTTTTAAATGAACTTCAGAGCCCCTGGCCCCCTGGAGTGCCTCTTTCCCTGTGTCATCAGAACAGAGAGTTCAAAGCTATGTCAAGAAGAAAAGGTTCTCGGGCTTTGCCTGAGCAGGCCTCGCCTCCGGTGGTGCCCTCTCGATCACGATGAACCATAAAATGTCAGCTGTGTCCTTGCTTCAGGGACAGTGACACAGGACACCAAGCTCCTCGGCTAAGGCACAGGACAGGGCATGAGGATGGCTGGAGAGGACACGCCACCAGCCCCATCCAGGGAAGCAAGGAGCCTGCCTTGGAGGCTGAGAGGCTGCTAACCTTCCGAGTGGTAACCAGGACCCTGCCGTCCTGGACCCTACCCGGCACCAGCCGTCCAGGACCCTACCCGTCACCAGCTGGGTAGGGGTGGCCCATGGCAGCTGCCAGACCTTCTAGGAAGCCGCTGCTCTTACAAAAAGAGGCACGGTGGGGTCTCCCGGCAGACAGAATAGAGGGGTAAAAACACACCAGACTCACCATTAGGAACCTGGGCCTCAGTCTCCCCATCTGTATGAGGCAGGGTGCCCACCCTAACCCCGGGGGCATCCAGAAATGTGGAGGGAGCCAGTATTCCCAATGACAACAAGAGCTGTGAGGGGCCAGAAAGGTCACTTCTGCCCACCCCCTTCAGCACCCCCGTCCTGGCTGTGGGTACATGCAGAGCGTTGGAAATGGGTACGTGCCTGCGATTCATCTCAGAGATGAGCACGCAGCAAAGCTGAGGAGAGAGCCGGCAGCAGGGAGAACGGGTCAGAAAACTGCCGAGAAACGAGTCTTAACTGGTGATTAACCAACACCCCACTGGGCTCCTTGCTGAGGCGAGCAGACAGCATACATCGCACGCACGCTACTCAACCGTGGGGCATCGCGGCGCTCCCCGTCACATGGGTGGGGAGCCCAAGCTTCAGCAGAGCGTCACACCTCACCCAGGGACGCAGCGCCCACAAACAGCACAGTCTGCGGTCCCAAGGCCATGCTCCTGCAGTGGGGCCGGGCCGCCCCTCGGCGGACCATCTCTCCACCTGGCAATGCATCGTGGTGTGTGGTGCCCAAAGTCAGTCCAGCAGTTGTCATTCCCCATCCTCTGGCACCACTGGGACCCCTCCACACCCCAAGGCAGGCCAGCCTGGCTGAGAAGGCAGCCCGGGAGGCTCCCTTTTCACTTGTCACTGTAAACAGCCATCCTGTGCCAACTACACTTTGCAACTACTTCCAGCCTGTATTTTATTCCAGAAACAGTCAGAAACCAATGCACGGTGCGAGGGGCCATTTAGAGCACTCTCTATAGACAAACCTTAAACTACCTTAGGGACTTGAAAAATCACACGTATACCCACGATAGATAAAAATAAATAAAAAATAAAAAGTAAATTTAAAAAAATCATTCCTCTGCATGCCTCTATAGGGATGTACTTTTAAAAATGAAAACAAAGCTCCCTTTCGCCAATTTCCGTTACTAACCTGTTCCTTACTTACAGGAGGCTCTGGTCCAATGATCATATTCCAAACGGCTAGCCCTGAGAGACGGAAGCAGCAGCGGAGACCAGAAACTGGCCTGGGCAGCTCAGCAGCTGCTGTGACTGTCCCTTCAGCCTCGGTCACATGCCCGTTCTAAGAAATCGAAAATGTCCCACCTCCGAATGCCAGCTTTCTCATACGAGGGGCCGTCGCATTCCACTTTCAACAAGTGACAGAGTTAAAAGACCAAAAGCTATGAAATCTCAAAGTGAAATCTTTCCATCCTGCATGGCCCAACACGGCCAACTGGTTTACCCTGTAGAAATTAATACAGAGAGTGCCCCCGGGAACAACCCTTTCATGTACAGAGCAGACTTTAACAGCCAAGTAATTAAACACAGAAAGTACGGGCTTATAATTAAAATGCTGACAAACCTGAACCAGAGCGGCACAAGGAGGACGGCTATAATATTTTTACAATTCCCTTTTATACATAATGCATGATCCTTCTGCTCAAGTTTCTCTATGTTCTCTGCCTGTGAAACAATTTACATTAATAAATAATTTATTACCATAACTCCTAAAGTAATTATGGGTTTCCATGCAATTTTTTTTTAGCATATGAATTGTTTTGTTCTCTGTTCATTGACTTGTATTTACACGACTTTTCCTAGTGGCCCTTCTGCAATAATTGGTATCGCATTTGCCTCCTCACATATTATTTGATTTCCAGGTCTCTCCTCGCCTGAGTGGTGAGGAAAATGGAACGTGTAGTGTCCATTGTCCCCGCGATACAGAACTCATTTAATGGGTGCAATTAGCCAAGGATGGTGAGCGGAGCGTGCTCTCACCCCGCTTGCCCTGCTTCACCAAAAAAGATTAAACTGACACACGTGTGCCGCTGGGTCCGCACGAAGAAGCGTCGCGCAGGGCAAGCGTCGGTTGACCTGGGAGGGGGGAGCCCCTGCCTCTCCCCGCGCAGAGCGCTCCTGTCAGGTGCGGCCAAGCCCCCTTCCCTGCCCGCTAGAGATCACGGCCAGCAGCAAGCGCTGGCCCGCCTGCCAGGCCAGCTGACCCGGGGCGGGCCACGGCCCTGAAGCTGCCACCTGACCGAGGCTTCCCGTGTTAAGAACACAGGAACCAGCCACGTACGTGGCCCTTCCCCAGAGAAGCCGCTTGCAGAGGAAATCACGGCTCTGCACAGAAAGCGTTCTCGGGATGCTATGGGAGGGGAGAAAGGAAACGGAGAGGCAAACACTGTCTCTGCTACAAAGAGCCCTTCAGGGACTGGGCTGGGCTCACAACCTAATAAGGAGTGCTGGGCCCTGGTGCAGAGCAGGCCGGGCGGTGGCCGGGCCCCACTGTGCCCTGCTTCTGCCGGTCACCCCTCGTCCTGGCTTTGTTCTCTCCCCCACTCTGGGAAGGCATAAAACTGCTTCTTTCTATCAAGTTCCCGAACTTAGGGTGTTGGGGGGGCGGGAGGGGGAGGAGCCCATTCAGCTCACAATAACAAAAAGTACTTAAAGAGAACACATTGTGGTGAGCCCTTGATGACACAAGTAAGTCACTTTATCTAAGTGGGCGTAGGGGAGGCCGGGCTCCTAGAAAGGGTGGCTTTTTAAGAGGAAGCAAACAGGCTGCTACACTCTCCGCTCCAATGCGCTTGCCTGGATTTTCTTCAGAATGCTCAGGGAACTCAAACCGGCCCTGGCTTCCAGCTAGGACCCTTGCAATGGGCGCTTGGGAGGGAAATGCCCTGAGTCACGGGGCCAACCTGTCCCCAGCAATCACTGGAGAATTCCACCAATCGGGGCCAGAACATGAGTTCTTTATCTCCGGGAGACAGACGGGGGTTGGTGATTATAGTAATGGGACATTTTGTCTTGACTGAGTATCGCCCAGTCCTGGAAAGGCTCAAAAGCCTCTTGAAAAGTCCAGCTAGACCCACCCAGGGCCGTTAAAAAGCAGGCACGCGGAAGGTAAGACCTCACTACCTCAGACGCCCTCCCATTCACGGTGCGGGTGGGGCCACACCTCGATGCGCGGGGTAAAACGGCCAGAGCGGTCCCCAGAGCTTCCACCAGCACAAAGGCCTGGGAAGGAGCCCAGGAAGGGGATGCAGGTGGGAGGGACTGAGCTGGTGCCTTCTGTGTGCTGTTGTCTCTTTAAATCCTACCAGGAACTACCGTCTGCAAGAGGAGGAGACCGGGGCTCAGGAAGGCAGACTGATCCGCCCTCAGCTCTGAGGACCCCAATCCACAGAGAATTCTGTTTCTCGCTCTCTCGGCTCCACTAGATAGAAGCCCTCTTGAGCACAGGGGCTGACTTCCTCTCTCTCTGGGCCAAGTGCCTGACAACATAGTAGATCCTCAATAAACACCTGGAACAACCCGCCGAAATGAACCCTGGGGGAACGAAAAGCATACGTCAGATGGGCCAGGGTCTCCCCAAATCAAGGAGGGGCCGGCCAACAGAAGAGAACAGCCGAGGAGGCAGACGACAGGGCTCGGCGGACCCCCACTGGGCCACTCCCCTGCTCCCTGGCCGTGCCCTGGGGCCAGCGCACATCAGGCAGCACATCAGGCAGGGACAGCCTTGAAATGAAGCTCTACCACCAGGGTACCGAGCTGAAGTCCAGACTGGCCCGAGGAGCTGAGCGTGCCCAGGGGCCTCCCTCTGCTTCCTGGCGGGACAAAGGCAGGCAGTCTCGCCACCACAAAACCGAACCCAGCCCGTGAAGCAGGCAGTGAGGCAGGCTTCTGAGCCACGTGGCTAAGTCGCTGAGGGTTTGTTGAAAGCCGTTAACCACCAGAGGTGCTCAATCAAGCCCCGTGTGGGGACAGGCTTCAGAAGTGTGTCGCGGTGGGGGAACCAAGGCCAGGTCATCTCCCTGCTTCCATGTCCTCTAGGGGGCAGCATCAAGGGGACCACCTGAGGCTCTCCCACCAAGCTGTGGCTTGGGACTAAGAAGCAAACCATCTTGTTCTCCCCCAACCTGGGCCCAACTCTGCCAAGGCAGCTCGGTGGGGAGTCGCCTCACAAGGTCCCGGTGTCCCCCTATGCGAATGGGGTGGCCCCAGCGGCCCCACAGCAGAGTGGCTGCGGCGTCCCAGAGACCAGGTGAGGAGGGAGCCTGGTGCTCACTACAACACACCCAGCAACCCTTCCGCCCTCACCACCCCGTCTACCGGACAGAGTCCCAAGAAGACAAAGAAAACACTGTGCACAGAGTCAAAGGCTGAGAAAAGAGGCAGGAAGACCTGACAGTCCCGTGAAGACAGGCCTGGGATCGGAAGGCCTGCAGTGGTCACCCACCACGGGAGCTTGGCTGCTGCCTCGGTGCAAACATTACAGAAACTCAGGTGGCAGGGTGTCCCCACGGTGGGCAGGAGCCATGGGAGACAGTGGAAGGAGAGATGGTGCCCGATCATCTGGAGCTCAGAAAAATCAACATAATCAATACAGTCATCTCAGCTACCCCCTTAGGAGAAAGAGTAATTCACACCTGCATGGACACCGGAGACTGAGACAACCCTTCCGGAAAGCATGTCAACAATATGAAGCAAGAGCCTTCAAAATGTCCCTGCCCCCGGCCTCTCTAAGCCACTCCCGGGAACTCCTAAGGAATAATCCAGAAGGCCGACAAAAGACAAAGACTTAGTTGCGTAGTCACTGTTCATCACAACGGCAAACAGAACACAGCCCTTCCACCCAACAAACAAGAGACAGTGAAATCGGTCAGCACCCGTTGATACATAGTGTGTTACTACACACTCATTAAACCACACGGAGGGGCCAATGCTACTGCGCTGGGGAAAATGGTAGTAAGGACTACTAAGTGAAACCAGAAAAAAAAAAAAGTTTTTTGTATATAATTTTATACAATCACTCATTCATTGTGGACTTGGCCATGTAAGAAATTCAAAGAACATTAAAAATACACCAAAATATTAATAGGCGTTCTCACCGGGTACTGGGGGTAGAAGAGATATTTATTTTATACTTTACACTATGGTACGTCATCCCAGTGTATCAAAGTGAACACGATGACCTTAATAACCAGACAGAAACTCTCAACGTTATGGTTGGAGATGACATCTGTAAGCCACACCCGAGGGCCCACTGGCTCCCTGAGCCCCACAGCCTGCGTGCCACTCCTGCACGGCCGGGCCCGAGACTGCTCAAGCACAGAGAAGAGACCCCGCGGCTGCTGTGTGTGCCTGTGTCCAGAAAGGGCTTCCAGCATCTCACCTGGGGGTCTCAGGCCCTGGTGGAAGGACCAGAGAAGGACTCTCCACAGCCACCTTGGTTACTCACCCATAATTCCACAAGAGAAAAGTGTCGGTCCTTGACTCATCTTCTTTGGCGTGTGCTGAAAACAACCAGAAAAGCTATTCACTCTTCAAGTCATAAGAAGCACGTTTGTACATGACCCTGCACTGATCCCTCGCTAAAGTCACAATTAAAGGGGTAACTGCCTTCTGCCAACGTCAGATTAGGGAAAGGAGAAAAAAGCATTCTAAGAGGCAACATCTGCCCATAATTAGACCTGGGCTCTCCGTCCAAAGTCTCCAGTGAGTTATGGAGTCCATCAAGTTAATGGCTTCAAAACACACACAAGAAAGCCCCACGACTTCTGACACTTGGGGATTTTTCCATGTGAGTGCTGGGGAGGAGGGCGCGGGAGGAGGTGTGATGCACACGGTCACTGGGCTGGGCTGCAGAGAGGCCACCCCACAGTGCAGGCTGGGAGAAGAGGGGGCCTCTTGGTGACAGGAGGAGCCCCCAGGGAGGAGTGGAGGCCCGTCTGCCACCCCAGCTCCCTCCCTCCCCAGAGACACCAGGAGAACAGCAACTCATCCTCTCCAGAGAAGCACCAGTTAGAGCGCAAGCGGGGGGCCCTGCACCGTGCAAAGCTGCTTCGCTGCTACAGGGAGGCCCCCCAGGCACGCTCCCTGAACTGAAACAGAAACTCAGAGGTTATGTCTGGTTGCAGCAGAGAGCTAGGGTTTTGAACTCCTTGGCACCGTATTACAATGACTTCCCTTCCCACCATAAGCATCCCACACCTCCCCTCAAGGCCCACACCTAGTCTCACAAAATGCTACGGCCACTGGGAGAGGGACAGGGCAGTGGGGCCCTAGGCCCCAAGACCAGGCACTGCTCCATGGCTACACAGTAACCTGAGCACAGAACACTCCGGGCTCCCCTGCACTAGTTGAGGCATGGGTCAGGCGGCCTGCTCTGACCTCTAATGAGGCGGAGATGGTGCCCACTGGGGCTCTAAGAAGAAAGGTCTGCCTCGAGTGTTCCTAAGACTCATTCCCTCCCTCCTTCCTTCGCCCACTCCTAAGTACTGGCAATTATTCACATGCAGGCTGCACCAGGGCTTGAGCCCGTGGTGGGGGAAGAAGCTCTCTGTCCCAGAGGAGTCAGCCTGTCCAAGAGAACTCCGACTTCTGAGAGGAGCCCCAAATACCAGGGACACGCAGGCATCCTGTCTGAGAAGTGGGTAGGAACCCAGGCCCTGGGGCTTTGGGGCCTGGAAGGAGGAGGGCGGAGGTGACTAGGAATGCCTGGCCCTCCCAGATAAAAGGGTGGCAAGTGCCTGTCCCCAGCTCCCCTATTCAGAGACCTTTGCGCTTGGCCAGCCATGTGCTCACCAGCCTCACTGCAAAGGGTCCATCCTGCCCAGCCTGGGACACGGAGGTGAAGGATGCCTGCCTTGGCCCTCAGGAAGCTCACAGTTCATGGAGGACACAGTCCCACAAACCATGACACTACAGGGAGTGTGAGACCAGAGAGGAGAGGGCCCAGGCCAGGGGTGCTGGGGTGTGAGAGGTCAGCCCTGGCTTCCTCTCAAGGACCAGAAGACGCCTACAAGCAGCAAGGAGCCGGGGCCGGCCTGCTCTGGTGCTGGACTGAACCATCCCATTCACAGTCATCCGGGGAAATATCTGGAAAAAGTGAAAGACGGCTGTGTCTGCCTCCCTCCCAAACGACGTGGTTGACGCAGCGGGATCCGCACAGAAAGCCCACAGCCAAGCCGCCGAATGGAGAATGGGTGACAATGACTTGAGAGCCTGCCTCCACGCCACGCAGCCCCAAACAACCAAGCACGCGGCCCGCGGACACCGGGCAGGCTCTGCTTCCAGGGGGACGGTGCAGAGACACGAGTCGGGCTCTGCCTAGGCCAGGGGCCTTGCCAGCCAAGGGAGACAACTCTGACTGGGGGAGCACCTTGGCGCCAAGCAAACACCCGCTGGGGAACCAGAGTCCCCGGCCCACACACGGGTTGAGGAGGCAGGTGGCAAAGCGAGCCAAGGCGGGCGGCCCACAGAAACCCAAACCCAGACAGGGCCGGGGAAAGCAGAAGACAGCAAGGAGCCCGGAGCCGCCTATCTGCAGCACTGGCACGCAGACCCGCCGAGGAGGGCTTGGGGTTTACAGACAATAGGAAGCGAGCTAGGGAACCAGCCCGCTGACCTGTCCTTCCACAAAGCCGGTGTGTTCCAGACAGAGGGGCAAGGCGGGGCCCTCCAGATCCGGGCCCTCCCGGGGACTGCTGACACCTGTGTGGGCACCAGAGAGGCTGGGGTCTGGGCCTACGGAGGGAAGCACCGGGCCGGGCCAAAGGGGCTCCCAGGCCCTCCTCGTTCATGCACTCGTTCACTCAGCAAGGATCAGGCCCCGCTGGCTACAGACTGTTCATTCCCCAGGCTGGAGGACACACACTTGGAATGGGAGTGCTTCTCACTGCCCCCGAAGCCCTGCTCCGAGCCACCACCCTCCACGGAGAGACCGAACCAGCCTCCTAGCCGGTCCCCGGGCCTGTGCCCTGGGCCCACCCTCCATTCTCTACCCAGAACCCAGAGGCCAGCTGAAGTTGCTCTTCTGCTCCCGTGACGTCCCACAGCCACCAGAACAGAACCCGGCCACCCTTCTCCCCACAGCCACCCGGCCCGTGAGAGCCAAGCCGGGGCACAGGACACATGTGCAATGCTGCCACCTCAGGTCTCTCCATGACAGGCTCCTCACCAGGCCACCTTCCCTGACCACCCCAGCCAAAGGGCACCCTCCCCACCACACTTTCCTCTTAGTGTCCGCACCGCCTGCGTCCGTTCCTTTGCTTCTGTGCTTATTCTCTGCCCCTGAGAACGAAGCTTCTTAAGGCTGCCATCTTGTCCCAGCACAGACTAGGCACCATGTGACTATCTGGTGACCGACAGCGATGGCCACCTGTCTGCCCAAGCTTATCTTGCTCCTGCCGCCACTCACCCAGCAAATGCAGGGCCAATGAAACAGACTTTCACTGGGCAGAGCTTGCCGCCTCCCCAAATCGATGGGCTCATGCCAAGTCAAAACTTGGTGGAGAAGGGGAGAGAGCACCCGCGAGACAGCTGGGGAGTGAGAGGGCAGCGATCACTCGCACTCAGCTCTCACGACGTAAAGGAACATCTCCGCGTCCCCTGTTCTCAGTGAGCTCCATCCCCGCTCTCTCACGGAGCACGTGAAAGTGGGTGACCTCCTTCTGCCCTCAGCACCCACTCCTGCACTGGGACTCCTCCCTCCACACCGCACAGCTTCTCGGCGGGACGACGCCTCCATCTCTGCTGATGAGAGACGGGCACGGGACGCTGGCGTGGCCAACCGGGCCCTCTTTGCTCTGGGGCTCCGACTCCTGGACTGAGGAAGTGCGGGGGCTGCTCTACCCAGTGGGGGGCCCCCAGCCTGCCTCGAGCACCTGCTTCCAAAACCCTCCGAGCTGCCCTGTCCCTGACCTTTCTGGGGCCTCCCTCGCCAGCTCTCCCGACAGCTTCCCAAGATGTCAGGCACAGGCACACCCTGGCCGCTGTCGGGTTTCTCTGAGCCCAACACCAAGGTCCCCTCTGGGCTCCAGGCTGGCCCGAGCCAATTCATCCCCGGTATGCCGGGACTGTGACAAAATTCCTGCTGGTCTGTACCAGTCTGCAGCCGGCCTTCCCACCCTCCGCATCACTGCAGGAGGACAGGCCGGCCAGTCCCGGCGCGGCGAGGCCCAGCAGGCCGTGGGGACTCCAGCCTCGGGCTCACACGACACTCACCGCGCACACCGGAGTCGGCACCCAGGCCTCGGCTGGGGCTGGCGGGAAGAGCACAAGGAGCACAGCTCCCCGTAACGCTTCTCCCACCGCGACGCGCCTGTTCTCCAGCCCACCCCCGCCGGGTCCCTGTGAGAGTCCTCAGACCACAAGAGAAGGCTTTGGAATCAGACCCTCCACAGGGAAAGCAAAAGCTGGACATCCCACCGGGGCTTCAGGGGCCATCAGTCTGACTGAAGAAAGAAGGCCTGGCTTAGACAAAGACACAGTCCGGTCTTAATGCGGAACCAGCTCGGACGGAACACGGCGCGGCTCTTCTCTGGCCTTCGTCGCGCTTCCTCAGAGCTCTGCTCTGCAGATTCCTGACCAAGGCCGTCACGTCACTATTTCCCCACCACGACACTGTTAGGGGGAACCACAACGCGACACGGGCAGGCTCCTACTCATGCCCTCGAGCGGAACAAGCAAGAACACCCCAGCCTCCAAAAAGGAACACAGCGAGACCACGGCAGTGGAAAGCAGAAGACAGGGCCAGGCCTGACCAGGACAAGAGAAGCCGGAAGGGATGAGCGGCCTTGTAGAGAGAGGCTCTCAGACTCGCTGACAGGGACGGAGCAGCGGCCCGGGCTCCCTGGGCTCCCCGGGCTTCAGGGTCGGCCATGGCCCAGCCTGTTCAGGCAAGAGGCTTCGGACTGTCCCAGACATCTGTGCACCTCTGGGGTCTGACTTCAGGCCAGCCTGGGCCCGCCCGCGAGGCTGGCCGGGGCCGGTGAGCCCGGTGCCAGCTCTGGGGAGCCGCGCGAACATGAAGACCCTCCACCCCAGGCAGTTGGGTGCGAGGCCTGACACGGCCACGGACTCTCCCCACTGGGCAGATCACAGCCCGGGCCTCCTAACCTGACAAGAATGAAGGGAAGGCCCGGCTCCCCGACCCGGTATCGCCTACTGTTGGTCGAGGCTGGGGAAAGCGAGGCCGCCTACAGCCACATTCCACCCTCTCCTCCAAGACAGTCTCCAGACTTGAGAGAGAGCTGAGACACCGGCCAGGGAGAGGAGGCAGGCCCGGCCGGGGAAGACGGTCACTCTGGCCTGGGAGAACAGGCCACAGGCTGAGCGTGGGCGTGCGGGAAGGGGCTGGGGAACACTGCTCCCGAGGTCAACAGTCTGGGCTGCCTTCCAGCGGCAGCAGCTAATGTTAGAACACGAGGAGGAAGAGCCCACTCCGCAGAGGAAAGCGACCAGCAGAGCGGGGCGGGGGGTGGGAGGGGGGGTTGGTAAGGGGAACTGAGCAGTCTTCACTGCTGTGCATTGTGCAAGCCAGGCCCACGCTGGGGCCAGGCGGGGCCCTCAGCCCTCTCTCTCCCCAGGGCCAGGTGCCGGGAAAGGCAAAACGCTGGGCACTTGTCAGTCCTTTTTTCTGTTTTCCTACATCTCTCTTGGGAACAAGACCAGTCACTTGTCACCAGCATTTTGTTTTTAGAAAAAGAACAAGAGACCTCGGAGGGCAAGGAGGGAGGGGCTACAGGCTTCCTTGCCCAGTGCGTCCAAGGTCACTGGGTGGCCCCCAGGTGACTTTCACCCACAGTTTGAGACCCTCTCTCTCTTGCTCTGGTGCCTCTGGGGCCTGCTTCCCTAATTCCAAAGTGGCCTGTGACTCATGTTTTCTTTTTTAATATGAAGCCCACCGCCCCCCCTTTCTGTTATCTTCTTAGCCTGATTAGAAAACAAAAGAGAAATGCTTTTCCATGTTCCTGTTGTTATCTTGATGGTATTTACACGAGGATGGCGTTGCCAGTTTAGGAAGCCGAAGCAAAGCCCCGTCTGCTGCCGGCAGGGGAGGGTGCATTCTAACGTGCCTTCACCCTCCCTTCCGCCTCACGGAGGTCAGCACTGGACGGAGACGATCTGGGGTTGTTCTGGGCTGCTCCCGGTGCATGGCCGGACTGGAAGTCGGCCTCCCTGCACTCTTCTGAGATGAGTTTCCCTTAACCCGTGAGGGCTGGGAGGCCCCGCGTTGGCAGGCAGGCGCTCCGGCCACGTCTCCTCGAAGAGCAGCTCAGCGGAACGGGGGCCCACGTGCCCCGGGACCAGCCCCACGGCTAGCCCCAGCCAGGCGGGCCCCGTGAGGGGACTAGGTTCTGTGGCAGCCGCTGAGGCCAACGGCACAGCTGGAAGCGGGCAGGGACCCTCCCTTGGGACCTCCGGAGGACCCTCACCCCAGAGGTTGTCCCCTTCTGGCCAACGGTCCTCCCAGTGTATTCTTCAGATCTCAGCAGGAAAGCACCCCCCGCCCCGCGCCCCCACCTGCACAGCAGAAAGCAGAGCGGCTCTTCCCGCACCCACGGCTGTGAACCTGGGCAGCAGCCGGAGAGGAACTAAAGCAGGGAGGAGCTGGGCGGCAGGAACCCGCGTCCATTCCCTCTACAAACATCCCTGAGCACCCACCGTGCCCCAGGCCCCGGTTTCAGGCCCTGGGCACTCAGCAATGAGCAAAAGAAACAAAATTCCTTGCCTTTATGAAGCTCGCATTTCAGAGCAGTCATTCAACAAACAAGATGGAAATGTCAGAAAGTGACAGGCGCTGAGAGGGGAGAGAGAGAAGGGGAAGGGCAGGAAAGCGTGGGGGAGGGGGTGGCTGGAGCAGAGTTCAATTTTAGGCTGAGTGAACAAAGAAGAAAGAGAGGGAGGGAAGGAGTCCTGCTGAGGGGGAGCGGTCCAGGCCACAAAAGTGCCAAGGCCCTGAGGCAGGCTGTGCTTGACACGTGAGTGTGGCTTGAGCAGAGTGAAGGGAGCAGGGTGAGAGCAGAGAAAGAGCAGCACGGTCACAGAGAGCCACAGTACGTGGGCCTTAGGCCTCCTGGTAAGGGCTTTGGCGTTTGCTAGGCAGGAGATGGGAAGCCGGCAGAAGGCCGGAGCCGAGGAGAGATGCGCCTGCCTTGGGGTCCCTCTGGCTGCTGGTAGAGAACAGGCCAAGCGGCCAGCAGCAGGAGACCAGTTACACCACATTCCCAGACAGGAGAGGGCAGCTGGTGGGACCAGAGCGGCAGCAGTGAGGATGGCGAGAGGGAATCAAATATATTTCCAGATACATATTCAGTGCAAACTGGAAAGGAAGCCATGATGGGCAGAGACCTGACCCGTCTCTGCTTGGGGAATTCTGCGAGCCCAGCGCTCGGTACACGCACAGTGGTACATAAAGGCCTCAGGCCTCAATGGCTTTCCTGCCCTCCTACAAGGGTTGGAGACCCAGCCTGGCCCCTCTGCTCTCGGCCTGACTGCTGCTGCGAGCTTGAGGAGGGAGCCCACAAGGGTGCTAGGGTGGGCTCTCAGGAGGGGCTCACTAGGAGGGGTGCTGGGCAACGTGGCAGAGTCCTGGGGACTGAGCTGTCTGCAAAACTCCTCCTCAGGTTTATTTTTGTCAGAGTGGGACCTCGTCCCGCCCCCCTGCAGGGGAGCAGCCCCACTCACTTCTGAGGAATGAGGTCTGGAAGGTTAAGGGACTACTACCCTGTTCTCAGTCTGAGAAGGCCAGTCTGCCTCTCTGGCCCACCCCATCAGGCCACTTGGCCATAGGACAACTTTGGGAGAAGGCAGTGGAGGGCAGCTGTCGCCAAGGCCCACCACCTTGGCCGCCGGACCGCGCCTTCTTTCTCCCTCATCTCCCACCCTTGACATTCCTGAGGCAGCCGCTCTCGCTCGGCACCAGCCTTCCGAAGGGCGGCCTAATCTCGCCCCCACTTGGGCACCACCTCCCTTCGGGGAAACCGCCTCCCCTTACCGGGTGGAGGCCACAAGGAATGTCAGTCTCAGCCCGGCAGGGCGGCAGAGCCCCGCTTGGTATTCTCCACCAGGGTGCTGGCCTTCCCTCCTCGCGCGCCAGGGGCCCTCCGCCATCTACTTCTTGCAAGCACGCCGCCGGGCTCTGGGTCACCTCGGCCCACTGCCCCGGCCTGCCGCATCTCCCAGGGCTCTGCCCTGGGCACTCTGGACTCAGTCTGCTAAGCCCGCACGTGCAGTCCACAGCCCCACCTGGACATCAGGCCTCAGAAGAGGTCATCAGGGAAATGAGGCCCGGTAGGTCCTTACCAGCTCAGGGTTCAAGGTCCTGCACGCTATGGCGTCAGCTCCCTGGTTGTCGAGGCTTTTACTTAGGATCATCACCATGGTAAGGACCTCAGGCGCTGGGCTCCATCCCAGGGCGGCCACGAGCCATCTTCAGTTGGGCGGACTTGGGCACAGGGGGCCTGCTGGGCACCTCCCAGGGCTGAGGTGGCCTGGCATCAGCTGCTCACGCTTGGGGAAGGGCTCCTCCAGGAAACAGCCGCGTGCGCTTAACTCCCTGAGAAGACAACAGAAAAAGGCAAGGGATTCAGGACTTGGAAGACTGGGTCCCCAAGAGACCCGGCCGCGCACCCCCATGCTGGGGCCCCGCTCGGAAACGGAACTGCCTTCCTGCTGAAGGAGAGGCATATGGCTGCAAAGGCCGGGACCCCCTTCTCAGGATCCCCCATGCTGGCCTTGGGGCATGCCTAAAGCCCACGCTCTAGTGGGTACAGCAGTGGGTCTCCGTTCAGCTGCATGGCACCTTAAGACCTAGCTCAGGGTCTCGGTTGGTCACAATCTGCTGTCCCCAGAGTGTACTCAAGTCACATGGCATCTTAAACCCGGCTGGCTTAACAGACAGCTTCGGTATATGCCCGAGGCTGAGGGTCAGACAGGCACCAATCCCACGGTCAAAACTGAAGGGACCAGCCCTCAGGCGGCCTCAGGCAGCAAGGTGGCTGCTGTCCTCCACTGAATTATGAACAGGAGCTACTGGCAGAGTTGCCGGGGGGAGGGAGGTTCATTTAAAGGCACATATTTCCCACTGCTGGAAGCGCCACGTTTCAAAACACACATTTGCAAGGCCCCCAGTATCGCCTCCTTCCGCAGACTGAGCCGAAGCAAGTCACGCCCTTCACAGGGCCTGCCCACGCCACCCAGAGCTGCCAGCAGTGACAGGACCCCTCGTGGCACCATTCTGCACAGCCCACCAGCGCCTCCTCCCGCGTCAGCCCCCAAGCAAATGCTGAGAGAGCTGGGCCTTAGCTCAGGCTCAAGAACTCGCTCCCTACACGTTACTTTCTCTGATCCTATTTCCCCAGCCCACCCCTCTGTGGTCACACCTTCAGAGAAAGTCACATGGATACAAGGAACCCGAAGATCACAGTCACAAAGCGAAAAATAACAACGAAAAATAGCAGAAAAAGGCAGCTCCTAATCTGTAATTAGCAACAAACTGCTCCATGCAGGAAAATGTCTCAGAATCTGCTGCTCTGTGTAAAAATTAATTGTACCCTGGTATTTACTTGCCGTCCAGATTGTAAATCATATTTTCCTGTTTACTTCGATTAGACTTTACAGTGGGTGTTATTGGAATTGCTCAATTACGGGCCAGCTGGCAAGCACAGGAAAATTACCTTCTACTGTTCTTCGAAAACAAGGTTCATCCAAAGTGCAAGAGCAGGGAAGGGTGGGGGGAATCAATACATTTTCCAAGGATGGGTTGTTCAGGAAGAGACTTGGTGGCGTGCAGGCTCCCAGGTCACACTGGAGTTTCAACACCACCTCAGTCTAGAAGCAACACATTCTGACCGAGAGTGAGCTGCTCAAGGAAAGAATGTCAGACCACTCCTCCCAGCTCAGGCCAGAAAGCCGAGCCAGAAATGCCCGCCAGCCCCCTGGACGCTTGGCTGGGGAGCAGGGTAGGGGGGTGCTATGGACTCGCCCTTCAAAGGGACCCTTTGTGCCGCTTCAGGGGCGGAGGCAAGGCCCACTGGCGGCCATCTTCTTTCTGGGTGCAGCCTCATTCGGTTCTGGGGCAGCCTGCCACTGGCCCAAGGCCCGGGGGGGACCTGCCCTTCCCACCCCCAACCCCCATTTCCTTCTTCCCTAACAAGGCAGGACGGCTTGGCGGTTACAAGCTCAGGTCCTGAGTCAGAGACACCTGGGTTGGAATCCCAGCTCTTGAAACGCATTGTCTGAGTGACTTTTACCAAGTTACTTACTCTGTGAGCCTGTTTCTCTCTCCGTAACATGGGGACCACAGCGCCTGCCTCACAAGATTCCTATATCGTCTGAAAACAGAGCTCAAGCCCTGTGCTCGGGGAGAAGCCCTAGCTCATTTGAGGAAGCGCTCGATAAACAGTAGCCACCGTCCCCACTTTCACCGGGGAGACTGTAGGTCCCCGTCCGTTCTCAGCAGCGGACGCCCAAGCATCTATCTGTCCTCTTGGATTTTTTTTTTTTTAAAGAAAAATTTCATCAAATTTTTTTAAGGCTAAATTTCACCAGGATGGAACTGGCCATCTTATGGCCCATCCCTCTGGTGAAACAGTAGGTGGCCAGTAAGAATGATACTGTGGGAGTCCGTCGCCATGGAAACGTGTTAGGCCATCGGGACACAGCCGATTGGCACCAGACACAAAGCCGAACGGAGGGAGCAGCGTGGGCAGCCCTGCTCTCGCAGCTCCGCCTCTCCGAGAGCCCAGGACCCAGGGCAGCAGCGCGAGGGGTGGATACCAGAGCACCATAAGCTCCTGGAAACGGGCGGTCAGCAAACACGGCAGGTACCAAACGGAGAGAGGAGGTCTAGCACAAGCCCTGTCCCCGGGGGTCGTGGGGAATTCTGTGGATCAGGCACAAATCCGACGAAGGCAGGCAGGGCGAGTGGGCACCGCAGCTGAGTTGTAAAGAGAACCCCCTGCACAGGGCCGACAACACACAGCACAACCTACAGGAGCCCAGGAGTGGGGACAACCAAGATGCCATCAACAGGGGGCTGTTTCCATGAAGCACGGCGGAACCACGGAAAGGGACACCATGCCACTTCAGGCACATCGGCAACAAGGCAACTCTGACAGGACAGAAAGAAACCCTCTCCAAGACACGCTGCGAGATGAGTACAGCAGGAGGACAGTGCGGTCCCAAAAGCGCGGCCGCCTTATGGAAGCACCTGCCGTTCTGGAGTAGAAGACAGACTGGGCAGCTTTTGCGGGCTGCTTGAATACCCCACCCAGGACCTATGACACCTTTTTGGTGAAAAAGAGAATAGGCAAGATTTCAACATGCAGGAGAGGCACACGAGCAGAGGGAAGGCTGCTAGCAAAGCATGGGGCCCTGCCCCGTACACGCTGCATGGGACTCAGGGAGCACCCCAGTGGCAGGAGCAGAGGGTGTGTGGACAGGTGGCAGCACAGGGACAAGGAGCGGGGAAGACAGATTCAAACCAGACCGACAGCTCGCAATGCCGACTGAGTGCAGACTTTACCACGTGGCCACAGGCAGCTCCCCGAGGGGCTGGGCTACTTCGACCTGTCGAGGAAGAGTGATTCGGGGGGTCCTTTGCAATGCCCAGCACAGCGCCCTGAACACAGCACGAGCCCAATATACATTTTGGAATGAAGCTAAATCACAGCAACATCTGAAATGATCCAGGCACATTCTCAGACCTTGTGAGGCAAATCCAGACCAGCAGAGCCTGGCACAATCTGGAATTCCCTGGGATTCCTTTGATCCATGGCATGGGTCTGGCCAAGTTCACTAAGGAATGCCAATGCCCGTCCAGAGACTTAGAGTCGAGTCTGAGGATGGGGCCAGGGACGGCTCAGGGTAAAGTTGGGAGTGAAGCTGGGCCGGTGGCCGGGGGGTGAGGGGAGACTGGTTCCACCTTTGAAGGAACAACGGGAGCAAGGCTCTGGCCCAGGTAGAAGGAGGTGCCCCAGAGCCGCAGGTGGCATGATGAAGGCCTCCTGCAGGCCACCTCTGGGCACGGACCCCACTCTGGCCTGGTGACTAACAGTGACTTTCCTGATGGCTTGAGCCAGCCATGCCTCAGCAATGCCCCTCCCCCTCCCATGAAGCAAAGGAAATGGAGGAGAAGCAGCCCCCTTCTGCAAGGTCTTCAGAAAGGCCGCCTGCATTTTTAGACTTGCCTCCCTTCAGCCATCCATGTGACAAATGCAGTCTGGGGACAGGACCTAGAGCAAATTTAGGGACACGTGACGAAGTGCACCTCTGAGTGGGCCATGCCTTCTGCCAGCGACAAACCGCTAGAAGGGTGGCCAGGAGAGCCGAATCCTGGGGGGGCGGCGTGGGGGGCGGGGAATCAAGGCTCCTAGCTGTCCCGCAAAGGAAACCAAACCTTCCCAGGGTCGCTTTTGGCTTGCGGATTCTATAGCTACGTCCCCAGAGTTTGAAGGATGAACATTAAAATATGCGGGAACCTCACCGGAGCCCTTCCTTTTCCAGACCCAGTTAGTGTCAGGAAGAGGGCCTGGAGGCTCAGTCAAGGGACCTGGGGCTGGAGTGTGGGGGCTCCAGCAAGACGGTTCAGTGATCTCCCTCGGCCCAGGTGCCCAGGCCTTCCAGCCTCCCGAAGGGTCAGTGAGGAGAGACAGCTGTGCCTCCACCCCCTTCAACACACAGAAAACCAGAGACAAATAGCCTCTTCAGTCGATATGGTAACACCCCAGACGCAAGGAACACCAAACCCTGTCCATCTGAGGGGATTCCACGGGAGAGACAGAATCCGGGGAGAAACTGCGTTTTGTTTTCACCATTTTCCTAATTATCTCCTTGGTCTGTATTTGCAGAACTAAGTGCGACACGGAGTCTCCCTTTCCGCAGAGCATGAATAAAATAAGAGCCACGGGGGCGCCTGGGTGGCTCAGTGGGTTAAAGCCTCTGCCTTCGGCTCAGGTCATGGTCTCAGGGTCCTGGGATCGAGCCCCACATCGGGCTCTCTGCTCAGCAGGGAGCCTGCTTCCTCCTCTCTCTCTCTCTGCCTGCCTCTCTGCCTACTTGTGATCTTTCTCTGTCAAATAAATAAGTAAAATTTATTTTAAAAAATAAATAAATAAATAAATAAGAGCCACGGCGGCCGCGCCGGCTCCTCTGCTGAGAGCCCCCGCGGAGCCCCTGCGCGCGGGCCCTGCTGCTATTGTACCCTACAGAGCGACAAACGGAGGCGCGGGCCCTAGGTCACTCAGCTGTGAGGGACAGCACGAGGACTCGGGCCACATCTGCTGAACTCCAAAACCTTTGTTTTGACCCCAACTCTTCTACTCCAGGATCTGTGTGTTTCATCACAATGACCCCTCAAGTATTTGATTTCTCAATTAAACGGACCAAATGTGGAAGCAGAGACACGAGCTCTGCAGCAGGCCTCGTCTCCACGGCTCATCCTGAGGTATCCCAGGCCGAGCACCGACCTTCCGGAACCTACTGCTGAGACACAGCACTAGAGTTCCACGGCTCGCAAGGGCGCGGGGAGGCAAGAGGGCGTCAGTGCCGTCTATCCTAACCGCACGGATGTGCAGCTAGGCCAGGCGCCACGTGGAAGGTGAAGTGCTCCCCATGAACACCGGGGTGTCCCCAGTCCCCTGGGGGAGTCATGCTGGCTTCCTGCTACACCAGCTGGAATCCACATCCATCTGCCACCTCTCCCCAGGCCTCTGCCTCCAGCGGCCTCTCCACCACGGCCACCCTGCCCTCCTGTCCAAGTCCATTCCTAGGGGACCCATGGGGGGCCCTCCCATCCACCTGCAGAGTCTGGGTGTAGGCCTGCCTCAGTCATCCTCTGCTCTCTGCCCGGAGCCTACCACAGCCGGAATCTGACATCCGGGTCTGTCGGCAGAGTCAGGAGAACGGGGGAAGAGCGGTGGATCCCCGTCCAGAAGACACACGGCCACCCAGCTCAGCCCAGAGGAGCGGCAGAACCCTAGGGGAGCGCCATGATTCTGCTAAGCTCACCCTCTGTCATCTGTAAGACGTGACCCTTGTTCTGCCCCCTCACATGGAACGTTGAGGAGGTACGACTCTGCAGGGTGGTCCCTGCAGGCATGAAGTCCTCGGCGTGCCCCATGCCAGGCAGAGTGCAGGCCTCTATTAGCTGCATGCGGCTTACACAGGTCATGTCTTCTCAGCCGCAGCGTGAGCTGCTGGGGACAGGAAACGGGCTTGCGAGTCCGCCAAGCACCTTACTCCTAGGATGGGGCTGCTGGACGTTTGAATCTGTTGCTGATTTTTGTGCTCACTCGGGGCTCCCAGTTGCACGTGCTGGGGGGGCCAGGGGGTCGGGGGCGAGGAAACTAGGCTTCAAGAGACAAAATGACCTAAAGCCTCACAGCTGGCATGTGCCCGCATCTGACTCTCAGGGGAGAAGAGGTCAACCACCTGCTCAACCCAACCTTCACTCCCCACCCCCAAAGTGATGTGTCCCCTTGGAGGCGTTTTCTTTGTAACTGAGATGAACATACCTTCCCTGGCCTAGTCCCTCAGGTGACCAAAGGCCACCAAAGGTCCACATCTGGAGAAGGACCGGCAGTCACATCACCTGCCTAGCAAGGAACCCACCCACGCCCTTGGCTGAACAAAGTCGAGCAAGCCCCCTTATGAGACTATCTTACTGGAGAGAAAAAAGAAACCAGTAAAATGAGCCACTGAACCACATCAGGACTCTGTTCTCTGGGACTTTACACAGTCACTCTCAGTGTCGTAGGGATTTCCTGGGGTTTAAGCAAATAGCATTTCGAGAGGAGGGGAGGGGTGACATTATTCAGGGACATGAGTGTCGAGACCCAGAGCCAAAACAAATCTGAACATGGGAACGGGACAGCCGGTGTCGCTTCTTGAAACCAAAGCCAGCTGCATGCATGACTTGTCAGGAGCTCGTTTATCAATGAGAAACACCCGACAGACAAGTTTCCGATGAGCACTCAAGTAATTCTCACTACAGTTCGTGTCCTTTCAACCCACCAACCACCACGAGAGACGAGATGCTGTGGACTAGAACTTGCTGAGCAAACTCAAAAGGAAGGACATGAAGGACAAGGGAGGGAAGGGGCGAGAAGCAGTACTCACAGGGCACGAGCCGGGAACCACCTGCGCCTCCAAACCGGGGCGTGGGAGAGAAGGGCAGAGAGCACAGGATGGTGAGACACAGCAAGGGCCCCAAAGATAATCTGAAATGTTAAGCCACTTAGCCTAAGACGACCATGACCTGTTCTTCAGTCGGACCTATTTACAAGTATAGTGAATTTAATCAAACCATGAGGAAAAGTCAAAAGAGGTAAGGAGTTAAAGAAAAAAAAAAATTTTTTTTAAAGCAAAATCCAAAGTAGAGAAGCCCAAACCAGAGGCAGTGTGGTCCGGGTAGAGCCAGCAAGACTCCGGAAACGTGGGCTCTGGCGCTGGCTCTGCTCCCCGTTGGCCAAGCCACTCTCCATCTCTGGGCCTCCTCCTGTCCAACAGGGGCCTGGGCCAGAGGAGCTCCATTTCTGACGAGTGAGCGTCTACGTGCAGCCACCTGCCAGGTCACTGTGCCGCTCTGAGGCTCAGTTTCCTCTCCTGCGACATGCAAATAGGAACTCGGAGCGTGCACAGAGTCTCAACCACGGATCCGAGGGTGTGTGAGCTGTGACGGAGGACGGCAAGAGCTGACAGCACCCATCCCGGAGCATTTGCTGGCACGGGCTGTGTGCAGGCCAGCCTTCCCGATCCTGCTCCAACCCAGACTGTCGTGCTCAAGGCCTCAGGAAACTGGACGACAGCAAAGGCCTGCTCCTTCCTCACTGCCATCAGGAGCCTCCACGGGGCCCTCCCACACAGCCAAGTGGGAAGCTGAGAGCCGTTCTGCTCTGTGGGCGACCTCCGGGTCACGCACGGCTGGGGGAGGTGGCGTTACAGAACCAGCCCCTCTCTTACGTATCAATGGAGAGAGACGGGGCTTTTGTGCACGTTCATTCTCCAAGCTCGGTCCTGAAGCACACGGGGGCATCTCGGTGTCTTTCAGTGACACTCACCACATTCTGAATTAGAAGTTTCTTGGAGGCCCAGGAAGTTAGTCATTACCAGCTTTTTCACATGTTCACCTCCCACCCCTGCAGCAAGAATATCCTCTCCCTAAAATGTTTCTGGACTTTCAGGGTCCACAGACCGCGACATTCTCACGTTCCTGCAAGACGAGCACCCCCCAGCCTGGGCAGCATGCGTGGCTTTCACGCTAGCGTGGTTCCAGAAGCTCCACGGGCAGGAAGAAGCACTCCAGCTCAGACCGCGGCCGCAGCCCAGTGCGACTCCCACAGAACTGCCAGGTCACCCCGCAGGGGGCTCCTAATCACTCAGCAGCTGGCACTCGGGACACAGCTGGGAGAGCAGCGATCTCTTTATCTCAGGGGCCTTGGGGCCCCAGACACTATCGTAACAAGTATCACAGTGAAACCCGGGAGGTGACGCAGGAGGGACCAAAAGGCTCTAGGAGATGGGGAGGGACACAAGCACCGCTAGGTTTCCCATCTGCCGCCCACTCGCAGAGCACAGCCTCACCTCATCTTCCTACAGGACGTCACCCTCCTGATCCGACTGAGTCATATCGGCCAACCTGGTTTCCCGGGTCTGGTACACAGATCAATCAGACAGGCAACAATCTTACACCAAACCTTCCACCTTCTCCCCTCGACCCCTTTCACACAGCAAGCACCACCATGCGCTCAAGACCAGAGTCATCTGCCAAAACCAAACTCGAGAGACTTAGCTGCCTGACCAATCTGTTACAACGAACGACAGGTACGCCTGAGCTCCACGGCACCTCTCGGGTCAAAACCCCAAAGTCATCTCTCTGCTACCTCCTGGGGTGGGGATTCTGAAGGGTGGGACAGACCCTACTAAGCTCACTCTGGCCGTGGGACACTCTGCAGAAAGGCCCAACAGAGAAAGAGACTCCCTCCTGTAAGAAGGGCTTCACTGAGGTCCTGTTGCAAAGCAAAGCCCAGGCAGTCCCCCCAAGTTACTTGGAACTGACTGTGAAACGAATACGAGCAGCTTGGGGAGCAGTTGCTTACTGGGTCCTGAGCCCCTTTTTGATTTTTTGGCAGGGTGTGGGTGCAGGAGCAAGGTGAGGTGCCTTGGAAGCCCTGCTGAGCCATTCTAGAGCCTTCCACCTGCACTGTGATGGCTCTGAGACTCCAAGGGTCTTTGGGAGAGTTGACCCGATTCCCAAAGGTGAGCACACCATCCTCCCCATCAGAAGTAGCCCCGGAAGAAACAGGTTCACTCCACTATCTGTCCACAGAGTGCGTGAAAAACCGCCAAATGCACCAGCTGCTGCCGTGCTTGTCTTATTGTCACTGTCCCCAGCCCGGAGTCACCAGAACCTGGTGTGGGTGCCAGCCTGCCCTGCACTATGGGAGCCCATTTCAGTAAGTCAGCAGCGGAACTCTAGAGCCAGGCCGTGGGGCGCCTCCCAAAGCACGCAGCGGCCTTCGGCTCTCAGGGAAGGGTCCGGCCCCGCTGAGAGCCTCATCACCAGGAGTTACCAAATGCGCAAGAGCAAGAGCTCCGCACAACCCAGCAGCGCCCCTGACCGGGGGAACACGAGGCGGGGTGGGCAGAGATTAGCAACGTCCTAAGAGTCATAAATAACACTAAAGGAAACAAAGCTGTCAGACTACATTAGGGGATGGGATCAGAACGGGTGCAACTTAACAGGTACTGGTCAGAGGCTGGCATCTGGGCACCAAACCACTTCCGGGTACTCTCAGTGACGAGCTAACAGCAGGCTATCACCCCTGAAAAGCCCGATGAGATCTGAGCTGTGTTCACCGTCCCACAGGCCCTCACTGAGCACTTACGCCACAGAGGTGATGGGAGGGGCTGGAGCCAGAGGCCCTCCTCCCAAGGAAGTGGAAACTACTAACAACTGATACATGAGTCAAATAAAAAGCAAATGAAATATACTAAGAAGCAGAGCACATTTCAAAAGCAAGGAACACGATAACAAATCACTTTCTCAAGTTCAGAACCTGGCATCGCAACTTTATGGGTTAAGTACAAAGTTATCCTGGGGTCTCTCTCCCCCCTACCCCCAACCCCCCGCACCCTGGCCAGTTCTCTGCCTGGGCTGATGCTTGCTCACTTCAATTATTAATAAACCAACGAAACATTTACTAGACCTGTGATAGCCACAAAGCACAAAGCCCAGCCAGTGCCTGGGAGTGTCTTCCATGTCCACAAGACCCCGGCAGCCGCGGCTGGCAAAGCCGCTCTGTGGACTGTCTCCTGGCCCCTGGTCTGGCCTCGCCTGGCCACTGTGGGTGGCAGGAGGGTCTGAGTCTGGCACAGGTGCCCAAGAGGCAGTTTCTCTGAGTGCTACTGACCATAGCCCAGCGCAACTGCACTTCATGAGCCCAGGTGAATCCCACCAACATCACAGAGGGCATCACTGATAGCAGGCAGCAAAGGAATAAGGGAGTTTCTCTCCAAAACTCTCAGTAGAACCCAATTTATAATTCACTTGCCTTCCACAAAGAGGAATGAGTCAACCTCCAGAGAGAGGAACCCAACACATACTATGGGCAAAGTCCCCATGCCCCTGTATCACCCTTGTGCTCCAAGAGCCCACCGTACCAAATTAACCTGCCTTCCAGAGAGTCCTGCTCGTAGGCAGAAAAACATGCACCTCTGCTGCAGCCCAGACGGGAAGCAACCTAACAGCCCAGCAGTAGGGGCAGGGTACACAAATGCAAAAACACCTGTGCGACGGACAAAAGGCAGCTCTTCGAAAGGTCAAGAGCCCTCGACACGTACTATTAGGAAATCATCTTCCAATCTAGTTGTAGCAAAGACCAGAACAGTGGACATCATCAGCTCCCATCTGGGTGAAACTAAATGATTCTAATGATCTGGAAGTCTCTGGAAGGATACGAAAGAAACTTAACATCAGTGGTCTTTAAGGAGGGAAAGCAGGTAGCTAGGAAGAGAAATGAGAGGAGACTCCTCAAAGAACACCATTTTGGTCATTTTGAATCGAGACCCACATGCAGGATGACATATGCAAAACATAGATAATTTTTTTAAAAAATCTAAACTATATAGAGGCGCCTGGGTGGCTCAGTGGGTTAAAGCCTCTGCCTTCAGCTCAAGTCATGATCTCAGCATCCTAAGATCAAGCCCAGCATCGGGCTCTCTGCTCAACGGGGAGCCTGCTTCCCCCCCCCCCCGCCCACTCTCTGCCTGCCTCTCTGCCTCCTTGTGCTCTCTGTCAAATAAATAAATAAAATCTTTTTTAAAAAATCTAAACTATATATATACATATATCGGTATGTGCTCGCACATGCAAGGTACAGCTGTGGGAGGATAAGCGAGAAAAGGCCACTGGGGGTTCCTCCCGGGAGGGGGAGGAGATAACATGGCTGGGGGACAGGGACAGGGAGAGTTACTTGTCACTGCTGAATTTGTAACATATGCATATATTGCCTGTTCTTGAAAAGTTAACACACACACACAATACTTGTAATTCCCCAAAATACACTATGCTACTGCACGCGTCCAGACCTTTGTCCATGCTGGTCTCTCTGGCTACAACCAGCTCCTTGATCCTCCCATGCCCCCCTCAGCCTCCAGCCAGGAGAACCACTCTCACCTCTTAGACTCCACCCAGCTGCCACCTCTTCCAGGAAGGCCTTGTTCACCGGGCACAGCTTGAACCATAGGAGCATGAAATGAACTGTGTGAGCTTCTGGAGGGCACAAGCCCAGCCAGAGTCCCAAGTCCCCAGCACCTGCCACCAAGAGCTATTCGGGAAATGTTTGTTGAATGAAAAAACACATTCACCACGCTAAGTGAAGCCTCAACTTTCCCAGTGCCGAAAGCTATTGAAACCTCTCCTGCTTGTGGGGTTTCCTGCAGCTTTCACAATTGTGTTGTTAACACTAACTCCAAGCATGACACTTCTCGGTGTGCAGAGGGACTGCACTCAAAGCAGCATGGATTCCCAGCAGCAGAGCACCAGCAGAGTCCGCAGCCCGCACAAAATCCCTCCCCTGACAGCACCCGCACCTCCTGGGAACCTGCTAACACTCGTCAGAGCCTCAGCCAGAGCCTCCGTGCAGGTGCAGCCCTTCTCACAGAGGATCCTCAGAAACGCCCGCCCCAGGCCCTTCACTAGGCTTTGTCCTCCACGTTCTGCTTTTGGGAGCGAGGGCTTGCCCCACCCTTGGGGCTCGCTGGGAGCCAGAGCTTCCGGGGTCAGCCCCGTGGGCCAGTGTCGCCTCCGAACAAGGAGGCCACAGGTCCTGGGAGCCCTGGTGGTGAGCAGCAGAGGGACAGCAGGCACGATCGTTCGAGAGAAGCTGAACGTGTGTGTGACGCTCTGCTCCTGGACACACCAGGTACCTTCTAGAGAACATTAGTTTAACAGGCAAATCCCAAGCGCACCCCGTGCTGGGCCTCTTCCACCAGATTTCCTCCCAGTATCAGAGTCCCGTCCCAAGTCCAACATTCGCCAGACGAGCTGTGCCAGGCACCGAGGGCGGAAGATGGAGGGACCCAACCGAGTTCGCACCACCCGCCAGGTGTTCCAACACCTGTACCACAAGGCACTGTAAGTGCCAGAACACGGTGAATGCCACAGGACAGAGGAGTGGGCTGTGATCCCACGTGGGGAGGTAATTCTGGGCAGATGTCCCACAGGGGGTGGCCTGAGTGTCGGGCCTTCACGGATGGGTAGGAGTTCAACAGCCAAAGACAGAGCGAGGGCACCCAGGAGGAAGCCAGCAGGCTGGGGAGCTGGGAGATTAGGGCCCCTTCCCAGGTTCCGGCAGAAGGAGCCCCACGCTGCCCAAATGGGCACGATCCCGCTGATGCCGCTGCCCCTCGTAAGGCCCAGGGGCATGGGGGCCTCTGCCGCTGAGGGGGGCCTCGGGCCGCCACCCACCTCTCTATCGCCTGCCCCACCTCCTCCTTGCTCTGACGCCTCGCTCTCCGGGGTCTACCGTACCACACCTGGCCTGCTCTCCCATTTGCCGGCGAGAACACCAGGCACACGAGCGGAGCCACAAGACACACCGGCCGGAGCTTTACTTAGCTGAACATAGTCAGGGGCCCAGGAGTTCTTGACAGGGTATCCCAAACCTCCCCCTTCCGTAAAACGACAGCGTAAAGATGCAAAGCTGCAGAACAGTTATTTCTATCTGCCCGTGAACCAGCAGCCCCCGTGCTGCCCCACGCGGCCAACCCGGCATGCCAACACACAATGCGAGAATTGTGCTCTCTCTGCAGAAGGGGGAGTGGCCATACACAAGCCCATATGACAATGTCACCATCGTCTCGGACCCCCGAGTTACAAGTATGTGCTCAAGGCATGTGCGGAGCACGCGCTCACCACGTGTTTACGCGGCTATGAAAAGCACAAAAGCCCAAGGGCCGACGTGCTTCAGCTGCCGGGGCCTGGCCTGGGGACAGCAGAGGACCGGGGCGGCGAGAAAGGACTCAGAAAAACACCACAGAAACGCTGCATTCAAAGCCATGACTGCTTTATTGTACCCGAGTTTTTAAACTGCAGGAGTGGAAGGGGGACACTCCTCCACAGAACAGAGGCACAGGGCAAACTGCAAAGCTTGGCAGAACGGGTAAGCCACGCCCCCTCCCAGCTAGTCCGGCTGGAGCTAAAGACACGCACTGAGCAGGGGTCTCAGACTCACTCTGGACAACGGGAACCAAAAACGAGATGAAATCAATCTCTGCCAGCCGCCAACAACCAGATAATTCAGGCCTGTCCAACCAGGGCTGCTCTGTGTGGATGCAGGCACCTTAGCTCCTAGCTCTGGGCCTCAGTTTCCCCAGTTGCAGCAAGTTCTCTTTCCCTTCTGGAAGCCCAGGCTGGCTCCTCTGTTGTCAGGGAAGAGAGAGAAGGGAGAAAGGAGGGCTGCTTCTGGACACTGTTGGTGCTCCCCTGCCCAGCTCCCACCACTACATGGGGATGCTGATCTCAGGGCACCTGAGACGAAAGGCACCTCGGCCAGGGACTGGCTCCTGGGAAGTCTGGGGAAGCATCTGGAAGCACAAGCATCAGGAGGGACACAAGCTGCCCCAGAGGTTGACCGCGTCTCTGTGCTGGTTATTAGCTCAACCCGGCGGGGGCCCTGCTTCAGTGAGAACAGGGAAGACAAACCTAAGAAACCAAAATTCGAAACCCAGGCTGACCAGTATTGCCCTCCTTTGGCGTTAAGGGTCCAGACAAGGAGGGGAGGGACGGCAGGGGTGGACAGCAGGTGGCCTATAGAGAAAGACTCACCTACAGGTAGGACGTCGGTGTCTAACTACGAGAATGGAAGTCTGAAGACAAACAGCCTTCGTGAAAATGGGGGGAGCCTCAGTCCGCTCAGGCTGCGATCCGAGTACCAGGAACTGCACGGCCTACCAACAACTGGCATTTCTTTCTCATAGTTCTGGAAACTGGCAAGTCCAAGACCATGGGGCCAGCAGATTCAGCGTCAGATGAGAGCCGTCTTCTCACTGTGTCCTCACAGGGCAGAAGGGATGAGGGCTCTCTGGGGACTCTTCTAATGGGCGCAAACTAAGCCCATTCATGAGGACTCCCCTGTCATGACCTAGTCACCCCCCTCCAAGGCCCCAGCTCCTAACACCATCACCTTGATTTCAACATACAATCTGGGGGTGGGGGTAGGGGGAATACACTCAGTCCATAACAGCTGGAAATGAAATCTCTTTGGGCACCAAGGTTCAACTTTCCCAGAAAATAAGATGCAAAGTTGTGTAAGCACGTACCTCCGCACAGTGCAAAAATACAAAGGAAGATAAGACTCACGAGTTGCCAAGGGCAGGCATTCAAGTCGCTAGCTGGGACCTGTGCAGGCTGCCCCACACCCTTGCTGAGGTAAACACTAGAGCGTATGACACCCTCTTCAACAATGTGGTTTCAGCACAGCGCTTCTCAAAGTGTGGTCCCCGGACCGGTAGCAGCAGCCGCCTCACTGGGGAATTTATCAGAAATGAAGTTTCAGTCCCCACCCCAGCTGACTGATTCAAAAACTCTCTGCAAGTGGGGTCCGGGCATCAGTGTGGTAACAAGCCCTCCGGGTGTTTCTGGTGCTCCCAAAAGTTTGGAAACCAATGTGTTTGTGCATTCAGTACCCAGAGCCCTACAAACGGGGAGGACAGCGTGGCAGATGAAAAACCCGAGGTCCACTGAGACCGAGTCTCTTGTAACAGTCCATGAGGTCAATAAGGGTTGCGAGGCCTAGGCCCACCACCAGCACCTCTTCTGGGGCAGGACCTGGGGATCGAGGTACAGATGACCTAGTGCTTGTCCATAAGGAGCAAACAACCTGGAGGGACACCTAGAAGCCCAAAGGTTGACCATCTAGTGAAATGCGTCCGAATCAGAAGGGAAAAAAAAATGCCTGCAGGCCACAGGCCATACACTGCAGGCCATACACTGGCCACAGGAGGAGGGGGAAAATGGGGTTGAGCAAAACAGGTGCAGAAAGAGGAAGGTGATACTAAATATTTGTGGGACTACAAGAAGAAGAACTTAATTCCTGGAAAAACATAAACTGCCATTTGCAGAGTCTTTTCCTCACTTCCGCTTCCTCTGCTGAGTCTCTGCTGAAGAGACAGGGCTGGAAGAATCAAAGTGTGTTTTCATTTATTCTCAGAACTCTTTCTCTTTCTACCACCAGCAGGAATTATCTACCAGGGGCACCTGGGTGGCTCAGTGAGTTAAAGCCTCTGCCTTCGGCTCAGGTCATGGTCTCAGGGTCGTGGGATCCAGCCCTGAGTCGGGCTCTCTGCTCAGCAGGGAGCCTGCTTCCCCCTCTCTCTCTGCCTGCCTCTCTGCCTGCTTGTGATCTCTGTCTGTCAAATAAATAAATAAAATCTTAAAAAAAAAAAAAAAGGAATTATCTACTTGATAAATGGCAGCTCGACTGCTTGTCGAGATAATTTAAAGATTAAATCTTTGTTTAAAAAAAAAATCCCGCAGTATCTGTTAAAAGCCATGGAGACACTTTTAGACTAAAAAGATGAAACTGGGTGAAGCCCCTGAGTGACTCTATAGGGCTGGGGGGGAGGGCACAGGAGGAGAGCATCACAGGGCATTGCAGGGCCCCCCGGGTGGAAGGGACATGGGCAGAGGGTGGCTTCTGAGTTAAGGGCCCTGTTTGTGGTGCTGTCCTCCCAGAGCCAGTGGCCACTGTGGGGGCAGCAGGGAGAACGTCTCCCCCACCCCCAAGGAGGAGGCTGCAGGTCCCCTTTGCTTAGCGCTGGCTGATCTCTGCCAGACCGCCTGCAGGATCGAGGTAGGAATGACCCAGAGCCCCGCGCAGTAATAGCCATTCACCACCACTTGCCCTGCGCCAAACCTGGAAATCCAGAACTTCTCAGTCTGTCCTCAGAATGTCTGGTCTACTCCAGGGATCTCGAACTCAAGTGCTTTCTAGAGGCAAGCAGGAAATGTAACTGGGTGAAGAGCGCCAGGCGGGAGCTGTCATGTGCGTGGAGAGCGCACCCTGGGAGCAGACAGCGGACAGCGAGCTACTCTGGCCGATCCGTCCCGCACTGGGAGACTGAATGAGAAAGAGGGCCCAAGGGTAACACTCAAAATCGCTGGCCTTGTCAAGAGGTGAAAATCCAGACTTCTTTGTACAATCCCAGCTTCTTTTTTTTTTTTTCTTAAGATTTTATTATTTATTTATTTATTTGACAGACAGAGATCACAGGTAGGCAGAGAGGCAGACAGAGAGAGAGGAGGAAGCAGGCTCTCTCTGAGCAGAGAGCCCGATGTGGGGCTCGATCCCAGGACCCTGAGATCATGACCTGAGGCTTTAACCCACTGAGCCACCCAGGTGCCCCACAATCCCAGCTTTTAAGTGTTGTCAAGAAACGCAAAAACTCCTAAAGCTTCACGGAGGTCAAGCAAATCATGCCCGAGGACCACATCTGATCCCCGGACCACAAGGGTGCAGGCTCCGGGTGCACGGATGCTGACTGCTCAAACCGATACAGCCTGCACAGCAAGGCTTCATCTTGGTTGGCGAGCTATGTGAACTCACGGGGCGTCAGTGCCCCAGCCACGCATGCCCGTCCCTGTCACTTCTGGCTCATTCTGAGTGAGCTTGAGGTCCCAAAATGACTAGAAAGCACAGACGTGAAGATCCCGAGCACGTCCAAGTAGAGCCACGAAGCTCCCAACCCCGAACCGTATGTGCCTCCCCACTTGCGTGCCCGGGGAGGGGACTGACCTGGGCTGTGTCCCTGCCTGGCCTCCACTCTAGAGGGCGAGCTGCGGCGTCCCTGGGAGCAGAGAGGGGCCTGGAGTCTGTCCGCCCTCGTGAAGAGGGCTCCCTTCTGGCCTCTTACAACGTGGGCTTGGGGCAGGAAAGAGTTTCCATGCCAAACACTTGAAGCAAATGCAAGTACAGCCGGCAGATGGAAGAGACAATTCTGGCTCCCTGACGCCCACAGATGGCTGGCTCCGGCCGGGTCAGCGGGAACAGAACAGCTGCTTCCTCAATCACATCTCCTGCACAGAACACAGGATTCTGTTCTGGTGACTTCTATGTGAGATATAGAAATGAGAGGGGGGTTTCCTGCCTTTTATTTCAAAATAGCCTGGGACAAACGAAGACTTCTTGTACCATAACAACACATTAAAAGGGAAAGCTCAATGAAGTGGGTTTTCTTAAATGTCAACCCACAGAGCAACCTACTTCTCTGCCCACAGGCCAAGATAAAAATGTGACTGGGGAGCCCATCCAGAGGAGCAAGAGACTTCTTTCAAACGGCAGCTCAGTCCCCGACTGCGGATAACACCAGGGGTTGAGGAGACAGGCTTTGGAACAAACGAACTTGGGTCAGGACCCACACTCAGAAGGCTATGGCTGGAGCTCAGTTCCTTACCCACAGAGAGGGGCTAACTACCTAACAACCGACTGCGGGACAGTCAGATGAGAATGTATACACAGCGCTTGGCACATGGTAGGTGCTCAATGAAAGCGAACTCTCAAGTACAAAACAACTTCCCCGGTAATCTTACTTGCACCACGGTTCTTTCTGCATGCACGTGGGTTCTCCCCTGTTCTGGGCGATGAGATGGCAGTGAGCAATTCAGGGCCCAGCCCGACCTGCCCTGCTCTCAGCCCTCCCCTGCTGCGGAAGGAAGACACAGGAGACCATGTGGGGAGTGGCTGGCTAGAGGCAAGCAGTGTCAAGAGGCGGGCACGCAGTCAAGCCTGGCCTTCCGGGGCTATTCTTTTCCTTTTTAAAACAAGAGACAAAACCTCTCTGTGTGCATCCTCTTAACCCCAACTTCCTCCTTACCAAGTGCTAAATCCACCAGGCTGGGCTGGTTTTCCCCTTTCTTTACTTTTGCCCAGCGTTCTGCAAACTCTGCGCAGCATCTCGTTCTTGCACTTTACCAGTTTTCATTCTGGCTATACAGGGAGTGGGCACTGGCTAAGCTGGGGAGGTGCATGCAGACCGTACCCATATAAACCAACACAGACCAGCCCGGCCGCTCCCAGGAGCAGGAGTGGACCAGACTCCTGACCACACACAGCATGTCGTTAGAAACCCCAGAGCAGCCATCCTCGGACCAGGGACAGCCCAGCAGCGAACAGCCACGCAGCTTTCCTCCACACGTAGATCCATCAGTGCGCACAAAGGGGCGGGAGTTGATTCTGGCACGGACGGGTCCAATGAACTGAAAACCCATGTTCTCTATGTTTGCCTTCTCACCTCAGAATGACTCTGCCCCTCATTAGCTTCTGAAAAGGTTTTTTTTTTTTTTAAGATTTTATTTACTTATTAAGAGAGAGGGGAGAGTGTATACGAACAGAGGGAGCGGCAGAGGGAGAAGCAGGCTCCCCGCTGAGCAGGGAGCCCAACGTGGGGCTCCATCCCAGGACCTTGAGATCATGACCTGAGCCAAAGGCAGACGCCCAACCGACTGAGCCACCCAAGCATGAGATTCTTATTCAGAGAATGTTGGACCCAAGCAGACAAGAGCTCCAAGCTAGTCAACGAGCTGCCTCAGTGTTGCAGCTAAGAGCATTTTGAGGGGAAAGCCACGTGACCTGAGCTAACTTAGGGAGCTAGGACTCCTCTTTCTTTCCTCAAGCTCCACAGTAGCCATGGTTCAGAAGGAATGAAGTAGTTCCTTATCTTTGTTCACAGAAAACATGGCCGCTTCATCAGAGCAAAAGTGTTTCCACCCCAGTGTGGTGGGAGGGGGGGAGAGATGGGGAGAGCGACATGCCAGGCACAGCACCACTGATGAGGCCACCGGCCCAGGTGAGCCAAGAGGTGCAGAGGAAGGAGCACGGCTCACAGGTCGGGAGAGCGGGGCGGCGCTGAGGGGGAGCCTCAGACGGCAACCGGACACTTTCGGTCGGGACCTGGGGCCTGGGCAGTCGGGGTGGCTTACCCACGGGTCATACGGAAGTCTGGGGGGCAGCTTCTTCTGGACCCACATTCCCTCCATCATGTCACCCATTTCTCCATTACCTCTACGTCAGTGAACTCACTTTCAATTCTTTGCTTTGGGCCAGGAAAGGCCAGTGTTCGTTTTCTTACTGGAATGCCTCCTTTGGTTCTCTCCGATCTGGCTTTTCTACACACTGGGAGACGGTCGAGGGCGCGTCCCCCCAGCGGAGGCTCCTGTGCGGACGGCGGTGGTTCACACTGTGCCGTCCAACACTAAGCCCCGGACGTGGGGCTCGTGTAACTGAAGAACTGAGCTTTCGATTCTACTTTGTGTCATCAACTCAAATGTAAATAACCTGACGACTTTGTCGATTATACCTCAGTGAAGCTGAAAAACGTTTAAATAGCTCTACGTATGTGGCTAGTGGCCACCATACATGACAGAACATACAGCATCCACCCAGAGACGAGTCAGCACGCTGTTCCTGTGAAGGGCCAGGTGGTAACTATTTCAGCCTCTGTAGACCGTACCGGCTCCACTGTCACCACGCAGCTCTGCTGCTGTAACGAAGGCAGCCACAGGCACTGCAAACACAAATGGGCACGGCTGCGTGCCAATGAAGTTTTATTTACAAAGGCAGGCAGTGGGCCAGACTGGGCCTGTGGGCTGAGTTTGCCAACCCAATACAGAACACAGAACTGGGAGTTCAAATCCCAGGACAACTGCCCACCATTGGGACGAACTTGGCCATCTTTATCTTATTAAACCTCAATTTCTTCATCTTATATAAAGAGGGGAACATTGTAGCGCCCACGACTTAAGGGGGCTCTAAGAGTTAAATGAGAAGCCTGTAATGCGCTTAGCACAATGCCCACACGGAGTGGGTGTTCCAAAAGTACTTGCAGGGTGAACGGGAGCCAGATGCGTCCTGGGTGCTCTGAACTTCCAGTCTCCCGTGTATTCCTCCCAGTCCTGTGAGGCAGGCGGCTAGTCCCGCCTACAGGGACCTTATGTGGCCAGTTCCAAGTCAGGTGAGATAAAATGACAGGACTAGGATCCAGGGCTCCCCGTTCCGTGCCCTAGTCTCACTGTCTCCTCCACGGGGGCTCTTCTATCTGACGCCAGCCTGGCTGTCTGGGCTCATGTCTGCTGGCCTGCCCTGTGAGAGGCTCACTCCTTTGTGAAGGAAATCATTAAGAAAAACAAAGCAGATCCTTTCTTACGGGCTCTAAGATATTGTGCTGTCCTGGTTCCTGTTTTGTCCAACCCTCTGGAGCCCTGGTCACCTCTGGGGACTAGAGACCCCTCACCTAAGGCTGTCAGTCACCGACACACCACAAGACGTCCTCCTAGTGCGGTCCCTGTTACTGTGCTGGGTCAGAATGAGTTCCAGGTGCCACAGGGCCACACAAAGATCCCCATCACCCTCCAGCACTGCCTCCTCACGAGTCCTCCGAAACTGAAAAACACTATCCCGGCCTTGTGATGGGGCCACCGAGAGATGTTCTCTGCAATTCCTTACAGGCTCGCACGATCGTCTTGTGAGCAGGCCCAGCTCCCATGTGACCTGAATGACACGTCCTTCTTCCTGAATTCGGGAGAAGACCCATCCCTGACGTCTTCTCCACCATCTCCTTGGCAAGTATGCCAGGATCATTCCCAAGCAGAGGACAGGGCACTCGGGACGACTGTCTTCTCCTCCAGAGCCCTAAGACACCACAGGCTGTGGCCAACGTGCCGGCCTTACTGCAGCCACCAAGCAGTTGGGCCAAAGCCCGAGCAGAGGCCGAATCAGCTGAGCCCTAGCTCTCTCCTTCTGCCACAGCTAGGGGCTGGAAGCTAAGCCCACGGTGCCCTCAGGAGCACCTAGGGCCTGGCCGTGCCACTCACTACCATGCCACTCAGGAGGGAGGTCACCGGTCTCCCCCAGACCCTAAATATTACCCGGAAACAGACAGGGGCAGCCTGCTCAGGTCACTCTCGCACAAGTCCAGGGGCAGGGCTGGGTCAGGCATTCTCACAGAGGTTCAAAACCAAAGCAGGACACCTGCAGGCACGGGGCAGCGTCTTAGGCCCCAGCAGGCAGACACCACACTGGCCATCCTCTGACCCAGCACAGCAGTCACTGGGGCCCTGTGCCGCGTCCCAGAGCACGAAATGCCCTGGAGTCTTTTTCATAACACTCAGGGACATGCCTGAACCTCACACAAGTTTAGAAAACGGATTGGTTTCTATGGCAAGTCAGAAGCCCGGGTGTCGGGGCCAACAGGCTTGGCCACTATTCCCAGCATGTGGCTCTTCTGCTCCAGGTCACAGTTCACCTGTTGGCCAACGTAGCCTCAGCCAGGCCCGACCTCTCTTGTACTTTCCTTTCTAATATGTCAGGGTGTCAGCTAACCTCCCTGGTAATCAGATGAACAGGGAGGTTTACCGCTGAAATGAACGCTATTAAAGCTAACACACTTCTCTTCTCAGGCCCGAATGCTGATGAGCAAAACCCTACAAGGCGTGGAAGAGACACCCCAAAAGCCGAGATGGGCTGCTGCCCTGCCCATCATCGTAGGCTCATTATTTTCCTAAATTCTCCTCCTCTGGGCCTGAGTCACATGCCGCACAGTCAACAGGGCCTGGAATCTGCACTGGCATCTGAGGGTGTGGAGGCCACAGGAGCGCTGGGCGCCAGGAGTCAGGTGACCCAAGGCAGAACATTCTCTCGTGTTTGTGTCAGCAGCTCCCCCACCCCTGGAGAACACGCTATGACAGAGCCCGAAGGGCACTGAAGCTCCTGTTTCAATCACACCAACATGGCTACTTTTTTCTGTTAAGAGGAAAAAAAAAACAGGTAGTTTTATACTGAATTGGATGTTTTCAACTCACCCAATGCTAAAAAAGGCTTCGTTCATCGTGATTTCTTTAGTGCCAGTGTAGGCATAGGCAAGGGACTTTGGAAGTTCTTGGGAATCCCAAGTGTCCCTGCTGCAAGCAAGAGCTCCCACTAAAATAAACAAAGGCCACATCCCTCTGGCCGAGGAGATGGAACCTGATGGAAGTTCCACATTCTAAGAAGCTAGCCTGGTGCCCTCCAAGGAAGTCACTCCAAGGTCAAAAGGACTGGGCCCCTGGGCAGTCTTCCTGGAAGGTGGCCCCCAAAGTGAGGATTGCTACAGAAGACTGCCCCCGCTTTCCAGGTGGTGACAGGACAAGTGCTATCCCCTTCGGTCCTCACCCCGCCCTGGCTCCACATCCCTCCCACGGCTCAGTCAGTGGGCTCCCAGTTGTCTGCTCCAACCGGCCCTGAGCTGCCACACCCCAAACGCGGAGCCTCCAAAAGCGCAAAGCATCACTATATGGCTCCCGGCTCCCAGCCCTCTGCTCAAAGACAGCACTCCTTTGCTTTGCACCTGCTGCCATCCTGACCTTGACCAGTGTAGCCCAACACATTCTTATCACTCAGGCGCCCCAGTCCGGGCGGCTGTCAGCCACCTGCTGCTCCCCAAACACCCCAAAGCATCATGCTTCCGGGGCCCCACACTCAGAGCGCCCTGGTCTGGAAGGTCTCCCGCTCCCCGTCTTTTTTCGCCTGTCTCAATTCCTGCTCATTCGCCAAGACTCGGGAGCCTTTCTTCCCTCCTCCCTCTGGCTTGAAATGAGCTTCCTGAGACCCCCACGGGACTGCAGACTCGCCAGCACCCCGTGCACCCACAGCTCCGTTACACGCATCGTGCTTCGTCTGGCACACAGTAGGAACTCAGTCAAAACAACTGGTGTCTCTCGGGGCGCCCGGATGGCTGAGTCAAAAGAGCACGTGACTCTTGATCTCAGGGTCCCGAGTTCAAGCCCCACGTTGGGTGTAGAGCTTACTAAAAACAAAAAAAGTAAAAAAAAAACAACTACCATCTCACTAACCATGACACAAGCCTGTGAGCTCTGCAAAAACAGGAACTCGCTTTACTCATCTCTGAATTCTTCAGGGCCTGACACACACACGGGGCGTTTATGAGCTACCGACGGACTGGACTGTGTCCGGGGTACCACAAGCATGGCAGGGAGGCCTGTGCTCACCACGGGAACAATGACACATCTGAAAAGGCACAGAGGGGAGGAAAAGGAGTTCTGGCACATCCACCAAGACCAAAGGCAGTCCAGACGCCTGTTATCCCCCTCACACAGCCCCTCGTCACAAAGCTTCATCCTGTCCAAGAGCAGGGTGGGTGTCAAGGCCATCCAGCCCCAACCACCGTGGTGGGCCCTCTGCAGGGGGCTCTCCAAAGCCAGCCTCAACCACGGATGCCAGCGTCTGAGGGGAAGGGGCTGTCGCCGCCTAGAGCCAGGGCCCCCGCCAGAGTAAATAATATCGAGCCTTCGCACTTCAAGGGGTACCAAGGGGTCTCCCCCAAGGCTGCCCAAAGTCCAGCAGGCAATCCCTCATGCCAAGACTGTCCACCCTGTTTACCCCACAGAAGGCCAGGCTGGGGCTGACGAGGCGTAATGCTCAGAAGACACGTGGGGGGAGATGGTCAGGAAGCACGGCCTGCGCCAGGAGAAGCCCAGTGACCACTGAAGAGGGTAAAGTCCGTTTCCTCTGTCGACTGGGTCAAGGGCTCGGTTCAGAAGCCCGAACGACCTTAGATGAGCGCTTCCCCCTGGAGAGACGGCCGGCCACGTTCTGGTGGCCCGGGGGTCCAGAGGCAACTGGAATCACACCCCAGGGGTCAGCAAGAGGCGGCCAGGCTGGGGCCAAGCGCCCCAGCTGTAACCCCATGACCTGCCCCAACACTGACTGCGGTTGCGAAGGCAGCTCGCGGACTCGAAAGAAGGGGCAAAACCAAATAAAGACATCAGCGGCAAAGAATCTGAGAGAGGCTGAGGAGGAGGTAAACGCCCTCCTGCTCTCGGGCCTCCCGCTCTCAGGCCAGGGAGGTGCGCAGCCCTGGAGGCTTGCAAAGAACACGCTCACATTCGGAGGTTGGCAAGAGCAGAGCCGAGCTCCGAGGCCACGCTGACACGCATTTACTTCCCTGTGTTTAGGACCAAAGTCAGTCACTTTTAGTAAACAGAGATTTTGTTTCCTGAGGAGAAAGCTTAAAAGATTTCAACAGCCTTAACTCTTGTTAAGAGACACACTGCGAACTAAATTCTAACACATGCTTTCAACCCTTCCTCCTGAAAAAAAAAAATCTTAGGACATCTGGGATTGGAGAACGCTGGGTGAGGAAAGGCTCTATCTGCCCCTCTCAGGCCCATCCAGCCGAGCTCAGCCTTGTGCTCCGTCCTGTCACCCCCCAGGGCCATGAGGACAACTGCCCTGTCCTTCTTCCCTTGTCCTGACAGTCCTCCAATCTGTCCTCCACACGGCCCGTGCCCACCACGGGCTGCACGAGGTGCTCACTGACATTTGTAGGGAGCTAAGGGTCTCCACGCATAGACTCCCTCAGTGTCCTAAACCCACAGGTTGGGTGCTGCTGGCAAGGCCATCGTTCAGATGAGGGAACCCAAGCCGGGAGGGACAGTCACCTGCCCGAGGGCAGAGGGTCAGCACAGGGCAGACCTTGGATTTGAACCTGGGCCCTGACTCCAGAGCACCATGCTGCGCCGGCCCTGAATGACGGAGACCTGGGTTTCAGCTTTGCTCTGCCCAAAGCGCCTCCGTGGTCCTTTCCGGGCTGGAAAGCGGCCGGTCCCTGCCCGCGTGGCAGCACTTCTGCCCTTCCAGTCCCAAGCGCATCTCCTACCTGCCGTCCCTCCACACAGCTACACACCCCACACAGGGGCTTCTCAGGCCAGCTCTTAACCGCTCCTTAACGCGCTGGGAGGCAGAGCCAGCGAGACGAGAACTCCAGGGCCCAGGGGGTCACACGGCGCACCAGTCCCGCGAGAGAGGGGCAGCTTACCAGAGAGCCTTCGCAGGAGGATGGCCCCAGGACCATACCGCAGGGACTCCAGCATTTCACACCCCCTCTGGAGTCTCAGAATCACAGACTACCCCCGCCGAACCCCCAGGAGACGACTCCCTCTCCTCACCCAGAGCGCAGAGGTGGCCGGCGACAGAGGACGCGGTCCTTCCACCTCTGAACACGCAGCGAGGCTGCTCCCGGCCAGCGGACGGAGCCTCCCTCAGCTCCCAGGCCCCTGGCCAACACGAATGCCGGAGCAAGGGGAATTCCAGGCACGGCTAAGGCCTCTCCCAGCTGGGCCTTGTCCGTCAGGGCACTTCAAGCACAGGGCAACTGGGAGGAGGGTGGCCTCCCTGGGCGGAGGACGGGCGAGCAGGAGCACTGGAACCCACGCGAGCCACCCCTCTCTCCAGGGCACTGCTGGAGCTGCTGGACACAGAGAGGCCCGCCAGCCGGGCCCTGCTGTCCAGGAGCCCGCGGGCCGCCCTGGCAGCCTCTGCGGCACGGCCACCCAAGCCCCTCCCGGAAGCAGGGCACAGCCCCCGAGTGACACCCCTACCCCGACGACACGCCCTGTGTGCAGCGGGACCTGCATCACCTGTCCACTGAGGCAGGCGCTGGACGAAGAGCAAGGGGGGCAGGGTGGGAAGAAGGTAGGACTGAAGCCAGCCAGAATGAGCTGAAATCCCACTGCCCCTCTCTCTCCGGGCGAGCGATTGCTCCCAGCGGCAGTGTTTCCAGCAATGGATGGAGCAAGTCCCTCGGCCATCTACGCTGTGCTGAGCATTAAATGAACTAATGAAGTCAGGGGCCCAGCCCCACTCGGGATGCTCAGCAGGTGCCCAATCAACGCCTGGGAAATGGATGCCTGGAGAAAATAAGCGCTCCCCGCTTCACCCCCTCATTAGGCCCAAGCCCAGCTCCCAGCAGAGGAGAAAGGGCCCTTATTTACCCCACCAGCAAGGCACAGAAGAGCAGGTGGACAATCCTTGGCCAAGAAACCAACAGCCTCTCTTTGTCAAGCTCAAGGTTTCAGTATGTTCCACTGGGACTCAGTGCCCCCCCCCGCCCCGCCCCCGCAGGTTTAGTGAGCCTACCCTCAGCAACCTAAGGGATCCCTGCTGAGCCTGCATCAGGGGAGGGGGTGAAAAGCGGGATGGACTGATGATATGGACCAAGGGCAACCGATGGCACGTTTCACTAGCCGGAAGGGCCCTCAGCAGTGACTCTGTGGCCTGTTGCTCTGTGCTGTGTACAGCACACTACCCTGCAAGCAAGACTGCGTCTCAGAGTCGTCTCTCCACAGAGAACATGGGTTCTGGTTCCTCTGCGTGCCAGCTGTGTGACCTTGGCAAAGTCATCGCACCTCTGGGGGGGGAGGGCAGATTTCTTCTCCGTAAGCAGACACAAGCAGGCCAGAGAAGCTCGTGCTCTCCACAGCCCCTGGTCATTCTAAACACAATTCTACGACGCCTAATCTCAAGCATGCAAACAAGAGAACAGGTTTCGAGCAGTCGGGTACAACCAGGTGGCTAGACAGTGTGACAGTCACTGCAGACCGAGGAGAAAAGGAATCACCGCTCATGGAGAATCCCCAAGATGTGGCCGGGACCCAAACTGCGTCTTCCTTCCCCTGAAGCCCAGAGGGAAACCCACGTGCCAAGCCTGCAGAAGGGACCAGAAGCTGAAAAGACCAGCAAGGTAGAGAGGAGGTAGGGCCCTGCGTGAGAACTACCCTGCGGCAACAAGATGGACAAAACCTGCCCTCTGCATTCCAGAAAGAAAGTGGCTCAGGGCTGCTGTACCAAATCCTGGGCAGGGAGGCACACCCAAGACCTAGCCCAGCAGAAATAGGAACTACCTGGATGATGTCTACAGCAGGCACTTCGCCCAGAGGTGGGTACCTTTCAGATCCTCCTGCAATGAGACATGGCAACAACGGAAAATTCCAGTAGGTTTATTCCACTCCTGAAGAGCAAGGTCCCTGAGGAAGTGCGGTGCGCTTGGGGTCTATTCCAGCCCTCATTCCTCAGTCCTGGGTGCACAACAGGATCAACTCAGAAGCTTCACAAACACCAATGCTGAGTCCTCCCCCTTCTCTCCAAGATTCTGATGTAACTGGGCATCGGGCCTTTTTTTTTTTTTTTTTTAAAAACCTCTCCAGGTGATTCTAATGCGCAGCCAACGTTGAGAACGACTGCTCCAGAGTCAAAAATCTCAGCACAGAGGCCCCAGCCGTCTCCCACAAGCCCTTCAGGAACAGAAGAGCCAGCCAGGCAGGCCTTGCTGGAGATCGGTATCCTCCTGCCACCCCCCACCTCCACCCCCAAACCAGGATCAACCTGCAAAGAGCCATCTGTCTGAGACAGAATGCAGGGCCTTTGCCCAGCCCCGGCTGGGCCACACCACGTTCCCACACACGGGATGCCACACAATTGTGTTTCATTATTTGATTACTTGAGGCATGTAAACAAAACGTGATACTACACAAACCTGGGGTGGCAAGCACCAAAAATGATTTACTTTGAGAGCTCTGAATTACAAATGCAAAAAAAAAAAAAAATGCCAGAAACCCTTTTAACAACCTCTTCAAATGGAAAACGGAATTTGAATTAAATGGGGATGCTTCTTCTGGGCTGCCAGATTTATTTCCCATTTCCCCTAGAAGGTCGCTAGGAATAATTATATTTTCTTGTGAATCTGTCTTCTGTAAGGATGAGGCAAAACATCTCTGTCTTCCCCGCTGAGGGGCTGCCTTTAGTCCTACGGTAGGTCTAGAATCCAAGTGCTCCTTTAAAAACAAAAATTTTTTTAAGCTGTAGGAAAAAGGGGAGCAAGGAAAAGAGGCCGTCAGAACTTCTAAGTTTCCCTGAGGTGCTAACAAGACTAAACAAAATTTATGCTTTGAGATAAAACAGAACCCACCGCCTCTATCTTTCGAACCCGCCAATCAACAGCACGTGTGTACAAAACCACCACGCTCTCAGAACTGCTAGCCTCTTGGCCCCGCAGCTGTGTGGCCTTGGGCCAGTTACTTGGCCTCTCGGAGGCTCCATTCCTTTAGCTGAAACTACAGGAACGCTTTGAAAATTAGAGAGCGTGTGCAAAGCCCCTGGCCCAGGGTGGGCCTTCAATAACTAGTAGGCACCGCTATTAATCTTCGAACAATCCACACCCATTTCAGTTGAAGCCTGCTGCGCCCAACTCTTCATGGTCCTGAATCTTGGGAACCACATTATCCCAGTGCGGAAGGAGAATCTGTGTCTTTGTTTCAGGGGCGAAGGAGAAGAGCAAGAACCGCCAGGAGCCGGCTGCCCCTGCGTTCTGGGGTCAAACGGGCTGTTCAGCAGCATGATTTGCTTTTACCTCCTGAGAGCAGCCCCATGGAAAAAGTCCCTCCGGAGACCAGAGATGCCTTGGAGCACTGCTGTTTTTGAGATATTCCTGCCCAGTCTGGCCAAATGGCCCCCACCCCACCCCCTGCAAAAGACAGCTTCCCCTGCAGCCCCCACAGCAGGAGAGGGGCAGGACGGTTAACAAAGCAGGGGGTGCCTGTCACACTTCTCCGTAACCCCTGACGTGATGTGAAATTCTACAAGGTAGACCCTTTGAAATGCAAAATCCTCCCAAGTCCTTCAAATGTGTTTTTATTTCCTCGGGTTCCTAAGGCTGCTTTCAGACCCACCCATCAGCATTTCCCCTCTCAATCACCCGCATTTAACCAAAAAAAAAAAAAAAAAAAAAAAGAAAGGAGAGTGGAGGAGGTGGCTGCAGCAAGGACGTCTCTGTTTTTTGAAAAAGCTCAAGTATCTCCAGCCGATGCAAGGAAGAGGGGAAAGGAAAAAAAAAAAAGATCTTGTCCTCGGCTCCAGCCTCCTTACATCCCTCCTCCAAGACACCCCGAAGCCAAGTTTCCCCTGCAAGATTTCCTTCGGTCCTGACCAGCACCACACGGACTCTGCCCCTATTTCAGATCTCAGAGGGCTTTCTTATTAAATCAAGGATCTGGGTGCCCTCCGACCTGAGTTCGGGAAGGTTAAGACAGGCACCACCAAAACCACAACGCACAATTTTCGAAGCCCAAGCCTTGATCCAAAACTGTGTGCACAGGAGGTTTGGATTAAACATCAAAGAAGAAATTACCTTAAAACAAAGTTGTTTGGCAAAGAAAATTACTTCACCATAAGAAGAACCCTAGGGAACCGTAAATTGCTTTTGAATATAGACTTTTCAGTGGCGCGGTCATTAATCATGTTAATGTAAACTGCGCTAAAACAAAAATTTTCTAAGAAAGTCTCCGGGCACATCAGCGTTATCTAAGCCTCTGGGTTTGTTTCCAGAGCTCACATCCCAGCACGCAATGAAACTGCTGTTAATGGGGTCAGCTATTACAGTGCAGTCCCCGACCCTGGGCCATAATAAAGGTGACTCAGCCATGTAGAAAGAACCCTCGTAAAGTTAGGCAGGAAACAAACACAGAAATTAATCAGAGAAGGAGAGTCAATGATTTTGGAAAGTGTATTCATGGGACAAGTTTAAACAGCAGCTCTCCCCGGATGATCAGACATTTCAGAAAGGAGTTGAAGGAGGCCAGTCAACATTCCTTGCAGCACGCAAGTCCCTCAGCCAGGCCCTGTTCTGTAGGGTGGAGGACAGGGCAGCAGCTGGACAAGGCGAGGAGGAGCATGGAGCCCAGCAGAGTTAAGCTGCGCTGAGCCCAGCCAGACCCAGCCATGTGCTTCGTGTTGGCAACAAACCGGTTCTTTCAAGAGAGGAAGAATCTGACAAAAAGGACAGCTGCAAGCAAAGCAAGAAGCTGAGAGGAAAAAAAAAAAAACCAAAAACCCTCGAGAAAGCCCCACATTGAGGATTCGCCCCTGACGTGGAAAAAAAAAAAATCACTTTCAGGGATTGCAAGGGTTAGTCAATCTATTAACATGTCCCCCTTGCTGGATCAATTAAAGAGAGCCCCTCCACATCTGGTTTCCATCTAAAAACCGAAACTTGTATTATCAGCGTATTACATAACAAATTATGCCTGCAGGTTTCTTTTATTACACATCAGAGAGGTGTGGGGGGGGTACTGATGGCAGTTGTGCGGGTCTGAGTATTTGCTTATTTCAGGCTTTCTTAAGGGCGAGAACAAAAAAAGTTTCCGTACGGTATGCAGTTCAAGAAAGTCACACTCGCCCGGATAAAACATCAACTCAACAACACGCCCGTGGGTCCGGCGCTAGTCTCCAGGGCCCCCTGCATGAAGCAGGGGGTGAGACGGGCCAACTGTTTAAAGAGCACTGCAAACGGACACCACCAGGCTGCTCCAAGGCGTCCTCTGCTGCCAGCTCCAGGGTGTACAAGGCTCCCTCCTCTCCCATCTCCTGCAGGGGAAGAGAGCTGGCTGGCCTCTTCTGAGCTCCCACCATGGGGCAGGCGCCTGCCCCCTGAGCCCGCTTAAAGGACATGCAGCCCATGAGGCTTCCAGAGAACTAGGGAGATGGAGGCCAGGGCACAGTGAAGGAACCAATAGGGAGACAGAAAAAGATGAAAGGTATGGAGACAAAGAGCCTAAAAAATACCAACAGGGCTTCCTATAAAATGTTAACGAAGGAGAGCCCACCAGGACGACAATAAGGTATCTTAAAGCTCTTCCTAGAAGAACTTTATGAACTTCCAAAATGCTACTAGGGGTGCGACTTACCCTAAATTGAAAACAGAAGGGAGAAACTGACTACGAACGTTATCAATCACAATCGTGGAATGCTCTACTTGTCCAGCCAGCCTTAGGAATTCGAGTCCACTTCTGCAGCAACCGGTACTGCTAGCTTTTATTTAAAACTTGTCTTATTTAAACCTTGTCTTCAGGGTTAAAATGGGTGCACATCAATATTACCTTCTCAGGGCAAAATAGTGAGCTCTTGGCCAAAATGATTTGACCTAGTCTTAAAGCCACCTTGTTCTCTGGAGGAGCATGGGGGGGGGGTGCAGACAGGACACAGACCAGCCCCAACCCTCTCCTTCCTTTCCTAGACTGAACCACCCCCTAGAAGCTGGATCAGCATGCTCCTTCCTGGGTCTGCAGGATGGCAGCATCCAGATCCCAGCCAAGTGCAGACACCCGGCCAAGGACCCAAACCTTTAAACCCAAACCTTCTTCTCCCACTAACACAGGCCTATCAATGGGGACAAATAGTTGCTTTCTGTTTATCTGGCTGTCCAGAGTTGGGGGGGGGGGGAGAACCAAAACCCCACAGATCTGCAATTCAGTATCAAAAGTGTAACTGAGACAAGTTACTGCTAAGTGGATAAATTAAAATGAAACTAAAACCTGGCCAAATCAGCAACAGTGAGTTTCAGCCCGTCTGCTAACTCCAGTCCTTCCCAAGTTCTCAAAGCGGGTGACATCTTTCAACCGAGTCTAGGATCTGGAGCAAGAGGGGATCCCCTTCCAGCCCGCGGGAAGCGCTGGGAACACATATGCTAGTATGCCATTTGGAAGTCTGCTAATACGTTGTAAGCAGCGCAAGACGCTTGCCTGGCTTCCCAGGCCAATAAACAATGCCATTCCAACTCCTGCAGCAGTCAATAGAAAACAGTCCCTTGTCTCCGCCATCCAACAATTCAACAAACATTTGTTCCTGTTGAACAACCGTCAGCCTGGCTCCATCTGCACCCGCTCCGGCAAGGCGAGAGCGGCGGCGGCGGCGGCACCCATGCCCTGGCCCAGGGTCCCGGGACCGGAACGCAGCCCACCGGAGGGGCCACTCGCCCAACACCACCGAGTCCCGAGGCTGTAACGTATGGAAGACTCGGAGTGTGGCCTATAGGAGGCAGAATCCCATTCATCAAATGCTGCAAAGAGCTGTTCTTTGTTCACCATCGTACGAAGTACTGTACGTGTTAATGAAGCCCGGCGGTCAGATGGAGGGAGCCCGGCTTCAGGGGGCTTCCGGGGGCGAGGGACCCGAGCAAGCCAGCTCGCGCGACTCGCTGGCGCTCCGCCGCTCTGTCCCGCGCCACGAGCATTGTTCCCCAAGTCTGCGGGCGGGGGTGGGGAGCTGAGGGGTGCCCGAGAAGCCCCTTGGAGCAACGCAAACCGAGGGCCCTCCCCGGACTCTGGGTGTCCTCGCCTCCTTCGTCCCTGCCCCAGTAAGAGAAACTCCCAGCGGGAAAGCTGACTCCCACAGGCTTGCCAATCAAGGACTGGCAAAAATGTGACTCGACCAGTGTGCCCGTGCCGGACGGCCCTTCACGCCATGTGCAAAGCCACGCCGGCGCCCCCCACTCCGCAAAACCCCGCCGCCGCCACCCAGCGGGCTTCCCCCGCCCGGGGCAGAACGCCCCCTCACCCCCAGTGCGACCGCCCCGGCCGGTCCAGCAGCCGCGGAGCCAGCCGCGGTGCGCCCGCATCCCGGGGGTGGCGGACGCAAACTTCCGCGAACAAAAGAGTTGTCTGCAAACGGTGCGGGAACTTCGGGGCGAGCCGGGGCGCCCGGGTCCCGGGGTTCTGGCGCCTACGCCGCGGCCGCGAGCCAGGGCTCAAGCTGAGACGCGGAGAGGAGCACACCCCCCCGCCCCCGCCCCCCGCACAGCAGTCCCTGCACCCGCCCCGGGGAAGCACAGACTTTTCTGCAGGGGCCGGTCTGGCTCGTTCCCCGGGCTGCGCTCTGACAAGTCTCACGCCTGCACCAGGGGCGACACTCAGCGCCCGAGAAACCACTCGACCCAACGCGAAACAAGGCAGAAAAAAAGGGAACCAGCAATACTTAAAATAATAATAATCTTAAAACGGCAAGCCCAGCACACGCGCGAGCGGGGTCCCTCCAGCCCGAGGCTGCGGCGCACACGGCAGGGACCACCGCTCGGGACGGGCCCCCCGGCCGCCACCGCCGCCGCGCGGCCCAGGGTCGCTTACTGTGCGCGGCGGGGCACTCCGGGCGCGGGCCCCGCGCCGTCGCCGCCGGCGCTCGCCAAGTCGTCCCGGCTGCCCGCCGCGCGTCCGCCGCGCGCACGCTCTCCTGCCGGCGCCGAGCGCTTTGTACCGAGCGGCTCCCAGGAGGAGGAAATCGACTTGTCACTTCCTGAACTGTTTGCAACTCGTCCCTTTAACCGGCCCCGGCCAGCCCGCCCTCGCCCGCCGCGCCCGCCGCCGCCGCGGGGCCGCCGGACCGCGGCCGGGTGTCGTTGGGTCGGGCTCTCTGCCGGCGGCGTCGCGGGGCCCGGGCGCTCGGCGGCGGCGGCGGCGTGCAGGAGCCGGGCGGCGTGCGGCGGCGGCGGCGGCGGCAGGCGAGTGTGCAGTGCGCGCAGCCGCCGGTGGGCGGGGAGTGGGGGGGTCGCGGCGCGCCGCCGGCGGGGCTAGAGGGCGTCCTGCGGGCTGAGCCGCGCGCCGCTCGCCGAGCTCGCGCCTGCGAGGCCCCGGGACGCGGGAAGTGGCCCTGGGCCCGGGCCGCGCCGCCGCCACCACCCCCGCGGCTGCCAGGGCCCGGAGCCAGGGGTCCCGCGGGCTTCTTCCCCCGCCCCCCGCACGAACCGGGGCAAAAACCCTGGGCCGCGTGGACTTCAGGCGTCCAGCTTCCGGGTTGTTGGGGTTTTTTTTTTTTGAGGTTTCAAAGAAACGATCGTTTCGGGGGCGTGCTGGGCAGCAGGGGAGGGAGGGATGTGTTAGTGTTGTCACACTTTGGGAAAATAAAGCGCTAGTTTCCCAACTAGGGGCACTGATGGAAATAAAGGAATGTGTACTTCAGAAGCCACATGCAAAATCTACGCAACTGGTGAAGGAGGGTTCGTGGTTGCTAAGCAGACGCCGAGCATGTTTCGTTCTGTAACTTAGGATGTTGACTTAAGTTCAGGAATGTAACCCTGACGGAATAGGCGGAGTGTTTTCATTGCGCTGCTCACCTGGGGGAGGGGGGCTGTTGTCCTTGTGAAGTGAAGCCCCAGATTTCCCATTGCTCGGTCCGACTAGTGTATGTTATTTTATTGACCTTGTATCCAAAGAGATTTTTAAAGAGAAGGTTTTTTTGGTTTTTTTTTGTTTTTTTTTGTGTTTTTTTTTAAGAACTCCCCTATGCCTGTTTTGTGTTCTCCTTTGCCAAAAAAACAAAACACCTCATTACTTTACATTGATTGTGTCTGCACCATTTGAATGGTTCTATTCATAAATCAGGAAACTTTTTCTGTTGCTTCTAGGAACATTTAATTGGTTTTGATCCAATGTTTCAATCCCAGTATCAAACATAAATGAACAATTAACTTCTTGAGCTTCTATGCACTTGGGAAACTATTATATTTCACGGCTATTGCTGAAATATTTCAGTTTCCCATCACACTGGACCCATTCTTTTTCAGAAAACCATGAGCCAACATCTCCTTTGATACCAGCTCCAGCTCCAGTGATTTCTTTCTACAAGATTAGGATGAACGACCATCAGAAGAGGAGGATATGTGTCTATTCATTCAATTGGATGAAGTGCGATATAATCAATTCATCCTACAAACGCCAAAATGAGCTAATAGGCAGAATGCTAAGATACTGATATCCTTATCCATAAACATTGCTTTAAAAGAATTTATCACAGGCCCATTTTGAAGGAATGAGAACCAAGTCTTCCTAAGTTAAACAGATAAAAGCACAAGGGATAATTTGAGAATGCTGCTACACTTCCTTAATGCCATCTTATCACAGTGTCACCATGGCCTTTGAGAGCTTTTAAGGATATAGTTTAATTTACTTTTTATTAGGAAGCCTAGAGTGACTCCTGCTGGCAAACATTCAGCTTATTCCTACAATTACCAGTTCATAGGGTCAATGAAACAAAACGCGGGGGAGGGGGGGTCCAGAGCCTGGAGACAATTATCACAACTATGATTCCTGTTGCTTTCAGGATGATTTTAGATTCACAAAATTCCAAGGATTGTGGTTATGGCAAGCTCTTTGCTGCACGCCTCCTTTCCAACCTAAAGCAGCCTGTTTTTCTGGTTCTGAGGCTTTCTTGCAAGTGCACAAAACTAAAATATCTCCTTAAGGAGCTGTGCTACTAACCAATGAATGGCTATTTCTCATGTACTTTAATTTAAATCTCCAAAGGCTAAAAAATACATACAATAAGGACTGTGTCACTTAGCCTTCCATATTATGCGGTTCTTCCCACATTATGGAGTTAAGTCCTATAGCCCACTTTTTAGGGCTATACTATATAGTTACTTATTATTTATAAAATATAAACTCAGCAGTTGAACTCTGGATGTAAAACAACATAAACTGCAATCAGGGGATGGGGGGGCTAAACTGTCTACCTCTGTTCAATCCTTAAAGGTCAAAGCCAAATCAAAACCAGATTTAGAGCACAACTAGGCACCTAAACACAAATTCATAAGCCAATTTAGGAATAAATCCATAAATAATCCCAAAACGATCACTTGTAACTTTTCCATTATCACTGACCAACAACACTAACTTGGGTAAACCACAAACACCTGGGAAATATAAAATGTAAGGATTACTTACAGTCGCACTCCAAGACCAAATATGAAACCCAGGGATAAAGCACAGCAATACTGGCTCTCCTGGCTCTGCTCAAAGCAGAAGCACCACGTGGAGGACTGCTTGTATATGGCGTGCATCATGTCTACTCAAAACTCCCGAGGAGAATTTAAACTGAGCATCACTCTGTACTAAAGAGCTCCCCTATTCCAAGTGTAAAGTTCTTAAGCAATAGGAGACGAGAAGGGTGTATTTTATTAAGAAAGGGTGTAACCAACTATAACTTGTATCAACAAGCTAATCAAGTATTCACCTAAGCGTATTTGTGCCGGGGAGGGTAAAGGTTGGGTTTTAATACACACCAAGGAGTGTCCTAGGTAGTTAGTGGGTATCTTATTTTTGTGCCTTTAGAACCAGATTAATGTGATATTCAAGCAATAAGGAGCTAAGCTTTGAAGTCAACGTTGTTCTGTTTTACCCAACAAACCTATGTGTGCCTATTCTTGTAAAAAGAGTGCACCACTAAAAAGTGATAAAGCAGTTTGTCTCTGAGAATACATAGTATTCTTTTCAGAATAAAGTGAGTGAAACAAACATCAAACTTGCTATACGTTGGACCCAACAGCACAGTATTAACCCCTTTATTCAGCTTCCAAAAGCCACTGCCTCTTTGTCATGACTGCTGTATTAAAAGCCGGTCACTCACATTTCACACTGTCCTTTCTCAATCTGAAAAGATCTTTTATAAAGCAGAACCTTTTAAAATTGCTTATAATAGATGATGGGAAGACAGACATCACCAAGTCCACCTGAAGCATTTTCAAAGAAACTGGCTACTGAAACAAGTTAGCAAAATACATCGCTTTGGATAACACATAAAGTTTTTGGTTAGAGATGAAAGCCAAAACTCTGACTCTACGATAGGGACAATTTTCTTATACAGATCTTATTCAGAAAAGTAAGTTCTATAATTGTTCCCACATCTATGAGCCAGCTACCTAAGCATGTGATGACACACTAATCCTTCTGTTCTTTCCTTTCTGTCCTTTTTATATTGTGTTCTGAAACCTTTCCACTGATGAAAATGAATTATAACTCTGGCTGGAATCTCTCTCATATAGGCAGATCTATCTACACAGACAGAGGGAGCGGCATCTCCTGTATCGAGGTGCATACCTTTTTTAAGAGGTACTTTGGTTCTTGAAGACAGTTACTTTTTGATTCAAAAACTAAATAAAACAAATTTATCTTCATTGAAAAATAACCATGGCAGTGAATTTAATGATACCAATCTAACTCCTTTGATACAAAATGAGAGTTGAAAGCAGCTTGAAGCGGAATGCCTATTGAAATCAGTGCATGCGAATCTGCACAGCTTTGTAACCAAACGTCTAGCACCATTGAGGTACGAAGCCTGCCAGCTGGGACGGCATTGTGCACCACAAAGTGTGGGTTGTAAGCCTAAGTCCTGAGCACAAACCCTGGTTTCCAAGTTGGCAGGTGCTGAAAACACAGCAAATGTCACGCTTGCAACTCACTGGATGGAAGAACTCTGGGTAATATAAGCTAAAAGGAACAGAGCAACAGTTAAAACTTATTTCAATTTGATATATACGTTTTTCCCTTTTTTTGGCAAGCTAATAGTAGCTACTGATGTTATGTGCTACCAGAAAACACAAACATGAGAAAAACAGACAGTGAAAAGCTTATGCATGGTAAATAAGCAAAAGTAAGTATAATGAAGGCTTTTCACGATCTACATTCAAAGTTACTGGTGTTTGTAAAACTTACCAAACCTATTTTACTATTTTAATAGTAACAGTGAAAAGTATAATTCATTCTTGACCTTTCCCTGATCTATTTCTGATCTGAGCTGAAGTACTCTAATACCACTATTAACACGGTCAGTCACCCATAACCTAGCTTGGCCTTATTACTCCACCAATACAGAGCTAAAAACAAGTCACAATATTTTCATACTGTTACACATTGCATTTTAAGTAGAAAATATTTCAAAAGCACACCCACACTAAATGTTTATGCTATCGTCTTCAAATGAAAACCATCTTAATTTTTTTCTTACATATCCTTTAATGGAATTCAGATTGAGTATTTATGATACAAGCCCAAAATTTAACTTAATTTTTCTCTCCTGTCAACTATCTACCATATAAGTCATTGCCTCAAGAACAATCTATTTTTAACTCATCCCTAGTGATATGCTGGAAGCTACTGCCATCCTGCCTAGCCCCATAAAAATGAAAGAGTGAATTTCATTTTCATTAGGTAGAAAGGAAACTGTGAAACTACATACAGTTTGTGATTTCATAGAGTTTGAATACCCAATCTAAAGACTGAATCCTTCAGATTTAAAATATCAAGGAAAAAATCAGTCTCTGGCTCCAAAGGGTAGAACACCCCTGGGAGCAGTATGAAAGGAACATGTGTCCTACATAGCATATTAGCCTGTGAATTTCTTAACTCTCCTCAGCAGTTTGTCAAGCTTCTGTTTTAACCAAAAGCAAAGACGTTTTGTTTTACTGTATCCATTACTGTTTCTGAGGGACTAGGTTTGCCCATTTTATATGCACATACCCTGGACCTGACCTGAAACAGAGAACTGACATGAGAAGTTACCCTGCTATTTAAATACTACTTTACAGCTTCTCTTAACTTTCACAAAGAAACAAAACAACAACAAAAAATCTTGATCAAACCCAGGTTACTGTTTGCTCAAGTCATGATCCCAGGGTCCTGGGATCAAGCCCCATGTTGGGCTCAGCAAGAAGCCTGCTTCTCCCTCTCCCACTCCCTCTACTTGTGTTCTCTGTCAAATAAATAAAAACTTAAAAAAAAAAAAAAAGGTTACTTAACCATCACACTATTAAACTACTTAACTTTAGTAAACTATCCTACGGACACACATCATTATCATATCGACCACATCCCTGCAGAACTTATTAAAAATAGTTCAAAGGACTCACACTCTTTGAGGCTGACTAGAGAAAGTGACATTGCTCTGGCCAGCATTTCTCCAGTCACTAAGCAGCCCAGGCACTAAGGGAGCGACTTCACCACCAACAAAAAAGTTAAATAAACAAACAAATCTGAAAACCAAATGTTTTCTAGATTAGTATAAACAACTGATTCACTGTATATTATATACGATATGGTCAGCTCCAGTATAAATTAAGGTCAAATTTGGGGTGCCTGGGTGACTCAGTGGGTTAAAGCCTCTGCCTTCGGCTCAGGTCATGATCCTGGGGTCCTGGGATCCAGCCCCACATAAGGCTCTCTGCTCAGCGGGGAGCCTGCTTCCTCCTCTCTCTCTGCCTGCCTCTCTGCCTACTGGTTATCTCTGTCTGTCAAATAAATACATAAAAATCTTTAAATTAAGATCAAATAAGATAAACTATAAAGTATTACCCAATATCGAACCTTGAAATGTCACTGTGAATAGCACTGTTAACTTAAAACAAGGAAAATAAATATGACTCACTGATCAAAGAAATCAAATCTAGATAATGCAAGGTAGAAATCAATGATAAAAATCTTAGCCCACTGCTTCCTAAATGCCCAGGAAGACCCAAATCCAACTCGGTTTTCATTAAACCTACATGGTTAGTCGAGGGACCTGCTCGCAGTTCCCTTGTTTCATGTCACTGGAAATAATGCCTTAGCAAGCAAACCTAATGAAGCAAGTTGCACCATGTCCTTGACCAATTCCAATGCATCTACATGAACATTTTCCCCATCATCTTTATTTATTACTACATAATTACTAAATATTTATTACTAAATAATTACCACTTAAACAGACAATATCTTAAATCTGAATATCCTTAAGGAGTCTGCTGAAACACATCGTAAAGAAATGTTTGGTGAAAATCTGGCATTCTATATGGTCCTCATTTCTTAGCTAAATAAAAAGGTGCTTTAGCACCAGCCCTACAGACTCAAGAAGGAGCTACACAGTAGGATTTTTTAAGTGGTTCTGAAAGGCCCACCTGCTGCAAATGTTCACTCTTACACACTCATCCACCACTCCTCCTCTCTTTCCTCATCTAAACACTCTTAGAATACAGCTGAACCGAATACATTAACTCAGTGCCACTGAGGGGTAAAATCTTGAACGAGTGAATGCATCAGCTGCAACGGGAAGAAAGGTTCTTGGAGAAGAGACTGGTTGCTGGTGTGTGCTAGGAATCCTGCTAAGCTGCTTCACACTGATTCTTCTCATTGAATATTCCTGACCCCGTTACATAAGGCGTCTACAACTGCTTCTCCCTCCGCTACACTGGAACTGTTCTGAAGGGAAGAAATGTTCTGAAGGGAAACTACGTTTAAGTATTACTATCCGGGGGCCCCTGGGTGGCTCAGTGGGTTAAGCCTCTGCCTTCGGCCTAGGTCATGATCTCAGGGTCCTGGGATCGAGCCCCGCATTGGGCTCTCTGCTCAGCAGGGAGCCTGCTTCTCTCTCTCTCTCTGTCTGCCTCTCTGCCTACTTGTGATCTCTCTGTCAAATAAATAAATAAAACCTTTAAAAAAAAAAAAAAAGTATTACTATCCGTTAGGCACTTTCCCGGCATCTTTAAAATACTTCAGCCTCCCTGAGGGGATAAGCAGGTACGACAGGAAGACAGTAACCCAGAGAGGTTACAAGGCCTGAGAAGGGCAGACCCATGTACTGCCTACTCAAGCATGGGTTTCTGTGTAGCACGAGAAGGTAAAGTCTCAGAGCCCTGGGACTTTATGGTTCTAAATTAGATCATCTGTGAGAATGATTCCTTTGTGTTTGCTTAGGCCCAATCTTGATCTCTATGTTTCTGTATGTAAAACTGAAGGAGCCTAAACAATCAGAAGTAAATTTCCTCTTGGATAAAACATAGCTATGGTCAAACAAATGCAAACTGAATTACCAAAAATATATATGACAGACAATCAATACAAAAATGTGAAGTTTACCAATGAATGCACAAAAGATGTTTTCGATGGAAAAATACATGATTTTTTCCTCCAAATGTTTGATTATATGTACACCTATTTCTCATATACATAGACACCGTGGCTTTACGGAACAGTAAAGTGACCTACCAACTGGTACTTAGCTAGTGGGAGCATTTAAACTTCTAATTTGTAGTGGAACCTACTTCATGAGCCCTTCTCTAAATCTTAGATCAATTTCAGCAGGTACTATGACTGCACGTTTGTGTCCTGCCCCCAAATTCACATATTGAAGCCCTAAGCCCCAATGTGAAGGTACTTGGAAGTGAGGCCTCTAGGAGGTAATCAGAGTCAGATGAAGTCATGTGGGTGGGGCTCTCGAGATGGAATTAGCGCCCTTCTAAGAAGAGACACAGGAGAGCTGGCTCCCACCCTCACTCTCTCCCTGGTAAGCATGCACAAGGAGGAGGAGGCCGTGTGAACATACAGGGGATGGCAGCCACCTGCAAGCCAAGAGCAGAGGCCTCAGAATGAAGCCTGCCTTGTATGCACCTTGACCTTGGACTTCCCAGTCTCCAGACTGTGAAAAGTAAATTTCTGTTGGTTAAGCCCCCCAGTCAATGGCAGCCCAAGCTGACTAGGACAGGGGTAGAGAAGAACTTTAAATATCACCTACTGACCGCCCTCATTTTACAGGGAGGAAAACTGAAGCCCAGGAAAGAAAAGTGACCTGCCTATATTCCAATCATTTTTTCCTCCCAAATTTAGTACTAAAAAAAAAAAAATCATTTCTCTGCAACATTTACTCTATTAACAGATTTTAAACACTAGGTTACTATAAAATGAAAGGAATGAAAATAAATTTCAAGTTCAGAAAATAATACTGCATGTGTCACAGATTAAATCATTAATCAAATGGACTTAATAACAAAATGACGCCTCCTACTTCTGGCTGTCTAAACATCTTTACCATACAGAGATTCCAAGAGGAAACCTCAGTGCACTTAAGCACCAAACCTCTGGAAAAGATGGGCTTATTTCATGGTGGGGTCCAACAAGTGGATTTCTCCTCCTAGCTTAATCTGGTTAATTACTTTTTAATTAAATAATAACCACAACGATCAGTACTTCCAACTACAGAGCCATATGGAATTCAGTCCTATCTGCTGAACAAACTATCCTATCAATTTTTTGACCCAACTGGTTCTCTTCACGAAATCAGCGCTTCCCTCTCCACCTGCGAAGGTTTCCAACAAGGAATAAACAGCTCTGACCTGTGCGCCTTGGTTAGGACTGCTTCTCAAAAATCAACAAATATTATTCTCATTCAAAACAACAGCATAAAAGCAGTTTCGCTGAATCACAAATGGGCCTCAAAGGTTACATTTATAAAGAAGACAACATGCAGTTTTTCATTCACAATTTCAGGCCTGTCTTCCAAACCTTGCACACAGCTCTTTAATTCAGCCCACTTTGTTTTATTAAATGCCATATTATGATTTTCCCCATTCAGACTCCAACTAGGCTTCTTGTTGAGGACATGGAAGGAAAACTTAATTATTGCTGCTTCAGTGCATCTAAATTTATTTCATTATCAGAACCAACAGAGTAGGGCCTAGATGCTGTTGCAGAAAGGCAGACGGATACGGAATGTAAACTGCTCCTTCCTCTTTCCCCGCCCACCCCACCCCTCAAAGTTCCAGGGTTGGAAAGCATCCTAACTTCTTTTTTTTTTTTTAGCCAGGATGTACTAAAATTAGATGGGAACAAAGGACTGACATTTTCATACTAGAGGGGTGAGGAGAAAACGTGCGCTGGCAGCACCCACTCCCTTCTCCATTTAGCTCCCTCCCCCGACTCTGCCCAGCTCTGACAAGCAGCATGGAGGGCCAGAGCAGGAGAGCGGCGACCCTCCCAACGGCACTTCATTCTGCTAGAGTCACAGACAATAATAAACTGCTTCATCGGTAAGTATGTTAATGAAGAATGAGAAATACAGTTCAAGGTCCCCTTACGCAACAGGAGTGTTTTCGTATTTAAGTTCCTCATATAATATCCAGGACACGCTAATCCTGGTTCATGTGTAAATTTTTAGGTATTTGGGAAAACAAATGTGTTAGACTGGCTTTTCTTAAAAAGCTTCTGGACAGCACGCACAACAAAGATCACTCACAAAATGCTTATTTTCCGATGCAGTAATAATAATACATATTTAAAAATATAACATAAAAGAATTTATCATTTCTTCAGAATATGCCACTTAAAAATGAAAAAGGTACATTTTGGTTTTTTCCCTATCTTCTTCTAATAAACTGGGCAAGTAATTTGCAATTACTCTAAGGCACAATTGATCTCGTGGTTGTAAGTCTTCCTTACAATAGTATCAGCATGACAAAAGTACATTCTGCCAGCCTCTACATCCAGTTTTTGAAGTCCTACTCCATAAAAGTAGGATATTGATACATTCAGATCCTGCGAATTATTCCTATCTTTTTAATTTGGTTTCCCTGGGCCTACACTACAGGTCTACACAGTGACAGCTCAAAATTCAGTTAGAGAAGCCCTTTTAATGATTAGTCTAATGCACTGAGTTGTAAAGATTTTTTAAAACTCAGTAAGTACTGACTCAAGCTCTCTTTTTTCCTGGTTACTGGAGCCCATCTTGACATCTAAGCTGGAAATGAATGATCTTTCAACAACACTCCAGGGATTTTGCTAAGGTCATATTCAATCATTCATTAGGCTTCTTACCCCTCGCTTTTCAGAGTTCTATTGTAGAGCTGGTTTTATTCAGCATTGATGTAGCCTGTGGGCTTGGGTATTTGTCTGCTTAATGTTGAGTTTCATTTCTATGCCCCTAACATAGGAACCCATCAATTGACCAAAGAATTTCAAACTATTCTTTTACTTTTCTAACAAATTGCATGGTGTGTATGAAGAATAAATTAGCATTAATTTTCTTCCATTAACTGTTAATAAAACATGCTCATGTGCTCCCCCTTCATCTAAGGACATCTCTGTTTCCTGCTTAACAGAGAAATGACAAGGGTTTCCTAATTTTTTCCCACTAAGCAATTGTCCTTCAACCTACCATGCTCCTGGTCTCCCACAATCAAGCTCTAGGTCATGGGCAGCCTCCTTCCAGTGAAGTGTACTAGACAAGACTCCTTTCAGAGCCCATCAACAACCCCCCACACATACAATTAGCTAAAGAGGTTACTACTGTGGAACACAAGACACTTGGTCTCTTGCTTTCAAAGCAGAAAGCTGTCTCTGGAGCACGTACACTCTAGTTCACAGTGCCAACAACAGGAAATCAAACCCAGGCCTCCCCACAGCAGCAGAATGCTGGCCTGGAGAGCAACTGAGTTTTCACATTTGTATATATTTTCATTATGGACTACCAGACACATGCATGCATAAATACATAAAATAAAATTATTTAAGAAAACATATATCAGAGTCTATTGACATAAGCAGGGATACTCTATTTCTTTGCATACCAAGTTAAGGAAAATTATTTCAAAGGTTAGAGACTAACATAGGTTCCCTAAAAATTAAGCTTTCTACTATACTCTGGATGAACGTGAATTAAGGTCAACATATAGTATACTATATTACAGTATCACAGAAAATTAAAAATAAAAATTGAACTGAAACATATTATTCACTCAAAGACTGAAAGTCTTTTGTATGGGGCACCAGGGTGGCTCAGTCGGTGACGAGGCTGCCATGACCCTGAGGTCATGATCCCAGGGTCCTGGGATGGAGCCCCACGTTGGGCTCTCTGCTCAGTGGAAAGCCTGCTTCTCCCTCTCCCTCTCCCTCTGCCCACCGCTCTGCCTACTTGTGCTCTCTCTCTGTCCAATAAATAAATAAAATCTTTTTTAAAAAACTAAAAATAAAAAATAAATAGAAGTCTTTTGTATATGTTTACCTCCCTTCCTCCCCCCAAATAACAGAAAACTGCATGCATGTCACAGACGAAGAAAGGCAAACCTGCTGCTACTACAATGGGGGGAAAAAATCAATTCAAGGACAGTTTGTACTTATTTTAAAATGGCTTCAGTCAAGCTGCCAAGAGGAGTGTCAGGTTTGATTCTCATATGCATAAACGCCAGTCCCAAAAAGCAACTCTAACTTGTGCACCTGGCTTAAAACAAAATGTTCTGAAACTTTCTATTTGTTAATTGGTGTAACCCACCCATTCAGCTTCAAATCCCTTCGGACTGGCCCGCGCGCTTCCTACACACAGAGGCCCGGCTCTGCAGCCGTAACTTGTAATGAGAAGCAACAATGGCATGCAGGCTCTGGAAAGAAACTTCGTTTGCATTTCAAACAAGTTTCCTCAAAATAAGAGTGTCTTTTGATGAAATAAAATTACAATTCCAACTTCTTATGCAGAGAAACCAGCGTTCGCTACATAACTCACTGCTCCCTTTTATAACCGTATAATTTCTTCCAGTTACCCACACAGTCACGTGCTTTAACGAAACTCAGTTTAACAGTCACATATTTACGACTTGCTTCAGTAACTTGGGGCCATTTACTGGCCTGGTTTTTTAAAGTGTGGTATTATTTGAAAATACTAATTTAGTGTTCGCATTTTGGGACCTCCCATTTGTTCTAATTTCAACCTCTGAGAGGCTGGCTTCCAGCAGGATTAACTGATAAGGAGAGATGACAAATCCCTTCTCCTGACCTTAGCAACAGCTCCACGATTCCCCCAGATCCTTCATCTCTGCAAATGGAACATACATCCCCCGCCACAAGGGTGATTCGAGGAGCTTTTCAACAAAGGCCCACTCCAAGCTATCGGTGAATCAAACCCAGTGCCTCAGTCTGGAGCACAGAAAGCCCTTTCTGTTAGTGATGCTTTAAAATACCATACGTTACAACTCAAAAATTTTTTTAAAAGTACTTCCACACTACTATCCGATTTGGTATCAAGGAACAGTAATATGAAAAAACAACAAAGACCAGATCTCCTCAACAAATTATGAACTGTATTCCTGTGGTTTAAGATCCTTTGCCTAGTTTGTAACATTAACGCAATTTTTTTGTAAGTTTAAATCACATATATTTTGAAGGAACTCCTCATTCTTTACATGTTAAAAATTAAAGCTTCTCAAACAATGTTACTTGTGTTGAAAGCTTTTGTAAATGTCTTCAGTTATCTTGTGCAAGGCAGGTAGTAATCTTAACGGCTGATTAATGTTGATTTAAATCAAGCGCCTCTTCTCCCCGCACCCCTGCCCCTACTCAGACACAAAAAGAAAAGAAAAAAGGATTGTAATGCTAGACTTACTCATTACTAGGTTAACATTTGCCGAACAAAAACCCAACCAATCCAAAAAGTTGAAAATCATCAAAAATTGTATCACTTTAAAATCTGTATTATGGCTCCAATATGAAAATATTATCCCAAATACAAAATGGCATTATATATTAACATCTCTTCAAAAACACTGACAAATAAACTTTCTCTTCCTAATTAGCCCTAACTAAAATATCTTTGTCCCCACGTCCCCGAAGGCTTATATATACTTAGAGCCTACACCAAACCACCCTTTCCCAAAAGAATAACACTATTCAGTTCTTGGTTAGGCAAGTCTGTTAAGACAAAAGGGAGATGGAGAAAAGTAGTGAAGGATGACTCACTAACTCACAGGCCACAGACCAACACTGTCACAACGAGGAGCTGCAGAGCTCTTGAAAATTCGACTATTCAATTTCTCTGACAGCGTCTTCTCTGGACCAGTCCTGGTTCCCCTACTGAACTACAAGTACCAATAAGGCAAAGACTTAGCCCCTGGGAAGCAGAACATGCTAGAGGAAGAAAACGGGTTTTAGTCAGACCCAAAGAATCCTGGCTCCATCCCATACTAGCTTTTTTTTTTTTTTAAAGATCTTATTTTGGGACGCCTGGGTGGCTCAGTTGGTTAAGTGGCTGCCTTCGGCTCAGGTTATGATCCCGGGGTCCTGGAATTGAGTCCCGCGTCAGGCTCCTTGCTCAGCGGGGAGTCTGCTTCTCCCTCTCCCTGCTGCTCCCCCTGTCTGTGCTCGCTCTCTCTGACAAATAAACAAAATCTTTAAAATCAATAAGTATAGATTTTATTTTTTAAGTAATCTCTCTATCCAATGTGGGGCTCGAACTCACAACCCCGAGATCATGTTGCATGCTCTACCAACTGAGCCAGTCAGGTGCCCCAGTACTAGCCCTTCAATATGAAGAAACAGGAATAAGTTAATACATACCTTGAGAAGATATCTGGAGGATTCAGTGACTTAATACCATAATGTAACTTAACACGGTGCTAGCAGATAATAGGATCTGTTAGCTGTCTTTCCTACTTCCTGTTTACCCTTCACAGTGTGTAAAAGGCCATCAGCAGCAAAATACAAGCTCAATAAATATTTCTTGATCAACTCATACATTTATCTGATTTTGTTTAATTATACACATGAAAACTAAGGGACTTTTCTCAGGTATTAAAATTTTTTTTTTAAATAACCACCATTCAACCCAAAATATTATACTTATTATGTTTCATAGACAGTTTAATAAAACACTAAGAAAGTTGGTGTTTATTATTCTTGCCCTGGAGTAGTTTCATCAAATCTTAATGAGCAGCTATATTCGATTCAACTTTTCCAAGGCACAAAAACCAAGAATACATGCTTTCTGTAAATTCATTTACTGCTTTAAGGTTTTTGACTGTTCAATAGTTACAGGAAATTTTTTTTAATCAAAGAGAAAAATATTTACATTTCAAATACAAAAGAAAACTTTAAATGGTTCTTGGTTGGTCTCTAAAACTCAATCGCTCACATGTTCATACTCTTACCAACCCATTTTATCTCTTCAACATGTGCATCCTGGGTACTTACTAAGCATTTATTTGCACTGGCATTTTCTGTGTCAGGTTAACTTTGATGTGGAGCTTCTTAACGAAGCTAACTGAATTTGTCCAGTGGAAAGTCTCAAGTCTTCTGGAAAACCAATGCCGTTACACTGTTTCCAGATCTGCCTCCAAAGCTGAACTTGGGTGTTGGCAGCTCTTCGAAAAGTTCAAATCCTGTCAGACAAGATTAAAATACTTTTAATAGGGACTGAATCCCACAGTTAAGGGAAATTTGTATGAACAATGTGCTTGCAAACCTTTTATAAAACTATTAACTGTGACGGAATTTCACTTGATAATTTTTCAGTTCTACTGTGTGCGCAGAGTGCTTACCCACTAACGCTTGAAACTCAACAAGGAACAGACGAGCCCAAAATCAAATTGCAGAAAAGAGGCTTTCCATCCATTCCTCTTTCCCCCACTTCCTGTCTACGATCCCCTACACTCTGCATCTCCCTCAGACTGCTGCACCATCTCGCTTGGAGGAAGCAGCCATCACATGCCGAGGTCTTCCCAGGATTCAGGCACTGTTCTGAGGGGTTTATATGTAGTAACTCGATCCACGTCACACACATAAAAGTACTTAATACAGAAGGGCCAAACAATGTGGAAATCAAGATGAATTTGTAGAAGATGAAAAAGTTCTGGAGATGGACGGTGCTCGTGGCTGAACAAAAATGGGAAAGTACTTAATGTCACAGAACCATACGCTTTAAAATGGCTAAATGGTAAATCTTACCTATATATATTTTACCACGACAACGACAAAAAAGAGTTTGTAAACAAAAACCAAGATCTAGACTGAACTAATGAAGGATCTGGGAAGAAAAGGAAGTAGTAACCTTCAAAGCAGCACAGTGTGACTTAAAAATTAATGTGGATTCAAGAGTCCTGGGTTCAAGTTCCAGCTCTACCACTTACTAGGTGAAAGATATGCTGCCGGGACCCTCAGTTTCTATGCAAGGAGGTTACACATACCAACGCCCCTACCTACCTCACAGTGATTTTGTAAAGATCAAAATAAGATAACACAGCATTTTGCTGAACTATAAAATGAAATGGAAAGTTAACATTTCATTATTTTGTTTTTAAAAACTAAGATAAGCAAGGCTGAAGTTAACCATGGTTCTCCCTCAGTGATGGGACTATTAGTTTGGAGGGTAGATTTTTTTTTTCCTGGAAGGTGGGGGTGTCTGCATTCCCCGAAGCTTCCTTGCCTTGAGCTTCAGCTGAACTAACTCTTATAAACAGAAAAAATATAAGAGGATATATATTACATATCAACTGTGCATTCTAATTCATATTTTTCATCAAACTTCATCAAATCTTAACAAATATCTATAAATCAAAATGCTCATTAATACTGATAAGAAAACTTCTCCAAAGAGGGACAGGCCTTTTAAATAACATAATGTCTCTTAATGCTGGAAAACACAGTCACCGTGGTGGATACATGGGTTACAAACCCTATCTTTTTTCTGCAATTTTTACTCATGTTTAAAATACTTCGTAATAAAATCATTCAAGAGAAAATGGAGGGACACCTAGGGGTTCATTGATTAAGTGTCTGCCTTCAGCTCAGGTCATGATCCTAGGGTGCTGGGATCGAGCCCTGCATCAGGCTCCCTGATGCAGGAAGCCTGCTTCTCCCTCTCCCACTCCCCCTGTTATGTTCCCTCTCTCACTCTGTCTCTCTGTGTCTAATAAATAAATAAGATCTTTTTAAAAAGAGAGAGAAAATGGAGCTGTCTGTGTGAATTCTCCAAGACTAATCTTTTAACTCCTTGGACTAACCTAACAAATTGAAGTGCTTATATTTTAATAAACAACAGATCAAAATTTCAAAAGTGGTTGTAAGCCAATGATAAGTAATAAATTATTTTAGTTATTTTAACCTATATCCTTTGTGTTGGGGTTATTGACATTCTTCAATCTTTTTCATAACAAATCTGGATTATTTACGCAGTAAAACAGGTTTTCTGGAGTTGTTCTTAACTCAGTAGTTTTAAGAAAGTAAAGTTCCTTGGACATCAAATTAGAACATCCCACTATCGGGCAAATGATTCAAGTAATCCCCACCAAAACAAATGACAACACAAAATGTTTATATAAAAAGCGCTATAAAGGAAAAATACAAGATTTATTTCAACAGTTTTATGTTTCAAATAAGAAAAGAAGCAAAGAACCTTAAAAGACTGTCAAAGGGACCACAGAAGCCAGTCGTGGAAAGCCACTGGCAAGCCCCTGGGCAGTGATGCATGTATTCATTTAGTGTTCTGTCTCCAACTCCAAACACCATATTCTCAAACAGATGCCTAAAAAATGTCTTCAATTCTATGTATTTATTTAACATTTCCTGTTGTAACATTTTGCTGAAATTCTGTATTAAGCTCTGAAACTGAACATAACTTAGAGTAGTTCTCAGACACAGACACAATTTTAAGCACTCTTTACCAGGCTAAAGTCTGTTCCTCATTATCAAAGACAGACAAATATGTTTTTGTCTGGTGGTTCCAAGGGTAAAAGAGAACACCTGTATTTAAAAACCAGGAAAGAAACTTGCCCTACACAGTGTTAACTTCAAGCATTTATTAAAACTGTCAAGCTTCAGGAAGAAGGAAAGACTATGGATACAGGGCCTCAGCAGTTCTAAACGAAACAAATTTAACATGGAAGATAGTAAAATTAATGGCATGAAATACAAGACAATAAATCACATATAATTCTTGTTTTCCAGAGGCAAGAGTAATGAAACCACAAGCTCACATTTCAAGCTTCAAACACTTCAAGTTTTACTTTATATAACCTGCCAAAGTCACTGAATGCACACAAAAGGACATGTGTTAAGTGTTCTCCCTCCTACTGCCTATTCCCTTATTACCAAAAAGAAAACAAACTCTAAGATAAAAATACATGCAAATAGTTATAAATTAATTTCCCATCAGCTTGTGGCAACTGAGATTCAAAATTTAACAAAAATTTAGTACCATATCATATTAATATTCCATATTCCACATAACATAATATTCCATATCATATTAATATTCCATCCTAAAAATTCCTCTCATTTCTTTAACAAAACTTCATGCTAATCTTAAAACGTGTCTGTGGAAAAAAAAAACAAGCAAATACTAGTCCTGGATTGTCAAGGTACTTTCCCAGAAATGCCTGTGCACTACATGAACAAACTGGCAGGTAAAATATTCCTTTAAACATGCAAGAACAGTCTGCCAATGAACTCAAAATATTTGTGCATAGATTACAGATTCTCAATTCTCACAAGATTCCCACGTAGTAGACACAGCACTAATTATAATTTCTTAACGGGGCGAGAAAGGATCCTGTCTTGGCACCAAAACCTTGAAAAAGGTAGAGCTGTCCTCAAGAATTAACAGGAAGTATTTCTACTACAAAGTCCCCACTTTTTTTTCTATGCAACGTTAAAATTGTTCTATGTACACTGAAAAGATAAATCCTAAATACCCAAATGACCATTAGCAAGACACAGAAGGTATCTATACACTACAAACTCTCATGTCAGATTTTAAAAAATACTGCTCCCATTTGCATATGACTGATTACTATTACTACTGATGACCAGTGTATCAGTACACTAAAGTCAGAAGCACAATGTATGTGCTTTCTGTTTGAGTCTCTAAATAAGAGATTATATAGCTTAAATGAAGAACTTAACTTTTATAGACTCATAAATGTTAGTACCTAACTGCCAGGATTTCTTGGAAAATTTTAGAAAGGACTCTGGATCTCAGGATATTATTTCTTTGTCCTTTGCATATACAGTTAAAAGAGAAGAAAAGCAGGCAATTCCCACAAACAGAACAGTAAAACACTGTTAACACCAAGGGGGGAAAAAAAACCATTTAAGTACATGAAACCCGAGGTAAGCACACATTAACAACACATGGCCATTTACCTTCACGGAATTCATCTAGCAACTCTTCCTTGGTCCAATTACAAGAGGTTATTAGAAAAAAGCCTTTCACGTTCAACACCCCAGACAGGGATTTCACATACTGCTTCCTCTTCTCAATCGCATTGTCAGGATTAAGGCTTATGGCATCAAAAGTTCCTTTGTCAATACAAATATGAAATCCAGACAGCTTTGTGGAAAGATTCAAAAAGTCTTCTACCTATATTAAAAATCAATGTCTTTATGAGAACAATTAACACACAATCTCTCCTGAATTCAAGTGACAATCTGTAAAAGATTACGGATAAAAAGACCAATTAATTATGATGGCATTTTACATATAATAAACATATTTTCAACTTTATAGCTAACTTTTATGTGCTTCATTCTAAGATCATTAAAGCTAACATTAGTGGGAGACTGACAGTGTTTCCTGGACATTCCAAATCTCTACAAATTTGGAAACAAATCAAAGCCAGGTGTACAGCCTAATAATACCAGCACGTAATGGAGCCTCCAAGCCCAGCTTATGAAAGTTATTTCTGTCAAAAAGTAGAATATTTGACATGTTCTTAAAGATGACAAAACACTATGCTGAACTCAAACAGGTCATTAGAAATATGATGATTTTTAGCTGATATGATTACCAGTTACGTGGCTTAAAGTAAACTCGGTAAAATCAGAAGTCGCTCAGCCCTGACCCAGCAGCTCAGCAAGCAACTAACGGATAAAATGAATGGCATAAAGCTTAAGAAATCAGAGGACTATTTAAACTGCAGTTACTTAACTTTATAAATATCGTGCAGTTTAGGTTGTGGAAGTCATACATCAGCATATCATTCATTTTCAATAACCTATTAGTATATTTTAAGCACCTGAGCCAGTGATCTGCCACAATTTCATTTAATACAATACTTCGTCAGTGTACTTAATTCTGAAAAGCTACTTTGAAAAACTAAGCAACTAGCTGTTATTCATACAACCTTAATACAGTAATCATAAATACTGTATTCCCTAAAACCCTTTGATTTTAAAATGCAGACCTTTATGTTTACATTAGAACGTGGTTTCTTTCCTCCACCCTCACACCAAAGTATTCATCATACCTGAAGCAAAGGATGACCACTATTCTTAAGAGCTAAGTTTAGAGAAGGTCCTATCTGAAACGCCTGTATCAGCCTGTATCAAAGTGCTTGTTCATTCAACAAGTATGTCGTGAACACCTATTAAATGCAGGGATTTCTCAGTCACTGAGAATATAATAGTAAACAAAAAAAGAAAGTGTCCGTGTATGAGAATATATCTTGTGTTCTCTAAAGGGAGAGACAACAAATAAATAAGCTAAACAAATAACTTTAGAGGAAGTGCTATGAAGACAACAGAAACAGAATAATAAACACACTGAGTGACTGGGAAGAGAGACGTTTTGGAAAAGGCAGTCGGGAAAGGTCTGAGAAGGTGGTATCTGAGCACAGATCTGACTGACGAGAATAAGCCACACAAGCTCAGATCTGGGGCAAGAATATTCCAGACAGAACGGCAGGTAGAAAGACTGGAAAAGAACAGGCCCGACATGTTTCAGGAGCAGAAAGCAACCCAGTGGGACTGGAATACTGGTGAGAAAGAGGCAAACAGGAGAGGAAGGAGGGGCTTTGTAAGGGGGGTGGGGATTCAGAGTCCATTCTCCACGCAACAGGGCAGCCCTTGGAGGCTTGTGAGCAAGGCAGTGACACGAGCTGACTGACATTTTAAAAGATCACTCTGCTTGCCCTGTGGTAACAGCGGGTGGCAAGAGAAGCAATGGAGAGGCCAAGTAAGAGGCCACTGCGGCCACGGAGGCAAGAAATGATGGCGGCTCGGACTTAGGAGGGCACAGAGGAAACAGCAAGGAATGAGCGCGTGCCTGATACACCCTGAAGATAAAACCAACAGGAGACACAGGACTTAAGGCAAAGAGAAGAATCAAGGGTGACTCCTCGGGTTTTAAGTTAATACAGCAGGTGAATGGTGGCATCAGTGACAGAAATGGAAAGACGGCAGTAAAGGAGGTTTAAAGAGAAACTAAGAGTTTCCTTTTGGACTAAAGGAGAGACCACTGCTATCCAGGCAGAACTGTAAAATCTGCAGTTTTTAAGTCATTCTAGAGCTCAGGGCACCTGGGTGGCTCAACTGGTTAAGCAACTGCCTTAGGCTCAGGTCATGATCCTGGAGTCCCAGGATCAAGTCCCATATCAGGCTCCCAGCTCCACGGGGAGTCTGCTTTTCCCTCTCATCTTCTCCCCTCTCATGCTCTCTCTCTCACACTCATTCTCTCTCTCTCTCTCTCTCTCAAATAAATAAATAAAATCTCTAAACAATAAAAATAATAAATAAATAAATAAATAAATAAATCATTCTAGAGCTCAGAGAAGCCTGGGCTAGATCTATAAATTCAAGAGTCATCATCTCCTAACGGATCACAGGACACAAAAATAAACGAAGTAATCTTTGGTGGCACTACACCACTTTATGTATTTACAACTTTTTGACCTAGTTAATCCAAAGTTAGCGGCTACTATTTGTGTGTGTTCACAAACATGAGAATTAACACACTGGCACATAAGGAAGAGGAGAAAATAACTTCCCCAAGCTGACTAGACTGAAAATTTTCAGTTACTTAAAAATGTTTCAATTTGGATTATTTATAATTAATCCTTAATTCACAAGTTCAAAGATATCGTCAGCAAATATACTCTAGAGATGCTTAAACTTTATAACTTTTATTACAAAAAATTTGTAGTAATATAATAGTTACCTTCAACTTAATATTAGATAAACCCTCTTTCTCTATAATACTTCCAGAAAGCTGTATTGCAGAAGGTGAATAATCAATTCCGGTAATATTAGAGAAACCAAATTTTGCCTAGAGACAGAGAAACAATTTCATACTTTAGTTTAAAATAAAGTTTTAACATACTGCTTTGCTTATGAATTGTAACATTCCTTTAGGACTGGGACTGCTTTATTTATATAATAGATCAAGTGACATATACTACCCAATCTACAGTTTAAATTTTATTGTAGAATCTAAATAGACACTAAGATTTCAAATTTATATCAAGTGACAATTCATTTGTTTTTATAGTATTTGGTTTCTATTTCAAAAGAAAATTCGTTCTCTCAAAGATAATGAGAATGTACGTGTAATGTTTTTGCCCTCAAGCAGAAAAATGTAACATGAAACTTCTGATGTTGACATGCTCTAATTCACACATAAATCTGTCACAAATTTTACTTAGTACAATTAAGTTATATGAATAAATGAAATGCATACGTAGTAAGTTCTTGAAAAATTTTCCTTCAGCATAACTACAAATCACAATTTTCTACCAGCCATGTGATTATTAACCACGTTACATTTGTACAGTATTTTTGTTTTTGAAATGTTGCAAAAACTATGTGAGGTAGGTTGGGCAAGTATTAATATCCCTGGGGTGCCTGGGTGGCTCAGTGGGTTAAGCCTCTGCCTTCAGCTCAGGTCACGATCTCAGGGTCCTGGGATCGAGCCCCGAATCGGGCTCTCTGCTCAGCGGGGAGCCTGCTTCCCCCTCTCCCTCTGGCTGCCTCTCTGCCTCCTTGTGATCTCTGTCTGTCAAATAAATAAATAAAATCTTTAAAAAAAAAAAAGTATTAATATCCCCAAGGAATCTGGGGCTCAGAGGACATTAAGAGTTTTGAGCCCAGAGCTTCAGCGCGGGCTGTTCACTAGCCGTATGAACCCACCTAGAGTGTGTGAGCCTGTGGCAAAAAAAAAGTATGATGGCTTCCGGTCCTCACCCCACCCCTTAATACTATGCCGAACATTTGTAGAACAATCGGGCTAAAGGTAATTTCAAAGGAAATTTGAAGAAAAGCAGTGTAGCCTGAAATTCTATTCCTGCTCTTCACTATTTACCCAATTTATTTCCTTCAAAACTTAACCTACACCTACACCTTCCATTAAGACTGCCTCGACTTTTCACCTAGTGACTAATTGTAAACTCTAGTTAACACACAAATTATATCCCACAGAATTTTTTTCCCTTTGATTATTTTTATTTTAATCTCAAGGTCTACCATCCCCACTTTGATGCCAACTCTTTTAGTTGTCTCACTCCATACTCTGGGATCTTCATTTTCTCCCAGTTTTCTCTCAAATCCTTCTCTATCAGGAAGCCAGGATAATTCTATTAATTGACTCTTACCAGTTCCCTCTTCTCCCATGCCTATTTATTCTTACAACAGAACTTATAAAAATATCATATACAGATGTTTTAGGTTTCTAGAACAATCATTCAAACCTCGAACTATCTGCAACATTTTTCACATTTGGTTTCTGGAACTGAGTGAAAAATAAGCAGATATTTAAGGAAACAACAAATGACCAGAAACCAAAGGAGAAGAACTGACATTAGAAAAGACCACAGGAGACCCAAATAAAATAATGATCAGAAATCAATTTTAAAACAACTGAAATAAATGACAGTTCATGGAGAATTCTGAGAATTGAAAACTGTAACAAAGAACCAAATGAATAACAGAAATGAAAAAAGCAATAATTAAACAGATTCAAGGGTAGGCTTGACAGTAGATTAAACACAGAAAAAATATTAGTGAATTGTAAGAAAGGTCAAAAGAAAATATTCCTATTAGGCAAAGAACAAAAGGCACAATCAATTAAAAACAGGAAACAACATAAAAAACAAAATATAACACTGTATAAAATCTAAAATATATGTAATAGGACTCTCAGGAGGAGAAGAAATGAGAACAGGGCACGAGAGAAAATGGCATATGGGTGAGAATTTTCTAATACCGATGAAGGACCTCAAGCCACAGACTGAAGAAGCAATATAAATCTAAAGAAGATTGCAAAAGAAAAAGAAAACCAGTACTGTGTATCTGATAAAAACCCAAAACAGGAAGGGGTGCCTGGGTGGCTCAGTTGGTTAAGCAGCTGCCTTCGGCTCAGGTCATGATCTCAGGGTCCTGGGATCGAGCCCCACATCAGGCCCCCTGCTCAGTGGAGAGCCTACTTCTCCCTCTTCCTCTGCCTGCTGCTCTACTTGTACTCTCTATCTCTGTGTCAAATAAATAAAACCTTTAAAAAAAAAAAAAAAACCCAAAACAGGAAAACCTCAGAAGCATCCAGGGAGTGGAGGGTAGGGAGAAACACAGGAAAAAGAGACTACCTTCGAAGACTAACGGTAAGACTGACAGCTGACAGTAAGTCATAAAGAACGGAAGCCTGAAAACAGCAAAGGAAAAACTGCAGTCTAAAACTTTATGCCCAGCAAAAAAAAAAAAAAAAAAAAATCCATCGAAAATCCATCAAAAATGTAGGTGAATCACTTAAAAAGCCCTTTTATAAGCAATGATGATTAACATCACAAAAACAGACAACAAAACATTATGTGCCACAGAAGCAAATACAAATGACCATCTATTAAGTTCATTAAAAAAAAAAAGCAAACCAAATTTGTAAAAATCTCTGAATTAGAGATTATCAAAATTTTACTTTGAAGGAACAGGGCAGGGGCACCTGGGCGGCTCAGTCAGCTAAGGCTTCTGCCTTCAGTTTGGGTCATGATTCCATGGTCCTGAGATCGAGCCCTGCATGGGGCTCCCTGCTCAGTGAGGAGCCTGCTTCTCCCTCTCCCTGCTGCTCTGCCTGCTTGTGCATTCTCGTTCTTTCTCTCTCTCTCTTTCTCAGCCAAGTAAATAAATAAAATCTTAAAAAACAAAAAGAATAAAGGAATAGAGCAGGGCAACCCTGTCAGAACCCCTCTCATTCCTGAAAGTTTTTTTTCCTGTATCCTTGCTTAATAAACTTCTATCATTTACTCACAAGGAAGGAAGGAAAGAAGGGAGGAAAGGAGGAAGGAAGGAAGGAAAGATAGAAAGAAAAAGAAAAGAAAAGGAAGGAAGGAAAGAAAGTAAAGAAAGAAAGTGAAGGCAGGCAGGCAGGCAGGCATAAATATTTTTAGGCTTTCCCAGCCATACAGTCTCTGTCCCAAATATTCAGCTCTACCACCACAGCACACATGCAGGTACAGACAATATGTATATAAATGCATTTCAATCAATATTTTTAAAAACAGAGGAAGGCCAGATTTGACCGTCAAACTGTAGTTTACCGTACCTTATTCTAGATCTAACTTCTGATCTACAAATATACAGGGTGCAGAAAACATTTTAAATGACAGAAGTACAATTAGAAAATCTACATCATGGAAAATCGTTTGGGACTAATAAACTTTACCTTTTACAACAAAAACATCACATAGTTAAGTAAGGAAAAGGTGTAGGGAGAAAAAAAGCCTTAAAGAGACTATCAACCAAATGCAGTATGTAGTCTCAACAGAATAGAAATTAGAGAAGAAAAAGTCCATGAACTTGAAGACATACCAAATCGGATCAACAGAGAAAAATGGGGGGGAGAAAAATGGGGGGAATAAAGATGAACAGAGCCTCACAGACCTGTGGAACACTATGAAAAGTTCTAACACTGCTATTTCCAGACTCCCAAAAGGAAAGAAGAGTGATATAAATATTTTTTCCCATCAGTGAGTATAATCATGAAGTTTTTCTTCTTTAGACTGTTAATATGATACGTTATATGATTTTCATATAATGAACTGGCATTGCAATCTCAGAATAAGCCCCATCTGGTCGTAGTATCTAATTCTGTTTATATAGTACTGAACCAATTCCTCAAAAACTGCAAACTCACTCAAATGAAATAAATAACCTTAATAGGACAATCAGAAATTCAACAAAATTCAACATCTATTCTAGAAATAGAAAGGAATCTCCTCAACATGATAAAGGACATCTAAAAAAAAAAAAATCCTACAGCTGACACAACCCCCCCCCCTTTTTTTAAAGCCAACACATCTTTAATGGTGAAACGCACAGTAGATTGGAAAACTAAAACTGGAACAAGGGAGGCATGTCCTGTTGTCACCACTCCTAGTTAACATTGTATTGGAAGCCATACTTAATGTAATTAGGCAAGAAAAAGAAATAAAAGGCATACAAATTAAAAAGGAAGAACTAAAACTGCCCCTATTCTTAAACAATGACTGTCTACATAGGAAAGCCCAGAAAACTCACCAAAAAACTTCTAGAACTAATAAATGCAAGGTTACAGAGTACAAGGTCGATACACAAAAATCAACCGTATTTCTAGCAATGAACAATTAGAAACTGAAATTCTTCCTCTTCTTTTTTTTTTTTTTTTAGACTTTACTTATTTTGGGAATCCTGGGCAGCTCAGTTGGTTAAGCATCTGCTTTTGGTTTAGGTCATATTCCCAGGATCCTGGGATCAAGTCCCACATCAGGTTCCCTGGTCAGCAGGGAGCCTGCTTCTCCCTCTGCCTGCTACTCCCCCTGCTTATGCACTCTCTCTCTCTGACAAATAAGTAAGTAAAATCTTAAAAAAAAATTGTATTTATTCAACAGAGAAAGAGACAGTGAGAGCAGGAACACAAGCAGGAGGAGTGGGAGAGGGAGAAGCAGACTTCCTGTCAAACAGGGAGCCCAGTGCGGGGCCCGATTCCAGGACACTGGGATCATGACCTGAGACGAAGGCAGACATTTAAAGACTAAGCCACCCAGGTGCCCCAGAAACTGAATTTCAAAAATCAATACCTTTAAAATACTCCAAAAAATATATATTGATACAAGTATAAAAATCTAAAAGGATCTATATGCTGAAAATGAAAAAATGCAGATGAAAGAAATCAAGGCAGACCTAAATAAATTAAGAGACATAACACGTTCATGGATTAGAAGACTGTGGATTAGTAAAGATGTCAATTCTCATTGAATTACAAATTTAGTTCAATTCCAACCAAATTTTCAGCATGGATTCTTTTGTAGATAAATACAAACTGATTTTAAAATTTCTTTGGAAAGGCAAGAGAATTGGAATAGCCAAAACAACATTTGAAAAAGAAGAACAAGGGGCACCTGGGTGGCTCAGTCGTTAAGCATCTGCCCTCAGCTCAGGTCATGATCCCAGGGTCCTGGGATTGAGCCCCACGTCAGGCTCATTGTTCAGCAGGGAGCCTGCTTTTCCCTCTCTCTATCCCTCTGCCTGCCGTCCCTCCTGCTTGTGATTATGCTAATAATAAATACAATCTTTTTAAAAAATTAGAAAAAGAATAAAATTTGCAGAATCCCACTACTCAACTTTTAAGGTTTACTAAAAATCTATACTAATCAAGACAATGTGGTGTTACAAAGGGATAGACACAAATGAAAAAGAGTCCAGAAACAGATACACAAAAATTTGGCCAACTGATTTTTGGCAAAAGTGAAAAGACAATTCAGTGAAGGAAGAGCAGTCTTTTTAACAAATGGTATTAAAAGAAAGGGACATCGGGGTGCCTCGGTGGCTCAGTTAAGTGTCTGCCTTCGGTTCAACTCATGATCCCAGCGTCCCAAGATCAAGCCCACGTTAGACTCCCATCTTAGCAGAGAGTCAGCCTCCCCTCTGACCCGCCCCCCATCGTGCACATGCGCACTCTGTCTCTCTAATAAATAAGATCTTTAAAAGAAGTTTTTAGGGCAGCTGGGTGGCTCCGTGGTTTAAGGCCTCTGAATCTGACTCAGGTCATGATCTCAGAGTCCTGGGATTGAGCCCTGAATCAGGATCTCGGCTCAGCAGGGAGCCTTCTTCCCCTCTCTCTCTGCCTGCCTCTATGCCTACTTGTGATCTCTATCAAATAAATAAATAAATAAAATCTTTTAAAAAAATTTTTTTTTAAGATTTTATTTATTTATTTGAGAGAGAATGAGTGAGAGAGAGCATGAGAGAGGAGAAGGTCAGAGGGAGAAGCGGACCCCCCAAGGAGCTAGGAGCCCAATGCCGGACGAGATCTTGGAAGTCCAGGATCATGACCTGAGCTGAAGGCAGTCGCTCAACCAACTGAGCCACGCAGGCGCCCCTTAAAAAAAAATTTTTTTTAAATAAAACAAAGGGACATTTATATGCAAAAAAAAAGAACCTTGACTTGAACCTCATCTTATACAAAAATTCAAAAAGGATCATCGTAAAAAATTAAAACTATAAAAACTTTTAGGGGAAAAGAAAGGAGAAAAAGTAGATTAGGCAGAGAGTTATCAGACATGACACCAAAAACACAGTACATTAGGGGCGCCTGGGTGGCTCAGTCCTTAAGCATCTGCCTTCAGCTTAGGACATGATCCAGTGTCCTGGGATTGAGCCCCGCATTGGGCTCCCTACTCAGAGGGAAGCCTGCTTTTCCCTCTCCCACTCCCCCTGCTTGTATTCCCTCTCTCGCTGGCTCTGTCAAAGAAATAAAATCTTAAAAAACAACAACAACAACAAAAACACACAATACATTAAAGAAAAAAAAACTAGGGGTGCCTGGCTGACTCAGTCAGAGGAGCAAGCAACTCTTGACCTTAGAGTCAAGAATTTGAGCCCGGCGCAGAGATATTTAATAGAAAAAATATAAAGAAATAACTCAAACTGGGACTTTATCAAAATTTAAAATTTTACTTTTCATCTCTTAACAGAATAAAAAGAGAAGCTAGACTGAAGAGAAGTTAGAAAACATTTACAATTATGTTTCAGAGAAGACTTGTATTCAGAACATACAAAGAACACACAAAATTCGACAGTAGGAAAACGAACAGTTCAATCCGAAAATGAGCAAAAGACTTGAACAGAAATTTCACTGAACAATATATAAAGATAGCAAGTAAGTACATGAAAACACGTTCAACATAATCAGCCATCAGAGAACTACACACTAAAACCATCATTAGACGCCACTATACACATATTAGAATGGCTAAAACGGCAAACATGGGCAATTGCGTCAGCAAAGATACAGACAAGCGCAACCACCATACATTGTTTATGTATGTGAAATGTGAATGCAAAATGGTACAACCACACAGAAAAGTGGCTTGGCAGTTTCTAATAAAGTAAACACATATTTACATTAGCGAAATTAAACACGTTCACACCAAAATGTTTACACAAATGTTCACAGCAGCTTATTCATAATTGCCAAAAACTACCAACAATTCACATGTCCTTCAGCAAGTACATGGATAAACAAACTGTGATATATCCATACATTGGCCACGTTTCAGCAATAAATGAATACTGCTACGTACAAAAACGTGGATGAATCTCAAAAGTACTATGTTGAGCAAAAGAAGGAAAACTCAAAAGATGATAATACTGCATGATCCCATTTTATAGGACATTCTCAAAAACACAAACTAGTGATGGAGAACAGACTGGTGGCTAGCAGGGGAAAAAGGTGTGGTTACACAGGATGCACCTATTCTGTACCCTGACTGTAAAGGTGATTATATCAACCTGTATATGTGCTAAAATCCACAGAACTCTATGCAAAAAAGTCAATGTTACAATATGTAAAATTTTTAAATTTAACAATAAATTATGAACTTGACGCTAATAAAATTTTAACATTTAGATAAACGGATTCAAGATAAATTTCTTGAAAAACACAATAAAAAACCCTCCATATTCCAGATGATGTCATCAAGAATTCTTCTGAATGTTTAAGGAAGAAACAAAGCCAATTACAAATATTCCCAAAGAATAAAAGGAGAGAATTTTCCCATCTTGTTCTGAGGCCAGCATTACCTTGATACAAAAACCTTACATGAAAATTTCATATGAAGAATATTACTTACTAATCTCTCTCATGAAACTATACAAATGGTAAGCAAAATAAATACTACCAAATGAAATCCAATAATATATGAAAGGGATGATACACAGCAATGAAACTTGGTTTACTTCAAGAATGGAAGTTTGTTGTAACAGTGACCAATCAAGGGCACGTGGCTGGCTCAGCTGGTAGAGCACGCAACTCTTGAGCTCCAGGGCGTGAGTTCAAGCCCCACAGTGGGTGCAGGGCTTACTTAGAAAATACTAAAAAAAAATAATAATCGTAAAATTTTTTGAATAAAAATGTCAATTAAAATAAAGACACCCTGTCCCCCAAACCAATCAATTCAACATTAATAAAACCAAAGAAAAATCATCTAATCATCTCAATATCAAAGAAAGCAGCTGATCAAATTCAACACCCATTCATGATTAAAAACTTAAACTAGGAATAAAAAGGAACACCCTCAATCTGATAAACTGCCTATAAAAACCTATAACTAACACCATATGTAATAGTGAAATACTAGAAACTTTCCTCTTCTACTAGGCTGTCTGCCTTCATATTTCTTTTTTTTTTTTTTAAATAAATGTTTATTTATTTATTTGACAGACAGAGATCACAAGGAGGCAGAGAGGCAGGCAGAGAGAGGGAGTGGAAGAAGCAGGCTCCCCTGCTGAACAGAGAGCCCGATGTGGGGCTCGATCCCAGGACCCTGGGATCATGACCTGAGCTGAAGGCAGAGGCTTTAACCCACTGAGCCACCCAGGTGCCCCTCTGCCTTCATATTTCTATTCAACACTGTATTCAAGAGTACAGAGCATTTCAATTAAACAAGACATCAAAGTTGAAATTGAAGAACTAAAACTACATGACCTTACTGTACATAAGAAAATCCAAAAGAATCTATGAATAAACTATTAGAATTAATGTCTGAATTACCAGATATAAAATTAATAGAGAAATCTGTTGTGCTTTTATTAGCAATGAACTACTAGAAAATAATTTTTTGGGGCGCCTGGGTGGCTCAGTGGTTTGAGCCTCTGCCTTCGGCTCAGGTCATGATCTCAGGGTCCTGGGATCGAGCCCCGCATCGGGCTCTCTGCTCGGCAGGAGCCTGCTTCCCCCTCTCTCTGTCTGCCTCTCTGCCTAGCTCTGATTTCTCTCTGTCAAATAAATTTAAAAAAAATAATAATAATTTTTTTTTGAGATTTTATTTATTCAGGGGCACCTGGATGGCTCAGTTGGTTAAGCCTCTGCTTTGGCTCAGGTCATGACCCCAGGATCCTGGGATGGAGTCCCATATCAGGCTCCTTGCTCAGCGGGGAGTCTGTTCCACCTCTCCCTCTACCCCTCCCCTTGCTCATACTCACGCGCACACACTCTCTCTCTCTAGCACACGCGCTCTCTCAAACAAATAAATAAATATCTTAAAACAAATAAATAATATCTTAAAAAAAAAAATCACAGATCTAAATGTAAAAGGTAGGGGGCACCTGCCCGGCTCAGTCAGTGGAGCATGCTACTCTTAATCTCAGGGTTCAGAGTTTAAGCCCCACATTGGATGTGGAGTCTACTTAAAATTTAAAAAAATAAAGAAAGAAAATAAATGTAAACTTTAAACATCTGGAAGACAAAATAGAAGAAAATCTGTGTGACCCTGGGTTAGGCAAAGAGTTATTATTTCACAAAAGCACAATCCATATGAGAAAAAAGTCAATAAACTGGACTTCATCAAAATCAAGAACTTCTCCCGCATCAAAAGATACTATTAAGAGAATAAAAAAAGAAGCCAAAGACCGGGAGAAAATATTTGGAAATCACATACCTGGTAAAGAACTTATATCCAGAATACATAAAGAATCCTCAACTCTTACCAATAAGCAAACAAACAACCCAGTCTAAAAATGGCCAAAAGATCTGAACACCCATCACCAAACAAGATATACAAATGGCAAATAAGCACATGAAAAGGTGGTCAACATCATTAATTATTAGGGAGATGTTCATTAAAACCACAGTGAGGGGCCGCCTGGGTGGCTCAGCTGGTTAAGTGGCTGCCTTCAGCTCAGGTCATCTGGGTACCTGGGATTGCGCTGGAGTCAGCTCAGCGAAGAGTCTGCTTCTGTCTCTCTCTCTCGCTCTCTCTCCCTCTGCCCCAGCCCACCATCCCACCCTGCTCATGCTTGGCCATGCATGCGCTCTCTCTCTCTCACTCTCTCTCTCAATAAATAAAATCTTAAAAAAATTAATAGGGACACCTGGGTGGTTCAGTCAGTTACCGCATCAGGCTCCCTGCTCAGCAGGAGCTGCTTCTCCCCCTGCCTCCACTCCCCGGCTAGCACGGCATTCTCTCTCTCTGACAAACAGAAAAATAAAATCACAGTGAGAAACAAGTACAGCTAACACCAAAAACAGCCTAACATGATGATAGACATCAGAATGGTGAAAGCTTTAGGAAGGAATGGGAGTGAGGGGAGCACACAAAGGGGCTTCTTCTATGACGCTAACAATGTTTGATTTCTTGATCAGTCTGGTGAGTTTCACAAAGGTGTTCATTTTGTAAATGCTATATACTTAATGACCATACGTACATCATACTACATTTAGTAAGTACTACATTTAGTTAAGTACATCATACTACATTTAGTAAGTACACATTAAAAAAGAAAGTAACTTCCCTTAAAAGACTCCACATGTAGGTGGCTTCATCAGTGAATTCTACCAAACATTTAAGGAAGAAACACTAATCATTAATAAACTCTTTAAAAAAAAATACATTCTTATTTAATGATGTCAGCTAACCTGTTACTAAAACTTGACAAGAACACTACAAAAAACTTAAATTACTGAGATAATCTTTCTCATGGACGGAGTTGCAAAAATCCTAAACAGAATATTAACAAAGTGAATCCAATGATATATGTAAGTTGGATTCATTCCAGAAATGCAATTAACATTTGAAAATGATGAATGTAATTCATCAACACAAATAGGCTAAAGAAGAAAATTCATATGATTATCTCAACAACAGGAAAAACATTTGATAAATAACAAGATTTATAAGAAACACACTCGCTCTCTTTCAACAAAGGAGGAATAGAAAGAAACTTCTTTAGTCTGATACCAAGTGATCTACAAAACAAATTTACAAGCTATCATCATACCTAACAGTGAAACTTTCAAAGTAATCTCTGGAAAGGGGAAAAAAGATAAGGATGTCTTCTGTTACCACATCTTTTCAACATTCTACTAGAAGTCCTAGACAGTGTAATAAGAGGAGAAAAGTTATAAAGGATTGGAAAGGAAGAAAGAAAATTGCCATTATTCAAAGTCTGCATAATTATACAGTTAACTATTGAACAACACAGAGGTTAGGAGTGCTTACACCCCTTGCAGTCAAAAATTTGCATTTAACATTTGATTCCCACAAAACTTTACTAATAGTCTATGGGTAGTTAAGGGTTGGGTTAAGACTAGGATTTAAAGGTGGGGGCTTGGTTTTAGTCCATTTTTTTAAAGCGAGAGTGAGCCGGAGGGAAAGGCAGAGGGTGAAGGAGAATCCTAAGCAGGCTCCATGCTCAGCACAGAGCACGACACCATGCTCAGTCTCACAACCCTGAGTTCATGACCTGAGCCAAAATCAAGAGTTACACGCCTAATGGTCTGACCCACCCAGGCACCCCATAGCCTATTGCTGACTGGAAACCTTACTGATAAAATAATAATCGATCAACATGTATTTTGTATGTCATGTGTATCATATACTGTATTCTTACAATAAAGTAAGTTAGAGAAAGGAAAATATTAAGAAAATCACAAGGAAAATACATTTATAGGACTATACATACATTTATTGAAAAAAATTCCACAAATAAGTGGGCCTGCATAGTTCAAACCCCTGTTGTTCAAGAGTCAACTGTATATGTAAAAATATGAAAGAATCTACTTTCTCAAAGTCTCAAGTCTCAAAGTCTCAAAGGATAAATCATTAGCTTCTACAAATAAACTACTAAAATCCAAAGAATCTGCAGGTAAACAAGAGAATGAATAAAGCTGAGTATAAATAAATCTTATACAACAATGAAAATGAATGTGTTACTACTACACACAACAACTTGAGTGACTCTCACAGAAAGTAGAGAACACACTGGAAAGCAAACTGGATCCTCCATGTATACACTCAAAAACAGTCAAATTAATCTCTAATGTTAAAACTCCTTGCCATTAGTGGCTACCTTTAGAGAGGAAGGAGAGAGTAATTTAGAAAGGACTGGTAGGGAGTTCAGGGGATTTTCTAGAGTCTGTAATATTTTTTACTTCTTGACCCGGGCAATAGTTGATAGGTGACTATAGTTGTGTTCACTTTGCAGAAATTCATTGAGCCACATGCTTTTGATTTGTGCACTTGGACATACATACGTTATACCTTAAGTTTCAAAAATATTTACCAAAGTTTTTTCTAATCATACTCCACTGCTTAAAACATTTCAATGGCTTCCCATAACCTAAAAGTAAAATCTAATCTAATCTAATCTGCTTCAAACCTTCACATCTTTTTTTTTTTAGCAATCTCCACACTCAACATGGGGCTTAAACTCACAACTCCAAGATCAAGAGTTGCACACTCCACAAACTAAGCCAGCCAGGCACCCCTCACCCAAAATTTAAATATTATTTCCACTGTTTGAAAGTCCCACACTCACCACATCCTGCCCCTGCAATTTCCACCCAACGTGGATATTAGCTCCTCCAAGACCCTTCCTATCTCTGCTCCCCAAAATTAACCGCTCTCTTTTCTATACTCAGTCATCTATTATCACACATATCAACTTACAGCATTAATTGTTTATATATCTGTCCATCCTCTATTGTATTAGAACGATTCAAGGACAAGGTCTGTATTTTCAGGTTGCCAATGCCTAGCACAAGGCCTGGCATGTGGAAGCCATTCAGTAAATGTCACCATTATGTATATATCCTTTTACATTAAGATAGTAAAGCCACCTAGGAGGAAGCCTAAGTTTTGTAATTTTCTCCATAATTTTCTCCATAGTACAAGCCACAGCCATGACCACACAACAGGTACACAACAGTGACGGTTTAGTTAGTGCCAAAATTCAGTTCCATAGAAAAAATACGCTCTTCAAACCATATGCACATGAGATATTTATGTCCTACAAGGAGTGTAAAAAAGTCATCTTTCTTTTATACACACAGACTTCCAGAGCTTTGAGCTAAAGAAACCAATTAAGATCACCTTGTCAAAAGCTTTAGGAAAAAACCTACACTACACTACACCCAGAGAAATTAAGTGGCTTGCTCAAGGTCAAGACTAAGGCCACAAGGGCCAAGACTGGACTCAGATCCCCTGGCTTCTCATTTAATGCTTTCTCACAATCCATGCAGCCTCCCTTTTGTACTGTGTACTTCTCAAAGTAAGTGGTACAACTCCTCTACTACTTTGTTTATTTATTAGTTTGTTTGGTTGGTTTTTTTTGCTCTTCTACTTTAGATTAACATAATTAGTACCCTCACTTCCAAGATTTCTTTTTTAATTTCACTTCAAAATTTGGCTTTAACACATGAATACTAAAAGTACCAACAAGTTCAACCAAGAAAACACCATTTCCAGTTCCAATATCAAGCACTGAAGCATCCAATGGAATCTTGCGGTTTTGCATCCACCTTATTAGCCGATCCATACTCTCTTCTCCAAACCTATTAGAAACAGAGAATCCGTTATTCAAAGACCAGAGGAATATAGAGCAAAGATTATAACTATATTCCATTTAAGCAGCTTATGCAATATGCTCAAGTAAGCCTTTTTCTGAAAGAAGACGTAGCATCTGTGGCTGCTTAAGCTTCACCTGTGCTATTACTGAAGAGAGCATGTTCCTAAGAATAGGACACAACAGATAAGGTCAATACATTACTTATTAACGTTTCACTACATCAGCATTAACATTTGTATATGCTGATGGCTCAAAATGTCATTGCTCATTGAACAAGGATGATCACAGGAGGATAGCAACTTCCTAACACACGTTTCCCCCACTAACGGCAAGTAGAGCACTGCTATGATATCTTTCCTAAGGCAAAATGGTACAAAGCGAAGAAGCAATGACCAGTAATTTATGTGGTAGAATTTTTTGAGCATTCCCAGACTCCAAAAATAACCTCTCTTAGGCCTGATACCACGAGACATGTCTTGCTAATACAGGCACAAAATAAATCAAGATAAAGCACAGACGCTCACAGACACTGTTCAAAGCTATGGTGGCCTTGTGCTGGGATGCTGAGTGTAGTTCCTGGGGACAGAAGCTTGGCAGCACCACTCTTGCTGCCGGGATATGCACTGCCTCCCTAATGGCTCACTGAAAAACAAATGGTGAACGCTATTTTTGCTTTTCACCTTTCTTAGTACAAGAGAAAATCTTCATATTTCTTTCAGTTAACAAAAACATATACTAATATAAGTCTTTCATAAAAGCCGAGAGACATAATGTGAATTTTCGAAAAGCAGAGGATACCTATATTCTTATCAAATTTAAGTCTGGACCATTAAAAGAGAGAGGAGAGAGATTCTTTAAATCTACCTGCTAAAGCCAGAATCAGTCCAAGGTTCCCAGAACTTTTAGGTTGTCTTTCTTTGGGGGTAAGCACTTAAAAGACATACACACACACACTCTTCTGAATCATAATTCTGCTATTTTTTCTAACTCACCAGATTTCTCCTGTATCTCCATATTCTTGAAAAGTTTGCAGCTCTCTCTCATAGACAGCATCCCAACTATATAAATAATCAAATGCAAAGCAAGATTCTTGAATCAAACTGAATTACAATGTAAACGTTTCTAATACATTGTAGGTATTTATGACAGAAGTTTAAGCCATTATCCGTGTTTTCAGTAAGTGCACTAGATCAATCTCTTAACATCCTTGTTAAAAGAATGAAAGACACAGACAAGCAGAGTAAGTTTACACATGTAAAGCACTAAGTACAATACCTGACACATAAAAATACTAGCTTAAAAAAAAAAAAACCGCATACCCACAAACAAGTATGTGTCCACGGATCCCTAAGTCCCAAACACAAGTCCAAAACTTCACTGCACAGGCACAGTGTCCTCACAGCACATTTCAGTCTAAGACGTGCAGACACAAAGATTTCCTACCAATACAGTGGTTCCTCACAAGGGAACTTACCAACCACAAGCTCTGCCTAAAGATTAAATTGCAAGTTTAACATTTACTCCTTTTAAGTATAGTTCCCCCTCCCCAACATTTGCCTTCTCTTCTCATTTCCCCTCTCCAGAATCGCTGCTCCCTCTCGGTCCTCCAACTCACCTTTCATCCGTACCTTTCCCCTGTCATTCACCCATCTATTAATTCGCCCATAAATACTGAACATCGATTTAAGGTCAGATCACTTTCTCTTCGCTCCCTCCTCAGGTCATCCTCCCAGCTCCCACATCCCTACCCCACCCCCTGCCCACCAGCCCTACGTCCCGGCCCCCTCGCCCTTTTCCCAAGCCTGCCCCTCCGGTTCGAGACCCCCAACAAGGCCTCCCCCAAGAGCTTCGGAGGCCATTCCGCACCTCACGTGCCCTTTACACGTCGGCTCCTTGGAGCGCCTCTTAACCACCCCAGGGTTGCCTCCCGGGATTCTAGCCCACCAGTCCCCTCTTAGCTTCCTCGCGTCACCCCCCCCCCCCCCGCCCCGCCAAGGTCCTCCGCATCTTCCGGGGCCCTCTTCCCCCTCCCCGTCCCCTCCCCGGGGCCCAGCCAAGGCGGTGCTGCTCAGGCTCCCTGCCCAATGCCACACTCACTGCTCTCGGGTCCCCAGCGCCGACGGGGCGAAGCCATCCTCTCCGGGACTGCCGCTCCGGGACGGCTCCGCGGCCCCAGCACCGCCGCCGCCGCCGCCCGTGCCCGAGTTCATCCCGCTCCGCGCCCCGGAGGGCCGTTGGGGCCGCCATAGAGACGAGGCACAGGCAGAGCGGACTCGTGGGTGGGCGCCTCTAGGCTGCAGGAGGCCGCCCTCTCTACTACTCCTGGCCTCGGCTTCCTCAGCTTGTCTTTGGTCCCGAGTGGAGGTTCGCAAACCCAGGCGTGGTCGGCGGGGTCTCGCCTCCCTCTCTGCTTACTGCCGCCAGAGTCAGAGGCACCCCGTTCCTGAGGTGCCCGCCTAAGTACCGCTGCATTCGAGGACTGCTGTTTGTAAGGGACTGTGAGGAAGAAACAGGTCCAAATGGAGTCAGTTTTGCTAAACCTGAGACTTAACATCCAACGTTAACTGCGGATTTGAGCCTCCTCCAGGAATGGAATTTTAAACCAATCAGTATGGAATTTTCTGGTGGGCATTAGTGAAGTAATCTGCCTGAGAAGCCCCTGCCTTCCCTTAAGGGAGAGTGACATTGCCTGAAATAATCCATTCTTTTTATTATTATTATTTTATTCAAGTATAGTTGACAACCTTACGTTAGTTTGGGATGTTGAAATAATCCATTCTTAATGTACTAGCCAACGCACCCCCTGCTTTTTTTTTTTTTTTTTTTTAATTTTTTTGACAGAGACACAAATAAGAGGGAACAGGAGGGGAAGTAGGAGAGGGAGAAGCAGGCTTCCCACGGAGCAGGGAGCCAATGTGGGGCTGGATCCCAGGACCCTGGAATCATGACCTGAGGCTAAGGCAGATGCTTTAGGACCCAGCCACCCAGGTGCCCCAACCCTCCCCACCCCCACCACCCCCAACCCCACATCTGACGCCTATAAAAACCTTCCGTTTTGTACAACTCCTCAGAGCTCCCTTCTACTTCATAGACTGGGTGTCGTCCGCTTCATGATTCACTGAATATAGATATTTAAGGTTACTCAGCTGCCTGGTGGCTCAGTCTGTTAATCCACTACTGACTCTTGATTTCTGCTCAGGTCATGATCTCAGGGTCAGGTGATGGAGCTGGGTGTTAGGGTCCGTGCTCAACTCAGAGCTGGCTTGAGATTCTCTCTCACCTTCTCTCTTTCTCTGCTTCCCCTACTTGCACATGCATTCTTTCGTGCTCTCTCAATAAAGAAACAAACAAGATCTTTAAAAAAAAAAAAAAGTTACTCAGCTGCATTTTTAAAAAACAGGACTATTCAAGGTACTGCATTTTGGAAAAGGCTGGCAATGGGAAAACCACACTACCTTAAGCCAACACTGCTGACTGCAAACACAAATCACCTCATGTATGCATGTCATGGTCAGATCTGGAAATTGGATGGGACAGTCCGCTGCATTATTCGGCTTCCTGGTCAGAAATTTAATTTGTAGCTTGGATTCTCCCTTAAAAATATCATTCTGCCCTCTCAGAACTTGACATCACTGGTGGGCACGGGAATTTATGCCCAGAGAAATGACTGCCTTAGGACACCACCACACCACATCCTCCCCATCCCCCACACCAAAGTACTCCAATCATGGGAATCAGAGTGTGTGGAGGAAAATGCTGGGAGTCAAGATGCTCGGATGCCTGTCTTAGTTCTGCCCCTAACCAGGCACCTTGACCTTGCCCAAGGCTCCTAACCTTTGTGTGCTTCAACTTCCTCACCTGCACCATGCCTAAAATAGATGGTGACTGGTTCTTATCAGGTTGCTCCCAAACCATGAACCTGAGATTCATCTGCCTCTTGGTCTGACTACCACTGGGAGTTCTGTAGTATAATTCGAGAAATCTATGAGCCAAAGGTCGAGGGGGGAGGTTTCTCTAGCAGCAATGAACTACTGACAGTCCAATGTCCTAGGCGAGGCTCTCAAAGGCCCCTAGGAAGGCTGCCTTCCAACCAAAAGGAATGTTTCCTAGGCTGCGTTTCTGTTGACTCAGCAAACAGAAGTCCAATAAGTCCCTAGAGGTAAACAACACCGACAGTTGACAGAAACCGCAGTGAAGACCGAATGTGCATCTTCTCCTAGACAAGATGTTCCAAGATGTTCCAGCAACCACTGGTGCTAGAATACAGTAAAAGACAGATGGGGATCCATGTGTATAGTGATTAAAGGACTCAAGAAATAACAGAAGTAACCTTATTACAGTGTAATCAAACCACCAAATGCCACAGCCAATTAGTGCTGCACTGGGCAAATGGTTGTTTTGATCTTTTCCAGGCTCTAGATGTTAGAGAAAGCAAGCTTGAATGTGACCAAGTCTTAAAAAGTTTTAGGTTCTAATTAAGAAGCACCCATGAAAGATAACGCCATCTTCAACCTGGTGTCCTGCCAACACTTAAGATGTTTTTGCTGTGTGTGATGAACGCTATAAACAGTTGTTGGTATGAAGCCCTGGAAAAACCCTCTGTTTATAAAGAGTTCCTGCTCTGGCTCCAGGATTACTCTGGCTGTTTAGTCCTGACGGCTGTGTGGGGCACCACCTCTGATCACCCAGGGCAACAGGATTCTTAGTGGAGCGTGGAGAAGCTCAGTCCGAGCGGAGCTGCCCATGACCAGGAGAAGGTGGAATGTTCCAGGGACACAGTCCTCTCACCAGGTGTCCGTTACATAGGTGGGGTTGGGGGGTGTGGGGGGAACTCTTCGGGTGCCCTGGGTTGCCTCGTCCCCCTCTCATGCTGCCAATCCCTGCAGCCCGGAACCCTGCTTACCTACAACTTCCGCGAAACTGTGCTTTCAAGAGTTCTCAAACACTTCCCATTTGGCAACCCGAGGGTCAAGTTCCAGGCTTTACCTTCCTGGATCCTCTGTAGTGATCAACACCACCCAGGATGCCATTCTTGAAAACCCCTCCCTATTTTCCCAGCACCACCTGCTCCTAAGTGAGCCTTCTAAAACGGGAGGTAGGCATGCGGCTGTAGAGTTGGACTCAGGTTTCGAGCCCTGACCCTATCATGTGGGACTACAGGCAAGTTCTGTCAGTTCTCGGGGCCTCGGTTTGCCCATCCTTTCATAATAGTGCCCGTGGCATAGGGCCCCTGTAGAGATTAAATGAGAGAATTCCCGTGAATTCCTACATGCCTGACCCATGGTAAACGCTCAATAAATGCTAGCACAGTGTCCAGTTAAAAAACAGAGCTTACAATAGGTCTATTTGGAGCGTCTGGGTGGCTCAGTCAGTTAAGCGGCTGCCTTCGGCTCAGGTCATGATCCCAGGGTCCTGGGATCGAGCCCCACGTCCTGCTTCTCCCTCTCCCTCTGCCTGCCACTTCCCCTGCTTGTGCACACACACACTTTCTCGCTCCCTCTGTCAAATAAATAAAATTGTTTAAAAATATAAAAATTTTAAAAATCAACAAAATGCATTTATTTCAGGGCATTGTTAGTAAAACTGAATAAGGGCATAGAATGTACATCTAAAGAGCTTAAAACAGAGCCTGGCAGGTGGTCAGTGTTCGGTAAGTGTTAGGTATTTTTCTTACTATTAATGACTTCCAGGTTCATCCTCTATCCCCAGCTGTAGGCTTTTACTGCTTTGGCCTAGATGTCCCTTGTTATGTGAAATTCAACCTGTTCAGAACTGAACTTTCTTGCACTGCCTTCTCCCCAAGCTCTGATGCCTCCAAACCCTGTCTTCCCTTCTCCATTCGTTTGGCCCCTGACCATCCTACCATCAGCCAAAGCAGAGCATCATCCTTGTCTTGCCCTTCCTCCACCCCTCTGCACGCAGCTTCTCCTGGTCTCAGGGCTCAGGGACATTTTTGTCATTGTTCTGCCTTCCCTTGGGCTTCTTCAGGCTCACAGCTCACTGGGGCCACCACAGCCCCTTCCCAGTGGACCTCCTTCAAACCATTCAGCTCTAGGCACCTTCCCTGTTCCCAGCTATCCTCTCTTCCCCTCTCTCCCTCTACAGAGGTCCCCAGAACCCAGCTGGGTTTTCTCTCCTTCGATGCCTGATGCAACCCATTCCTTTCCTTTGTGTTCTCTTGCCTGATCACAGATTATGGAGTCAGCCATCTTGAACTTCAATCACAACTTTGTCCCTACCAGGTGTGACCTTGGGCAAAGCACTTACTTTAAACCTTTTAGGTCCCAGTTTCCTTGACTACCCAATGGGCATAATCCAAATGAAACTGGACTTTCTTGTTTCTACTTTCAGACCCATCGTGGCAGAGTGTGGCATTTGCTGGCATACACGTACTAGCAGAAATGCACTGTTTTGTTTTGATAAATATATAGAAATGGGATCATACCATTTGCATTGTTTGTAAGTTGCATTTTCTGTTAACAATATTGTGGCAGGACACCTGGGCAGCTCAGTCAGTTAAGTGTCTGCCTTTGGCTCAGGTCATGATCCCAGGGGCCTGGGACTGAGTCCCCCTGGAGATACACCAGGAAGTAAATCAAAGGTGAATCCCTTTCTCCATGCAGTTCAGCATATGCCAGTGGAGGAACAAAAGGCAATATGCTGGAGAAATGAATAAAACAGAGATGATGTGAGGTGGTGATGACTGGGAAAGGGGAAGGGAAACAGGAGAGGGAGATTGAAAACATCAGGTGAGGGCTGCAGTCCAGTTAGGGTGATACGGAAGGATTCTCTGACAGGGTGGTACCAAGTGGAAACCTATAAGAGGTCATCATAGGTAGTATCCCCAGGGAAGCAGAGTCTAACACTGAGATGAACATGAAAGAAGTTTATTAGGAAATGCTCTCAGGCTCACCACCTACTGGGGAAGGGAAAGAAACAGCTGGATGGAAGAAGTGGTTGGGACCAGGGTACAGCTACAACAGCACCTCAGCTAGCACTAGCATCCTTTCCCCCACAGAGCATTCTGGAACTGAGCTGACCCTTTGGAATTGCCCCAAGTTGAAGGGAAGGTGGTGGACCTTCATCCATCTACACTGATAAGGCCTTGAATGTTGGTTGCCCAGGAAAAGGGGAATGACCTTAGGCAATGACACTTTGTTACACTGAGGGTAATTCCCAGAGAAAGCAAACAATTTCTCCTGCGGCTAGGATAATAAGTCTATCAATCCCATAAAGGTGGGTATGGCTGACACATTACAGCATCTAGAGCGGAGATAAAGGAGGAAACTTCGAAATGCTCTAGGAGAAGAGCACTCTCGGTAAAGGGAAGGTCAAGTGCAAAGGCCCTGAGGTAGGATGCAATAGGAATAGCCAGGAAGCAGAAAGACTAGTGTAGCTGAAGCAGAGTGAACAAAGGGGTCAGCACAAAGAAAGGAAGTCAGACGAGGTCATTACAAGGTTTGGGGTTAGACCAAGAAGCAACATGATTTAAATTTTAAATTGCAGTTTTAGCATGACCAGCTTAGTTGCTATGTTGAGAATGGATTTGGCAGGGAGGGGGTTAAAGACAGAAGCTTGAATATAGGGTTTCTAAACATAATCCCATTGACGTGGGGGAGGGGGAGAGGGGCTCTCCTATGCTTTGTAGGATGATTAGCAGCCAGTGTCCTTGTCCTCTAACCACTAAATTACCAGTGGCACCCTCCCTCTAGTTGCGACATCTAAAAATGTCTCCAGACTCCGCCAAACGTACCCCCAGTTCAGGCCTCTTGACAAATTCTCCACGTATTTTTAAGATTGTGCTGATGGATCAAAGGGGGCGTGTCAATAATGAGTCGAAGGTTTTTGGCCTGTGCAACTGTCAAAAGCAGTTCCATTTGCTGAACTTGATAACAGTGTGGTAGAAGGAGCCTTGACGGAAATCAGAAGTCCAGTTTTGAACCTGAACGATTGAACGAATCGAAGAACAAGGATCCCTGAGTTTCTTTTCCTAACTGTTATATTTTATTTTCACGGTTATTTTGTTGTTGTTCTTCTTTTTCTTTCCATGATTTTTCATGTTTTTTTTGTACCCAGAATCCAATAGCTTCTTACTACCTCCACAGCTATCACCATTTCCTTCCAACCACCCCCAAGCCACCTCTGTCTCCTCTGTCCATTCGGGTTATTGGAGTACCGCCACACTTTCCCCCATCCCCACCCCCATCCCCCGTCTCCCTCGCCGACATTGTAGTCTCGACTGCAGCTAGAAGGGTCATATGGAAATGGAAATCACAGCATGTTACTCCACGTCAAACCCAAACTATACAATTGCTTGAATCATCGCCCTCCTTTCATCCTTGAGCAGGGCAACGTCGGCTTTTATCAGTAAGAATTTCATCCGCAAACAGAAAATCTGGGGAACTTTCAAGGGCTGTTCAGAAGGGGCAGTGTCTAAGGTGTGCTGGGCGCGAGACCCACAAAAAGGACACGTCCTCGGGGTCAGTTCCGATCACGCAAACCTGCATTTCTCAGCGCTCGCTCGCCGGCGCAGCGACCCCTTGGCCTCATCCGCCGAAGACTTCATTTCCCAGGATGCCAAGGGGCGGAACCGGCCGGAAGGCTGTGTCCCCTCCGCGGGGCATGATGGGGGAGTTGGAGATTTCCATCATGGCGGCTTCCATTTCGGGCTACACCTTCAGCGCTGTGTGTTTCCACAGCGCCAACAGCAACGCCGACCACGTAGGTGCCGGGCCCCCCGCCGCGGCGGCTGGAGCCTCCAGCCTTGGTCCCGGGCCCGTGCCTGCGGCCAAGCCGGGACCACTCGCGGCTCGCCCCCCCCACCACCACCCCGGGCTCCCGGGCCGGCCCTAGGGGCTGGTGACCCGGGCGGCTCCCGCCCCCGGCGAGCTCCTGCTACCCAGGGCTCCTTCGTCCCCGGGATGGGCCCCCTCATTCAGTGCCTGCCGCCTCCTGGCCCTCTCAGGACAGCCGTCTCCCTTTTAGCAAAGCTGTCTAGGTTGGCCGGCGCCGGCAGTGTCAAGAGTCGCTTACTGGAGACCAAGCGTCTGCCCCTCCCTAAGAGTCAGGCTTCTAGACTTGCGAGGGGCTCCCGGGGTCGGCAAAGAGCGGAGAGACCGAGCTTTAGTCTAGGAGCCGAGGCACCCAGCCCCGCCCGCCGGTCTCACAGGTTGTCGTGGGGTGCGACGAGGGAAACCATGGCTGTCACTATTCATACTTGTGAGATACGTTCATGTGTTTTCTTCGCCTCAATGGAAAATGGAGAATGTAAACAGGAGTGTTAGGTGTCGGGTCCGCTTGCCTTGAAGTTGCATATTTAGTTCCTTGGCGAATGTTCTAAAGCCACGGCGCTAATCGCAGTGAAATAGGGAAGTGACAGGCCTACGTATGAGTGATCGGAAACGCATAGGCTTCGGAGCTCAGAGGGAGCAGAGCTTGTCTGCTTCAATATCTTTATTTTCCGAATTGTCTTTTAATGTCATTCGCCTAGCTGGAAGTTTCTTTGTGAAACTAGATAATTTTTATCTTTAAGTACATAATTAATCTGTCCACCAAATTGAGAGATGGTTTTAAGAGATGTTAATAATGAGTTATTCAAATTCATTTAATAAGTGGGTGGGGGGGTTGAGGTTATCATTACAAAGCAAAATGATACACTGTAGAATAAGGAACTGGATTGGGTTTGATGTCTGCAACTTTAGCTTCCATTAATAAAAACTCATCTCATAGAGGTGATTCTGTTAGAAAATTGGATGGCATTAAATTATTCTACTTTTCCTCTGTGTAGTGTTGATGGTAGAGATTAATGATAGGAATACACACAACGTGGGTTTTTCCAGAGTTAGCAGATGTCTCTGGATGCTAAGGCCTTTGATGCTGGAGCTAGCTATTTAATAATGTAATGCAGTTCCATGTATAGGTGGTTTGTGATACTCCTAGTGTCCATGAAAGTATTAAATATGGTTTCAGTAATGCTTTTTAACATCCCTAGTTCTTGGAGTACTTAGTAATATCACAGTTTATGTAAAAGGTGAGGCTACTCTAAGAATAAGCAGCTACCTGTTGAAAAGCAGATCGTTTTTCTACAAATGGCAGGGAGATGGCTACATTACTTAGATTGTTACTAATTTAATTCAAGTCCTATTCCTTTAATATCTATCCTGTGCCAGGCATGGTGCTAGACTTCATGGAAGTTTTCACCGTGACAGTAGTTTGCAAGTGTATTTTATGTGACCGTAGCTGGTTATGTTAACCTTGCCACAATTATATATGTGGAATACTTTTGTCAATTTTATGTATTTTTAAGTTGAGGAACCAAAATTTGCCTTTGTAGCACATTCCTGTTTTTTCCAGGCAAGAAATTAGTTTAAAACCACTCATTCTGTAGAGCTGGGGCCAGCAAGCTTTTTCCAGATTAGTAAATATTTTAGGCTTTGTGAGCCATGTGGTTTATGTAGCAACTGGTCAGTTCTGCTGTTGTGCAGAGAAAGCAACCATAGACAATAAATTAATTAGGGTGACAGTCTCCAATAAAGCTTTATTTATGGACCCTGAATTTGAATTTCATATAATTTTCACATGTCATGAAATATTCCTATTTTTTTTCAGCCATTTAAAAGTGGAAACTATTCTGAGCTTGTGGGCTGTACACTAACAGGCATGAGGCTTGATTTAACCCACACACCATAGTTCGCCTCCTCCTTCTATAAAGTAACAGTGTTCGGACAATCCAGACCAGCAGATAAGAAGCACTGGTTCATACTTTGCTTTAGAATGTCTTACTGTCACTGTTGACTTTTTCAAACTGAGGACTATGATAGAGGTCCCAGATAAAATACAGGGCACTCAGATAAATCGAATTTCAGATAAATAGAAAATAATTTTTTAGTGTTAAGTATATCCTAAATAATACATAAAAATTGTTTGTTGTTTATCTGAAATTCAAATTTAACAGTATTCTATATTTTTATTTTCTAAATTTGGCATCCCTAGACAGTGGAACACTAGGAATCTGGAGATACATTCTTAAAATGTAAAGTTCTGTAGGAATTTTAAAAAATTGCTTTCACCTTAATTTTTATTAACTTGTTGTGAAGAGAAAGCTGCTCTTGTGTAGTGAGAATTCATAACCAAAAGGCTTTCATGGGATAAAACACGTTTATTTAGTCACTGTTTCTCAAACCAGTAGTCATAGATATTCCTTCAGGTTTGAGAGAATTTTTTTAAGGGAGATTTGTATATTACTCAAGATTGAGAAAAGCCCTATACATGATGGTTTGGGAACTTAGGACACTCCCTCCCCTATTCCAATACAAAAGCTATGCTGTAAAGCATCTGTCTCTCCCTCCTCACCCCCACAGCTTCCAACTGGGAGTGTTTTTAAACTAGGCAATCTCTGTATTTGATTCGAAGGGTCAGCCTGGACTAGGAAGGTACGTAGTACAAGGTCGCTGTTCCCACAGATACCCTCAGCCAATATGTACGGAGCACCTCTTCTGTGTTGGCACTGTGCTAGTTGCTGAGATATACAGGCACAAAGTCCCTGCTCTCACGGGGCTTAGATTTTAGTAGGTGTAGGCATTTGTTAATGTAAGGATGTGGCTACTGGGAGAAGACTGAGAGGAAAACACAGGGGACAGAGTGTCTGGCGTGCCCTGTTGCTGTTACACTGATCAGGGAAGGCCTCTCTGATAAGGTGCCGTTTGAGTAAAAAGCCAGATGGAGGGAAGGAACAAGCCATGTGGTTCTCCAAGAAAGGAGATGGCAAGGCAGCCTGTTAGCCCATCCTCATGGGGAAGTTACTGAGGCACATAGAGTTAATGTTCTCCACCATGCTTGTGCTCAACATGACAGCAAGTGCTCCCACAGTAGGTTATGTGCTGTGTAATCCAGAATTTATGGCCTGTGTTCTCCAAAGGTGTAAGGAAAGTAACCTCAGCGTTTATTGAGGAAGAACGTTCATGTGAGTGATTTATTTGCTGAAATCCTCATTTCCCACACCCTGTACAAGAGCAATTCGCTGTGCATTGTGCTAACTTCTTTATCCTTGTATCGTTAACAGTGCTTTTAAAACAATGAAATAAATTATATGCTGTTACAAGAAAACAACCTTGGAATATTTCTGCTTCCTGACCTTTTTTGATATTGGTCATTACACTCAGTAGGATTCAGGAAGTGGATTCACTCTGCTTCTTTTTGCTTCAAATAAAACAGGGTTTTTTTTAAGGGATTAAAATATTTCATTGTGTATGGAATCCTTTTTCCAAGCAATCTAGTTAATAGGTACATCTCAGATTGCTTTAGTCTTATTGGTTTATAGAATAGTAAGCTTATTTGGATTAATGTCAAAATTATTTTAAAATTATAATGCTCTCAATTCGTCTCAATTCCAGTAAAAAATACTTTTAGTCTGCAACTATCTTTTTTTTTTTTTTTTTTAATTACTTTTAGGAAGGATTTCTGCTGGGAGAAGTAAGACAAGAAGAAACCTTTAGCATCAGTGACTCACAAATCAGCAACACAGAATTTCTGCAAGTAATTGGTGAGTTTATCACTGAGCTTAGGAATTTTTTTTTCTGTATCAATGCTGTTTGTTTTGGTCTTTGGTCCTTAACTGGTTTTAATCTGAAAGATAAAAAGAGTACATAAAAAGCAGCTAAAATCACAATGCAAATCGTTTGCACTGATAGCTGGTATGAAATGTTTTACAAGTCAGTGTGAACGTGCAGTGGTGGCTGTAAGGTTAGGTAGTCTATAAAGCTCTTATCCACCAACTGGTCTTCTACTGAATTGCTGTCTGCTGTTGCTCATGATAGTCTCTTCAAAACCACAGTAACCCTTAGATTGTATACTGGGCTGTTCCCCATTGTCGGCATTACCACATACTGAAATGCAAGGATCTTTTGGGCTGGTCCTTCCCGGAGGGATCTGGCAAAGGTGTTCATACTTGTTTATATGAGCTATTGGCTAAATCTACACAGCCTTCTGGAGAACGATCCAAATCGTTTTGGGTTGATTGTTGGGGAAGACGAAGGAGTATTTATAGATGCGCTGACTGTCTTTGGATCAGTCTCTCTCTCTCTTTCTTTTTTTTTCTCTTTGGATCAGTCTCCTTTTGATAAATAGGGATCAAACTCCTTCCAGCTGCTCATTGAGCATGTCACCAAACAGCGTATCCTGATACTCAGGTCTCAGCGAGGGGTGCTTCACTTAGGCCACCACCATTTACTGACCGTCCGTGTGTGAGGCGTGTGCCAGGCAATGAGAGGAATACCCAGGTGCATCCCTATATTCCTGGAGTGGGGGAGGATAGGACAAGTGCACAGAAGTCCCAAACGACTGTATAAGATGAGTACTGTAAGAAAGGAACAGAGAAAATCCCATCCCTGCTAGTGGGTGAAAGTAGTAGAGAGTAAAGGTATCCTGAAGGAGGTGAACTTAAGGTCAGGGGGGCAGTGGATTCAGGGGAACACAGAGCAGGGAGTACACAAGATAGACAGGTAATCTGGCCTGTTTCTGTGCGGAGAGAATACAGAATGTGTGAAGGTGAGTGGTTTTGGTTTGAAGTATTGCTGGAAGGTTAGGTTATGTTGGGACCACATCATCAATTTCAAGCCTTCCAGTTCTGATAGCCTTCTAGGATATGGGTTGGGAGGCCAGGATGAGGATTGAGGTGGGGTTAGGATTGGGGAGAAACAAGGAACAGTTCATTTCCTCAAGGACCCATACGATAAGACCCACTCCTCACAATACTGACTTGTTAAATAAAGACTCAACATGCTGTCTCCAGCTTTCTTTCACTGAGGTTTTGTTTTTGTTTCGTGTAACTCTTTAAAATCCTGAAATGGAGAATTTGGTTTCATGGAACATGGGTGCAGTTTTATTGTTTGCACTTGGATTTTCAAAACTAATTTGGTATGAGAAGGTTAAAATGTCAGACGTAGTTAACGGACAGCCCACCAAGCAAGAAAGAGCTCTGTTACCTGGTGTGACCATAAAAATAGCACTTCTGATGAATATTCTGGCTATTTATTTATTTTAAAAGAAGTAGAATGGTAAATAATTCAAAGTCTACAGCTTCATGCACTGTATCTGATTCATAAACCTTCTGGTTCTTTCAGTAAATACGTTTCCATGGTACTGTAGATACAGAGAAGTACCAATCGATAGAGCCCCAGTTAATGCAGCGCCATGACAACCACCTTCTGCTGCACAGCGTTTAATTTATTAGCTATATTCCATTCTTTGTATGAAACAATTGTGGCTCTCATGGGCAAAGTATTTGCTGGTGTTATCTTAGGTGCATTGTTATCATTACAGTAGTTTTCTTTTGAAACTAAATACATGTTCGAAATAGAAACAGGGACTCCAAACCTAGGCTGGAAGGCCAAACGTTAGGTCAAGTGCCATGAGTAGTATTCCAGGCCAGTGGTATCAAGAAATTTTCTGGCATAGCCTAACCTCCAGAATAAGATGTTCTAAATAAAATGAGTCTACCGAAGTTGTTATTTGTTGCAAATGACTGAATCCACGCACGGACACTTTTACCCTGTACAGTAAGGACTGCATCCAGAGTGCTACATTCCGAACATGAAGTGTCGCATTCTGTGTTAACTGCATATTAATTTTAAAAGCTGGTCTGACTCACTTTAAGCAGAGTTGTCTACCCTTAGTTCTAGAAGGGGAGGGAGCAGGCAGCCACGGAAGAGCTTCCTTAGTTAATTAGATGATGCCACTGCAATTCATGGAAAGGATGGAGGAGGGAGTAGTGGAACTGTTGAGTCTCCATCAGCAGGAGAAGCAGAGGTAGGAAGATCAGTGAGAATGGGCGGAGGCGGGGGTAGGGCGCGGGGTGGGGAGAAATGCTAAGGGAATGAGAGCAGAGATGCCACGTATACATGAAGAGGAAGCTACCGTGTGGATGAACTCTAGAGGCATGGCGGACTCTGGAATCCTAGACAGGGCTGCCCTGCTCCTGCCGGTTTCCAGCGGTCTATCAGCCAATGTGCCTGCCAGCTTCATTGCAGTCTGTGTCTTGATCACGTTTGAGGCCTTCACCCTGTTTTTTCCATGGAGGGTTTAGGCATTGCGAAAAGTCTTACAGAGAAAGGTCCAACCTCCTTTAGCAAATGCGACATGATATCTAGGGCGTATCTTTAGTGTGCTGCTAATCCCAGTTGTAAATCATGACAGAAGTCTGCTGGGGCAGTTGATGACAGCACTGTGTGTTTGGGATCCAGGTCCACTGTAGGGTTTTTAAAAAATATTCGTTCCTTTAAGGGAGAAGGTGAGCTTTTCTTTCTTTTTCCTGAACCCTCTGTAAAGTTTTTGCTATAAATGTTCCACATTCTAATTAATTTACTAATAGTACCTCAGAAATAATGTAGGATGGCGCACTGTATTATTGCTGGTGGTAAAAGAAGGAACAATTTCTGCATGAAGTTTTCTTATTTGCATCACTGTGTCAACAGCCATGCCAGGAAAAGAAACTCGTCTTTCCAGTGGAAGGATTGCATCTGTGCGTATGTTTTGGCAGCATTGGCATCAGTACAGAAGCTAATGGGCAGAGTCCCATGGCCGCCAGGGTCATGGTTTCATTTTAATTGTGTTAAAGTTGCAACCTGGAGCTCTGTGGCTATGGCTTTTTAGACAGCAGGTGATGAGTTTCTGTCCAGAAGAATGTTAGGAATAGGATGGAATGGTTAATTAGTCTCATGGTCTTAGAAAGCCACCCAGATCCTAAGCCCCCTGATGAGCTTGAAGGACTTGTTTCCTCTGGGTAATCAGAGCAATCTTTCCAGAAGCTGTTAGAATCCGCCTTACAAAGGACTATTTCCCTTGGTGCTGACCGTCTTTGAAGGGGTTAACAGGCGTCCAGAGCTTTCTCCTCCCTTCCCCTTCAGAATGCCTGGCCCGGCTTGTCCTGAGTCAGTAGTGGGTTACTGATGGTAGGGCAGTTAGGCCCTCCTCTCCCCAAGCTGCCCTCACACTGCTTATCCGCTTTGATTAAATGCTTCCAGTTAGCTGTTACTTTTCCCTCTTATGCTTTGTTTAACTAGGTGAGATTGCATGAGGGCGCACAATGGCTGTGTGTTCCTGAGTAAAAGCTTTCGGATATGTGCTCATCGGCCGTGGACAAATGGAAACAGAATGTGTTCTCCAGCTTACTTTGTCCTGAAAAGGTGTCCCTGAGTTTCAGTGTTGAGAAGACACACTGCCCTCACTAGTGTACATGTAGCACCTATCTGGGAGAGGAAAACTGTCTTTTTATTGTTTGAGGTTTCAGTAAACAAACAAGTAGGCTATTTTGTACTTGCCTGTGTCTTACATGATTAACTAAGCTGTGTTCCTTCTTTCTAATTACAGAAATCCATAATCATCAGCCATGTTCAAAGCTTTTTAGGTAAGCCACATCTTCCTTTGTCACTTTTAGTCCTTATTGAAAGATTAATTGATTAAAAACTATTGAATTTAGCCTTGTACCTGATTGTGGCTATAAAGTCCCAGGTGTAACTGAGGGCATCCAAATTCACTTGTTTATTGAGTGTCCAGTGTGTGTAAGGTTAGAGATAGGGGAGGGATGGTGTAAATCGTGGCCTCAGTGGTTTACAGTGAAAGTCTACTCCAGCAGCCTCCCAAGCAAGGGTTTTTCAGCCACAGAGCAAGAAGTTAGTCAAGAATCACATACAGATAAAAGAATTTAATGGGTGTTTTTAAGAAGAATAAAAAATGTTCAGTGTTCAACTTTAAAATGTAAGGAAAGGGAACATGGAACTTTCTTTTTGCATGTATTTAAGTTAACATACACCAGTTGCATACTAAGACCAACTAAAGGACAGCGAGAGAAAGAAATGGGAGGAGCGACATTCCGAAGGGAGGGAGCAAATGACAGATGTGTGGTGGGTGAGAGAGGCAAGGGCCAATATCCCCCATCCACCAGACTTCTCCCCAGACAATATGCAGGCCTCTGTCTGCTCTCTCGGCCCCAGAGCCCTCCGCCTGCTGGCTGGTGTGATGATTTCAGCTCTTTCAGCACCCCCCCGCCCAACGTGTTCTACCTTCCCAGGAGCCAGTACTTCCCTTCCTGGAGTAGGATTCAGCATTCTTGGTCAGCGTTCCCTTCTTTAACACCTGCCAACCCTTGGTGCCCAGCTGTTCCTGCTGTATGTCCCCTGCTGCTTTCACGCTGATCCCTGTCCCATTCTCAGCTGGCCCACACACCCAGGCCCTTGCACCCAAGAACTCCTGGGGGCCCCCCTGCCCCACCACACACAGATACCTATCCATTTATTATTTTAGAAGATTGTCCTCATGCAGGAAGGTTACCTGTGGACAAAGTCTAAAAGTAGCCAAGATCTTCATCACTTTTAGGTTTACATGTAACTGAAAGAGGAGTGGGAAGCAAGACAAGCAGTTCATTTGAGAAGAATCTCAGAGCAAATGAAACGATTCAGGCCATGGTTCACACATCGGCTGTGTTTGGTCCACACAAGTGTCTGATTTGGCCCTGACTCTGTGAAGTTCTTCTAGGTGTGCCCTGCCTTGCCCTTCTGAGGAATTCCATACAGCGCTGTCGGTACAATTGTCCCAGAAGGATTTAACTAAGTTTAAATCACACACCTATAATTCTTAGAGCTGAAGGAAACCTTAGAAGTCATGTGTCCGCTCCACACTCTTTCTTCTGTATAGAGGGAAGTGGAGAGCATGTAGGTTTAGTGGCTCGCCCAGGGTCATGCAGTGAGAAGCAGAACTGGGCTGGGGCTGGTATCTCTTGACTCCCAGTTCAGTGGGTTTTCTTTGTTTTGACCATTTCTTGAACTTCTTATTGCTTTATAAGGCCTGGGCCTAATGGTGGTGGGTTGAGGAAGGAAGGTTGGCTTTCCCTTTTTTTTTTTTTTTAATAGATTTTATTTATTAGAGAGAGAGGGAGAATAAGTGCGGGGAGGGGCAGAGGGAGAGAGAGAAGCAAGCTCCCTGTTGAGCAAGGAGCCTGAAGAGGGACTCGATACCAGGACCCAGGGATCATGACCTGAGCCTAAGGCAGACGCTTAACCAACTGAGCCACCCCCGGTGTCCCAAGGATGGGATTCCTAAAAGCATAATCAGTGGTAGGAAAACCCACACATCATTATGTCTGCTTACCGTAGGATCCTGGTCGGCTAGGTCTGTTTGAGGGGCAGACCTGGCTTCAAAGCCCAGTTCTTCCATCTTCCACCTGTATAGTTTGGGGCAAGTCACTTAACCTAAGTATCTTTACCTACAAAACTGGGAATAAAACTTGGGACACGTTGGGCTGCAGTAATACCTACTTATCAGCACTGAGGCAAAAATGAAAAGAAATAAGCTGAGAAAGCACGCAGCCAGGCCTCTGAAGCATTCAACAAATGCTCATTTCCCTTCTGCATTTCTCGGAAAATGATCTCCTATATTCTTTTTTCCCCCATAAGTAACTGATACTTAGAAACAAGGAAAAGATGTCACAGCCATTGGAAATCACACGTTTTCTTTCTAATTACTTGCTATCAGTACCTCCCACATGTGGAAGTAATACCTTTTGAATGTAGCAGTCTCTTGAGTATTCTTTGATGCAAAAGATACCTTATATCATCAGTGAAGCGTTGAGATTGATTTCTCTGGTTATCTGTTGAAGATAAGCAATTGTATCTTTATTGTCTTGATTACCAACTTTTAGGATTCAGTGACCCATAGACACATGAGGCTAAGTGTATTCATTTCAAAATATCATACAATTTTAATAAAATGTATTTTCTTTAAAAAAAACAGTTTTTATGACTATGCAAGCAAAGTTAACGAAGAGAGTTTGGACAGGATTCTTAAGGATCGGAGAAAGGTATGTCCTGTTTGTTGCCCAGTCCGATTTGGAAATCACTGTTTATTTTATCACCTAAACTTAAAACCAAAAGGGAATGTAAAATGAAACAATAGGATTTGATATTAATGTATGAGAGTTCTGTTGACTTAAGTAGATTTTAAGGGTAAATGCAGATGTGAGACAATGTTTATAACCTATCAATAGAAAAAAAAATTAGATATTTATAGTGTGATTCCATTATGTAAAAATCGGAAGGAAAAACAAGAACCATACTCTAGAGAGTTAAAAATTAGTTGAGTTGATTCTGGGTGGTTCTTTTTTTTCTCTTCTGTAATTTAAAAAGTAATTTTGCAAGTATCTTACGTACATGCATTAATTTTATAACCAGGAAAAATATTTCTAAAAAAGGTAAGTCATAATTAAACATCTCTGGATATGTTACCCTTTCAAGTTCAATTAACGCCAAACATAGATGTTTTTCCAAAAGGTCATGTGTTTATTATTTCTGTCAACATATGCATATAATGTTCTGATTATGTATGGTGAGCAAGTCTGAATAGAATTGAAAATGAACCAGTTTTATTGCTGTGGCACTGTCTGATGATCTCATTTATAATTTATTCTGTTGTACCATGTGTGGGTTTTACTTTTCTACCTTGAAATATTAATTGCAGAAAAGTAGATTTGTTATTAAACCATTCCTTGAGGAAAAAAATATTAATAAAAGTTTTCAGTTTGTCACACAAAAAAATGCCTTTGTTTAGAAGTATGTATTATGAAAAAGCTTTTAAAAGATTACTCCTGGAAAAAAAAAGTCAGCACTGTGGGACTTGGTTCCCGAGGTGTCTGAAGAAGGGCACCAGGAGTAGGAGAGCAGTCAGAGGAAGTCAGAGGAAGTCAGCAGCCTCGGCGATGCGCCGGCTGGCTCAGTTGCGCCATCAGTTGGAAAAGCAGAAAGAAAAGCAGGTAAGATGAAAGGAAGACTGGGAAAGCCGGAAGAAAGGACAGACAGCTTGTCTGACCCTGTCACCGTCCACCTGGGAAAGGGAGTTAGAGCAGCGACAGACATTGGGGTCCAGCTCTCTTGTTTTCAGTGATGTGCCCAGGAGTATATATTCTGGAATCTCTCAGGAGTCCGTCCTTCCTATCCCAGCTCCAGCCTATCTCCTCATTCCATTTATATTTTAGAACATGAACTTTTATTATACTTTCTAAAACTGAAATTTCTTCCATGAAAATTCTCATTGGAGCAGTTTTCTAGAGTACTCACTACACATTAAAAGTTACAGGAGTATTTTTTTTTTAAAGATCTTATTTATTTATTTGAGAGAGAGAATGAGAGAGAGAGAGTGCATTAAGGTCAGAGGGAGAAACAGGAGCCCGATGTGGGGCTTAATCCTGGGACTCCAGGATCATGACCTGAGCTGAAGGTAGTTGCTTAACCAACTGAGCCACCCAGGCACCTGTATTTTTTTTTTTTAAATTTTATTGATTTATTTGGAAGAGAGAGAGAGAGAGAGAGCATGAGTGGGAGGGGCGGGGTGGGGGGAAGAGACTGTTAAGCAGACTCCATGCTGAGTGCAGAGCCTGATGTGGGGGTCTATCCCCCAACCATGACCTGAGCTGAAACCAAGACTGGGATGCTTAAGCAACACTACCACCCAGGCGCCCTGAAGTATTTTTTTAAATAGATGAAAAAAATTCAAAGTGACAAAAATAATAAAGAATATGAACAGGAAATTCACAAAAGAAAAAAGTACACAAATGGCCAAGAAATAATGAAAAGATGTTTATCTTCAATCCGGAAATGCAAACTGAAACAGCATGATACTATTTTCTTGCCCATCAGATTAGCAAAAGTGTAAAGGGATTGCTAATACCCAGTTTGGGGTAAGGCTTTGGGAAATGGGGAAGCTATAGTTGGTGGGAATGTAAGTTGATAACAAACAGTTAAGAGGAGAGTTTTGCAGTAACAGAATTTTATTTTTAATTTTCTTTACTATCATTACTAAAGTAATCTCAATGCCCAATGTGGGGCTCAAACTTAGGACCCCGAGATCAAGAGTTACGTGCTCCACGCACTGAGTCAGCCAGGCGCCCTGCAATAACAGAATTTTAAATACGCAGTCCCACCTCTAGGAATCTGGCCCAAGTAAACATTTGGATCTAGGCACAAAGATATGAAAGGCTGGCGTTAATGAATAGCTCAACTCTGTGCCAGGCCGCGTTCTAAGCACTTTCCGGGTGTTGGAACTAGGAGGTAAATTGCTGTTCTTACCATCCCCATTTTACAATTGAGGGAACAGGGGTCAGTGACTTGCTGAAGGTCCCCATTGGTAATGGTGGAGCTCAAGGTTAACCCCAGCAGTCTGGCCTTGGAACCCAGCATGCAAGAGTGTTTATTGTGTCTTTGCTTAACAGTAAGGGTTTTGAAAGCAGTCTAAATGTCCACCAATGGGAAACGGTCAAGTTGGTTGTGTTGACACCTCTACACTATGGATATGAAGCAGCCATTGCAAAGAATGAGGGAAGTTCTCGGATAATGATCTAGAAAGATCTCAAAGTTGTGTTACATGAAAAAAGTAGTGTTATAATTTGAGCCTGTTTTATGTAAAAACACAAATCTGAATGAGTATTTAGATGTACAGAAAAAGATCAGGAAGGGAGGCAGCCAAACTTAAAAGTGTTTACTTTGGGGAAGGGAATGGAGAGGTGCTGCTGATGAAGGGGAACTTTATGGGAAAAGTTTGTTTGTAACAGTGTTTGTTAATTGAAAATAAGTTGGGGAAAAAAAAAAGAAAAGGACTCTACCAGGCAGGGTTTTGTTTTATTTCTGTTTAGTTTTTTTTTTAAGCTGTAGATAAGGACACATTTCTTAGTTAATTTGGGGGTTTAAAAATCGGATTTGCCAGGGGGTGCCTGGCTGACTCAGTAGAATTTGTGACTTTTGATCTCTGGGTCATGAGTTCAAGCTCCATGTTGGGTGTAGAGCTTATTAAAAAAACTAAATTGGGGTGCCTGGGTGGCTCAGGCAGTTGAGCATCTGACTCTTGATTTCTGCCCAGTTCATGATCTTGGGGTCATGCATAGGATCTAGTATCGAGCCCCACACTTGAGATTCTCTCTCTCCTTCTGCACCCCCCCCCCCGCCTCCAGCTCATGTACTTGCTCTCTCTCGCTCAAGTAAATAAATACAATCTTTAAAATAATAATAATTAACAAAGTAAAGTTGGATTTGCTGTTTTGATCTTTAGTACATCCTGCATCTGTTGTTATCTGGAGGGCATGTGGCTCTCAAATATAGAAACTCTACAACATTGCTAAAACTTTTTTTTTAACCGTAGACTTAAGATAGGGGCTAATGTTTTGTTTTTCGTTTTTTAAAGTAGGCTCCACAGCCAGTGGAGAGCCCAACATGGGGCTCGATCTCACAACCCTGAGATTAAGACCTGTGCAGAGATCAAGAGTTGGGACTCTTAACCGACTAAGCCAGCCAGGCATCCAAAGGCTAATGTTTTTGATATGAGAATCCCCCAGTAGGTACAACATGGTCATCTACTGCGACGTGCAGAATTACTGCCCTGGCAGACTCCATCTTGTGTTTACCAAGTTTGCACAAGCCTCAGGTTTGGGGCCAAGGCCAAAAAAGCAAGTGAGAAGAGGGTTTCTGCCTTCTGGAAGCATCTGCTGTGCGGTAGATGATGATAAACATAACTGCCACCTTAACATCATCGTAAGGCAAAGGCTCACAAGGTGAAGATAACAAGCATTCCCACTATTGGGGATGGTTGCTTTGGCTCCAAAAAGTATAAGTGAATATCTAGTTGAGAGTAGAGAGGAAAGTCTTTGTGAGAAGTTGTCTATGAAACTTTGGCTGAAATAAGGTTGTAGGGAAAGATGTCCACAGTTTTTCATCATGGCCCAGGCATAGTTGTCAGAAATGGGCTTTTTAGCATCAGGAAGTTTCTCAGTAGCCTTGTACCGATCTTGTTAGCTCTAAAAGGTAGAACCGTGGGTGTCAACAAATGTGAATTAATTTGGCATCTCATCTTTCATTAATAAGAATAATGGGGTTGTCCTTTTAGCATATAACAAATGAATAAGTTGATTTCTGTCTGTTGATATCCAAAATAAATGCATAAGGCTCCTGTCTCTCAGAAAATACAGGTAGAATGAAACAGTTGGAATCTGCATAAGTAAAAAGCATTATGCCTCATCCAGGAGCCACCGGTAAGATTCTGTTCATCCGTGAGTGTTTCATGAGAGCACCCAATGATCTGGCGAAGCTCAGGTCTCTGCAGGGTGCCAGGGAAAGGGAGTAGAGACACCCCCAGTCCTCCGAAGGTGCTGACTCCAGTGTTAAATCCTCATGCCCCAGACATACTGCTCAGAGTGCGACATGCCATGTTCTCAGGCATCAATACCTCCAGCCAGGTGATGGCTTTTCTTACCGACTACTACTACTACTACTACTACTTTTTCTTCTTCTTCTTTTTTTTTTTTGAAGGAAACCACTCTTCACATTTTTTTTCTTTTTTTGGTATTTTATTTTTTATTTCAGCTTTACTGAGGTACAATTGACATATAAAACTGTAAGATAGTTAAAGTGTACATTGTGTTAATTTGATACGCGTATACATTGTGAAATGATTCACTGTGATTTCCCCATTGTGAAATGTTTCATTAAATGAGGGTTTCATTAAATGTTTCATTAAATGAGGGTAAGTGTTCAAAGGGCACCTCTGTTTCCCTCCCTTCATCTTTACATGTGGAGGGGCTTCAGCTGGAGCTTTGGTGTTCTTTTTTTTTTTTTTAAGATTTTATTTATTTATTTGACAGAGATCCCAAGTAGGTAGAGCAGCAGGCAGGGGTGGGGGGGGGAGCAGGCTCCCTGCTGAGCGGAGAGCCCGATGCGGGACTCGATCCCAGGACCCTGAGATCATGACCTGAGCCGAAGGCAGAGGCTTAGCCCACTGAGCCACCCAGCCGCCCCTGGAGCTTTGGTTTTCCAAGTGTGGTCCCTGGACCGGCAGCATCAGCAGCACCTGGGAACTTGTTAGAACCTACTCTTCAGTTTTTAATGACCATCGTCATGTGACCAGTTTGGAATTGTGAAGTTACCATTGTACAGTGGAAAAGACAGGTTTCCCATCTTGGCTGTCACTCATGAGCTCAGTGACTTTGCACAAAGCATCTCTCTTATAAGATTTACAGTGTCAGAAGTGTTTGGGTTTTCTTTTTGTTTAAAGAATGTCGGGGTGGCCTGGCTGGCTCAGGCGGCAGAGCATGAACTCTTGATCTCGGAGTTGTGAGTTTGAGCCCCACATTGGATGTAGAGATTACCTAAAAAATAAAATCTTTTTTTTAAAGATTTTATTTATTTATTTGACGGACAGATCACAAGCAGGCAGAGAGGCAGGCGGGGCGCAGCGGGAAACAGGCTCCCTGCTGAGCAGAGAGCCCAATGCGGGGCTCGATCCCAGGACCCTGGGATCATGACCTGAGCCGAAGGCAGAGGCTTAACCCACGGAGCCACCAAGGCGCCCCTATATGCTACTTCTTTATCCATGTATCTATCGATGGACATTTGGGCTGCTTCCATACCTTGGCTATTGTAGATAATGCTGCAATAGACAATAGGTGTGGGTGTATCTTTTCAAATTAGTGTTCTTGTATTCTTCTGGTAAATACCCAGTAGTGGAATTACTGGATCATATGGTATTTCAGTTCTTAAATTTCTGAGGAACCTCTCCACTGTCTTCCACAGTGGCCATGCCCGTTTGCCTTCCCACCACCACCAGCACACAGGGTTCCTTTTTCTCCACATCCTTGCCAACACTTGTTTCTTGAGTTTTTTTTTTTTTTAAGCTGTTCTTACAGGTGTGAGGTGATAACTCATTGTGGTTTTGATTTGCATTTCCACAGTGAGTGATGTGGAGCATCTTTTCATGTGTCTGTTGAGCATCTGTATGTCTTCTTTGGAAAATTATCTGTTCATGTCCTCTGCCCATTTTTTAATTGGATTATTTGGCTTTTTGGTGTTGAATTGTATGAGTTCTTTTTCTTTTTTAAGATTTTATTTATTTATTTGACAGGCAGAGACCACAAGTAGGCAGGGAGGCAGGCAGAAAGAGGGGAGGAAGCAGGCTGTCCGCGGAGCAGAGAGCCCGATGCAGGGCTCGATCCCAGGACCCTGGGATCATGACCTGAGCCAAAGGCAGAGGCTTTAACCCACTGAGCCACCCAGGCACCCCTGTATGAGTTCTTTATGTATTTTGGATAGTAACCTCTTATCGGATACATCATTTGCAAATATCCTCTCCCATTTAATAGCCACCCAGGTGCCTGAGCTTTTTATTTTGCTGTAGTCCCTGTAGTTTATTTCTGCTTTTGTTTCTCTTGCCAAAGAACACGTATCTAGAAGAATGTTTCTATGGCTGATGTCAAAAGACTACTGCCTATGTTTTCTTCTAGGAATTTTGTTTATTCATTCACCTGTTGATGAACAACTGGGCTGCTTTTTAGTTTTGAGCTGTCGTATGTCAAGCTTCTACGAACATGTGTACAAGTGTTTGTATGGATACATCCAGAATTAAATTCGTTAAGATTTCATGCAATCTTTCTTCCTTTTTTCCTTCTGTTTTTACTGCAGAAAGTTATTGGATGGTACAGATTCCGGCGAAACACACAACAGCAGATGTCGTACCGAGAGCAGGTTATCCATAAGCAGCTCACCCGCATCCTCGGGGTGCCCGACCTCGTCTTCCTTCTCTTCAGCTTCATCTCCACCGCCAACAATTCCACTCATGCTTTAGAATACGTTCTCTTTAGACCAAATCGAAGGTAAAGAAAGTGTTCCCACCAGCCTCAAATAAATAGTAAAGATGTTGGTACATGTAATTGGGATTTATAACTTTGAAAATGTGCATTTTGTAGCATCTTTAAAGAAAAGCTTTTATAATTCCCTTTCAGCTAGTTTTCTTTGTTTGAGAGAAGGTGTTTTCCTGTCAGCTGTATAAATTAAAATGGTTTTTGAACCAAGAAGCATTAGCAAGATACGTTAATTGTGCATAAATTCTTACAGGAATACACAGCTGGAAATCATCATTTGCTTCTCCATGATCCATTATGTAGAAATACAGTTTTACTGCTCTGGAAGTCTGTAATTTTAAAACCAATTTCAAAGACAAAATTGTCAAATTGATCCACCTACTGGTTAATGAAGGTTCTGCATTGTGAACTCGTGAAAGCAAAAAAAAAAAAAAAAAAAAATCATACGATTATGATGTCTGTCCATAAGAGAAAGGTTTCCTGCTGGAAATTCACTTGTAGATTATATTACATCGACATCAACAGAAACAAATTCTTAAATAGCCATCTGCGAGGTTTCATTAATTAATCAATCAGCAGGTATTTCCTGAGCTCTTAAAACCACCTCAGCACTCTGCCCATTGCTGTGGGGACATGACCTCTGTTCTCAAGGAGTTTACCGTCGAGTTTCTACTCACTCAGGCATCCTTGGGTCGTCTGTGCAAGTAGCTGCCCCATGAAGCCTGTTAGTTCAGCAGCGCAGAGACCCAGAGTTCAGCAAGAGCAACGCCTTTAACCTGGTCTCTTTGGATCCTCCCACAGGTATAATCAAAGGATAACCCTTGCCATCCCCAATCTAGGGAACACTAGCCAGCAGGAGTATAAAGTGTCTTCAGTGCCAAACACTTCTCAGAGTTACGCCAAAGTTATCAAAGAGCATGGGTGAGTTGAAAATACAATGAAAATGTCTTTCTGTCTTTTGTGAAGAGTGCTTAACAGGTTTATGGAGACCTGTGAAATCAGTTTTGATGTGATGGAAACCGAAAAATGCAGTCAGGTCATCCTCTAGACCACCACCACCGTATGTCAGAATTTTGTGCTGATCGAAAAGATCATTTATTTTTACCTGTAATTTTTTTAAGCATTTGCTACAAAAAAAAAATTTTTTTTTTTATGTAAAAGTTTGGACAGAGTATGTATGTTTCTGAGGTTCCAAAGCTAAATGTGGCCACTGAAAAATGTATAGTTTTTTATTATTTTTCAAGTTGTCTTGGTAACATGGGTTCTTTTTTTTCCCTCTCTGTAATTCTAGTAGCGTGGGCATTGTTGCTCAGATAGTCACTTGGAGTTGCAGCATTTATGTAATAAATGAAGGTGGAAATGATAGGAAAATGCCTTTTGGGTCCATAGCAATTACAATAATTTTGTGATCTCTTTTTCCTGTCTTCCAGTACTGACTTTTTTGACAAGGACGGAGTCATGAAGGACATCAGGGCGATTTATCAGGTTTATAATGCACTTCAGGAGAAAGTGCAGGTAACCGAGTTATTCACTAGTTTTTGTCTTACTTCTAATGCCCAAATGCTTTTAGTTCTACTTTAATTTTTAATAATCTCCCAACTGACGAATGAATCATGGTCCAAAAGTCAGAATGTGCTTTCCCAAAATAATCTCAGATGTGCAGGGTAGTTACTCATGCTGGCCTACAAAAGGCTGTCTCATGATGGGCCCGAAGTAGAGCCTGGAGTCCAGCATTTCTGTTACTATTCTGAATGCGCGTGCCCCGTTGATAACTGGGTTTTCTTTCGGGAAATCTCTTCCGAGTTTAGAGGATTGCTAAGACCACAGCTGTCTCCATCAGTACGCTCGAAGTTGAGACGCATCAGAGGGCACCCGTAATTGGTACAGCTCTGCCCCTTCGCTCTGGGTCACTCGCTTTGCCCCCAGCTACCTCATTGAGTGGGAGGATTGCGCTGGAGCCTCTTCATTCCTAGTCATTCATGCAACAAATATTTATGGAAACGTCTCCTCTAAGCCACTTACTGAGCTAGGTGCTCACAGTACTTTCCCACGATCTTTTCATCATCCCCAGTGTGTTCTTAGGAGTCATTTACCCTAAACCCTAAGAACAAAAGAGGCTTTGAGAACAAGAAGAAGGGTGGCAGGCCTGATAGAAGCTCTCCCAGGCCCAGAGAGAGCCTAGCTTTGAGGAAGAAGCCGCAAGGAACAGAGAAGGGAATGTAGGCAGCTGCTGAAAAAGAAGAAAGCAGAGGGATCTGCCTGGGGCTAAAGAAGAAAGCCTACAATAGGCGGTTTCCAGTGTTTGCGTTCCACAGTCGGGTCACGGCCCACCTAGCAGTGAAACAGGCTCACTGGTGACTGGCCTACTTTCCAGCAGTTTCTGGGATTTTTGCTGTGGAAGGAACGTGTAGTGAAAAACAGCTTTTTGTCCTAAATTCATGACCATGCTCTTTTCAGACCATCCGCACTATCTAGCCAACTTCAAAGTGGCTGTTCTGCATTCGCTGCCGAGTGACTAAGGCCTGCTCTGCAAACCCGGGTCTCGCATAGAGAGCACTGATCTGGATGGTCAGAGGGCAGGGCTGTGGCCTCACTAGCTGACTTTATTTAGATTCTCGACTTTGAGACATACTTTCTTTCGAACTCCCCCAGTCATAAATATCTTCTGTTAAGTAAGTCTATTTGTGACATGTGATTTTTGTTGGTTGGTTATAAATTAAAGTTGAAAGCATCTCATTTCTGCCTTACCTGTTGTTCGTCCTTTACATGCTAGACTGGTATCAGAAATCCTTCTTTCAGTTTAATAAAAAAGAATCATTGAGGGGGAAAATGAAATTTTCCCCACCTTACCCTAACTTTTCAAGAATTTACAGGCTAAATAGATACTCATCATAACAAAATTAAGAAAAGCAAGTCAGTGAACCGCAACACTGGTCCCCTGGACCTTCCTGATCTTGTTCTGCCTCACATGTCTGCTTTTTGACTCAGTAAAGCATCTGGTCTCTTCCTAGAGTTGCAGTCCGGGCTGTCTTCATGGATTGCCTTGTGCTTGGATTTGAAACTGATTGTTCCTGTTGTCATTTTTCCCTCAGGCAGTGTGTGCAGATGTAGAAAAGAGTGAGCGAGTTGTTGAATCTTGTCAGGCAGAAGTGAACAAATTAAGAAGACAAATCACTCAGAGGAAAAATGAAAAGGAGCAAGAAAGAAGTGAGTTTTCCTATTATTTTCACCATTCGGTGTCAGGGAAATGTCTTTTTCAAACATCAAACCATAGGATGAGTCACGGGAATCCTTCTACAGTCTTCAAGCCCCCCGTGAGGCTGTTAGTGAAAGAGCATTCTTGTACTTCCAGAACAGAGGACTGTTTTTCATGGTACCCTTTCAAGTATCTTTTTTTTTTTTAAAAGACTTTTATTTATTTGACAGAGACACAGGGAGACAGGGAACACAAGCAGGGGTAGAGGGAGAGGGAGAAGCAAGCTCCTCGCTGAGCAGGGAGCCGGATACGGGACTCGATCCCTGGACCCTGGGATCATGACTTGAGCTGAAGGCCAACGCTTAACAACTGAGCCACACAGGTGCCCCGCCCCCTTCAAGTATTTTAAACTAGAAAAGAAAAGAAGATTAACTGTAGAAGCGCCTCCGTGGAAGCAAGTTAGAGTAAATCCCGAGAAGTGGTTGGTGCAGACGTGTCTGACTGGACTACTGTGATCTCTACCTCGGCTGGGATGTTTCTCACTAAGTTAACCCCCGGTGAACCTAGCGTATGGGGACCGCATCCTGTGTTCATCACATAGCCACATAAAGGAGCTACCTAATATTCTTATCACTTCATATTTGATTCATGGTCACGGTTACAACAAAGGCTTTAAATGTCTGGTTTTTGGTAGCTGTAGATGAGTGGATACAAATGAGCTAAGGAACCAGCTGGTTGAATGAGAAGGAGGCCCGGGAATCTATTGATTCCAGCATGAGAATAGACATGTTTACTGTAATACTACCAGATTTAACGTTTGTACATTAAATTTATAACCTTTCCTAATTTAAAAAGAATACTTGCAAACCAATTAAAATGTCATTTATATTTCTGGGTAGGTGATATCTGATTCATTTTTTTAATATTTTATTTATTTGACAGAGAGAGAGATCACAGGCAGAGAGGCAGGCAGAGAGAGGGGGGGAAGCAAGCTCTCCGCTGAGCAGAGAGCCCAATGCGGGGCTCGATCCCAGGACCCTGAGCTGAAGGTAGAGGCTTAATCCACCGAGCCACCCAGGTGCCCCTGATTCATTTTTAGTGTTATATTTTTTGAGAAACAATCAAATGCAGACAGGGATTGATGTATAAGAATGTTAATCACAACTTTATGATTCTAAAATCTGAGAAACAACCTACTGGAGGAGTTGAATAAATAGCAGTAGAATAGTTGAATAAATTATGACATATCTATATGGTGGAATATTGTCCCATTGAAGCGAATTTTTAATCACGTGGGATAATGCCTAGTATATAATCTTAAGTGAAAACAGTAGGATATAAAATGGCATAAACGTATGATCTCATCTGTGTTTATTTTTTTATTTAATTTTTAGTTATTTTTTATTTTATTTTTATAAAAATTTATAAATTTTTATATTTGTATTTACAATTTTATTTATAATTATAATTATATATTTTATATTTATTTTATTTATTTTTATTTTTTAGTATTTTTTTGAAAAGATTTTATTTATGTATTTGACAGAGATAACAAGTAGGCACACACACACACACACACACACAGCTGGGTAATAAAACTGGAATGTAGAAAAGGGGGGAGGGGCCGACATCTAAAGTTTCTATCTTTTAACCCCAAATCTTGTGCTCTTTTCCAAAAGTCTGATGGTGTTATCTGGGTGATAGAATCATGGGTGATTTTATTTTCCTTGTTTATACCAGTGTTTTTCAAGGCAAGGGACTCATAGACATGAGTCCAGATATGCTCTGGACTATTCCAGAACATGCCTGAAAATACGTTGTATCAGGAGACTGGCTGGCTCAGTTGGTGGAGAGTGCAGCTCTCGATCTCGGGGTTGTGAGTTTGAGGCCCACATTGAGTGTAGAGCTTATGTTTAAAAAAAAGAAACAAACAGGGGCGCCTGGGTGGCTCAGTGGGTTAGGGCCTCTGCCTTCGGCTCGGGTCATGATCTCAGGGTCCTGGGATCGAGCCCCAAGTCGGGCTCTCCGCTCAGCAGGGAGCCTGCTTCCCCTCTGTCTCTGCCTGCTGCTCTGCCTACTTGTGATCTCTCTCTGTGTCAAATAAATAAATAAAATCTTAAAAAAAAAAAAAAAAAGAAACAAACAAACAAAAAGGTGCTGTACTTATGGTCCAGAATCTGGAAAATTGGCCACTAACACAGGGCTTTTAAACTTTAAAGGAGAAAATGATGTTTAAAAAAAAAAAAAAAGAAAATGGTGTATGTGTGTGTTGTGTCCCATCGTTGTAAAGAAATAGGCTTTTGGGGCGCCTGTGTGCCTCAGTGGGTTAGGCCTCTGCCTTTGGCTCGGGTCATGATCTTGGGGTCCTGGGATTGAGTCCCGAATTGGGCTCTCTGCTCAGCGGGGAGCCTGCTTCCCTCTCTCTCTCTCTGCCTGCTGCTCTGCCTACTTGTGATCTCTCTCTGTCAAATAAATAAATAAAATCTTTAAAAAAGGGGGGGGCTTTTGAGGGGTACCTGGGTGGCTCAGTTCTTAAGCGTCTGCCTTCGGCTCAGGTCATGATCCCAGGGTCCCAGGATTGAGCCCTGCATTGGGCTCCCTGTTCAGCGGGAAGCCTGCTTCTCCCTCCCCACTCCCCCCTGCTTGTGTTCCCTCTCTCACTGTGTCTTTCTCTGTCAAATAAGTAGATAAAAATCTTAAAAAAAAAAAAAAAAGAAAGAAAAAGAAATATGGTTTTGTGATGCAAGACCTGTTAAAGAAGAAACTCACACTGAGATGAGTGCCAAGGGTGGTAAGGACTGTGTATTTCATCTTTCTGTCCCCACAGTCTGAGAGCAGGGTGAGCAGGAGGGGAGGGAAGTAGTGCAGGACCTGCAGCTACAACACCTGCTCTGCATATCAGGGGCCCCACTGCTAGCTCCTCCTTTAGTGAAGTCACTTCCCCTTTCTGAACTCTGGCTTCTTTGCCTAATAATTTGGAAGCAGTGATATTTGTGGTGATGACAGTAACACTTTTCTGAGTTTTCTGAGGCTTAAATCGATTGATGTATAGCAACATAATTATAAATTATGAAGTACTATGCAAGTTTAAGATAATTGTCAGTTTCACTTCTTTGTTGCCATTTTCCAGAACATTCAGGTTGACTGTTTAATGCACCGAGTGCCAAGCTGTGAAACTAGAGGAAGTGTTACAATTTTCTTTCTGTTTCCGTCCAGGATTGCAGCAGGCGATGATCCACAGACAGGTGCCATCCGAAAGTCTGGGGCCGGCATTCAGCCCTCGGATGCCCTATTCTGGGCTTGCTGCCGAAGGTAGAAGTCCGCTTGGAGATGCAGAGGCCTCTGATCCTCCTCCCCCTTATTCCGATTTTCACCCAAACAATCAAGAAAGTACTTTGAGCCACTCGCGCATGGAAACCAGTGTCTTTATGCCTCGACCTCAAGCCGTGGGTTCTTCCAGTTACGCCTCCACCAGTGCCGGACTGAAGTGTCCCGGAAGTGGCACAGACCTTCCTCCTTCCCAAAGAGCAGCTGCAGACAGCGCTGAGGAATCAGATGACAGTGATTACGAAAATCTGATTGACCCCACAGAACCCTCTAATAGTGAATGCTCCCATTCGCGGGATTCTCGACCCCTGACACATCCCGACGGGGGCTCCAGGAACACTCAGACCTCCCAGATATAGCTAAACAAAGAAACTCTCCACTTAGCACTGTTTTTCGTAATGGCTTATTGAGAGAGTTTTTTGAGGACTTAATCTGGGGGGAGAACTGCGTTCTCAGACCCCTGGCCACCCCACAGGAGGGTCCTCGAGCACAGAGCTGGTAGGGGCCTCACATCGCCGGTTCTCACCTGCAGACCCAGTGTGCAGGTTTCATGACAGAATCATTGAGATAATCAAATTGTCCTAATTCTGGTGCGATTCATGGATGTACTGGTAAATTTAGGCAAAGTGAAACTTATCAACATAGTTTCTGTTCTTTAAGATAAATTGGAAATTAGAGACTAAGCACAATTAGTCTATAAATATTCTATAAATCAAAAACTTACCTCTTGCACTATCATGCCTTGAAATTTACTTTTTCAAAGGGAAGCAAGTTTAGCAGCAGCCTTCAAAGAACCTTCTTCTATGATGAGCCAAATTCATCTTTGCCAGAAAGAAATTTTGATAATTCCAAGAAGCCTGATTGGAACAAATCAGATGTACCTTCTCTTGTCTGCATGACTTTGTGAGATCAAAAGAGAGGGCTTTGTTTCAACTTTTTTCTACTAGCCTGATATATATTGTCACTTAAAATGGTTGCCTTTAAAAAAAAAATGTAGAAATACTAATTACCAGTAAGTAATCATCCAAATAAGTATGTCATAAAATAAATTACTTATTTTTCTTTCGGGGAATTACAGTGACTGCTATGTTGCACTAGCCACGTTTATGGTCTCTGTTCTGGAGTCTTAAAAGATGAAGGACACACAGCAGTGGATACATCAGAAAGGAGTTATGCTCCAGACCTGAGTTTTATGATGAACAGATTCCAGACACAGTAGATTTAGCCAAGTTCATACATGAGGGATATAATTCATTTAGCTCTTTTGACAAATCCTAGTGTTAGTTTTCTTTGTGGAGGAAAAGACATTTAATAAACTGTTTGGGAATCTTGGTGAATAAAGATTCATTTTAAATCCAAATAACCATACTTATTTTTTTTAATTGCTATTTGGAGGATAGTTGCGGAATGTGTAGAGACTTTGTGTTGGGATGCACTTATATTTTTATTTAATTACTGCTTGTTTTCTAGTTTTGCCCAGAATGTGTGAAACCACTAAAGACATTCGTGAGCACGTTAGGCTCCTGGTTTGGAAATGACGAGACTGATGAGGTCAGCCCATGAAGTTAATGCTTTGGGACATAACTGCCTTTCCTTTGAGCTAGCTAAAACCTAGGAGAATAAGGAAGGTGTCCAAGAGACTTCAAATCCAGGTTCTGAAAAAAAGTTTCATTTTGTTGGAGAGAAGTTTACTCCCTGAGCTTCAGTTCCAATATGAAATGACCCAGTGTAGACTGAAACATGAAATACTAAAACTGCCGTTCTTCAGAGAACCACGCTGTGGGGTCTGTGTTTTCCTGCTCTCATGGTTTTGTTGGCCTTACACCACTGCCATTGGATTTGAAACGTTGCAGACCACTTTATCTGCAAACGTGTTCCGGTTTTTATTAGCTCCCTTCTAGCGGCTTCAGCGCCAGTGTGAATTTATTTTATTTTATTTTATTTTTTTGTTTTAAGTGCCATTGCCATCTTCTCTGTTCAGATTTTGACATTCAGGAAAATATCTTTATTTTTATGCCATACTGAAACCTACAATGTATAGCTGACAAAGCAGTTCAATGTGACAATAAAAACTTATTTAATCATGGTACCGTTGTCTTCCTGCCTCGGTGTTCTCGTTCAGGCTGCTCTCAGGGGACTTAATACAGTTGTAAAGGTCAGAAAACTCATCTGCACGCAGAGTTTTGGTAAGGCTGCTTTCGGGGGGAGATCCAGGAACACAATTTACTAAAATGTTTCTGTTGATTTCAAGGAGCGTGTGTTGAGTGTCAAGAGGAGCACCAGTCGAGTACAACACTGAGTTTAGGAAGTCCCCCAAAGGCACCTTTCGAGGAAGAGCTGGTCTTGTTTAAAGAGACCCCTCAGACTGAGTCAGCGTAACCATCTGGAGCTTATAGAACTTGGTGCTGTTAGAGTGTCTGAGGGGTGACAGAACCGCCTTGGGAGGACGTCATGTTGGCTAACAAGTGCCTTCTGGATTCCGTGGGAGCCGTTCCCGGTGAGTGAGGCGTCTTCCAAAATCTAGGCGATAGTCTGTTTTCAGGGGGATTTTAAAATGTGGGATTCTAGAGGCGCCTGGGTGGCTCAGTGGGTTAAAGCCTCTGCCTTCGGCTCAGGTCATGATCCCGGGGTCCTGGGACCGAGCCCCACATCGGGCTCTCTGCTCAGCGGGGAGCCTGCTTCCCCCTCTCTCTCTGCCTGCCTCTCTGCCTACTTGTGATCTCTGTCTGTCCAATAAATAAATAAAATCTTAAAAAAAAAAAAAGTGGGATTCTACTCTGTCTCCTCCAGCTATTGAGAGAAAAGAAGACTGGATTCTTTTACTTAAAAGTCTGGAGATACTTTTTTTTTTTTTTTTTTAAGATTTTATTTATTTATTTCACAGAGAGAGGTCACAAGTAGGCAGAGAGGCAGGCAGAGAGAGAGAGGGAAGCAGGCTCCCCGCCCAGCAGAGAACCCGATGCGGGACTCCATCCCAGGACCCCGAGATCATGACCCGAGCCAAAGGCAGAGGCTTAACCCACTGAGCCACCCCGGTGCCCCAGAAGTCTGAAGATACTTAATTACGTGTTGTAATTGGCTTTCCTGGAGAAGAAAACATAAATATGTTTCTGAAGAAAACATAAAAACAGAAATCTCCTCCCCAAACATTCAGACCCTAAGGATACAGGTTTTAAAATTCCAGACCAAGGGGAGCAGTGACAATAACTGCTTTAGTAAAAAGATTTCAGCGTAGTGTCTTGTGAGTCGGCTCTTAAGGAGGTGGAACCCGGGGAATATAAAATAAAAATACAATAGAAAGAAAGAATGGTTATTAGCTGTGTTCTGGGTCTGCTCTGCCTTGAGCGTCCGGCCCTGAGCGTCCGTTTCATTTCAGTTACTAAAAGATCGTCCTTCTACAAGGTTCTGCATCCTCCTTTCCACAGTAAACCGTAATTCTGCCAGATGGGGAGACTGAAAGGGAAATCGCTTCTACAAGGGTGGTGCTAATAAGTAATGGAAAATATTTACTTTCCAACTTGATGGCAAACAGATTTGGAAGAGTTCTGGGATTTCGCTTAAATTGCCTTCCTTTTTACAGTGACTTTTGTGATGTCCTGAATAAAGCAGGAGAGTCTGGACCTGGGGCACATCCAAATTGGGTTACTCTGGAGTTACTCTGACCCCTGGGGAGGGAGAAAGGGGCACCCCCTCTCTAGCAGTGAGGCCTCAGAACATCAACAGGGAGATGTGTCCACGAATGCCAGGTGCCACACACGGTCCAGAATGTACACCAAGAAGTGGCTTTCTGTGTGTGCTCAGATTTAGCCAAAGGATGTTCACCGTAGCCTTTGCCTTAACAGCAAAAAACTGGGAGTTAATCCTCCTGATAGTGGGATGGTTAGATGCGGTACATGGACAGAAATAGTCTGCAGCCATGGGGCGCCTGGGAGGCTCAGTGGGTGAAGCCTCTGCCTTCGGCTCAGGTCATGATCTCAGGCTCCTGCGATCGAGCCCTACATCGGGTTCTCTGCTCAGCAGAGAGCCTGCTTCCCCTTTTCTCTCTGCCTGCCTACTGTGATCTCTCTCTCTCTCTGTCAAATAAACAAATAAAATCTTTAAAAAAAAAAATAGCAGCCAATAAAAATACTGAGGTGGGAATCAAAAAGATACCTTGCCGTGGAAAGATGGGTTTTAGGTACATGAAGAAAGCCAGGTTTCCAAGTAGTATGTAAGTCATGGTCTGATTCTTATGGGAGAGAGATAGGTAAACTGCTCTTGATAGAAAACAACGTAGAAGGTTCTTCACCCAAGTATCAACAGTGTTGTCTCGAGGTCAGGGCAAAGCAGGCAATTTTTTCCCCCACCCTTGTTTGTATTTTCCAGTGTTTCTGCGATAAGTATTTGTATGACGAGAGACTTAGAAGTGGTGGGTTGCTGGTTACACGATTTATTTCATGCATAGCACCCAAGAGGTGATCCTGTAAACGCTCTCGGTCCCTGGGTCTCTTGGCCACCGCACTGCAGTGTTTTAGACTCTCTGGCAATGTCGCCGGCCTCGTGGGTGCTGCTAACTTCTCTGCATTCAACTTTTATCTCATTTCCAGATGAAATCACATACTTACATTTTGTTTTGCATTGGCACAGACTTTTTCCCCTAGTACTACTAGAGTCAATTCTACTTTCCTTTCTTTGGAATCCATTTCCTAAATTTCCAAGAGGCACATAAGAAAGGCCTTCTGAGGTTGGGAGTGATTCAAAACTGAAGCAATTATTTATATTTCTCTAAGGCAACTGTGCTTCCCACAAAATTGATTTTGGGGTGTTAAACTGTTAGAGTGATTTCCTTCATCTTTTTTTTTTTTTTAAGAGTTTTTATTTATTTATTTGACAGATCACAAGTAGGCAGAGAGGCATGCGGGGTGGTGGGGGGGAGAAGCAGGCTCCCCGCTGAGCAGAGAGCCCCATTCGGGGCTCGATCCCAGGACCCTGAGATCATGACCCAAGCTGAAGGCAGAGGCCTAACCCACTGAGCCACCCAGGCGCCCCAAGTTTGGACTTTCTAAGCTGAATCCAGCCAAGTCTTTGGGCCCAACTTCCAGTACACAAAAACACACAGGGGTGAAGTAAACAGTGTCATCAGGAGACAGACAAACCCAGAACATGGGACACTATGGCATAACTGGTCTAATTCTTCAAAAAGTGTCAGAAAAAGGTGGAGGGACCAATCTGACTAAATGAGTCTCGAAACACAACAACCAGGATTGGCTGTGACTTTGAAAACAAACAAACAAATAAAACTATACGTTTGGGGAAATTTGAGTAGGGACTGGGTTAGGTATTAGGAAATTGTGAGTTTTCTCAAGCACAATAATGATACGATGGTTATGAGAGGATCTCCTGACTTTTAGGAATTACAGGCTGTCTGTTCTGGGGTGAAAAGTCATGGTGTCTGCAGTGGTACACGCAGACGGCTCAAAAACCATGGATCCAGAGAAAGACAACACAGCAGAGGTCAGCACGTGTGGCAGCCAGATAACCATATGTACACAAGTGCTCGCCGTACGCCTACACTTCCGTATGTTCGAAAACGTACAGAATAAAGAATGGGAAAAAATAAAAACACAGATGATGACAATTCCTACTGTACTATTCCACAGGCAGGATGATAGTAAAAATATGCAGTAATGGGGAATATAAATCAACACAGAAATAATAAAGCTAATATATTTTCTCGTATTTTTTTGAAATACACCTAAGATATATAGACATTACATATAGAAAGAGATAGAAAAATGAAGGGGTATATACTGTAACATAAGCTGTTCATTACATTATTCTAATCATTTCCAAGTCACTTATTGAAGTTCAGAAATTGTGGGTGTGATCTTTTTTTCAGTACAGCTGTTGCTGGCTAAATGGCGCCCCTGTCTGGGCCACAGTCTGACTTAGGGATCGCATCAAACTTTTCCAGTGGCTTTCTCAGGAAATCAGTAGCATGGAGAGACACAGAGGCTCGGGAAGTAGAGAATCGCTTTTATCATCCACAGTTGTGCTTTGAACCCTGGACTTCCGGTTTCTACTAAACCCACAGCATCTGCATTTGGAATTTTTCTAGCCTTTATCGCAGTGACATTTTTGTACAGCCAATTTCTATTATCACCTATTTTACAAATATTTTGTTAGACTGTCAGATAAGTTGGTTCAATTTTATTAATTTTTGTTCGCTGAAAATCCACAAAGCTTTGCAAACGTCAGTTGGTCAATTTCAGAATTAAATCCATTAAAATGCAGCAAAGCTTCCTACGCTCATTTATTTATTTATTTTAAAGATTTTTATTTATTTGAGAGAGAGAGAGAAAGTGAGGGAGAGAATGAGCAGGAGGAGCAGAGGGGGAGGGAGAGAGCATCTCAAGGTGATTCTGTGCTGAGGGCAGAGCCTGACTCAGGGCTCGATCTTGTGACCCTGAGATCATGACCTGAGCCCAAGGCAGAAGTGAGATGCTTAACTGACTGCACCACCCAGGCACCTTTATGCTCTTTTTTTTTTTTAAGATTTTATTTATTTATTTATTTGACAGAAAGAGACACAGCGAGAGAGGGAACACAAGCAGGGAGAATGGGAGAGGGAGAAGCATCCCGCCAAGCAGAAAGCCTGATGCAGGCTCGATCCCAGGACCCTGAGATCCCAGGACCTGAGCCGAAGGCAGATACTTAATGACTGAGCCACCCAGGCGCCCCTATGCTCATTTATTTTTATTGTAAAATAGCAAATAGGTTCTCGTGTAATTTGTCAGACAATTTAATAGTTTTTTTCCCTAGGAACTGCCACTTTGTTGTTTTCAAAGACAGCATATTTCTTTGTTTTTCTAATACCTTCTGTTCCTTTTTCATGTTTTCCTTTACCAGTTTTCTATGCTCACCCTCTACTTATCAGCTTCAATAATCAAAACATTTCTTTCTTGTACAACTCAACAAAGTACTCAAAGTCCTGACATCTCTGAAAATTATTTCCTAAAACTACAACTCTTTGTTTTCATTTTTCCAAATGCCAACTGCTCCTACACTGTAATTTCCATTAAAGATAAAATTGAAGACTCAATTCAATTTCCAGACTCTTCCTGTAGCTTGAGTACCTCGGACTGCCCACGGATCCAAATAGTCTTCTGATTTTTAATTTATAGGTTCTCAGCTCCTAAGATACACTGTTTAATTTTCTTGGATAGTTATTTGGTGTGAGTGTAAATACAGTGCTTCTTAAGGAAAAGACTTAGTGATTTAGGTGATTTACATATTTTATTGTATGATTCATAGATAATTGAACATATCCACAAGGTATCAAACATCCAGAAAATATTCTAAACTTTGGCCCAAATTTTAGATTTCCTTAATGCTTTACACGAGCACTATCTACACAAAATCAATAATGTTTACTTGTAAATTCTTCCAGTGGAATCATTTTTATTGAGTAGCAACAATAAAGCTCACTGTACTACTTCAAATATTGTTCATTGAAGACGAGAATCATTAAATGGCTTTAAAATCTTAAAATCTCTCTTTTGAGTAGATTATCAATAAATTTCTATGTATAACAGATGAAAGTTCATCAAAAGTGATTAAAATCTGAGGTGCCTGGGTGGCTCAATCAGTTAAGAGTCTGCCTTTGGCTCAGGTCATGATCCTGGGGTCCTGGGATGGAGCCCCAAGTAGGGTCCGGCTCCCTGCTCAGTGGGGAGTCTGCTTCTCCCTCTCCTTCTGCCTCTCCCCCTTGCTCGTGTGTGTGAGCATGAGCTCTCTCTCTCTCTCTAAAATAAACAAAATAAGTCTTTAAAAAAATATTTAAAATTTCATGGCCTTGATTTATACATTTCCAAAAAGAGGTCTTCTTATTTTGGTTGATTTGTTTTTTTTTTTGTTTGTTTGTTTGTTTTTTAAAAGATTTTATTTATTTAATTGACAGAGAGAGAGATATCACAAGTAGGCAGAGAGGCAGGCAGAGATAGAGGGGAGGAAGCAGGCTCCCTGCCGAGCAGAGAGCCCGATGTGGGACTCGATCCCAGGACCCTGAGATCATGACCTGAGCTGAAGGCAGAGGCTTTAACCCACTGAGCCACCCAGGCGCCCAGGTTGATTTGTTTTGAATAAGTTTCACTTTTCTTTTTTTTTTAAAGATTTTATTTGTCAGAAAGAGAGTGCACACAAGCAGGGGGAGCAGCAGGCTCCCAGCTGAGCTGGGAGCCCGATGCAGGACTCAATCCCAGGACCCTGGGAACATGACCTGAGCTGAAGGCAGATGCCCAACTGACTGAACCACCCAGAGTCCCTAAGTTTCACTTGTTTACTACTTAAATAACTGCTTTATTTAGATATAATTCATAAACCATAAAATTCACCCTTTTAAATGATACAATTCAGTAGTTACTAGTATATTCACAGAAATATGCCCCCACCACCACTATCTAATTTTGGAATATTTCCATCATTCCCAAAAAGAAACCCCATCTCCCTTCCCCTGTGCACTCTGGTCCTCGGACACCACTGATCTACTTTCTTTTTTTTTTTTTTTTAAAGATTTTATTTATTTATTTGTCAGAGAGAGTGAGCACAGGCAGACAGAGTGGCAGGCAGAGGCAGAGGGAGAAGCAGGCTCCCTGCTGAGCAAGGAGCCCGATGTGGGACTCGATTCCAGTACCCTGGGATCATCACCTGAGCCCAAGGCAGCTGCTTAACCAACTGAGCCACCCAGGTGTCCCTGATCTACTTTCTGACACTAGGGATTTGCCTGTTCTGAACATTTCATGTAAATGGAATTATACAATATGTGGCCTTTTGTGTCTGGCTTCTTTCTCTTAGTATAATGCTTTTAAGATCTCTGTAGGTTGTGGCACGTATCCATACTTCATTCCTTTTATGGCCAAAAATATTACTTTGTATAGATATACCACATTTTGTTTATCTGTTCATCAGCTGGTGAACATTAGATTGCTTCCACTTTTTGGTGATTATGAGTAATGCTTTCCATGAGTTTCCGCATAATAGGTAAGCTCTCATGCTTAAGAGGGGGAGTCTATTTCTCTGCTCCTTGAATCTGAGCTGACCTTGTGATTTGGTAATAAATCGGGCAATAGAATGTATCAGGGACCTCCGTGTCTCTGCCGTCCCTCTTCACCCCTTCCACCACCGTGAGAACAAACCTAGGAGGGTCTGCTGGACCGTAAAAGACATTATGGAGAAGAGCCCAGTTGTCCCAACCGAAACCATCCTAGACTATGTCTGCAGCCACCTGATCCCCAAACACAGGAGATCACCCAGCCAAGATAACAGATCTGTCTGCAGGTAAGTGAGGGAGCTGAGCCAAGCCAGAAGACCTGCCCAGCCAACCCGAGCCTAAATTCCCAACCTGTGGAACTGGGAGTAAGAGAAAAGGTTACTGTTAGAAGGTTCTGCCTTTCAGGACTGATTTGTTAGGCAGCAATAGCTAGCTGATGCAGGTAGGAGAAAGCCTAGGTGTGCATGCTGCACATTTACCAAGGATGAGGCAATCACAGTGCCGTTCAGCCTGTCCGCACCAAGCTGCCCTCATCCTGGATCTGTGGACCAAAGAGGCAAAAGTGGCTCCAAATGGAACAACCCAGCTGACATCCGATCACCAAGGAAAGGCCCAAGGCCGGGCTCCCCAGGACCCCTCTGTCAGCACAGAGGGTGACTGCTGCACAGTGGAATGAACCCTGACCTTTATGTGATTGAAGAAACCCGTCCTGACGATGCTGGGACCTTGAGCAAAACACCTCACCCACCTGGATCTCAGTTCCCTGCTCTGAGAGAGTAAGGCTGACGAAGGGTGAAATTCGAGTCTTGAGGGAAGTGTGTAGAGTCAGAGGGGGCTGGAGCCGGGTCACCTGGTGGCCATAGCCTGGAGGGAGGGCCGGTGGTGCTCCTGCTCCTGACATCTTTGGAGATGTCCCCGCTCCTGCCCAGCCTGGTCCAGGCCGTTCGGCTCATCTCCGATAGCGTGTGCTCCTCAGAATCCTCCTGGTGAATCCTGTTTTCTTGCCAACTTTAGAAATAGTTTTTTTTCCTTGCAACTATAAAGCCCTTGCTGACACACAACTCTCAAGAGTGGCTGGTCTAGAACTCCAGAGAGCAGCCAACACAGTCTCTTGGTTAATCATCGGTAGGGATGTAAGGGATTCGTCCGTGAAAAACTGGGTCTGGGGCAGGTGTGCAGAGAGAAGCTTTGGGAGAGTCTACAGAGAGGCAGCATGGTTCAGGACAGTCCACAGCAGAACGCGGAGAGACTCCACTGGGTCGGGCATTATTCTAGGCTCCCAGGGGATGCCCAGATGGGACAATAACAGTGAAATAAGCGAGAATACAACGTGATACGTGAAACAAGCAATGCATCTTCAAAGTATGGGACTAGCACAAAGGAGGGCCAGGGAAGGCTTTTGGGAGGGAGGGACATCTAGTCAGAAAGGTGGGAGAGAAGACTGGTCAGGCCCACGAGAGGAGGTGGATGGCAGGTGCAAAGACTGGGACACAGGAGGCAGTTTGATGTGCTCAGTGGGTAACCAGTACTTTTTTTTTTTTAATTAACAAATTTTATTTTTTTAGAGCAGTTTTAGGTTAACAGCAAAACTGAGCTAAAAGTAGAGTTCCCTACTCCTACACATGCAGAAGCTCCCGGACTGCCAACGTCCCTCACCAGGGAGGTCACTACACTGACATGGCGTCGTCAGCCAAAGGCCATAGCTTATACTAGGGCTCCCTCTCGGTGTTACATAGTCTCTGGGTTTTGACAAATGTATGATGACATGTATCTTCCACTACAGTATCAGATAGAATGATTTCACTGCCCTAAAAATCCTTCGTGTTCTGCCTGTTCATCCCACCCCTCAAGCCCCTGGGAACTACTGATCTTTCTACTGTCTCCATAGTTCTTGCCTTTTCCAGAATATCACAGGGTTGGAATCATACAGTACGTAGCCTTTTCGGATTGGCTTCTTTCACTCAGTCATAGGCATCTAAGATTCCTCTCTGTCTTTTCATGGCTGGGTAGCTCATTTCTTTTTAGCCCTGAGTCATGTTCCACTGTCTGAATGGACCACCGTTCATTTACCCACGGTGATGGGTGGTTTGTGACTGAGTGTGCGAGGGATAATACTGTGGTGGGCAAGGCCCACTGTTGCTAGAATGTGGAGGCCTTCCCCATAGTACATGGGAGCCAGTCCTCGTGGAGTAGTTAGAAGGAGCCGACAAAGGGATGTTCAGCCTGAGGGAGTAATGTGAGGACTGGGTCCTCACGTTGGTCCACACCCCATAGCTTGGACCACACATGGGCCAAGCTATGGGGTGTGGGTTCCATCTCAGCTCTGCGGCGTTCTGAGCCTCCGTTTACTTATCCTTTAACTGGGCTGATGCTAATATCCAGCCCGGCCTACATCACAGGGTTGCTCTGAGACTAACCACAGAGCATCCAAGAAAGAGGTGTGTGAGCTGTCACGGAAGGTGCCCAGCGGGGATTCTTACCCCAGTAAAGTCCTCTCCCTCCTCCTCCTCCTCCTCTCCTCTCTTCTGCTTATGTAGATGAATGCTGTGCTAGCTTAAGTTCCTTCTGGTCAAAACCCTGAGCAGGTGGGAGAGATGGAATGTTCTCCAGTCACCTGGGGAGAACCACTAGGGCCCCAGTCACCACGCCTCCCCCTTATTTTTTGCCTTGACTACACTGGGCTTTGGGTAATAGAAACGGTCTTGAAACCATGGATTGGTTTCGTCCAGCCCTGATGAAAAGTTCATCTGCACTGACCACTACAGTTGCCACCAGCCCCATGTGGCTACTGAACTCTTAAAATATGGACTAGCACGGGACGCCTGGGTGGCTCAGTTGGTTAAGCGGCTGCCTTCGGCTCGGGTCATGATCCCAGCGTCCTGGGATCGAGTCCCACATCGGGCTCCTTGCTCAGCAGGGAGCCTGCTTCTCCCTCTGCCTCTGCCTGCCTCTCTGTCTGCCTGCGTTCACTCTCTCTGACAAATAAATAAATAAAATCTTTAAAAAAAAAAAAATATGGACTAGCACAACTGAAGAATCAAGTTTTTACTTTTATTCACTTAAAAAAAAAACAGATTTACTTATTTAAGTAATCTCTACATCCAAGGTGGGGCTTGAACTCACAACCCTGAGATTGAGATCTGAGCCAACATCAAGAGTTGGATGCCTAACCGATGCCTAACCACCCAGGCACCCCTACTTTAATTCATTTGTAACTAATTGGAATCTAGATTTAAAGGGCCACATGCCACATGGCCAGTGGCTACCACGCTGGGCAGCACAGGATGCTAACTGCTGATGGCACAAAGAGGGAACTGAGGCAAGGGTAGCTTGTGATGGGCGGCAGGTCACCAAGCCAGAGAAAGATCCAGAGCCCAGGCCACCTGCCTCCTTTCAGCAGCTTCCTCTCCAGACCATCCCAGACTCAGAAAGTTAGCCCAATAGAGATCATCTCGGCCACATTTGTCCCAGATTGAAGTAAACAAGGAACAGGCTGGAGCATTGGTTCTGGAGCCCCCACGGGGTTTGGCACCCCACTCAGGAAGCTTGGCTGTCCTCAGCTCAGCCTGCGATGCCCTTTGTGGTGTCCTGGCGCACAGAGGCAGGCAGGCCAGAGCCGGCAGGGGTCAGGGGACCTTGCCTGAGCAGCTGCAGTCTCGGCGACCCACTCCTGACCAGCACGCCCCCTTTCCCCTGACCCAGCTTGCACCGGAAGAACTGGCTCAAGGTGGAGGTCAGCCACTTCTCTGCAGCTCACGCGCGCATGCCACCTGCTCATTCCCCAGGCCTGCCCACTCAGAGGTACGCAGGTGCAGAATCAAATTAATCCCTATTCTTTATCCGGAGGCTGGCACGCACATGTCCACCCACCCGGGGAGAGCGGGCACAGAGTTGGGAGTAAGGCTGAGTGACATCCAAGCCCTCAGGAGAAGGGGGATGGCGGGAGAGCTCGCTGGCACCTTCCTCTGGCCATCTGTCCCCACCAAATCCTGTGTGAATGCACATCACTGCAACCAGTGCTGGGAACTCGTGCTCCGGGCACCTGGAGACCTGGTGAGACCAATTGTCCGCCCCGTTTCCTTAGCTGGAAGATGTGGCATCTTCTCTCCCTTCCTTCCTCTCTCTTTTTCTATCCCCCACCCCCACCCTCTTTCCCCGACCCTTCCCTTTTGTTGGAGTACATTTTTACGGAAGTGTAACGTAGATACAGAAAAGGACACAAATTATAAACATACGGCTTGTTCAATTTTTACAAACCAAACATACCTGTGAAACCAGCACAAAGAGCAGGAAATACACTTACTGTGGTGATCATTTTACAATCCACATAGTGAACCATCATGTTGTACACCTGATTCTAATGTTATATGTCAATTACACCTCAATTGAAAAGAAAAATAGAACATACCTGTGCCTTAGGATGCCCCCTGAGGGGTCTCAATCATTCCTCCTCCTTCCTGACCTCTCTCGTTGTTGTGGACTGACTGCTTGGGTCCTCCCCAGATACCTGTGTTGACACTCTAATCCCCAACGGGATGGTATGTGGAGGCGGTGCCTTTAGGAGGTGAGTAGGGTTAGATGAGGTCATGAGGGTGGGGCTCTCATGTTGGGATCAGGGACTTTTTTTTTTCTTTCTGAGTTTGTGGATACTTTTTTTTTTTATGTTCAGTGAGGCCACATACAGTAAGTCATTAGTTTTTGATGTAGTGTTGAATGGTTCCTTAGTTGTGTATAACACCCAGTGCTCATCACAACAGGTGCCCTCCTTAATACCCAACATGCGGTTTCCTATCCCACTGCCCCACGGATCAGGGACTTTTATTTTTTTTTTTAAGATTTATTTATTTGACAGACAGAGGTCACAAGTAGGCAGAGAGGCAGGCAGAGACAGAGAGAGAGAGAGAGGGAAGCAGGCTCCCCGCTGAGCAGAGAGCCCAATGCTGGGCTCGATCCCAGGACCCCGGGACCATGACCTGAGCCGAAGGCAGAGGCTTTAACCCACTGAGCCACCCAGGCGCCCCGGACCAGGGACTTTTTGAGAGGAGCTGGGGGAAGAGCTTGCAAACCAGGAACAGGAGCCTCCCCAGGACCCAGCCGCTCCAGCGCGTGATCTCCGGCTTCAGACCTTCGGAACCGTGAGCGATACATTTCTGTACATTTCTGGACATTTCTGGCATTTGCAGGCACTCGGTCTGCGGTACTGTTACAGCAGCCCAAGCGAAGACATTTGCCATCCGTGAGCTTAGTCTGTTCGTAAACTTGTCTGCTTCCTCCACTCGCCGTTAGGTTTGTGGGGTTCATCGGTGTGGCTGAGTACAGCAACTGTCCGACCGCGGGTGGACATCGGAGGCTTTTTGGGGATGGGGGCGCCAATAATGCCGTTGGAACCTTCTTATCCTGTGTTTTGGTAGACCTGTGTCCGCGTTTGTTTGGGGTCCATATTTCAGGGTGCATTGCGGGTCATGGGGCAGGTAACTGGTTGGTTTTAGGAGACATGACCAGCAGTTTCACAGGGCTGTCGCCTCAGCATTGTCCCAACAGCCAGGTGGGAGGGCCCCCGGAGCTCCGTGCCTGCCTGCCCTTGGTAACGTCAGCTTTAAACATTTTAGCCATGACTGTTAGTGGGAGCGCCCACCATTGTGGTTTGAAGTCGTGCTTGCCTGGAAACTTCGAAGGGGGAGCAGCTTTCTGTGTGTTTTCTGATCATCCAGTAACTTCTTTTTTTAAAAGATTTTTTTATTTATTAGAGGGAGAAAGAGAGTGTGAGCACATGAGTGGGCGAGGGGCAGGGCAGAGGGAGAAGCGGATGCCCAGCCGAGCAGGGAGTCCAACGTGGGACTCAATCCCAGTACACCAAGATTATGAGCTGAAGGCAGATGCTTAACTGACTGAACCACCCAGTGTCCCTATTCAGTAACTTCTGTAAAATTCCTCTTTGAGCTCATTTTCCTGTTGTGTGGTCTTTTTATTGTTGATTTGTAAGAGTTCTTACATATTCCAGACATGGTTTTCAAATATGTATATGTGTACATATTGTATGTGCAGGTGTGTTGTGTGTATGTGTGTACATATGCACATAGATAACCAAATATCTTCTCAGTGACTTACCTTTTTACTTTGCTGCACAGAAACTTTACATTTTAATCTAACCCAATTTACCAGCTGTTTTCCTTTAGTGGTTAAGTGTTTTCACAGATTATTTAAGAAATCTCGGGGCGCCTGGCTGGGTCAATTGGTAGAACGTGCGACTTGTGATCTCAGGATTGTGAGTTTGAGCCTCATGTAGGTTGTAGAGATTATGTAAAAATAAAATCTTTTTTTTTTTAAAGATTTTATTTATTGGGGTGCCTGGGTAACTCAATGGGTTAAGCCTCTGCCTTCAGCTCAAGTCATGATCTCAGAGTACTGGGATTGAGCCCCGCATCAGGCTCTCCGCTCAACGGGGACCCTGCTTCCCCCTCTCCCTCTTCCTGCCTCTCTGCCTACTTTTGATCTCTCTCTCTCTATCTAATAAATAAATAAAATCTTTGAAAAAAAGGATTTTATTTATTTATTTGACAGAGACACAGCGAGAGAGGGAACACAAGCAGGGGGAGTGGGAGAGGGAGAAGCAGGCGTCCCACCGGGCAGTTTGCCCAATGTGGGGCTCCGCCCCAGGACCCTGGGATCACGACGCAAGCCGAAGGCAGATGCTTAACGACTGAGCCACCCAGGTCCCCCTTAACAATAAAATCTTTAAAAACAAAAAAATCCTTACCTATTCCAAAGTTATGAAAATTTTCTGAGTTTTTTTCCTAGAAGCTTTATTGTTTTACTTTTCATATTTTTATTTTTGCATATTGTATGAAGTAAGGGCACAATTTTTGTATGTTATGTGACCTGAGGGTCAAAATTTATTTTTTCCCAGGGTGCCTGGGTGGCTCAGTGGGTTAAGCCTCTGCCTTCGGCTCAGGTCATGATCTCAGGGTCCTGGGATCGAGCCCCACATCGGGCTCTCTGCTCAGCAGGGAGCCTGCTTCCCCCTCTCTCTGCCTGCCTCTCTGCCTACTTGTCATCCCTCTCTCTCAAATAAATAAATAAAAAATTAAAAAAAAAATAAATTAATGATCTCAGGGTCCTGGGATCGAGCCCCCGTGTTGGGCTCTCTGCTCAGCAGGGAGCCTGCTTCCCTTCCTCTCTCTCTGGCTGCCTCTCTGCCTACTTGTGCTTTCTCTCTCTCAAATAAATAAATCTTTTAAAAAAATTATTTTTTCACTTTGAATATCCAGCGGGCTCAGCACCAGTAATTAAAGATAACCCTTTCCCCATAGCACCCCGCTGTCGCATCTGTTGAATCAAGTGCAGGTTTCTTTTCCTTTTCTTTCTTCTTCTTTTTTTTAATTAATTTATTTTTTAAGAGAGAGAGAGAGTGAGTGTGAAGGGTGAGGCAGAGGGAGAAGAAGAGAGAGAGAGAGAGAGTCTCCAGCAGACACCCCACCAAGCACAGAGCCCAACTTGGGGCTTGATCCCACAACTCCTGAACCAAAATCAAGAGCCGGATGCTCAAACAACTGAGCCCCCCAGGCTCCCCCAATGCAAGTTTGTGTCTAATCTCTCTGTTGTCCTTGTGGGCTTTTTATCACAGTGTCCGTTTATGACCGCTGTTGATGTCTGGAAGTGGAAAATCCTGGAGTTCTGTTCATCTTCATTATTCCTGGCTCTTCGCGTTTGCATGTAAACTCGAGGATCGACTTGTCCGCTTCCACGTGCTCCCCGTAGTCTTGCTGGGATTTTGATCGCATCGAATGTACAGATTGATTGGGAATATTGGCGTCTTTATAATAGTAAGCCCACAAACCAGATATATCTACACATTTATTTATGTCTTTATTAATTTCTTGCAATACTGACTGTAGGCGTCTTGTAAATCTTTATTTGCAAAACTGAAATTAGTTTTATTCTAAGACATTTGTGGTGTGTGAGCATGTCTGAGTGGGTTCAAACATGCACACATAATAGAAACAGTAATATTTACAATTTTCATTTCTACTTGTTTGTTACCAGTATGGTGAAATACAGTTGATTTTTATTGACATTGACCTTGTATTCAGCAACCTTGCTAAATTATTCCAAGAGTTTATCTACAGACTTCTTGATTTTCTATAATACCACCGTGTTTCCAAGAATAATGACAGTCTCACTCCTTCAGTTCCATTCTTTATACATTTTACTTCTTTTCACCTTTTTTGCTCTTGTTGGATGACATCTGTATAGTGTTGAATAAAAGTGGTAGGGTATACCCATGTCTCATTCCCGATCCCAGGGGAAAGCCTTCAATAACTTAACACTCAGTAAGATGTTTATGATGGGCTTTTTGCAGATATTCTATTGGATAGAGGAAGCTTTCTTAGCTGTCTATGATCTTCTGAGTCTTCTGAGAGTTTTGTTACTATGAATGATGATTGACTTTATCAAATGCGTGGGACTCTTCCCCATATTTGGTTAAATAGACTACACTGATTGATTTTTAAATGTGAAAATAATCTTTGATTTGTAAATTTCGATGGGGTATTATGCTTTCCATTTATCCTGGGCTTTAGTTAATATTTTGCTGAGAGATTTTGCATTATTATTCACGAAAGACCTCCACTTGTCATTTTCTTGTAGTGTCTTTATCAAGTTTTGAAATCAAGGTTGCATTGGCTTTACAAAATCAGCTGGGCACTGTCCCATCTGTTTTGATTTTCTGAAAGAGCTTATGTAATATTGGAGTTATTTCTTCCTGAATTGTTTTGAAAGAATTCTCTGGTGAAGCTATATGTACCCTGAATGTTTGTGTGTCTTGTGTTCAAAGTTTTTATTTCAAAATTCAATTTATTCAGTAGATATGGGACTATTCACATTTTATATTTCTTGTGTCAGTTTTGGTAAATTACTTTTTTTTTTAAAGATCTTATTTACTTATTTGACAGACAGAGATTGCAAGTAGGCAGAGAGGCAGGAAGAGAGAGAGGGGGAAGCAGATTCCCTGCTGAGCAGAGAGCCTGATGTGAGGCTCGATCCCAGGACCCTGGGATCATGACCTAAGCCGAAGGCAGAGGCTTTAACCCCCTGAGCCACCCAGGCGTCCTTGTAAATTACTTTTTCAAGCAATCTGTCCATTTCACTTAACTTTTAAATTACTGACATAAAGTTGTTTATGATATCATTACACAATTTTTGTGACTTTATATATAATTTCATACTAATAGAGTTGCAAGTATAGTACAGATAACCTCTGTGTGTTCTTTACCCAGAGTTCAAAAATTGTTTACATTTTGTCCCATTTGCTGCCCTTTTTTTTCCCTGAATCTTTGAGAGCAAGTTGGGGATATCCTGCTACATTTATCCTTAAATATTTCAGTGGACATTGACTTCCTTAGGACAAGGCTCTCACTGTGTTTTTTGGTTGTTTTTTTTTTTTTTAAAGATTTTATTTATTTATTTATTTGACAGATAGAGATCACAAGTAGGCAGAGAGGCAGGCAGAGAGATAGGGGGAAGCAGGCTCCCTGCCGAGCAGAGAGCCCGATGTGAGGCTTGATCCCAGGACCCTGGGATCATGACCTGAGCCGAAGGCAGAGGCTTTAACCCACTGAGCCTCCCAGACACTCTCTCACTGTGTTTTTAATAACTGCTTCATAAGTAGTTAAATCTTCCCTGTCAATACTGGTAGCATGTGCTGTTTCTATTTTTTCTTGATCATTCTTTCTGTAAATTATTTTATTTTCAAAAACAAGTTTTGACTTTTAAAAAATGATAAATCTGTTTATTTCATTTGTGCTTTTATCTCTGTTATTTGCTTACTTGAATTTCACATATTCTTGACCTTTTTTTGCTTCCTTTGCTTCCCATGATGGATATAGTGGTACCCATTTTCTAGGACACATATTTAAGACTACAAATTTCCCTTTAAATACAGCTGAATCTGAAGTCCACAAATTTTATATTTACCCACATATTAACTATATCTGACACTCTTCATTCGTTTTGTGTTGATCTGAATTTCCATCTGATACCATTTTCTTCCTGTCTGAAAAATTGCCTTTAACATTTCTCATAGATTAGTTCTGCTGGCAATAAATTCTCTTAACTTTTTTCCCCGTTTGTCTGAAAAAGGTCTTTATGTTGCTTTCATCTCTAAAAGGTATTTCCAAAAAAAAAAAATGGTATTTCCACTATGTATACACATCTACTTTGATGACTTTTTTCTTTATGTATTTTAGAGTGATTTTTCTCATATCTCCTGGCCTAAGTAGTTGGTGGGCAATCTATAATTGTTACCTTTCTTCTTCTTTTCTTCATGTGCCTTTTCCCCCCTTTTTAAAATGCTAGCTGTTTTTAAGATCTTCTTTTTCTTTTTTTTTTTTAAGATTTTATTTATTTGTCAGAGAGAGAGGGAGAGTGAGCACAGGCAGACAGTGGCAGACGGAGAAACAGGCTCCCCGTGGAGCAAGGAGCCTGATGTGGGACTCGATCCCAGGACGCTGGGATCATGACCTGAGCCAAAGGCAGCCGCTTAACCAACTGAGCCACCCAGGCGTCCCTCCTTTTTCTTTTTATCACTGGTTTTCATCAAGTTGATTATAATGTGCTTTTGGTGTCACTGTCTGTGTTTATCTTGCTTAGCCTTTGAAATTTCTGGGTTTGTGGGTTTATAGTTTTTAATCAAATTTGAAAAAGGTTCAGTTATTTCTTCTGATAATTGTTCCTCCGTCTCCACTCCCTTTCTGGAACTCCAGTGAAATAAACCTCAAACTGCTGACTCCCATCCGAAGGGTCACGAGATTCTGTTTTCCTTTTTCAGTCTTTTTTGTTGCTGTTCTTTTTGTCTTTCATTTTGGATGGCTTCTGTCGTTCTGTCCAGTTACTGATCTTTTTTGGTGCAGAATTCTATTCACTGTTCATTCTATCCAGTGAAAGTTTTATTTCAGGTATTATAATAATTTTCATCTCCAGAAGTTCTATTTGGAGTCTTTTCAAAATATCTTCATTTCTCTCCTGTTAGATTCCTCTTTCCTTTAAATCTTTGAGCGTATTTATAATAGCTGTTTAAATATACGTGCCTAATTTAATCATCGCTTTCACTCTCAGGGACTGAATATTTGTGTCCTTCCAAAATTCCTATGTTGAAACTCTGTCCATTAACGGGATGGTATTAGCAGGTGGGCCCTTGGGGAGGTAATTAAGAGGAGAGGGGGTAATAAATGTGGAGCCCAGGTGAATGAGATTAGTGCCCTGCCATGTGAAGACACAGCAAGAAGATGGCAATCAGCAAACTAGAAAGACGGTGCTCACCGGACCCTGGCCGTGCTGGCACCCTGATCTCAGACTTCCAGCCCCCAGAACCACGAGCACTCCATTTGTGCGGTATATGAGCTACGTGGGATTCTGTTAAAATAGTCCATGCTGCCGACGACAGTCACTTCTGGGTCTGCTTCTAATGATTTTTCTCCTGTTTGTGGGTCACCTATTCATACTTCCTTACATGTCTAGTAATTTTCTATTAGATACCAGACATTGTAAATTTTGTGTTTTTTGAGTGCTAGATTTTGTGGTATTTTCTTAAAAAGAGTGTTAGACTCTGAGGAAATTTAAAAATAATCGCCAATTTATGAGGCTCAGTCAATGGAGTGTGAGACTCTTGATTTCAAGGTTGTGAGTTCAAGCCCCACATTGGGCATGGAGCTTACTTAAAAATACAAAAAATACAAAATAAATACATCAATTCATCTTAAAATTACAATAAGCCCATTAACATGAACACAGCATATCTTTTATGAAGAATAGCTTTATTTTCCACATCAAAAAAATTAGAATAGTAGTAATGTTTTACATTTTTATGAATCTTTAATGTATAGCTTTTTTTTTTTTTTTTTTTTTTAATAGGCTCCATGCCCAGCGTGGAGCTCAACACAGGGCTTGAACTCATGACCCTGAGATCAAGATCTGAGCTGAGATCAAGAGTCAAATGCTGGGCGCCTGGGTGGCTCAGTCAGTTAAGTGTCTGCCTTCGATTTGGGTCATGATCCCAGAGTCCTGGGATCAAGCCCCGCATCTGGCTCCCTGCTCAGTAGGCTAGCCTGCTTCTCCCTCTGCCTGCCACTCCCCTGCTTGTGCTCTCTCTCTGTCAAATGGATAAATAAAATCTTACCAAAAAAAGAGACACTTAACTGACAGAGCCACATGGGCACCCCTAATACAGAGCTTAATAGAAGACAGAAGAAAGCTCCTACTGGCTTCTACATGTAGTCTGTTGCAGTATCACATGTCATGTAGTCTCTAGAAAACCCCTTGGTGTGCTCATGTAGGAACAGGAGTGCAAGAGTCTAATAATTTAATAGTAGTATAAAAATAGCTTGGACAAGAAAAATAGTTTGGACATTGTGGGCCCCCCAAAAGAGTCTCCAAATTGCTTTTGAGAATCCCAGCGGTAGAAACCAGTGTCCTTATCTGAGCCCCCAGCTCATGGTGGAAAGCCACTGTCTCAGGAAAGGCAAACGGGGAGCAGCTGGCAGTAGAGCTGGGAACTGGGAGAAGTTTCCTGGAGTGGCAGAGGGGCCTGTCCAGGAGTCCTGGTCTCACTACTCCTGACGGCACCTTGGCTCTTTCTGCTGGGATCACGGTCCGCTCCCGAAGGCACATCCTTCAGAAGTTTCGTCAGGGAGGCTCTGGTGGTTTGTTTATCTGATGCCTTCGTTTCCATTTGCATCTTTGAAAAATACTCTTGCTGGGTTTACAGTTCTGGGTGTACAGTTCTCCGCTTCCCCCCGCTCCTTAGGAAGGTGTTAGCTCGCAGCCTTCTGCCTGATCAGGCTGCCGTCAGTCTGTTTTCTGAGCACAATCCGTCCATTGTGTCTGGTGGCTCTCGTCATCGTCTCCTTGCCACTAGTGTGTCTCTGCCAGCTGAGCTTGAGACCACTTTCGACCTCAAATGTCTGGCCTCTCCACATGTCCTTTAATTGATCTGTTTCATTATTGTCCAGAATAGTTAATATCTGTCCAAGTCCCTGCCTCTCTATTTAAAAATAAATAAACCGTGCGATCTTAGATCGGAGAACATTATGGCATCAGTCCCAAGAATGTGCCATTCTACCTCAAATCTCTAAAAATAAAGGTTCTTTTAATGGAGCATTTAGTCTATTTACATTTATACAATGATATATTGGGACTTCAATCTGCCATTTTAACATTTATTTTCCATGTATCCTACCTATTTTGTTTCCCTCTTCCTTTTTTCTTTCTTTTGATTAATTATTTAGTGTTATTCTAAGTCCTGGCTGTCTAAGGAGTTCTCAGATGCCTTCAAAGAGAGAGGGAGTGTATGTATGAGTGTGTGTGTGTACACGCACGCTAGTGTGTGCTGCCCAGTTTTCCGGGTTGTTTTCACCGGGAAAATTGGTCTTCTAGAAGCTACAGTGTCCTAGCTGGAAGCAGAAGTCCCCGGGGAGTCGAGCTCAGCTCTGCTACAGGGGATCACGGCTGAAAGAACTAGACGTAGAGGAGCTGCACCCCAGCTTCACATGCACCAACAGGTAGATGCAAGGGTGTTCCATGGGCTCCCTTACCTTGCAGCCTTAGGCCCACATGCCAGGCGGGGGGTGCAGGGTGCCTTGGCAGAGGGATGGGGGGCAATCAGGCCTGTCACACGAGGGAATGAATTCTGGCTTAGCAACTTTCCTCTCGATGGGACCTGGAGCTAGTTACCAAGCTTATTTCTTTATATATGAAGTAGGGACCATCCCTCTGCCTCACTTGAATGCCGTGGGAGTTAGAATTTGGCTAATGCGTGTGAAATAAGTAGTATTGGGCGGACACTGAGCCAGCCCTCAGCAAATGGATGGTTATGCAGTTGTTGTTAAAATTACTGGACCTATCCTTAGCATTTTGCTGACCATCAAAGATCTGGAAGGGTCGAGAGGTCGTCAACTGGCTGACCCAGCTGTCAGAAAGTATGTGGAACCATCCCACAGCAGGCTGCCCTTCCTAGCCCATGGGTGGGTGTGTGGTTGAACCAGGATCCTTTTAGGGATAGCCTGTGGGCGGGTGCTGAGCCACTCCACCAGGATCGCAGCCCACGTTAGACTTGACCTCTGACCCCAAAGACTCCTAGACAAATCTACTACCTCCAGACTAGGGGAGTGGAACAGGCCCTGCCTGCTGAACTTTGGAAATTTGCCTTTGTGTAACAGCCTAGAACTTGGCCAGGATGGGGTAGTTAGCTCAGCGGTGCCAAGTTCATACCTGAATACCGCCGGCCTTGGATTTGTGAGGCTCACCGAACCGTTCCGTGAGAGGACATCTCTCTTATCAGTGCTTCTCCACCCTGGCTCCCCTCTACCTTCCCCCAGGGGGCAATTAGCAACATACCAACACTGGGGCCCCACACCAGTCTAGAGCATGGCCAGGGCCACTGGTACGGTGGAAGAACTCACTGGGCGACTGGCCATCTCAACCCTGATTGCTCATTATGATGTAAATCCGCAGTCATTTGAGTGCATAGCCTGTTGAGGCCGGAGGGGCCAGGGGGCACCTCCATCCAGCCCTTTTCATATGAGGGGAGACAGAGGCCCGGGAGGAGCTCTTGGGCCAGTAATGACAGGGTGGCGAGCGGGCTCTATTTCCTGCTACTCTGTGGCTGTGGCCCAACACATTCCCTTTTTAGAGCACAGCATGGCCGTGAGCCAGCATCTCAGCCCCAAACCAGGTCAGGCTGGTGGGTGGAGTCTAGGCCTGGGTGACCATAGTTGCTGTCACTCACAACACACCTGCTGCCTGCCTGGCTCTGGGCACGTGACATGTGTCACCCAGGTGGCCTCACCTACACTCTGTGCTGATGACAGTGAGGCCCATTTGGCTGAGGCCACGTGGGCAGAATCATTTGGACTCAGAGGCCCATGTGTCTCCTTCCTCTCTCTCCTGGGAGGGGGTGGGGAGGGAGGTGCGGCCCATGAGCACAGAAGTCAGCCAACAGGGCTCCTCCTTGGGGCTGCCCAACCCCAACCCCGACCCTGAGGATGCGGAGGGAGAAGCAAAGACCTCTTCCTCCAAGCTTCAGTCTCTGGCAGCCCAAACGCCATCTGGTGCAAAGGCTCTTTCAAAGAAATCCAGCCCAGCAACAGCCAAGCTCCACCAGCCTCACCTCTGGACGTTTCCATATTCATCAACACATGTCTGCCATTAAAAGAAAATGATGGTCATTTGACGCCCATATGGTCCCTTTCAAAACAACAGACGGATATTCATCCTCCTGAAAAGAGCGAATTCTAAAATGGGGCTGAGCACGCGCCTTCCTGAGTTGCAGGGAAACAATCCTCTAAATTAAAAAGGTCTCAACTCAGCCCACCAACCAGTGCATTGTCTGTCCGTGGGGTCAGTGAAGGTCCTGGCTGGATCCAGCTGTGTCTGAAACCGTGAAGTTTGCTTGCTTTTAGAGGAGAGGAAGTATGTGGGCAGAAATGCGCCCTTCTATCTTCTGGGGTTAAGAAACAACAACTTTGAAGGACATTTGGCATCCTCCTTGATTTTTCCCATGGGGCCTCCTGGCTGCAGGGACCCTGGCGGGAGAGGAAAGACGGTGGGGCCCTGAGGACCAGGGGCCAGCCCAGCTTGTCCACCGACTGCCCGCAGGCCCTTGGACAGGCCCCTCCCCACCCCCGCCTGCGTTCCCTGAGCTGTCCCGCACTGTCCTCCGCAGGGCTGGCCAGCTGCAGAGCGGCGCGGTCCGCAGCCCTGTAAACTCAGCGTCTCCTGAAGGGCAGCCGGGCTCAGGGCCTCGGCCTAGCCCTGACATCCTGCGTCTGGAGCAGAAGGAGCAAAGCCTCCGTCTGTCAGCACATCCGACCTGAGACCTCTAGCGGCTTCCCTCCCTGGTTTCTTGTAATCACAGCAGGTCCGGCTGGTCCCTGCGTGGTGTGCTCAGGGGAGTGACCCTAGTGAACAGCCGTCAAGCCCTCTGGGAGGTGAGGCACCTGCTCCCCACGGTTCTCCGCTAGCCCTCAGGAGGACTAGGCGCCACTACCCCCTAGGTACTACCGCTACCACTAGGCGCCCCTGCTGCCGATAAGGACACCGAGAGCTGTCACCGGCATGAACTGAGGGCACGGGACTTCTCAGTGGTGGAGCCAGGACCAGAACTCGGCAGCCGGGCTGTGGCTCTAGCCACTCCGTCATTCAGTCAAGGTCACGGGGCCATTTTGAGAGATGCAAGGTGACTCCAGCGGGAAAATGGTCTTCCTCAAAGCAGCTGCTCTCCCTTCCCCGAGCCTGGGCGTCCCTGCACGGGGATGGTTTACTGCCTTCCTGTGCAGTCTTGGACATTGTGACCGACAATGATGAATTCCCTGAATATCCGCTTCCTTCTGAAACGGGCCAGGCTGCCGCCTGCCGTCTTTCCCCCTGTGATTCGGGGAGAGATGGCTCTGGAAAACGCCCACTGTGTGGATGGGAACCGTGTGGTGTGTTACGCGTGTGGGCACGTGGAGACGGTGGCTGCCGTCTCCCCCACTTAGCTCCATCCCCGGCCTCAGCCCCGCCCACGGGCTTGGCGGGGCCCCTGTCCCATGCTGGCCACACAGGGGACCTTGTTTGCTAGGCCAAGGCCTCTTCAGCTTTTCTCTCCGCTCCAGGAAGTTCAAGGAATCTTTGAGGTACATGTTATTCCTTTTTCTTATTTGGTCTTTCCAAACCATAGTCAGTGCAGGGCAGAGGAGTGGCACCGAATTCCAATGTGTGTGGATACATGTGCCCTTGAAGAAGAAAAGGAGAAATATTTAGCTAAGGGAACAGACCAGATTGCTGCTTCCGGGGGTGGTGGAGAATCAGCTCGAAAAACAAAGAAGGCAAGCAGCAGCAACATCACATGCCAGTGATCGCCCTTCTGAACAAGAGGAGGCAGCACTCCAAAAAACATTGCTCCTAGTGTGCTAGATGCTTGGATCGTTTCAGGCACACGCAGCCCCAACTGGATTTTTCTTCCCATCGATTTATCATGAACTTGCAGAATGCAAGCGTACACCGGGACTGTCAGGGGTGCTGCTCGCTGGCCGTGCCAGAAGGGCCTCAGCCACATGGGAAGGCAGGACGTTGCGAAAGAGAGAAGCCTTCAATGTGTAAAGGTGACCTTTCTCTTTCTTGCCAACTTAGTTCTCAAATGCAGAGCTAATTTGGAAAGCAGATATCAAGGTCCTGCAAAAGATGGCATTTCACTGAGATCCATGAGGCCTGGCTTGATGAAACCAAGAGGTGCTGGTATGGACAGGAAATGGGTCTCATCCAGGTGAGCTCAAAAGCAGAAGCCGTGATGGCATATCTCGGAGAGGTTACCCATCTGCACGTGGTGTGTCATTTCGCAGCGTGGTGACAGTGAATCTAATTCAGCAGAGTGTCCGTCAAACAGCTCAGGTGAAATCAGTTAGAGTACCTGCCAAGCACGGACTGTGGTCCTACCTTTCCAAGGAACAAGGCACATCTACAGATTTACCGACCTGTAACAAGATCCATTGTTAAGGAAAATGCCCTTTCCTCTGCGTCTCCTTTGGCGCATTTTGAAGCTTGATTTAAAACCTTATATATAACCCATTTAAAACACAGCTAAGATAAAATCGATTAAAAAATGGATTTGTGTGGGGCACCTGGGTGGCTCACTGGGTTAAAGCCTCTGCCTTCAGCTCAGGTCATGATCCCAGGGTTCTGGGATCGAGCCCTACGTCGAGCTCTCTGCTCAGCGGGGAGCCTGCTTCCCTCTCTTTCGCTGTCTGCCTCTCTGCCTACTTGTGATCTCTGTCTGTCAAATAAATAAATAAAATCTTTAAAAAAAATGGATTTGTGCACACCAGAAGTATTCACTAAAATTCACCAGAGGTTCTGTCTGGGTGTGGAATTTTGGATAATTTCCACATTCTTGGAGTGTTTATAATTTTATTACAAACATGTCATTTTGATAAATGAAGCTTTTAAAAACTACTAAATAAATGCTAAGGACTGTGAGAACATTTTCTTTAGAACATTAGTAAATGAAGCAAGTGTGCTATGACTAATCAGTTAACAACTACATCAACTGAGCTGCAGTGGCGTACAGAGCTAGTAGGAGAAAAGTTGAAAAAATTGTATTTCCAATGTCCTACAGATAATAGGATTGTTTTAATTTTTTTCCATGATAAAAGCAATACATATATATGAGGAAAATTTTAAAAGGCAGGAAAAAAATCACTTCTAGGTTCCCCCTAAACACAGTCACTGCTAATATGCTCACACATTTCCATTTAGTCTTTGATTAAAGCTCCAGGGATCCCTGGGGTCAGAGAGTCCTGGCATGACCACTATTAACCTGGTTAGTCAGCTACCGAAACACTAGTTTAACTTCTTCGTTAGTTGTGGGTCTCCAGTTAATGCAGTCGAGTTCCGCGTTTAATGTCCGCCATGATGTTCAGAACACGGACGCCCTCTCCAACAGTTGTGAAGATCCTGGCTGAGTAAGGACTTCGACTTCAAATGGAACTTTTCTGCTCTGTGACCACAGACCAACAAACCTAGCACTGTCTCCAGAACTTGAACGTGGAATCACCACGTGATCCAGTCATTCCACTTCTTCCAAAAAATTTGAAAGCAGAGTCTCAAAGGGTTACTTGCACATCTGTGTTCATAGCAGCATTATTCACAGCAGCTGAAAGGTAGAAGCAAATCAAGGATCTATTGATGAAGGAAGGGATCAACAATATGTTGTCCAGCCGTGCCCTGGAATATTATTCAGCCTTAAAAAGGAAGGACAGGGACACCTGGGTGGCTCAGCTGGTTAAGTGTCTGCCTTCGGCTCAGGTCATGATCTCAGGGTCTCTCTCTCTAATAAGTAAATAAATAAAATCTTAAAAAAAAAATAAAAGAACATTCAGACACTTGCTATGACATGATGGGTTGCTGAAAGTCTTTCTCCCAGAGCTGCAGTATTTGCACCTATGAAATGGAGATAATTATCTGCCTTCTTCATGGGTGGTTATGAGATCAAAAAGCTAATGTGTGGGAAAATGTTTTACAACCCACAGAGAGCAGTATGGCCTCCCTCCCTCCTGCCGTTCTCTCCCGTTGAAGCCTTCAGACCTTGCCTCTCTGGCCACAACATCCTTGTGCACTCTTCACTCTGACCCTGGTTTTCTTCTCTGCAAAATCCCCTCCTTCTCCACCTTTCTCTGGGTGGTGGCTCAGGAAAGCCCTGAACTGGCCTCAGAGCATCTGCAGACCATCACCCACCCTGGCCCTTCCTGTATGGGGACTGGGTCCTGGAGCCCTCACAACCTGGCACGTGGGCAAGGGGGCCCCAAGGTCCTGGGCAGCTTGGTAGACTGTGAAAGCCAAATCTTAGCTCCATCCCCCACCACCAGCTGAGTACCCTGGCTCAACTGTTGTTCAGGGTAAACTGGGGGTAAAAAACTGGAGGTAAAAAAGAAAGCAAGTGTAAAGCACTGGAAACACAATAGGCTCTCAACAACATAGTTTCTTTGACCTCTCCCAACCTGTTTACGCAGTCAGTTACTCATTCAGAAAACATTTGTCGATTCCCTATTCTTGCCAGGGCTGTGCTATATGCAGAGATGAATCAGTCTTCGTAGTCCACAAGCTCATGGTCTACTAAACAAATCTTCAGAATTAGTAGTAGCTTTAAAATGCACTTTTGTGCCCTCTCTCTCTCTCTCTGACAAATAAATAAAATCTTTAAAAAAATGCACTTTCATATCTGGTTGGGTTAGTTCTGTCCTCATCATATTTCCTTCTCGGAGTCTCCTTGGCTCTCTTTGAGTATTTACTTATGGAAATCTCAGAAGCAGTTTGTTTAATTAGAAAAAAATCTAGGGGCAGCTGGCTGGCTGAGTTGGTAGAATATGGGACTCTTGATCTTGGGGTCATGAGTTGCCCCATGTTGGGCACAGAGACTACCTTGTTAAAAAAATTAAATTAAAAATAAAATCAGTGTGGAATATAAGCAGGCTTTAAGACCACTGAGAAAAAGGTGAATATATTGAAAGTGGAAATATTGAAAAAAAAAAAAAAACCTAGGTAGCCATTTTTGAAAAAATATCCCAAAATAAATTCCAGGAGGAAGAAAGGTTTACATGGGGAAAAGGAAAGCATAAAAATATTAGAAGGAAAGTTTCCAAGTGGGTAAATAACTTTCTAGACATGACACAGAAAGGAAGGGCTCATCAATTTGAGTTAAAATGAAATAAGTTTTTGCCTTAAAAGTTAACAGAAACAAAATCAAAGACAAATGACCGGGAAGAAGTATTTGTAGTACATATGACAAAGCCTGTTTTCCCTAGTGTAAGAAAGAATTCCTAAAAATCCTTATGTAAAAGGCAGAAAATAAAATTCAAAAAGGAGTGTGTCTGAGCAGAAAGGGAAAAACAGCTTAAAAAAAAACAAACCCTTATTTCGAAACCACTGTATACCTACTGAAGAGTTGCAAAGGTAATACAGTCTCCATGTATCTTTCCTCCAGCTTCTTCTAATATCAACATCTTGTGTAGTCAGAGCACAACTATCAAAACTGAGAGATTAACCTCCATATAATACTATTAATTACAGTACAGAATTCATTCATAGTTTATCAGTTTTCCCATGCATGTCCTTTTTGTGGTCCAGGATCCAGTAAGGGACCCTCACTGCATCTCACTGTCTGCTTAGTCTCTCCCCATCTGTGACAGGTCTTCTGTCTTTCCTTGACTTTCATGCCTTGGCACTCTTAGAGTACTACTCAAATATTTTGGAGAATACCCCTCAGTGTTCATTTGCCCGGCGTTTTCTTGTGATTGGTTGGAGCTTGTGTTTTGTTGGGAAGGACACATGGGGTAAGGTACCCTTCTCAGTGCATCGTCAAGAATACATGATATTGGCATGTCAACCCTGATCACTTGGTTGAAGTGGTGTCTGCTGGGCTTCTCTACAATTTTTCCCTTTGAAATGCTGAAATCTTTTGGGTGAGATATTTTTGAGATTATGCAAATATCCTGTTTGTTTCTTAACTTTTACCCATTAAATTTAGCATCCATCAGTGAATTTGCCTACAACATTGTGATGGTTTTTTTTTTCTTAAAAGATTTTATTTATTTGACAGAGAAAGAGAGAGAGCACACAAGCAGGCGGGAGTGGCAGAGGGAGAGGGAGAAGCAGGATCCCTGCTGAACAGAGAGCCTGATGTGGGGCTCAATCCCAGGACCCTGAGATCATGACCTGGACTGAAGGCAGATTCTTAACCGACCGAGGCACACAGGTGCCCCTTACCGTGATGTTTTAATGTGATCTCCTATTGCCATTCCCCATTCCTTCTAAATTAATTAGTTGGAATTCTTCTGTAAGAAAGAGTTGTCACTTCTCTCACATTTACTTACTTACACAGCTAATAGTTGGTATCCACATGGACTCATGAATATTTTATCCTTTGCCTTATAATCCAATATTACTTGTTTTGTTGCTCATGTCATTCCCAGATATTCAACACAAAAACACCTTCCCCCCTTATTTATTTATTTGAGAGAGAGAGAGTGGGGAGGGCCAGAGGGAGAGGACCAGAGAGAGTGGGGAGGGCCAGAGAGAGAGGGCTCCACAGCGTGGAGCCTGATGCAGGGCTTGATCTCACAACCCTGAGAGACCTCAGCAGAAATCAAGAGTCGGGAGCTTAACTGACAGAGCCAGCCAGGCGCCCCCAAAAACACCTTTTAAAAACTTCAATTTCAGAAAAGAGAATTAAAATATAACGAGAGATAGTGTTTTTCACCAATGATGCTGACAAGGATGAAAAAGGTTACTGATACCGTGCATTACTGAGAATGAGGGAAAGGGGGCTCATCCCAGGATGGGATCGCAATGGTGCTACCTGCATGGGCTGGGGGAGGGAGTCTGGCCAAATTAGATTAAAACTAAAATGCGTATTTCCTTGGACTGAGCAATTTAACTTCCAAGGATTTTTCCTAGAAATATACTCTTACATGGAAAATGATGAATGTGTGAAGATGATATTAGCAATATTACTTAAAATGTCAAAAGATTAGGGGCACCTGGGTGGTTCAGTTGATTAAGCATCCACTTTCAGCTCAGGTCAGGATCCCAGGGTCTTGGGATTGAGCCCCGCAACGGGCTCCCTGCTCAACGGGGAGCCTGCCGCTCCCTCTGCTGCTCCCCCTGCTTGTGCTCTCTCTGTGTCAAATAAATTTTTAAAAATTTGAAAATTTAAAAAACGTCAAAAGATTAGAAGCTGCATGAAAGTCAGTCATTAGGAGACTGGTTAAGTCATTATGAGCTACCCTGTAAGGAATACCTTGTGGTTATAGTGAGATGGGCCTTTATATACTGACATTGGGAATGATCCCCAAATAGGGAGGTTAAATAAAGTGTCGTGATTTACAGCGTGTATATAGAAGGATTTCTGGGACTTTTTCTAAGATTATTTGATGCTTCTATTCCCTTTATCATCTTGGTTCTCTCATTTTTGGGTTCATTCATGTTATTTGTAAGTAGCGTCCCCTGGACTGTCCTCTGATTGTCTAATCCTTTTTTGACTATTTTAGAATTTCTTTGTCCTTTTATTTTCTGGAGAAATTTCTTTAATTTTACCTTCTAAGTCTTCTAGTAAGCTACTTTAATGTACGCTGAAGTACAATTTACATAAAATACATAGATTTAAAAATGTACAGCTTGAGCCAGGTAAATAAAAACAAACTATTGGGATTACAACAAAATAAACTCTTCTGCACAGCAAAGGAAACAATCAACAAAACTAAAAGGCAGCCTACAGGATGGGAGAAGATATTTGCAGACGACATATCCAATAAAGGGCTAGTATCCAAAATATGTAAAGAACTTAGAAGACTCAACACTCAAAAAACAAATAGCCCAGTTAAAAATGAGCAGAAGACATGAACAGACATTTTTCCAAAGATGACATACAGATGGTCAATAAACACATGAAAAGATGCTTGTGATCACATTGCACTACTGGGTATTTACCCAAAGAATACAAAAGTACTAATTCAAAGGGATATATGCATCCCTATGTTTATAGCAGCATTATCTATGATAGCCAAGATATGGAAGCAGCCCCGTGTCCATTGACTGATGAATGGATAAAGAAGATGTATATGTAGATACACAATGGAATATTATTCAGCCATAAAAAAGAATGAAATCTTACCATTTGCAGTCACATGGATGGAGCTAGAGAGTATAATGCTAAGCAAAATAAGTCAGAGAAAGACAAATACCATATGATTTCACTCATATGCAGAATTTAAGAAACAAAATAAGCAAAAGCAAAAAATGAGAGTGTGTCAAAGCAAGAAACAGAGTTTTAATGACAGAGAGCAATCTGGTGTTTACCAAGGTGGGATGGGCGTTTAAAGAGGTGATGGGGATTAAGGAGGGCACCTGTCATAATAAGCGCAGGGTGATGTATGGAAGTGTGGAACCACTATATCATACACTTGAAACTAATATAACACTATATTATGGAATTATTAATATTAATATAATTAATTAATTATATTAATATATTATGAATTATTAATATGGAATTATTAATGGAATTAAAATTTAAAAACTTAAAAATAAGCATGGAGCACATATATCTTTAAAAAAACTACACAGCTGATAAACTTCAACAGATACATATTCATGTTACCACCACCGAATAAGTTGTATACATTCCACCATTCCAGTGAATTCCTTTCTGCCATTTATCAGCCGATCTCCTGTCCTGTTCCCCTCCCTTGACAGAATGACAGTTTTAATGACAGTTAATAGACTGAAATAAATTCCTGAAATATGAAGATGTAAAAATCAAAACCATAAAAATATTAGAAGAGGATATTCTTTTTAAAAAAAATAAGTAATCTCTACATGTAACATAGGGCTTGAACTCACAACCCTGATATCAAGAGTCCCATGGTTTTCCAACTGGGCCAGCCGGATGCCCCTGATGAGAACATTCTAAGTGGGGAAAGGACTTCCTAAACAGAACACAATATGGTATTTTTTTATGGTATTTTTTAAATTAATAGACCTTATTTATTTATTTTTAAATGTTTTATTTAAATAATCTCTACACCCTACATGGGGCTTGAACTCATGACCTCAAGATCAAGAATCACACGCTCTTCCAACTGAGCCAGCCAAGTGCCCCAAATAGATTTTATCTTTTGGAGCAGTCTTAGTTTCACAGAAAAACTGAGCAGAAAGTACAGAGAGATTCCTATGTCTCTCCATCCCAACCCTTCCTCCCCCCACCCCCAGCCTTCCTCCCCATCAACATCCCTGGATCGTTGTGGTACATTTGTTGCAATCGAAGAACCAACCAAGTTCATATTTTATGTTAGGCTTCACTCTTGGTGTCGTGTATTCTTTGGGTTGGTATCATTATAGTATCATCAGAGTCATTTTACTGCCCCCAAATTCCCATGTGTCCTCTGTTCATTTTTACCCTCCCAGCTCAATCCTGGGCAACCATTGATTTCTTTACTGTCTCCATAGTTTTACCTTTCCCAGGATGTCCTGTAGTTGGAATCATATAGCATGTGACCTTGTCAGATTGGTTTCTTTCCCTTTGTCATATGCATTTAAGGTTCCTCTGTGTCTTTTTTTTTTTTTTAAGATTTTATTTATTTATTTGACAGAGAGAGGTCACAGGTAGGCAGAGAGGCAGGCAGAGAGAGAGGGGGAAGCAGGCTCCCCGCTGAGCAGAGATCCTGATGTGGGGCTTGATCCCAGGACCCAGAGAACATGACCTGAGCCGAAGGCAGAGGCTTAACCCACTGAGCCACTCAGGCGCCCCCCTCTGTGTCTTTACATGGCTGATTAGCCCATTGTCTGGACGGGCCATGGTTTATTCGTTTATTTACTGAAGAACATCTTGGTTGCTTGTGGGTTTGGGCAATTATGAATGATGCCGCTATAACTATCTGTGGGCAACTTTTTTTTGAAATTTTCACCTCCTCTGGGTAAATATCAAGGAGCATGAGTGTGGGACCACACAGTAAAAGCATGTTCAGTTTTGTAAGAAATGACTTCCTAAGTGGCTATCCCTTTTGCTTTCCCATGAACGGTGAATGAGGTTTCCTGCTGCTCCACATCCTTACCAGCATTTGGAGGGGCCCGCGTTCTGGATGTTGGCCATGACGTTGGACGTGTAGTCATGTGAATTTGCAAATCCCTAGTGAGGCAGAACTTTGAGTGTCTTTTCACTTGCTTATTTGCCATCCGTATATTATCCTTGCTGAGGTTATCTATAGCGATCTTTTGCCCTTTTTTTCTATATTAAAATTTTAAACAATTTATTTGTTGCTGCTGTATAGAAATACAATTATTTTTGTATACTGACCTTGTATTTTTTTAAATTCATCAATTATAATTTTTTTTTATTTGACAGACAGAGATCACAGGTAGGCAGAGAGGCAGGCAGAGAGAGAGGAGGAAGCAGGCTCCCCACTGAGCAGAGAGCCCGATGTGGGGCTTGATCCCAGGACCCTGAGATCATGACCTGAGCTGAAGGCAGAGGCTTTAACCCACTGAGCCACCCAGGCGCCCTATAATATTTTTATAGATTCCTTGTGATTCCATATAAATAATCATTTTGTCTACAAATATAGTTTTACTTCTTCCTTTTTGATCTTTAAGCCTTTCTGTTTTCCTTGGCTTAATGCGCTGCTAGAACTCTGTCGAGTCTTTATTGATGCACTCATGGTTTTCAGAGATGTGGTTCTCTGGCTATAACTTTTTCATAGTGCTTTATTCTTTCATGATGTAATAGCTTCTGTTATCTCTCACTGATAGCTTTTTCTTTTAATTTTCTTTTCTCTACATGGTTTTTGTTTCCACCAAGTTTTTTTTCTGTTTCTTTTGGGTTCCTTAGATAATAGGTTTTCTCAGATGGTTTATATCCTTGATCGTGAAATGGGAACTCAAAAAATGGTTGGACACTCTGTGTATGTGGGTGGGACTTGTCTTCACGCTCCTCCCTAGGATGACCAGGGCACCACTTCCTGGGGGGGCACTCCTGTTGCCCATAATCTGAGATGTTTTCTAATGTCTAGCCAGATTCCTCAGGACACAATCGTCCTGTGGAGAGGGACAGCCTGGATGCCAGCCGTCTAGGAGTCCAAGGGGCGGCAAAGGCTTTCTGTACTCAACCTTCATGTGCATTTGGGATGTTACTCACATCTTCGAGCGTCCCTGCCACCCCCTGGCTTGGGTCCTGTTTTACTAAGATGGTGCTGAGGGTGGGGCTGTCATGCAGCCGCGTAGATCAGGGGGGCATCTAGGAATCCATGTGATTACCATATAGTTTCCAGCCAGCCCTCACTTTAGCACATCCCCTTTCCTCTACGTCAAGAAGTCCCTGGTATTGCCCATTCCGATGCCTTGTCAAGGTTCCGCATAGAAACCAGGGGCTCTCAGCTGTTCTCACTGTTGGGTAGGAACTGGCTTTCTTGGGTCTCCTGTCAGGGGCAGCTTGATGTCCAGCTTTGAAAATGTGGTCACTGTTTCCCTTCCCTGTTCTCTCTCTCATCATTAGTTTCTATTTTTGTTCGCTTGATTCTTTGTTCAGTCCGTGTATTGGAGATTTTGGGGGGACGTGAGCGCAGATGCACATGTTCAATCCGTCAAGTCAACCCAGAAGTCCTCCTGCTGTTTTTTACTTCATAAAGAACTAAATGAAATTATATCCCGAATCCTCTCCCAGTCTTACAATGTTTTCATTGCTGCACTCGTGCTTTCCAGAGACCTAGCAGCGTTTTTAAATATAAAGTTGGCCCTCTGAGCTATGAAATATTATCCCCAACATTACTGAATTTCTCATGTTCTTGCTTCCAAATTCATTTTAAGACTGTTGGGAAAAAGCCTTGTTTTGTCTTCATAGTGACTGCACGAATTTCTTGGAAGCAGCCTACGGCACTGAAATTTCTCTTGTCTGAATTTAATGTGGGACTCGAAACTTTCTCGAGCACACGCTGTGCCCCAGCCTGAGCCATGTCTACTTGGTGAGGCTTCCGTGCGGGCAAAGCTCCTCCACCTGCCCCCACAACCCGCTTCCAGAAAGTCCTGGCACAAAGCTCCTTGGTCACTTCCAGCCAGCCCTCCCAGTCCTGCTAGACCCGTGGCTTGGGTCTCCTGCTCCTCTCTGCCCACTTGGCTCCTTCCACGGCCCTGCTGCTGAGAACAGAATTCTGGGGCTGGTGACCATGGAGTCGCAGAAACTTACGTGGAATCTCCACTTCGGGGGGTGCTTTCCTGTTTTATTTATCCAGCTATGAAAACAACCTTGACGATGACAACACAACAAAGCTTCTTTCTGCAACGAGTGCAGTCGAGTGATTTTCAGCAGCTGATTGAAATGTGGTCTCATTCGCTTACGTAACTTCTTCTGTCTAGGAAGAGAGGTCAGTGAGTGACAAGTGTCCCCATTCCAGAGAAAGGAATGGGGCTCATCGCAGCAGAAGCAGCAGCAGAGAGGGAGAGGGGCGGTGCCAGCTGGTTCAGCAAGCTGCAGCCACGAGGATGGGCTGGGAGGGGCTGTCGGCCTGGGGGCAGCAGGCGCTATGGTCTCCCCACTCCCTCCTCTTCTCTAACCAACTGACAGGACCACCCTTGGCAGTGGGGTAATTGCCATAAGAGGGGCTGCCAGCTCAGCCCTCTGGTGTCTGCAGAATTGCACAGATCTCCCAGGGGGGGTACTAGCGATAAACTCAGAAAAGCTCTTGGGAGGGTCCAACTGTGCCAACTGTACCCCTGAAAGAGAAGGGCAGGGGCCGGGGGCACGGGCATTGGGAGAGACCGTCATGACCGTGCCTCACCTGCATCCAGGACCTGTGTGATGTCAAGGGTAGGGTTGGAGATACGGGTGGGTCTCGAACCCCTGCCCCCGCCCCATAACCCCCCAATGCATCCCAAGAGATAAGGAGTCCACATTTAGACATCTGCTGGAGAGAGGGCATTAAACTGCTGAAAGAGAACAACACAAAAGTAAAAAAATATTTTTGCTCCTTTACTGTCCTTCCCTTTTCCCTGCCCCAATCTTGGGGGACAGGGGCAGTCCTGGGGTTGAAGGTCTCTCTGCTCTCATGCCTAATCTAGATGTAGCCTCTGCATGGTCAGGTGCGCGGTGCGGCAAGACAAGGTAGAACCGACTTCATGTCCACTCCTCCCAGCAACCGCAAGAATGACAGTCCCGGGTTTCTTTATACCAGGGGACAGAGTAGAGCAGCGCAGCCAAGAGGGCTGCCTACGTTTGAGTCAGGCCGTGAAGGAGGAATTGCACAGTGCCCACTTTTGAGGCCCGGTGACCTTGATCTTTGGTAAAATATTGATCTAAATTAGAGTCTAATTCTGGGCAATGGAACGAGCTACTCCCCCTCTTTCGTGGAGGACCTGGGAACGGAGCGTGTGTTATGGAATCACGCTTTTGGGTATGTTGAAAATGAGCATTGGAGAAGACCTTCGAAGCCGTTTTTTCCTACAAAAATTCAAATTCAGAAGCAACCTAAATGTCCAGCAGTAGGGGAGTGGCTGACTGCTGGTATACTCCTAAAACAGAATCTCATGTAGTTATTTTTATTTAGTAAAATGTTTACAAAGAATTGTGGCGTCAGGCTGGCTTAGTCAGTACAGCATGTGACTTTTGCTCTCAGGGGTGTGCGTTTGAGCCCCACTGTGGTGTAGAGCTTACTTAAAAAAAAAAAAGATTTTGTAGGCATATATACACACATAGGTGGAGGTGATAAATGTGAGTAAACAAACACCAGAATGTATACATAAACATACACGCACTAAGTCCAGTAATGGTACTCTCAATACATTTCTGGAAATTCCTTACAATGTCGTTGGTGATTCTCTCTTGGTTTGGGGTATGTAGGTAATTTTTATTCTTTATTTTTTTCTGTAGTTTCTAGGTCTTCTGTAAGAAATAAGCCTTTTTAAAAAGACTTCATTCATTTATTTATTTGAGAAAAAGAGTACGAACATGGGGAAAGACAGAGGGAGCAGGAGAGAGATAGAGAGAGAAGCAGACTCCCTGCCTGACACGGGGTTGATTCCCTGACCCAACCTGGATCATGGCCTGAGCTGAAACCAAGAGCCAGACTGAGCCACCCAGGCGCCCCAGAAATGAGGATTCCCTTTACTTGATTCTCTCCTTGAAAAGCCAGGGTTGGGTGGGCTGTGGGAGAACGTTACAGCAGAAAGCCAGGTAAATGGTCCAGTGTATCATCAGCTGGTAGAGGCTGACAAGAGAGACCATCCAGGGACAAACGAAGGAACCCAGTGAAGTTGAAGGTCAGAGGTGGAGGGTCTAACCACTGCTGTGGGCAGACAAGAGGGAAGGGCTGGACGGTCTTCAAGAGCTCCCAAGCCTCCTGCACAGATAGGGAGTGAGTCACTAGCATGCTAACTCCATGAAGACAACCTTCATGATCAGAGAAATCTTGGAAAGCATAATCATGGCGATTATTTTTTTAAAAATGATTTTATTTATTTATTTGAGAGAGAGAGAGAGACCACAAACAGGGGAGAGGGAGAAGCAGGTTCCTCACTGAGGAGAGCTTGATCCCAGGACCCTGAGAGCTTCCCCTGAGCCAAAGGCAGATGCTTAACCAGCTGAGCCACCCAGGAGCCGCCGTCATGGTGGTTATAATCCGCCTGGGGTCTCCTCCATGCACGTCTCTGTCACTCTTCTCTTTCTTGTCATGACAGACTCCTCTGCGTGCGGCCTTAGGAGGAGCTAGAAACAAAGTCTCAGCAAAACCCTTAGTAACCTTTGGGCCCCTCAACTGTGATAACAGCAGGGGTTAGAGCCTCAAGAGCCATAGCCTAGAGGGACACACAAGCTCGAGGCGACTAAGTGGTGGTAGTGACCACCAAGGTGGCAGCAGCCGCAGCCTCTGGGGAGAGGCATGAGCCGCCCAGGACCAAGGAGGAGGGATGGTCTGGGGTGTGTGGTGTTCTCCCAGCTGGGAGCTCGGCGTCGGGCTGCTGTGTTCCTCTGCCCAGTGTGGCCCCCAGACTGTGGAGCTCTGGCACAGAGGGCCTTGGCACAGGCCCTCTGAGCTCCCAGGTCCCCTTCCCGCAGGCGGCTGCTGTCCCCTGGCCAAGTCCTCGTGTGGCCTTGTTGCTGTTGGACTCCACCATTCGTCACGGGAGTGATGTAGGAGCCGAGCCAGGATTTTCCAGGCCCTTGAGACATGCAGTTCTCCTCTACATCTTTTGAGAGCTGCTTTCTTTTTTTCTTTTTTAAAGATTTTTTATTTATTCATTGGAGAGAGAGCACGCGAGAGCACACGCGCGAGAGCATGAGCTGGGGGAGCGGCACGGGAAGAGGGAGAAGCCGACTCCCTGCTGAGCCGGGAGCCTGACAAGGGGCTTGATCCCAGGACCCCGGGATCACCGACTGAGCCATCCAGGAGCCTGCGAGCTGCTTGCTTGCTTGCTTGCTTGCTTTTTTTTTTTTTTTTTTTTTTTTAAATATTTTATCCACTTATTTGACAGAGAGAAAGATCACAAGTAGGCAGAGAGGCAGGCAGAGAGAGATGGGGAAGCAGGCTCCCCGCTGAGCAGAGAGCCTGGTGCGGGGCTCCATCCCAGGACCCTGAGATCATGACCTGAGCCGAAGGCAGAGGCTGAACCCAGGTGCCCCTGCAAGTTGCTTTCTTAAGAGCCCAGGAAAAATGCCTGGTGCAGACCTCGCATCTTTGGGTGCTCTGCGGTGACCCCGCATCTTCCCTGCCCCTCCTCTGTCCCTCCGGTTGGTCATAATGAAACCAGACACACGGTTTTGTTTCCTCTTCTAGATTACATGAGGAAAAATTGTCATCAAGTCAAGAATTTATCAAGTTCTTGTGTCTTAAATTCTTAATTCGAATCCCTTCGGTGAATGAGCTTCTTGTCTATAGGCCGCAGCTTAGTCTCTCGCGTTGGGCCCCGGGCTCCCGGTCTGGCTTCTCCAGACTCTGCTGTGTGTCGTGTGCGGGTTGCCATGGTGCTGCAAATGGCCTGGAAATGCTGACACGCTGCAATTTCTGGGAGACAGGATGGTGTGTTCCGTATGGGTTTGGGTTCTGGAGCGATGAAGCTGCCCGGGGACATCCGAGGAGTGATTTCATGGCTCGCGGCACTTTACACCCAAGTCTGATCAGCCTCTTGATTCTGACAACCGACCGAGCTTCGATCAGTTGTGAAAACGGCCAGAGAACCCCTGTGAGCAAAGGATGCTGAATGCGCAGCTGCCAGATGCTGGCCTTGCAGACCCTGCTGCGGCTGGCGAGTCCCTTGAGATTCGGGGCTGGGGACTAGAAATCTCCAAAGACTCACCACCACCGGCTTAGCGTGTTGTCTTCCCCTCGGCTCCCCTGAGCGGCAGCTTCTTGACCCCAGGGTCAGCCGTGCCCAGCACGCTCCCCTCTCTGCGGGGGCACAGAACCCACCCCTGGTTGGGGGAGACGGATGCCGCCTCAGGAAGGGAGTGCTGGGGCTCCAGATTTTCCACCCTGGTCCTTCACCCCTCAGCCACGGGACAACCACGTGGCATAGGGTGTAGACGCATTTGTTAGAGACACACGGGAGGAACCCTCATGCCCTCTCGGGACGTGGCCCGGAGAAGGAGGGGAGCTCAGTGGCCATGTCTGCTCACCCCTAGCCAACGTGGTTGAATGAGACACCTTGCCTGCGCGGAGTGGATGGGACCTTCCAGGATCCCGTCCGATGCTGCTGTCCCGGAGTAGGTGGCCCCAGTTCTGCATCAGGTATTAGGGGCTGTTCTGGAGCCTCTGCCCTTAGGTCTACTCTTACGCCCCCCCAACCCCCACGATACACCCTTATTCATGCTCCTGGGGCTTGGAGGGAAGGTCAGGTCCTCCGAGCATCGGGTTTGGGCAGCGCCTCGAGAACGCTCCTGTGGGCTCACCCCACTTTAGCTCCTCCAGTATTGTACCACTTACAGCCACTCCAGGAGGCTCATCCTAGCTCGGGGCAGCCGTATCGGCCAACTCTCTTAAGACCTAGAGCCAGTAGCTGGGGCCTTGGAGTGACTTGTACAATGACCAGAGGGAGGAGAAGGACGTGCACAAGAAATGCATTGTCCGGGGAGTACCTTCTACTTACCATGCCCCCTAGATGGGATTTTCTCAGAGCTCTTTGGCTAAAGGGCTCCCCCGCCAACCCCCCGCTTGGAGATGCATCAGATCTCCCGTGATGGATAATGGAACCATCCACCATGTATGTGCCAAAACTGGAGGCCCCCAGCCAGGCCTTCCCCGCCACCGGCAAGGCCCAGGGCAGGAGTGGGAGTGGAGGCCCACATGCCATGTGTCCAAATGTTTAAAAGTCATTAACAAGTCCCCCAACTGATACATAAAAATATGCTCTACCCTCCTGTCTCAACAACTGTGTCTTCATAATGACAAAACGACAAAACATTTCTATTTACGAAGCCATGGCTTTTACTTGGAGAAAGTTGGCAAAAATATCAAAGACGCCGACTTAAATTATTATTGTAAATGTCTAGGCGCTTAGTTAATGGGCCGGTGATGTGTGTATGGGTGATAGAGACAAAATTCATAAATTATTCTATCTTTGTGCTGCTATGTTTATTTTTCTTTCCTATATTGCAGCAAAGTCATTATTTATATTGTTCAAGGCAAAATTTTCAGATACTTTGTGTTCTATTAGTAGTAGTACTAATTTAGACAACTTTGAGTCATTGTAGTTCTTGGGTAGTTTTTTTTTTTTTTTAATTTAAATTTCAATTTGTAGGGGCACCTGGGTGGTGGTAGTCTGCTGAGTACCTGCCTTTGGTTTAGGTCGTCATCTTGGGGTTCTGGGATCAAGCGCCAAACCAGGCTTGCTGGGGGATCTGCTTTACCCTCTGCCTCTCCCCCATTGCGTTCTCGGGTGTGTGTGCGCTCTCGCTTTCTCTCTCTCTCAAATTAAAAAATAAATCTTTAAATTTCAATTTGGAGAAACTTTACCCTGGTGAAGCCATAGCAACTGAAATTGTCAGTAGAATTATTAGAGCAATAGTTAGATTCAGAAAAGAGCGGTGCGGTTCATGTGTCAGAATCAAGCTTGCATCGGATTACTTGCGACACGTTCTCTCTACTGCAGAAAAGATTGCGGCGTGTTGAATCTCACTCTAAAAACTGCTATCGTTGATACTGCAATTTCCCCAGCTCTTCAATATCTAGATCCGTAGACTCCGGTTAGTATCTGGCATTGTGCTTCACAAGATGATGTCGAGAGGTACTTATGAACACATGTCAGAACGACATGAATGGTATGAGACGGCATGGTGTTCCTTGGCCACCATGAGCGACTCTGGTGAAGACTGTGTTCGTCTGTGAACACCTTCCTATCCTGAATTAGGACACAAAGGAACAGGGACAAAAAGGCATCTAGGACTACTGGGGAATGATGCTTCTCTTTGCAAGATTCTGCTGTAGTTCTGCTGCTTGAAGATCTGACAAATTGACCAATCTGTCTTTCTCTTCCCTTTCTCCGTCTTTTTCCCTGGCTAAATCCCTTCTGCTCTTTGGAAATCGTGTCTGTCTCCAATGTTGCAACCACCGCTCTCCGAGGTGATCAGGCTTAGCTACCTTCTGTTCAAGGACAGCAGCCAGGAATTGTGCAGAAGCATTTTTCCGAGGCCTGACACGTATGTCCTGGATGCGGATGTGTCTGGTTATGACCTGTGGGGTGATAGAAGCTCCTAGGTTCCAGGTCCTGTACTAGGCCCTCCCTTCCTCTCTTTCTTCCTTCTGTCTGTCCCTCCTTCCTTGAAAAGGAACCACTTGCAAATAGCAACATATTCTGCCTGCTGAGCCCTAAGACCAGCAGGGCAGCCCCGGGGCCGAGGGCGGGGGGTGGGGAGAGGGAGGGGGTACCCTGGCTGAGCAGAGAAGAATCAGCTTCAGAGGCCCCGGGGCTCCAGGGACTTGTCAGGAAGGGAGGCCCGGGGGTGTTGGCCTCTTGAGATTCTCCCAGAATCCCGGCCAAAGCTCAGCTCCGAGGATGGGTTATTGCCATCGTTACTGTTCCCTAGACGCTCGACTCTTCCTGTAGACTGTGGGGCAGACAGAGAAGCCAAAGGTTTCTCCTTTAAAGACAAGTTCAGAACACTCAACACACTGAGTTTAAGGAAAGTTCCCATGACACTGTTTCTTCTGTACTGAGGAGAAGACTGACACTATGGCTGCCTGGTCTGTGCTTTTCATGTCAAAATCCGTGACTTTCTCCTTGCCAGGATCTAGTGGTCGAGCCCAGCTTAGCCTCCCTGTGCTCAGGTCCTCCTCTGGGAATGGGTACTGATGGCGGGGCCAGGGCAGGGCGGGGGCGGGGATTGTCAGAATCCATGAGCTGGCCTCTGGGAGCCCAGCGAGCACAGTGTGAGCTTGGCAGCAAGGGAGAGGGCAATTCTCTTCATCCTTCCCACGTGAGTGAGGAAAGGGAAATGAAAACCAAACCCACACGCATCTTGTGTATGTGTGTGCATAAACACATACGCGTACACACTTTGTAGGGTGTATTAGCTTCTGAGGGCTTTCCTAACAAAGTACCAAACACTGGCTTAAGACAACAGAAAGGCATTCTCTCACAGTTCTGGAGGCTGAGAGTCAAAAATCAAGGTGTTGGCAGGGCCATGCTTCCTCTGAAGAATCTAGGGGAGCGTCCTTCCTCTCTTCCCAGCTTCTGTTGGGTGATGGCAAGTTTTGGTGCTCGTTGGCTTGCAGACACGTCACCTCTATCTCTGCCTCCATTATCATATGGACTTCTTCCCTGTGTCTCTGTGTGTCCCTGTCCTTCTAAGGACACCAGTCATCATGGTATCAGACGCCCTCCACCCCCGCCAAAACTGCATGACTTCATCATAACTGATTGCATCTCCAAAGACCTTGTTTCCAAATAAGGTCGCATTCCAAGGTTCCAGGTGGACATAAATTTCTGGGGGACACTACTGAACCCAGGACACAGGATTAGGACAGAAAGCTAAGGCTGTGTTGTGAGATGCATCGTGAATTCAAAGACGTTAAATGTGAAAAAACACACAAATTAAATGCCACAAAATATGTCATCTTATGCACATTCAAAAGACTCAACAATGTACTTGGAAAAAATACATTCTCAAAAATTGTCATGATAATCTTTTGGTGGGAGCCCCAGCCGAGGTACCTCAGTGTTGATGGGTTGGAGATACCTATATTCTCCGGAATAGTTAGGATTTCTGGAAAAGTTTTCTTTTGTTTTGTTTTTGTTTTTGTTTTTAAGATTTTATTTATTTATTTGACAGAGACAGACACAGTGAGAGAGGGAACACAAGCAGGGGGAGTGGGAGAGGGAGAAGCAGGCTTCCCACTGAGCAGGGAGCCCGACGCTGGGCTTGATCCCAGGACCCATGGATCATGACCTGAGCAGAAGGCAGACACTTAATGACTGAGCCACCCAGACGCCCCTGGGAAACATTTTAGATTCAGCATGAATTGGCTCTAGTAGGAGCTAATGGTTGTGAAAATGCTTTGCAAATAGTCAAATATGGTACGAATAAAGGTTAACAGATACATGAGTTTGCCCAGTTTAAGCCCTTAGGGAGGGCTGTCCATTCCATGCACAAATGCAAGGATACAGACTTTGAGAGATCATGGCAAAGCCCTATAAATATCCTTTCTTGCCAAGTGAAAGGAAGGTCACCTCCCCTTGGCTCTATAAAAAAAACGTGTTTTTTTAATCAGGGGATCTGGCAGCCCCTTCTGGGTTCGTCCATTGCAGAGCTCTTTAAGGGGAACCCCACGTGTGAATTTAATGTACAGAAGTGGGGGCTCTGTTACCTGATCAGACTTTCACATTCCCTAGGATCTGCAATATTGTCTTGTAAAAACGGGACAGTGGTCAGTCATTTCAGGAGAAGTGACTAGAATTTTACACCCAGAAGTGAGTTTATTCACGATCTCCTCTAATCCATTTATTTTATAAAAGAGGCCAAGGGAGAAGTCCCTGGTTGGCTGTGGGTGGGGAAGGAGTTGGAGGTGGCATCTGGGCTTGAGGAGGAACTGTAGAAGCTTCTGTGATGCTCAGTCCTATGTTTGCCCTCTCCGTCATGCTTCTAAGGTTGGGGTGACACCCATTCCTCATTTGGGTATATTATTGTTCCCATTTTACAGATGGGTAAACAGAGGCTGATTGATGCAATGTCTGGCTCAATATCATGATGGCATTATAGGTATTATATGGTATTATAGGTGGGTATTGTAGGTGGGTGACCCCAGAGCCCCAGTCTGGACCATCCCACTCTTCCTGCTGCTGGACAAAAACCGTGAAGGCAGGGTCAATGTGTTGGGAACATTCCCCAACCTCTCCATACCTCCCACCCCCCAATGAATGATAAGCATTTGTTTCCATAAAATATGTGATTTCACCCTGGCTCTAAATGCCATAATGAAGTTTTGAAGTCAAACCACTGTCTTTATAAGTAAACGAAATCAATAAAGACAATGTTTAGAGGCTTATAGAAGATGGGCAGGAGTTGCACATTATAGAGAGGGAAGGTACAGTGTTGCTTAAGGATTGGGACGGGGAGAGCTCCACTGAGGAGGATGGCTCTTGCTCCGTAGATGGGGACGCAGCGGCTCTGTCTCTTTTGCTCTTGGAGCTGACATTCCTCCTCTAACGGTGTCCCATCCTGCCATTTCACTGCATGTCTGCCGTCGCTCTGGGTGGACGTTCAATCTGACGGTAGCACAGGCTGTAGGGCGAGCTGTGGACTTACTATTACTGAAAAGCTAAGCAGATCCTTGCATTTTCAGGATAACCACAGTGCTTTTGCACTTTCTTTCTTTCTTCCCTACCCACCGGCTGCTTGCTGCTTAAGATCTAATGAGTCAGTAATGATTTGTACCGAGTGACAGTGAGTAAGGAGATGGTTTTGAGGATTATGTGTAGTGTGTAGGAATTACGAAACCGTGTTCAATGGGGAGATGGTGTTCTCTGATGTATTCTGGGAGTTTTCTAGCACTTAATCAGGAACTAAATATAGAGCAGTTTACTAAGGTTTTGATACAGCATCTCTTAACGTGAGAAACTGTCTCATTTTTCCTTTTCTCCTTTTCACCCTCTGGCCTATTCATTTTTGGATTAAAACAAAATTCTGAAGCTCCTTCCACAAATCACAGACCAAAACAGCAACTTGGAAAGAGGGATTCTTTTGATTTATTTTGATAAACAATCTGGAAAGTAACTGTTATTAATGTAACTTTTTCAAGTATGAAGTATTACATCAAGACAAAAGTTTAGAGGTGGGAATGAATTTAGCAGTCAAAGGTCACTGCCATTTTAAAGACCTCTCACATGATCATTTTTACATTTGGTATTTAAAAGAATTTTTTTTAATATTAAAGTTTTTTTTATTAAAGATTTTATTTATTTATTTGACAGACAGAGATCACAACTAGGCAGAGAGGCAGGCAGAGAGAGAGAGAAGGGGAAGCAGCCTCCCCACTGAGCAGGGAGCCCGATGTGGGGCTCGATCCCAAGACCTTGGAATCATGACCTGAGCCAAAGGCAGAGGCTTTAACCCACTGAGCCACCCAGGCACCCTTACATTTGGTATTTTTATTGACTGAGTATAACTAATCAAGCACCTATTTTCAAATAATGACAATAAAGTGTAATATTCAAGGGAGACATTATGAAAATAGGACATAACCCCCGACACCAGGGAAGTTTGTAAGTATCATGCAAATGTCAGTTCTTAGTTTATTATCCACTAAGCCGATTACCTAGCACAGATTCTATTTGACCTCCAAATCTGCCAAGCACCAGAAAGCTGTCCCTTCAGCCTGCTGTGTCTGGTAGGGAACAGGGACAATTTCCTCAGGGGATGTTCTTGAAACATTACTCTTGAATTAACAAACTCCAGAGTGCTCAGAAAATTATCTTTGCCTTTTCATCTACCCTTCCCTGATCACTCTGCTGGAATTTCTCTCCTGCATAAACAGCAAAAGCCTGTTCAGGTGTCTGTCTTTAATTCAGGGTTGCAGAAATATTTATGGATGAAATGATACACTGTCTGGGATTTACTTCAAAATCATATGGGTAGTAGGGAAGCAGACGGGGATAAAACTGGAACAAGACTGGCCACGAGTTGATGATTGTTGAAGTTGGGTGATGGGGCAGGGTGCCCTCTGTGATGTTGTGGGGTGAACATCCTTGCATGCATGGGGGCGTTTCCCTGAACAAACCTAGAAGAGGAGCTGCTAGCTTGATACACATTTTGAATTTCCTGGATGCTGTGAAAGTGCTTCCCAAATCTGCACAGATTTATATGCCTTCCAGTCATGTATCTCATCCCCATGATATTTGGCGTTTTTATCAGTCTGATTTTTAAAAAGTAATATACTCTTCTGTTTTATTTGTGTTTTCATAATCACTTTGAGGATCTTTCTCGTTTGCTGGTTCTTTGGGGTTTGTTTGTTTGTTTGTTTCTTGTGAATCATCTGCCACGTTGTTCCAGATTATAGGTACAATCACAGCGAGTTCTCTGTCCTCTCCCCTCCAAGCAGGAGGGGGCAGCAGCCTGCGCTGGCTGATGAGAGTCAATTGTTAAGTTTCCAAGCATTTTGTGAACTGGTTATCAACTACGGGTAGCCCGGAATCAGCCCTGTGCAGATATTTACGGTGCGACAGCCAGCAAATCCTGCAAATCAGGGCTCCCACTCCCAGAGAGCTGGGTTTTAAACCTTTCCTGGCACAGCACCGCCTCCACACATTCACATCTGGACAGAGCTTGGTCCAAAAGAGCATCAGGGTGAACCTGACACATGGATGCGGGAGAGGCTGCCCCCTGACTCACTCAGCAGGTGCGCTCGGCACCTGCTGGCAGACAGGGACAGGGTGCGGGGGACGGCACCTAAGGGGTGTTCTGTTGCAGGACTAGGTAGGCTTGGCAGGACGCTCCGTGGAGTCTGTTCCCTGGCCCCTTTCTCTTTGGTGCTAGGTACAGCCAGCTATGTCATTTGCAAGGCCCAGTGCGATGTGAAAATGCAGGTTCCGCATTCAAAAGCCTTTTCCTGATTCAACCATGATTTCTTTCTCTCCACCCCTCACAGCTTCCTTTATTTCCTATTTAATGTCACGTTCTCTCAGACATGGGGATTTTTGTGGGGTGAAAGCCAAACCCCGTAGCTGCCTGGGGTCTTGCCCGGTGACTTGGCACACAGGGCGTACGTGACTTACCTGATTCTTTGGGTGCCTGCACCCAGGATCCCGCCAAGATCAAAGGCAGAGCTGCTCACTACTTGGGTCGGGGGTTTGGGCAGCTGAGCACTTATCCCGGGGATGGGAAGAGGTGAAGGGAGGTTAGACGGTGAGTGAATCCAGGACCATACTCCACTGACCCACCAGATCTCACGTGTAAGACACAAATGCAGAGGTAAAATTAATTCAGAAATTCAAGGCAGCAACCAACCTTGCATTAGACCCCAAGTGTGGAGGTGGTAGGTACTAACAAGAAAAATGGAAGCAAGGAAGAGGGATAGAAGGTGTCAGGGGGTGATGCTGATAGAAAAAGGGTGAGTTAAAATTTTCAATGTTGGGGTTTGGGAAAGTGACGTCTGAGCAAGAAGCTGAGGAGAAGGAGGGGACATGAGGCACCACATCTGTCCTTTGTGTCACCTTCCTTATCATCCCACCCATGGCTCCATCCGGATTACAAGGAGTTGTGAATAGTGTGCAATGGCACAAACTGTTTGGTTAAAATCTGCCCGCATAAGATTCAATTTTAGTTAGAAGCTATTTTAAGCTTTGAAAATGTCATATAAAAAATATTCTGGTTAGAATCCCCCTCCTTTTTTTTTTAAACTGTAATGTTTATGAATTCAGTTCTCCTTGAAACAGACACTTCATTTATTGTCATATTTTTGGAGACTTGGGAAAGTTATCTCTGGCATCTTCTGAGAATTAAACATTTTTTGCAATGATCTTTTCCCCCTCCTTCTTTCAGCTGCTCACTAGGGTTTCTTCCCCAAAAAGAAACACGGAGTGTTAGATAATAAAAATGTAAGGTTGCAGGAAAAGGAACAAGAGCAATTCTTCCACATCAGGAAGTGGACATTCTGTCAGGTTGTTTGAAAAAGAAAATCCCCAAATAACAGTGCCTTCAATAAAGACGGATGTTTCTTTCCCATGTAAGAGATGTCTGGGAGAAGGCAGACCATGCATGAACTGTATTTCTGCTCTGCCATCCTCAAAATCGCCTCATAGTTCAGGAAGGCCATAGGAGCGCCTGCCATCACATCCACACTCCAGGAAGGAAGATAGGGTGAGCTGAATGGCCTGTTTCCTTCCTTTTGAGGGAAATTGCCATCAAATCCCTCACGACACACACACACACGTGTGCACACACACGTGTGCACACACAAACATACACACACAACCTCACTGTAGGCTAGAACTTAATAACATGGCCTCGCCTATCTACAATAGAGACTTGGAAATACAGGAAAGGCATTAGCCGAGTAACAGTTTCATTAGAAACCTGTGCTCTGTTGCTCCAGAGAGGAAGGAGAACGGATGTTGGAAAGAGTCCCTAATAATGTCTGCCACAAGATCCACCCTCGTTTTTCTTTTCAAGTATGAGGGCTATAAATCTCAGGAAAATGAATCAATACCTAACTCCTAGGGCCAAGAGAAACTATATTTTAAAATGTTCTCATTCTAGCTTTTTAAAATTCAGATGAGAAATTCCAGTGGGGAATGTAGATTCTGTCATTTTTACTGCTTTTGTGTATGTCAACTTAAGTAGTCTACCATTTCGCCTGCTTTGGCATTGTACAGTCAGATCAAAGAGGATTTCACTGTAGTTAAACAGAACTTTGTATTTTATAGGACAAAGTAATTTTTTAAGCATGCATTTGAGAAAGGAAATAATAATGGGCTGATTACAACAGTATTAATTTAAGCTCTAGGTCCGAGGTCCCAACAAAAGTGTTTCTGAACGGACATCTTACCTTTTTTTTTTTTGCTTCCCCTGTGGAAACTAATCTCCAACAAAAAAAGCTCCTTTCTCTTGGTGACCCACGCCACAGTACGGCATCTGCTCAGGCAATCTTCTATAAGTACGTGAGGCTTTCTGATGGAAAGCTAATGTATTTTTTTTTAAGTGGTCTATTTCTCAGCTCTTTCTTTTTTTAAAAGACTTTATCCATTTATAAGAGAGAGAGAGAGAAGAAGGAGGGGGAGTGGCAGAGGGAGAGGGAGAAGGAGGCTCCCTGCTGAGGACTCTCGGATAATGACCTGAGCCAAAGGCAGACACTTAACCCACAGAGCCACCCAGGCGTCATTCATTCATTCATTCATTCATTTATAAGATTTTATTTATTTATTTGACAGAGAGAAACACAGCGAGAGAGGGAACACAGGCAGGGGGAGTGGGAAAGGGAGAAGCAGGCTCTCCACTGAGCAGGGAGCCCTATGTGGGGCTGGATCCCAGGACCCTGAGATCGTGACCTGAGCAGAAGGCAGATGTGTAACTGACTGAGCCACTCAGGCGCCCTGTTTCTCAGTTCTTGAGCAAGAGTATACCTTCCTCTAAAAGACTGATTTTCTTTCTTTCCCATGGTGAAACATAGCAACACAGGAAAAATGTCATGCTTCAGTTACAATGACCGTGGGCCACTATGTTATCAGGTATCTGTTGTGCAGGGTAACCTGGTGATTAAATTGCTAATGTTTTCTTCGTGGGGGGTTTTTCCTTCTGATTAGCCAAGCGTCCAGGAATATCATGTTAGCACAAATCTACATGTCATTTATGAATCTCTCTGCTTTATTAAAATATAGTTACCTCTGAGTTAGAGCTGGCTTCTTCACATAATTCTTTCCTACATAATAATATAAAAGATTCTTCATCTCTAATCCTGATTTCAGGGATGGAAATCCTGCAGACAGACTCAGAGCTATTCCACAAGACAAAATCATAAAAGGAAAGTCTCTTATATCCGCCAACTGTGGAAATATAGTTTAATTGTTTAACATATGAGGACAACAGGCATCAAATTCAGCGGAGGCCCCAACAAATCTTAGCCTTTTTAAAAGATTTTATTTATTTATTTGACAGAGAGAAAGCATAAGCTGGGGGAGCAGCAGAGGGAGAGGGAGAAAAGGCTCTTCGCAGAGCAGGGAGCCCGAGGTAGGGCTCGATCCCAGGACCCCGGGATTACCACCTGAGCCGAAGGCAGATGCCCAACCGACTGAGCCACCCAGGCACCCCAAATCTTACCTTTGGTGATAAATCTTTTCAGTCTGAAGAGACGGTGCTGGAGAGATAACCTTTGTGGACTTGAACTTTTTCCTACTGCTTTAGGAAGACTTTTCCCGATGATTGTCCATTATTTTACTGGAATGTGTTTGTACCACCTCTGACATCCGTCTTTCCTGAGTTTCAGCTCTAGAGTGGATTAATGTAATTCTTTTTTATAGCATGAAACCATGCTGAAGTAGCAAAGGGAAAATTCAGAAGTTTTCAAAATACATTGTCTTTGGGTGACAAAGACAAAATACATTGTCTTTGAATCCATTGCTTAGGCAAATGGATTCAAAATAGTGATAGTTGTTGCCTCCAAGTGAAGTTCTAGAAATATGCATTCTTTTTTTTTGTTTTTAAGATTTTATCTAGTTTTTTGGCGGGGTGGGTAGTGAGCTGGAGGGAGAGGGAGAATCTGAAGCAGACTCTGCGCTGAGTGCAGAGCCCGACGTGGGGCTCAGTCCCATGATCGATACTGAGATCACGACCCGAGTCAAAACTAAGAACCGAATGACTGAGCCAGCCAGGCACCCCAGGAAATGTCCGTTCTTTTGCATATGTTCTGCTATAGTGTCTGTTGGCTGGAGAACTTTTATTTGTCCCTCCAGATCTACTGGCTCTGTGCCCCTGGGGCAGACGGGCCTGTGAGGGCTGTCAATGGCTCCCTGGCTTTGTGGTCACTGGTTTGGTTTAGCCAGTGGGAGACCCTATCCAGAGACTGGGGGGAGGAGAGAGACACCAGGATGTTTACTCTGGCTGGTTCCTGCTGGGCCGCAGGTTGACAGTGGCTATGTTACCCTAGGAAGGTTCCTGCCAGGTGGATCTCCCTACAAGGGCTCCCTCCCCAGGATTTAGTAGTGGCTCAGGGCTGTTTCACCATTCTTGTTTGTTTTCTTCAACCTCGCCCACACGTTTGTAAAGAATTTCGATTTTCCCATTGAAGCGTGCTGTTTCTGCCTGGGACACGGATAGGCGAGTCTCCTAACGACAACCCTAACCCTGGGAAAATAGTCATTTGGCTATGACTCGTTTGGAGAAAATGTTTTCAACAGAAATAAGACTGAAAGCAAGGCCTTGGACAATTTACGTTTCTCCTGCTGTTTTTTTGTTTTTACCACTAGAGTTGAAATTGTTTACATTTTCACAAGAACGTAAAGAGGAAGGATGTAGTTCTGCAAGGTAGTTGTACAATTCAATGAGGTCTCAAGGCAGGTTGCTGACATCCTGCCAGAGCTCCCAGACCCTTGTGAGCGGTGGTCTTACCACTGTAGTCCAGGGCCCATGTGTGTAGTACTGAGTGGGCCCTAAGATCAGCGTCTTCTTTCCCAGACCCGCCTACCCTGCAGGCATGTGTACTCCAGCTAACTCCCTTATCTCCTTGCTTCGTTCCCCATTACTGTCCTGCCTGCTGACCCTAACTAACACTTCAAGGGGACTTGGGTAAGGCTCCTGAAACAAAGTGCTGTGGAGCTGGTGCTAAGTACCCATCCTGAAAGGTTGCGTGAGAAATTCACTCAGTTCGAGCACTCAGATTCACTCAGTGTGTCACTGAATGAGTTTGGTTTCAGCTTTGGTGTTGGTGCTATTTCTCATTTTCCCCACAATTGGGAAGACTGTGATCTCACAAATGCAATGAGGTCACTAATCTCTCATCGTTCTGGCAAATTCTATTTGCAAAAACTGCCTCCTGAAAAAAGTAATCTCAAAATGAGAGAAGGCACTGACATTTAGTTTTAATCCACACATTTTATGAAAACCTTGGTAAGCAATGTGTTTTCCGGGGCCCAGCTAGGTCGAGGAAAAATTCTGGGTTATAACTTCTGGAGCCTGTGTCCTAATTCCTAAAAAGAGAGTCTTGTAACCTCTCTGGCCCTTGGCTTTCCCTTTAATCACTGGAAATAACACTTATCTGACAAAACTAATAAGGATAGAATAGGATGATGGATGGTAAAGTGCTATGAAAATTTAAATATCCTAGGGGCGCCTGGGTGGCTCAGTTGATTGAGCATCCCACTCTTGATTTCTGCTCAGGTCATGATCTCAGGGTCTTGAGATCAAGTCCAACATCAGGCTCCATGCTCAGCAGGGAGCCCTCTGGAGATTCTCTCTCTCCTTCTACCCCTCCCCTCGCTTGCGTGTGCACTCCCTCTCTCTCGCAAATTAATAAGTCCCTTTAAAAAAAGAGAAAACTTAAAAACCCTAAAGATACAGATTATTATTGTTGCCTAAAAAATTGTAAAACATAGCCTAAACCTGTGGTTTTTAACCTTTTTTTGTGTCACGAATGCCTTTAGAGAATTGGTGAAAACTTAGAGACCCTCCCTCTGGAACTGCATAGACCATTCAGAAATTCAGAGGATTTTCTTAAGCAATTTCAAGGCATCCGTGGATCTTCTGAAGCCCACTACATCCTGGACAAATTTCATAAACTACTTCTTGTTTTTTTAAAGATGGCTAAATGTAAAAGTGAATGTGTTAGATATAATTTTCATCTGCATTCACTTATAAGGTTTGACATGTAAAATTTTGCAAAAGATACTGCATAAGATATATAAATTACAAACCAAAAAAAAAGGAACCAAAGGGAAATACCGAACTATTCTGAGTTCTTGAATGAAATTTCAATGCATTAGGTTTTGGAACTAGAAGAATGATGGTTGGAAATATCCTGAAGTATAAAAGAAAGAAAGCAAATTTAATTCATTCAATAAATATTTCTTGAGCACCTTTATGTGCCAAGAATCATTCTCAGTACTCTGGATTTAACTGTGAATCAAACAGTCGAAATATCTATAAATACTTATTAAGTAAGCTTTATGCCTAATGTGGGGCTCAAACTCATGACGCTGAGATCAAGAGTCACATGCTTGGCCAGGTGCCCCACACAGTCAAAATAACTCACATACAGAGATGATACTTTCTATTCATTGTGAAAGCTGTTAAAACTCCAGGTAATGTATGAATACCAGGCAGTGACTCCCTTAGTTATAGATTCATGTTTTATTCCTTCCATGGAACAAACTGAATACTTTTTGTATTGGTCCTAGAACTACGTTTCTGTCTGACTGGCCACTTTTTAAATATGTAGCTTATATATTGTAAATTTATAGCTACTATGAATACATTGAAGATAACCAAATATTGTAAACTTTATGGTTTCCTCCTAGCCGCGAAGCTATGATACTGATTATTCTCTTTGGTCCACAATTTGAATTTACCTATTGTTTTTTAAGCCAATGAGACCATTTGCTTGAATCATCTCTATTCATTTAAGAAATACTTGAATGGCATCATGAATGCTTCCAAATATTTTGAAATAGTCTTAGACTGTGGTCTCTGAAATGAGTGGAAGGAGAGGAATGAACAATACTGCGTCATTCCTCACTGTTCAGATGATTTATCACTTTAGTGTTTGGCAAAGAGGCAAAATAGTTTCAATTTCATGAGCATTATATAATAAGACATGTAAGAAAGTATTAGATCCTAGATCAGTGTGTTTATTTCTGCTGTGTGTATGTGTGTGTGTGTGTTAAGGGTGCTGGTGGTAGTGTTAACTTGTCAGCACTGAATGGGAAGAGGTTTGTTTATAAAAACTATAAACTGAGTAAAAATGCTTCAAAAGGGGTTAGAGTTCAGACACATTTAAGGTTGACCAGATATTAGTCCTGCTTTTCGCTTTTTCAGAGTTTCCTCGGTGGGACCATCTCATCCCTCCTCTTCCCCACTATGTTCTGCCTCCCCTTCTCTCCTTGCTGAGCTAATTATATTTACCTGCAAAACACAATCTTCCCTTTTTGAATTTGTACTTTCCAAGGGAATGGCATGGCTTGCCTAGTCTGTGTCCTATTTTGGAACATAAGTAATTTGATTATTTTGTATGGAGTTTGCCTTTCTGTCCTGAGAAATGAAGAAAATTCAACCTTCCCTAACTAGATGCGGGTCTCAACCTTTTAAAAAAAAAAGTCATGTCCATTTCAGAATAATTTCTTAAATGCATAAAATAAATGAGATAACTCTATTACAACTTAATTGATTTCCTGGTTATCGAATATTAAAAAAACTATAAGCACTTTTAAAATAACACATTAAATAAGAAGCTAGCCCCAGGTCTAATGGCCACCATGGTTTTACAGTTGTGGTGGGAATAAAGTATATTTTGAGCTATCTGCAGTTATAATGTGTTCTAAGAAATCTGTGATTTCTGTTGGTGCCAAAGCCACAGGTTTGTTAATATTACTGTGGTTTGTTGACTTATGTTGATAATTAATATGACTTCTTCATTTTGGTTAAATGTAACTGGAAATGAAGATGTCTCTTCTTCCCATCCATGGTCACAACTCCCACAGGGCACGGGGATCCCAGGGAAGAAATTCTCCCCCTCTTCCCCCCAACCCGTTTGCCCCTTGGTGCTGAGACCAGCACACAGCGCAGTGCCTGACATGGCATGATTCCTCCATAGCTGTTATCTGAAATAAGTGAAACACAAAGGGGGAAAAAGACATTTGTCCAATGCTTAGGATTATTGCTAGGACTTTTTGCCTCTAATCTCATCGAGCCTCCGATTAACTACCAGAGCAACTCTGGATTTCTCAGAGGAGGGAATGGGGACTCAGGACAGCTATGCAGTAGAGCAGAATTTAAACTCTGGTCTGTTTGACTCCAAAGTTCACATTCTTTCCACCCTCACATTGTTGTCTCTTACAAAACTTTTCTAGGTCCAGAGAGAAAAACACAGGAAGTCCTTTCAGATATCTGATGTCTCCAGACTTCTTACAAAGTCTCCATAAAACTTCAGTTCTCTCATAACTCGGTGAGTCTAACTTACAAGGATACCTAGTTGAAGTTTATGAAAATTTCTTTATCTAGATGTAGAGTGGTCTTGTTTCTATGAGCCTAAATTCTCACTCATGGAGACGAGTCAAGTCCCAGCCTGGCCAGGACTTGGTTAAATCAAATGAGCGGTATTCTGTTTGATGCCTTACACACATACCTGGCCCCTTCATGAGAGATTTTATCCCTGGCAGATTTGTGGTTGGTGTCCAGGACAGTCACAGGATAATCCTATAATCCCGTATTCCTCAAAACAGTGTCATTTATTGCATAAGAATGGATCGGGCAGCACAATTTTACTGCATTTTCTACTGCAAAGAGATTTTTTTTTTAACTGAGGAATCATGTTGATCACATATAGTAAACGGAATATACTTCGCAGTTTATGCAACTGACATTTTCTGCAACATGGCTGAGAATCCGTTCTTGTAACAATCAAACCTTCTAGCATTTCTTTTTAGGGAAGTTCACCCATTTTATAAAACCTGCTTTAGAGGTTTTATAAATAGGAGCATAGAACCCGAAGCAAGATGGACCCGCAGTCCCTCCGTTCAGCAGAGTGCCTCTCGTTTTCCTTATTTGGAAGTGTCATCTCCCTTAGGTGACCTCTGAGGTCTGGGCTTCTCAACCTTGTCAGAGAAAGTGGTTCCTTGTTGTTTTTCTTTCTCTACTCTTCTTGGTTTGCCTCCTCACAACCTTTGTCCCGACATCCCTCAGTTCTCCTCCAGCTTCCCAGCCCAGCCCTGAGCTGGTGACCTGTGCCTGCTGCCAGCAGGAGGAGAAAGAGTATGGAGTCGGTGCTGTCACCTCTCTCTGATCAGAATCTCCCTACACCACTGTTTTTTCACGTCTTCCTTTCCTTTTGTTTCTGAGAAAGAAAGGGCCCTTCTGCTTGCCAAGACAAAGCACTATGTTCTGGGTCACCTCCCTTTTGGATTGGAATCGCTTTTTTCTTTCTTCACCTTCTCTCTTTTGTTTACAGAAGTACACAGATATACTCATTCTTTAAAAAAATATATGTAAAAGAAAACAAAACCTTTCCCTTATTCTTGTTATTCCCTGTGTCTATTATTGTATCTCCTGCCTTCTTTACATTGGCAAACATCTCGGACTGGTAGCCTATAATCACTGCTTCAATGCCCACACATGCCTTCAGCTTTTGAAATCTGGCTTCTTTCTCCACTATCCCACTGAGAATGGTTCTCTAGAAGGTCACTAAACCTCTTGTTTGTCAAACCCAGTGACCTTTTCTGTGAAGTCTCTAGAATCAGACATTGTTTATTATCATGTTCTTGAGAATTGCTGCTGCTTTGGCTTTGAGAATACCTTTTTTTTTTTTTTTTTTTTTTAAATCTGTTTTTCTGACCGGTCTTTCCTCCTCCTTCAGAAATCTTGTTTCCTATTCCTGTGACTTTAGGGGTCACTTCTACATAGATAAGCTCCCGATGTTTATCTGTTTATCGCCAGCTCTGGCCTATCACATTTCAGACCAGCATTTCCCCTGCTTGCTACACATTTCCTCCTGAGCCCAGGATCTGGACAAACCTGATCTCTTCTTTAGTTCCTCTCCTGTGTTTCATATCAGCCAGAGTTCTCAGACTTTTGATTCTTTTGCTTCAGATTCAGACACTGGCAAACTCTGACCCTTCTCCTGCCACCTTATTTCATGTCTGCCCCCCCCTTTCCATTCTAACAGCTACTTTGGTTTGGGGTTCTCGTCTCTTAATTGGATCTCTGTCCCTGCTTCCAGTTCTACCCTAGTTTGTCCCACAGACATTCCAGGTTATATAGCTCCAGTACTGGCATTTTCTTGCTCAAAACCTTTCCATGGCTCTGAACTAGTAAAGGAATTAAGTACAGATGCATCATTTGGCATCCAAGACCTTCGCAATAACTAAAATGGAAATTTTATTTTCTACAAGTTTTTGGGAAATACCCCAAAGCCAAAACAAACTAATTGTCAACAAAACTATACTGTCCCTACATTTTAGTTTAAGAGTTCTAAGAAAAAGAACTATTTTTTAAAAATAGCACATATTTCTTTCCCCAGCTTTAACATAGAGTCATTTTTGGATTTGCTCTTCCTCTCAATTACAAGGTAATTTTCATTTGAATTTACTTAGCACATTCCACCTCATATTATAATTATGGCTATTTTTGTCTTGCTCTTTCCTATGCTGTAGTCCTTCAAACGCAGAATATATCTTACTCATCTTTGTGTACTTCTTGTTCTCTGGCACATGGTGCTTACTTCATGTTTGCTAACTTGAGTGAAGAGTTCATAAAGCCTTACCCCAACTATATCCCTTTAACAAAATCAACTACAACTCAAACTAAACAAAACCACTGAATTCTGCGGTTCTCATTGACTCCGAGGCGAGGTGGTTTGCAGCTGAGGTTCAGGAAGGGGAAGCTGGAGGTACTCAGAAGCTCTTAAAATACTTTCAAAGTGAAATGTTGGTTGAACCATTTGTTCTTACATAGTAATGTGGTGTTTAATCTACAGTTGTGTTAATTACGTTTGAGATTAAGTGTTAAATTTTGTACGCAAATGACTGTTGCGGTTTAAACTCAATTTATTGACAAGTCCTTGACCAAATAATGTTCTGGGAAGACGAGATTCTTGAAAATCTGTGTCACGGGAATGGCTGCGAAGAAGGTTGCTGGTGAGGGGTAGCTCTACAAGGTATTATTTAGTGGCCGTAGTAAGGCTGTACACATATCCTTAACTTTTTATGAGAATAGTACGGTGAGTAGTTTTACCAAATGAAGTCTCCCAGTTTCACAAATCCAGTTAAACGCTCAGTAATTCTTCCTGTTGAAGCTGAAGTGTCCAATACCACTGCTAAAGCCCTATCACAGTGCTACAGTTCTTCCACAGGTAACTTAAAGTGGTCTACGACTTTTCAAGAGTTGTTGCACTTTATGGTCTTCCAAATTCTTGAAACACAATTTTGAAGTGTGAAAAACTCAAGGCGAAATCCCACTAAGAAAAACCAAGCTCTCCAGCTGGAAAAATTGGACAAACGGGCTTTAAGCACAAGGCTAAATGACTTATCTATTTGGCTATATTTAAAGTAAAAGAAGAACTACACAAAATACATCACCCTAGAACATATTCTGTTTGAGACGTGGGCTCTGGGAATTCTCCTAGCAGTACTTCCAGGGTTGTAATTTATCCTCTGTCTTAATTTACAATTTACAGGAAAGGCCATCATCTCCATGCTACAGAAAAGGCAACCGTGAGAGAGTTAGGAGATCGCAGAAGAGAGGGGAAAGCAAAGTCTCCATGGCTTAGACTTAAAAAAAATTTTTGAGGTGGAGCTGGCATAGAATTCCACGGCTCCATCATGTTTGTGTGTATGTAACATATGTATTACAGACACATGCACACGTAGAAATGGATATACGCCCCGAAGGTAGGGTTTACGTAAAAAATAGACATTGCAAAAAATACATCTGTAAAACCCTAAACATCGATCTTTCCCGATGTCTTGCAAAGGGTTTGTATTAGAGCGAGGAGGTAAACCTCGAGGAGGTTTGTATTAGAGCGAGAATCTGCCACTGAGTAACCCGGTAGACCTGAGACCCGGGGGTGGGCTGGGAGGTCGGGCGAATCGGCGGCACCGACAGAGCAATGGGAGCCGGCCAGCCGAGCGGCCGCCCTCGGCGCGCCGCCGGCGTCCCCCTGCTCCGCGCACGTCGTGCCGCCCCTTCGCCTCTCTGCGTGCCCGGCACGGAACCCAGGGCCCGAGGCCCGACCGGCCGCAGCCTCACAATCGGGGCCGGGCGCCGGCATGACGTCACCACTCCGCAGCCCGCCTCCTGCGCCCGGAAAGAGGCGGCCGCCCATTGGCTGCGCTGCTGGCGGCCTCCGGGCCAATGACAGGGCGGCGAGCGGCGGGGTCCCGCCTTGACGTTGTGCTGCTTGCCGTGGGGTTTATTTGGCTCCGGGGCCCCTCGCCGACGCCATTAGGAGCCGCAGTGCCTGAGGCCGATCCCCCCACCACTCTCCCCCCTCTTCCCCCGAAGCGCCCCCCGCCTCCGCGCCTGCTCTCCGCCCCTCTGCTCCCTCTCCCCCCCACCCCGCCCGGTAGTCCGGAGCTGCGCGCGGGCCCGCGGAGACCATGTCCTGACTGAGGGGAGAGGGCGGAGGCGGCAGCAGCGGGACGGGCGGCGGCACGGAGGGAGGCGGAGAGGGGCCGGGTTCGGCTCGTCGCCGCGGGCTGCTCGGGGAGTCGCCGCCGCCGCCGCCGCCTCCGGGCGCTGAGCATCGGACGGGGAGAAGGAGCAGGAGCTGGACGAGCCGCCGCCGCCAGGTAACCGGGCCCCAGTAGGGCGCCCCACTGCAGGCCCTCGCGGCCCCCTCTGCGGCCTGCTCGGCCCCTCGCTCCCTGGCGGCGCCCAGGCCGCCGGCTCTCCGGGGCCGCCCGCCCGCGCCCCCTGGGGCGGCGTCGCGGGCGAGGGGAGGCAACGCGAGGCGAGGGGTCCGGGTGGGCCGCGGCCGCGCTCCCATCTTGGGCTTTCTCCGTGCGGGGACAGGCCCGGGGCTGTGGGAGGGTGGGTCCGCCGAGCTTGTTTACCGACCATCGATCAGCCGCGGCTGGACGCGCTGCCCGCCCTGCCACCTCTCTTCCGCCAGATTCCCCCTTCCCGCCCCCCAACTTCTTTTCCTGCCACCTACGGGCGGGTGAGTGGGGCTTCGCTCCTGCTCTGCAATAGGCCGTAATACTTGCTTCCATCTCCACAAGTTGGTGCTGGTCTCCAAACTTGTATTGCGGCCCTTTGGCCGCTTCCTCTCCGCCTCCCAAGGTGGCCTCCGGTTGGTGCCATTTCTAAGAAAATAGAGGCGGTGGGCGACGAGGGTGGACTGGGGAGGAGGAGCTGGAACTGGGGGAGAATTGTCTACCCCTCGCTCGTCATAACGATTGTTCAGTGCAAGTATCTTTATTTTCTCCGCAGTGGTTTGGTTTGGGTTATTTCATAGACAAAAGGACTGTAATGAATACTTGTGTTAAGCACAAGGGACGGGCAGTTTGGGTTCACCGTGGAAGTTTGAACCGGCCCATTATCTTTGAGATGCACTGGTGTTTTGAAACTCTCTGGCTGAGAATTTTGAGTTCCTGTCGATCGAGTCTCCTTTTCCACGAACTCCATAGACTATCAGGTTAAGCGCCATTCTCTCTGCTCAGTATTTTGATCTGTTTGCTCACAGTATGGTTGTCAATAAATTAACGTACGAGAATACTGTTTTAGGAACACAGTTGAGAAACCCTTAAGTCTTGAAAACCTTATATAATGAGTAGTTCTCTCTGCGGTCTCTTTTTTAGTTGACTTTATCACTTGTGCGACCTCAAGGGTACCCGTGTTTTGATCAAACATGGATGACTCAGTGTACAAATCTTACGCCAGGGGAAACCATAAAGAATTTTGATCTTGGTTTGTGCCAAGGGCCTTGGGAAAGTCATTTTTCGTGTGAAAAATAAAGCCGAATCTCGTCTCCTGGTGGTTATTAATTAAATGAGGTAATTCTAAAGAAATTTAGAACCTTGCTCCCTCCTGATTTTTGGATCTTAAGATACGCGTTCACTTACTTATACTAAAATTTCTTGACACTGGTTTTATTGGGCTCTTAGGGAAACTAAAAGGACAGGACAGTACTGACACATTTTAATCTTTGGGGAGGATAGTTGAATGTCATGAGGGATTTTTATTTCTGTTGATGTTTCAACACCTTCTACTAATGCTTCAGAGCTTTGAGACACTCCTGTTTACTCTTGAAATGTGCTTGGGTTAGTAGGATGAACTCATTTTTGGTGGTGTATTTTCAACCTAGGGCCTTAATCCCCCTCTGTACGCGGATTAAGGGTTGTGGCGTATCCCATTTAAGGGCTGAGGGTAACACAGTTCTGGAACTCAGGATCCAGTTGTACAATATTTGGGGTAAATTGCCCCTATGTGTAATTGTTCAGTGAGGGCTCTTCAATGTGCTTTACACTTCTATTGCTTTTATAATAAGTGGAAACTTTAAATGGGAGTTGGAGAAGTGGAGCGCTTAGGTTTTTATTTAACTTGCGAAAGTTTTATTATTTGAGCATTGCTGCTGTCTCCCTTCTTCCCAGTAATAAACTCTTAGGCCTGGGTTTTGAACACATTTTCTCCCAGTGATATGCAGTCTCATTTGGAATATTTGTGCTTGCTTATGCTTTGGGTAAATAATATCTTGAACATTTTAACACTCTCATCTCCTCACATCACAACATAAAAACTTCCGTAACGCTCATTACATGCAAAGTAAGTTGTAAGCTTCTTGATGTGGTGTTCAAGTTTCTTTGTAATCTGGACCTGATCCACTTCAGTCTTAACTCCTGTTTCTTCCCTTCATGGATCCTTAGTGCTAGCCAAACTAACTTGTTTGTTGCTGCTGTGGAGTCCCTCCTCTTGGCCTTTCTTTGTGCCCTTTTTTTTTTTTTTTTTTCTGTTTGAAATTGTCTTCCGCTGTATTCATGGATACTCTCTTTACTTTGGGCCCAGTGGAGTCCTGTCTCCTGAGAGAGACAGCCTCAAGGGATCTATTCACTTCTTTTTCTGTGTGGGACTCTTTTTTTTCCTTAGCATATGCTAGGCTGGATTTCATTATATCTTTTTACCTTTTTTTTTTTAAGATTTTATTTATTTATTTGAGAGAGACAAGGACAGAGGGAGAGCATGAGCGGGGAGGGAGACGAGCGAGAAGCAGGCTCTGCAGCAAACTGGGAACCCGAGCCCAAGGCAGTCGCTTAACCATCTGAGCCACCCAAGTGCCCCTCTTTTTATGTTTTTATTCTCCCCAATTAGACCTCTGAGAAATAGTTATGAATTCTTTTTCTGTGAGGACAGAGTATTCAGCACTGAAATACGGATACATGGTTTGGCAAAATATTTTTCGTTATAGACGTGTTCTAGGATATGCTGTTTGTAGTCTTCTGAGTAGTGGGGTTTCTGGAATTTTGATGATTTATGAAATAAAATACTTGAAGTTATGTCTGTCTCTTAAATTTTTTGGGGGGGGGGTCAGTATGTTTATTTCTATTATTAGTTTGGTTTTCTTCCTGGAGCGTGCGCTCAACAATTTGGTAGTCATGTATTATTCAAATTACAGTAAGTACTGCAGTTCTGTAGTTTCCTTCAGATTTGAGTCTCTCGCAGTTACTTGCTTTGCGGTTTGCGTTTCGCACCGGTGACACTAAGGGAGGTCGTCCCGTATTTGTATGCAGGTAACATTTAGCATCATGAGAAGGATAAAATAATCTGTAGTCTCAGTTTGCATCCTTAACCTCAGATGTTGGCAGCGTGTGTCATTGATCATGAGGCAGATGAGACACAGGAGAATGTGTGATTCACTGCTACCTGTCAACGCTGTTGGAAGAAAACACAAACAAGCCTGTCCATAGTATTTTTGTATACCAAGGATAACCTGTAATTATATAGTACATGGGTGGGTGCTGGTGTATTTGGAAAATAGGTGTATATGTTTCTGTTGCGTGTGTGAGTAGGAGGCTTGGTATTTTATGGATACATAGTCTCTTAGCAGTGAACAATCTTGATTTATCCATTGCATGTATGTGGGAACTTGGCCTCTTTGTCCAGTTCATCAAAATATTTTTTCCTTGTAATTGATGGATTTTTTTTTTAAGAAAGTAGTTTACATAAAAACGTTTTTTTAAGCGTCAGAACAACCTTTTTAGCATAATCGAAGCTGAAATTAGTCTGTTTAGGACCTTCCCAGATATACTAAGAATTTTTACTTAGGCTATTTGCATTTGTAAAAGGCACTTCTGTGGAGTTGATACCAGTAATTTTACCAGTTGAGAAATCTGGATCAGTAAGCATTCTTTGCTTTCTGGGAGGGTGGTATTTTGGTTAAGATGAAATTTTTGGCAAGAGACAACAGTTTGAATTTTAAAATGGATGTTGGTCAGGTAAATTGAATATAAAGTTGATAATTTTTCAGCTGCCTAGTGAATTTAACTTTTCAGTAATGAAAAAATGAATTTCCTTTATTTTTATAGTTCCTATATTAAGGGTAGGCTGTCTCACTCTCTCCTTAACCAGTACAATATAATTTTGGTTTTTCACCATTTGGTAAGTCAGAATTTTATGTGGCTTGAATTCACGCAAATAAAAAAATACTTGACTACATAAAGCTTGTGGGAATCAGTTGCATATTTTCCATTTTTTCCTTAATTTTAAAGTAATAGTTTGAAGTTTATTTCATATGCCATGAAAGTCTTTTTTTTTTAAGATTTTATTTGTTTGAGACAGAGAGTATATGTGTTGAGCAGGGGGAGGGGCAGAAGGAGAGGGAGAAGCAGGCTCCCAGATGAGCAGGGAACCCCACATAGGACTTGATCCAAGGACCCTGGGATCATGACTTGAACTGAAGGGAGACACTTTACCAGCTCAGCCACCCAGGTGCCCTGAAATTCACCCTTTTAAGGAAGTATATAATTTATTGGTTTTTAGTGTATTCACAAAGTTGTGTAACCATCACCACTATCCAGAACATTTCATCACCCCAAAAACTGTACCCATCAGCCAGTCATTTCCTCTTTTGCCCCAGTTCCTGGGAACCACTAATTTTTCTGTCACTATGGTTTTTGCCTGTTCTCTACATTTCATATGAGTGGAATCATACAATATGACACCTTTTGTGTCTGGCTTCATTCACTTAGCATAATGTTTTCAAGGTTTATTCATGTTGTAGCTAAAATGTATTGGTACTTTTTTATGGCTGAATAATTAATATTGTATGGACACACCGCATTTTGTTTATGCTTATCCATTCATTGATTGATGACATTCAGGTTGTTTATACTTGTTGGCTATTTTGAAGTAGGCTGCTCTGAATAACTGTGTACAAGTGTCTGGGTGGATCTAAGTTTTCATTTCTCTTGGGTATGTACCTGGGAATAGAATTGCTGGATCACATGGTAGCTCTGTTAAGTGGCAACAATTCACTTTGATTGCAATTCTGAAGGGAGGACATCATTTCTGTGGTTTTTAACAAAAACACTTCTAAATCCTTTGCTTTTTTTGGTCAGGGTGGGTAATATGTTGTTATAAATTTTTATTATAAAAACTTGTTTTTTGGTGTTTAGTAAAACTAAAGTTTGTTTTCACATGGGAACTACAGTAATTTGCAGAACTAATTTTTGCCTCTTTTTTTTTTTTTTTTTTTTTTGGAGTGCTACCCAAAAAATGCTATCTAGTCAGTAAATACTAGTAGGATTTTTCGTTGCTTTTTATTGCCTAAATGATGAGTAAGTGACTTGCAGAGTTGACCTTGTTTATAGAGACATAAAGGTAAATTTTTCACAGGCAGTCATTAGAAGGAAACCATAATTCACAAAACTAAGTAGTATGAAGTGATAAAGAAGTGACTAAGTTAGCACAGGTTGGGTTTGGGTCAGGAAGGGCTTTATAGAGATGGGAACATTTAAGCTGGTCCTCGCAGAAGTGGTAGGTTTCTGAAACCAGGTAAGATGGGGGGTGCGTGGGAAGGGGCAAGCATCCTGTGCAGAAGCAAACCTGTGTGTGAGGGCATGGAGATTGAAAATTACATGCCTTGCTTAAGGACCAGCAGAGGCTTCAGGATAACTAAAACATGTGGATAAGGTTGAAAAGACACTCCTATCTAGTCCTTGCCTCACTTTCCCCAGAGCTTGTATTGTGGGGCTGGTGGAGGACCCTCTTCAGTATGGATCATCCTCACAGTTAGGCAGAGAGAATTCTGTCTCCCAACTTCGTCTGTCTCCCTTTCTGTGTGTATGGTGGGATATGTGGGGGATATTTATTAAGTTGAAAATCTGAAGGCATTATTTTTATAGAAATTCATCTAGCAGATTAATTTTTGGGCACCTACTGTGTGTTCTGAAGTTTAGGATTTTTAAAAAGTAGATTATATAAAATTGTTACTGAATTAAAACATTTAGTAATGACCTACTCACTGTTAAAAAAAGCAGCCATACTGGATGTTGGGATACCCAGGTGAACAAGACTTGTATTTACATTCCTCTATGGAGAGGCAATCTAGGAGCAGACAAGGAAAACAAACCAGCTAGTGATAAGTGCCCTGCAGATAACGCAAGCAGGGTCATGTGGTGGATGTGACTGAGTGGTCCAGGAAAATCTTTCTGTGGAGGTGGTGTTAAAACCTAGATCTCAGTGACGACAGCTGACCACATGCAAGTCTGGGGATAGAGCATTCTAGGCAGAAGAGATTTCAAATACAAAACTCTTAACGTGAGATCGAGCTTGCTGGTAAAAGGGAACAGAATGAACTCCAATTTTATGTAGAGATTTTCAAGAAAGGCTGGTAAAATTTTAATTTTATTCAGTGGATCAGAAGCCATTAGAGGCTTTTAAATCCTTGTGTTGTGACCTTGTTTACATTTTCTAAAGAATCCGTGTGGCTTCTGTGTATGGGTGGTGGATAGGGTAGGAAGCAGTAAGAATAGTGGGGAGGCTTTGCAATAATCCACAGGAGAGTTGATGGCTGGGACTAGGGCTGTGGTAGGGGATTCTGGAGGAAAATCAAGGTTTTGGGATTTATTTTGGAGGTAGTATCAGTGCCTTGTGGTAGCTAGAGACAGTGACTATAGTTAGCCTGTCCTGTCACCTAATATTCATGTTTTATTCTAGGGAAATGTTTTTGTAATCCTGGAAGGCTGTGATAGACTAATGAGAAAAAACCGGAGTCAGAGTTTGGGGTTTACTTCCTAAAGCTGTGTGACCCTGGGCAAGTCATTTTACTTTTCCTAGTGCCCTGAATTCCTTGTCATTAAAATGAATATACTTGTAGCTCAGGGAGATTCTGGGTATCTTAGGGGTGAATACCTGAGGGTTTTTAGGATTAAGGGAAGTAATGTAAGTGTTTTGTGGCCTAAAGGTCCATACATAATTTAAAGTGGTGGTATTTCAAGATGGCAGTTGTTGGTAATATTAATTATGGGATATGGATCTTGAGGTTATTGGTTTTAGTACCTACTTAAAGACAGGTATGGCATTATCATAATTTTTTTCAATGGACCCTTGGGTCTTATTCATTTGGCCAATATCTGAGATTCAATAAGAAGTAGAGAGGGACTTAAGTTTGCGTCTAAGAAGTGCAGTACATTTTCCTGTATATGGGAGAGATGAGTACAAATATCAAGAGATGGAACTGATCTTCCCATAGTAGATTAAAGTAGATTTCACCTTAACACTTTGGTGGAAGGCACTGGTACATTACTAAAGGAGAATGTTGTAGGATTTTTTTTTTTTAAGATTTTTATTTATTTATTTGACAGAGATCACAAGTAGAGAAGCAGGCAGAGAGAGAGGGGGACGCAGGCTCCCCACTGTGCAGAGAGCCTGACCCAGGGCTCAGTCCCAGGACCCTGAGATCATGACCTGAGCTGAAGGCAGAGGCTTAACCCACTGAGCCACCCACCCAGGTGCCCCTGTAGGATATTCTTGAAGTGCATGTGTATTTGTGTTTCAGTGACCGAGCAGATACGTGAAGACCTGTCAGGTTGCATGCTCTACCAACTGAGCCAGCCAGGTGCCCCAAGATTCTACAAATCTTACTCAAATTTGGCACTTACTCCATTAATGATCTTTATAAAGGCAAAAGAAAATTTCAGACTATGTGTTGGAGTTTGCCATTTTAAAAAAAAGATTTTATTTGTTAGAGCACACAAGCAAGGGGAGCTGCCAGCAGAGGGAGAAGCAGGTTCCCTGGAGCCTGACCTGGGCCTCTATCCCAGGACTCTGGGATCAGGACCTGAGGTGAAGGCAGACACTTGACCGACTGAGCCACCCAGGTGCCCGCAAATAGTGATTTTTGAATCCAGTTACCCTTTTTGCATTTATATTAGTTGGATTTTTACTGCAAGGAGGAGCTTTGTCATTTACTTGTTTGTGTGTTTATCAGTGTCTGGGTAAACTTACAAATTTTTATTTTAGTCAGTGTTTTAAAATCTTTATTGTTGGGGCACCTGGATGGCTCACTTTGTCGAGTGCATGACCCTTGGTTTCAGCTCAGGTCGTGATGCCAGGGTTCTGGGGTCAAGCCCCGAATCTGGTTGGCGGTACTTGGTGTGGAGTGCGCTTGAGATTCTTTCCCTCTCCCTCCACCTCTGCTCCTCCTCCCCTGCTTGTTCTCTCTTTATCTCCTCTAAAATAAATAAGTAAAATCTAAAAAAATAAAAAAAATCTTTGTTTTTATTGTTTATGGTGATATCAGCTCAAGTTGATCCAAATTTGGTCAGTAGGAGCTCTTCATAGTAATTTCTTTTTTCTTTTTTTTTTTTTTTTTTAATTTTTTAGTTGTGACTATATTTCAGATTTGGCTTTATGTTTTAGAGCAGCTTCGGGTTCCACCCAAAAGTTACTGTGGTCTTTTTAAAACTCTCCATCATTCTTTGAGAGCTGATTTTTTTTTTTTTTTAAAGAGCTTCCTGTGTATTAGTGACAAAAAAATTAAGGAGCAGATTTTAAAAAATAGACTTTATTTTTAGAGCAGTTTAGGTTAATAGCAAAATTGAGCAGAAAGTATAAAGAGTTCTTCTATATCCCTTGCCCCAAGGGAGGCATAGCCTCCCCCAATATTAATCAACAAAGTGGTTCATTTGTTTACAATTGATAAATCTGCCATGACAAATCATTATCAGCCAGGCTCCATCATTTAAAAGTTCACTCTTCATATCGCCATCCTGTATGTGTCAAAACCCATAGGATGTACAAGTATCCACCATTATAGTGTCATACGGCATATTTTCACGACCCTAAAAATCGTCTCTGCTCTGCTTGGACATTCTTGCCTCCCCACAACTCCTGGCAACCACTGATCTTTTCACTGACTCGTTAGTTTTGGTTTTTCTAGAATATCATGTAATTGGAATCACACAGTATATAGCCATTTCATATTGGCTTCTTCCACTTAGTAATAGGCATTTAAGGTTCCTCTGTGTCTTTTTATGGCTTGATTCCTCACTTGTTTTTAGTACTGAATAGTATTTCTTTCTTTCTTTTTTTAAATATTTATTTATTTGTCAGAGAGAGCACAAGCGAGGAGAGCAGCAGGCAGAGGGAGAGTTGGCTGAGCAGGGAGCCGGATGTGGGACTCGATCCCTGGACCCTGGGATCATGACCTGAGCTGAAGGCCGATGTTTAACTGGCTGAGCCACCTAGGCATCCCTGAGTAGTATTTCATTTTACCAGTTTATCCATTCACCTTAGATCATGTGTCACACCTGCTGAAGGTGCTTGCGAGTTTTGGCAATTACGAATAACATCCTTATGCAGACTTCCGTGGACATAAGTTTTCAACGGCTTTGGGTAGATACCAAGGTGCACAGTTGCTGGGTTGTATGGTAAGAGCATGTGTAGTTTTGTAAGAAACTGTCAAACACTCTTCGTAAGTGGCTGTACCATTTTGCATTCCTGTCAGTAATGAATGAGAAGTCTTGTTACTTTATGTCCTTGCTAGCATTTTGTGTTGTCAGTGTTCTGGATTTTGGCCATTCTAGTAGGTGTGTAGTGGTATCTAATTGTTGTTTTAATTTGCGTTTTCCTATTGACATAGGATGTTGAGCATTTTTTCATGTGCTTATTGGCCATCTGTAGGTCTTCCTTGGTGAGGTTTGTCTGTTTAGGTGTTTTGCCTGTGTTTTAATTGGATTGTTTGTTACTGTTGAGTTTCAAGAGTTCTTTGTATATTTTGAACAAAAGTCCTGTAGCAGATAGGACTTTTGCAAATATTTTCTATTTTTGGCTTATCTTTTCATTCCCTTGACTGTGTTTTGCAGAGTGGAAGTTTTTAATTGTAATAAGAAATACTTCAGGAAGTATTTCTTTCGTGGTATTTTATCTAAAAAGTCATTGCCATAGCTAAGGTCATCTAGATATCCTTTTATTTTATCTTCTAGGAATTTTATAGTTCATTTTACATTTAGGTCTGTTATCCATTTTGAGTGAATTTTTGTGAAGGATGTGATGTCTGTGTAGAGTAAATTCTTTGCGTATGGATGTCTAGTTGTTCCAGTGTCTTTTTTTTTTTTTTTTGGAAAAGATATCTTTTCTCTATTGTATTGCCTTTACTCCTTTGTCAGTGATCAGTTGACTATATTTGTGGGTCTGTTTCTGGGCTCTGTTCTATCCCATTCCCTTACTTGTCTATTCTTTTGCCAATAACACACTGTCTTGATTACTGTAGCTTTATAGTAAGTTTTGAAGCTAGGGGGCTCAGTTCTCAGACTTTTTCTTTCTTCACTACTTTTTGGCTATTCTGGAAATTATGCTTCTCCATATAAACTTAGAATTGCTTTGTTGATACCCACAGAATAACTTGCTGGCATTTTGATTGGGATTGCATTGAATTTCTTGATCAAGTTGGGAAGAAGTGAGATTTTGACTGTTTTAAGTCTGCCATTCCATGAACATGGAATAATAATCCACTTATTTAGTTCCTCTTTGATTTCTTTCATCAGAGTTTTATAGTTTTTCTCATATAGGTCTTGTATGTGTTTTGTTAGGTTTATACCCAAGTATTTAAATTTTGGGGGTGGTAATGTAAATGGTGATAATGTTTTTAATCTCAAATTCCATTTGTTCATTGTGTTATATGGGAAAGCAGTTGATTTTGTATATTAACCTTTTATCCTGCACCCTTGTTATAATCACTTTATTAGCTCTAGGCGTCATTTTGTTGATTTTGGGGGGTTTTCTACATAGACAGTCCTATCTGTCAATAAAGACAGTTTTTCTTTGCAATTTGTGTACTTTTAATTTTTTCCTACAGCATTAGCTAGAATTTCTAACTTGTTGTTAAAAGGAATGGTGAGAGGAAACATTTTTCCCTTATTACTGATCTTAATAGAAAAGTTTCTGGGTTTTCACCATTAAATATGATGTTAGCTGTGGGTTTTTTGTATATGCTCTTTACCATGTTGAGGACGTTCCCCTGCATGTCTAATTTGCTGAGAGTTTACCCCCTGCTTCATGGATTTGGCCATTCTAATGGGCTTGTTGGATTTTGTTAAATGCATTTTCTGCATGTATTTGTTGTGGGTTGTTGGATTTTGTTAAATGCCTTTTCTGCATGTATTTGTGTGATCTTGTGGGGTTTTTTTTTCTTTTTTAGTATGTTGATATGAAGGATTACATGAATTGATTTTTTTGAACATTGAACTAGCCTTGGATATCTGGGATAAACCCCACTTGCTTGTGATGTATAATTCTTTTTATACATTGTTGGAGTTGTGGATTGTTTTGTTGAGGATTTTTGCGTCTCTGTTCATGAGAGACATTGAAAAGATCTTTTTTTAAAAATCACTTTTTAACTTAGTTTTCTGAAGTGTGATATTCACCTGTGCAAGTTTACATTGAAATAAACTTTGGTTCATATTTTGAGAGATTTTCTCTGTTTTATGAGCTGTACCTGCAAGTTATTAGAAAGAAGCTGTATTTGTAAGTTTTACAAATGTTTTAACATTGCTTCTCAAACACATTTTATTATTAGACTCAACAGTCATAAAATTCTGTAAAATTACTACAGAAGTTTGAAAATGCTTACTCTCAGTTTCTCTACAGACCAGTAAACAGTTTGTAGACTGTCACAGGCCCCTGGCAAACATTTTGAGTAGCAGCCTGAATATTATGCAGTGTACTACTTCTTTTCTTGCTCTTTTTTTTTTTTTAAGATTTTATTTACTTATTTTATTTTATTTTATTTTATTTTTTTTTTTAATTTTTTATTTTAATAAACATATAATGTATTTTTATCCCCAGGGGTACAGGTCTGTGAATCATCTGGTTTACACATTTCACAGCACTCATCATAGCCCATACCCTCCCCAATGTCCATTTCCCCACCACCCTCTCCCGTCCCCCTTCCCCCCCGCAACCCTCAGTCTGTTTCTTGAGATTGAGTCTTTTATGGTTTGTCTCCCTCCCAATCCCATCTTTTCATTTTTTCTTTTCCTACCTCCCCCCAAACCCCCCCACCTTGCATCTCCCCTTCCTCATATCAAAGAGATCATATGATAGTTATATTTCTCCGATTGACTTATTTCGCTAAGCATGATACCCTCTAGTTCCATCCACGTCGTCGCAAATGGCAAGATTTCATGTCTTTTGATGGCTGCATAGTATTCCGTTGTGTATATATACCACATCTTCTTTATCCATTCATCTGTTGATGGACATCTAGGCGCTTTCCACAGTTTGGCTATTGTGGACATTGCTGCTATAAACATTCGGGTGCACGTGCCCCTTCGGAGCACCACATTTGTATCTTTAGGATATATACCCAGTAGTGCAATTGCTGGGTCGTAGGGTAGCTCTATTTTCAGTTTTTTGAGGAACCTCCACACTGTTTTCCAGAGTGGTTGCACCAGCTTGCATTCCCACCAACAGTGTAGGAGGGTTCCCCTCTCTCCGCATCCTCGCCAGCATCTGTCATTTCTTGACTTGTTAATTTTAGCCATTCTGACTGGTGTGAGGTGGTATCTCATTGTGGTTTTGATTTGTATTTCCCTGATGCCGAGTGATGTGGAGCATTTTTTCATGTGTCTGTTGGCCATCTGGATGTCTTCCTTGCAGAAATGTCTGTTCATGTCCTCTGCCCATTTCTTGACTGGATTATTTGTTCTTTGGGTATTGAGTTTGATAAGCTCTTTATAGATTTTGGATACGAGCCCTTTATCTGATATGTCGAGCCCTTTATCTGATATGTCGTTTGCAAATATCTTCTCCCATTCTGTCAGTTGTCTTTTGGTTTTGTTTACTGTTTCCTTTGCTGTGCAAAAGCTTTTAATCTTGATGAAATCCCAATAGTTCATTTTTGCCCTTGCTTCTGTTGCCTTTGGCGATGTTCCTAGGAAGAAGTTGCTGCGGTTGAGGTCAAAGAGGTTGTTGCCTGCATTGTCCTCAAGGATTTTGATAGATTCCTTTTGCACATTGAGGTCCTTCATCCACTTTGAGTCTATTTTCGTGTGTGGTGTAAGGAAATAGTCCAATTTCATTTTTCTGCATGTGGCTGTCCAATTTTCCCAGCACCATTTGTTGAAGAGGCTGTCTTTTTTCCATTGGATATTCTTTCCTGCTTTGTCGAAGATTAGTTGACCATAGAGTTGAGGGTCTATTTCTGGGCTCTCTATTCTGTTCCATTGATCTATATGTCTGTTTTTGTGCCAGTACCATACTGTCTTGATGATGACAGCTTTGTAATAGAGCTTGAAGTCTGGAATTGTGATGCCACCGACTTTGGCTTTCTTTGTCAATATTCCTTTGGCTATTCGAGGTCTTTTCTGGTTCCATATAAATTTTAGGATTATTTGTTCTATTTCTTTAAAAAAAATGGATGGGATTTTGATAGGGATTGCATTAAATGTGTAGATTGCTTTAGGTAGAATAGACATTTTCACAATATTTGTTCTTCCAATCCATGAGCATGGAATATTTTTCCATTTCTTTGTGTCTTCCTCAATTTCTTTCATGAGTACTTTATAGTTTTCTGAGTATAGATTCTTTGCCTCTTTGGTTAGATTTATTCCTAGGTATCTTATGGTTTTGGGTACGATTGTAAATGGGACTGACTCCTCAATTTCTCTTTCTTCTGTCTTGTTGTTAGTGTAAAGAAATGCGACTGATTTCTGTGCATTGACTTTATATCCTGACACTTTACTGAATTCCTGTATAAGTTCTAGCAGTTTTGGAGTGGAACCTTTTGGGTTTTCCACATATAGTATCATATCATCTGCAAAGAGTGATAGTTTGACTTCTTCTTTGCCGATTTGGATGCCTTTAATTTCTTTTTGTTGTCTGATTGCTGAGGCTAGGACTTCTAGTACTATATTGAACAGCAGTGGTGATAACGGACATCCCTGCCGTGTTCCTGACCTTAGCGGAAAAGCTTTCAGTTTTTCTCCATTGAGAATGATATTTGCGGTGGGTTTTTCATAGATGGCTTTGATAATATTGAGGTATGTGCCTTCTATCCCTACACTTTGAAGAGTTTTAATCAGGAAGGGATGCTGCACTTTGTCAAACGCTTTTTCAGCATCTATTGAGAGTATCATATGGTTCTTACTCTTTCTTTTATTAATGTATTGTATCACATTGATGGATTTGCGGATGTTGAACCAACCTTGCAGCCCTGGAATAAATCCCACTTGGTCGTGGTGAATAATCCTTTTAATGTACTGTTGGATCCTATTGGCCAGTATTTTGGTGAGAATTTTCGCATCTGTGTTCATCAAGGATATTGGTCTGTAATTCTCTTTTTTGGTGGGATCCTTGTCTGGTTTTGGGATCAAGGTGATGCTGGCCTCATAGAATGAGTTTGGAAGTTTTCCTTCCATTTCTATTTTTTGGAACAGTTTCAGGAGAATAGGAATTAATTCTTCTTTAAATGTTTGGTAGAATTCCCCTGGGAAGCCGTCTGGTCCTGGACTTTTGTTTGTTTGGAGATTTTTGATGACTGTTTCAATCTCCTTACTGGTTATGGGTCTGTTCAGGTTATCTATTTCTTCCTGGTTCAGTTGTGGTAGTTTATACATCTCTAGAAATGTATCCATTTCTTCCAGGTTGTCAAATTTGTTGCCATAGAGTTGCTCGTAGTATGTTCTTATAATTGTTTGTATTTCTTTGGTGTTGGTTGTGATCTCTCCTCTTTCATTCATGATTTTATTTATTTGCGTCCTTTCTCTTTTCTTTTTGATAAGTCTGGCCAGGGGCTTATCAATCTTATTAATTCTTTCAAAGAACCAGCTCCTAGTTTTGTTGATTTGTTCTATTGTTTTTTAGTTTCTATTTCATTGATTTCTGCTCTGATCTTTATGATTTCTCTTCTCCTGCTGGGTTTAGGCTTTCTTTGTTGTTCTCTCTCCAGCTCCTTTAGGTGTAGGGTTAGGTTGTGTATTTGAGACCTTTCTTGTTTCTTGAGAAAGGCTTGCACTGCTATATATTTTCCTCTCAGGACTGCCTTTGTTGTATCCCACAGATTTTGAACTGTTGTGTTTTCATTATCATTTGTTTCCATGAATTTTTTCAATTCTTCTTTAATTTCCTGGTTGACCCATTCATTTTTTAGAAGGATGCTGTTTAGTCTCCATGTATTTGCGTTCTTTCCAAATTTCCTCTTGTGATTGAGTTCGAGCTTCAGAGCATTGTGGTCTGAAAATATGCAGGGAATGATCTCGATCTTTTGGTACCGATTGAGACCTGATTTATGACCCAGGATGTGGTCTATTCTGGAGAATGTTCCATGTGCACTAGAGAAGAATGTATATTCTGTTGCTTTGGGATGGAATGTTCTGAATATATCTGTGATGTCCATCTGGTCCAGTGTGTCATTTAAGGCCTTTATTTCCTTGTTGATCTTTTGCTTAGATGATCTGTCCATTTCAGTGAGGGGAGTGTTAAAGTCCCCTGCTATTATTGTATTACTGTCGATGTATTTCTTTGATTTTGTTATTAATTGGTTTATATAGTTGGCTGCTCCCATGTTAGGGGCATAGATATTTAAGATTGTTAGATCTTCTTGTTGGACAGACCCTTTGAGTATGATATAGTGTCCTTCCTCATCTCTTATTATAGTCTTTGGCTTAAAATCTAATTGATCTGATATAAGGATTGCCACCCCAGCTTTCTTCTGATGTCCATTAGCATGGTAGATTGTTTTCCACCCCCTCACTTTAAATCTGGAGGTGTCTTCGGATCTAAAATGAGTTTCTTGTAGGCAGCATATTGATGGGTTTTGTTTTTTTATCCATTCTGATACCCTGTGTCTTTTGATTGGGGCATTTAGCCCATTAACATTCAGGGTAACTATTGAGAGATATGAATTTAGTGCCATTGTATTGCCTGTAAGGTGATTGTTACTGTATATTGTTTCTGCTTCTTTCTGATCTACTACTTTTAGGGTCTCTCTTTGCTTAGAGGACCCCTTTCAATATTTCCTGTAGAGCTGGTTTGGTGTTTGCAAATTCTTTCAGCTTTTGTTTGTCCTGGAAGCTCTTTATCTCTCCTTCTATTTTCAATGATAGCCTAGCCGGATATAGTATTCTTGGCTGCATGTTTTTCTCGTTTAGTGCTCTGAATATGTCATGCCAGTTCTTTCTGGCCTGCCAGGTCTCTGTGGATAGGTCCGCTGCCAATCTAATGTTTTTACCCTTGTATGTTACAGACTTCTTTTCCCGGGCTGCTTTCAGGATTTTCTCTTTGTCGCTAAGACTTGTAAATTTTACTATCAGGTGACGAGGTGTGGACCTATTTTTATTGATTTTGAGGGGCGTTCTTAGCATCTCCTGGATTTTGATGTTTGTTCCCTTTGCCATATTAGGGAAATTCTCTCCAATAATTGTCTCCAATATACCTTCTGCTCCCCTCTCTCTTTCTTCTTCTTCTGGAATCCCAATTATTCTAATGTTGTGTCGTCTTATGGTGTCACTTATCTCTCGAATCCTCTCCTCGTGTTCCAGTAGTTGTTTGTCTCTCTTTTGCTCAGCTTCTTTATTCTCTGTCATTTGGTCTTCTATGTCACTAATTCTTTCTTCTGCCTCATTTATCCTGGCAGTGAGAGCTTCCATTTTTGATTGCACCTCATGAATAGCTTTTTTGATTTCAACTTGGTTAGATTTTAGTTCTTTTATTTCTCCAGAAAGGGCTTTTATCTCTCCGGAGAGGGTTTCTCTAATATCTTCTATGCCTTTTTCGAGCCCGGCTAGAACCTTGAGAATTGTCATTCTGAACTCTAGATCTGTCATGCTACCTATGTCTGTATTGATTAGGTCTCCAGCCTTCGGTACGGCCTCTTGTTCTTTTTTTTGAGGTGAGTTTTTCCGCCTTGTCATTTTGTCCAGGTAGGATTTGCTTTCTCCTGCTGTGGAATTCCGCTGTTCTTGGTGACTGAAGTTGGTTTTGGATGGGTTTCTTGTTGATCTTCTGGGGGAGGGGCCTGTTGTAGTGATTTTCAAGTGTCCTTGCCGCAGGCGGAATTGCACCGCCCTTGCCAGGGGCCGGGCTAAGGAATCCGCTCGGGTTTGCTTTCGGGAGCTTTTGTTCCCTGAGCGCTTTCCGTAGAGTCCGGAGGACGGGAATGAAGATGGCGGCCTCCCAGTCTCTCGGCCCGGAGGAGCCGAGAGCTTGGGGTTCCGCTCCTCAGTGCGCTCTCAGAGCAAAGCGCCCAACAGTCCCGCCTCCCTGGCTTGTGGTCGCGCCTCGAGGAAAGCAGTCAATTGTTGGAGCTGGAGAAAAGCGCTGGGTCGCTTTTGTCTCTGTGGCCTCCGGCCGCGCTCCGAGCCCACCCAGCCTGCGACCGGCACAAGGTAACCCTGGGCTTAGAGCTCACTCCTCGGCTTTGTCGCTATAGCTGGCTTCCCCGCTCCAATACCTGCGAGCTCTGTGGCACTCAGACACCCCCAGTCCTTCTGTGACCCTGCGGGTCCTGGGGTTATGCTGACCCCGCCTGGGTTTCCCCCCAGTTTAGCCTCTGGAGCGATGTCTCCCAGTGGAGCCGACTTTTAAAAGTCCCGATTTTGTGCTCCGTCGCTCCGCCGCTTGCCGGGTGCCGGCCCCTCCCCCCGGGGTCTATCTTCCCGTCGCTTTGGATTCACTTCTCCGCAGGTCCTACCTTTCAGAAAGTGATCGATTTTCTGTTTCTGGGATTGTTGCTCTTCTTCTCTTTGATTTCCCGTTGGATTTGTAGGTGTTCACAATGGTTAGATAAGCTATCTAGCTGATCTCCTGCTACCCGATGTCGTCTCAGCCTGCTACTTCTCCGCCATCTTGACTCCTCCCCCCTTATTTACTTATTTTAGAGAGAGAGCATGAGCATGGGGGGTGGGGAGGGGCAGAGAGAGATAGAGAATCTTAAGCAGGCTACATGCTGAGCACAGAGACTGACTTGAGTCTCCTTCCCAGGACCATGAGATCACAGCCCGAGCTGAAACCAAGAGTCCATTCCTTAACTGACTGCACCACCCAGATGCCCCTCCTGCTCTTTTTCTAATAGTCTGAGCCTTAATTCTCAGTCTTGAACAGCATTTGTTACTTTCGTAATAGATTTGAAAATTTTTCATTATGAAAAGCTTCAAACATGCATACACACATACATAGAGAGAGACTAGGAAAATGAATTCTCATACTCTTGTCACCCAGGTACTAATACATGGCCGGTCTTGTTTCATTTATGTTCCTCTTGCTTCCTCCCAAGGGAGTATTTTAAAGCAAATTCCAGACATTTTACAGCAATGTAAATATTTTCAGTAAGAGAAAAGGACTTTTTTTTTTTTTTTTTTTTTTTTTTAAAGAAAGGAAGGTGGGGTGAGAGGCAGACAGAGAGACAGAGAACCTTAAGCAGGCTCCATGCTGAGCCTGATGTAGGGCTTGATCTCATAAACCTGAGATCTTGACTTGATCCAAATTCAACTAACTGAGCCACTTAGGCACCCTGAAAAGGACTTTTTAAAAAAAAATATTTGATTTTATTTGTTTATTAGAGAGAGAGGGAGAGAAAGCAGTGGAAGGGGGAGGGTCAGAGGGACAAACAGAGTGGGAAGCCCGATGTGGGACTCCATCTTGAGACCTAAGCTGAAGGCAGACGGTTAACTGACTTAGCCACCCAGGTGCCCTGAAAAGGACTTTTTTTTTTTTTTTAAAGATTTTATTTCTTTATTTGACAGACATAGATCACAAGTAGGCAGAGAGGCAGGCAGAGAGAGAGAGGGGAGGAAGGAGGCTCCCCGCTGAGCAGAGAGCCCGATGCGGGGCTCGATCCCAGGACCCTGGGATCATGACCTGAGCCGAAGGCAGAGGCTTTAACCCACTGAGCCACCCAGGCGCCCCTGAAAAGGACTTTTTAAAGAGCATAGGTACGGCACTGTTAATCACACCTTAAAATTTTAATAATTTCTTAATATCAAATCAGTGTTTAGGTTAATTTTTAATATGTATTTAAGTTTTAATACACACCCCCACACACAGGAATTTGCTGATTGCATCTCCATGGAATCAGTTCTGTCTATCCCCTATAATCCTGCAAGCTGGTAATTAGATCTGGAAACTTGATCTTACTCAGGTTTGATAGCTTATTATTTGGCACAAGTAATTCATAGGTGGTTTGGTATATGAATGTTTGATAGCTTTATTTTAAAAATAAGTTTTTGATACTGCTTACATCTATTAAGTGATTGTTACCTTAATATTAGTATGCATTTTAAAAATGGGGCTTGCTACCAGAACTTATAACAAATGAAGCAGGGAAAAGTTAGGAAAATGTTTCATTATCTCTGGAAATAGAGTATTTGCAAAACAAATTCAATGAACAAGATGTTAAAGTGAATCTTTACATTTAAGAATATTGAGATGCTTTGATAGTTACAGTTTAGTATATGGGGTAGAGATTCTCGAGATTATCTTAGTTCAGTTCTTTTTTTTTTTTTTTTAACAGATGTGAAAGTTGAGGCTCTAAGAGAAAATTGATTTACTTGCTATGTCCCAGTCTTTACTTTCCTTTAAAACAGGATTATGTATAGGTGCTGCAATTCATATACATCTGTCATTTGGGGGAGATTCTCCCTTTTTTGATGGCCAAATGAAATGGAAGCCTTTTCTATAATTTTAATCAATATACTGTGGTTTCTTTAGTAATTTGGATTAGTGTATTAGTTTAAGGGAAGTCAGGTTGGTTTGTTTTTTTTTTAAGATTTATTTATTTGCGAGAGAGAGAGAGAGAGAGCGCATTAGTGGGAAGTGCAAAGGCAGGGAGAGAGAATCTCAAGCTTATCTCATGATCTGACCTGAAATCAGACGCTTAACTCATTATGCCACCCAGATGCCTCCAGGCTGGCTTTAATAATATTTTCTTTCTCAGGGATTGCCTCCAAAATAAAAATAAAACAAAACAAAAAAACCCTCAAGGTATTTTATAGTTGAGAACCGTGGTGACTATTTCCAAGTTGTTTTTTTTTCCCCACTCAGTTTTAGATGCTAAATTTAGTATATTTTGTTTTATAAATAACCTTTTTTCTTTCTTTCTTTCTTTTTTTTTTTAAGAGAGAGGGGCAGAGGGAGAGGGAGAGAGTCTTTCCCAAGTGGGGCTCGATCTCAGAACCCTGAGATCATGACCTGAGCCAAAATCAAGAGTTGGACACTTAACCGACTGAGCCACCCAGGTGCCCCTTATAAATAATTTTTTAAGGTCTTACTGCTCAACTTTTTAAAGATTTTGTAATAGTTCTCAATCTAAATACGCCATGGGAATATTCTGTATAATTTTATTTATTTATTTAAAGATTTTATTATTTGACAGGGAGAGCACAAGCAGGGGGAACCGCAGAGGGAGAGGGGGAGGCAGGCTCCCCGCTGAGCAGGGAGCCTGTCAGGGGCTTGATCCCAGAATCCTGGGCTCATGACCTTAGCTGAAGGCAGATGCTTAACCAACTGAGCCACCCAGGCATCCCTTGAGATCTGATTCTTGATTACTTTTTACAGAATTTCACACAGATTTAGCACTTTCAGAAGGTATTTAATGATTGCAAAAGTTTTTGTGACCTTTACAGGACACAAAGGACTTGTGTCCTTTACATTGTAGGACTTGAATAGTTAACCTGCTCATGAGTGCTTGTGGTTTGGTATACCTAGTTGTTGGTGGTGGACATTGTCTACTAAGGTCTTGCCATAGGAGTGGATCCCATCCTCTAAAATTTCTTTTTGCCTGAAATTGCTCTAAGCTCTACTCCTGTCTTTTTTCGGTACACTCAATATGGTCTGTTCTGTGGATTTTACTAAACACAGGGCTGGTCCACATTCCATGCCACTTGATCCCCTGAGCCACAGTTTGTTTGTTTTTTTAAAATTATTTATTAGAATGTGTACATGCATGCTGAGCAAGCATGGGGGGTGGTATGGAGGGACAGAGGGAGAGGGAGAGAGGGAGAGAAACTCAGGCAGCCTTCCTGCTGCTTGTGGAGCCTAGCCCGATGTGGGACTTGATCCCACGACCTGAGCCAAAACCAAGAGTCTGCCCTTTAATGGACTGCACTACCCAGGCGTCCCTGAGCCACAGTTTTTGAAAGCTTGGCTACCTGATTGAAAACTGAGGGAGGGAATAATACAGGGAACACAACACACACAAATCAGTATTCTGGAAACTAGTACCAGGAGGGAATACAGTTAGTGCCAAATGAAGTGTGGCTGTTTAGTATACTTGAAGTGATTTGGAAAACACTCGTAAGAGATGAGACTTGAACCGAGCTTTGAAGAAGGGATGGGATTTGCCACAGGTTGGGCATGTGTATCTGTTATGCTTGGGTTTGTAAAGGTAGTGCCTTCTTGTATCATTGGGGTGGATTGGGGTGGTAATTGCATGAGGCTAGGGTATGTGTGAGGTGTTTGGGAATGAGTCTGTGAGGTGGGTTGTGTGTGTGACTGTGGGAAGGAGTTGGGAGTTCTTACTGTTGTGGAATTGCTTCGGAAAGAGTGCTTTGCTATTCGGAGGATTTTTCTGGTAACATTAAGCGGGGTGGATTTAGAAAGGGAAGGCACTTAGAAGGCTATTACGGTAGTTCTGACCTGAACTGAGAAGGGTTGATGGCAGTGGGAAATGGGAAGAAAGGAACTGATTGGACAGAAACCACTAGAGAGACTCTGGTGGGGGGAAGGGCAAAATTCAAGAGGATTCTGCCTTTCTGTGCTGGGTGCAGAGGTCCTCATGGTGTCCTTAATGGATACAGGAGAAATCAGGGTTAAGGGTTTGCTGTGAGAGGAAGAGAAGAGGTTTAATGTAGGATGTCATAAGGTATTGGAGCCCTGAAATGAGGTCAGATTTATGGATAAAGGGTTCACTATCATCAGTCTTCAGGATCTTGCTCAAGGCCAGTTGTTTTTTTCTGTTGACTGTTGTGAGGAAGGACAGTGATGTAGAAAGATGCGGAGGAGAAAAGAGGGGAATGACTGTGTGGGAGTTTTGGCTTAAGAGTTAAGTAGTACTTTTTATATATCAGTATTACAGTTCAGAATTACCATGTGATATTGTAACAGAACCTGAAAATTCAGCATGCTTGGAATAACCTAGTTTTAACTTGCATCTCTGTTCTGCTAAGATGCTTTCTGAGCATTTATAAATTTTCATAGATTTATGTTAATTAATATTTACATCAACAATTTATATTAATGAGTTAGTGTTTATATTACTGAGTACAGACTCATATTTAATAAAGCTAATACAAAACCTTAATGACTGCTATTAGTCCTTCATTTGGATGACTTACCATTTGAAACTAACTGGCAAGGGGGCTTCTTTGTTTCTTTTCTTCTTATTTTTTTAAAGATTTATTTATTTGAGAGAGAGAGCGTACATAGCAGGAGGAAGGGGACAGGGAGAAGCAGACTCCGCATTGAGCAGGGTAGCCTGACCTGGGGCTCGATCCCAGGACCCTGAGATTATGACCTGATCTGTAGGCACATGCTTAACCAATTGAGCCACCCTGGCGCCCTGTTTCTTTCTTAAGGAGTTTATACATGATGAGGATTATTTCACTTCACCTGTTTTTTTTTTTTCATAGGGTTTTAGTAGGTGGTTGGGAGAATTTGTAGGGTAGCTATGATTTTGAGGAATTTCCTTTAATAGAGATCTGGTTCTTCAACAATGTTTGGTAATGCTTCACTAATATGGGCTAATTAATTCATTATTAAGCTTGACAATATAAAAAATGTTTAGTTGATAGCTTCTCTTTTCCCCTGATCATTAGTCTGTATACTCATAGTACTTGGGCTTTTATTATTATTTCAACTGGGAAGTATATAATCAAAAGCAGTTATCAGTTTAGGACTGATTGATATACTTGGAGACATTATTCAATCTTTCTACAGGTAGAACTTGATGGACAAATGGATTCATGGATTCTTTGATCCACAGGATGAGAATTGTTGGTATGGCATTCGAACCAAGGAATATTTGTTTGAAGAGTAGAAGTTGTGTGTGGTTCTCCTTAAAGAGGGTCCAGATTGTGCAGATTTTGTTTTTGCTTTTTATTGTACCAATTAATGCAAGTATAATTCATTGGATAGAATTTGGAAGTGTTTCCATGTAAAATTAGACTTGCAAATTAAATTTACTTGGGTATATGACTATGTTAACTTAAGATATTTTGTAACAGTTTTATTTTGCTGTACAGTATTAATTCTCAGAGCTGGTTGCTATTAAAAATAATTTTATGTTTTTTGGGGGATTTTTGACATCTGGAAGAAAAAATGTCCTTAGTGTTAATTTGTTGTCAGTAATGCAAAATCATATAGTTGAGCCAAAGTCATCTTTACTCTTCCATCCCATTTACTGATTACAGCAGGTACAAATGGCTCTCTCAGATAATCCTCTCCAGTGAGTTTTAGTTTTCAGTTACTAAAAAACGGTACTTCTCCAAAGTCTCAATTTCCCATAGAGTTGACACTGTATATATCATTATTTATTATAATTCACTTGCCTTAAAACTTTGGAGCATGGTTTTGGTATTGCTTAGTTACCTGGATTTTTGAAGAGGGAGGCTACTTACCGGGCATATATGACAGTGACTCTGTTTTTTATGACAGTTTTTTGTTTTTTTTGGTCAGATGTGGACATTTAAACATGTTGTGCTGGCACATTAATTCCATGAAGATGAGCTAAGATAATGTAAATTTACAAGCTGTTCAGTTGAGCCTATAAACATATCAAACTAAGACTTAGTGAAGCAAGCATGAAATTTTGAATGTGAATATTTTAAATGAAATACTGAAATTACGTATAGTAGCCCTGGATATATATTCATTATGTCATTTGTTCTTGTCATGATAAGTTTCTACTTGACCATGTTTTTTTTTCCAATAGCACAAGCAACTTATTTATATTTAATTCCTGAGAAACTAAAGGAAGAAACTGCCTAGTGAATATGAAATATGAACTATATGATTATAGTTTCTTGCTCTTTAGCACACTTTCAGACTGCTGTTAGAGTGTATGTAATCCGTGTGTACAAACTAAATTTCAAAATCTAAGCAATATAAATATAAATAACCTGGGTTAGGGGGAAAATACAGTTGCTGAAGGAGAAAAAGACTTCAGGCTAAATACGAGCAGTATTTATTTTTTGCTTTTCTACTTAGTTTACATCACCTTTCTCTCTTCAGTAATAACAAGTAATATGGGTAGGAACTGATGTAGCACGACTAAGTTAATATTAAGGATACCATTAGTTCACATACACACACGCTTAAGGCTTTAAAGAAAAATGTCTTTCCCATGTCTATTTGACTGACCAGCCCAGTCAGTTAGCTAATTTTGTTGCTAAGTAAATTTAATTTATTAAATTACAATGCTAAATACAGTTCATTATTAAAAGAAACGAGTAGAATTAAAATAAAGGCTTTTTAAAAAGTAAATACTTCTGGATAAAATAGCAGGCTTCAAGTGAAACTCAGTTTTGGTTTCCTTTACAGGACTAGCTATTCACAGTCAGACAGAACTACTTAGCACGCTTTGCCAGTGTCTCCTGAGGAAGTCAGAATCTGAGCCAGCATGAAGACTGAATCTTGTCTTTGGTCTGATTTATAAGTCATACTTTTATTCTAACCATGTGCAAGGTGGAGGTTATAGCATGGAAACTAAAACCTTAGTAAGTGTGATTTTTATTTTAGCTAATAAATTATAGCCTTTCTTGTAGTGAATTTGTCCTCTTAACGGAGTTCACACTATAAATGGGGTGAGGACTTGGCAAACAGAGACGCAGTAATAAACACATACAAAGTGAAAGATTAAGCTTTTCAGGTCAGGAAAAATCCCTGAGAAAGGGAGGCAAAAGCTTCTGTTACTCTGCCTAGGATTTTTCGCTTTTCTGGTTAAAAATATGTGGCAGGATGATACTTAGTTGAGAAGGGATACAAGTAAATGAAGAGTCTGGCTTTAGTGGCAGCCATTAAAAAAAGTAATTATTAAATTTGCTGTGAAAGTTCCTTCATAAATTAGTTGGCATTAAATCATGAAGTCTTCATTTTAGTGTAGTGTTAGTAGTAAGCCCAGTGTAGAATCCTGTGAACCTTTTTAAATATTGAATATAGGTTTTTAGTATGAATTGAATTTTGAGTGTATTTTAAATACTGAATATTTTGAGTATGAGTATTCAAAATTCTATTGGCATGAGTATGCTAGTAGTTATCTTAGGGACATTCTGTTGATTTTATTGTCCCAGTAGATGATGTATAGTTTTTATTTTTTTGTGCTTCAGAGATAACTAGATTTTGAAGGGTATAGGCTATCAAGGAACTTGATCTGTATTTCATAGTGTTACTTTTCTGATTGTAAGGATTACTCTTCAATGTTTTTCTTTTCTGCCTGTGCTTATTGTGTGTGTTTTTTTTTTTTTTTTTTTTTTTTTTTATTTTATTTATTTGACAGAGAGAAATCAGAGCTAGGCAGAGAGGCAGACAGAGAGAGGGGGAAGCAGGCTCCTGCTGAGCAGAGAGCCCGACGCGGGGCTCGATCCCAGGACCCTGAGACCATGACCCGAGCCGAAGGCAGAGGCCTAAACCACTGAGCCACCCAGGTGCCCCTCTGCCTGTGCTTATTAAGAGCGGTGGATAAGTAGCACTTTTAAGCTGCTTTTTCTTCCTTAGCAAAAATGATAGAATTGACTTTGTTTGATCTTCTGAATTCTTCAGTGAATCAAGCATAAGGATACTGTACCTAGATAGCATAAGAATCTCTGTTGTTCATAATTTGAGAATGGTTACGTGTTTAAGTTATTTGATTTGTGTTCTTTCCCTTCTCTTTGACTCTTAACTGTTGGTTACTCTTCTAAATCGATGGTGATGACCTGGCTTAAATTAAACATCTATTAGTGGCTTCTCTGTTTTAACTTGCTTCCCTCTTAGAACAAACCTCCCTTTATCTTCTGCTTATCCCTTTTGCATTCTAAAGTACAATTTCATTAAATCCCTGAGGTCTAAGATTTTTCTTTGGAAACTTATCTCTGGTGTCTCTAATGGAAATTGGAAAAGTAAGGATAGTTCATTGCTAAATCTTACAGGCTTCTTTTGTGAGATTTATATTTTATAAGTTGAAGGGTACTTTTGGAGCATAGAGATGGAATTATGTAGTTATTGTTTTAATAACTATGTCCTAATTATTTATAGCTTCCTGCCTGACATAACTCACTTCAAGAAGAGCACAATGTCAGAACGTGGAATTAAGTGGGCTTGTGAATATTGTACGTATGAAAACTGGCCATCTGCGATCAAGTGTACTATGTGTCGCGCCCAAAGACCAAGTGGAACAATTATCACAGAAGATCCATTTAAAAGTGGTTCAAGTGATGTTGGTAGAGATTGGGATCCTTCCAGCACCGAAGGAGGAAGTAGTCCTTTGATATGTCCAGACTCTAGTGCAAGACCCAGGGTTAAGTCTTCATACAGCATGGAAAATGCAAATAAATGGTCATGCCACATGTGTACCTATTTGAACTGGCCAAGAGCAATCAGATGTACCCAGTGCTTATCCCAACGTAGGACCAGGAGTCCCACAGAATCTCCTCAATCCTCAGGATCTGGTTCAAGACCAGTTGCTTTTTCTGTTGATCCTTGTGAGGAATACAATGATAGAAATAAACCGAACACAAGGACCCAGCACTGGACTTGTTCTATTTGCACGTATGAAAACTGGGCCAAGGCTAAAAAATGTGTTGTTTGTGACCATCCCAGACCTAATAATATCGAAGCAATAGAGTTGGCAGAGACTGAAGAGGCTTCTTCAATAATAAATGAGCAAGACCGAGCTCGGTGGAGGGGAAGCTGCAGCAGTGGGAATAGCCAAAGAAGATCACCTCCCACTACAAAACGGGACTCAGAAGTGAAAATGGATTTTCAGAGGATTGAATTGGCTGGTGCTGTTGGCAGCAAGGAGGAACTTGAAGTGGACTTTAAAAAACTAAAACAAATTAAAAACAGGATGAAAAAGACTGATTGGCTATTCCTCAATGCTTGTGTGGGTAAGTTTCTACATTTTTTGAAAGGGATGGGAAAAGGTATTAAGAATGACATAAAGATATAAGCAGGATCAATATTATTTAGGATTTAGGTCATTCAGCATGATAGCTGTACTCCCACTATCCATGCATAAGAATCTGCATTTGTGATCTTGTTATAACTTTATCCTAAATCGCCTCCATTTCATTGTGTGTCTTTCCATCATTAAAGAGAAAAGCTTTTTAAGTTAAAGTTTTTTACACATCAGTAGGAGAAAAATATACCTGGAGTTTGAAACTGCTACTCTGTTTATTTTAACAAGATGTGATTGAGGAACACCAGCTGCTGCTTCGGAGTGTTTGTAAACAGTGTGAGCATCTTGTGATGACAGAAGCTTTAGTCAGATGTTAAAAATATCACAAAAATGTGACTCCAAGAAGTTGAACAAACATAATATTGACCTTGAAAATACTGATGTTAATTTAACATGAATGTCATGTAGTTAATACTGGCAAATTTTATAAAACTGATTTCACGGAACCAGCTGCATTCCACAGTTCAAATCATGATGTGTGTGTGTATTGTGGTTTTAGAGCTTCCTAAAGAAATTCTGGATATTGATCCCCAGTTACTGGTTCAGACCTGTTGAAGGACCAGGACATGTTGGAGAGCAGGGTTTTCTCTAGTTACCAACCTTGTGAATTAAATATTTGTGATGTAATTCACAAAAGCAGTTACTGGGACACCCTGTGCTTTTTTGTTTCTTTTGAGTGGGTTAGCTTTTTGAGTTTTATGATTTAAATTATCATAACTTTTGATAATTTAATGGGGTTTAATTATCCCCACGGGGGATATTTTGGGTGGTGCTTGCTTTGACATTGTTTTTTTTTTTTTTTAAGATTTTATTTATTTATTTGACAGAGATCACAAGTAGGCAGAGAGGCAGGCAGAGAGAAAGAGGGAAGCAGGCTCCTCGCTGAGCAGAGAGCCCATGTGAGGCTGCATCCCAGGACCCTGGGATCACGACCTGAGCCCGAAGGCAGAGGCTTTAACCCACTGAGCCACCCAGGTGCCCCTGACATTCTGTTTTGTAGAGAAAATTTTTGTAAAGGATTATTTGGAGTGACTAAAGTTAAATATTGTGTGAAACCGTAGCTAAGCCTTAAATATAGCTTAGCTGTATGTGTATGTTTTTTACAGGTATGAATTTCTTTTGTTTACCCTCCTGAATATAGCTCCAAGAACAGAAGATATACCTATATGAACTTGTAAGTCGTAAGCATAGATTTCAAGAATTCTGAGTTTTTTATTTTAGTTTTGTTCTGGTAAAAAGAATGTCCCAGAAGGTGAGTCCTTCTGAACACCAAAACACAATAGGCACTTAGTAACTCTTAGCTCCAATTTTCTTCTGTCCGAGGACTAGGGATGAGAGCACACTGACCCATTTTAGATTATCTGTGTTTTTCCATTTCATCCCACAGATTTTTTTTCCCCCTCCAAGTTGGGGTACCCTATATGGTATAATTTTCCTTTTTTTTAAAAGGAGATACATTGTATTCATTTTATTGAGGCCAAAGTCGACCTGTAACATAAAATTCACCATTTTGAAAGTGAAACAAATCAGTGGCATTTAGTGCATTCACAGTCAGCACCACCTGTCTGGTGCTAAAACATTTTCATCACCCCAAAAGGAAACCCTGTAAACCTCTACCTCCCCTCCTCTCCCAAGTCCCTGGCAATCATGTCTGATTTCTGTCTCTCTGGATTTACCTATTCTGGATATTCTATATAAATGGAATCTTATGTGACCTTTTGTATCTAGGTATGATTGTCTTTAAATTACCTGAATGCCTTTTGGAAACTCTTAAATCGTTTTTGCAGGTGGTAATGGACTATGCATACATTTAGTATAAGGTCGTTTTATAGTACATGTAAGTTTATAGGTGGAAGTGAAGTACATTGCGACGATTATTAACTTCTTTTGGGATCTTAGAATCCTTTAGAAATCAGAGGTTCCTTCAAGTTCGTGTATCTCAGGATAAGTAATACTGCTTTGAAATATTTTCTCTTCTTGAAACACAGATTAGATGAATCAATATAACTTTGTCTATGTGGCTGTTACTTCTTTATGATGATTCTCATTTTGTTGCTACCTTTTATTTCTTTCCACATACCCTTATTTCTTTTGGGATAACCATCTTTGTACCTCTTTGCATTTTGATGGCTGTGATTTCATTTTAAAGTGGAACAAAAACTTATGCCAGCAGGTCCAGTATTGTGTTTGATCTTATTTCGTTTACCAAATGGTTTGTTATTAGGTCCCTATTCCCACCCACTCCAGGGTTTCTAGGTTCTTAGGGCTAAGTATTAATTGTATTTAGTTCTTAGTAATGTGCATTCTGTTTCCCTATCGACAAATACTTTAAACTTCACCATACAACATGAACTGTTGTACCAGAAATTATGACCGTGTCTTTATTGGGTAGTGCTATCTTGATTTGTAAACATCACTGAGAATGTGTAAAAATTTTTTTTTTTGTTTACCTTACCTTGTGTTTAACAGAAGCTCACATGTACTGAACATTTTAATCTTTACCTCCCTTTTTCTGCCTACTTTATGTTCTCCAGGTTTCATTAGATATGGTATGTTATGGCTTGTCCATGTTAGGCATTTAAGAAAATCATCTCTGTGGTCTCTTTGGTAGCACATAAAAAAAATAATGTCGGAAGTATATACACTAAATATAAAGTATTTACTGAGTATGAAATTTATACTAAGTATAAATGCGAGACTTAACCCCATTGAAATTGGAAAAAGTCTCAGCCTTTTAGCTGGTTAAGATAGGATTAAGGAGGATTCAGTTGTTAAGAAGGCAAGTAAACCAAAGTGCCAGCAGTATTGAGCAAGTTTCTTTTTTACATGACTGTTGAGTATAATTTTCACCTAAGTCATTATTACTATCTTATGTAGTGAGCGGACATTGGGGACAGTGATGCCAAGATCTGACATCAGTGAAAGTGGAATCTGGGAGTAGGAACCGGGATGGTAAAGGCAGAGGTGTGAATTTAAATGAGCAGTTGTCTCTGGAATGTGTGCAGTTTGGTGCCAGGTGTTTTCTGGGAGGTCATGTTGGTGCTAATCATAGACTGCCTTTCCGGCTGGATAGATAATGTCTCTAGAGAACAGGGCACTACTACCTAACACACCATTTTAGTTCTGCTATTGTATTGAATCAGTTGCCCTTTAGAAGAACATTTTAATTTGTGACCCAAGTCGATCCCTTGAAAAAGTACTGGGTCACGTAAGAATCCCAAATTAAATCTGTGGTGGTAGCTTTCTGTCTTCCTGAACCCTGAACTTGTGTATCCAGTTGTATACACCACATTTTGCCTTGAATAGCTAATATTTCCAACTTCTTTCCAACTCATCAAAGCTGAAACTGAACTGTGGTCTGCCCCTTAAACCTATTCTTTTGTAGTTCCCTTCTCCCTCGACAGCTGGTTTATCATTCTACCGGCTGTGCCCAAAGCCTCGGTCATCCTTGATTCTCCTTTTTCTCTTATGCCTTTCCTACTTGTGAGAAGAACTTACTGGCTCTACCTTTGAAATACGTACAGGATCTGCACTTCCATAATCCCTTCTGTCCTTTTTCTCTTTTACAAATTGTTCTCCTCATAGGAGATATTCTTCTAGAACTTGCTCGAACTAACTCTTCAGTGATCGCCTGTGTTGCTCAGAGTAAGAGCCAGAGTCCTTCAAAGACGGTCTAGGCCCCACAGCTGTATTCTGCACCTTCCTTCCCCTCGACACATTTCCTCTCCCACCTGTCTGTCGCTCTCCACTTCACGCGTTCACTTTAGCCACTCTGGCCACCTTTCTTCTCTACAAATAGGCCTCAGGCCTTTATACTTGCAGTTTGCTCTGCCTGGATTGCTCATTTCTGGATTGCACAATCAGCTCATTTATTAGTTGCTTGAAATTCTTTCTCAGTTGCTGCCTTCTCGGTGAGGCTTCCCTGACTGCTGTATGTACAGTTCCAGCCCTGTCCTCATCCCCTTCCCCCAGTTTTAATTGTCTTTACAACACTTGCCACTTTATTATTTGTCTCTTTCTTCCTTAGAATTTAAGCTTGGTGAGTGGCAGGAATTTTGTTTCCTTCACAGCTATATCCTGGTACTTAAAACAGTGTCTGACATGTAGCAGACATTCAGGCATTTGTTAAATCAGTCAGTGAATATGCCCTTGTCGAAACTGGTATCTGGACAAATAGACCTTTCTGCTGCTTTTCTGAATTTCTAGATTTTTTACTTTCTTCCTAGCTTTCTGTATTTTTTACTTTACAGACGACCCCTGGGGCTTGACCCTGTGGGAGCCATTTGACTTCTCCCTATCAGGAAAAGATAGGAAATTGGTACAACAGAGTCTTCTTGGAAGAGGCAGGCCCCAGTTTATCACTAGGCAGCCTGTGGATATGAACAGTCTGAAGTCAGATTTCTTTACCTTACATTTCTCTATCTTCCTGCCTTCACTGATGAATATCTGACCGTTTGGTGAATATATGATATAAAGAAAAAAGTCATGTGTATGCTGTGCCTGAAGTCCTAAAGCAAATGCACTTTTTACTGGAACACTTTATAGTCCGTCGTCCTTGGATCTGTTGGTGCGGTTTGGCATTTTGTCTCTAGCAACAGCTGTATCTTTCTTATGTTTAGCTTGTCCAGTGACCCTGCTAATGAAGATGGGAATGATTTGAGATTGGGGGTCAGGGTGGTGGTGAAGGTGTGGGGTAAAGTGGTATAGGGTTGAAACTGGATTTTTCCAACCCCATGGCAGTGGCATTATAGAAAATGTGTGCATCAGTAAAGTCTCCTGTTGCTCCCAGGCTTTGGGGTGAACTGAAGCATGCACTTGTGTCCCCTGTTGAGAATCACTGGCTAAATCATGATTTCCTTACCAGTGAGCAAGCTGAAACGGAATCATGATGATTATAGTCTGGGGTATTCCTGAGCAAAATTTTGATGGGTCTAAAAACTTAAATGATTTTTTTTTCTTTTGTTTTTTTCTTTTTTAAGATTTTAGTTCTTTATTTGAGAAAGAGAAACAGATAGCAGCAGAGAGCATGAGCAGGGAGGAGAGGGAGAAGCGGGGAGCCAGGTGCCGGGCTTGATCCCAGGACTCGGGGATCATTGATCTGAGCCCAAGGCAGACGCTTAACCAGCTGAGCCATCCAGGTGCCCCGTAACTGTAAAACATCGAAAATATGTTAGAATTGACTTTTTCTTTCAAGTTGTCTGCAAAGATAGTTCTGTTTGATCAAATATTTCCCCTTTTCTCGTATCTGTGTTGAAAATCAGTATTTGTGGCTGTTATTTTCTGTCCTGATGCCAGTTGTATTTTGGTCCCTTGCCTGTGTACCATGCCTTACATAGCCACTCCGGAGTGCCAGATGCAACTGCAGAAACACCTCTAATTTATATAGTGCTACACATGTCAGAATGTGTTTGTTTGCTTTCACTAATACTCTTTTTTTCATTGTATTTTTTAATTTTTAATTTTTTTTTTTACTTTTGTCATTTTAACAAAAATTAGCAAGATATAGGCTTATTACATTTAAAAATACTCTTTTGCTATCATTATTAAGAATTATGGATATGGATGGTTTTTCTCAAGGAAATACTAGTTTACGTCTATTAAGGTTGTGTTAGTGTTTTTCTTTTTCTGGAAAAACAAATGTGTTGCAAAATGTAATGTTCTAAGGTAATTTTTTTTATGGTGTCTGTATTATTTAGTTTAGAGATATAATGTGTCTGGTCACATGAGTGTTGTGCAATAATCCACACAAAATTGTATTAACTTCAACAGACGAAAACGTCCTGTACGATCAGTTTTTGTTTTTTTTTTTTAAAGATTTTATTTATTTATTTGACAGAGATCGCAAGTAGGCAGAGAGGCAGGCAGAGAGAGAGAGAGAGAGAGAGGAGGAAGCAGGCTCCCTGCGGAGCAGAGAGCCGGATGCGGGACTCGATCCCAGGACCCTGGGATCATGACCTGAGCCAGAGGCAGAGGCTTTGACCCACTGAGCCACCCAGGCGCCCTGTACGATTAGTTTTTGAGAGATGGTAGTACTATGAACTGGAATGGTAGTAAGGTGATGTGTAACAAGGAAAGTACCACATCAGAACAAAACAATTGGAAATCCTTGACCTAAGGTACAATGGCGATTTTACCTATTTATTAAGATGTCTTTGTGGCTGACCTTTTTAACTTTAGAGGAAACTGAGGGCATATAAATTATTATAAGGAAAGACATGGAAGACGCTTTTATTCTCTAGTTTGGTGTTCTTTAGCTTTAAAAATTAATTTGCTGCAGAGCGATACCTTACTGATGACTTACCTGAAGGCATAAAACATGAAATATCTTGCAAAATAGGCTATTAGGGAGCGGAGTTACGTGTCTAAAGTGTATTTTAGGTGCCCACTACTGCTTGCTTTCACTCTACCCACCCCCCGACTTTTCTTTTTTACATGACTGATTGAAATAGTGTAACAAGCAGAATAATGCCTTCCTGCCCCCCAAGACTTTTAAATTCTAATCCCCAGAGTATATGAATATGCTACTATACATGCCAAAAGGTATCTTGCAGGTGTAGTTAAATTAAGGACCATCAAATGGAGAGATGATCTCCTGTTATCTGTCTGGGTAGGCGGGCCTACCACAATCATAATGGTCCTTATAAACAAGAGGGAGACAGGAGAACCTGTGTCACAGAAGGAGATATGACAGTGGAGCAGCAGAGGTCTTAGTGGTGTAGGGCCATGAGCTGAGGAATGCTGGCAGCCTCTATAAGCTGGAAAAGGCAAGGCTCCCCTGGACGGTCCCCAAGGAGCACACCTTGGTCTTAGCCAGTGAGAGCTATGTGGAATGTTTGGTCTTGTCCAGATTTTAAGATAAAAGATTTGAATAGTTCTTAAGCCACTAAATTTGTAGTAATTTGTTAGAGCAGCAATAGGAAATTAATACAAACTTTTTTTTTAAATTACAAATAGCAAGTTCAGGGTGTCACATGTGCTTCTGATCTACTGGTTATAAATCACAGGTTTCCATAACCCTGGCTTGGGTTTAGTTAATTTGGTAGAATTGATCAGAGAACTCAGGAAAACCTTTTGCTTACTAGATGACTAGTTTGTTATAAAAGGCTAGAACTCAAGAACTAGATGGAAGACATGCAGAGGGCAAGGGAGGGGCCTTTCTGTGTCCTGTTGGCTGCCACTCCCCTCACACCTCTACATGTTCAGCAGCCTGGAAGTTCTCCACCCCCGTAGTTCAAGGATTTTTACCGAGGCTTAATTACACAGGTGAGATCAATCAGATCATTGGCCACAGGTGATTAATTCATCCTCCTGCTCCTCTTCTCTCCCTCGAGATGGGAGTGGAATGGGGCTGAAAGTTCCAACCCTCCAATCCCAAGGTTGGTTCCCTTGGCAACCAGCCCCCGTCCTTAGGGGTTTTCCAGAAGTCACCTCATTAACATAAGCTCAGAAGTAGAAAAAGGGGCTTGTTTTATGAATAACAAAAGACATTCAGTTTTCCCTTTATCTCTCTGGAACTATTTCAGGAACTGGGAACAAAACTAAATATTACAACAAAAGATGCCCCTAGGGATCTTACTTCAGGAAATTGCAGGGGTTTTAGCAGCTGTGTGCCAGGAACAGTAGATGAAGATCAAGTATATATTTCTTACTCACAGTGAGTTTTTCTTTTTTAGTTAGTTTTCTTTTTTTGTTTTTGCTCTGTGTTTGAAAGGAGTACTGTTACAGGAACTTTGGAATAATGTTTGATGCCTGTGAATATTGTTTTCAGTCTTGCCCTTTTTCCAAGTCACCTAACTGAATACGCCTAAATGAAAGCTGATTGTTGAGTCCCAAGATAGTCTGTCACTTGCTAATAGTTCTGGGCATTCTGTGGTTAGGTCATGTTATTTGAACTTGGATGGTTTTTTAGTATGATACTTCTATAGTATTTGTTTGCTTTGCTTTGCTTAGCCTGTGTTTGCCTGTTTTCAGTTTGGTGGACCATAGGTGTTTGGACAGTCGTTCTCCCAGTCCTGTGGATCTGCTTCGCGTCCACCATCACTTCCGAGTTGGTAGCCCAGTAGCAGATCTTTGTTCTAATGTGTAATTTTTAGAGATCATCTTCTGGGAGTTCAGAGAGGGAGCTAGTGAAAGAGTTCACTGTTCTGATAGATTTAGGTTATGGTATTTTTTAAGTGCTGGATTTATACCAGGATGCTAATGAGCCGTTTTGAGTATGAACTTGATTTTGTATTGGTACCAGACTGAGTGTTTTACTGAAAGATACTCTTTTGAGTTAGAGTACTTTTTCCCTTAATACTTTGCTTTTTTTCCTCAATGCCAGTAGAAACTGAAAAAATGTCTTGGATCTTAATAGTCTTTGACATTTAAAAGCATCACATTAAAAAAAAACCCATTAAAAATAAAAATGGTTTATTAAAATATCCTATTGAAAGCTTTTAATAGAATCCAAAATACATGCAGACTCCTGCCGCCGATCTTTGGCACTGCATCCATAAAAGGAAAGTGCACTGCTAGAGTGCGGGCAATGCCTTGTATGTCCTTGGTTAACTCTCGGTGGTACTCTTATGTGCGCATATGTGTGTGTAGCTGTCAGAATTGAGGTGTCTTTTCACTCCATACAAGTTCAGACTTGTGGATCTCCTTCCTCTCCAAGGTAGTTGATATTATAGGTAATAGAATTATTTTTAGCACTGTGAATGGAGTAGCTCTACAGATAGCTTTTGTCTTGTTTTTCTTCAAGTTTCTAAGGATTTTCTCTTGTGATTGGAACTCTGGATATAAAATAAAACTTTGTGTTAAATGATTTTTAAGAAAATCGTGATAGTTCTCAGCAATGTACTGAAGATTCTAATCAGTAAGGAACACACACATACTTTCTCCTGGCCAGTTCATTCTGGCTTTTGAAGGTGCTTCCTGACACCTGGGATGAGAAGGAAGTTTCCAGGAATGAGTGTGTCTCTTAAGGCAAATGGACGGGAATGGCAGAAATAGAGCCTCTGTGGCATACTTCTGGTTGCCTTTGGTCTGAGACGCAATTGCTGTCTTTTAGAAATGATTGATTACACTGGCCTGCCAACTAATATTGTGCCTCCTTATGCTGAAAAAGGGAGTCTGGCAGGTGATTTTTGATTCTGTGGTACTGATATTTAAATATGCATTGTTGATTTAGTAAAGGCTTTCATTTTTAAAAAGCATTGTATTAAATGAACACATTGAGTTATGAAATCCAAGTGTATTTATTATATACTGAATAAAAAAAGATGTGTTTAGACTCCAGTGAACTTTACTGTTAAATAACTTTAATTTAAAACACTTATTAAAGGAAACTATGCACATTAAAAAAAATCAAGCTGTAGAGAGGGAAGAGTTTATAAAGAAAAACCATTTTTCTTTTTTTCACTCCCAGTCCTGCTGTACAGAGACAACTTCCCCCCCCATTAACCTTTTATTCTTAGAAATTTCAATATATATTTTTTTTAAGATGTATTTATTTATTCGACAGAGACAGTGAGAGAAGGAACACAAGCCAGGGGAGTGGGAGAGGGAGAAGCAGGCTTCCCGCCGAGCAGGGAGCCCTATGTGGGGCTCGATCTTAGGACTCCGGGATCATGACCTGAGCCAAAGGCAGACGCTTAACAACTGAGCCACCCAGGCACAGCTATTCTCAGTCTCAAAACCTGCAGAAAAGTTACAAGTATTAACTATATTATATTCCTTTGACCTAGATTTTCCAGGTGTTGATACTTTGTCACATTTACTCTCTTTCTGTATTTCCTGAACAATTTGCGAGGTAATTGCAGATGTCTTGACATTTGCCCCTATATAGTTCAGCATGTATGTCCTTAAAACAAAGACATTTTCCCTGCATAACTATATAATATGATTATCAGAAAATTTAATATTGAGAGTGCATATTCAGTTTCACTAATAGATTTTGCTGCAACCCCAATCAAGGATTGGACATCTTATCTATTAGTGTTCTCTTGTTAGACCCCTCATTTCTTTTTTCTTTTTTTTTTTTTTTAAGATTTTGTTTATTTATTTATCAGAGAGAAAGAGAGCGAGTGCACAGGCAGACAGAGGGGCAGAGGGAGAAGCAGGCTCCCCGCTGAGCAAGGAGCCCGATGTGGGACTCGATCCCAGGATCCTGGGATCATGACCTGAGCTGAAGGCAGCCGCTTAACCAACTGAGCCACCCAGGCGTCCCTAGGCCCCTCATTTCTAAACAGTGCCTCAGATGGTTTTTGGTTGTTTTTTTTATTTACTCTTTCATGAGATAAACATTTGCAAAGAGTCCAGGCAGTTTTTTCACAGAATGACACTCAATATGGAAATTATTAGATTAAATAAAATATTTTATCTTTTTTGGGGGGAGGGAGAAATACTACATAGGTAATACTGTTTAAAGCAGCACCTCTGATATGTCTGAATTATGTCCTTGTGTCATGTTTTTTTTCTCTTTTTCAAAACTTTAAATGTGGGGGCACCTGGGTGGCTCAGTGGTTAAAGCCTCTGGCTTCAGCTCATGTCATGATCTCAGGGTCCTGGGATTGAGCCCCACATCAGGCTCCCCTGCTCAGCAAGGATCCTGCTTCCCCCCACCTGCCTCTCTGCCTACTTGTGATCTTTGTCTGTCAAATAAATAAATAAATAAAAATCTTTAAAAAAAAAAAAAAAAAACAACAACAACCCAAAACTTTAAATGTGGTAAAATACATGTGACAAAATTTGACATCCGAACTATTTAAGAAGATTTATTTATTTATTTTAGAGTACAAGTGGGAGGGGCAGGGAGAGGGAGAGAGAATCTCAAGCCAGCTCCCCACTGAGCATGGAACTGGACATGGGGCTCAGTCTCGGGACCCTGAGATCACCACCTGAGCCAAAACCAAGAATCGACAAGTAACTGACTGTACCAAGCAGGTGCCCCACCATCTTAACCATTTTTAAATGTACAGTTCAGTGGCATTAAGTACATTCATATCATGCAGCCATCACCACCATCCATCTCTGGAACTTTTTTCATTTTGCAGAACTGAACTCGGTATCCCTGAACAAGAGATTCCCATCTCCCTCTTCCTCCAGCCCCCAGCAACCACCACTCTAGTTTCTGTTTCTGTGCATTTGACTGTTCTCGGTACCTCACATAAGTGGAATCACATGGTGTTCTTTTGTGACTGGCTTGTTTAATTTAGTGTAATGTCTCTAGAGTTTATTCATGTCACAGCACATATGAGAACTTGCTTCCTTTTTAAGGCTGAATAATACTGTATGTACATACCATATTTTGTTCATCTCTGGAAGGACACACCAGTCTTCTTGTTTCATCAAGTTTAGACATTATGTACTGACTTCTTAGAACAGTGTATGAGAGTTTGGTTCATTTTTAAATAGTAAAAGCAGAGCATGCTCATTGTAGAATATTTCAGAGATAAGAAAAGCTGTGAAAAAATAATAGTGTAAAGCATCCGTGTTTAGAGGAAATCTGTCATGTTATTGTGTATTTTCAGTTTTTTTTACATTTACTTATTTTTATGTAATTGAAATTGTACTTCTTTTGTTGAACATTATATTCTGAAGTAATAACAATGTTTTCATCTAAAAAAAAGTTATCATCTTTTTAAAAATGAGTGCGTAATAAGACATTTAAATTGCTATACTTTAACTTGCCCCTTAGCCTTTGGGTTATTTGAACATTTTTTTATACTGATAGTGTTTTGCTGAGCAAAATTGTCAGCATTTCGAACTATTTTCTTAGGTTCGACAAAATGGAATTACATGATCAGATGATATGAACATATGCATATTGGTGAATAGCTGCCTGGAAGAACTGCCCAGGTTGTAACCCATCAGCAGGGTCAGAGTGACATTGTGGCTGGATCTTTGCTGGGATTTGTTAGTAAGGGAAGCATACTGTCTTGCCTAGTCATTTGTATTTTTCCCTGTGAATTGTTGATTTATGTCTTCTGTCCATTTTCCTTTTATTTTTATAGCAAGTTATATGAAGTCTAAATATAAATACTTAACACTAAAAACTTGCATCAGTCATATTTGCAACAGAATTTGCAAATTCCCCCCTTCCCGCGTTTTTTTTTTTTTTTAAGTGTGGGGAGAATTACGTTAATGACGCTTTATCTTTGTTGTTTTGCTCAGCCTTTCAGATTGAACTAAGAATTAAAATATTTTTCTAAATTCCATTAATATGATTTATTAAATAATTATTTCCCCATACCATTTGGGTGGTTCTGTTATACATAGGATGATTCTACATCATTTGTTTTGAGGCTATTTTTATGTTTGTTTTTTACATCAGTATCATACTTTTGCTTAAGTAATTATGGCTTTATTATGTATTTAAAGATCTGATAAGGCAAATGTTCGTCCTGTTCCACCCTCCAGAACTGACTTAGTTTTTACCTTTTCTTTGTTGGTCCATTTATTTTCACACTTAGATATTCATGGAGTGTTTTCCCAAGCCCTGTGAAAGAAGTCATGGCTTTCAGGGAGCTTGTGCTCTGATAGAGGAAGATAAAATTTAATAAGTCAGTAGAGCGTGATGAGTTTAGTAGAGGAAGGATAAGGTGCTAGAGGATGTGGAGAGGGGTTTCGGGAGGAAGTGACATCTAAGCCAGAACCTTAAAGAGAAGAGGGAAGAATGTTTTGATCTGAGGGAATTGCATGTGTTAAGACCACTCAGAGGCAAGAGAACAGCTGATGGAGTTAAGCAGGGTTGATGTGTAGTGTGGGGGCTGCGGAGTAGTGCTGCAGGGTGATGCTGCGGGGTCATGCCGCGGGGTGATGCTGGACCTTTCAAGGTCTGTGGACCTGGTTGAGGAGTTTAGCTCTTAACATAAGGACAGTGGTAAACATTTAGAAGGAGACCGCCTTAATCAGATTCGTGGTTTAGAAAGATCACTCTGGTCAGTGTGGAGACTAGATTGGAATGGAGCAGCACTTGAGGCAAGCTGACCACTGGAAAGAGAACATTAGAGTAATCTTAGTAAGAGAGAGTGCAGCCTTGACCTAGTAGAATAGAGGCAGTGGAGATGGGATGGGGGTTGTATTTGAGAGAGACTTAAAAGGCAGGATTGACAAAACTTGGCAAAGTTGATATGGAGACTGAGGGAAGAGGAGTTAAGAAAGACGTCCAGGGTTTTGGTTTGGACACTTGGGTTGGATCATTTCTCCTAAACACAGGAGACATGAATGAAGTTCAGTTTTAGACAGGATGTAGTGGGACTGCCTAATGGGTTGTTGGCTATGTGGGCCTGAAACTTTTGAGGAAAATCCACCACTCCACTTACATGGATACTTGTGTGGCCATGGATATTCACTGAAACTGGAACTTTTTCTCACGGTGGCAAATCATAGGAACTTTATAGTTTTGTGCTTCTACCCGAGAGCCTTATTAAGACGGACTATTTTTTTTTTTTTTTTGGACTAAGTAACTTTTTAACATCTCTTCCATTTTGATGATTCTGTCTTGATTCTATCAGTATCTCTGGCTAGAAGAAGAGTTACATGGACATACTGTGAACAGTGTAATGTTGTACGTCCATAAGAGTCTTTCCTTTTATAAACTCTTCCATGACGTGTAAAAGAGAGTGGGCTAGACTATTCAGTAGTTCCTTCAGGCCTATCTAAAATAGTGTAATTCTAAAAATCTAAAATTTGGTTTCAGATGCAGCCAGGATAACATGGCCCAGTTGTATGCAAAATTTTTACTTGTAACTTGATTTTTCAGTGGTGAGTGTGGTTTTGACATAGAGTGTTTTATGTAACTGGAAGCCTAGGTTTTTAAGAACCCTAATTATCTCCTCAGTTGGCTCTTTGGCCAGTATTTTCAGTGACTTTTGTAATTCGAACTCATGTTCTTTAACTGTTAACACTGGTCTTCATCTCTCATCCCCTTCCCAAAGATAACTTTGTGACCTGTTCTTTAAGTCCTTCCATGGTGCTCACAGCAGTCATTCTTCCTACATGGCGAGATCTTCTTTCTTTTGAAGGTATCTGGCGAGTCAGGTATTTTTTCATGACTTTGGGGGATTTATACCTCTGCAGCAGTTGGGTTGTTAACAGTCTAATCAGAGATGTAAAGACGTAAGAGCGCCAAAGTATAAATTAAATTTGGCATAGTTTGTCATGATAAATAATAGAATCATTGAAGGCCTTAGTTAGAGATATTTTTGACTTCTCAGTCATTGAATCTTTTATTCTGTAGAGAATGTTTTTATAACGGAGTGATTTTATTGGCTGAATTGAATAGGAGCTCATCTTGATATAGTGTATATTAAAGAATTTATTTCCAATTTGTGATTTTCATCTCAGTTTTTGAAAAGGTTATTTTTCTATAGCACTATTCTAGAACTGGAAGTGATACATTTTCACTTGCTGCCGTTGATTATTATGTGAATAATGCTTCTCGGAGGCGGTCTGGGCTGCTCACACTATTCCTGGGATTGCTCCTGAGCTTGTGCCAACTTGAAGATACACTTTAAAAATATTGAGGACATTTTACTTAAAAAGCAGCTCATGTTTGAGTATTGAAGGAATTAGTTGTGAGTATGAATATTTAAGCCAATTCATGATCGACTATAGCCAAAGGGTTAGGGATGTAAAGAAAAAGTATTACTGGGTGGTACAGGTTTGTTTGTTTGTTCGTTCGTTTATTTTCTTCTTCTTTAAATATGTGAAACCACCTAAGCGAATTAAACTCTGGGTAGAAGACAACAATCCAGACATTGTAGCCACCGCATCTGCATCTTTCTACTGACCATGGTAAAGCACATTGTGAACATTACCACTTAAAACTAACTTTTCTTTTTAAGGGCTCCTGCAATTGTGCCAGCTGACTCCAAGTCCACCCTGACCCCACAGCATAAAGCATGCTGTGATGTCACAGCTACCATAGAACTCCAGGGTAGTGTTGAGCTGGCCCATGGGGGCTCAGGTAAGTCCTGGCTTTTTTTTTACCATTTGGCATTCTTTTCAAAGTTAGTTACCATTATGATCTTACGTCATAAAAGAAAATAAGGCGAAACTTTGAAAACTGTGCCATATATGGGGGAAAAAAATAAGTCTATTTTCTAAACATCTATGAGCCAGCTCCATATTCTAACCAACGGAGTTCCATAGTAGCTGTGAAGTCCCCAGTGAGTTGTGACCTGTGGCTTCAAAATATGTTAAATTCCACTCCTGGCCCAGCTTCTAGAACAATATGAGTTGTTTTTTTTTAAACTTTATATTTTGTAAGATGTAGTAACTTTCATTTACCCTTAGGTATTAATGGGTTTAGAAGTGTGTTAACACTGCATTATCTGTAGTTACGCACCGCTGCCTGCTTGGTTGTGTGTGTGTTTCATTCGGTCCGTTTCGAATGTATGATGAGACTGTAGGTTAGTTTTATAAAGTTAATCTTCTCAGAGTGCCTTCAGCTGTCCTTTTAATTTGCCTTCATAGCACGGAAGAAGAAGGGACAGAACGTGTAATAGACATTTGTTAAATTTTCAGAAAACATATTAAGAGAAAGATCTTTCAGTTACTCTCTTGGAGGGAGTGCGAGAGGTCAGTAACTAGGAGGCATGTTTACAGCACCTCTTCCATTGGAACGGTTCTGCTTTTTCCTGGTCATTGTTAGAAAAAGTGAGATTTTACCCGTGTGTTTATTTTGCTGTCTTTTCCTCCCAACCGGCTCTTCTCCCCTCTTCCTTCTTTCCTTTCTCCCCTGATATTAGAGGTGGTAAAAATATTATGTGAATAACTCCAAAAAGACATTTTGTAAGTTGCTTTGTGTATAATCTTAAACTTTGTCCCCTCAGTAGAAAACGTTTAGTAGCTAAAACTTTACCTTACCTGAGTATGGGCCAGATCCTTTTAAATATGCTGCTTACAGTGAAGACCCATCTGTTAAGACTCTGTGGAAACTTAAATCAATAGTTGTCTTTGAACAACGTGTCATAGACAGACTGAATGTTTGGACCATTCAGTGACAGTCTCATGAAACTTGTAGTAAATGTACTTTGTAGCTGAAAACTCACTGGTAACTGAAACTAAGTTCTTATTTATAGTTAATGAAAAGAATGGAATCCTATATTCCCAAAACGTTAGATGATGAAATCTTTTTCTCTAAAATACTACTTTGTGCCTATATTTATGTTTGTGTTTTTCATGTTCTAGAAGATTTGGAGGATTTTATGCTATAAAGAATAGAGCACAGACTCTCTATTCCGTTCATCCTCATTTTCTGCCTTCCTGGTTTTGCTCCATGCTGGAGAGCAGAAGCATACCCTCTCTGTAGTTCAATGCAGAGTTTGGGGGTGGAGGAAGTAATTGTTTTGTTTTCTTTGATTTGGATGAATAGAAATTCTGTTTTTGTGTATATGTATCCTCGCTATTGAGGTAGAATTCATATACTGTGCAGTTCACCATTTGAAGTTCTATTTATATATGTTTTTTAAATGCTCAATTTGAAGGCAGCTGGGTGACATTGTAAATCATAATTCCAAAGCACAGTTTGTCAATTTCCTTTTGCTGTTTGGTCTGTATCCCCCCACCCCCCATTATGTTAGTTTCTAATTACAGAAATCCCTCACAAACATGACAGAGGAAATGAATTCTTAAGCAAGAATTTCTAAGATGAGATTCTTCCAAACATCAGCTGTATGGTGAGTTAGCTGAAAATAGTGAAGACTGTGATTTTAGAAGTTGGTTGGCAGTCATCTTTGTCTTTGGGAAACAAAAGAAGGTGTGTGCATGCATGTGCGTGCACGTGCCTAAATAGGTACACAGATGTATCCATGTTCTGTGTAGTGGTTCCTGTGTGTGTTCTCAGGTAAATTGATTAGTCATTTTGGTCCTTGGGTGGCTTTTCTTATGTCATAAAGAAATTTTATAAATATATGTTTTATAAATAATAAACTGTAAAAGGTGCAGTGATACTGAAGGCACCCAGAAATAGTGACAGCTTTGATAAGACTAATATGAAAAGTAGTTGCTTCTGTATGGAAATACATATACACGGAAGGAAACAGAGTGGGGCATATTTGGTTCTAAAGAGAAGAACTGCATTAGATTATTCATAAAATTATGAGCTCTCTTTGGTTATTCTCATCTTTTCATTAAAATAAGCAGAAATTTTAGAGTTCTTTGTGTACTTGACTCTAATCATAGATTGTTTTTATTTCAAGTAGGACTTTCTATGTCTATTCTTGTGTGTGTGTGTGTGTGTGTGTGTGTGTGTGTGTTTTATTATTTTTATTAACATATAGTGTATTATTTGCCCCAGGGGTACAGGTACTTGAATCGTCAGGCTTACACATCTCACAGCACTCACCATAGCACGTACCCTCCCCAGTGTCCATAACCTAACCACCCTCTCCCTACCCGCCTCCCCCCAGCAACCCTCAGTTTGTTTCGTGATATTAAGAGTCTCTTATGGTTTGTCTCCCTCCCGATCCCATCTTGTTTCATTTTTTCCTTCCCTACCCCCCAAGCCTCCCACTCTGCCTCTGAAATTCCTCATATCAGGGAGATCATATGAGAATTGTCTTTCTCTGATTGACTTACTTCGCTCAGCACAGCATGGAGTTCCTCTGTTTCTATTCTTAAGGTTCGCCCTTTGGAGAAGATTCCTGCCAGTCATATCACGTTTTAGCCCTGATGACTTCTCCAGGGCACTGGGCCTCCAAAGATTGTTTTAAAGCCCTTTCCGTATTGGGCGTGGGAGTGACAGCTGTACTTAGGCATTTATATTGAAGAATGTATTAACCTATGTGGCCATGAAAATAAAAGTTCCTGTAAGAAGGTGTTCTCATTTGATATCATGGATTTCTTCACCTGAAAAATGTCTGTGTCGGCGGCAGGGTATCCTTTTTTGGGGAGTGGGTCTAGATTTGCAGAAAGCATCTTCGACCCCAGAGTCTGAAAACTTTTGAAGCTGGCCTTTTATGGCCCGTAAATGTGATGAGAAAGGACTGTTTTGAGTATAGGAATCATGTTTTTACTATTTGTGTTTCTCACATTGCCTAGCATAGACAGTGCTTTGCATGTCATGGGCATTCAGTGAACATGGGAATTAAATTATTTTAAAGTTTTGTTACTTTTAATAACTGGGAGAAATTGTTGCATTGTACCAATCTGTTAGACTCCAAGGAGTAGCTCTTATTTCTTTAATTTCTAATTTAAGATGGCAATAAAAAATGAATTTTTAAAAAATAACAGTAAGAATATTTTTAGCTAGTATCAGCATTTTACCCAACAAATTTTTCTTGATATAAGTTAGGACACTTAAAATTAAAATTATATGGTCCTGGGGCACCTGGGTGGCTCAGTGGGTTAAGCCTCTGCCTTCGGCTCAGGTCATGATCTCAGGATCCTGGGATCAAGCCTCGAATCAGGCTCTCTGCTCAGCAGGAAGCCTGCTTCCCCCTCTGTCTCTGCCTGCCTCTCTGCCTCCTTGTGATCTCTCTCTCTGTCAATAAACAGACAGAATCTTTAAAAAAAATTTATATGGTCCTTCAGTCTTGGGGGGGGGTGTGTGTGTGTTTGTGTAAAACACTATTGGTGGTTAAATTTGAAGCTTACCTACACCATTGTATTTTGCCAAGGGTATTTTATTTATTCATAGATGTGTACTGTACTGCTCAGTAAATAGGAATACTGTCTTCACCTAATATTTGTGTTAAGTTTAGTAACATGGTTTAGTGGGAACAAAAAGTTCTTTATGGATTTGGAAAAAGTGATACTTGTTTTGTCTCTCTACCCCCAACTAGTTTGTAATGTTTTATTTTAGCGTATTTTTTCTTCTAACTCACCTGGTTCAAGTTTTACTATACTAATACTTAATGAGTATAAGGAAGATTCGGCTTTGAGAGGTTCTGAAATCAAAATGTTGCTAACTTTAACTTATATTGAAAATGGTGTTAATTGCCCCGAATTATTTCATAGCTAAACAGCAGTATGGAAGGCTCAGCATTTGTTTTTGATTCAGCTTAAAAAATGCAGGTGTAAAGGGCAAGAGAGCCCAAAGCCAACAGGAAGCACATCCCTGTCTCCTTGGTTTCTGTAGAGTCAGGACCAGAATAGGAGTTTAGTGTCTTCTGTAAAGGTTTTTTTTTTTTTTTTTTTAAAGATTTTATTTATTTATTTGACAGAAGTCACAAGTAGGCAGAGGAGCAGACAGAGGGGGTGGGGGAAGCAGGCTCCCTGCTGAGTGGAGAGCCTGATGTGGGGCTTAATCCCAGGACCCTGAGATCATGACCTCAGTGGAAGGCAGAGGCTTAACTCACTGAGCCACCCAGGTGCCCCTAAAATTTGGTTTTTCATACCAGGATTACTGATCTTTGGTCCAGTTGATAAAATCTAACGATTCCTCTCAGCCTCAGGCATGGAGCCAGTGCTGATGTGAAGGTAAGTACCTAAATAGGTAGTTCTAGTTCTAGAAAGAAATTAAAGGGAGAGGAATACACCGGTTTTCCTTAATATTCTTTAGGACATTTAAATGTTGTCCTGGGATCCAGAAATCCTGGAGAAACACTTAAAAGGGTTTAGAGTGAATGTAACAGGTTTATGCTTTTTGAAGAAAAATAGAAGTAAACTTTTTTCTATCTTGCTCCTTGTTCTAGGGGTTGTAGAAGGTGATTTAGCCGCTATAGAAGCGTACAAGTCATCAGGAGGAGACATTGCCCGTCAGCTCACTGCAGACGAAGTGCGTTTGCTGAACCGTCCTTCTGCTTTTGATGTTGGCTATACTCTTGTACATCTGGCTATACGTTTTCAGAGGCAGGATATGCTAGCAATATTGCTTACAGAGGTGAGTATGGCATTTTGGTTAAACATTTTATATGAAGGAAATGTGTTCATTAATTTTCGTTTTTGAGGTAATGTTTTTCTAAACTGTTCTTAAATGTTTCAGATTTCTTCTACTCCCTTTATAAACTCACACTAAACTTGAAACTTCAGTAGTATATAATTCCTAAAGGTATATGCTTTTAAAATAGGACATTTTGCCATATGATTTGAATCATCAGTTTGATTAAAAAACACTAGGATGTATCTTTCATTCATTCATTTAACTAAAATTTATTGAGTATCTACTGTGTGCTAGGTACGATGCTAAAAAGCGATGTAATTATGAAGGCATTGGCTCTTCCTTCAGTGAGTATCCAGAAAAGTAGAGAAATAAACAGGTAATTCTGTACAGAGTGTATTCTCATCGATGTAAATGCCAGGTGCTGTGACAGTGCTTGGGAAAGTGTTTTGGGGTATCTTGCCTTCTTACCTGGAGCAGGTAATATTGTAGTGGAATCCGAAGGACAAGTAGGAGTTTGCTTCATAAGTGGGTAGAGGAGAGAAGGGAACCAGGTCCTGGTGGTTTGTGGTGTTTGTGGTGAGGTCAGGAACTTGTAAGTGCTCAGGATGGCTCGTGATTGGGATCTGGGAAGGGAAGCATAATGAAGGATCTTCTAGGCCAAGGAACTGGATGATTGTTCCTAGGTCAGTGAAGTGGCTGTGCAGAGTGTTAGGGAGAGGGGCAAGGGAGTGGCTAGATCAGAGTGTGTTTGGGCTGCTGTGGATGGGAGAGGGGGAAGCCTCTGTAGGATAGCACTGTGTGATGCTGGCAAGCACTTGGTCAGTACAGGAGTGGGAGTGGCAATGGCAGTGGAAGGAAGTGGGCCAGTTTGAGAGAGCTTGGTGGGGCTGGAGTCAAGATTAAGTGGATCAGCTGGATGTGGGGAGTCATGGTGAGAGAAGGGTCAGGTTGGTTCTGAGCTCTTGGGCTTAGGTAATGACACAAGATGTCACAAAGGATTGCAGAGCAACGATTCAGGATGAGGCCATATTATCCAGGTAATTCTTTTAATGATAAGAGAAATAGAGTAAAAGTGCAGGGAGTCAGATCAGTTGTAGATTCAGATTTTCTCAGTAAACTGCTTCTGTGGTATGCATATGCATATTTGCATATTCAAATTTGCCAATATTGGGAACCATTATATAGAAAGCACTGGGAGGGATTAAGGAATATGAAGGTTACCTGAAAACATGATTGAAATGGCTAGCCGTTGTTCAGTTTGATAGGAATCCAGTGACCACAGAGGCACCAAAAAGAGAAAGGGAAGGGCTTGGGGGATAGTAATGGTGAAAACAAGGGGCAGGTTTACTGTAATAGAAAAAGGGACTGTTTGAAAAAAAGCAATGTGATTAAAAAAGGACCAGAGTTCTGGAACCAAGGGATGGAACAATTAGAGGTAGTTTCTGTAGTATCTGAGGTCTGGCTATATTTGTGTTGTTGTATTGGCAGGGCAAGTGTGTAGAGCTGTAGTTGATGGTGGTGGCAGGAGACAGGATAGAGAGGGCAGCTGTAAATCAAGGCTCAAGTCCTTTGGGGGGATTCCTGGACTCTCAGCCCGGTGGAGGGCTGTGAGAAAGTTCGGGACTGTTATAAGTCACTGACCTCCTAAGAGCATCTGGGGACTAACAGTGGGAAGGCAATAGAACCCCATGGTACTTAATATTTACTGCCTAAACAGGTCACCTTTATTTAGCACCTCCATTTAGACAACAACAGTTAATACCTTCAAGCAGTTTCTGAGTGTGGGGAATTGAGGAGCTCCTCTGCTGAGTGGTTTTGGCGCAAGGTCTCATGAGCTTACAGCCACATTTTCAGAGCTGCAGGTGTCAGAAGGCTTGACTGGGGTGAGAGGATCTGGTTCCAGGCATACTTGCATGACTGATGGCGGGAAGTTTCAAATCCTGGTCATGTGGGCCCCTCCAGAGGGCAGGTTTCACCAGAACTAAGTGATCTGACAGACAGAAGGCACGGGAGAGTGATCCAGATGGAAGCTTCAGGGTCTTCTAGACAGAACCAAATTTAGGAAGCCACATACCATCATTTTCGCCATATTCTCTGGAACACCTAGACCAACTGTGGTACACTGGGAGAGGTGGGAGTGGAGTAGATTTCCAGGGTAAGAACAAAATTGGTTGTGGAATACCATCTCAGTGCAGTTGGGTACTCCAGAGGACAGAACTGAAGGGGCCAGTAGGGAGATTGGACTAAGGGATGTGCTTGCAGAGGGAGCACAGAGCCAAGTACTTTTGGGATGAGACCAGGAGAACATTTATATTATGGGGTATGTGTCTGGGGCAGGGGTTTTAATTGGATTTTATTTTTATTTTTATTATTATTATTATTTTAAAGATTTTAGTCATTTATTTGACAGACAGAGATCACAAGTAGGCAGAGGGGCAGGCAGAGAGAGGCGGGGGAAGCAGGCTCCCTGCTGAGCAGAGAGCCTGATGCAGGGGCTCAATCCCAGGACCCCGGGATCATGACCCAAGCCAAAGACAGAAGCTTAACCCACTGAGCCACCCAGGTGCCCCTTAATTGGATTTTAGATTGTGGACTCTGTTGGTAATGTGGTGGAACCTATGGACTCCTTTTCATAATACTGTTTTTTAAATGCCTAAAATAAAAGTAAGATTGCAGAAATCAGTTATATTGAAACAATAGTTTTTAGAATATTAGATTTGTGATATATAAGAGAATGCATTTTAAATATAGACAGCAGGTTAGTGAAAATGAAGTATTTAAATTTTTTTAAAAAAGATTTTATTTATTCATTTGAGAGAGATACCGAGAGAGAGAGAGAGAGAGAGACAGAGAGAGAATGAGCTTGGGCAGGGGGAGAGGGAGAGGGAGAAGTGGACTCCCTGCTGAGCCAGGAGCCCCACCCCATTCTAAGGACCCAGAGATCATGACCTGAGCTGAAGGCAGATGCTTAACCACCTGAGCCACCCAGGTGCCCCTGAAGGATTTAAATCTAATGAAAATTCCCATTCAGATTCACAGGTCCTTCCCAAGTTCATGTGCCCTAAGTTAAGAATTACTAACCTAAGGAGATGGTTGAGAGTCATAAGGTTGAAGAGGCTAGATATGAAGGGTAGGGAACGTTGTCCAGGTTTGGTGGCTGCGGTCTGTAGTGACAGCAGAAAGCAGAGCTGACTGGTTCACTCGGGGTTCACACCAGACTCATTTCTTCTCCAGCAGATGCTCACCTTTGATTTCAAAATTCTTCATATGCAGATATCTTAAACTCCACGAAAGGAGTACAGCTTAAATGTAAAATACCTTTGCATCATTTGTTGCTATCCATCATTAAAGAGAAAAGGAAAGTTCTAGCCATGCTCTGACTTAGAAGTTCTCTGTCTCCCACGTCACTGCTCCCATTTTATTCCTGTCTGGCTGGCTATACTTCGAGGGTTTGTTGTCTGTTCTACACTTGGAGAGAAGCCAATTGCTTCTTTAAATATTCAGAGTTATAACCAATGGGGAAGGATTTGAGGTCAGTGGAAAGCTAACCCTTTAAAAATACTATGCTTTCTTTATTCCACGTCAGGATACTTGAAGTATTCTTAACCCAGCAGAAGAGTGTTTGCACTTCCATCTTTCTCCGTGAGCTGAAATTTCCTGTTTTGTTTTTTTTTTTTTTTAAAGAATGCTTTTATTGTGGGCATGATGCTTAGTCTTACTTAGGTGGTTTTCTGTCCTCCCTCCCTGTCCTAGGATGAACCTTTGTGAACAGTACCATTTTACATAATATTTTAATCTAATTCTTTATATATTTCCTTGGGATAAATTCCTAAGAAGTGAATTTCCTGAGTCAGAAGGTAAAGCATTTTTTGGCAATTTTCCTGCAAAGTTGTACTGAAACATATTTCCACTGGTGAGGAATTAATCCCTGATCTGTTTTAAAATTAACACCCTGAGTTACTGGGAAGGTTTGGTAATTTCTCTTAAATACTGTTGTTTTCTGCTTTTGTTAATGATAAATGAGATGCAGAGGAAAGTTTCTTTTGTGTTTAAGGTGTCTCAACAAGCAGCAAAGTGTATTCCAGCAATGGTGTGTCCTGAACTGACAGAGCAGATCCGGCGAGAGATAGCTGCCTCTCTTCATCAGAGAAAGGGGGATTTTGCTTGCTATTTTCTAACTGACCTTGTAACATTTACGTTGCCAGCAGGTAACTCCAAATTTCAATGTGAAAAGAAATTTTCACTTTATTATGATTCTTTTTTTTTTTTTTTTTAATGTGTGAGTGAAATTGTTTCTATTAGAAAGCAGGTAACTTAAGCTACTATATGTGCATTTTAAATTATTTTGACTACCTGGAAGTGACCAGTACAAGGGCTCCTTGTAAATTTATGCTTTGGATCTGGTAGGAAGATACCAGCTGATATAACTGACTTATGTGTGGGCCTCAGATTTTTTTTTTTTTTAAAGATTTTATTTATTTATTTGACAGAGACCACAAGTAGGCAGAGAGGCAGAGAGAGAGGGGGAAGCAGGCTCCCTGCTGAGCAGAGAGCCTGATGCGGGACTTGATCCCAGGACCCTGAGATCATGACCTGAGCCGAAGGCAGAGGCTTAACCCATTGAGCCACCCAGGTGCCCCGGGCCTTAGATATTTTAAAAAATCTGTTTTACGTGTTTAATTTTCCCTTCAGTTTTAGTTTATGATATCAGTGTACTCTTTTTTCCTTTTTCATACCTATTTTAAAATTACGTGGGTATTGGTTATAGGTATTAACAGATAGGATTAGAACTCTGGCTTTTGATGGGTGGAGTCATTATTTGAATCAAACATACTGGCATTCTTTTGCAAAGTGTCATTATGTTCTTCACTCATTATATACACCAGAAGTTTCTAAAATAAAGCTTCCATCTTGGTTCTGAGTGTCTTGAGCTTTTATATTGACATGAACAAGGATGTTTACAAATGGTAGGGAGATAATAACTAAGCTTTTTTTTTTTTTTTTTTTTTAAGATTTAATTTATTTTAGAGAGCGAGTGAGCGAGCACGAGCTGGGTGGTGGGGGGAGAAGAGGGAGAGGACCAAGCAGACTCCGCACTAAGCGCTGAGCCCAGTGTGGGGCTTGACTTCACAACCTTAAGATCATGACCTGAGCCAAAATCAAGAGTTGGATGCTTAACTGAGCCACACAGGTGCTCTAGTATTTTAAAATTAGACAAAGTTCACTTGAAGTGCATTCTCTGTACACTTAACGCTTACTTTGGTGATGTTTAGATTTTTATTTTGACTTGAAAATAGCCTTTTTTTTTTTTTAAGGGTAATGCTTTATTTTAAGGGTAGACTGCTGCATTAGTAAACTGAACAAAGCATGGAGAATTTGAGGAAGATGACAAAAACAGGGATCTGTGTGCCAGTAATTAATGGTTCATTAACTTGTATAAGAAGATTCTAAAGTCTGAAAACAGTAGGCCTGAGCAGAGGTTGAGAGTGTGGGGCGGATAAATATTTGTATGTTGTTTCTGTTTCATAATCTTGAATATCAGATAGCCCCCCCCCCTTTTTTTTCCTGTTTTACTGAGGGATAATTGTCCTGTAAAATTGCCAAATATTTCAAGTATCTAGGGTTAGGATTAGGGTGATTGTGATTTCATATATGCATACATTGTGAAAGGGTTTCCTCCATCTAGTTAATTAACACACCCATTGTCTCACATATTTGGTTTATTTATCTATTTTGGTGAGAACATAAAAGTTTCCCTCTGCTAGCAAATTTATGTTATACAGTGTTATACAGTTACCATGGTTTTGACGTTAGGTGTTCAGCTTTATTCATTTTATAGCTTGGGTGTTCCCTTTTACCAATCTCTCTTTTCCTCACTACCCCCCACTCCCCCATGCAACCTCTTTTCTACCCTGTTTCTATGAGTCTTTTTTTTTTTTTTTTTTTAAAGAGCCCATATGGAAGTGTTACCATGCAGTATTTAATTTGTCTTTCTCTGGCTAATTCCACTTAGCCTAATGCTCTCAGTGTTCACCCATATTGTTGCAAACGGCAGGATTTCTTTCTTTCACCTGGTTGAATAACACTCCATTTTACAGCCTCCCCCCCACCCCCATCTTAATTCATCCATTGTCTATATCTCGGCTGTTGTGAGTAATGCTGCAACAGGCATAGGAGTTTAGTACCTCTTCATTATCCTGTTTTCATTCCCTTTGGATATATACCCAGATGTGGGATTGCTGGATCATGATACTTCTGACATTTTGAGGAACCTCCATACTGTTTTCCATGGTGGCTGCACCAGTTTACATTCCACTAACTGTGCACAAGGGTTCCCTTTCCCCACATCCTTGCCAACATTATTATCTCTTATCTTTTTGATAATAGTTATATGTAATTATTGGTCCAAATACTCTTTTTATTGTTTTTAGTTAACAGTTTTGCTAATGAAGTATAGAAAGGAAATCTTTCATGTTCCATTTATGTACACACATTATACATGCATATGTTTTTTTTTTTTGGTAAATTTTATTTATTTGAGAGAGCGCGTAAGTAGTGGGAGGTGGAAGGGGGAGAATCTCAAGCAGACTCTGCTGAGCACCCAGTGTGGGGCTTGATCTCACAACCCTGGGATCATGACCTGAGCTGAAGCCAAGAGTTGGACTGAACCACCCAGCTGTCCCAGCAAGAGAACTATTTTAGAGGAAGTCACTATTAGATCCTTATATCAAATTTATTAAGTTATGAGACATAAGAAAATCTTCTAAGTCTGTTTTTTTTCTTTGTAGATATTGAAGACTTGCCTCCAACAGTCCAGGAAAAACTATTTGATGAGGTGCTTGATAGAGATGTTCAGAAAGGTAAGTGTAGTATTAATGTGATTTAGTTCAATATCCATACACTCTCTGCTTTTTAAGGCTTAGAGCAGTTCAGTGTATGGTTGACTTGTTTTATTCTTACTTTAATTGAAAATGTAAAGTCCTTAGGAGCAGTGTCACATAGTGCTGTTAAAAATGCTCATTTGTTAATTATATCTTGATAAAACTGGAAAAAAATTTAAGAATGCTCATTCATGGCTCTTAATTGTGATGGAATAAGGGTATAAAAGTTTTTAAGCCTTGGTTTTCTACTTCCTGTTCTAGAATGTGTATATTTCCGTGTTAAGCATTCTCAGCAAATAGTAAAGAACTTAAAAGTTGAGAAAATTGGGGCACCTGGGTGGCTCAGAAGGTTAAAGCCTCTGCCTTCGGCTCAGGTCGTGATCCCAGGGTCCTGGGATCGAGCCCCACATCAGGCTCTCTGCTCGGTGGGGAGCCTGCTCCCCACCCCGCCCCTGCTTCCCCCTCTGTCTACTTATGATATCTCTCTCTCTCTGTCAAATAAATAAATAAAATCTTTAAAAAAAAAAGGTTGAGAAAATTATTCTAGGGCCACAGATGTTTCAACTACTTGGAAGGTTTGTATTCTAATTGATCAGATTTATTTAGGTGTTTAATAGTAAATGAACATCAACTTAACAACGTCTAGAGAATGGGTTCTTTCTTCCAGTGAATAGTCCTAAATTGCATGAAAATGAACATGTTGCTTAAATTCTTTATATAGAGTTAGAAGAAGAATCCCCAATTATAAACTGGTCTTTGGAGTTGGCTACGCGCTTGGACAGTCGGCTGTACGCACTTTGGAACCGGACTGCAGGAGACTGCTTACTTGATTCCGTGCTCCAGGCTACCTGGGGCATTTACGACAAGGACTCGGTGCTCCGGAAAGCCCTGCATGACAGCCTGCATGACTGTTCACATTGGTGAGCTGTTGTCCTTCCCTGTGTAAAACCAGGCGTGCTCTTGCCGCATCATTTCCCTATAGTGTTGGGATACTTTTTGCCTCTTATATTTTCTGTGGAAGCTGGAGGGAAAACTTTGTTTTTTTGCACATTGAGACACTTTAAACATTTTGATAGATTTTGCTAAGCTTTTAAACAGAAACATTTGAAGTTAAATAGGTCTTTGCTCATATTTTTAAGTGTTATGAATTCATTTTTATGTTGAAATTTAAGATTGTTAGCATTGTATTACAAGATTTTTTTTCTTCCTGAGGCACATAATCTTCAGACCACATTTTATCTTGCGAATTTTGAAATCCACAGTAAAGTTAAAAAAATATATACGTATCAGTGCAACGGACCCCAGTATTTCCTGCCTAGTTGTTAACCTGTACCCCCACATATGCTTCATCTCTACATATGTAAACACCTCCCTTTGCCAGTTGGTTTAAGTCCCCATGATGCTTTTCCCCTGACAGTATCTCTGTATATCATTGAAGAACAAGGATATTCTCTTACCTAACCGAGTCTTTATTACCACATCTGAGAAAATCAGCAAGGACTCTGTTATCCAGGATACAGTCCATATCACATCATCTAGTTATCTCAGAAATGTCCTTTGTGTAGACAGTTTTCCCTGCTATTTGAAAGTAGAGCATTCCCGGGAATCCTTTTGTCAGCTGAAATGGAGTAAAGCAAAGTGCAGTTACCATCTTGTAGAAGTGAAGATCCTCATCGGGTTTCTTTTTGGCTAGCAAAAACAGGTGCTAAGATAGGTCTTTAGTAAAGGTCAAGGGGTACGAAGCAATCTTTCAGATAGCGTGGGATCCTCTGTGTGTGTGTGTGTGTGTGTGTGTGTGTGTGTGTATTTTTTACCCAGCATCCAACCAAGTATATGACTGGTCTTGACTTACAGTGTTTTCTTGGTTCTGTATATACATTATCTCTGTTATCATAAGTGAGAAAAATTGAGGCTGAAAGAAGCTGAGTTAATTAAAATGTGTTCTTTTTTCCTTTTACACTTAATTGAATGCTCACACAATAATGATAATGGCCTTACTCCAAAAAACTCTGCGCCCCTAGTGCCTCTGTGTAATTTTTCAGCACTTGTGAATTTTTTTGTCAGTATTGAGGGGTTATGTGAAGTCCATTAGAACATAAACTCCATGAGAACAGAGATTTTGTTGTGTTTCATTGTGGAAGATCTGGTGCCTCCAATAGCCTGACCCAGAGTAAGTACATAGTAAATATCAGTGAGTGTAAATGGAAGCAGTATCATCGCTTTTTTGAGAGCTAAAGTATAGATCAAAGCATAGTGCAAGACAGGAAGAATTTGAGGTCATCTTGAAAACATTAAAAAGCTCTCTGACTGGTAAGCCATGATGGTGACCTGATTGGATGTATAATGCACACAGGCGTACCTGGGAGAGATACTGTGGGTTCTGTTTCAGTCCACTGCAGTAAAGTGATCCTGTCGTAAAGTGAGCCGAAGGAAACTTTGGCTTCCCAGTGCGTATGAAAGTGTAGTCCGTAGTCAAGTGTGCAATAACATGAAATCTTAAAAAACTATACATACCTTAATTTTAAAAATAGTTGATTGGTAGGAGACCCTAACCATCATCTGAGCTTTCAATGAGTCGTAATCTTTTTGCTCGTGGAGGGTCTTGCCTCAGCATTGATGGCTGCTGGCTGAGCAGGGGATGGTGGCCGTTTCTTAAAATAAGATGACAGCGAAGTTTGCTGCATCAGTTGACTCTTCACAGATGATTTCTCTGTAGCATGTGATGCTGTTTGATGGCATTTTACCCAGTCAGAATTCCTTTCAGCATTGGATTCCGTCCTCTCAGACCCTGCTGCTGCTTCCCCAGCCAGGTTTATGTGACCGTCTCAAGCCTTTCTTGGCATTTCACCAGCCTTCACAGCATCTTCACCAGGATTAGAGTCCATTGCAAAAAACCACTCTTTTCTCGTCCGTCCCGAGCAAGTCCTCATCTGTTCAAGTTCTGTCTTGAGATCACAGCGCTTCAGTCCCATCTCGACGCTCTGCTTCTCGTTGTGGCTCTGTTGTTATTCCCACCACAGCTGTGGTGACTTCTTCCACTCACGTCTTGAACCCCTCCAGGTCATCTGTGAGGGTTAGAGTCAACTTTTTCCAGATGCCTGTAGATGTTATTTTGACTTATTTCCATGAGTCATAAACGTTCTTAGTTGCATCCAGAATGGTGAATCCTTTCCAGAAGTTTTTCTGTTTCTTTGCCCAGATTCTCTGTGGAATCAGTGTGTATGGCAGCTAGCTATGGGCTTACTTGGAATAATGACCTGAAGGGTGAAATTACTCCTTGATCATGGGCTGCAGAATGAACGTTGTGTTAGCAGGCATGAAAACAGTCTGGCTATCTCCATCTTGGGTGATCAGGTGAACTGTCAGTGCTGTCTGTCATATGTCTTTTTGTCATTATGTCTTATGACTGTCAGTCACAATTTGAAAGGAGTTTTTTACCTGAGGGGTAGGCATTAGGCATTTAAAATATTTAGCAAATTACATATATATAAATATATAAAATATTTAGCAAATTATACTGAAAATGGATGTGCTGTCATCCAGGCTTTGTTGTTCGTTTATAGAGCAGAGTGTATTTAGCATTTCTAAGGGTCCTAGGATTTTTGGAATGGTCAGTGAGCACTGGCTTTAACTTACAGTCACCAGCTGCATGAGCCCCTTAATAAGGGAGTCAGCTCGTCCTTTGAAGCCCGGCACTGACTTCTCCTCTCTGGCTTTGGACAGTCCCAGATGGCATCATCTTCCAGTAGAAGACTGTTTCACCTCTGTTGAAAATTTGTTGTTTAGTGTAGCTACCTGCATTCATGATCTTCAGCTAGATCTTCTGGAAAACTTGCCGCAGCTCTTGTATCACTTGCTGCCAGACCTTGCACTTTGATGTCTGGAGACTGCATCTTTCCTTAAACCTTACAAGCCAACTTCTGCTAGTTTCAGATTTCTCTTTGATAGTTTCCTCGTTTCTCTGAGCCGTCACAGAATTGAGAATTAGGGCCTTGCTCTGGAAATGGTTTTGATCCTCCACTTGTGAACACATGGGCTATTTCTAGTCTATTGTTTATACAGTGACCAAACAGTAATGTGGAGATGTAGTGTCTTTGATTGTATCTGGTATTTCGGGTGATTTTGAATGTTTTGGGTTTTTTTTTTTGTTTTTGTTCTGTTTTGTTTTTTTTGGTTTTTGAACTTGTAAACCAATAGTAGATATTTGAAATTGATTGTTCTCATCACTAGTGTTTTGGTTGAAAACTTGGTGGGTGGTGAATGAAATTGTGTGTGAGAATGTGTTAAATGATATGTCTGCTAGCAGAAGGTAGGTATTTTTAATTTGAAAATTTAGTGCAGACGGTAAAATTAATACAATTGCTGATCTCTTTACATGAATTGCTTAAAGACTACATTAAATAAATGATTGGAACATTTATAGAAGGCTTATTTTTTACTATCTTACTTTTTCAGGTTTTACACACGTTGGAAAGATTGGGAATCCTGGTATTCTCAGAGCTTTGGTTTACATTTTTCCTTGAGAGAGGAGCAGTGGCAAGAAGACTGGGCATTTATACTCTCTCTCGCTAGTCAGGTAAGAATGCTTTGAGACATGTTGCTTCTGTGAGAACAGTAGGCTAAATGCTCTGAACCCCTGGATTTACATGCGTGAACTGTGCTGGAGGCGTTGGGGTGTACACGAAAGAGTGCTTGATTCGGCATCAGGTGACTTTGGTTCTGGCCGTGACTGCTGTCTGTCGACTATATGACCAGAGGCAAATCTGCACCACAGGACAGAGGCAGTAACATGTTTCTTACATTAAGTGATTAGAAATTATCAGAATAAAAGTTGCACTGTGATGATTCCAAGCGCTTACATACTTTTTTCAGATTGTTCTTCATTTATATTGTCCTCTTAGGAAAGTGGCTTTATGCCTGTTTATCTACCTACTGGTTAGCTCCTATTCTGTGTCCGAGAGGGCACTGAACTGAGATTGCTGAGCTGGTGGTGGGCACTGGTGCTCTGCTTTCGGGCCCGGAGGGTGAAGTGGTGATGTGTGTGAGGCTCTCGGTCCATGTGCCGTGTGCCAAGGGGAAGGTGCCATGGCCGGCAGGTGGAAGGATTTCTTTAAAATTAACCTGGGAATGAACTTTTAGAAAAATGAATCGTGTAGGGCTGTTCCTTTTAGACTCTACCTTTCATACTAGTTTTATTCCGTGAAGCATGGTCGGTATACTGAGCTGTAACGTTCAGATATACAAACAAACCATCCCTGTTCTTCGTGGAAAGCACCAGTTTTTACTCGAAGCCTGTGAGTGAAGTACCTTCTGTCACAGTGGCTGTTTTACACCTGTGACACGTACTTCCTAAAAATGGGTTGTCACAATCATTATAGAGGGGTGATAGACCTGTTCAGTATTCTTGCTGTTTATGTTTGTAAGAAATAACAGCTCCTCTTTTTACTTAGGGTCGTGCTCTAACAGGTGACTTAACAAGGAGGCCATGGAATGACTCTAGTGTCCCTTGCTATCTGAATCTCTTGTTCCTGGGATCACTATTTAACCAAATCCATTGGGTTCTTGAGATTGGATAGCGAACGATCTTGTCTGCATAGAACTTGCAGATTTCTTTTATTATTTCATTGGATGTTGCTGTTTGAAGAATCGTACTTTAGCTTGAACAGTATTACTACTAATAAAAGCATTGGTCTAGTGTACTGAAGGGGAACAGCATTGTGTTTTGCACAGTCATTTTCCAGGGCAGAAATAAATGTTTTAAAGTGAAATTGCTTTCTTTATTTCATTCCATACAGCCTGGAGCAAGTTTGGAACAGACACACATTTTTGTACTTGCACATATTCTTAGACGACCAATTATAGTTTATGGAGTAAAATATTACAAAAGTTTCCGGGGAGAAACTTTAGGATATACTCGGTTTCAAGGTAAGCCATGTTCAAGAGTATTTTAGAAGTCTCTCGTTACTCCTCATGCGGCCTGCAGCCATATCCTGATAACCCCATGGGGATTTTCTCTCCTCCCTCCAGGTGTTTATTTGCCTTTGTTGTGGGAACAGAGTTTTTGTTGGAAAAGTCCCATCGCTCTAGGCTATACAAGGGGCCACTTCTCTGCTTTGGTTGCCATGGAGAACGATGGCTACGGCAACCGAGGTGCTGGTGCTAACCTGAACACCGATGACGATGTCACCATCACGTTTCTGCCTCTGGTGGACAGCGAGAGGAAGTTACTCCATGTGCACTTTCTTTCTGCCCAGGAGGTAAGAGGCCCGGCGCTCCCGTGAACCACCTGAAGTAGTCATGCTGCCTGGACCCGGACCCGGACACTGCCGTGTCCTTGCTGCCGCCGTGGCCTTCTCCGCACAGCCAGCCCCACTGCTGTGTCTGGCGCTGGCACTCGGCTTGTCCACCTTTCCCCGAGCTGCTCTGTAGGTCGTGGGGTGCACATGCAGCAGGGACGGGAAGATGACAGTCCCTGCCCTGAGGCAGGAAAGATGGGGGTTGGGGGGCACGGGACTCAGGATTGCAGTCGGGCTGTAGTGGGAGGCGTCTGAGGTGGTAACACCTAAAATGAGCCCCACAAGAGAAGAGAGTCTAGCAGAATGTGGGGGAGGAGAGCTGGAGGGAGAGCATATCTCAGGGTCTCCATGTGGTTTGTGGGGAAAAGGGGTTGAGGGGCTCAGGGATGGCGGAGGGCTTGCCAGCAGCCTTTTAAAGCTTGGCTTAGATGTTGGGCGAGCTGGGAGCCCGTGGCCAGTTTGTCCGGTAGAGGAGCCCTGGTTGCTTGTTGTGGAGACTTGAGACAAGGTGCCTGGAGCAGTGGTGGGGGCAGGGGCGAGGGAGGTACAGACCAGGCAGGGGCGGCGAGGCTGCGGGGAAGGAACACTCTCTGAAAACCCGTGTTCTTAAGAAATTATTGGGCTTTTATTTAATATACTAGAAATTATAAAACTTCTACCATCAAGACATTAATTAGGAGAACATAATTTTTAGAACTTCATTCTGTAAATAGTTTACTGGATAAACTTACCTTATCATGTGTTTGAAGCTGAGACTTTTTTCCTAGCCTTTTCTTGGCCAAGATCAGTTTATTAGGTAACATTTGGTTTTTCCTGTTCTTTCAAACAAATTAACCCATTAGTAGGTGGTTTCTCCCCCCCACCGTGAGATTTTCCTGTGAATTTTCCCATAGACATTTTTCTGTTTAACCATAGGAGACTGGGGTTTTATCATAAAATTGATGAGAGGCTGAAACTATGTGAAAAGTTTGTTGCTTTGACCTTTTCATTAGTAATCCTGCCAGCTATGTTTTCATTAAACTTCCTAGCAGGTCTCTGATCTGTGGTATTATTTCCCCTTTTCTTTACATTCCTCTAAAAGCTAGGTAATGAGGAACAGCAAGAGAAACTGCTCAGGGAGTGGCTGGACTGCTGTGTGACCGAAGGGGGTGTGCTGGTAGCCATGCAGAAAAGTTCTCGGCGGCGGAACCACCCTCTGGTCACGCAGATGGTAGAGAAATGGCTTGACCGCTACCGACAGATCCGGCCTTGTACGTCCCTGTCAGATGGAGAGGAAGATGAAGATGATGAAGATGAATGAAAAAAAAAAAATCAAAGAGCAGAAGACCAGGGAATCAGCTCTGTGTGGTGACCCCAAAGCTGGTGTGGTACACGCTCCAAGCAGAGCGCAAGGCATGGAAGGAACCAGATCTGGCAGGATCTGCCCAGAAGGGCTTTTCTAATCCACACCCATGGAGATGACGCATCTGCTGTGTGAAGAGACAGAGAACTTTGTTTAGACTACAGTTTGTTTTAAAAAAAAAAAAAAGGAAAAAGAAAAAAAAACCCTAATTTTATTAAGACAGAACTTTTTTCCTTTCAAATTGTAAATCTGTCTATAAATGTAACGCATGTGGTCGTGTAAGAAGTTGTGTAATAGGACAAGTTGTACCAGCATCTTCGTATTACTGAGAAGTTTTTTCCCTGCACGGGCACCTCCGAAAGCACATGGCAGATGACTCTTTGTTCCTTTGAGATACTCTTTTTGAAGTAGAACCTGGCCTTCTACTTCGATCTTAAGAGATCCACTTTACGTTGAGTCTCATTAGAGCTCATTAAAGATTTGGAAACTTTTTGTACAAATTATCCACAGCAAAATACAAAAATAAAAACAAGCTTTTATTTTAATTTAGTTCCTGTCGTGCCCAATAAAACGAAGTCAGATCTTTAAGGAACAAACTGCAAGGAAAGTAGGATTTTGTGAGCGGACTTCACATAGACGTCATTCCCTTGTTTCAGAAAGGGTTTTGGTTTCTATTATTTCGTCTTTTTTTAAGCTTCTGTACATCCCTTTTCAGTATTTAGGTATTTATTTGTTTGGAAGAGTGCCCTCAAAATGAGGGCGGTTCCCCCAGAGTCCAGGTGGCAGTCTCTTGGTGAGTCGTCACTCCCTGGATCCAGGTTAGGGAAGGGCCCCGGGAACGGGCCCACTTGTCACTAGATGAACTGTGGGAGATTTGCACACTTGATTCGGTTAGCAATGTTCTCCTCCCAGATGGCCGTGCAGAGGCTCTTTGGATTCTTGCTTTATCATCAACTCTGCTTTAAGCAAATCGTGTTAGAAAGGCATGCCTTTGCTCGGGCTCATTGGGAACAGTTAAGTATAGAATAAAGATTGAAAAATGCAGTAAGGTGGAAATGCATTGTATAATGAATTTCTCAGAGTAGTCTGAGAATTTTTGCATGTTGGTTAATTGTGGCCATTCTTATTTAAAAGTTTAAACTATAATCTTAGATAGAAATCTTTTTATAAAAAGTATTATTTGACCACTTCAGGTATATGTTCAATACTGGGTAAAAATTTCAGACCTATCTCAGGAACACATAAAAGACTTAGTGTCCTGATAAGCACTTTGTAGATTCTTGATGTGGCAAGGAGTTTGGAAAGCAGCCCCCGACGCGCACGTGGGCACGCGTGCACGCACACGCATGCATGCCGTTTCTTCCCTTCGATGAAAAGGCTGTGAAAAACCTTTAAATATTTGCTTCTTGTTTTCTTCTAAGTTCTGTTTAGATGGTGTTTTACATGTGCACACCCTCTGACTTGATGCTGGAAAACTAAAGATAGAAAAACACCCATGAGATATCCTGTCTTTGGTTCCTTCTCCCCTCTCAAAACAGTGCAGAGGGATTCCCAGGATTAAAGGATCACTTGTGCTGTTTGCTAAAACTTGCAGGAAACTTTTCTTGATTCCATATAAATGAGTTTTGGTGTAATAATGGTAAATGTTACTGTTCTAAGTGGCTAGGTTTCCCTACAAATTGACTCTGGTTGGCTTTTGGTCAGTAATTAAGTTTTTTAGAAGGCTATTGTTCTGATAAGCATAGTATCTCTGTAAACTTTTCTCCATACACAGGAAGAATTTTTTAGTGGGCACAGATCCTATTCTAGTTGCTGTTAAGCAAAACTACCCTCCCAATTGAAGAAGCCAAAGAGAAACGTTTGAGAGAAGCATCTAGTCACTATGGTCTACACCGCAGTCAGTGCTGTCCAGAAAGCATAGGCTCAGTAGTTAGCCTGTGTGTGGTGGTCTGCTGAGTGGTGTTTCCCCCAGGTGCCTCTTTATTTATTTATTTATGATCAGTGATCCTGACCACACCTAGTTTAACGGGTACAGCATTCTTCCCTGTGGGAAAGGTAGAGCATTGCATTTCCTAGGCTCCAGACAGGGACGGGGCTCTAAATGGTTTTCATAGCAGATTGGCTGCTAATGGCCAAAATGTTGGTAAATCAATGCTATGTTAAGCTCTTGAACTATTGAACAGCCATAATTGTTGTCCCGAGATAGAGTACGCAGTCCTTTTCTCCAAGATGAGGTCTTGGTTGACTCTGGACAGTAATACCTTACCTGTATGGATTTAACTTTATGGTTCTCTTTTAGGGAGAATACAGTGTGGTGTTTTCCGTTCTAATTAAACAAAACCTAGGTGTACCATGGATTTGAACTGGCCTTTTTTGTTTTTGATTCTAGGCTCACCGTGTTCCAGACTTCATCCGTGTTATGGGAACACTGCTTTCTTTAGGCAGTTGGGGAATCTCCTTTTTGTGCATTTGTTGTCATGCCCTCATTGAGAACATCCTGGTTATGACGAGGATGTTCAGCTCCTCTTCCGTTTCCTGGAGTGATGGGTCAATCAGTAACCATGTGCTCTGTTTCTATCCACAGGAGGTTGTTTTAATGTAATTTTTCTGGGAGGGTTGGGATGGGACCACTACCTTCAAATGAGCGATCAAATGAGGTTGATGTTTGAAGACCCCATCACAGCCCCTCCCCCCTCCTTTTTCTTCATGGGAAGGGGGAAGGAGAAAGGAGTGATAGGGAGTTGGGTACCTGGCATTGGACCTGATGGATGGCTTGATACTTGCGGATACCACTAGTGTGAAGGAGTTTAATGCTATTCATGAAGGAAAATCCTTTACATCAACTTAAAGTTCTTAACATGGAAATGGCTGATGTTAATTATTTTGCAACATTTCTTTGTAAATATCATTTAAAAGAATTTTGAGATTCACTTCCCTTCCTGCATTAATGCTTGAGCCAGGTAATTTTGCTTTTGGGTAAATTAAAATCAAAACACTCTGACTTGACCAATTTTGTTTCTTGGATTGACATAGTTCCAACCCACTATTTCATCTTGAGGATGTCACCATTTGATAATGATGGACTTAGTGGGCGGTTTTCTGATTTCTCCTTTAAGCTATCACAGGTAATCACCTGCGTTCCTGAATCTGGTTATAGAATGGGCAGATGGGAAAGTGTTCATCTTTGAACCCAGAAGGAACACGAGTTGAAAACTGGCTAATAGAGAATATAGTTGCCTTTAAAATATCTCCTGTAGAGAATTTTTACCTGGGTGAGATGTACTTGAATTTCAGAACTTTACAAATTTTTATTACTTTTTATTGAAAACTGCACTGAACGCTAAATGTCCACCTTACAATAAACAGACACAGTAGCGGTAACTCACACTAAAACAAAACACTTCCGATAGCCATTATTTTTCTGTTTGGGACAGTTTTAAAGGATTTTTTTTTTTTTTTTTTGTCACAAAAACAGGAATGTACCTATACAAAGGCTCAAAATAGGCCATCTTTTAAACAAAAAGGCGATGATTCACAAAAGACTATGAATATAACATGTAACTAGTTGATACAAATCTAATAGGATTTGTTAAAATCAGTCACATCTAGTAACACACCTGAAGTGTTCTTGTATAAAATATCACGTGAAGAAAAGAAGATTTATCAATGTCTAAAAAAGTGGGTTTGTTCATAGACAATCTGACAAGTTACCATAAAAAGTGTTTCCTGAGACATAAGGAAATGCAACATTATTTTTCTTGAACTCTTTCAGCTCAAGACTTTCCACTCAATAAAATAGCTGAGGATCTGAAACTGAGAAAATATATTTGAGTACAAACAGCTTGTGAAACTTAATACTTTTTTCTTTTTTTTTCTTTTTTTCCTTTTTTGCATCATCAAGAGGGTATTACTGAATTCACAACCAACTCGCCCGCTCAGTATGCAGTTCAGATGGGAGAGAGACTTCTGTACAGGAGCTTGTACGCTCGCGGCGGTCTAACGGGCACAGTTTTCTCCCCCTTCTCTGTAGTGATTTAATCTTCCTCTCAGCAAGAGGTCACCAGCCCCCATGGACTGAAGGGACTAGAGTCACAGGAGGGGGATTTCCTCTTAGTATTTTTTTATTTTGACGTTTGGAACTCCTGATGCAACATTCTAGAGCAAGGTGTTCAGGACCTGCTGTGCCCAAGGGGCTGATAAAGGAAAAGGATCTATTTATTCTTTGTGATTGGATGCACAGATGAAGAACGTAACACACAATAACAGAAGTTGGTCGTTAATAAATCACGTCCTAGTCTTTCAGCGCTTCCGTCACCAGACGACAGCTCCAGCCTTCTCACACCTCGGCTTCTTGCTCTCCTAACACTGCAGCGTCAATGATGCATATGTCCGGAATCCGTTAAGACGGTCAAAGTCCTCTCCTTGGTTCATCTATTTTTCACTGTCTCTTGGTCCCAGGTTTATCTGAATGATGACCGTTCGTCATTCTCTGCTATTGCTCATTGGGGTGTTCTCTATTGTCCCCGTGTTTTGTAGGCTGGTTGGGAGAGGGAGCTTGGGAAGGGTGTGCCACTGTGGGGAGGTTGTGAGTCACCGGGATGCCTCCGGGGATGATGCCCTCCATGGCTGCAGGAAGTCCGCCCGGGGCCACCCCGACGATGCCTGGCGGGTATCTGAGGAGCACACAGAGAAAGGGCCAGTTAAGTCGGGAGCAGGGAGGAGCCTAGCTCTTGGCTCTGCCTACTTTTTTTTTTTTTTTTAAATAGATTAGTTTGTCACTTTACCGGCAAAGGAAGGAGAAATCTACATGAAAAAGAAAACGATGATACTTAATTCAACAAAATCTACAGTCCCATCAAAACACTGCCACAGACTTCCGCTTTTCACACAGTGGGAATAGCCCGTGTTAATTCTGTCCATAGACCCTGTATTGCATTTGGGAAATGTCTGGTACAAAAAAAGACTTCCCAAGTTGTCTGACTGCCTTAGCATTCATTCGTTATGTCGATACTTCTAATGATTTCCCGACAGACAGGATGAAGCACTCGGGTACAAAATGTGGCTCCCTAGGTGACCTAGCCGCGCGCTCTCGTGACCAGAGATGTGAAATGGGGCGCAGCAGCAGGGGGAAAGGGGAGCCAGCGCAGGCTCCTCTTCCATCGCGGGCACACAAGCTGCCGTGTGTGCAAGGACACGAGGCATTAAGCCACCCACGGAACATGTGGTTCTTAACACAGATTCGAGTCAGTGTACTGAAACATTCCTAGCATAAAACAGACTCAGGAGGCAGGTGCTTTAGAATTAAAAGACTGATTCTCAACATTCTCAAATCCTTGACCCATGGCTTCGCAACCTACAGTCTGACACGGCCGCTCACTGGCTGGTTGGAAATCAAGGACCCTCTGGGACTTGGGGGAGCCATAAGCCTTCAAGCATATGTTGTATTCCAAGGGGCCGGGGAGTCTCGGTCTGTCAAAGGGAAGAATTAAGATGTGGCCTTTATAGGACAGGCTGCCAACAATAAGGAACATGACCCTGGGGCGGAGGCAGGTTCAAGCAATGATACTGAAATACTATTAAAAGGGTAAAAACAGGTGGGACATTAACAGAACATGGCAAACTGAAATGCAGAAAAAGCCGCAAGACCCAGGAGGAAAATGTGTAACTTCCTCAGAGTCTGAGCCTTCACCTATGGGTCCTCCCCTACACTAGTTATAGCTCCCCGGCCCCCATGGTTAGAGCAGTGGTTCACAGTGGGGGATGTGAGGCAACAGCTGGAGCCATTTTTGGTTATTAGGGCTGGGAGTGCTGATGGAGGCCAGGGCCGCCCAGACGCATTGCACAGTGCCAAGGCTGGGCCCCAGGGGAGAAAGCTCCAGCCCGGTAAGTGAACACCGCCAGGGAATGGGCAGCTATGGGTTACAGTAAGCAAGACAGAAGTTTCCTTCTGGAATTCAAGGCTGCAGCTCTTTTATAAAAGCAGAACATTGATTTCCCCGTAAGCCCAGCCACGGTGGGGGGACTGAACCATGGGAAACTATCGCCAGTGAAACCCTGCTCCTTCCAGGGGCTACGTCGGCTCCGGGCCGGAAGAATTCAAATTAGAAAACAGATTCATCAACAAGCCCTTCCCCCTGAAAATCTTTCTGGTACCTTCTCACCCAGAAGCCCTCTGCCTTTGAAGTGGCTTGGAATGCGCCAGTCATTCCTCACAGTGTTCAGAGCCTTTGGGGGAATGCATGCCCATTCCCACTCCTTTCATAAATAGGAACCCCAATTCTAGGCTGTATCCCGAGAGCTGTGTTTGCTCCACAGAAACTGTGAGGACTGCACAGACTCAGTTGCAGGGAGCGCTCCGTGGTGGTTTCCGCCTCTCTCCCCCACTCTCCCCAGAGTAGGGGGCAAGGGGGCCCCAGCCTAGGCCAGTGCCATTCCGCTCCTCACCTGTATGTGGCGCCGTTGAGCTCTGGATGGATTGCTTGCTGATCTATTACTGACCAAGGAGCTGTTGTGACAAAGAATTCCTTGTTCACACAGTTTCTTAAGCTTTCGGGGATGCGACCTGGAATATGATGATTAAAATTAACCAGATGTATTTTTTTAAGGTCACAGGGAGTTAGAGATCACAGTAGTTGCTGCTGGGGGAACTCCCTATAATGTTTGAACTATGGAAAACTGAGTGTAAAAGTCTCTCACTCCAGCATGAGGGCCAGCCCTTTAATTTTCAGAAAAGGAGCAATCGTGGGGCCCGAGCCCTGAGCTCTTCACTCCTGCCCACTCCGCCCTCTGGAACAGAAAGGAGCCCCTGACCCCCATTCCCAACTCCCTCCACAGTTTGCATGCTTAACGCTGACAGGTTGAAAAGGAACCCGTTTCCTCTGAAATCGAGTGCAAAGCCTGGATGAACTGGGCCCAGCTCCTTCCACATGTAATTGACTTGGTCCCTAAAACCTCCTGTGCCCGTAGCAGCAGGCCTCTGTAACCGCCAGCGCGCCTTATCAGGCCCGGGGCGGCTGAGCCGCAGGGCTCCGGCTCACCTGTGATTGCCCGGCGGATCTCGGTGGCGGCCGCCTCCCGCATCTCCAGCGACGCTTGCTCACTGTACCAAGCTGTGTGGGGCGTACAGATGAGATTCGGTGCGTCTTTCAAGGGACCCTGAGCAAAGCTAGATAAACGCACACAAATAGCAAATGAGAAGAGTCGAGTGTCGCGCCCTACCCCGCTCATCGAGAGAGAGCTCGCGGCCGAGCGACCTGCTGGCCAGTTTGCCTGCATGGAGGAACAGGGGGGTAGTACGTTTCCTAAAGGCTGAGAATTTAAGAACGTACTCATCGAAACTTCTAAAACGAGTGTCAGGAGAAAGGCTCCCCGGACGACCAGCAGGGCCCACGTGTCAGCGCAGCGCACGGTCCTGGGGACAGACGAAGCCCGCTGCGCTCCAGACTCACACACGGGTTCTTCTTCCTTCGAGACACTTTCTGACGCCCCCGGGGACCCTCTGGCGCTTTCAAACTCACGCAAAGTACAGCACCGTCCTCAGAACAGAGGCTGTCAGACGGTCTCCAGCTTCCTCCCCAGGGGCCCTCGCTCTGGGGCCGTGCCCCGCAGTCCCAGTGTGCGGGGCGCTCAGGGCAGCAGCAGGCCCCGGGGTCCCAGCGTGAGGCCGGCAGCCGGGCACACCCACCTGAAAGGCTCCGATTCGTGCACGTCGAGGGCTGCCCCTCGTATCCTGCCTTCCTTGAGGGCTTGGGCTAAGGCCTTCTCATCCACCAGCCCGCCGCGGGCCGCATTCACGAGGAACGCCCCTTGCCTCATCTGCGGGACGAAAGGAAGGCCGTCAGATGCCACCACGCCGGAAGGCACCTGCCCAGAGGCTGAAAGAAGCCAGCCTCGGCCCGAAGACTCTGGCTGATTTGGCTGTCGGGTGTGTGTGTGCAGCAGGTCGGGGAGGAGGACTGTGGGGTGTCGGCGACAGCTGGGTCGGTTTCTCTGTATCCTCAGAGCGTACCATAAGGCGGGAAGGCTAGAGTCGGGACCTGTCACCTGCCTGTTGCTTCTTGGGGGCCAAACCCGGCGGAGACAGGTCCCTGCTGGGTCCTGGGCCGGCCCCTGTCTGTCCCAGCTCCATGTGGCCCATCCCGTGCTGGGGCCTTGTCTGGCCCCTCATTGGTGTCCTGGGGGATGGATGGTCTTTCCTTTTCACGCATGTGTCCACGGACTACTTCCCGCCCCACCCCCTTCTGCTTTGATGGAAGTCTCCAGGGGCTGAGGGTATCTATGACCAGTTACCTGCTTTATAGTAAAGTCATTGATGAGGTGGTGGTTATGCTCGTTGAGATTACAGTGCAAGGAGACGCAGTCGCTCTGATACAGTAAGTCCTGCAGGGTGTAGACCCTCTGCACGCCCAGGGACCGCTCGACCCCATCCTGCAAGTAGGGGTCATAAAAGATGACGCTGAATCCAAAGGCCTTGGCTCGAACAGCAACCGCCTGCCCCGTGCGACCTGTGCGGAGAGAGAGCAAGCATCCAGGTGAGCGAGTCCACCATCCCGCCGGCCACTGCTCAGTGCTCTGGATGCCACGTGGGCTCGAGCTGTCCCCGCCGGCGGCAGGACCGCCAGCTGGGGGGGGGCGGCGTGCCTGAAGCCTGGGGACGCGCTCGGCCGGCGTGTCTCCTCAGCTTCCTGGGTGAGCTGTGCAGGGGCCCGTTGTCTGCACCGGGGGGCGTGTGTGTTCAGGTTCCCATGATGGACATTTTCAAATGTCAGCACAGCTAGAGAGAATGTTCGAGTGAATGCCATGTGTCCCTCCCCCAGCGCCAGCCATCCCCGTAGTCTCCCACTCAGATTTTGCTCTCCCCGATGTTTCTGGGTCCGCAGCAGCCTTTAGCCAAGCTTCCTTTCCGGAGACAGCGAGGGCAGTGACAGAGAATAGTCTCTTGCCAATTAGCACTGGGTTTGCTCATGAAGGCGGGGGGGGGGGGGGGGGGGGTGTCAAAACGGACCCCTGCAGAGGGTCCTGAACACAAACAGGCACTGGGACTAACTCTGACGGGACTAACTCTGACCAGGAGCGGGAGCCACAGATGGGGCCGGCTAATTCTCAGGTGTGTCGGCTGGTTCTGACCTGCGGGGGGAGCCCCAGGCCCCCTCAAGTGGGTCAGTAACCCACACCACCTAACAGACAGGACAGCCTCCCTGACTCCCAAGTGGTCGTCATTTGCACAAACCCACGAAACCCCCTGGAACCCCAGAGCCAGCGCCTCCTGCCTCCCAGAGCTGTTTTCGGCCGGAGCGGCCTCCTCCGGGAAGCATGCACAATCCGTCTTCGGATGAAACCACTGCTCAGTGGTGCAGGGGAAGGAGGAGGACGCAGGGAACGTGTCGCTTCCCAAACAGGAAGCCCAAGGGCAACACGGGGGTGGACTGTCTCCCGCCTCTGCTGGGCTCCCGTCGAGCGGGGCAGGGCAGCCTGGGCTGGAGGCACAGGCCGGAGGTGGTGCTGCGGGAGGCCCGCCGCGGGGGCCCCAGAGCCCGCTCACCCCTCCCGCCCGCCCTCCTCAGTGTCAGCGCTTGGGTTCAGGGGCCGCAGCCGCACAGCCCAGCCGGGGGGCGGGCACGGCAGAGAGGACGGGGGGAGGAGCAGCGCCGGCGACCTGCACACCCCTCTGACGTCCCCAAAGTACGGGGCCCACACGAGAATGCCCCCCTCACTTCCACGGCCCAACGCACTCGGCCTGGAGACGGGGCTCTCGGGCGGGGGCTGCCGGGGCCCCCGCGTGGTTTTCCAGCCTTTGCTCTTCCTTAGTCCCCAACCCTCATCTTCTCGCTGGCTTCCCCGTTAGCCATGAGGTTTTCCTAAGTTTCTCCGAGACCGAATGACTTAATTCTGTTACTAACTTGATAAAAACTGAGCCTTGCAGGAGAAGCCAAATTGGCCTGAAAAAAAAAAAAAAAAAAAATGTACGTATCTAGTTGCCCCGGGCTGGCTGTGCCCGTGCCCCGTCCCCCACCAGCCTCCGCTGGGGCCACGCTCGGGGCCGGGCCGCCCCCCACTCCGGATCCCGCTGCTGCGGCTTCCCAGCAGACGAAGCCTCAGGCAAGTGACAGCTCTGGGGGGGGGGGGGGAGGGAGGAGGCACCGGGCAGCCTCCGGCCAGGCCCCTGCCCATCGGAGTCCCGCCTACACTTCTGGAAGGCTCTAGACAGACCCGAAAGGCGGTGAGGCGGCCCCGCCAACAGAGTACAGGGGGAGCGGGGGCTGAGACGTGCCGGCTGACAGTCTCGGGTAAACGGGGCTCACAGCCCGTGACTGCAAAAGCCGGCGAAGGCTCGGCCACGCGGGGTCTGAGAAGGCCGGCGCCGTCCTGAGAACCGTCCCCTAGAGCCACGCGCAGAGCAACGGGAGGCCCAGCGGGCGCCAGCAGAGGGCGCTGCGGCCCTCCCACGGCGCCTCCGCCTTTCCTCTGCTGCGCCCCTCAAGAAAGACAAAGTGAGGACTCCTTTGTAGACCGTGTGCAAGATCGCCTTCATGAGCGAGGTCACCCTGACACCTGGGGTCTTTAACTCACCCTGGGGAGTGAGGTGCACGCGCCCCGAAGAAACCCAGCTCCCGTCCCAGGGGCCCTGACCCTTGGTTTTCAGGAAAGAGGAGCTCTGAACGCAGGGTCGAGTGACAGCCTGGGGAGGACTTGTGACCCACCCCACGTGCTTCTCCTCGAGCCGCCTCTGAATCCTTAAGGGCAGTCCCACGGATCACACCCTTCCTGATGTACAGACTGCGACACGGAGGCAGAAAGGTCAGCGAATTTCCTCAAGGTCATGGAATGGCCGAGCGGCGGGGCTGAGCTTCAGCAGAAAAGCAAGGCCCCCTGTGTGCAGTGTGGCCCACTGGAGCCCCCGTGTTGGCAACACCAGGTCATCAGGCTGCTTCCTGTCACAGCTCACCTTGTCCTTGGTAACCTGTCCAAGATGCTCACAGGGCCACCAGCGGCCTCCTGGGAAACCTTTCCCTGCCTCCATCCCAAGCGGGCTCTCTAAGCTGACGGCTGGACTGTGCCACCTTCCGGCTCAGAATCCTTCAGGGACTCCCTGCTGCCACCCCGGCCTGGCATCTGAGGGCCTCCAAGGGCTGGGCCTTGCCCACGGCCCAGGGACGGCTCAGCCACCAGCCCCCATTTGAGCCCCAAGCCGGCTGGTTTCTCTCCAGGGCACCTCCAGCAGCCCCCACCCGGGGCCATCTGCGGGCACACGGCCCTCACCCGTCACCCAGCCGGAGACCGCCCCCCTGCACTGCCCACCCCCCCGCCCAGCCCGGAACACCCAGAGGCCCGGCCGGAGGGGGCTCGGGGCTGGGCAGCGGCACGTACCGAAGCCGATGAGGCCCAGCGTCTCCCCACGGATGCGAGCTGCTCCCGAGGCCACCTCCCGGATCTGCTCAACGCTCTGGACCCGCGTGCCTTCCCGCAGCGCCTGGTACAGCCACGTGTTCCGCCGGTACAGGTTGAGAATGTGGCAGATGGTGGAGTCGGCCGTCTCCTCCACGGCCGCGGACGGGATGTTGCACACGGCGATGCCTGGAGAGGACAGGGCCAGGCCCCGCGTGAGGACCCCCGGCAGAGGGGGAGCTCCGGGGCACCCCATGCGCCCAGCTGAGGGCCGGGGAGGCAGAGCCGGCCCTTCAGCCCCGGGAAAGGCGTGTGGCCGCGGGCAGGTCTGGCTCCGATGCTCAGAGGCCGCCAGCCCCCACACCCATCCCAGCCCTGCCGCAGCCCCCGGCCCGCACTCAGCCCCTGCCCCGCCCGCCCTTTGCTCCTACACCCCGTGCTTCTGGGAAGCAAGCGTGGGGCAGCTGGAAGGGGGAGCAGCCCAGAGGCTGGAAACCTGCCCGTGTCCGCCGTGGAGCAGCAGGAGCTGAGCCGCAGAGGCCCTCGTGAGAGCCGACGGGACTCCTTCCCGTGGGATGAAATGTTAATCGTTGTTTTGAAAAAGGGCGCGATGAAGCAGGAACCAGCGCCTCCCCCTCAACATGGGCCCCAGGCCCGGCCAGGACAGAGCAGATGTCTGAATTCAGCCCCAGGCCTGGTGGCGGGGCGGGGGCGGCCAGGGGAGGGCCCTGCGGCAAGGGGCTGAAGGACCAGCCCACGGCTCGGGCTGGCAGAGCCAGGCACTGACCTTCCTCGGTAGAGGGTGTTTGGGGGGAAGAATGCGAAATCTGCCAGACAAGCCGCTTTCTGAGGGACACAGGTATCCAGGCAGCCTGTCAGACCAGCTCAGAAAACCACCTTTGAATCCCAGGTTTGGGACCCAAGGAACACACGGGGCAGGGCCCCCACCAAGGCAGCTCTGCCCTCCTCGTCCTTCTCAAGCCCCCCAGTGGGGACAAGAGCACCTGAGCCACTGTGACTCCACGGGAGGGAAAACAGGAGCACAGGACCCCCTGTGCTGAGCACCCCATTCTGGCAGCTGTGTGACCCCTCCGCGAGGGCTGCCCTGAGGTCCAGGGTCTCAGTGATGCCCTGAGGGGGACAGACAGCTCAGAGAGTGAAAACCCGCATGAGCGTCCCACCTGGTCCCATCTGGCCCCAGCCACCTGCCGGGAGGACAAAGTGACTGAGATCTAGGCTGCCGAAATTTCCACGAGCTAGAAGTCCGTTCTGCAAACAGCCACAAAGGAGGCCACTCCGTATGAAACAAGCAAGCTGAGAACTTGGAATGTGCCAGGAGCCAGGGTTCACGGAAATCGTTTGGCACTTGTGATGGTTTCCAGTCCTCTGAGGAACCTGAGGTGGTGCGGCCCGAGCCCAGCAGGAGGGTCCCGACAGTGGAGGAGGGGAGTGTGGACCCCTGGCCACTGCCCAGGCAACCGCCCGGGCCCGGGACCAGCTGTGTCCTGGGAGCCGAGTCCGGAGGGGATGTGCCGGAGGACGGGGTCCCCATGCGGGTCCATGTGACACAGAGCACCGCACCTGCTCACCCCCTGCGGGGGCACAGGGGGACCCTACTCAGCCTGCACCCCTGCACTCTGACATGTCGCTCCCTTGGCGGCAGAGACCAAAAACTGGAGGAGGGGCTGCGGGCACCAAGAGGGACCGTCCTGCCCCAAGGGCAATGGGCACCTTCCTCTGACACCCCAAAGCCCTGATGATTTCTAAACCATTCTTCAGGTCAGGGCACCTCCAAAGGCCAAGATGAGAAGCTTCTACCATCTGCAGGGCAAGAGTCACAGCCGTCTCACCGCAAGGCCCGAGCCTAGTGGCTGAGCTGGTTTTTCCATCAACGGTTTCACTCTTTGCTGTCCCCCCTGCTGAACTGGAAGCCAGATAAAGGAGCCCGAGAGAGCCTCGCAAGCTCAGAGGCCTCTAGCAACCTCCCAGCTCCCCCCGCTTATCCCCCTCCGCCCCGCGCCGCTCCCTGGTTCTTGGGGATCCCCTGCAGATGGGCTGGAACCCTCTAACTGCTCCGGCAGGGGACACAGCCGTTTCCTGAGCTCGCCCCGCTCTCCACTCTGAGCATCCAGTCCGGCCCACTGTCTTCACGCAAAGGCTCCCGTGAGCACTGAGAAGGGAGCGTCCTCCCAGGAAGGCCACACTGCAGGCCCCGGACAGAAGCAGCACTTACAGCCGCTGTCCTCATTTGCACGAGGTCTGGGGACAGAGTGATGTGTGCAGTGCAATTTGGAGACGGGACAGAGGCCCATGTCCCTTCTCCAAATTCCACACACACCAGATCGATGGAAACCCCACAGCCGACGTCCTTGTCCGCTGTTCCGAACGGCAGGCCCCTGGGGACATGGTCTCCTCCACCTGAGCCCCCTCGTCAAGGGCGGCCGTGTGGCTGGGGGAGCGGGGCACCTTTGGTTTTAGGGAAACGAGGTCCCCCTCCTGGCCCGGGCCGGCTGCGTGCGGAGCGTGCGCAAGTGGAGGGATGGCACGTTTCGCTCCGGACACCTTCCATGTCTGCCTGGAAAGAAGCGGCTGCTTCCCAGCAAGGGACTCAACGTGACCACCTCACCCAAGCCTGGGCGGCGAGGGGCGGACACACGGACAGCGGGGCGGGTGCAGGGAAGCACGTCGGAGGACCCCCTGCCCCCGCTCTCTGGGCTCAACTATATTCCCCGTCGCTGTCTGAACTTGGGATGGCAGCTCTACAAAGAGCACAAAGAACATTTGTCTCCAAACAAAAACATTCTTGTTGGCGCCCGGGAAAGATGGAAAATTTGAGGTAATGCTAGACGTGCTTCTGAGGACTCCTATCACCCAAGTTTCTTTGTTGCAACCAAGGCGGGCTCAGGGGCACCCCGAGGCCGGAAGTAAGCACTCGGGGCTGACACAGGAAACTGTCGCTTCCCTCAGGCCCCATAGAGAGTCTGGATTCTGATGCCACCCCTTTCTGCTTTGGTGTAGGGAGGATCTTCCAGGTCCCTTGCCACACAGCCCCCCACTTCCAGGATGGGGGAGGGGAAAAGGCATCTGTTGGGGAACGACCACCTCTTGCCTCTTCCTTTGGGCTTCACCTATGGGGTGACCCCACTGCCATATCCCACGCTCAGAGAGCCGGGGCGCCACCGTGAAGAAGCACGAGACTCGGCACGGGCCAGGCTCCCACCCTCAATTCAAGTGGGGGAACGAATCACTTGAGGATACCGGGAACCTTCACTCAAAACCCCAGGCCAGGACCATGGAGGAGGAAGCGGAGGCCAGAAGCGCTTGATGCCGGGACCCGTTGGGTCCTTGGCGGGGCGGGGAGGGACAGGGCCCACAGGACCACCAGGGTGTCAGCATGGCCACGGCTTGTCGGACCGCAGAGGCCTGAGTTCTTAGACACCTGCTAGTGGCCCTGGGGCTTCGGGCGCCCCTGGATGCGGGCGGAGCACAGGCCCACGCACCCGGGTGCGGATCCGGCACATTGCAAACGTGACAAGGACAGTGAGCAGAATAGCTGATGTGGGAGGACCCTGGGCCCTCGAGAGGCAAGCAGGCCAGCCGAGGGCTGCTTGCTGTCCATGCTCCGTGAACTCTCCTCACACGCAGAGCCCACGGCAGGGGCTGGAACAGGGCCAGGGGCCACGCAGAGGGCCGCGGCCCCACCTCTGGGAAACTGCCTGTGGGGGGCCACCTGCTGCCCCTGCTTTTCTGTGGAGACCCTGCCCCGTCTGACAAGGCCTGGGCTGGGCTCCGCTTCACCTGCGTCGGCGCCGACCTGGGCAGGTTTCTGGGTGGACGGCTCTATGCCAGGACGGGAGACCTAGGAATGCCCGACACCCCACTTCTGAGCCCTGTGCTGTGCGCCCAGCACTGGCATTTCTGGGTGATGGGTCCCGACCAGCCAGCGCTGACCTGTGGCCACTCACAGGGTCCCTGCTGCAGGGACAGGCCCCTGGCTCATCTGGCTTCATGTCCTTCCCACGTGAGACAGCCTGGCCCAGCCAGCACGGGCACCGGGTGGGGTCCTGGGGTCCAGAAGGCGCGCTCCCGCCCGTGTTTTCGGGGTTGGGGGGGTGCCCAGCAAGGCTCCCTTTGAACAGCTGCTCCCGGCCCCATGCACTCACCGAGCTCGCCGGCGGCCTTGATGTCAACGTTGTCGTAGCCGCTGCCTATCCGCACGATCACTCTCAGGGCCTTGAACTTCTCCAGGTCCTCCCTGGTGAGGGTGATGGTGTGGTACATCATGGCGCCAACAGCTTCATTGAGAACCTGAGACGGGGCGAGTAGAGCAAGGCTGGAGCCCCCCCCACCCCCGCAGAGGGTGCAGAGTGGGTGTGATCGCTCCCCAGGTGAGTGGCCCGGGGCTGTGCTTTGGGTTCTGCCGGGGACCCTGGGTGACAGCAGAGGGGGAGGGCGGACAGGGAGGTGGCGTCTGGGGGTGGGGATGGGGGGCCCACCTTCTCGTGGATCTCCTGAGTGGACTGTGCGTCACAGAAGGCCACTGTGGCCAGGTCCTTCAGGATGGGCATCTCCACGGTGCAGTCTCTGCCATCGAGCAGCGCCACCAGGGGGCGGGGGTGCAGGGGGCCGTTCATGATCTGGGGGCGGATACCTGTGAGGATGGGAGGGTGACTGGGTAGGCGGGCACAGTGGCCTGTCCCACACTGGGGGACAGTGCTCCCCCTGTACCCATATCCATCAGGTCTGCAGGACCCCAGGGCTTCCTCCCTACTCCCTGGGTGGACCACGAACCCACAAAGCCACCTGGGCTCCCCCGGGCTCATAGACCACAGGCTCCTTTGGAGTCACTGGGGAAGATTCTGGGACAAGCCGAGGAGACCGGGGCGGATGGGGGGAGCATCTGTCTGCTGGGTCTGCTCGGGCGGATGTCTGAGGGAGACCTGGGTCTCCGTGAGCAACGTCAAGTACAGCGAACAGGAACCACCGTGCAGCTAAGCCCATCGCCACGTGGAACTCGGGCCAAGGACATCTGTTTCCAACACACCTGCTCCTAGCACCAGCCGGACCCGCAGGGGCTCCCCCCAACCCCTCCCCACTCCAGCACCTTCCAAACAAACATGAGGGGGTACAAAATGAAACCAGATGGACAGGTCATGGCTCTCGCACCCCATGGGACTGTTTTCCTCTAGTCCCGAGCTGGGACTCACGAGGGATGAGTCCCCCCCAGCCTCTGAGCGGCAACAAAACTACCGCCTAACCCAGAGCCTGGGGCCCCGAAGCAGGACATCCAAGTGAAGCTGAGCCCCCATGTCCTCTGTACCAGGTGGAGATTGGGTCACCAAAGATGCTTGTTGGGGGACTGATAAGCCCTCTGCTAGTGTTCTTCTTGGCCTAATTGGCAGGTGGGCTCCACAAGAGGTCAAGGTGGGTGTGTACAAATGCAGGTTTCCCCAAAGAGCAAGGGTGCCATTGGGAATCAGGACCCCTGGAGACCGGCTTTTACCTGCAACTCTGCAGAGGGAAGTGAGGGACAGTCCTTCACACGGTGGCCTACGGCCTCTCCTCTCAGGCCCAGCCCCTTTAGTAGAATGAGGACCCAGGGCACAGCGCGGGAAGTGGCCCCTGGAGTAAGCAGCTGAAGGGCGGGGGGTGGGGCAGCTCGTGTCAACTCGATGTGCACACATTAAAGGTCCTACCTCTGCCCTTCCTTTTGGCCAAGAAAAGGGTGAGATTTTGACCAAATCCCGACGAGCCCGTCTTCTTCCACCAGGTTCTTTCACTCCTCCCCACTGCTGCTGCCAAACCCAGGTCGGACTCCCACGGGACTGGTGGTCTTGGACTATGGGCCAAATTCACTGGCCTGTCCTAGGCTATCCCTCCCACAGGGTGCAGAACACCCTGACCTGACTCCAAAGGTGCCGGCAAGAGTGTTCATCAGACCGTATTCGCAGAGTTCGTGATCATGGTAAGAAATCCAAGTTGTTAATTAAAAAGCAGCCACGGAGGAAAATGACGGGCAGGCACAAAGCAGGCTTCTAGAGCCATCCAAGACATCTGGAGAGGCTGAGGGGCCTCAACACAGGAATGTCCGTCCACAGCATCAGTGCATGGATCCCGTTACCTGGGCAACAAGCTCCAGGTTGCCTAGCGATCGCCCCCCTCCCTGGCTTGGGTCGCCTCCTCTTGGGCGAAACGCACCCTTTGCCCTCATTCAGGCTGGGCAGGCAGAATGCAGCTGAGGCTTGTCCGCGAGAGCCAGGGGCTCCCAGATGAGGCCCCGGGCTCAGCTATGGGCTGCAAGCCCTGTATGGGAAAGCTGGCAAGGGAGAGGCACACGGGGCCGTGCTGGGGATGGATGCTGAGCGGGGATGGCTGCGTGGGTGGTGGGAGGGAGCAAGAGTCCTGTGTGTCCTGCACGAGGTGTAGGGGGTGCATGAAACCCCAGTATGGAGAATGAGAGAAATCTCAGCCAAGGCATCGCTGAGGTTTACTTCTATGAACAAAAGGACTGTGCTGTGCTCACTCCCTCAGTCCCAGGAAGCTCTCGTCTACCTGCACACCAGAGAACCCAGCGCAATTCAAGCCACACCCCACCCAGTACCCGTTGTCGCTACAGTCTCCTACAGTCTCGCAGAGGTTGGGGCAGAGGTTCCCACAAGAGCCTTGGAAATGCCAGCCAGGTGAAGTCGTAAACAGACTTTCCATCTTGCCTCACGTAAACCGACGCATCTCTCAGTGCTTCTAACAATTTGAGTCATTTTTAGTCTACTAGGATGCAACCGACATGTTACTGAAGATAACCTTTCAAGGGACTATGGGAAATGGGGGGCCTGGAGGGAGTGCCCCATCTCCTCTGCAGCCAGGGGAATCTAGAGAAACCTGGGGAGGAAAGCCCGGCGGGGGGCACGATGAATCTTTAATGAGAACGGACTAAAAACTGAGCCCTGTGCCCAAAAGCTAGAGTAGCAATCACTAGACACGGCTCAAACCCCAAGACTGACATTCAGAAGCCCACTGTGTTACTCTTCTTCCCATTTTATGATCAGGGAGACAGAGCCAAGCATAGCCATGGGCCACACCGAGGAACGACACCAGCCACCTCACACAGTCCCAGGGACCCAAAAGAGCCCGAGGAAATCATTTGCTGACGAGGAGCTGGGGGTCCTGGTGGCCCCCGAGTCAAAGCGACTACTCCCTTTCTGCAATCTCGCCTTCTATTTCAGAACAATTCCAGCTGCCGTTGGACACATCACACACACACACACACACACACACACACAGAACCCTATCAGCACATTCCTTTCAACAACTTGTTCAGCATTAACTCTGCAGGGCAACGCTGACTCCCCTGGTGTCAATTACTTGCTGGTTTCAGGCTCGCCTCTGCACAAGCAGGGACATGCTTGCCATTAGGGACCGGTGCCCCAGCTCGAGGCCAGCTCCGACGGCTGTCCTTGGGCCCTGTGTTACCTACAGCTGCAGCTGCACGTGAGACGTGGTGAAATCAGACACATTCAGTGGAAAACACAGGTGGCACCAGGCCGTGTTGCTGGAGTTCTGCTACAAGTGGCTGATGGTCCAGGGGAAAACAAGTCCATGGGCCCCATGGATTCGGAAGGAGGAAAGGGAGGTCCCCAGGGAGGACACTGGCAGCTCCTTGGTCAACCAACCTCAAAGCCACCTTATCTGAATAGCAGGGTTTCCCAGGAGCTGCTTCTTTGCCAGGCGACACAGTCTGAGCGGGCCGCGGCTGGCTGAACGGGACAGGCTTCCCTAAGCAGAGTGAGCGAGGAAAATGATACCCCCACCCACGACGTGGTCCTGTGGGGTCCGAGACCCATTTTCTGCCTTTCCGGACATTGTGTGAGACGCCACTGACGTGCTCCCAACAGAAGATCTCGGTTTTGAAGATCTGAGTTGGTCTCTGTTGCTTGTCAACCCGGAGGCTTTTTTGATTTTGCTGTTTCGAGATTTCAGAAACGAAGCCGTTTTAGCCCAGAGCAAAGTGGCCCCAGTAAACATGTTTGGCCAGCAGGCAGAGGCCTGACAACTGACCGGATCTTGCTGGCCATCCCCAGACTGCAGCCCTCCAATACCTGTGCTGGGTCAGCCAGGATCGCAGATGACAGTCACAAGTGACCGCTCCACCGGCTCGGGGTCACCCCCTGCTCGCCTGGCAGGGACTGGCCAAGTACGCTGTGACGACGGGTTGGGGGGTGGAGGGCCTGCCAAACAGCACGGATTTGCACCAAGGCCTTCTCTGCTGCTCTGGGGTTGAAAAACACAGGCCAGGCCTCGCAGGTAGAACCCAGCTGGGAGATTCCGAGGCCTGAAGGCCATCGCCGGGACTCTCTGGGCCGGCACCAGCTGTTCTGGCGGCTGACACTGGAATGAGCACCTGGAAAGAACCACGAGATCCACGGAGCCCTCAAAAAGATCAGAGATAGGGGCGCCTGGGTGGCTCAGTGGGTTAAGCCTCTGCCTTCGGCTCAGGTCATGATCTCAGGATCCTGGGATCGAGTCCCGCATCAGGCTCTCTGCTCAGCAGGGAGCCTGCTTCCTCCTCTCTCTCTCTCTGCCTCTCTGCCTACTTCTGATCTCTCTCTGTCAAATAAATAAATAAAATCAAAAAAAAAAAAAAAAAAAAAAAAAAAGATCAGAGATAAAATGCACCGTGCGACATGCTTAGCCAGAGGCCCAAGAGCCCATCGAATGGGTCATCAGCTCCCAGAACCCGCAAGGCCGTTTGGAAGGCAGAGAGCAGCACATGGGGCTCCCATCCTCACAGGCACGTGTCCGATGGGGGGCAGAGGAGATGCAGCCAGAGCCCCAGACGTCCGGAGTGGGTGGGAAAGGACACTCAGGTCTGCACTTGGAGCCTCCCCAGCCACGACCGCTTCATGGGGGTCCGATCCTGGTGTCCCCGCACCCAAGAACAGCTTCCCCTCAAATGCAGGTGCTCCTCAATTAAAAAGTCACTTCCTGCACCCCTGCACAAACCAACCGTCCTCGCTGGGCTCAGCAGTCCCGATTTCTAGAAGGCCAGACATGGGCTCAGACTGCAGGCCTGATAAAGGGCCTATTTCACAGACCTGCATTTCCACAGTCTGGAGCTGAAGCTCATGACTGCGGCCAAACTGGGGAGCAGATGACCTCGGGTCGTAAATCCACCTGCATCCGAGGTTTGGCATTCAACCTGCAGACATGGCTGTGTTAGGTGGGGGTCCCAGCATCTACCCCAGTGCACTGGGTTCCAGAAGCCTCGTGTCCAGGAGTGAGGTCTCCCTTGCTTGTAAACATGGTTTATCCATGTAATAAAAACGGTCCTACAGGGTCAGCCACAGGGTCTCGACCACAACTATCCTGCTTGTTCAGAAGGTGGGTCTGGAAAGCCGGCAAAGGCACGGTGACTGTCCCTGTGTCCGGAGGCCTGGGGACAGCACCCATGCCCACGGCAGCGACCCTTGCCTTTCATGAGAACGAATATGGGAGAAGACGAGGGTGAGACTTCAAGGCCGCGACTGTAACAAATGTGTGTTGATAAGCACGGCATTATTTTCAGGCTTAAAAAACACAGCTCCTCTTAGAAACCTCATCTCTGGGTCCATGTCACTGTCTGTGTTCTCCTCGGGCAAACACGCGTTTCTCGGTGGCCACCCTGCCCTGCCCAGGCCGCGGGATCATTTTGAGAACTTGACACACACAGGTATGTGTCCCCCACCGCGAATGGAGAACTCGATTTTTTTCTCGGGTTGTCTCGTCTTACAGCTGGACGGTTCTGACGGGGGAGGCTTGCTCGGCCTGGGGGGAGGTGATGGTGGAGGAAGGGACACTTTCAGTCTGAGGGCCAAGGACCGAGAGCAGGTGCACGTCCCACACGCAGCACGTGTCCCAGCCGACACCTAAGTCGGGTCGGTTCCAGGAAACCAATAGCAGCTCGCAGCTCCCAGCCCGCTCGGCAGCAGCGCCTCTCCGACATGGACCCCCCAGAGTGGGGTTTAGCCTCACTCCTCTCCGAAGGGCTCTGGCACGCGGGGCGGGCATGGTTCTGGGGGCCCGCAGACGGACAAGAGGCGGCCGCTCCCCTCAGCAGCTCCAAAGGCACAGGGAATCGGCTAATGGAAGAAACAGCTTTTCCTTGGGCGGCTTCACAACCGGGAACACAAAAGTGGGTTTTAATCAGGGCCAACTGTGGAAGGCAACTTTTCTAGCATAGAGGTTAGAGCAGCACACCTCAAAAATGCAGCTCAGGCTGGAACGGAGCCGCCCTGAGGCACCTTGGTGCGTCAGCCCCGAAGAGAAGGAAGTACAGCAAACCCGCCCCAGGAACGCAAACACACACGTGCTTTTTCTGCATCCACGGCAGACATCACTAATGGATCTCAGCACTTTCAGCCTCCGAGTCCCCGTTGGTCACGATGCCCCAGTGAGCGCCCGTGCAAGGTTGGGGGGACCTGTGCGTGCCACTCTTGAGTGAGCCCGATCCCCTCTAGAAACCGGGAAAGGAGGGTGAAGGTCAGAAGGGAGCAGGGAGATGTACGAAGGCCCCGGAAGAAGGAAGGACAGGCCCACAACCCAGGCTCAGACCTCGGTGTGCAGCGGGACCGCCTATGCCACCTCCTCCAGGCCTGTGACCAAGGGTCCCGTGACCTCCTCCGTCGCTTCAGGACTGCCCTCTGCTCCGCTGGGCTCCACGGCAGGGACCTTGGTTTGTTGCTCCCATCAACCTTCATGACTGGCTGGGCCACCCGCCTTCCAAGTGGAAGACAGCCCTCTCCCAACATGACCTTGCCCTCCACGAGCTGGGACACTTCCCCAGCCCAGAAACAGACTGGCCTTGAACTTTGCTCTAAACAACGTCACGTAGCAGAATGGACGTGTCAATTCCAAGGCAAGGGCATCGGGCCATCCACACACACACTGGAGCCAGCAAGGGTCGGGGCGGAGGGGGCACTGCAGACTGTCCCATCAGGGGTGTGTGTGCCCGCACGTGCACCTGTGAGCTGACAAAGACAGCAGCATGGACACGACCCACGCCGATGCTGCAGAAACTCCGGGAAGCCGGTCCCTGGGCGTCACCAGGATGGATCAAGTCTGTTTAAGGCCCAGAAGATGTGTGCAGGGTCGGCGCCCCAAGGAGCGCTGAGCTGTGCGCACGTCAGTCACGGGATTCATAATCACAGGCGCACCTGAGGGCCGGGCTGCCCCCCCCCCCCCCACCGCAGACTCCGAGCACCCCCTGCCCCGCCCTGAGGCCTGGCCACTGGGAGTGGAGACCGTGGCATGGCCTTTTGAAACAGCATCCCTGTCTCCTCACTTTCTGGAGGAGCCCCCAGCTCTTGGACTCCTCCCTCGGCACACCCTAGAACCTCCACCTGCTGCGAACTAAGCCTTACGGCCGGGGCCCTAGGAGCCTTGCATCATCAGGTCGCTCCCCGGTCTGGAAGGAAGTTGTTCAACCTTTTGCTCCACGGACACCGGGAACCCAGAGGGCGGCAGTGTGCAGGAGGTGCCTGGCGGGCGAGCAGAGGCCTGTGGGCAGAGCACGGGCCCAGCGGCCCCGAGCTCCGCAGTGTCCCTGCACCAGGCCATCGAGGACCTTGCACGGCAGAAAATTACTTAACTCAACCCTGAGCAAGGGCTCGCCCGAGGCCAGGTGCTGAACAGCAGCCGGAGTCAGGAACAGAACAGCCACCGGGGGATACAAAGGAGAAGAACGTGGCAGTGGCCGTTACAGTGGCTGTGCCATCTTGTGCGGATCCTCAGCCCCTCCCAGCGCTGCCCCAAGTCCCCCTGCAGATGAGCGGCTTGACCAGGCAGGAGGGTCGCTCTGAGCAGACACCGTGCTCTGGGAGCACAGCACCTCGGGGGCAGTCAGATCGCCCGAGACACTGATCTTCCACTGAGCCGCGAACACACTCGTAACCGCCGCATCGCACGCGTCACCCGGCAGACGGGCACAAGTCAGCCGGGATGCTGGGGGTGACAGCCCCCCACCCCAAGGCAACCGCTCACAGGGCTGGCTGTGTCCCACGGGCCAGCCGGGTTTTAAGTCACTCCTTGGCTCTGATTTTAGCGTTCTCTGAAGTTCGCTTGAGAGATGGCCACAGGATAAGGAGATCAGCTTCTTAAATAAAACATGGATCTTAATGAGTCGTGGCCCTCGCAGTGAGATGGTTTCAGGCCACACCCTCTGCAGCTCAGGTAACAGCTGGACAGAAAGCCGGCCAAGCAGGAGGCTCCCAGGAGCCTCGGCCACTGCCCTCTTCCCACCGAGGCTTGCCCGGTGATCGCGGCCAAACCAGTGCACATGTGCGCGCCCAGTTCAGGAGCAGAAGTGGGCGTCTGCATCACCCTGTTCAGAGAAAAGGAGAACTTCTGTACCTCCAGAAAGACAAGCATTTGTGGCTGCTTTAACTGGCTCCTCAGAGCACCCAGGGAAACTGAGTCACCAGTCTGATGAACTGTACAGTGTCCACACCACACTGCGGACCCTAAATGGAGGAAAGGGTCAGAAACTGCTTTCTCCAGCAGAGCCTCAAAACAAAACCAAGAACCATTGATGACTTGCTTGCAATCAGCCCCTTGGATAGTCACACGTGGCTCCAGGGGCTGACCGGCCACGCTCTACGCACACTTCCCAGAGTTGCTCCTGGCTTGGAGTCTTTGTGCCCATGACCCTCACCAGTCTCCAGGGGGCCTCGTGTTTCCGGTGAATCCCTCTGCCCCGAAGAAGCTCCTGAAACAGGTGCTTTCCACTGGGGTGGGCTGAGCACCAGCCCTGAGCACCTCCTGCCTGACCGGCTGAAACGCACAGAGGAGGAAGTGCTTCCCCCAAGGTCTCGGGGAAGGGACGGGCTCAGAGGACTGAGGTTGGACCGGCTCAGGGCCACAGGGACATGATGGAAAACCAAGCAAGCCGCTGTGGGACACATTTTCACAGCAAAGCAGCCCAGGAAGCCAGGTTCTGCTTCCCGTTTTTCTTTCTTTTTTTTTTTTTTAAGATTTTATTTTTTATTTGACAGACAGATCACAAGTAGGCAGAGAGGCAGGCAGAGGGAGAGGGAGAAGCAGGCTCCGATGCGGGGCTCGATCCCAGGACCCTGAGATCATGACCTGAGCAGAAGGCAGAGGCTTTAACCCACGGAGCCACCCAGGTGCCCCCAGGCTCTGCTTCTGACTGTGGTAAAATGTGATTCCTGTTCTGGATCTCCCCAAAAGGTGGTCCTGGAGCACGCAACGAGGGAGGAGGGGTTGGAGGGATGTGGCCTGGGCATAGCTGGGCTTGGGAACAGCCAATGATGCCCATGTTCAAGGACTCACTAGCTTCCCATCTGGGTGAGATCACAGTTCACCTCCCAACCTTCCCAGCATGCCTTGGGCACTGGACAGAGCCACAGACCCCTGGCCCAGGCATCATCTAGTCTGAGGACAGACAGGTGATCCCAGCTCAGGAGATGGGCAGGCCTTCAAGTTCCTCTCTCCATAGCAACACTGGCCACTTGTCAATTACACACGGCCACCAAATCAAGAATCCTCATCTGGGGCTTCTCACAGCAGGGATGGACGCTTCCTTTTGGGACGGGTCTGGATTTTGTGGCTCAAGAGATGAATCTCAGTAAGTGTCCTCCAACATGATCTTGTGGCACCAGAAGATACACCCCTCCCCCCCTCTTTGCCACCTTCCAAGCTGGGACCTCTTCCGCAGCCCACCCAAGTCCCTCTTTCTGCTGGTTGGCCCTAGAGCCCCAGAACCACGGAGACTAAAAGGATGCATTCACCTGTCAGAACACCAGAGAATGGTGAGCAAGCCACAGGCTCCTGGTCCCTATCCCTCAGGCCACTCTCAGGGACACGAGGTCATTCCGCAAAGTGCCCTAAGACCGAACATACAATCATGGGCCAACATACATCCTAGTCCCGGAAATGCCAGCCTCGGCTTTTGACCTCTGCCCCTGAAAGCATCAACATCGCGACTCCCCCAACACGTGATTTCCAAGACCATCTGGACAGGAAGCAACCTACTGGGGGCCTCCGATACAGGTCCCGGAGGTGCAGGCTCGGAAGGAGGAAGTGACTCCCCCAAGGCCCTGGGAGTGAGCTTCGACCAGCTCAGGGCCACAGGGACAAGAGCAGGAGCCAGTGGCTGACACGGTTGTTCAGAGTGCTGGGTCTCTCACAGCTAGTCACCACCGGCCCTGGACAGATCGGGGGGCAGGATGTGGGGGGGACACAACACAGTTCTGTCCCTTGTAAACGGTAACCTGGGGAGACGACCAAGTCATCAGGACTCACCGACAGAGGACGGAGGAGAGAAAAGCGAGTATTCGCCGCCCAGAGCTCCCCACACCAACTATTTTTCCTAGAAACTACTGAGTGTGTAGGGTGTTTACCATTTACCATATGTCTGTTTCCTGGGGCTTTCAATTAGCCTGGGGGGGGGCGTGTCCCACATCCTTTGGCAGGAGCTCTGGGCAACCTTGCTGAGCCTGGAACGGCGCTGCAGAGCGGCCCCTGAGAACGCTCCTCGCTCACCTGCTCCCGTCCCTGCGTCCCTGCGCTGGGGCTCCGGTCTCATTCCGCTCCCTGACGGGGCCGGACAAGTCGGCCAAGTGCGAAACCACCCTCCCAAGTGGTGCGAGCAACACAAAATGGCAAACAACCCACGCGGCACTCACAAGGTCACTGCTTCCCTAGGACGTGGGCTTTGCCCCCAGGAGAGCCACGTCCCAGAGGGGGAGGCAGCTGCTGGGGTTCGTGTGGTGCAAACACCAGCCGTCACCTCAAAGGCTCCAAGCCAGGCACACGGAGGCAGCTCTCCGCAACGCAGCCTTTTCCCGAGCGGTCGGACATCGGAAACCATGGCCCTGTCTGCCCGCAGCTCCCCGCCACCGGGACGTGGGGCTGTGTGATGCGGGCCTGGCCCCCGGGGCCTTCTCTGGGCATCCTGCGCCAGCCCTGGGGAGGGGCGAGGAGGGAGGAGCTGTCCCTCCAGGACTCCCAGCAAAGGCCCTACCTGCCCATGGTGTGTTTCACGCCAGTACTTCTCAAGTTCTAAAAATGTGCCCATGGCAACAACAGAAGGGGATGTTTGAGAAAAATAAAATGAAATAAAGATGAGAAAAGAAGGGACCGTTGCCAGAAGAGTCTGGCAGAGGCAAGCTTTGCACGCCCACGTGCCGGCCTGTGTGCCGTCAGCGTGTGTCACCAGCTCACGTGGGGCTGGCAGGACGCTGCAGAACTCTCCTGCCCCAACCGCTCTTCCCGGGAGCACTTACAGGGCCTCGCACCCAGCGGGGGGCTGTGACACAGTCTAGGGGATGCACAGGGGGTGGGTGGGGAGGGGGGCAGAATGGTCTGGAACACGGCAAGTAAGGGATGGGGACACAAGGGGGGAGGGAAGCCCCTGGAGGGCTGGGCCCCCGACCAGGCTGAGGACACCCCATATTCCCTTTTGGTGCCTGGAGGGGCCTTTCTTTCCAAAGAACAGGAAGCAGCAAGGAAGGTGCTCAGGTGACCCATGAACGCAGAACAGCCGTGAACAGCACGGCCCCTACAGACTCGCCTCACACCCTGGGCCTCCTGCGGCCACAGCTGGCTTGGAGCTTGGGCCGCCCCCGAGTTTCCGGCTCCTGCCCCGACTCCTTCGGTGCCCCTGAGGAGCAGACACCACGCTTTCCTCCTGAAAGGCCCCCGGAAGAGCCTGGCAGACCCAGGGGTTATTCTTCTGACCATACTGCCCAGGCCCCGTGCCCACAAAAACAAAATAGTGCCCGGTTTCTTAGCTACCACAGCCACCAAGGCCAGGATGGGAGATGGAGGAAACCCAAGGCCTTCAGCTAACTCCGTTTTTCATGGGGCCCTACAACCAAAAAGGAAAGTGATTCTAAAGACCCTTAAATAGCCTTGCTATCCGGCAGGCCGGCGGCCAGGCGTGCTGCCCTCAGGCCCTGGAGTGGCCGGGAAGCTGATTTTCCCAAGCACAACAGCTGGCGGGGTATCCCCTCCCCGCTCTTCTCCTCAATAATTTTTTTTTTTTTCTTAAAGCCTAATGACTTCTAAAGTGCTCCAGGCTCAAAGCCCAGTTCACAGGGAAACACTAGAACCCATCACAAAGTCGTATTTATTCCATCAAATAAAAAGCATCTAATAGAGAAACCCCCAGTGGGGAAGTTGGTTAGGTTGAGACGTCAGCTTTGAGCTGACCGTTATGAGGGAGCGCGGCCAGGCCCACGCTGTGTGGCTGCAGACAGTGGCCACCTCTCCAGGCACAGCCCCCTTCAACTGAGGAAAATGGCCACATCCCCTTGGCCTTGGCAATGCCTGCTGCGGCCGGCCCGGGGAAGAGGCAGGCAGCCTGGAGAGGACCTCAGAGGTCAGCTGCATTACAGCAGCAGCCCCGGCACCGCGCCCCCCTCCCCCGGCCCCAAACCTGCACATGGGAGCTTTAGCAGTCGTGACCGGGTGAGGCCCACTGAAAATTTTAACTAACGTTTTATAAAAACTAGAAGACAATGCACAGGATGCGGTCATGAGTCACAGAGCCCTCGAACGGAGAGAGGCGGGCTGGGACACGATGCGGCAGGAACACAAGAACGCCGGCTGCACGTCTGGAGACAGCGTGGGTTCTCTGGACAGGTGGGAAGGACAGGAGCAAGGGCCGGACTGTGAGTTAACTGATCTCCTTTCCCTCTTTACTAGGGTTGGTAGGAAGCCCGGAGAGACAGGCCCCTCCTTGTGCACAAGACCGCAGGGAAAGCTCTGCCTTCTGGCCTCCCACCCAGCTTCCTCTTCCCTTACATGCTTGCTTGTCCCTCCATTCAACTCTGCCCTGTGTTAGAGCCATTTCCCAGGCCCAGGCTTAATCCTCTTAGGACAAAAGAACATTTACACTCCATTTAAGACAGAAGAATTCCTTTCCTTGGCTCTCCAGAAAGGCAGCAGGGTAGGAGGAAGGAGTCTGGCTCTGCCACAGAGCAGTGGGTCTGGCCAGGAGCAAAGCCTGGGCCAGTGCATGGTGTGACATGCTCCTCACTCAGGTCTCTGGGGACGAGTGGAGCCCATCACCCCGCTGTCACACTTGGGGAGACGAGCCTTGGAGCACCACGGGACGCCTCTGGAATCACCCCTCTACTGTTCTTGCGGACGCAGACCTCGGCTTCTGGCCTGGGCGGGTCTCCATTCCCCGCTCAATACCACCGTTGAATCCCACGTGACCCCGAAGCCCTGTGCTCGGTGGCTCCTCATGGCACAGTGGCCAGTCACACGTCTGAAATCAGACAGGCAGGTTTCAAGTCCCGGCCCTGCTGTGTGACCTGGGGAAGAGTATTAACTTCTCTAAGCCTCAAGACTGTTCATCTTAATAGGGAATTATTCAGAGCCTTCTCATGACAGAACCGTGACAATCACACTGTTACTTACGGGACTGATTCAGTCTTGGATTCTCTCAAGGCTGGTAAAGCACCGCCCCATTCCCTCCCTCCCCCCGGCCCGCAGTCCTGGGGAAGTGACGTTTTCGTATTGTCAGTGCTGGGAGGACAGGCTCCCCGCCTCGGCCCCACCAACTGTCTGGGCACCTGCATCTGGGACCCAGAAGTCAGAGTTCCCGTCGGGAACCTTCATTTCTTCCCACAAACTCAGCCTCCCAGGATGCTGCCTCCCACAGCAACCTTGTTTAAACAACAAGTTGTTCCACTCACACTTGGCAAACCCTTCTTGGGATCAATTCTCAACTGCTCTCAGGAGAACATGTCCCAGAGCCGCCCACCTTCTCAGTAGGGACGGGCGTTTACAGGTTTGATTTTATGCTCTCCTAACAATTTGCCAAAAAAGTTGTTTTATTCATACACTGCGTACCGCTATTTGGCTAAATTTAACTGCAGTAACTTCCTGTTCCTTGAGCAGTGGAGGGAGCAAGAAAAAGTGAACAGACTTGTTTTTTCCTTTACACGAAAAGCAACTAGAAAGTTCTTTGTGCAAGCCAGCACCAAAATGGGGAAAACACCCAACAGCAGCATGTTTGGTTACATTTAGGCTAACACGGGCTGATCAATTATAGATGACACGCATTATTTCTATTTCATAAATCTGACATACAACAAAAAAAAACCCCAAACGCCTATGTACCAGCAAGGCTCCTATGAAACAGCTTTAGAATTCTTGCTTCGGGGCGCCTGGGTGGCTCAGTGGGTTAAGCCTCTGCCTTCTCCCAGGTCATGATCTCGGGGTCCTAGGATCGAGCCCCACATCGGGCTCTCTGCTCAGCGGGGAGCCTGCTTCTCCCTCCCTCTCTGCCTGCTTGTGATCTCTGTCAAGTAAATAAATAAAATCTTTAAAAAAAAAGAGAGACAATAGGTGCTGGTGAGTGTGTGGTAAAAAGGAAATCAGAGGGGCGCCTGGGTGGCTCAGTCGTTAAACATCTGCCTTCAGGTCAGGTCATGATCCCGGGGTCCTGGGATGGAGACCCGAATCGGGCTCCCTGCTCAGCGGGAAGCCTGCTCCTCCCTCTCGCACTCCCCCTGCTTGTGTTCCCTTTTTCGCTGTGTCTCTATCAGATAAATAAATAAAATCTTTAAAAAAAAAAAAAAGGAAATCATAGTCACTGATTAATGGGAATGTCAGTTGGTCCAACCACTGTGGAAAACAGTATGGATGTTCTTCAAAAAAACTAGAAGAAGATCTATCATACAATCTAGCCATTCCACTTCTGGGTATATATGCAAAGAACGAATACAGGATCTCAAGAGATCTACACACCCTTGTGGTTATCAAAGCATTCCTCCCAACAGCCAAGATCCCGGAATAACCCCAACACCCATCAACAGAGGAATGGCTAAAGAAGGGAAGACGTAGACATACAAGTATTACTCAGCCACAAGGAAGGAAGATAGTCTCCCGTTTGCAACAACACGGGTAGGGCCGTGAACACATCACGCTATGCCGGAGAGGTCAGGCGGAGAAAGACACGTACGTACAATATCACTTGTACGTAGAATCTAAAAAGGGTGAATCTGTAAAAACTAGAGTGAACTGGCTGATACCAAGGAATGATGGGGGAGGCATGCCCAAGAGAGACAGTGTTTCTGGATGCAAACTGGGAGCACGTGTCATCCATAGAGACCCGACGCGCGGTGTAATGAACATAGACGATGTCGTATGATAGTTACGTAACAGATGCTGCCTCCTCTGCAGCCGTGTTGCCATATACAAATCAATCAAAACAGCATGTTGTACACCTTAAACAACGTCACGTGTTAAATATAACGCAGTTAAAGAACAAAGGTCAGATGAGAAAGTACCATGGTAAAGGCTCAGTCAGCGTCCCCTTTTCTTGGGCAGATAATCCTACCAATACTCACCCACACTGTGCATTCCGCTCTGCCCTCTGTGCCCCAACTCTGGAAATCCTCCAGAAAAATCCGGCGCACGCTGTGGGGTGGTCGGGACTGCCACCTCTTTTAAAGATTTTGGAGAGGCAGGCATCCCTGGGGGAAGAGATACAAAAACACAAACTATTCTCTGGAAGTCAAAGCCGAGCCTGCCAGGTCCCTCCTCGAAGGCGGGGCCCCGTGAGTGCGGGCGAGGCCCCACTCTTTCTCCAACAGGAAGACAGAATGCCCATCTAGCGAGAGGGCACGACCTGTCCCGGGCAACTTCCAGCCTGCTCAGGCCACACGAAAGAGGATCTGGCGACAGGAGCTCGGGCAGAGGTGGCCAGTCCCAGGGTTGACGAGGTTGCACCCCCTCCCATGAGAACACGAGGCAGTTCCTTCAGACTAACTCCGAGGAAAGCACAGCCAGGACTGGCCACAGTAACCACCTTCTATGTCCTGCACCCCAGGGAGAAACCCCATGGTGACCCTGCAGCCCTCCAAGAAGGCTGAGGGAGCCCACTTTACCCAGAGGGGTAGGGGCTTCCTGGCCGGCGAGGCAGAGGGCTGGAGTTGGTCAAACCCAAGTTCTCAGGCCACACTCCTTGAACGATCACTGACACACACCCCCGTGGAGGGGGTCTGAGCCATCAGTGTGCGGGCTGGAGGGCACACTGCACAGAAGGTGACAGGAATTCCCAGACACCTGGTTTTGTGAAAGGCCCACTGATCTTTCACAGGACCCAGGCCTGGTGGCATGGCCCTCACACCTGGGGACGGCTGGTGGCAGGGTCTTCTCCAGGCTGCCCGGCAACAGTCCACTCGGACGTGATCCTCCACGGACAGAAGCACCAGGTCACGGCTGGAAGGTCAGAGGAGGCTCCTGAGAGACCCGGAGCTGGGGGACAGGCCTGGCCTCTGAGCCCTGCAGCGCCCCTCGGCCCAGAGCACTGCATCCAGCCTCCTAAGTGACCAAGAAACTGTAACGACGAGCAAAGCACCATTCCCAAAGCAGGCCCAGGCTCCAGCCAAGGCCACGCAGGTCTAATGATCTCAACACTCAAGTTACTTCTTCCTACGCGGGCTGCATCCCCCCACGCCCACAAGGCAGGTTCAATTCCCACCTTCCTTTGACAGACATGGGAGTAGAAACAGAGAACCCAATACGGTCACCAAGACACACACCCTGTGCTCAACTACCTTCTGTTCCGGGGCTGAAGTCCTGTTCCCCGGCATGTGTGGGTTTTCTAGGAACCCAGCAGAACCGAGAAATGCAGACTCTGTCCAGTGAAAACAGCTACAAGAATAAGGGGCGATATCAAGTTCAGGCTGAGTGTAGTCCGGTAAGGAGAAAATGACCAGGGTCCAAATTCTCCCAGACACGGACAGGTAGGAGATGACCATTCCCACTCCGGGAAAACAGCGGTCAACAGTGAAGGGCAGGGAGACAGGTTGAGTCCAGTGACCTCCAACAGAGGGTGGGGCGCATGGGGGCCCGGGGGGGGGGTGGCTGCATCTGGGGCCTTGAATGCAGAGACCAGGAGCAGGTGACCGCCGAGGGGGCCACCCTGCAATGGGAGAAACAGGAACCGAGGAGTCCCGCTTGGTGTGCACAGGGGCTGCCCTGAGAGGTGGATCGAGCGCGAAAGCAAGACGAAAGCTTGCCAGTTAATGTTACGGGCACGGGATACGTTTCCGGTGTTTTCCTTGCTTGGAAAGGAAGGGCCGTCAGCAGCTCTGAAGCGCACGGCTCCCCCCAAGGCTTGATGTGTGAGGGGGGGCACTGTAGGGAAGAGGGAGGAGTTCAGCGAAGCAGCCTCAGACAAGCCCCCTTCCTGCTCCATGAAGGCTGGAGTTTCTCGGCCACGGAGGTGCAAATCCCTCTGCCAGAAAAAAAGCCTGAGATGCCCCGGGAGGTTACTGAGCGGCAGCCAGGACATCAGGCAGTGACTCTCGTGCACAGGTCTTGGCTCCCTCGTGCTGCCGGGGGGCCGCGTCCTCGCCCCGGGACTGCCCACGATGTCTGCAGTCTGATGGCCGCTCTGGGGTTTGTGCTCGGCCCTGCCTTTCCCTCCAGCGCACACCATGCCCGCAGACCACCCCAGGCTCCCGGAAGGCCCCTGTGCGTGTCCCTTGTTTCAGAAGGCAGCGCCCCACATCTGATGACGATACAGCATCCCAAGACCAGGCTCGGTGTTACACACCTGTGAGCATCAAACAGCTGACCTGGGGCCCACACACAGCTGAACAATCAATGAGCCAGAGCCAAGCTCCCAGGTGGCCTTACTCGGTCTGTGCTCCATGTCCGGGGGCCTAGGCGTTGCCCTATTTGCCCTACATGTCTCTTCAGTCAGACTGCGAGATCTCACCAAAGTAAGGCTCTTTGGCAGAAGGGGCAGGTATTATCACCCCGATTCCCTACAGTGCCAGCTCAGGGGCACGGTCCCCAGATCCCCATCCCACCCCTCCCAGGCTGGCTTTACCTACATATAGGTAGGGGATGGGTGTGAGCGGCTGGCTCTGGGTGCCTTTGGGGCCTCGTGGTGGCCTCCCTCCCACCTGGCGGTTTGAGAGTCCTCACTCTCAAGCCCTGTGCATTGCCCCTCCGTCCTACCAGCACAGACCGTCACGTGCAGAGGGTCCCTCCAAGAAAGCCAAGGACAGGGAAGGAATTCCCAAGTGTGCACGCACCCAACCCTCTATTCTGATTCTGAAACTAGAGTTTTCTTCCTCGGGGCCTTCCTACCCAGGAGGCCAGGGGCCCACCCGTGTTGGCACTGCATCAAACACCGCCACACATGTGACCAGCTCTGGCGACCCGGAACACGGTGACGACCACCCGTCTCCCCATGGCCCTGGCGCCAACGGACCTTGGATGTGCCCTTGGGCAGCGGCCCCAGCACTAGATGGGGGTCACAACACTTAACAAGTCCAACTGCACGCAGTCAAATGCCTGGAAGGAGACAAACCCCCAGACAACGAGGGCCACGCCGCATTGCTCGTTTGAACCTGTGAGTGCGGGCGGTGCTCTCGGCGAGCCCTCTGTGGGCGGTGCGCCCTGCTGCCTCTGGGGGAGACAGAAACCCGACTGTGGCCGCAGCGCCACTGTTGGCAGGATGCGCCCCGCTGCACGGTCGCAGATAGGGCTGCATGACACCTCGTGATGCGGGGGAGGGGGTGATGCTGGGCTGCAGCCACACCTGGGAGGTTTTGCAGCTTGGGCCACGGTCAACCCGGTCAGTGTGTACATGACAGCAGACCCACCAGATGCCAAGGCTCATCCGGGTCTGACGTGCACTGATCCCCCGTCACATGGGGCTGGCGGGCTGCACGAGCGGACCGAGTGCCTGGTGGTCCACGGACTAGCGAAGAGCCCATTACCCCACCCCCAAAGCCAACCACAGTGAAGCAGGTAGTTCACGGACTGAGAAAAGCAAGGAGGTGTTAGAACACCCAAAGCACGTCAAAGTCAAACCAGGCACTTAGAACCAAACACACAACCCACTGGGAACCTATAGACTGCCTCCCCCAAGACAGAGAAGAGAGTCGCCTTCCCAAGCATTCCCAGTCTCTCCGGATCAGAGGGAAACCTTCTGGGTTAGGTGAAGACCAAAACGAACATTTACTCGTGCTGGCTGTGCAGCCAATGGCCACAGCGGCCAGAGCCAGATCTGAGGACGGCTGCCCCCTGCTCAGCCTGGCAGCACGGGCCAGCTGGGACTGTCCCATGGGAAAGCTGGGTTCCCAGACTTTAGGGCTGGCGTGCTTCCCTTAAGTGTGCATGCTGCCCTCTCGGGGGCAAAGCGACCACTGGGGCTTGGCAGTAGGAACCAAGAGATCCGAATCTGGCCGTGGACACAGCGAAGGCTGCCCCCCGACAATGCCAGTTCTGCAGGTTGAAACGCCCGGGAGAAGGCCATTTCCTGCCCCTGGGTCCCCAACGCACCACGTTCAGGGGAGGGTCGTAAAGACACACTGAATGTAGCAGAAGGATCTAGGAGGAGAACGACCGCTCCGGGACAGATCATCTGACAGAGAAATTTATTTGCTGGCAGACTTCCGGCTGCAGGCTTCCTTGCCACTGGCTGGCTGCCACACAAACGAAACAAAAAATCAATATCCTTTGGTCTGCAAAACAGTGTGTTAACGATCCTACTCCAAACAACTTAAATAATATCCCCCGACCCCTCGCCCAAATAACGGGGAATGTTTCTGTTAGAAGGCAGCGCAAGATAAACAGAAGAAAGAAGAAAATAAGGCAATTTTACAGGTCCTCCTTCAGCAAAACCTTCCCAGGACTTCAATGAGGAGATAATCTTTCTGTGATTATGACCAAACCCTCCCGTTGCTTAGCAACACATAATTAAGGAATATGTTTTCAGATCCGCTTTGCAAGCCCGGCCATTATCAGATGAAATTACTGCAGCAACAAATGTCATCGCCATGCAAATTAGTTGGTTGCAAGGAAGGAATGTTTGCGAGGGAGAAGGTGCACACGTTCTCTGCGTGCCCATCTGAATTTCCCCTGCCGCACGGTGATTAGAGGGAGAGAGGGAAAAAAGTCAAATACATTGTCTGATCAAACTTAAAAGCCACAAGAGCTGTTTCAGTCTGCTGCTAGCCACGAGGTCACCGCCCCCCGCCCCAAAAGTGACACGAGAGCCAACCCAGCCCCTCAGGTTTTCAGGATCAGGCTCCCACAGCTGATGACGGGGTATTTTCAAGCAGATATGTCTTATTTTTCACACCAGTCCCTCCACCTGAGAACTCTAATTATTCAGAAAAAAATTTCATTCGAATGGGATTCAGTTTTCTAAAAAGGGGTGGCAAGAAGGAAGAATGGGGGGGAAGGAAAACCTGACGTAGAGCATGAATTATCAGTAAAGATTCTACGGTGAAAACACAAGGTGAAGTGTTGTTCAGAGAACATCCACTTGGAATTTCACCCACAAAACCTAAGGAAACGCATCTAATAAATTACACATGTCTCCTGTCTTTGAAGAGAACCACCGAGGACAGTGCTTTCCGTCTTCAACTTGAAAATATATCGTTCCCTACAAGTAAACAGAATCCCCAACTGTGTTTTCCAAAACGAGACAACGTCTGTCTTTGAAACAGGGTGTTCTAAGGGATGTCGTCATCTTGCTTTGTGTAACACACAAGCCGGGAAGCACACCCGGTTTGGGCTCTCCGGTGCTTCCTACCTCGGATACTGCGCACAGAACCTTCACAGGTGTGTCTCCACGCCACGGTACACTCCTCACGGCAAGTGAGGGTCACCCAATTTGTGGGAGGCCCTGCATAGATACCCCCACCTTCCCCAGAGCCACCGAAGGTGAACTGGAGAGAAGGCCACCCCCGTGAGCCCACGACTTCGCTCTGTTCCGAGTGACTTCTGGGTTTCTCCCAGAAACACGCTTGTGCTGCATCGGCACAGAGAGCGTCACTAAGGACCTGGGGCCGAACCCGAGAATGGGAAGGCCACGCCGCTGTCCCTGTGGGTCAGCCTGAACCGTAAACCCGTCTCACTCAAGAGCACCCGTCTCCCTCGGCTAGCTGGCCGTGTGGGAGCAGATGTGCGCACCTGGGTGTAGGGTCTGGTCTCCCCAGGCGTGGCAGGAGAGCAACAAAAACGGTCCCATGCTCACACCTCCACCCGCACCATCCCCTCACCACCGTCCCCGGCCAGGAAGGGCAGCGAGGGGTCATTACTTGGTTCCGGAGCAAGCATGGTGGACACGATGATGGGGGCCCCCGTCCGCCGGGCCACCTTCTGGTAGGGCGGCTGAGGCGTGTGGAGGCTCTGGCTGGCTGGCGGCAGTGGGGACAGCTCCACGGGGACACTGGGCTTCCGCAGGAGCTGGGGGCTGCCGTGGGGGCTGGGCAGGGGAGACGCGGCCACGCCGCGCTCCCGCTTCAGCAGCTCCATGGGCACCGTGTACGCTGTGGAGTAGGCGGTTCTGGGGCCCGGCTGAAGGGGGGCAGCAGGGCCCGGGTGAGTTAAGGCCACCCCAGCCTGCGGGGGGTATGTGGGGCCCAGCCGGGCTGTCAGGGCGCAGGGGGTGGGAGAGCTGTATCCAGAGCTGGAGGGGAAGTGGGGGGCCTGGGTGCCCACCCCGGGGGCAGAGTAGGCAGCTGCCGCCTCCAGGAGGTGCTGGGACGGTGCGCTGGAGGGGCGGCGAGCCAGGTCCCCCGCCTGCAGGGGCCCCACAGGCTGGGGCTGCAAGGCCGAGGTGCCCGGTGCAGACAGGTCACCGTGGAGCTCGCCGCGATGGCTGAAGCTGCTGGAGCGCACGCGGGCGGAGGGCGCCCCCCGGCCCTGCCGGCGCAGCTGCATCTCGGTCCTGCAGGTGCTGGCCAGGCGGCTCAGCACGCGGGCCTGGCCCAGGTTGGGCGCGACGCACTTGATGTCTGCGTCCTCCATGGTGGCCAGGACGGCCGGTGAGTCGAAGCCCTGCTGCAGCAGAGCCACCAGAGTGGCCTCCGCCACCCCCTCTGCCCGCAGAAGCGCCAGGAACTCGGGCAGCGCGCTCCTCCTGCCCCCGAGCCCCTGGAAGGAGGACGGGTCCGCCTCGTAGTTCTCATCGGCCATCCTGGAGGGGACCCCGCCCCGGGCAGGCCCGTAGCCACGGTGCAGCGCTCCCGGGGCCACCCCTGTGCCGCCGTCAGAGGCGCCGGCTGCGGCGGGGTCCACGACCAGGCAGGTGGGGGCCGCCTGCCTGGTGGGGGCAGAATCCATGGGCCTCTCGCCGGCGTCATTGTAGAGCTGGCTGGCAGGGTGGGTGGGGACCTCCGGTGGGTACCTGCCGTCGGCCAGCTCCCCTCCACACCGCGTGGGCGATGGGGCCCGGCTCTGCGTCCGCTGCCCCTGAGCCGCCCCTTTGCCCGCAGGGTCCCGGTACAGGTGGCCGGCCTCCTGCAGGGCAGGGACCCGGCCTTGCACCGGATCCCATGACATCCTGCTGCCCGTCACGCCGTAACCAGGCAGCGACTGGCCGAGTCCCGGGTCACGGGGGTGGCGAGCCTCCCTGGGTGCCCGAGTGGCTCCCGCCACGTCGCCGTAGTGATCCCGCGGCAGCAGGCCACCTCGCCCAGACATCACCGCCTGTCTGCTGTCATAAAAGGTGAAGTCGGTGACCGGGCTCTTCCCTCCAGCGACAGAGTTGAAGAAGGCCTCCCGGTAGACGTAGGGCTCAGCAGCGCCCTGTGGCTCGTACCAGGGTCCCGCAGCAGCACCGTCCGCCATGGAACTGCTCCTCGCCGGGGCCTCGGCCACCTCCCAGGGGCCCTCGTACCACCCGGCGGCATCCCAGCTCTGGGAGCGGCCGATGTGGACCTGGCGGCTGGGGACCGGCATCGGGAAGGAGGGACGGAGGCCGAGGCAGGGCAGGACGCTGGTCTCTGTTAATCTTCAGTTACACGCATCACAACAGGCCCGCTGCCTTCTAGCCCTTCCCAGACGGCCAGGAAAGACCAACTGGGGGTTTTCTATTTCAAAGTACGGTCTGAATTATTAATCCTCCGAAACATTAGTAGACAAAACACAACACTCACGGTAACTTCGCTTCACTCCCCAACAGCAGCTCCAGTCCCAGAAAGGAGGCTGCGCCAGGCTTGCTGGCCCCCCTCCCTTCCAGGGGGTGAGCTCACATGGACCACAGCTCTCTCAGTGTGGGGATTAGGAGCTAAATAAAACCCCTAAAGCTTTTGTTCCATGTGACATCTCGTTAGATGGAGGAACACGGCAGAGGGCTCCAGCCAGGCCTGCCAACCTGCAACTGCCAATTACTTTCACACGAAAGCTCTGGCTTATCTCCGTGGTCCTCACCGGGGTACTTTTGGGATGAGCACTGCCCCCCCCTGCTCCCGATGCCTCCCCCAACCCCTGCCTGCGATCGCCTAAAAGTGACAGAAGGAAAACAGGAAAAGACCGCTTTAATGCTGATTCAATCTTAATCCACCCTGATGAAATGTTAATCCACTGCACAGGGCTAGGAACAAATTAAATGTGAACAGGCAGGCGGGATAAAAAGGGGTGGGGGGGTACGCAGTCTCACACACAATTCTAGAACACGAGGCGCCCTGAGAAATGGGCCAGGTCTGCAGCCGGATGCTCCAGGCGACGTCGAAATCTGGCTCCAAGGACTCTGGTTACCAGTCAAATGAGTTACATCACTGAAGTCCAAATGCATTTTTGACTTTATTATCTATCGGAAAACACAGATCCCTTCTTGCTGCCAGGGATAAACAAACCAAAAAACACCTCTGTGGGTCATCTAGAATTTACCATTTTAAGACTGCCACAGAGGTCAACGACTACGCCCCGGCATTACGAAGGAGAACCGGGCAGCAGCGGCAGCGGAGGCGGGCCTGCCTTCACGTCTGTCCGCGGGGAAGCAGTGTTCCGGCAGGCTGGCCGCCTTGGATTCTGCAGACGATTTTCCCGTATGCCTACGGACTAAGATTTTTGCATCCCTCACTGGGGACTCTGGGTGCAGTAACTCGAGCAACAGCAGTTATTTAATCGAGATAAACTGGACCTCCCCACCAGGAGCATTACAACATTTCCTAATAATAAACACCGAAGGGTCCGAGAAGCAGCACCGTGGACAAAGCCGCAGGGTCTGCTCCTCCAACCGAGGGAAGCCCCGAGGCACGAACTCACACCAGAACCAAAGCTCGCGACCGCGGGGTCCGGTTCTCCACCACGGGGGTCCAGTGAGAACATCTGAAACCGAGATCATGAGCCTCCCTGCAGCCGTGACACCCAAGAGTGGTGTCTTCACCCACATCTCTCAGTGTCAGATTCAATTAGGATCTTAAAAATCCAGTTGTTCAAAGAAAAATTGTTTTTTGAATGAGTACTGAAATTTTACTGTGGGAGAGAAAAGTAGGTACAAGTCCGTTTCCAGGAACTGGAGGTACACGGTACTGCAAGACAGTTTCAGGGGCTCAGAGCTCCCCCCATCTCCCTGCGTCCCGAGGCACACACAAACTCAACTGTGGGACAAGCTCTGTGTCCGCCCACTGACTGTTGGCGAACTGGTGGGGAAGCAGCCCAGGACCCCAGGCTGTTACCCGACCCCACTGCCCCCATTTCTGACCCCAAAATACCAACAAAGCCTCAAGTTATCTGGAAAAATTCCCTGGCAGGTGGAGAGGAGACCTAAATCCTTCTCCAATCCTCTCCACCTCCTGGGATGCATGGGAAGGGGAAAAAAAAAATTAACAAGCCACAGTGCCAACGCTGGGTTTCTGTGTATAAAAGGCAGCTGCTGGCGCCAATTTCTGTAATTCTGCTGTTGGCACAGTCGGCACCACGGGCTGAAAGGCCTGGCTGGGCAGGGGCCTGAGGAAATAGGCCCAGCCACACCGAGATGGCATTTACGCATCTCACCAGCAGTTGGAAGGACATGCTCCCTTAGAGGACCCACCAGAAAGGACGGGCGCGCATTACAGAGCCCCGAACCAAATGGAAACAGCGCTATCTGGTTACGGCAGATCATCTCCCAGCGCGGCTGGGCCAGCCCACCTCGTGCATGTTGTCCCCTCCCCTGGGCGCAGCTCAGAGCATCCTTCCCTCTGGAAAGGAGCAGGCCAGGGAGGATGGGACACCTCACTGGGGACCCTTCTCAGAAGGAGGGACAGGCTGGTGTGGACACAAGCCTGTGGGTTGGGCGAGACACATCTCAGCTAGAGAAGACACTAAAAACCACGTATGCTCGAGACTCCTCTGCCTACCTCTACCTCACCTCTTCCCCTTCTGGTCTTGGGGTTTTGGGCCAAAAGGGGGCTGTTAGGCCTCTCAGGGACGACCACACCCCACTGTCACGGCGGATGGACAACCGTAGTCCTTATCCTGCAGAGGTGACCAGTAACCAGGCATCTTTGGTATCCTGTCTTTCTAACAGTTTCCTTATCAGAGGATGTCCACACCTGCCAATGTCTGTACCAGGTGGGCGCCGTTCTAGATGCTCTGCCCATAAGCGACTCTATACAGGCCCATAGGGTGTAGGACACAGGTCCGACTCCAACTCCACCAAAGCTAACGCTCTGCTTTCCAAAATCCCCTGCACTGACCCTGGGCAGCTCTGCCCCGCTGCTGGAAAAGGAAACCTCTTTAACACAGTAATCCTATTACTTGCTTAAGAGTTTCCCAAACTCCCAAGTATTGATGAGGTCACCTACAAAATTAACTGCTTGAGTATCAGAAAGTACTCCTGAACTTGGACTCTGCCAGCCCTCAAAGTGGGGCGCATGGGGCTGCTGCCGGAGCTGGGGACCTCTGCCAAGAGCTGATGATAGAAACTGTCCGGAGCCTTGGGTTAAGCCCATCCACCCATTTCCTTTTCTCCCCACCTTGTAATAAGGAAAACATAAAATGTGATGGGATCGGGGAGACAAACAAACTATAAGAGACTCTTAATCTCACAAAACAAACTGAGGGTTGCTGGGGGGAGGGGGGGTTGGGTGATGGACACTGGGGAGGGTATGTGCTATGGTGAGTGCTGTGAACTGTGTAAACCTGGTTATTCACAGACCTGTACCCCTGGGGCTAATAATACATTATATGTTAAAAAAAATGAAAAATTTTAAGAATTTTAAAAAATAAATTAAAAAAGGAAAAGAAAAAAAAAAACCCATAACATCGTGTGGCTCTAGGGCTCAGGGGCCCCATTTGTGATGCCGGCGCATCCCTTCAGAGGCAGGCGATGGACCCCGAGAGCTGCCTGGGCGGGATCTCTGCAGCGGGGGTGGCCCGGGAGACCCACCTGGCTTACGCACATGGCGTTCACGGTTCAAGTTCTCCAACGGAAGCAGGACTGTCTAGAACGTGGACCCAGCAGCTCCTAAGAAACCACGAACGAGTTTTTGAGAAGGAATGGAAGGGGTCATGCCAGAGTTGGGGTAGCCGGTGCGGGAGAAGCTGCAAGGTGGGCGCCGCCCCCCACACCGGAAGGAGGCGGCCCGGGTCTCCCTTCTGTCACCCAACCCATCCTGCTCGGAAGCCACCCAAACTCACGCAGCCCCAGCTCCACAAGCTGCCAAATATTATGACAGATGTTTCCCTGTGTGAGGTAGAAACACCTGGAACTGGACTCACACTTTCCTAAATACTCCGGCAGCTCTTTTTTTTGAAGCGCACTGCCGTCTTTTGGAGAGAGCCGCTTTTCTGAAAATCTCATGTTGACTAAATAAAGCAAGATGGGACCAATTTCGGAAAGAGCAATGAGTCTCACAGACTTAACTCTTTAATCCTGCAAAGAGTTTCACTACAGAAAACGGCATCGAGTAAAAAAGCCACCTTCTGGAAACGGCCAGAGACACAAGCGACATTCTCTCGCCGATAAAACGAACCCAAGCGAAAGCTGACGGAACAGAGTAACCCGATGGCAAGCCCGGGGCTCCAGGTGACACCCTCCCCGAGCCCATGCTTCACGTCCCCGTGCGGGAGGCAGACCAGAAAACACTGAGAGAGGATCTAGAAGGTTCCAGAAAAAGAGGGAAGAAAACCAAGGAGGGGACAACCAGCCAGCCAGCCCGCCCGCCCTTCCACGGAGCAGTCCTTGGGCAAACCACCAACAAGCATTTCACGTTCCAACCACTACGGTGACCTAGGAAACTGCTCGAAAAGCACGAGAGACGAAACGCCTCACACTCGCTCATAAGCGAGTTCCGTAAATGTCAAGGACGGGGTGGAGTCGGGCAGTCTGAAGTCTGGACTCACATGAAGGGCGCTGGGTCTGCCTGCCTGTCCCTTGACAGCTGTGCCGTGTCCGGCCCGCCTGGTGGCCACAAATGCTTGTTCCTACTCCGGAGGCGGCCAGGCCCAGCTCGGGAGCATTTCTGGCTGGCCTTCCCGCTCTTGGTCTTCTTCTAGCCCTCAAGGCCGCAAGACCACGGAGGCTCCGCCAGCGAAGGTGGACACGAGAGCCCCTGAGATGCTTCCCTGTGCTGGCTGGATCCCTGGACGGAGCCCCAGCAGCGCCCGCACCTCTGCCTTCCACAGGCGACATCTCCTGGGGGACACCGCAGAGGTTAGTGGGTTACGCGCTGTTTTCTGGCAGAACCAGCGCCAAAAATAGGCCTAGGACATCCTGCTTCCTACTTTTCAATGTGTACAGGCCGTGTTGGTTGGTTGTTTCTGTCGAGTGTTTTAGAATTTATGTTTGAAAACAGCTTCCTGCCTTTAAAGTTTTCTGTCCTTCTGCTCCCCCAGTGTCCCGATCAAAATAACTCAACTTGGCTCATCACAATCAGAGGGGTGGGGGACCCAAGTACTGGTCAAACAGCAGACAGGACACTGTAGCGGTGTTTTAAGACAGCCTCCATCTACATTTTCACAAATGCCAGGAGAAAATCAGAACGTCCGGACGCCATTTCAACGGAAGGAAGGACAGCAACGACTATCCTGTGAAGCAGAACGCGTGTTCCCCATCTCTTAGTGGAAAGACGGAAGCTTTAGGGGTGCCTGGGTAGCTCAGTGGGTTTAAAGCCTCTGCTCAGGTCATGATCCCAGGATCAAGCCCCGCACTGGGCTCTCTGTCAAATAAATAAATGAGATCTTAAAAAAAAAAAAAAAAAAAAAAAAAGACGGAAGCTTTAGACCATCAGGGCGCCCCAGACCCGACATGGAGCCCTGTAACCAAACCACCCCTCCAAGAGCAGCATCCTCCAAACAGTCCCAGCCAGTGCACGACTTAAGACGTAGCCACTTTGAAAAGTGAAAACAAAGGCTTGCACATTGCTCCTGACTTGATTTCCTAACTAGATTATAAATACGATGACAGCTGTATTACGAAAATTAGCTTTGTTTGCCACTCGTGATGGGGCAGAAAGTCTGCTCCTCTTTTAGGGCATGTTTTCGGGGTGAGCGTGGGGGGCGGGGAGGTGTGTGCTGGAACCCCAGGCTGGGATGCGGGTCTGGGCATAAAGCCACAGGACAAAACCCTACCAGGAAAAGCTGACAACTCCCCGCGCAAGGTCTGCTTCGGCAGGTGCTCGATGAAAACCACTTCCTTCCTTCCTTCTTCTCTACAAAAAACCTCCAATAACAGCAAAAATCCCACAAAATCAGAATCTCGGGTAATCCCCAACCCACCCCAACGCTGACACCCCTCACTCCAACACACTCTGTGTTTTATGTCCCTTCCCCTGCACTGGGTTCAGAATATTCCCGAATTCCTTCCTCTCACCTTTGAGATGCCCTCATCATTTCCATTCACCAGGGTCCAGCTCAAATAACCTACCTCCAGGAACCCTCTTTAATTCACTCTTTTGTCACTTTGTCCCTAAATCCAAAGAAATCGATACCTATTAAGAGGAGAACGCCACCGAAATAATCCAAGGAATACATCAATTGGTAGAGACAGCCCATGGTCTTCTCACTTAAGGTGATAGAGCCCTATTCTTCCTGACATGTCCTTTTCTCCGCCACATGCTTGTTCCTTTGACACAGCGAACAGACCAGTGTGACTGCACAGGACGCGATGGGGACAGTCAGTCCTTAAGGCCCTTAAGGCACATACCGGGTGATGGGAAAAATGACAGGTGTACATGGTCACCAGGGGGACCCTGCCCATGCTGAAGCACAGACACTCACCTGCGAGGGTCCTGGGAGGATCCTGCAAGCGTCCGTGCACAGCAGGCACTGAGCTGAGAGTGGACAAGGCCCCGGGGCCCCGCCCACCAATGCTGCCTGGCATTGCCCACACTGCCACAGCCTGCCGTGCATGGCGTCAGCGCACGGGCCCTGGTGGCCGTCAGGAGATGGGCTGCCAAGACCTTCTGCAGGAGGTGAAAAGATCGACTCCCTACCCTGCTTTGAGAATCTGCTTCACCCACTCCAGGGTGCATGGGAAGGACCCTCTTGGTACACACCCCTTTCCAACCAGGACGTGGGAAACGAGACCAGTCCCTCCCAACGAGTGAGTCACATGGCAAGGGGTACAGGGAGGAATGGAGAGCCCTGTGACCAGGTGCACGTGGCTACCGCGAACCCTTCCCCCTCCTCCAGTGACCTCACAGCCCAGCTGGCGGTGCTGAGACAAATTCTTGCCTGGACCCAGCTGGGCACCTGAGGGCTCCCTGGAGACAGAGTTTTGCCAAGGACCCTGAGCTTGGTTAGAGCAAGAGCCCCATTAACGTCAGGATGTTCATAAAAATCACAGTTTTGGTGGCCTGAGTATAGATCAGTCAGAAACAGGGGCCTCATTTCAGCGTATCCCTTATAAGTTCTGAAAAAGGAGTCACGGTGCAAAGAGCTGGCAGCCAAGCGTATCCTGGTGTTCTGGTTTCATTGTCCCCCCAAATACCTGTCATTAGGTTGAGTTGTGTTGGGACCTACCCAAGCCCAGGGACATCCTCCACATTTGCACGGGGGGCACAGCGTGCAGGTCTCCGACGGCTCTGCTGCCCTTGGACCTACTGTGACGAAGGAGACTACGCCTGGTTCCTGTGAGGTGCTGACTGAGCCCGAAAGGAGACAGCCTTTCCTCCAAAGTGCCACGACCAGATGAAATGCACCAAAAGCAAAGCAGTCTGGGAGACCAACTAGCCGGCTCTTGGGCACTCGGGAGGTTTGAACCCAAACCCGGACCGAGACAGGGTGCAGCCAACCTGAGGGAGGGCAAGATCCACTGTGCCGGGGAGAGAGCAGAAGGAGCAGCCGTTGGCTAAACACACCAGAGCCCCACACCCCAGGGGGAAGTGGGCGGCCCTGCCGCGCGGCTCGTCGAAACATGGGGAGTGAAGAAAAATCCGCCGGCTGCAGCGAGAGCCCGGTCGGGGAAACCGACAAGCGCAAAGAGGAGCTGAAGCCCGCATGTACCGATGAGCGGCGAGAGAAGAAAACACTGAACCTTGAACCTGACTCTCGGGTGCAGAACGCGAGGGCCTGCCTGAAGGTGGGCAATTCTAGGAACCCCATCCCTCGCTGACAGACCGCCGGCACCCCAGGCCAGGAGCCAGGACCAGGTAAGGAAAAACATGGATTTCTATCCCTTGCAAGTAACCTCCACTAAGCTCCCACTTGACCACACCCCCTCTACCAGTCCTCTACATGGGGCTCACTGTGGCGATATATTCATTTATGCTTGGAGTTTAAAGTCATGTCTAGTTGACTATTGTATATTTACATAGCTAATGTAATTATCGCTAATCACATAATTACTGGAAATGCGCATAATTGCCTAAGCCAAACATATAATTATAATGTATAGCAACATTATGAATCCCCCTTTTAAAATCCACATTTTGGGGCTATTTAAGGATATTTATTAGAAATGATTGTGGACTACCTAGAGATGGCCAGCGTCAACACGGTTTCTGTACAAAGTGCTGTTAAGTGCTTTCAAGACCAAAACGGGTAAAACGAAATTGCGCACGAATAAAAGACAAAGCGATTCTGGCCTGGGACTGTCGACTCCTCTCGGGCATACCTCTGGGGAAATACTGGCCAGTCCTGCTCTATGGGCTCCGGTGGCTGTGAGCTGTGCCATGAAGGCCCTGATGAGGGAAGATCCCCCAGTCGCCCCAATGCCTCCATGGACCACATCAGCCATCTGGCAAACGTGGAGGCTCGGAGACGTCTTTCCTTCTAGAACACTCTGGGACCATGAATAAACTTTCTTGGGGGAACGTTGCACTGAGATGGACTCTCACGGTGACAGGCTCATCCCATTGAGAGGCATTTAGAGGAAGATCTTTTAACCTCATCCCTGCAACATTTTCTGACTCCTCTTGTCCTCCTTGGTGACAAAACTGACACAGAAAGGTTCCCGGATTTTATAACTACTCATGTGTTCAACAGATATTGTTGGGTTCTCTTTTTCCCCACATCCATTTAAGCAGCCTATCTTCTCACCTCCTTTTACCTCTGTGCTCATGAGAACATCCTAGAGGCAAGACATGTTGGATAGGATTGTTTGTTTAAAAGGAGGTTCACATCATTCATTTTTCTCCTGTGGAGGAAGGGGAGAGTCCTATCCTGAGTTACATTATAATGCAGATGCTCATTACAGCTCAACTGACACAATCACCAAGACCATTTTCCATGTGTTTAAGACATTTCAACAAAATAAAATGAAATATCTACTTTTTCCAAATTACATTCTCCATAGCCACAGGAAAGGATGGTGTTTAATGATGTTCTACAATAACCCACAAGGAGATGTTCTGACAAAAAGTCATCAACAAAGCCATTCTGGTATATTACCCTTCTACAAACCCAGAAAATGCTTCCCAGAAATACTTTTTGGGCAACTTGTGTGGTACTGAGTGACAGGAAGCCCTCTTAGCTGACCAACAGGTATATGGGACAGATCACGCCAACTCTGCCATGACCCAGCAACAGAGCAAAACTCTGATGGTGTAATTCGCAAATGCAAGGTATCAAATCTGCCACAAACTTAACAGCGTGGGAAACCAAGACCTAAATTATACACCCAAAAGGGGAGATGGCAGCCTGGCCCTGACCAGTGCCTGTTATCACACCCTGCTCCACAGTAGTGCTTACACAACAGCACTCTAGGACTGTGTGCGATCAGGCATCGGAAAGAGCAGAGAACAAATGATAAATACCAAAAGAGAGTGGTCGCTTTAAAAAGAAAAATTAAAATCTGCCTTTTAAGTTAGCGTGAAAGACCATTATTCCAGCTGATTTGGATGGAGTCCCCAAAGACTGGCTGGTGAGAAGCAAAGCTTTACTCTGCACTGTGCTTAGATCACGACAGAAACATCCTGGGGTCGGGGTGGGGGGGGCCTGCAAAGGTCCCAAGTCAGATCCTGCCTTCTACCCCGTCTTCCCTTGACTTTGACTCGGAGCCACACAGGGGAGAGTGGCTAGGAGTGGCCACAGGGGCCTGGGGTTCAGGAGGAGACCTTGAGGTTTCCAGGAGGAAGAGGCTGGGCCTTGGAAGGCAGGTAAGAATTCTGGAGGCAGCATCTGTGCAGGGATGATGCCCAGATTTCTGCAGACCGGCTCAGATAGAGCAGAAGTGTTCATGGGGTGGGGGGGGACCCAGGAGGGCCTGTGTGGTGTGGGATCCCGCAGCCGGGGTGTGCACTGGGGTCTTAAGGTAGCCGGGAGGACAGAATTCTGGAGATTTGTTCCCAGAGGCCAAGAGCCGAGATAAAGTTCCTAGGAGCCCAGAGCGGCTACAACAAAGCAAGGCAGCTTTCATGCTTTTAATCATAAAAATAAAAAACAATGAGCTATAGGAAGTCCTGGGGGGCGGGGGGAAGGGAGCACTGGCAGAGGGAAGGAGACAATAGCTTTCGGGGCTAGATGGACTTTCTAGAAGAATACTGAAAAGCAGTTAGTTCAGGTTTATAGAACAGATCCTGGGGACGGTCCGAAGCCAGGGGTGCAGAGTTCAGGTTTATAGAACAGATCCTGGGGACGGTCCGAAGCCAGGGGTGCAGACACATGAGGCCTTCAGGAGGGAGAAAGAACTGAATCCACAGCACTGATGGGAGGGAAAGACCAGATAAGGAACCGCACACTGCCTGGGCCCCTGCGCACACACCGGCTGCTCTGTGCCTCACTGGTCGCAGCTGGGAAAGGAGCGCCGCCTGTCCCGGCCCCCCAAAAAGATGCTGAGTCGGTGTCTCCATGCGAGGGTCACCAACAAAGCATCTTCCGACAGCTGTTACACGGAACGGGACAGCGAGCCAATGTCTGGGATCGGGGATTACAAGGAACACCAGAGTAACTTCCAAGTTTTTCTTGATGGCGCCTACCGAGAAATTTTAAAATATCATAGCTGCAACGAGCTCAGGACTGCCGTTCACGGATGAAGCAGATACTGACATTTCGGTTATAAAAAGTGGGTGGGAGGTTGGCGGCCCATGCTTGGGAGGGTGGGGACTGAAAGAGCTGTCAGTGGTCTCGCCCTTGCCGACAGCCCTAATGATACAGAGGGGGAAAGGCCACCGGCTCTTCAATCCCATTCGCATCCCCGATGGGGTACATCTACATAAATCCTAGGATCCTGGGGAAGAGGGTTCAGAATCAGCACCACAGGCATTTCGCCATGAGCCCTGGAGAGTTGATTCACTAAGTTTTCCAAACAGGGGCCCCAGTCACCTAAAACGAAGCACCTTTCCACTGGAGGTCAACGGTAAATTTAAATTTAAGAAATCCCCACACGATCAGGTGAACCCAGAGGGTGGGACATGACCAACCAGCTGGTCTGAGCTCTTCAAGGAGTGCCCATGCTTCTGAAACTCAAAAAGGCCAAGAAAAAAGGTTCAGACGAAGGGGACCAAGGAGACGTGACAACTAACCGGGTCCCTTGCTGAGTTTCCGCACAAACCAAGCAGCTGGAAACAGATGCGCGGGGACAGTGAGAACAGGCGGTCTGTATGAGAGAATGCTGCAGCGAGGTTCAGTCCCCGGGGTCTGGGGTGGGGGGTTTACGGCGCTGTGTTTACATCAGGAGAGGTCCTAAAAGGAGACACACACCATAGGTCGTCCTTCAGAGGGAACAGCTGCGTCTACAACTTCCTTTTCAATGGTTCTGGAAAGCCTGCCCATCCATTCACACACACTCTCTCTCTCTCTCACACACACACACACACACACACACACACTATCACTGTCTGTACATCTACAGGAAAGTAAGTGACAGCAAATGTTCTCAACTGGTGAAATGTTGAAGGGAGTCTCCGTGTCCATTCTAGTCCATCGATCTTTCTGCAGGTTTCAAAGTTCTGTTCTGTTTAACAAAACCTTTCAATCCCAAACCGCAGACATGGCAGGGGAACCCAGGGCTGTAGGGGGCCAGTGACCACAGAGCTCTTGCCAGACACAGTCACATGGTACAACACGTCTTTGATGTCTCCACCCCGTGAGGCTGGGCAAACCGTTCCATGTGGGCAGCTGGGGGGGCCGAGCAGAGTGTGAGCGCATGGGGGGTGGGGTGGGGGAGTTCCCCGCCATGGCCCCCATCACAGACCCGCAGCCAAGTCACCGGTCACGAGGCCAGGCTGACCCAGTGGGCAGTGCGGCCGTGGCGGCCTGGAGCGCTCAACCCCGTGCCCGGGGCCGCCCGCTCTGGCTTTCTTACTGCTCCCTAATTAGGAGGGGATGGTGTTTAATCAACATCTCAGAGGTTCGTCCCCAGGTTTCCATTAGATTTTAATTATGTTTATTTTTCCTTTCATGAATAAAACACTTCCAGACATTTTCAAAGATACTAGGGATGTGAACACATAACGAGGGGCAACACTGGGCTCTTCAGGAATATCTTGGAATTCATCACTGTAATATCTTAATCGGAAACAGATAAAAGTCCGGAAACCTCAGAAAGTGAAAAAAGATGGCCCTCTTACACGGTGTCCTCCATCTGCAGGGTGACCTGAGGGTGTGCGCAACAAACAGGCCGAGGGCCACTCCCTCCCCAGCTATCCTCCTATGCCCACCCCTCCCCCGGGAGCCGGGCACCCCTGCGCGCAGGTCAGGTCTGCTGACCACGCGGCCCTGGACCCAGGCGTGGGGTGCTCGGGCCGGGGCTTTCTGGCTGCAGTGGATTTTGGTCCAAACCGCACACCAGGTCCCCACGGGTCAGCGGTGGGCGGGGCGAGGGTTCCAGGGCGGGGCTACGCACCTCGGGTTACGAACCGCCAATCACGCTGGCTCTTACCTTCACAAATTCTGTCCAATCGCTGTCGCTTGACTTTGTGCTTATCCACAAGGGCCATTCTTTATCGAACTTTGCAACTCTCTGATTCAAAAGGCAAAGCGGTCCTCTAAGAACTTAGGGGAGCGCGCAGGAGTCTGCGGGCATTACAGCACTATGAACCCTGAAACAAGGAGAAAAGAATCCTTACTCTCTGGACACCCTGGGGGCAAGGACAACAGGTCATTCAGGGCTGTACTGCCACTTCCTACAAGGGCACCTGCCGGCAGCGCTCGCTCTCCTCCAACACAGGAGAAGGAGGCTGTTCGTCCGCGGTCCCGGGCTCCCACCCTCTGTCTGGGACAGGAAGGGAGCAGATGCCCAAGACGATTGTCACTTGTTCCTGCAAGCAGTAGACAGCATCTAGAGCTCTTGCTTTTCACTTCAGACTGTCCACACCAACTGCGACAACCTGAATTGTTCGTCATTTGTTCTCCAACGCCAGACACCAGCTCAGGGGCCCGCCGGGCCTGCCCTGTGCTGAGCACCGAGGGGCAGAGGCAGACGCCAGACCACCCTGGACCATCAGGGGAGCAGGTCCCAGACCCACCGGCACTGAGATACAGACACCCAGCTGGGGCAACAGGACAAGTGCCCTCCAGGCCTTCCATCAGGCAGTTTACAAAACTCACCCCCACCCCCCGCCCAGTCCCTGGAGCCACAGCTCAACATGGGGGCCCCTGACCCCACTGTAAGAGAATGGGGAAGGAAGCCACATACCACCTAACCACTTAAGCCAAGTGTGTCCATTGCCACCCTCCTGGGCCTCCTTGGCATCTCGAGGGAGCCAAAGATGGTATCACGACAGCAGGGTCCAGGCTGCTGGCCTTGAGACCGGGGAGCGGTGGCTGGGCCCAGGCCTGTCCCAGCGCACCCGCAGGCAGGAGGGGTGGCCTGTGTTTGGGTCGAGGGCTGCGGGACTCTCCAGAGGGAAAGCCACAGGCCACATGAGGAATGCAGAGCTGGGCAGCAAGTTCGTCTGTGGAGGGAGGGAGGCTGGGGGAGGGGGGTTGGAAGGCTCTGACCCTCACTTCCTGCTCACGGAACATAACAACTGAGGCCACAAGTCACCGTCTGTACCCACGATGTCCGAGCTTTTTGACTCATGGCTGTGGTCTTATTTTAACATCATGCACATGCACAGAGAAAGTTGTCCTTAGTCAACCAGCAAATGAGGGGGGGGACAGGAGACGAAAGTGAGGTTCCAGGGCTGCTAATGATGATCACGTACGGTCATCAATTATGCAAAAACGCTGGGACTTACTTTATCAAAGGTCAGAATACGGGTCTGACTAGGAGAAGACAGACTTCCTGGTAGTTAATGGCTAATTTCCCAGCAATGAGACGCACCCCAAAGATTTATGGCAATAATTACACGATTTTTTTTTTTAAGAGCTAGGGAAAAAGCACCATTTCCAATCACATAAATAATTAATGCAACATCCCAGAGATACGAAACCCTCTCCAAACCTGGGGAGTTCCCCAAACCTGCACTGGCCACACCAGACTAGGGAGGAACTGACGGTTGTCCAAAAGCAAGCAGGTCGACACCTGGGAGGTCCCTGGTGCAGATGTGACGGACACATTCTAGAAAATTCTCGTTTTGCTTTTGCCGAACTTTAGGAAAGGCAACAACACAAAGGAGCCAAGGGGGCGCCTAACTCGAGCAAACTGAAGCCAAGAGTCCCGGACAGAGAGGCACGGCAAGGCCTCTCCCGGAATGTGAGCGCTGGTGTTCCTGAGACACCCACGGGGTGGCCCTGGGCCCCAGAGCTCGGCCTGACGATTTCCATCTGCTTGGGTCCCGAGTTTTGATGGTCAAGCGGCAGTGTGGCCCCTCTCCGCCATGTCGGCGTAAAGTCAGAGCCTTGTGTTAGCCGAGGGGTGAGAGAATTAATTAGTTAATATTTGTGAAGTGCCTTAGAGATGAAAAATGACAGCATTATCATCCCAGGCAAGCCGGCTTTCACACCCTCCTCCTCCAATTCCCCAAGTGAGGCCTAATCATTCTTTTTGCTTTCCTTTGAATTTTAATTTGTATAATTAGATGGCGTCCTGAAAAATTGATAAGTAGAATCTCGATTATACAATCAAAGGAAAGATCAGGCATCGGCTTACACAAATAGTCTGCATCCTATTATTTTAAAAAAGAAAAATGGCCATGGACTCCCACGTCTGGGTATTTTTTGGGGCTGGGTGTGTGTGGGGGGGTGGCTCTGTGCCGTCCCTCTGTGGCTGGCCCCTCTGTGGGGCCCCCTCCGGCTGTGGCACCCACCCACGCAGACAGTGAATTCAGACTCACAAGGCCACCAAGCAGCGTCCGGTCAGGACCCTGTGGCAGTGACCGCCGATTCATGGAGCCTCGTCCCTTTCCCCTCAGTATCTCTTCTGAAGCAAGAAGGTATGAAATGTGACATTTTCCTCCTTGGGTCTCCCGGGGAGCAAGCTATTTATGAGGACTTAATTAGCATAACCCTCTTCCTGATGACAGGGACAGGCCCTCCTCAGAGTGACACCCTGAGCTATGGTCTCTAGCTGGTGTCCACGCGGGGACGGCCAGCACCCCGCAGCCTCCACGCCGGCCCCGGGCTCCTGGACAACTCCTGCTGCAAAAGCCACCCTCTGCCTTCACTCACAGATCAGGCCCTTTTCTGGCCTCGAACCGATCACCGCTATCATCAGTTGATGCTACTGATCCGTGTTTAACAACGAATCGAGTACACACAGAAGAGGAAAACGGGTCGGGGAGGTGTCCCACTGTCCCAAACCGTACAACTCTGAACCACGATCGTGGTGTTGTCGCAAGGGGGTTGTAAATTCTACAACCCACTTGCATAATGACCAAGGGGAAGCAGGCTCCACGTTTGTAAAAAATAGGGATGTTTTTACGTTCCTTGCCCACAGAGCCAGCTGCAGACACCGCTCCCTCCAGCTGAGGCAGGGAGGGTGACCTCAGTGGAACTCAAAAAGGGTCAGAAGGAAAGTCAGGTCTTTTCAGAAGGAGGATCCTCAATGCCAAATCTTACAGAAAAACCAGCATCGTCTTCTCCTCCAAAACGGAGATCCTAAAACTGCAGAGCAAACCACCACCAAAGGCCCTACCTGACCGTCTGTTAGCTTGAGATGAGGGGTGATCCCGGGCTGAAAGGTTTGGGGTCAGGGAATCCGGCTCATTGCAGAAGGAGAAAGATGCCTGCGTGAGAAAGATACTTAGATTCTTGTCTCCACCAGAAAGCAGCCACCAGGGTGGGATATTTGCTCCACGTGGGTTTCCAAGAGAAACTCGAGATTGAAGCAGGGCGGCAAACAGGAAAGACACCATCCTACGACCACTCGCTTGCATTATCAAACACAAAACAAACACCCCAGAGCGAGTACAGGAGAAATGGGTTGTTCCCCTCACCCAACGAGGTGTAAAATCTGGTGGACTGGTTTTACTAAATATGACCATGAAAAGCCCACCTGCCTGGACCAAAACTCCACAAGGCACAGAAACCCCGAGTCCTTGCTCATTTACGTTCATAAAGTCCCAAGTTTTAAAAATGCCCTCAGTTTCTTTATTCGAATTCCTCGTCTTCATAAACACTAGGCAGATGATAAGAAGTTACACCAAGTAACTGATGTCTTTCCAAAGGAAAAGTCTTCTGAAACCACGGCGATCACCTTCAATTCTTTTTGAGGAAATCTACGTAAACACCACGTTCATAAAGAGAGACCAAGTTGTGCGACGTGCCGACAAACTAACAGAATCACAATTAAGCAGGTGCTGCTAAACTCTGAGTAAACCCTTCGAGTCCTCAATCTATCGCACTGTTACGCCCACAAGTGGGCTACAGTTTCCACTGGAGAGGCTGAAATGATCCAGTGCAAGGAGAAAAGGCCCCCAGGGCCCCCCAGCCGCATGGGCACAACAACGGCTCCCTCCCTTCCGAGCTGGGATCCCTGAGCTGGGATCCCTAAGGGGACGACGACACCACTCCTCAGGTCTCCTTCACGCCCCCCACAAAGCTCTAGTGAGGACCACAGACCTGTTCGCCAACCTGTGAGTGACCCAGCAGGAAGGCAGGCCAGGCACCTGCCGGCGCGCACAAGGTCAACCTATTTAGTGCCTTGACACTGCCGGCCCACCGAGGCCAACTGCCCAGGAAACTCTGACTCTCCTGAGGCCCAGCAGAGTCGCTGGTCTTCACGCTACCCCCAAGGACCTGTTCCAGCATCCTCGGAAGGCCAAACTGGAACAACAGATTCCTTTCTTGGGAGACAGCTGGGGCGAAGCCTCTGAACAGGGCCTGTGGGTTTTTTTGGTATTTTTTTTTAATATGCTACAGGGTCAGGGATCACCGGGAAAAACACTGGCTTAGCCTTCGGGAAGTGGCTGACATCACAGCACAATGAAAAAGAGAATTATTAAAACTGCATTTTAAGGAAGGAAAGGATGCTTTGGGGGAAGATCCGTTGTGGGAAATAAGCTCACTGAAGGCAGTTTTGTAAATGTTTCAAAGCTACTACTGCTCCTTATTTCTTCAGGAGCTTTTAGGCGTATTTAGGGTTTTTTTTTTTTTTTTTGAAAGGGGAAACCCCCACGGTTTGGACAAGTGGCCTAGCATAAGGTGCGGAGGTGACTCCCAGTACTCCCAGTACTGATCCCGGACAGAGGTAAGCAGCAGGCCCCTTCCATAACTGAAGCCTCACTCTGGCTCCCGGACCAGACCATTTCACGAGGCTGCTCACCTTTCCCCAGGAGCTCGCGGCAGCCTGAGCCGAGGGCACCCTGGTCACACACCCTCCATCAATCCCATGGGCACCACCCTCTGATCATCAAAGTGCACGGCCAGTGTCAAGTGCCTTTAGCACAGACCCACCGCACTTCTCCCAGCACCCAGGAGCCAGGTGAGCTTCCGAAGTCAGATGCGTCTGGATCTTTAAGAAGCCAGAGTTCTTACACCGTATTATGGTAGAGCCCAAGATCAATCATTAAAACTTCTGCACCAGGACAGAAGAATGTGCTCACCCAACTGGATGAACATACAGGACCCAGCGACTACCCGCGAAGTGCAGGCCAGGTCAAAACTTGGCTGCCAAATGGGTTACCAAAGAATCAAAGGTTCCAGAACTTTCTACAGTTTGGATGTGAGGCTAAGAATTGTGGGCCTGGAATTTAAGGCTTTCCTTCTGGTCCCCCAGCAAAATATTCGCTGGGGCTCTGAGGGAGGGACAGAGACAAAGAGTGGACAGCCTGTAAGGTCACCAACCCAGAAAGCAAGTCTTCTAGCACGAAGAAGCCCAGAGCCAGGGCGTCAGTCCCGTGAGGCTAGAGGCTGCCACCAGGAAGGAGCAAATGTCAAAGCCTCCCTTGTGCTCCTCGGCCAACAGCGCCAAGTGAGCCCTTCCTGTGCCGTCTATGATTCTTAGTACATGACATTCCTTTCCCGACGTTCAATGCAAAAATTCAAGAATTCTCAATATTTTCACTTGCTAGCAACCATCACCAAGAACAGAGGACATGAACAGCACCGCTTCGCGATTTTCCTGACTGGTTGTTTTGTGTCATAATGAAAATTGAGTGTTGGTTTTCCCATGCTGAAGGAAACGAGGCTCTCCCCTGTTCGGGATTTTCACACGTTTCCAAGGCACTTCACTTACAAGTATGCAGCAAAAATTAATACATTCATTTTTATAATAAAATGGTCTTTAGAAACAAAAACCAACAACAAAAAAAGATAAAGGCAAATAAACAAATTTTCATTTAATTAAAGAAATGTAAAACACCCCCTTTTATCCATGGTGTTGAGACCAAGGAACCACGGGAACACAGATGGATGTTTCCTTCCCCCGTTTTCTGACCCTTCCCTCCTCGGGCACGACAGTCCCGACCTGGAGCGGACAAGTTTGCCTGGACAGAGTGCCGGGAGAAGCGGCCTCAAGTTCCATCGTGACCAGGTAACTCCTCTTTCGTTACCTACCAAGAGTACGAAATTACTGCAGAATGCCTACATCTGAGCGAACGGACGCGAACACTGTACAGAGGAAACATCGGGACGTCGGAAAGTTCTCCTGAAAGGCCCCTGCAGGGCCTGTGAGCAAAGGGAGGCTTTGGGGTGGCTATTCCGGGGCCCCAAAGGTCACCTGAAGGTGATGTCTGCAGCCTGTGATACGACGGTGCCCCGCGTGCCTCTGCTGTGGTCCAGGGCAGAGTAAAGGCACCGACAACCAACGGCCACTGAGGGCCGGGACCTGGAGGGCATGCAAGGCAGGAGCCACCAGGGGACGCTGTGCTGAACTTCAAAACAGTCGACAGAGGGGTGCCAGGCTGGCTCAGGGGGAGGAGCGCGTGACTCCTGATGCTGGGGTTGGGAGTTCGAGCCCCACACTGGGTGCAGAGATTACTTAAGAAATAAATTTAAAAACAATTTTTTTAAGATTTTATTTATTTGAGAGAGAGCAAGCATGAGTAGGGGGAGAGGGAGTAGGAGGCTCCCCGCCGAGCAGGACCCTGGGATCACGGCCTGAGCCCAAGGCAGATGCTGAACCGACTGAGCCATCCGGATGCCCCAATAAACCGACTTTAAAATAGTCTATGGGATGCAGGGTGGGATGGGGGAGGGACAGGGCAGAGAGGAGAGATTCAACACTTTCGAGGCAGTTTGGATCATTTGCTTATTCTAACATGAATTACATTTGTATTTCAATGCCTAATAAAGGACAATTTTATAGGAATTGGTTTGTTCGCAAACAAATTGCCAAGATCTTTAAAAAAAAAATCTTAATGTTAGATTTTGAAGACCTCTGCCTCCTCATTTCTTGCCAGTGGGAGGCCCAGAATTGTCAGCTGCCCTCCTGGAGCATCTGCCTTCCTCAGGGAACACCACTGTCTTGCTACCTCTCTGAAGAGCCCAGACTGCTTGTCTCTTGACAGCGAGCAGCCCGGAATCCATGTGTGAGGGGACGCTCTCTGCAGGCTTGGCTCTTATGCAAAGCTCCTGGGAAACCACCCATGGGGGGCGGACCTTCTCCCGGGCTAAGCATTCCCAGGAGCAGGCCTGGAGCCCAGCGATGGGGCCCTTTGGCCGGCAGAGGGCACTGCACGCCCGGCGTGGCCTTCCCAGGCCCCAGAGCCCTACGTGCGCGACGCTGGGACTCACCTTGTTCATTTCAATCCCAACTTGGACTCTATCAAGAACCTGGAGAAAATGAAACCAGACGCCTCCAGCTCCTCCTGCGCTGCTTTCAGGGTGGCGCACCGCACCTTCCCTCAATGTGCGACGTAAAACGAACACTGAAAACCACGGTGTTTTGGGGGTGCCTGGGGGGCTCAGTGGGTTGAAGCCTCTGCCTTCGGCTCAGGTCAAGGTCCCCGAGTCCTGGGATCAAGTCCCACATCCGGCTCTCTGCTCAGCGGGGAGCCTGCTTCCTCCTCTCTCTCTGCCTGTCCCTCTGCCTACCTGTGATCTCTGTCAAATTAATAAATAAAATCTTTAAAAACAACAACAACAACAAAAACCACGGATGTTTTTAGATTCAGGACCATGACCAGCTGTGGGAAAGGGAACTCAGGCACCACCGCACCCCCCGCCCCTGCCCGCCCCGCCCCGGCATCTTTGGCCTGGGCTGGCAGCTGAGATTTGCCCCTTCGGGGCTGAGTGAGCCAATGAGGTGGGTCACGGAGCAGAGGCTCCCTGATCCAGGAAGGGCACGGCCACCCTGAAGGACGGTTTTCCATGACGCCCATGCTTCTTGTTTAAGGACATGTCAATGAGGGATGAGCCACAGTGATGAAAAATAAAAGGAACTTGGCAGGGATGCCCTTTCTGACGAGGAAAGAGGAGGTGGAAACAAGAGCAAAGGCGCCTCCAGGTTCCCACCTTGAGGCTCAGCATTCCGCACACCTGGTCAGCTGTTAATTGCGCGATTCTCCTTGACCCCCAGCCTCAGTGTGACCTCAGAATACGCCAACTTTTCAGGAGACACGGACCGAGAGAGGGAGGTGAAAAAAGTGAATGTTTCTAATAACCACATTTGGGAGTGAATTCTGACCGGCGGGCAGCGGCCTGGAGGCAGGGCCTCCCCTGAACCCCTTCAGTGAGCACAGCAGAGCGCGCTGATCTTCCCAGTCTTCTCTGACCACCAGGTTCTAAGAAGCCAACACACAGACGCAGTACATCAGCTCCCTTCTCCACACTTGCGGGCACCTGGGTGGCGCAGGTTGTGGGGAGGGAGAGAGACAGAGAAGAGAGCGAGTGAGCATGCCTGGCTTCATCCACAGACGTGAAGTAGGGGTAATGCACACGCCTCCTGCAATCGGCAATCGCCACAGCTCCCCAAGACCAGCCTCCTTTCCTAGCACCATTTCAAAGCCAGCGTTGGCATGGCAACAGAATGCCAATGGGCAGCACAGAGGCTCTTGGCCTGACTTGGCAGGCCAGGTCTTTGAAGAACCCCACACTGAGATTCCAGGGTGTCCCGCCTGACCCCCAACTCCGCCTTCTCTGGGGAGCGTCCTCGGAGTCTCCTCGTCTTTGCTCTCTGCACTGGACACAAGGCATCATGTTCCCCAAACACACTGGTCCCGCACTGCCCCCTTTGGGGAGGCGACCCAACATGGTGTGGGGGCCGCCAGACAACCCAGGACGAGCAGGAGGGGGCTGCCAGGCATGGCTCACTAGGTCCGAGGCTGCCAGGAGAGCAGAATGGAGGTGCTCTGCTGGAGATGAAGTCAGCCAGCCGAGCGACGGCTGGCTGGGTCCCCTGTTCGCTTCCGAAAAGCTGGTGTCCGGAAAGGTGATCTCTAAGAACAGCTCAAGGAGTTCACTCTGAACCTGCCCACCTACCTGCCTGACCCTGACCGAGCGGGGAGCTCCAGCCCGCCCAGTCTGGTGCCGAATGGGTTACAGTAGCCAGTCGAGGACCAAACCAGACACTCCTGAGCAACCCTGCAGCCGGCCCGGCCCGGCCCAGCCCAGCCTGGGGAGAAAGCGCTCGGCGCCGGGGAAGGCCCCGTCACACGCATCAGCTCACGGCTGCTCGCATCAGAGGGGCCGGTGCTTCAGGGCACACGTTGGCGGACAGAAGTGTTTCGAGGGCCTGCGGGGTGGCCCGTCTTTTATTCTTTTTTTTTTTTTTTTAAGATTTTATTTATTTATTTGACAGAGGGAGATCACAAGTAGGCAGAGAAGCAGGCAGAGAGAGACGGGGAAGCAGGCTCCCTGCTGAGCAGAGAGCCTGATGCGGGGCTCGATCCCAGGACCCTGAGATCATGACCTGAGCCGAAAGCAGAGGCCTTAACCCACGGAGCCCCCCAGGCGCCCCCACCTTTTATTCTAATGAGGAGTCGCTTACACAAAGACAGAAGTCAGGAAAGTCCACTCAGAGCTCAGGGACAGAGTCATGGGTTTGTTTTCTGACAATGGATCTTTACAAACAACCGAAGCCCATCGCCACATTTCCCTACGAGAAAACCCACTGGCTAGCGCCAAGGAGGCATCTGTGGGCTCACAGGGTGCCCCGTCTCAGGGGGCAGGGTTCCGGAAATCAGACATCCCGAACTCCAGAAGGTCTTCTGACTGAAATGCTTTCCGCCCGGACCTTATCTTTTCAAGCTGAGTCACAAAAGGGAAAATCTTCATCTTCGAAGTCGCTATTTAACAAAATGAAATAAAACCGCAGGTCACTCACTGTTCATTTTGTCTGACACGGTTTCAATGTGGAGGATGGGGGTGGGGAGGGGAGGGTCTGTATCCATGACGGCAACCAAAGGAGGGTGGCTGGCTGGCAGTCAGATGGGGAGGACACTTACATGTCACACAGATTCATCTTTGCTGATCAAATTCGAGAAGGGAGGCCTCGAGAGAGCTCCTTCCGTTTCTCTGTAATGGGGTATTCCTGGAGTACTTTCCCGGTGTTACAACCGGGGACCTCCAGTTCTGTTCTCCGAGTCTTTGGTGGGTAAGCAATACAATTCTTACATTTATTATAGCCCAGAACGTTTCGAACGATGGCTGAAACAGCCCTTGGTGTAGAGAGGTTGCTTGAACAAGGGAAGGAGGTGGCAACATTCCCCATGAGAACGTTCCAGAGGTGTGAACCCTTGTCCTAATAAACTGGGTTCTTCACACACAGGGCTACCACGGGACAGGTCACGTGCATACAATCACCTGTTTGGACAATTACAGCTCGCCCTGTGCTACTGCCCAGAGATCTTAATTTTACAAGAAACCCTATCAAAGAACTCTTGACAAGGTGATCACCATTGAGAACTCCGTTCTGAGCTGATTTTGGGGGGCGCTGCACGCTCTGGAGCCCCAGCCAGCCAAAGAACAGGCAGAGGAAGTGAGGCTTGGAGAAGGTAGGATATCAGGACATGACGTTTTCTGTCCCTGGACCAACAAAATGTGCAAATGGCACAAGATGTCATTCTAGGGGAAGGCAGCTTCTCGAATGCCCTTCCTTGCTGCCCAAACTGCGTATCTGTGGTCTCACTGTCTGTATCAGAACACCCCAAGCTTAACACACATTTTCAGCTAGGTACCCTCGGTCACACGCAGGGTAAGTGCTGTGTTATACGGACTGAGTTATGCACTGTCACTCACAAAAATGACATTCAAGTCAGATGTCCCCGTACCTCAGAATGTGGCTTTATTTGGGGACACAGTCTTTACAGAGGTAATCAAGTTACACTAAGGTCATCAGGGTGGATCCTCATCCAATAGGGCCAGAGTCCCCCTAAGTCCCTCTGCGTCCTTCTAAGAACGGGAAATTCGGACACGGGGACTGCATATGAAGACACAGGAGGGAGAGGACCATCTACAAGCAAGACAAGAGGCCTGGAAGAGGTCCTTCCTTCCCAGCCTGCAGAAGAAACCAACCCTGCTGACGTCCTGCGCTCAGACTTTCGGTCTCCAGAGCCATGAGACCACACACTCGGCGGTTGGCACTTGGCTACAGTGGCCAGAGCAGACTGATCCACACCTACTGATGATACTGGGGATGGCTGCCCCAAGAAATCCCGTCGGACCTTGCACCAGTGACGCTCAGGGAAGCACAGGACCACCTTGGTGGGGGTCCCGTCAAGAATCCTGGCTTTGTTCACAACACCCACACCAAGTCAACCCAAGTCCAGCCGTGTGCCCGAAAACTCCAACAAATGTGGACAGGCCCAGGTGCTGGACCCTCACTGCTGCTATGCCCGCCCATCAGAATGGGCTGGGCTGGTGAAGGGTGGGGCTGCCAGCCCACCCACCCCTCCTCTGACTCCTTTAATACCCGAGCCGTCGCCTCCTGAAAGAGACCTGTGTTTTCAGAGAGGGACACAAAGAGAAAAATGCCCTAACCTTCCCTTTAAACTGTGTTCTGCTCCCCAAAGCTGAGAGTGCACTGTTTCCAACACACTGCGGTCACGGATATGGGAGTCCAACAGAAGAGATAAAAAAAAAAACAATGACACCCTTGTACAGCACCAGCACCAGATCTGTGTTACCCACAGGACATCGAATGCTCAGAGAAAGCCGCCAGAAGGCTGTCACTCCTCAGCTGCCCACGCTGACACGAGGTCTGTGATCTCCCTGCTTCTGTGAGCTCTGGGGTACATGACACCTTCCTCACATGGGCAAGGCCCACAGGCCTGGAAAACAGAAAGCCGGCGGCAGTGTTCCCTTACCCCAGATGGTTAATGCTAGAGTATGTTTCTGGGCTGCGTTCGGTGTGCACAGAGTTGACGGAGGGACCCCGGGGTCTCCACTCTGAGTCATGCTCACCCATAAATCTGGGGGCATTAAACAAGATCTATCAGGGGCTGGGCCCCACATTAAGAATGCAGCCTTCCAGGCCACCCTCGGCACGGCGCGTCCCTGGAGAAACAGGCGCTCCTGCTTTCCCGGGCTCAGAAATGGTCCACTGCAGCTCTCACTACCGCTGAGCTCTCCCAACCCGAGGAAGAGCACAGGTACGAGAAAGGCAGTCTGCACGGAGCACCAGAGCACACACCCGGCCATTCCGCACCGTGAGCGACAGATGGGAGCTCTGAGATTATCAGCAAGCCCCACCCAGAGCCCAAAGGGCAGAAAAAGGCATGGAGTGGAGCCGTGGTGTGTGAGCGCGCGCGCGCGCGCGCGCACACACACACACACACGTGTGGGCCTTGATGTTTTCTTGGAACCATGGCATTTCTGGAACATTCTGAGACTTGAGAAGTTACCAAATCCAAACTGCTGCCTTCACAGATGAAGAACGTGAGACCCAAGGACTCTGGGTCACTCCCAGCCCTTGCAGACCTGGTTTCTGCTCAGCCCCCAGGGTCCCCGACACACTCCCCGCCCAGCAGCTGTGCAGGTGCAAGAGTCTGGAAGCCCAGGAGCCAGCTTGAGCCACACAAGCCAGGCTGAAAATGTGTGTGACAGCTACACCCATTCAGCTAAACCCCCGGTCCCTGAACCACAACTAACACCCGCCCCTGCCCCCGGCCAATCTGGAGGTGTCCAGACCCCAGAGGGAATGCCCACATGCAGTTTGCCAAGGGATCCGCAAAAACAAAGACAACCCGTTTGTAAACTCAGTAGGAAAACAGAGTCCAGGTACCAGCACAACTGGCCTTTGGAGCAAGGAGCTCCCACAGTACAGCCCTGAATGGCTGGGAGGTTTGTCACTTCAGCACGGGCCAACACTCGCAGGGTGCTTAATGTGCGACAGGCACTGTTCTAGGTGCTTTTGGGCGTGAAGTCACCCAACACACATACAAGCAGCCCGCTGGCAAGTTTCACTCTGCCCAAGTCAAGAAATAATTCTGCAGTTTACACTGCAAACACACCCATCACCACCTGAGTTGTCAAACCTGCTCTGGTTAACCTCAGGCAAGTCCCCACTGTCGCAGGTGATCACCAAACCCAGGTGCTCCCCCAGCCCAGACGCTTTCAGAGGAGTGAGCCCAGAGGAAGCGCAGATCAGGGCCTGAGGGGTCAGGGCCTGGGGCTCCAGACTCACCCCCTCCAGTAACTGGCTGGTTTGTTGTTGTTTTTTTTAACATTTATTTATTTTAGAGAGCATGCACGTGTGAATGCACATGACAGAAGGGAAAGTGGGGACAGGGGTGAGAATCTCAAGCAGACTCCCTGCTGGGCGAGGAGCCCGACACAGGGCTCAACCTCAGGACCCTGAGGTCACGACCTGAGCAGAAATCAAGGGTCGGACCCGGGTGCCCCAGTAACTCGCTAGTCTCCTAGCAGCGCTTGCTGTGTGAGTGAGTTCCAGGAAAAGGCTAAAACACCAATACCACCTTCAGCCTCCAGGACAGCTCCTGTGTCTGCTCTTGGACTAGGGTGTCCGCTTCAGAAACTTTCAGGGGTTTAGGACCTCTGACATGGCCCCTCCCACCCCTGCCATGACGTCACCCACTAGGGACCCACCTCCCGGACACAGCCGTGGGCTCCCAGTGTTTGATGAGCTCCAGTCACGGCACATGTCCACGTGCAACACACAGAGATCCTGGAAGGTTCTCTCTCACGGGGACATGATGGGTCGTTTGTCGCAATCCTGGTTTGTGTGTCTCCATTAGACCTTTTCTTCAAGCCACAACTTCCCTCAGGTCACGGGGCACCGGAGGCTTCAGGCTGAGGGGGCCCGGAGTGGGCTATGATCCCCCGGCCGGGTCCAAGAAGCAGAACGGAAAGTGGCACAAAACGCAGGCGGGGTGAGCTTATTCTTAGAGGGGAACTCAGGATGGGGGTGAAAGGAATTTGAGAAACAAAACTTGGGAAAATGGCTTCACTAAAATGCAATGAGGTCAGCGAGCGGAGAGAGCCCTAATGACACTTGTAAGAAAACACATCTGTCGGTGTCGAAAGGTCGGCAGGAAGTGAGTGGGATTTACGCCGGCCTGATTGGCCAGGCCAGTGCTCCTAGAAAGAGACACACACATGGCTCGACTTAGCCCAGAGAAACAACAAAAAACCCCTTTCAATTGTCCTCTGACCAGCCCCCGCCGCCCTCTAAACCAGAGGCCAAACTCTGAGCTACGAAATCCGTCCAGGACCCTGACTGGCAATTAGCTCTTTGTTCATTCACCGACCAGCCACCGAGGCTCAACTATTCGGGGGAAATAATGTTCTTACTGTGGGTCTGGGTCGCCTCTCCCACCACAGAATCTCCAGTGCTACTTTCTGGCTGGGAACAACGTGGGGGCCCTTGAACAGCAAGCGTTTCAATAAATCCATCATTACAAAAACCAAAACAAGAGGTTCCTTTGGAAAAACAGGAAGTGCTGGTACATAACGCGGCTTAAAATAGAGCCAAGTTCATTTGTTGACAAAACCTCAGCCTCCTAAGCCTGTTGGCCTGATTTGTCCGCGATCCAACTTACCTTTTAATCCCTCCTCGAGGAGCCCATCCTGTCCCCTCGGGCAACAGGCTGGCCTGGTCTTTGTTACGGCTCTGACACAGGTCACAGAGCTGGAGCCCGGCCGGCCCGCTTCCTGTCCACCAACCCCGAGGACAGGCTCGGGGAAGCCGGCGCAGCCACTGTAGGAGTCAGGCCTGGTGCCTTTCGTAAACTGGGGGCCCCACTCCGGGCTTCTCTTTGGAATCCCGTACAACGTGGAGGCCTTCTGGAATTCATGTTGTTTGTTCCTTATGGACAGTTAACAGAGCTTTACAGACGTCCTGACTGTTGAGCCAAAACTCTGGGCTATTCCCTGAACTCAACCACCCCTAGAGGCAGTGGGCAAAACTGGGTGCCTGGCTTCATCCTTGTCCGAAAGAATGAGCCTCTTTCTCAAGATCAGGCCAGAAGGAGGCCAGGAATTTACTGTTTCCGTTTTTCCCGGAGGTGTCCAACTTTCGAGAATCACAGACACAAGGAAACTTCCAAAGAGGTGACCCAGAAAGTTCATCCCTTTCGGCAGTCAAGCGCTACCCCCGCACTTGAACTTGCATTTGTACACATGACACGTGTCCACAGGAGGCCTCCTGCACACACCATCCCGTTCGCCCATCCTTGCCCCAAAGACCAGGCCCACCCTCTCCCCAGCTAATTTTTGGCTTTCCTTACGAACCACCGAGCACGAGGACCGACGTGTTAGCACAGCAAAGCGTGAGTGTGTTTCATAATTATCCCCCTTGTTAAAACATGAAACCACACAATGCAGACACAGGGAGATCGGACAGTCAAGTCAGCCCAGTGCTTAGACTCCATGCTCACCAAACTCCATTTCCCCAACTCTATCGGTCTTCTAGGACCCTAAAAATGTTTCTTTACCACCAGGGAAGGCACAAGGAGGTTTATATAGCCTGGTCCAAAGACCTTGTACTACAGGGGCATCTCTGGCTGGCCCAGTCGGTGGAACGTGTGACTCATGATCTCAGGGTTGTGAGTTCGAGCCCCACACTGGATGTAGGGTGTAGAGATTAAGCACATATACACAACTCTATGTCACAGTAAGTAACTTTTCTATGCAGTTGCTGACCCAAAGGGGAACTAAAAAAAATAAAATAAAATAAAGGTCCAGGCGTAAGGAGAAAGTGCTAAGTTGTTTCAGGATTCTGCTGAGTTTTGGGTTGCTGACTGAGGAGAAAAATCAGCCATTGTTAGGTGGAGAGTAAGGGGTGTGTATTCTCATCGAAGAAGTGAGAATTTGAACTTCAGTTTCGGCTTTGGGGACAATTGTAGTTAAAAAGCGGGAAGAAACGTAACACGTAACTTCAAAAGACAGCAGGATTTGAGGTGCCTGGGTGGCTCAGCCAGTTACGCATCCGACTCTTGATTTCAGGGATGTGGGATCGGGCTCTGCGCTGTCTCCTCGGAGTTCTCTCTCCCCGCCCTCTGCCCCTCCCTCCACTCATGCACACTCGCTCTCAAAGTAAATAAAGAAAATCTTTTAAAAACAAGTAAGAAAAAAAAAAAAACCCAAGAGGATTCAGAGAAAATTTCATTTGCACCCGACACGTGCCACCCTGACCCGCCCCGATGACATCGCCACTCTGGACCCCGAGCGGGGCAGAGCCCGACGCCTGCAGAGAATATCTCCCATCATTTCTACCACTGCCTTTCGAGGGCGATGTTCCGAGGGCTGGAGTGAGCCCTGCCTGCCACCTGCAGGGACTGCCAGGGGTCAGAGAAGGTGGTGCCAGCTTTGGGCGGGGCTCCTCGGGAGCCGCAGGGTGGGAGAGCCAGGAAAGGGCACATCTAGGAGCCCGTGTGGGTCCCACTTTGCTGCGGGTGAGATGGAGTTCGGGACAGACAGGGGCTTCCCCAGGCCCTCACCTGATGAACCCCACGGGGGGCCAGCACCCCCATGATCGTGCTCCGTCACCCAGAGGCACAGAGGTCTCGTCCACATAATCCCCGAGCCGCGGCGTGCCGGGCGCCGTGAACCACTTTTCCAAGTCATCCTCCTGCAGAAGGAGCGATCCGGAGGGTCTGAACATATGTGGCGGCACGCAGCCTCTTATTTTTAAGGCATCGTGTGCTATGTTTATACTCCCCCGAAACACTGCCAAGGGAGTCCACGAAGAAAAACAGGTCCGCGGCGGCCCTCTGGCGACTCGGGCCTCCTGCGTGTATGAAACCGGCTGTCCCTGCACACCGTTTGCTACCCGGACTCCGAGGCGGGGGTCATAAACGAAGTCCTTGCAAAGGATTCCTGGACTTTTGTGGGTTTTTTTTTCTTAAAAAGGTCACAAGTGGCTTTTAACTGCAAATGCCATGTTCTTACTCCCCACTACCGTGTACGTGCATGCGTGGGTGTGTGGGTGTGTGTCACAGCTCACCTGCAACCCTGTTCTTAGCGAGCAACCAACTCAAAACTCTGCTGGGGAAAAGCCGGCCTTGCTTACGGCCTGGCAGGGAAAGTTCTGGAGCCGATCCTGGCTGTGATTATGTGCAGGGCAGTCACGGAGGAGGAGGATGGAGTACATCCGTGTGGGCAGAGCCAGCACTGAGGAGGGGAGGAGGCCAAAAGGAGAGCGCGGACTGATCAAGAAGTTTCTCACAGTCATGAAAAAGGCTGAGCCCCCCACCTCCCCCCCGCCGTGTGAAGCAGGCCCGCTGGAGAGGAGGTCGCCACCCCAACCTTGGACTTGCGGGTGTCATCCTGGGCTGCGGCTTTGTCAGGAGACTCCCTCACGGGCAGGGGTGCCAAGGTGAAAGGGGACGGGGAAGGATGTGCAGCCTCCCATCTGTAGAGGCTTTTATCCCTGTTCTAGAAACTTCTGTTCTGTCCAGGAGGTGTGCCCGAGGGGACGTGCAGCCAGCCCCCATTTGCTCCACATTCCCCTTGGCCCTTACAATCCTGAGCTCTCACGGGATTCCCGCGGAGGCGAACAGCCGTGGTATGTATCTTTTTATTTTCACTCAAAACATCCTTCCTGGGACCATCCCAACAAGCTGAGCGGACTATTTTCTAACTAAGGCCCTGGCATTGTCTAGGAATGTTTTCAGGACTAAGCAAATTGCTAAAGCAAACATCTTATTTTCGTCTGCTAGGCCAGCCAAGCACTGTAACGACATCTCCCCGACAGGACTTCCAGCGGAACTGCCCCCTCTGGCGGACCCAGCGGCTGCAGACACGCGGGCCAGGGAAAAGGCTCTGGCTCTGGACACGGGGGTGGGGCACCCACACGGTCCCTGGGGGTGGTTTCTGCTTCAGGAAGGAGGGAAAGTGGGGTGTGGGGGCCTTTCCTTCTCCTCCCCGCTGCCAGCTCCAAGGCACAGCCAAGGTTTGAAACCAACCACCAACTGTCTTCAGCTCTGCTGGAAATGACACACCCAGTCCTTACTGGAGGGACCCAGAACTCGGCCGCCAGGTGACAGAGCACGGGGCCTTGAAGAGCCAAGCAGGGAGGCCCCAAGTTGGGGGCGGGACATGGAGAGCAGCGGTGGGCCCACCTGGGTCCCTGCACACATCATTGCCAGGCTCTCGGCCCCCACTCAGAATGACAAAGCTGAGGCCCAGAGCAGAGCAGAACCCGCTCAAGGTGACAGGGCAGTGGCGTGTGTGGACAGTCACCGGCATCTGGGACAGCACCTCTGCGGGGGCTCCTTGCAAAGCACAGGACCGAGTGCATTTGTAAAGCTGTCTGCGAAGGAAAATGCGGGTCGGGGAGGGGGGCCGCTGAGGCCCTGAGTCCACACCCCTTACCTCTAGAGAATTAGAAAGGCCACCCTGGACCGGGGTGGGGAGGGGGCACCCGAGTGGCTTATAAAGGTCACAAATTGTTGCATTTTCTTTAGGCATATTTCTACACGGAGTCCTGATCTTTTAGGAATATAAACTGCAGTGTTTACCAAGGCAACGAAATGACGGCTAGGATTTGCTTTAGGACAGCCCGGCGGGATGTGCGGGGGGTGCACACGCAACGAGAGCGGCCGCCGCTGAATGGCCGAGCTGGCTGACGGCGATGTGGGCGTTCAGGACACAGTTTTCTCTGCTTTTGCAGATTTTGAAATTTGTGTGTGTGTGTGTGTGTGTGTGTGTGTGTTTTAAGCTCCCTTCTGTAAAATGGGGACGGTGTCCTCTACTCTGCAGAGCTGCCAAGGGCATCACAGACAGCGGAGGCCGGCTCCCCACACACAGCGGGGCTGCAGGAGGCATCCGTGATGGGGAGCACTGGGCACCCTGCAGCTTCCTGGGGAGGCCTGGAGGGAGGCCACGTGAGCCCAGCTGCGCTCAGGTGATGGTTCTGGGGTCCCACACCAGCACTGGGCCCACCACCGGCCCTGCACAAACCCACGGTGGCTGAAGCAAGAAAAAACAATGAGCAAGTGATCACATCCTCCTCCTCCTTCCAAAGAGATCTGGAAAGCTAACTACGCGTTTCTCTGAGCACATCTTCATTTCCAATGTGGAACCAGCGTGCTGGGTGGCTCTAGTGGGGGCAACATCATCCTCAGAGAACTCGGATAATTTGTTATCTGGAAGCCACAAGCCTGCACATTACACACACACACACACACACACACACACACACACACCCCACAAGGCCCCTCACGTGCCGACGGGGTGCGAACGTCTGCTCCCAGCCTGGCTCTGGCCTGGGTGGGAGGAAGCAAGAGAGAGGACGGGGCCGTGCGAGCCAGCACCCCATCCCCCACGTCCCTCGAGGGCCTTCCCCTACTCTGCTCTTGCTGCAGCAAAACTATCACACTCCTCTCGACGTGCACAAACCCAGGGTGAAATTCTAGGCCTCTGGCTCCCCGCCAAGAGTTAACAATTAACTGCCACATAAAATTGCTGATTCCCACCAAATGAAGCTCTACGATTTATCAACTCGAGGATGGCGCAAACTCAATAGCGGTTTAAGTCTGTCACCTGAGTTATTGCCGTGTTCGGCACCGGTGACAGCTTTACTGGGAATGGAAGTTCTGCAAATTCACTCACCGAGCACAAACTTCCCGAGTAAACCAAGGCAGCACGCGGACCCACTGCAGGTCCCCAGGTCTGTCACCCCAGTTCTCAAAGCCAGATAGTGTCGGGAGGACAAAGTGTCCCTAAACCTGGCCTGGGGTGGGGCCCTGGGATGTGCACCAGCAGCAGGGTCACACACCCCACTCCCCCAGCATCACTGTGCAGTGCTGCCCTCAGACACCCCAAACTTTAGAGCTCGTTGTAATTTAATTACCCAATTCCGCCTTCCCGTAGGAACCCAGTGATTTAAAATGCATTAAAAAAAAAAATCACTGTCGACTGCTTTTTTATTTCCATCCAGGGCAATGAATTTATCAACAACTTGTATGGTCCAGCAATTAGATGGAGCCCAACTCTGTGAAAGGCACACGTTCTCGACAAGGGGCGCTGCCACACGTTCCAGAGCGGAAGACGCGGAAGACTTTGCCTGGGGTGCTCACCGCTCGGTCGGCTGCTTTGGTTTTCCTGGGATGCTCACTGCTCGGTCAGTCGGCTGCTTTGGTTTTCCTGACCCTCATCCTGTGCGGCTGGGACAGTGGTGGGCTGGTGTTTGCTGAACTTGAATTGGGTGGGGCACGGACAGTTTTCCTTCCAATCTATCCATCAGGGGAACAGGCAAGCACTTCTTCCAAACTCCCCAAATTCAGGCTTTGGGAGGGAAACCAACTTTGGGGGCATGCTTGGGAGAGAAGCGCTCCCCTCCCATCCCCATGCTCGAAGTAAGGACTGGAGAGTCACGGATCCTTCTTCAAAGCATGGGAGCTGAGGGGCACCTGGGTGGCTCAGTCGGCTGAGTGTCTGACTTTCGGTTTCGACTGTTGGTTTTGGCTCAGGTCACGATCTCAGGGGCGTGGGATCCAGCTCCACGATGTGCTCAGCGGAGAAGTCTGCTCGAGAATCTCTCGCTCCCTCTGCCTGTGGCCCGCCCCGCACTGCACATGCACGCGGGTGCGCACATGTGCTCCCTCTCTCCCAAATAAACAAAATCTTAAAAAAAAGGTAGAGCTCCAGCCCTCAAGGGAGGAGCACCCCAACTTAAACGGAGAACCTGAAACAAAAAATCAGAAGCCGGTTTCTTGAAAACCAGAGAGGGTATTAGTATATCCAGCTGGCTGATTTTTCCTCACTTCCGGCCACTCCAATGTGTCTTTTGTCACCCTGGACCCCTCCCTGCCCCAGGAGTGAGGAAGCAGGGAGGCAGCCTGAGGTCTGCGGTCAAGGTCACAGGAAGACAGAAGAATGAAACCTTTCTGGTTTGGTTACTTAGTTCAAAGCCAGTTTTGTTCTTTTCTTCTTTCTTAGCCAAGTTCTGCATACTCGGGGTTTGAGTTTCAGAGTGTCCCTACCTCACTAGTTTTACTACTTAATGAGCAGAGCCATTCTCCAGTGATCATAGGAAGGACCACCCCCAGGTAAGTTCTCTGGCTTTGTGGCCAACGTGAAAGCAGCCTGAGCAGGCAAGCAAATGTCCGGCACCGGCATACGCAGCCAGCCGCCCCCGCTGCTGGGTCACTCAGGAGACGGCTTCACACAACACCCAGAGAGCTCACCAATTCAGCTGCTGGGGCCGGGGCAGGGGGTGGGGGGTGGGGGTGGGAATCCGGCTCCTGTTAACACAAACAAAACTCACATGGAAAGCCACTCTCCCCACCATGAGCTAGGATCTGGAATGTTCTTTGACTCAAGGTTCTGACCCTTCCAGAAAGGCCACGCCAGCATCAGACCCAAACGGAAGTCCCATGACTGTGGGACTCTGCCTGAGCTCAAAACCCAACAAGGGCGATCAGCCCCGTTGGCATGACAACGCACTACACTGTATATTCAGAGCTTATATGCTTCTCTGCGGGCATAAGAACACTTTTTCTTTTTAAGTTTTTTAACAACCCAGGGGAGGGTCAACAGTTAATTCAACTTGTGTCTGGCTATTAAGTAACTCCAGCAAACGACAGGAGAGGAACCTCGGCCACGAGGCCACTGGTGTCACCGGCTGTTCTCCGGAATGCCTCTGGGGGCTGGGAGATCCAGGGCAGGGCAGCGGAGAGGGTAGTGGCATGGATCTGGTTAAAGGATGTGGGAGCAGTGAAACGGTGAGTCCACACCCCTGCGCAGCCAGCTGCCCTCACCCCGGGTTTTACTTCTGTGGGTCTCTGAGCTGGGAACTAAGTGGGGGCCCCCAGAGAAAGCGGGAAGTCCCGCTGGAGGAGGAGTCCACAGCCCCCGGGCCCGCTGGATCTGGCCAGCCCCAAGGGAAACGGGATCCTCCCAAGGTCTAAGACTCAATTAACAAGCGTTCAGTCTCCATTTGAGAACAGGGATGTTCATTTCCCTCTTCTAGGTGTTTGGACCAACCTGGCTTGTTATAGAAGGTTGTAAAAAAACAAAACAAAACAGGGGAAGGGGAGAGGTTCCGTCATCCACCAGACTCTGAGCACTGGGCTGTCCAGCGGTGTGAAGTTAGCTGCCCCTCTAGTGTGCCACCGGCCAACACCCGAACCCCGGCAGGTGAGAAGTCAGGCTCTGGAGGCAAGCGAGCTACCGGACGGCAGGACCCGCAGCGCGGTCTAAAAACCTTCAGGCCAGAATTCTCCGCCTTCCCAATTGCTCAGTGCATGCCTGGTGCTGGAGATGAAGGGGGGGGGGGGGACAGTCAGGGCTTCCTGCCTTTGGGGTGCAGTTTTCACAGGGGAGGCAGATGCACGGACAGGCACTAGAAAGCGGCCAGGAAATGCAGACAACCTCGGGCGGCACCACTTCTGTCCCCCTGTCCTGCATCCCTCCGTCCTGCGACGCAAGGTCTGAGTGCCGTGTGAGTGCTGGGAGGACAGAGCACAAACGCAGAATTTAAAATTCCAGCTCTGCCGCGGAGCCCGAGAGCTGTGTGACCTGTCACCTCAGACCTCCGCACCTTGGTTCCTTATCCATAACTACCAGGATTTCTAAAATATAAGAAGGGTCCGGCATACGGTCCCCCTTAGTAATGGCTCACATTACAACTTGGGGGACCCAAAGACACTGCACGACGCCCAGAGGAGGTTGGTGGTGCCTGTGGATAGCACCTGCGGTGGAGAAGCAGGGACTCGCCTCCACAGTCTTGCCAGAGAAGTCTGCAGTAACTGAACACAAGCGGGCCCACTGACTCCCGGAAGTCCCCAGACCCAGGGCAGGGGTGAGTCCACACCAAGGTCTGAGGGAGAGAACCTCACACCCTCGGTCCAGCAACGAAATGCGGCCCCTCCTCAGGGGCTGGCAAGAGTCCTGCCCTTTGTCACTTACAGAGACCACAGACGATGGCTTCCGTGTAACCCATAACCTGGTTTAATCATAAGAAAACGATGTGACAAACAGAGGGATCGCTCCACAAAACACACGAATGTGTGCAGATGTCAAAGCCACGAAGGGCTGACGGAGACAGGCTGAGTACACGTAATGTGGTATCTGGAGGGAATCCGGGGACAGGAGAACAAAAAAAAGACATCAGATGATCTGTGTAAGAGGTGGACAATACGTTCATATTGGTTCGTTGATTGCAACAGATGTACCACGCGGATGTAAAATGCTAGGAATAGGGAACCTGGGCACAGAATAAATGGGAAGTCCATGCTACTTTCTCAGCTTACCTGTACATCTGGAAGTGTTCTAAAATCAATCAATCAATAACATCTATTTAGAAAGAAGAATTGCTTCTCTAAGTGCCATTTCTCAAACTTCTTGCCACTTCCACACTCAGCCCCTTGTAGCTACCAAAACATGGTGTACGTGTCCTAAAACACGGTGTGCTTCAGGGAGGGGGGTCAGGTTGCCTTTCCTGGCCCTGGGCTCTGGGGCCCCACCTCTGTAGCCACCAAGGGCAGGGTCAGCCCCTGGGAGCCACTGAGTAACAGACCCTAGAAGGGTCTAATTGGTGCCCCGTTGGGGCCCTCAAACTCCTTGGCATATGTCACTGCCCAGTTCCTCAACAGGCATCACTCCTGCTACTAAGAACAACCAGGTGTATCTCCCCTGGGCTGGAGGGTCCAACAAGGAACTAGAAAGCAAAGTGAGGACGACAACGACGGTCTCGAGGTCCACCCTATCACATGGCAGCAGCTCCCATCCGTCCGACTGCAGGGGATCTGAAATGCTTTAGGGCAGAGGCAGAATCCTGCCCCAGTGACTCCCCTGGTGTGTGGACGACAGCTCTGTCCTGTCCACAAATGTCCACTGAGCCCCTGTTGGATACAGACGAGAAGCACAGAAGGACTGTCCCCAAATTCAAGGATCTGAAATTTCATCTGCATTAAAAGAACACGAGTTAGGTACAGAGGGAATAGCACATACCAAAGACAAAGTTAATTTGCACTTTATTATAACCTTAACCCATTTCCCTCAAAAGAGTAAGCTGTAAAAATCTAAGCTGCCAAGAAAATGTTATTTACGTCTTGGATAACTAAGGTTCAGCGACTGATGAAAAAGCAGAGTATTTCCTCCTAAAAGACAGGCTACAGGTTTCCGTGGAGCATGAAGCACTGGGAGCAGCAAAGCCACGGAAGGGTCCGGAATGCCCCTGCAGGCAGCACTGGGGATACACGGAGGACAGGCCCCAAGAGCGTCGACGCCCCGGCAGACTACTGTCCTGGTTCCTCGCACACACAGGCTGAGCTGGATTATTACCAGAGGCTGCCACAGAGAGGGGTTTCTGAGCCGCTGCTGTTGGACCCCGAGTGCAGGGCCCTGAAGAGGAAATGTGGGACTAGGAGGGTTTAGAAGGTATTTACTGCACCCCGAACTCCCTCACACCGTGGAGGCCAGGCTCACGTGGCCCAGCGAGGTCGGGGCCCAGGCGTCTCCAATGGGGCTGCTTTGCTGGTCCCTGCGACATGCAGGCCCTCCTTGGCAAACACCAGCAAAAACAGTCTCCCTCTGCACTCCCTCTGCAGGAGGCCTATGGGTCTCCTGTGGACCCCACTGCTTGACCCTACAGAACTCATTCTGTCTCTCTGATCCCCCAGCTCCTGATCAGGGAGACCAGCCCCCAGAATGAAATGCAGGGATGGCCACGAAGGGCCCGGACAGAGCAGGTGCCCGCCGTCCTCCCAACGAACAGCCCCAGGATCGGGCCCTCCCGGCCCGATGGGGCCCTGACCAGCCGCCAGCTCCCAGCCATCCAGGCCCTTCTGCCAACAACGCCCACACTGCGCGGCAGCAACATCGAGGTGCTGGGAGGCTTTAAACTGTGAAATCAGAACGGGGAAAGTCTAATCTATACAACATCCTGAACAATGAGCTTTGCCCAGCATGTCCTTGCTCAAAGTTTCCATTTAGGTAAGTTTATTTTCCAGCACGAAATTCCTAAGCCTGGACACAGTCCCCTTCTGTTTGTTTTGCTATTTAATCAGGAAATGGGAGATTCTGCGGACCAAACCCCTTTTTCGACAGAGGTTCTCAGAGGAGAGTCCTTTGTCATTTGCCTTCTCCTGACAAGCCCCCAGCCCGAAGTTGCATATAAACTAGAGGCGGAGTATCTCCTTTATTACAGCGTGTCTGCACGCACGTGCGCGAGCGCACACACACGCACATGCATGCACACACACACGAAGGAACTGCATAACACAGAAAGATGGAAAGTTACCCTCTCTAAATAAAACTACGTGGACTTTAGTGGACAATAAGGTATCAATATTGATTCATTAATTGTAACAAATATATTCATGGAGGATATAAACAACAGGGAAAACTGGGTGCAGAGCACATTGGAATGAATCTTTGTAGTATCGTCTCAATTTTTCCATAAATCTAAACCTGTTCTAAAATGTAAATGTAAAATATATGGAAAAAATTTAAATCCCAGGGGAAACGTGACCCACTGTCCCCAAAGCTGTGTTCCCGTAAAGAACAGGTCCCCTGTTGCTGGTGAGGAGCTGGTCCCACCCCTTGCTCTGTGTTTGTGCCATCTTCCATCAGCATGGAGAGGCTTCTGTGGGCCTGGGACTGCGACGGCCTACGCCCAGGAGGGCACCCGCCTCCGCCGAGGGGTGGACAGGCCGGGCAGCGGCAGTCAGGCTCACGAAGCCCAGGTGAGGGGGCCTGGGGTGGGGGCCCTCCATAAACCTGGGGGCTTGCTGAAGGCGGCCACCAGACTAGAGGGCCAACCAAGGCTTCGGGGCATGAATGGAAACACAAGCATCTAAGCGCAGAACAGCGCGGACGGAGGAAGTGGTAAAGGCCGCTAACAAATCGGTCATTTGTGCGGTGAGCGTGAGCTGATGTGGAACAGGAAATTAATCCAGCATGCTCAAGAGTCGCGGTCCGATTCTTGGAACCAGGCAGGGGGGAACCCACCCCAAAAGTGAAGTAAGACCAGAAACATGGCAGTAAAAACTCACGAGACTCAAATTAAAACAGAGCTAATGGCCAGGACCGCCGGCCAGGGAGCCGAGGACGGAGCCAGCAGCCAGGCTCTAAAGAGCTCTTCGAGAAGCGAGGCTCCCTAGAGCCAGGAGGGAAATAATGGCAAATAAAATCTGTGACAGATTACACGATCAATCTCCGAAACCAGAGCGAACAGTCCAATATTTTTCCAATAACTTTTCCTTCAACAACAAAACGATCAGCAAAAATCTACTTCGTAGCTACCCAGAAACGGATTGCCCGCTGCCAAATGCTTCCCAAACAGACAGACACCACACCTTTGCAAAGATGTCTACCAAATGCTGTGCCTTCAGAAACACAGAGAGCAGGAATCGGAGTCTGGCAATGTTTAGGGAGGAAGACGAGCCAAAACAGTCGGCCGCATACAGATGTAGAAGTCGGCGCATTTGGCGGGAGACAAGAGGTCAGGACGGGCACCGCCCCTCCATGCGCGGAGGGTGGTCGGCTGGGGCCTGGGATGTCCACCCTCCTCAGGGCCTGGCCACGAGCGTTCCTGGCCAGATACCCGACCCCAGAACAGAAGTCAACTGGCCAGGGGTGGGGGCTGGGGGGATGTCAGAAGCAAAGTCAGATACGAATTTCCAAGTCCACCGCACACCAGCCTTCCAATTCCACTCCTTGTGGTATATAAGGGAGAGCAGTCCCCCGATACCACCCCCCTCCGGCTGCCAAAGGGAGCTGCTGGTACCCCAAGGGACTGTCTGGGTGTCTCTGAAGGGGACTCAACAGAGCAGACCACCAGGCAGCAGGTCTCTCTCCCACCTGGCCTTCCAGGGTCTGAGAACGCAAATCAATAAAAAAAAAAAAAGCCAGTCTTGGATTCGGTAGGTCCCCCTGGACATGTGCTTCGGGGCTAATTATCTCACAAGCAAGGCCCCAAATCATTAACAAAAACATTGATTACAGTTTTGGCAATCATTCCTTAAGCCACTACTTAGACTGCTGGATGTATTCAATAGAGAGAGATACGACAGAATGGCAAGCAGCTGAGATCCCACCTCCAGAGCCCGAGAACACTGCGTCAGAAAGAGAACGCAGCCCTGGCGGTCCCAGAGGGGCTGGCCCAGTCCTCACATGCAAACCCTGACACAGAAACCCTCCTGAGGCCTCCTTCCCGGTTCTGCGATTCCAGGGGCCACTGTGTAAATTTCCCGGTGAGTTTTTCTTCCTAATCTCTATGCTGGTGGTGTCCACGGAGCAGCTCGGAAGCATCTGATTCTTCAACACCTCCCACACCTCTTTCAGACGGGCTCTTTACATAAAATGAACCTATTAATGGGATCAGAAACCATATTTTTTTTTTTAAGATTTTATTTATTTGACAGACAGAGATCACAAATAGGCAGAGAGGCAGGCAGAGAGAGAGGAAGGGGAGAAACAGGCTCCCTGCTTCACAGAGAGCCTGATGCGGGGCTCGATCCCAGGACCCTGGGATCATACCTAAGCCGAAGGCAGAGGCTCTAACCCACTGAGCCACCCAGGCGCCCCCAGAAACCGTATTTTATGTGGCAAACAATTTTCCATGGCAAATCAGCTACCTTGAGCCATACACTGGCTCCTCAGTATTATGGCTAAGATAGGTTTTCCTAGAAGAAAAATTAAAATTACGTTTCTTTGAAAATATAGGTCCAATGCGATTTGTCCTGCACAAGGGCTAAGCATCTGGGCTTGGTGCTGCGGCGTAAGGGTCCACAGGTGGTGGGGACAAGGAGATGAACTGAGGTCAACTCTGCGCAGCCAGCGCCGGGCGCCTCCAGCCCCCACAGTTTACATGTAGAAACAGCCTCTGGAGCTTTCAGGGACCTGCCTGAGGGATCGGGATTCCTACCAGAGTCTCCTGGACCCCAGTCCTCAAACCTGTCCAACACCCCAGGATGCTGAGGACCCCACGAGCTACTTGAGGCTTCCTCAGGGCTGGCACTGCAGACATTTGGCCAGGGTATTCTTTATTGCGGCGGGGGGGGGGGGGGGGCGCTGATCTGTGCCTCGTAGGCTACACAGCATCCCTGGGCCTCCACCCATTAGATGCCAGCAGCATCCCTCACCCAAATAGAACAACAAAAAATGTCTCCAGGCCTTCCACAATTCCCCTGATTCGGGGTTGGGGGGAGCGAGGGGTTGTTCGCAAAATCCTGGGTGGAGAGCTGCTGGTGACCGTGGCACCAGTCCTTCTCACCAGGGCACAGGACAACAGTTAGCAGGCAAGGTGGAGACTGACGCCGGACACTCAGTTCACATGTGGCTAGAAGGACCAAACTTCCCCACCAAGCAGAAGTCTGGTCTAGTCCTTTCAGCCAGGACCTCTCAGGACAAGGTGGAATGAGCCCCCTTGGGTCTGAGAACCTCTTAGGACCATGGATGTGCAAGCACCACCAACCACAGGCCCTTGGCACAAGACTGGTGGGGATGTTGGGCCAGGATGGCACCCAGCTAGAAATAAGGGACCTTCTCCTAATTATCACTGTTTTTAGGCTAAAGAAAATTTTGGCCTGATCAACATTTGGCCTTAAAATGCATTACATAAAAATCCACATGTGTATTTTTAATGTCAATGGTCTAGTGACGTCTACTATTCTGCCAAACTTCTCACCGAGGTGATGAGTTTTCTTTCCAATAGTTACCGGAAAACAAGTTCAGCACAGTTCATACAGTCTGTGAGACCCTGCCTTGTCCCAGCCTGAGGAAAAGGACATCTCTTCTGCGGGTGATTCTGGAGCCTGTAAGCATCATGGGGTCAGCCTGTGCCCGCTGTCATGGGATAGTGGGCAAGGAGCTGGGGCTGGTGTCTGGGGTACGGTCTTGAGGCCGTGTCCACTATCTGGGAGACCGAGCCTCGATTCACAGGGGCCACCTGGTCTCAACTGCCCCCTTCCATTCTTCACCCTCCCTGCAAAAGGGAGCTAGGAATGCAACGGCTCCCCCAAACATTTCCCCTCACCACGGGTCACTACGAATCTTAAGGAAAAGGGCCATTTGGCCAATAGTTTAAACCCATGTACCTCATGTTTTAGATGCTTTTCTATCCCTGAAAAGGCGGCACACACCTCAGACCTCAGTTGTTTCACCTAGAAAACAACCAGGGGCTTCCAGAAGCTTCCTTCCAACCTCACATGTTGTGACCTTCCAAGCCTGAGGGCCACATCATAGTTCTGAATCTTAGAGAAATACACCAAGAGCTAGAAGAACAAGCTTAAGGCACCATTTCTTTTTATTTCCAGACAATTTCTTGAGATAATATTCTGTGTATCTCAGAGTCAAAAGTTGCTCTTCTTGGGGGGGGGGGGCACATGGGAGGGTTTTGCAGTTTTAGGCTGTAATTGTCACAGACCAAAGCAGCTGACCCCACAAACACACCACAGGCCAGCGGAGCCACATGGTTCCACTCCAAACATGGTGCTCCTGCTCCAAACATGGTGCTCCCCGTGCGGAACGTGGTAGAACCACCGAGGAGACAAGGGGCTCCATACACACCATCAGCCAGAGGCGATCTGGGGTCTTGTTAACAATGATCCAGCAAGTGGCCTAAAGCCCACGGTGAGCACTGCCCTCTGGACACCCGCGCAGTAGGACCAACCGAGTGTGCACGGTGAAATACGGCAGGTGTTCCTTCCCGTCCTCCGGGGAACTCCCACTCCTCGAAGCAGGGGCACAGCCCCCGGTCCTGGCCCTTCCCGGGTATGGACTGGCTCGTGCGTCCATCAGCCAGCGGCTCCTCCCCGTAGGCTGCTCGGGGCCCAGGCAGGGGCCTCACCAGGCGGGCTGTCCCAGCCACACTCGCAGTGTTGCCCAAACCGGACAGGCCTCTCAAGCGGGGATGGCCAAGGCGACGGAGTCCCAAATGCTCTTCGGCGGGAGGATGGGCAAACTGAAGCAGATCCAGACCACGGGACATTGCAGAGCAGCGGGGACAACTCAGCCACGTTCACGCAAAACACAGATGACTCCACCCAGCGCAAGACACAAAAGGCACAAACTGGAGGGTTCCGTTTTTAAGTGAAAAACAGGCAAAGGAAATCTAAGGTAAGTCCAAATAGTAGCTTTGAGGAGGGGGATGGAGGGCGGGAGGGGCCGAGCCTGCCCTGGGGGGACCCACAGTGTATTTGCTGCGTGAACTCATCGTGCTGCGCGCTGTTCTGTCTGTATGTTCTATTTTCACTAAAATTTTAAAAGATGGATAAAGCAGCCCAAGTCTCGCCCCTCATTCCAGAGACTCCCTCTTTCCCCGAGAGAACGTCCTTCAGGCTTTCTTTCCAAGCTCCAGCTCCCCCATCCTCCAGACACCGTCCCCCAACACTGGAGGCGGCACCCACCTCCGGACCACGTCCCACCCCCTCACCCCCACGCCGGCCCAGACCAACAATGAACCTGAGCACGTGCGTCCTAGACTCCAACGTGACGTGACAGGCCATGCCAGGTCCGCTCATGAGGGCCCACAGTGTGTGTGTGGCCTCTGGGGAACGCGGTACAGAGAGCAGGACTCTTGGGTTCCAGCAAGGACAGCTTCGCCCAGCCAGAGTCGGCCTCTCTTCCTGGTATGGAAGGTCTGGAAGGCTCAGCCCCGAGCCAGATGGCCACCCCTCTGCTCCTCTTCCTGGGAACTCGACACGCGGCCCTTCCTTGTTCCTCCACCCACCCCCCTCCTTCCGGCACCTTCTAACCCTGCGAGGAAGCAGCACATGGAACTGAGCAGCAGAGCCTGACCACAGGGCACGAGCTCACCTCCACGGGCCCTGCCGCCCGCGGGACCCAAACGACCCATCTGGCACGGGGGAACCTCCCCAAACCGAAAGCCAGCCAGGTCGGCCCTGCCTCGAGCCCTCGAGAGAAAAAGAGAAACGGGGCTGTAGCCAGGGTTACGAGTTTTGCATCCACGCCGGCCAGAAGCTGCTCATTTCTCAGGAACTGCCTACGGATTTCCAGATTCCTTCCCAGGAGAGTCAGAACCGTCCAGAAAGGTTTCTTCCTTCCCAGACCCTCTCTTCATCCTTTCCCCTTTAAACTGCCACTTCGGCCAAGAATCATCTGTCTTGCTGCTTCCTGCTGCTCCATTAATTACAATAACAAGAAATAACCCCGCGCTGATGTCACCCAAACTTTTACTTCCTCTACTGAACGAAGAACAGGTCAGCCCAGCGGCTCAGGCCAGCTGCGTCACGGCTCCATTTTGGAAAGAAAGAAAAAAAAAAAAAATAACAACCCAGGGCTGTTGCACTCCACGAAAGCTTTCAATGTTTACAGAGGCGCTCACCCCGAAGGTTTTATAAGCTAAATAAAAATAAAGTGTGTGTCAGGCCCTGCTACCACCAAAATGTAACTATTGTAAGGGGGAAAACAAGCCATCGATTGTGAAAAGGCTCTGAGCGTAGGTTTATATGCATAAAGAAAAGCCACATTTTCAAGACGCACGTTAATGAGCTGGAGGGCTCAAAGTATACCCAGTGTTTCCAGCACGTGCAGGCCGAGTTGAGGTTGGAACTGGTTGTTTCTGACCTCTGCGGGGATACCGAGGCGCCCGTGGGTGACAGGAGGACAGTGGGAAAGGAGACGGACAAACGTGGAGCCGGTGCAGGAAGCACCACCTGCCGGGGGCTCCGAGCTCCACGGGATCGCAGGACAGTTCCTCGTCCCCTTCACAAGGCCCAGCGGGCAACACTGATGGGCACCCTGAATTTTCAGAAGGGTTCGAAGGATTGAGTTGTGTCCCGCGACACATGGGGGGTCAAGTTCTGTGCTTGGGATTTCCGACAAAAAGGGCTCTCGGGGGACCAACGGGAGCCTCTCTGGAAGGAAGGGAACCCGAGTTCGCTGCAGACCCCCCAGGCTTCCATTCCTCTGCACCCTGTGTCCAGCCCTGGTCATCCTGCCAGCACTTAGTCCCAGGGCGGGCCACCACCTGGAGCCTCTTCTGTGTCCTCAACACTTGGCATCAAGGTTTCTTTGGGTGACTGTTTCCAGGGCCAAGTCTGCACCTGGACCCAGGGGCCAGCCCGGCATGGATGGGTTGCTGCGAGAGGGACGGCGGCCCTGATGCCACGTGTTCCCCAGCCCACAGGGGAAGACATGCTCAGACCTCAGCACAACTCCCGCCAAGAGAAAAGAAACAAGCTTCCTTGCAGGAGGCCACGTGTGAACTTGGGTAGTGGGTACTAAGAGCAGTCAAGGAAGCTTCTAGAAATTATTTCTTTCTCTCTTTCTTTCCTTCAAGATTTTATTTATTTATTTGACAGAGAGACACACGGCGAGAGAGGAAACACGAGCAGGGGGAGTGGGAGAGGGAGAAGCAGGCTTCCTGCCGAGCAGGGAGCCCATGTGGGGCTCGATCCCAGGACTCTGGGATCACAAACTGAGCTGAAGGCAGACGCCCAATGACTGAGCCACCCAGGCGCCCCTAGAAATCATTACTTACTGCAATGATGATTGGGCCCAAATACTGCCCAAGATTTTTTTATTTTTTTATTTTTTATTTTTTTTGGCGAGATCCTTGGTCTGCCCGAGGCCAGGTCTTATCAATTATTTGCAGCTGAACCCTGATGTGTTCCCGAGGACACCCCATCGCCCACAGCTAGATGTTCTGCGGCTACCCTAAGATATTTCCCACTTCCACAACTACATTAACCCTGTCCTGGCTAGGTCCTGACAAGCTCTAGCAGGGTCGATTCCAAGAACCCAGGAAAGTGCTGAGGAGACATGAAGGCAGGACAGGCGGCGGGCGGTGCGATCCTCCTGGAGGCCGCACCAGTGTTCATTCGGGATGGAGAACCCAGGAGCATTTCTTCAGATACCCTGGGGGACCGGTGTCTCCCCCACAACTTAATCTGACCCCTCCCAATGAGAATGTTCTTTCTTTCTCGAACTCTGTTTGCCCCACCACGGATCATGGCCAGAACATTCCTTCTAGGCCCATCAACAAACTGGGAGTAAAGCACCCCAAGCTCTAGCCCTTGGTGAGTCTGAGTTTCTCTGCCTTCCACAGGGAGTTTGAAAGCTAGGAGTGGGGTTGGCTGGGTCGCCTGGTCGCTAGTGGGCGGAGGATCTGCGTGCACAGGACTGCCCACTGTGTCGTGTGCGGCCAGCTGTCCCTCTCAGCACACAGCATTCCTCCCACATCCGGTAGGAGGAGCACTAGAGAATATTCTTAACTGATCAGCTTATCTGCCTGCTGGACCCCCTTCCAAACCTGGGGTGCAGCCATTCAGGGTCAAGGACACGGTGCCCTTCAGACCCTCCTTCAACCGTTGAAGACAAACAAAGAGTGGGCTGGTTTCAGTAAGATCTGAAGAAACAATGGGGAAAGACCGTTTTGCAAGAGCCCATTATATTTAGAAAATTAGATCAAGTCCTGGCTCCAAATAGAAGGGCGGACCCCATACTAGCATGCCATTAATTATTAATTCTCCTGTAATGTCCCAATAAGAACCAAATGGCCCATTCCCAGAGGAAAACTTATTCTCATGACAAAAGACGACCAAAATATTTATAATGGTTGTTAATTTGAATAGAATCAGTTCCAAAATTAGGACAGCTATTTCAATGGGGAGTTTATTGACAAGGCATTTCTCAGATGGAAGGCAGGGAGACTGATTTAGAAGCCACAGGCCTCTCTCCTGTGATGGAAACCACTGCCAGGATTAAGCACTCCATGGAGAAGTCCTTACTTCTGGTCCTTCCCTTTGATTTTCAATGTTTGCAGCAGAATTTTAAAATTTCTATAACCGTGGTTAAATGCTTCCCTGATACTGTACCTGAGCATTTGAGTGATCCTGTCAAATATAATGTTCTTCCAAGTTAACTCTGCTGTGTACTTATGCATTTAATATCACAGCTTACTGCAAAGCGCACGAATCATTTTAACAGAGTGTGAATTTAACTACCATGAAGGCATTTTATACTCTGCTTAACTTCTCGAAGGGGCCCGTATTTTTTGGAGCAGGTAAGTCAAGTTTCCACATAGCTCTACGTAAGGGAACAGCAGTCAAACTTCTAAAGAGAAATCCCCCCGCCACAGACCCCAACGCTGGTTGGCTTCGGAGATATGCACACATCCATCTACACTCTCAACCAAGAAGTCCCCCTTTGGCTCCTGCCTCCCCCACTCTCTGACCAGGGACGGGCAAGCCAACAGCACATCTGTGCCAGGGCTGGTGTGGGGAAGTGATCGGCCCCCTCCCTGCCCTTGGTCCCTCCTCCCCCGACCTCTCTGCAAGGACAGGGACTGACCACTGTTGACTTGAGAACACTGCTAACACCACAGGAGCCGACATCTGTGCTATGTTGACTGTCCTCATTAGAAACTCGATCTCCTATGGATCTTTCCTAAAATGAACTCTGCTCCAATGCCAAAAAGGTCTCCAGATGCACACATTAAAAAAAAAAAAAAAAAAAAAAAACAGTGGGAAAAAGAAGAAATCCATGCCCGTAGCAGCTGAAGTCATAAATTATTTACTGGATCGAGGGAACCCTAGCCATGGGCCATCTGGAAAGGCCAGACTTGGGTCTCATGCCGTGCCCCAAAGGTCGACACGGGGGAGGCTCTGCTGGCCAGAGCACACTTCTATGTTCAGACTATGCAATCACAAACGTATCCCACTCACAGATAAATCCCCAACACTGGCCATGCCCAGGTCCATATCCAGACATGGTATATTAGGGAAAGATACACAGAATCACGTACAAGATGACTTAGGGGAAAGGAGAGGAGATTGGGCCATAAAGGACGGGAATGCTCAACGAGAGAGACACGTCCAAGAGGCACAAGACAGAGCAGCCAGTCTGAAGAGGCACCTGCTGGCCGAAGCAGCAGCAATCTGGGTATTGACGTGCGTAATGACAGTAACGGGACCTAACCCACGGAAAGAAAGAAAGGCCCCGGAGTCTTCATCAAGACTTGCACGTGATACGCCAAGGGAAAGGGGAAGCTTCTCGTTAACAGTGGGAAACACACGAACAAACGCGTGCGGCAGAAATGACGGAGACGGGGAATTGCCAACTGGCCGCCATCGTAATAACTGATTCAGGCGAGAGTTATGAGTGGATGTCAGGACCGGGGGTGGCAGAGTTTTAAAACCAACAGCACCTTTACGTGGTTTCCAGCCTCCCACGGCAGCACTCTTGTTAATCACGGCAGGGCAAACAGAGACGCCAGCAGACCCAGGGAGTCAAGTTCAGGTCGCCGGCCAGAGAAACTGGCATCACCCAGGGCCCCCGACAGGAAGCATGGAGGAAAGGTGCCCACTGCTGAGAACGCCTGCCAGACACGGGTCACTTGAATCTCGTCAGGAGAGAACGTGAAGCAAACCCGCGTGCAGGGCTCCGTCTACAAACTAACTGGTCGGTTCTCCATGGAACGATGGCAGGTAAATGGCGCCTCCAGGGTCAAGAGGACCAAGGAAGCAGGGCAACCGAACTTCCTTTGGCAATGACGGAGGCCACTGGGACAGCTGGCCAGATCTACAAGAGATCTAGCGACGAGACAATACGATTACCCACGGGAATTCCCCCATTCGGACACCTGTGCTGATATTTAGGAAAAACTTTTTTTTATCTTTAAATACTTCTCTGTTTGCATATTTGCAAGCCATTCTCATAGGGTTTAGGGGGAAAAAAAAAACAGAACTCCAGTGCCAGTGTGTCTGTGTGAGAGAACACAGCAGACGTGGGAAAGTATCATTCAGGGGTGTTAGGGGGATGGGTAATTGGAAATTCTTGGACACCCATTCTTACCACTTTCCTGGAAGCCTAAAATTACATCCAATAAAAAGTTTACATCAGGGGCGCCTGGGTGGCTCAGTGGGTTAAGCCTCTGCCTTTGGCTCAGGTCATGATCTCAGGGTCCTGGGATCAAGCCCCGCATCGGGCTCTCTGCTCAGCAGGGAGCCTGCTTTCCCACCCCCCCACCCGGCCCTCTGCCCGCTTGTGATCTCTGTCAAATAAATAAATAAATAAAATCTTACAAAACAACAACAAACTTCTCTTATTTAAAAAAAAAAAAGTTTGCATCAGTGTTTCCCCCACAGGACCTAAATTACTGCGATGTGATTTTACTGCTCTCGAAGATAAACTACCAAAAAGAAAGAAGAATTCACAGCACGTCTGGGGCTTTAGGCAGAAGGACAGGTGCGGTCAGAGAGAACAAGGACCCCCCAGTTCTGGTGATGAGCAAACACAAAGCTAAGAGAGGCCTCCCTGCCCTGCTGTCCGCAGACTGGGGTCCAGCAGCCCCAAATGAGCCGTGCCATTCTGAGAAAGGCCTGAAGAGATCATCAGCCAGAAAGGGCTCCCCATCTCCTGAGCGTCTGAGCTGGGGAGCTGGCCCATCCCCCACGCGGACAGAGAAAGAGCTGAACCCCAGGCCCCATCTCTGGCGTGAAGGTGGCATGTGAGGCCGTGGCCTTCGGGCTGCTGGAGTGTGGGCTGGACAGAGAGCGGGCATGCAGAGGATGGAGAACTCAAGACCTCACCGACCCTCCGCTCAAACACCACTTCCCACGGACGTTGTCCACGGGGCCCCCAGGGAATGCCAGAAGCACCCAGGCCCCAAAGCTGAGCAGACCCTCCGCCACCAGTGGCCCAAGGGCCAAGGTCCTGTCGGATGGTCTCCCTCTCTCCCCGGGGCATCAGCTCACAGGTCCAGGGCAATCATACCTTTTAAAAATCCCAAGTTCCTCAGAGGCAACTGACACCCACCCCCCCCATTTAAACGCAGTCCAACTGCTCATTCTCCGGCGAAGAGAGAAGACTGTAGATTCCCCAAAAACCGTTTTCTGTAACTAACCTCAATGTTCCATTATTCAATTGATCCTTTTAAAAATTTAATACACCACTTGCCTCAGGTAACATTTTCAGCTAATTGTGCCTCTCCCCCCTTGTGACGAACAGCAGTGGCCAGGCGAGGCAACTCTGGGGGCTCTAGCCCGATGCTTCACCCGTTTTCAAAGGGACAAGGCCAGCCGGCCTCAGCATTACCTTCCACGCGTCAGATTCTTGCTGCTAGAAAGTCTGGCTCCAAAGCTACTTCTCCAAGGACGGGCTTCCAGAAAGTCAGATCTGAGGGTCCCCTCCCCTGAGCCAGACAGGGTGGTGTCTGCCTGGGACACGGGGGAGGGAAGGAACATCTCTCTGCTGTAAAGAGGTACCAGAGGGCGGGGTCCCTCCGTCATCTCTGCACCCCACCACCGGAAGCTCAACACCGTCAGATGTTCACTGGAGAGCTCCAGGCAGCACTGAACACGGCTGGATGATGATCCTACCCCGAAACTCAAGGTGTCCCTCTGACACCAAATCCCGGGATGGAAGCCCATGGGGGTTGGCACACATTCCCAACATACCCCCCCAAACTGAAGACGGCACAGCCACATCGCTCAGAAAAACCTCACAATGCAGCTCTGGGATCCAATGAGTTTCCCCGACGTGCCGGTGGGAACGTGGGCTGCACCGCAAAGCCCTGTGTCCCGTGCCAGGGACGCCAGCAGGTGGTCACAGGCCAGGCGTCTGGCCTCACACTCTGACCCTTGAGTGAGGACCCAGCTCTCTGAAGCTCAGTATCCCCATGTGCGGAAGACGCCAACGGGACACACTTCACCAAGCCCACCCTAACAAAACCACCGCTCGGGTGGCAGAAGACGACAGGGCACTCCAGGTCCTCTGCCCTGTATCCTGCACTGAACAAGGAGCCCAGGCCACCAGAGGCACCTTGTGAGCACACCCTTTCTCTGCGGATCCCCTGGCCCAGGGTGCTGGGGCCAGAGGCACAGGGCACCCCAGGGGAGGCCAGTCCAGCCATCCTTCTGTTTGGAGCCCACAGCAGCCACAAGGAAAGGGGACTCGCAAGTAAGACTTGGCAGAGAGGAAGGGGCTCTGGAGGCCACTGCCCGGCCCAGGAGGGCCACCCGCCTCTTGGTGGAGGTCGTCCTGTCCCGTTGGCACCGACCCCACAGCCTCTCCTCTCCGGGAAAGGAGGCTGCTGGGAGTGGTTCCTGAGGGCACCTCCCCAGCCCCAAGGCCTGCACAAATTCTTGACAGTGGCTCCAGCCCATGCAGAATTTTCTTGGCCAGTGACGTTCTCGAAAGTGCCCACTCCCCTCTCCCTGCCATCCTCTGTCCTCTGGCAGAGGGTGGGCCTGGCAAACCCAGGCCAGGCCCCCGCCCCACCCAGGAAGCAGCCCCATCACGCCCCCCTCCCACCCGTCACCCCCCTCCCTTCCTTGCCTAGTTGCCAGACCAGGGCTCCTTCCTTCCAAGGTGCCTCATGATCCTGAGAAACATCTCCCCGCAGCTGCCCTCAGCGCACCCCTGCAGGTGCTGACTTCTCCACCTGTTACTGCCCGTGCTGGACACACCAGCCCGGAGAGTTCTGCCTCCGCCACGTCAGCAAATCTTTGCCAAAGTGCACTTCCCTTGAACATTCCCCCAGCTCTATGCAAACAAAGCCCTCTCCTTAGCAACAGCTCACCAGGCAAAACGCAAAGACGACCCAGCCTGGAGCTGCTCCAGCATCCTGGGTCTCTTCTCAGGACACTCCCCCCCCCCCAACCCCCGGAACAGGCAGCAAAGGCCTGCTAGCCCCACCCCCACTGCCCAGCCTGCGACGCCAAGTCATCGGGAGCAAACACGAGGCAGACTGCAAACAGCTGTTGAGCTCCAAGATAAAGTTTTATTTTAGCGGCTAAGGGAGAAAGTGGAGAAAAGGCGCCAACATTTTTACTAACAGCATAATTTTATCAGGGAAAGCTCGCTCCTCTAAGATTCCCACGCTGCCCCGACAGCAATTTCAGCTGCTGGAAAGATGGTAGACAAAGTCATTACGGCCCGAGCCTGGCTCTTCCCACACGTGCCTGCCTCTCTTTAATGACAATGGCAGAGGCGATGGGGACATATGGCAAGGGGGGGCTACCCCCATGTGCACCAGCCGGGACAGGAAAGTGCTCGGTAGAGGATTTCGACCTTTCCAAGATCCCATTAACCGGAGACCATTTCATCTCGGCGTCCAGGCAGAGCTGGTAGCTCTCCCTCCAAACCCCAGGCCAAGGGCCTCCGACGGACTCCGGGGGCGCACATCGGCTCCCGGCGGCCACCTCCCCGACCGACAGCACAGATCTGCTGGGCCACAGTGGCAAAGGAGGAAACTCTACTACGCAGGTCCCCCCAGCGGTCTCCTGGTTTCTGGCTGCTCCTTTCTGAGCCGTTTTGCAGACACACCTAAGTGCTGGGCTGGGCTCTTTTTCTAGAGCTGAAACCTGATCCTATCACATCCGTCCTTGAATCTCTCCAAATGGCTCCCATTGCCTTGATGGTTAAAGGCAGAAGGCAGCAGGACGGCCAGGGCTTGCAGCCCCCTGCTTCCCCGCCCGCAGCCGCAGCCGCGCTGGCTGGGACTCTGGGGGGTCCGGGGGCTCTGCAGGAGCCACTCCCTCGGCCTACCCTCCCGGCTGGCCACCCTTGTCCCCGAGCGTGCGCGTGTGCACACACACACACACACTTTTCCAATGAGCGAATGACGGAGTCTGATGAGAGCGGGTGGGCCAGCCCTCACCTCAACTCCAAGAAGGAGGGCCCAGGCAGTTCCTTGTTGAGGACAGAAGCATCTGTGAGGGCCCGTAGGCCCTTCCAATACAGATAAAAGAAGTAAGAAACCCCCAGCCACGGAGCCTCCATTCACGACAGGGGACGTGCTGCTGGGCCCACAAAGAGGCTGTCCGTCTGCCAGAGGATCCCAAGCCGCCTCGTGCCGTAACTCCATCAGCCCCTGCCGGACACCCTGCATCCCCTCCTCCTATTTTCCTCTGAAGTCTTTGTCTGACCGACCAGGGAGAGCCCGCGTCTACGCAGGTCCCAGACAACAGAGGTGTTGGGGTCCAGGAGACCTCAGGCCGCCTTCCTCAGACTCCCGCACCTCGCAGCAGCCCTGCAGGCCAGGCCAGGCGGCCCATGGGGCAGCTCTCTAGGACACAGGTGGTCTGACTCACGGTTGGGCAAATCGTGTTATTCTTAAAATCCTTTAGGTTTAAAGAGAACTATGTGCTTCCCATCTCCCCACCCAGTTCTGCCCTCCGGAACGACCCGCCTCCCTCCTTTGCCAAGACAGTGCTCTGCGGGCAGGTGCTCCTTCCTCCCCACTCGGCAGCCCCAGGCCCCCCGAGGCCCTCCCCTCCCCTCCCCCTGCACCTCAACTGGGCTTCTGGGGGCTCTTCGGAGGTCGAGGCGCAGCTGACCCCCGGCCCTGGAAGCTGAGCCCTCACGCAGGCTACGGAGCCCACTGAACCCACGGCCCGCTCGCCTTCTGCCCCATGGGACCCGGCCGCACCAACTCCTGTCCAAACGCGATCCGCACCCGCAGTGGGGCAAGACGCAGCCGAGTCTCTCGGGAAGTTCACAGGACGGGCGGGAGAGCATCCGTCAGGAGGAGTAACAAAGGAAGCGAGAGAAACGGAACAGAAAGTTGGTGAAGGTGGGGGTGCTGCTGTGGGTTACCGAAAAAGCAGGGGGTAAGGAAAGGGGGAGGGCGGGCTTGCCCAGGTGAGTGGCGGCAGATTAAAACCCAGGACCCAGAAGGAAGAGTTAAAATACGCCAACCACGTATCTTCGGCCACTCAGCAAAGTCCCGTCCGGTGACCCGTACGCCAGTTTCGCCGCTCAATCCTGCTGCGTGAGCCGGCCGGGGTGGTCGGAGCACTGCTCATCTGGCCACGTGGGAATGAGCCTAAATCGCCCAGATAACCTCAGGACTCAATCTCTGCTGCCCATTCCGTTCTCAACTGCACAGAATGAGGCAAAGCCTCTGAAAAGGGTCTCCCCCCTCAAAATTACAGTTTTGTGGGGTTTTTTTTACAAGATTTTATTTATTTATTTGAGAGAGAATGAGAGAGAGCACGAGAGGAGAGAGATCAGCGGGAGAAGCAGACTCCGTGCTGAGCAGGGAGCCCGATGTGACTCAATCCTGGGACTCCAGGATCATGACCCGAGCCGAAGGCAGTCGCTTAACCAACTGAGCCACCCAGGCTCCCTTACAGTTTTCAAAGGCTAGAAATCAAGTGTCCTTTGTCAGGCCCAACTACAGTGAGTTTCTTGAAAATCACGAAAATTAGGAAGCAGGCAACACCCATCCTAATTCCCACGTCTCGCTGCTGGGTTAAGCCCATCTACCTTCAACAAAGGTCCCAAACAAGGAGCCTCAGTTGGAAGGGGGGAGCCTTAGAGGTCCGCGGTCGGCTCCACCAAGCAAAATGATCAAGACGGGATAAAATATCAAATAAGCCATTTTAGTTTCACAGGCTTTCAAATATACCTCTGACTCTAGGCTGGGATGATGTATGCTAACACATGAGGTTGGTAGTGAAGCCAGGAGAGTGGGGTTCTAGTGCCCTCCCCAAACATTCAACAGAACAGGAGTAAGGGCTCCCACAAAGCGAATTTATCATGGAAACCTCAGAGGCATATTTCCCACACGGCATATTTCCGAGCCTGATACTATGCTCCACAACATTTTTTTTTTTAACTTTAAAAATATTTGCTCTTGACAACAAACTTGAGAACCAGAATAAAAATTGATTTTTTTTTTTTTTTAAACCAGAGTACTGGAAAGGAAAACAAACAATACTAATGGGATTTTTGTTTTTAAGCATTGCGAGTTTCTGACAAATCAGAGGTTGAAGCAAAAAAATTCAATTCAGGGTACCAAAAATGCCAATAGAATCAGTGAAATTATTCTTTAAAGGCTGACCACAGTGGAGGACCGGTGGTGAACTGGAGGCCTAGGGGCCCGGCCCAGGGAGGGCCCAGCACCAGCAGGGAGTTAGTAAATGACAGTTTTGTCAATCCAGAGCCTGTCATCCACCGACAGACGGCCTGAAACTATTCTGGCCACTGATTCATCTGTTTCCCTCTTCCGAATCCGTGCAAAGTGTGCAAAGTGTGCGCACCAGGCCCAGAGGGAGCAGACGGAAGCTCCAAGAACCTCGGGAGACAGAACAGGGAAGAACGCGGCTCAAAGCAGCCTGGAGCCTGGCAGCCTCCCAGACTGACTTGCACAGAGCCCCAGGCCCACCCCTGACATACAGCAGGCACTTAATAAATGCCCTGTCAAGAAAAGAAACCCCTACTTGCAGTCTGGCTGCTCAGGGGAGGAGAATTATCTTGGCCCACTGGCCCACTGGTCTGCTTTTCATGAGCCCCTGCAAATCAGCCCCCGCCCCCCCGCATGAACACTGGACTCTGCCTCTGCACTTGCTCTGCTGGGGGACCCTGGGGGCATAGCAGCCTCATCAATGAACCTATCCCAGGAGACCCCTCCAATGCAGAGGCCTTGAAGATCCAACCCAAACCATGCTACAGAGAGACAACATCTGCTGGTGTGGGCGGGGGGGAGGGGAGGGGTGAGCACAAACCGAACACAGTTTTCCTTTAAAAACAGAAATTCCTCAAAGGCATGTATTGGAGGGTTAGGCTATGGATGGATGACGTACTAGGGCAGCTAAATGCAAAAAATATGCAACATGAACCGAACGATACGTTAAAGCATTAGAATTCGCATGTGTGATTACCAACATGGAGCGGATGGAGACAGACACTGGTGGTGACAAAACCCACCAAGATGTGAATAACAACGGATGTAACCAACACACATAGGAAGTGGGGTCTACACGTGCTGGTTTACCCCGTTTACAAGCAGTCACTCACTGCGTCCTTAAGAAGCCTACAGAACAGGAGTGCTGGCCCTGTGTTTAATGGGAAAACAGGCACAGAGAGGATCAGCCATTTCCCCAAGGCCACACAGCTAGCATACACTGTCCTGCCATGAAAGACAATTTAAAAAGGGGCGGGGGGCAACTGACAAAAACCCAACACCTAACAGGTACACAGACCCCGCCGACAAAATCCTGTATCTGCACACATACCCTAAGACAGAGGGCAATGCCAGACGGAGACCTGTCGTATCAAATGGGGCTAGAAGCATGGCAGAATTCTTTCTTGGTTAAGACAACACAAACTCTCTGTAAGTTCATACACGCCTGCATATTCTTTTTTTTTTTTTTTAAGATTTCATTTATTTATTTGACAGAGAGATCACAAGTCGGCAGAGAGGTAGGCAGAGAGAGAGAGAGGAGGAAGCAGACTCCCTGCTGAGCAGAGAGCCCGATGCGGGCCTCGATCCCAGGACCCTGAAACCATGACCTGAGCTGAAGGCAGAGGTTTAACCCACTGAGCCACTAAGGCGCCCCCGCCTGCATATTCTAAGAAATACAAGGAGAAAGAACACGGAAGGCATCCTGAGAACCAGGACAGTCGGCTGTCGGGTCTGCCTTTATAAATCTCGCACTGCACTGCCCCTCTTCCCCAAGCGTATGACCCCCTGGAAACAGATGACCAGCACTTTTTTTCCCCCTGTTTAAAAAAAAAAAAATCACCATATATTCATTACAGAACATTGGGATGGGGAATGGGGTAAAGAAAAAAAAAATCACCCAAATTCTACCAATTAAAGATAACCACTATGAAATATTCATCAGGTTTCACATGAGTATTTTCTACGGTTTTCTAATTTGTAAATGTACATTCAATATTGTATCTTTCCACTCTGAGACAAACCTTCTATTTATGTTATTTCAAACTGTGCAGGCATCGTTTTTTAAAAAATTAGCTATTTTCCCCCCTGTTGGATGCTTGAGGCATCTTTTATGCCATTAAATAACACCAGGATAAAACATCTTGAGGGAGTAAAGCTTTTTTTGGCACCAGGTGGGGAAGGGAGATTACTAGGTCAAAGGGCACGTGTGCTGTTTTGGAAGGGCTGACGCTGGTTTCCACGTTCCTCTGACACTAACCTATCAACCTTCCTCCCAGGGACACACCAATGCACACGCGCACACGGCACTCTCCGTCTACTGGGTTTGGTTCTGCAGTAGAGTCAGGCCTCTGGACGGCCTTGGAGTGGAGCAGGGGTGGTAGCCTCTCCAGGGACAGGTGCCCAGCCTCCGGACAAGCACACCGTGGAACAGACTGCTGCTTTTCCTACCAGCGCCACATCCGAGCGATGGCCTGCGACAATGAGCCAACGCACTTAAAAAAACCTCCGTGTTTCCACGAGAGCTTCCTTCAGTGAGATGCTCACACCAGGGGCATTGGTGGCAGTACCAGGATCACAGTCCACCTTCTGGAGAGACAGGTGGCTGTTTAAACGCAGTGCCCAGCCTGGCCCAGCCCCGCCTGACCGCTAGGCAGTTCAGGAACGGCACCCAGGGCAGGGGACCCTGGGACTGAGTATCTCCGTGTCTCTGCTCCTGCCTTTCCCTCAGCCCACGTGCAGCTGACGGCCGGCCAGGACCAGAGCCATCCATCCCCTGGCCCGCCTTCTCAGCAAGCACCGGAGTACTTCTAACAGGGTTCAGAACACCCAGTGTTTCGGAGACAGGTCTTCACTGCCCATGTCCTATGATCCGGGGGGTGGGGAGGGTGCACCCACCAGAACCCAGGCCCACCAAGAAAACAGAAGGCAGGCTCGGTATCCCCGTGCTCACCAGAAAGGCACATGCCCCCAACCGCCCCTCCTCACCCCCTCCGAGGGCCTGTCAACTCCCCTCCCGTATATGGGACAACCACTTCAGCAGGTCCTATTTTAGGCTGATTTTCCACATTAGGAAGCAAATTGGTTAAAATCATTGTAAGATACACCTCCCACTCATGACACTTTGTTTAATTCAAAGTCAAATAGCAAGGCAGGAGAGTGGGCTGTTTAGCACATTTATAGATTTATAAATGGCCTTTCTGACCGGCACCCGGGCCGCCCCGCCCCCTCCCCCTTCTTGCAGCCACAGCTGGGTAGGAATTCACTGACCTAATAGCACCGGACAGATAATTCCTTGCCTGGGGGAAAGACTGGCAAAGCCCATGGCATCTGCCATTTCCAATCTATGTTTCGAGATGGTGACCAGGGGCTTGTGCCAGGAAGCCGGAGGGTGGAGGTGGGGAGTGCACCCCTCACTCTCCGGGAAAACTTGACAATCCTACAGCCGGCGCGGAGGCACAGCTAGCTTTGCACCAGAAAAGTCTGGGCCTCTGATACAACTCAATCATCTCGAAGCCGGCACTGCAGAAAATAATTGAATTAAAGAGTTGCTGTAACTCATTCAAGGGAGAGAGCAGCCATCCAGTGGGAAACAGAGACAGTGCCGTTAAAATCCGCCAACTTCTGGAGATAGCGAGAAAAAAGGCAATATAATGTGGTTCAAAGGACAGATGGGACTTTCCTAATTGTCCCCAGATTCCTAGCAGCAGGGGTGGTAACTAAATGGTTTCAATTAAAAGTTAAAGAAACAGAGAAAAGCAGGCGGTAAGTTATGCCTCGTGCCGATAAGGCTTAGTCGGTGCAGACTGAGAGGGCTGCTTTGTCCCGATTCCCGGCCGCCCAGCCTCAATGGCACACGAGCAGGGAAGCCGTCCCAGCACGCAGCCCTGACAAGGTGACACGTAAACATGTGTCAGATGCACGGTCATGAACACCCGTGGAGTCTAACGGAGCCGAGTGAAAGGCCAAGAGCCCACCTCTCCGTGCCAGTTCCCTTCCGTCTGCCGCAGCTGCGGCCTCCCGGCCCCCCGGATGGGATCAAAGGATGGGGTCTAAGGGGGGCTGTGCGTGCGGGCCCAGGTGTGGAAGGCATGCATTTGCCGGCAGGTTGCAGAACCCGCCTGGGCAGGGCGCTAGGGGAGACAGATCAGTGCCACTTCAGGCTCTGTCCACGCAGCTCAGGCACGACACAACAGGCATGGAGCAAACATCTGTCCCTTCGACCTCAACCAGGGGGCACTTGCCACCCCAGGCACATTTCATGACGTCGGGACCCATTTCTGGTGGTCACGTGGGGCAAGGAGGGCGGGTGGACAGAGGCCAGGGGAGCTGAGAAGCTCCTACAAAGCACAGGACGGAACGAGGAATGATCTGATCTAAAACATCAGCAGGGCCAGGCTGAGACACTCCCTTAAGGGAATCCTAAATTAAAGCGTCTGGAATTCAAAGGACTGAGAAAGCTAAGAAATGAGCTGGAGTCAAGTACACACACGCTAGCCTATCACCAACGCGGGACAGAAGAGACTTCACGGCTGTGAGAGGGACAGCTGGAGGCAAACAAGGGGGTCAACTAAGTGCATCAAGGGAGCAGAGAAGATGAACAAGAGTGAGCCGCCCCCCCCCCCCACCAGGAGGAGCTCGGCAACCACGGTGTTCGTGTTCCCAGCCAGGATACAATCCGACCCAGTCCAGCCCACAGCCCAGCGCAGCTGACGCAGACATGAGGCTCCCGGAGTTCATCTGGCGACCTGAGGAGGCGAGTAGCCTGGATGGGCAATTGGGGGGGGGGGCAAGCTCTCTGTGCACACTCAGTCCACGTTACAATTCCCATCCAGGCCACCCGACTACTCTGTACCAGCTGCACACCTACGAACCGATTTCAGAGTAAGTACCAAATCGCTCCACGTAAGACCATCCCTAACTGACAAAGGCAAAGAGAGGGATGGAGAGTCCCAGAAAAGCCAAGTTCAACGGCAAAGACCCTAAAACCAGTCAGTAACCAGCATCCACCAGTCCCATGTCCCAGCTCTCAGGACATAGTCTTGTCTGGGCCCAATGGTCAGTATAATCAGGTTGGGGAAGGAGGGTCCTGGCATCCCCCTAGAAGTTCCAAGTCAGTCTTGTCAGGTCCCCAGGGCCCCGGTGCTCCTGGAGTCTCTTCCTGGAAGCCCTTTGTACAGCACGCCCGGAGATGAACCAGGAGAACAGAGAAGGGTGGTGGGGGCCACTTCTTTCCTCCCCCTTGTAAATACTTGTGACTTTGTTCTTTTGTAAAAACAAAAACCCCACACCATGGTTATCACAACAATAAATCCGGGAATAAGTAACAACATTTGAATATTCCTTCACTACAGAGCACCACTATTAATTAACTTTTCATCATTACAGTTAATATTTCCTGCTCGGTTTGTTTGTTTTGTTTTGTTTTTCCCGAGAGTAGGTTAAAGAGGAAGAAAAGACACTGAACCCAGACTTGAACCTGCTCTATGGGGGGAGGAAAAAACCGCCCAGAGTTAGGAAAAGTGGAAAAGCAAACACAAATGTGAAATAAAATACAAGAGTAATGACAAAATTTCCTGTGTGCTTGGGACGAAAGCCTCAGGAATCCAGTAGTGACTGATCAATACTGCATACTTCCCAAATCAAATGCAGGGACAACAGATCACACGCCCAAACCCACAGGCCAAATACAGAACCAAGAGAGACAATTATTAGCCACTAGATGAAGCCATTAGATTAAGGCACACGGTTGTTTACTGAGCTCTATGTGGAGAGACTCCTCTACTCGATGGTCAAGTTACCAGACACGGTTCCGCCTGACAAAATCCTCTCATCATATACATTAAGGTTTAAAAAAGGAAGGAAAAAAGGAAGGAAGCTAACCCAGGTAAAAAATACAAAAGTCTATGTAGCATGAAATTTCTCCAAGAGACTTGTTTGGTGAAATTAACTAGTGGTTTAATAGGGGGGAAAGCCTGATATACAAGAGTGCCCCAATTTCTTCAGAGAAATTAACATTTCAATCCTGTTTTTATCTAGAAGTCATTAAACTGTGCAACATGAATTATAGGGACTACAGCAACGAATTAACTCTATTCATCAACGAAGTCCAAACACTTTAGAGTGCATCTGTAATGAAAAAATAGCTCTACATTTCTGCCTCTTCTCATTAAAGTAAACCAGTTTTCTCTCTCTCAGTATATAAAACTGTCTTCTCTTCATATAATTTATATTACCATAAGCCGGCTCACATTCTAAACTATTACACGCCTCCAATTAATTTTTGCAGCTTTTGCCTGAAAATTTAATGAGATAGTAGTGGGTGAGCCTGCTGACTCTAGATTATGTGTGTGCTCCCAATATTAATGTTGGCATAACAAAATAATCTGATCCGCACCTGATGAGCGTGTCCCCCGCTGCCCCGTGGTAAAGGTAACGTGTAAACCGGGGCGACTCGTTTTCCTCTTTTAAATCCAATTACAAAATTTACTAGTCTCAAATTAAAATGCCCCTACTCATCAACCTGGGGGAAAGGAGAAGGCAGCAGCGCAGTGTAATTATCCCCCAGCTCCATTTCTATAAACATTTCAGCCAACGGCGAAGACGGATGGCTGTTTGTCTAAGACCAAGCTCTCTACCATGGAGGCTAGGGCGAGGCTGCACTTGTCAAAGCTGATTCCGAGACGCAGCGAGGGCAATCGCCCAGATGAGGACGGGGTCCAAGGACCCTCTTACCCAGTCTAGCTGCAGGCACCCCTGGGCCACATTCCCAGGTGTGCCGACATACATGCACCCCAGGGTTCAAGTTCAGCCAGAGATAGAATAGGTTGGATGTGCAGACAACTCAAGGATGGGACTTGATGGCAGGTCCTTTGTAGGGATTAAGGATCTAAGTGCAAACAAAAGGGAAAAGAGACCAAAAATGACAGTGCACGGGCAGCAGTCAATAACCACCATCCAAAGGACGCACCATGCAAGGGTCTTATTAATCTGCACCGAGACATTCTCAGCCATCGTCACTGGCCTGGGGGGGAAGGAGGTGCTGGCAATGGAAGCTTGGGCAGATCCCTCCAAAAGCAAAGCCTGATCCTTGCCTACACTGGTAAGGACGCTTAGCGGTGACCGGAGACTACACAGCACTGAGCAGAGCAGTGGAATGGGGTTGGCCCTTAACTCGTCATTTAGTTGGAATCGTTATGGTAACAGCCCGTAGGAAAGCCAGGGAGTGAGTGGGGCAGGAGGAGGGGCGAGAAGAGCCTCCCGTTCAGCCTCTCCCCTGACTTGGCCCACACCCCAGCTGCGCCTTCCCAGTGCCGGTGAGACAGCTGGGGGTTTGCTTCTGCTGAACAGAGACACAGACGGACCTAGAGGCTTGAGCTGCCAGGCTGACACCGGTCCAGCCTGGGGACCTCGCTACTGCCACGTCCATGGGGCTTGTCCTCGGCCGGGGCCAGCCCTGCAGGTGAGCTTAGTCTGTGGGGGAAAGGAGCACCGAGCCCCACACACGAAACTCAACAAGCTCACCTGACCGGGAGCACTTAGCCCAGTGGGATGCCCCGTCCTAGAAATGGTTTCTTTGTACCCAAACCTGGGGAGGTACAGAGATGACAGAATGGCTACCAAACCAATAGCTGATCAGGAACATCAGGTATCAAACCTTTCCATACCCAATGTCTGAGCTGTCTGGGGGTGGGGGGCACCATAGGTAGGGGACAGTGATGGCACAGAACATGCTAGGGTACAGCTCCACCCTGGACCCGGGTTCAAATCCCACATCAGCTCCTCCAAGTCCCAAGAGAAGTCAGTTAACCTCCATGATCATCCTAGGAATACATGAGGTTAGCTCCACCCACAACCCTCACAGGCCCAGCCACACAGACGGGACCAGACAAGGCCACACGCTTGGGAGTGATGGGCATGCGTGGAATGCTCACCTCCCCAGGCTTCCTTTCCAGTTGTCGTTACTGCTGGGCCTCTCTGGCCCTCCAACTAAAGTCACTTTGAACTCTGCTTTCCACAGCAAGGGAAAGCCTGCGACAGAAGCTACAAGCCCCAACACTTGGGCTCCCTGGGGAAAAAACCTGCCTCCCCAAACTCAGCCCCCAAGGAGGAACTCTCCTCCTCCTCCAGGCAGCACAGAAAGGTGCAGCTTCTTACTCTCCAATAGGCCAAGTCGGGACTTCTTGGCTCCACAAGTCTGTGTATAAAGAAAAAAAGGGGGGAGGCTCTCGAGTTACCCAAACCACTGCCTGAGGGGAAGCAAAACCAGGGGAGGCAGCATCACCTAGGAGGACCACCTAGGAGGAGAGACGGTTCTAAGGAGTGCCTGGGCCCCACTGTCACTTGCTCTGAAGCCATCACTCCAGCCAGTCTGGTCTAGGCTGGACAAGGCTTATGGGGGCCGAGACCAGGTCCAGCCATCCTGGATTCTTCCCAGAACCAATCCCAGCGCTCTCTGGCCAGAGGCACCCCCAAAACAGGATTCTACAGGGGCTCAGGCCCAATTCCAAGGCACTAGGAAAAGCCCCACCCCCCCAATTCCACACCGCCAAAGCCCTGGGGCAGACACGGGATGTCTCAGCAAGGTCACATACAGACCGTGAAAACCTCCTATGTTGAGGAACAGAAGCTATTAACCATGTTACTGGCAAGCACAGATGTTGTCTATATCTAAAAATTCCCAAATAGATCAATTAGCATATTATAAAGAATTTACTTTCATTTTCCCTTGGCAGATCATAAAAGCCCAAACACAACACTCAGTTTGAAACTGACAAGTGCATATAGCAGAAGATGCTCTATTAAATGCAGACAACAGGAAAAGTAAATGGTATTTATAATGATTAGCCACCTAATTAATTCTAAGAGTAGAATGTCAAAAGCTATAAATCCATTTCTTTGGTAACCGAAGCTCAACATCAAACAAGTCACTTCCGCGCTGAGAAGGGCAGCCCTAACATCGCCCCGACATTTGCATCCAGCAACAGGGCTGTCTCGTGGGTTTTCCAGGGAAGGTATTTAGACTCTATGTGGAAAGCAACAGAAATAAATATACTTGTGCATGCATGTGCCGCGCGCGCACACACACACACACACACACACACACAGCAGCAGGAATAGAATCTGAAATGAAAACAGCTTCAGTGCTACAAATGCAGGTAAGTATTAACAGACTCCAGGAAACGTGTTCATCCCCTCCTGTGGCAATTAGCTCAGTTTAGAGGGAGACATTCTCAGCTCCCGCCCGTGTGAAAAAATCTGGGGCCCTTTGTGTTTCTTCAGCTTGGCCAGGGAGGGTGTAGGTAGTAGAGAATTCTGGGACAGACCAAAGTGTAACAACACGATCATCCTCTGAAACTCTGTGCCTTTTCTGTACTTGTGCCTTTAGAAACCACCTTCTGGGGGGAGGCAAGGGGGCGGGAGAAAGGCACAGGCAGAGTAAGAGCGAGAGGGATATGGAACTGGAACTGGTAACAGGTGCAGGGTTGCCCTTCTTCCCATACTTCCCGAATGTTCTTCCTAGATTGCAAATCAAAATCTGCATTTAAATAGAATATTTTTAATGTAGAAAAGAGGAAGCCCTAGGGTACAGAGGTATTGCGTTCAATATCTACGGGCACAACATTGCATTTCAAATGAGATGCGGCGTTTTGAAATTTACTGAATATATTACATATTCCAAATTGTCTTGTTATTACCACTATTTTTACTCAATTCTCCTATCCTAATAGGTGTGTTTCTTTGATGACCAGGACTGTTAATAAAAGTAATGTGATATTACATCATGCTATCAATTGAATCTTGAGAAAAGATTACAGCGATCCAAGGATCTGATAAGCCCCCGGCTCTGATAATTCCAGCCATTATTCAGTGTGAAATTCAAACAGTCTGAATTCATTAACATTGGTTGCTACAAATCTGCATTTTCAGATTTTGCCATAAAACGCAGGAGTCCAAACCAAGTGACCTGAATGGAACAGCCTTCTGCGGGAAGTAGCCCTGACCACCGGCCTGTCCCTGCACGGTCCTGGGTGCTGACCCACCGCCGCTGGCCTACACTTGATGTTCGGTCATCTGGGAAAATCACAGGGACCTCGGGCCACTGATAAGAGAGTGATGACGCGTTCCCAGTGAAAGACCACATTGCTAAATGGGTCCCCAGGTTGCCAGTCACATCCAGGCACAGGACCTTGACTCCAACACGTCCCAGCTCTGTGTGGCTCAGGTCACCTCGCCCTCACAGAAGCAAGAACTCAAATCCAATGTGCATATGCGAGAAAGATTTCAGGGAACCCCACACCCACTGTCCCTTGATGAAGAAAGGTCACTGTGAGGTTGATGGGGGTGGGGGGGTGGGGGGAGATGCCGGACTTCCAAAGTCCCAGGAGGAAACCACAACAGAACTGTCATGAGTAAGAAGTCTGGCATTCCAGCCACCTTTCATCTAAATGTTCCTGTCACCTTGACCACAGGTGTGCGTTGTCTGCTGTGGGCAGGTCACCAGGGCTGCCCCTCAAGCCGACGGTGTGGCCAGCTCATTTACTGAAGCTGCTAATAATGGAGGACAGCAGTAGTCATCCCCAGGAAACCCCTTCTAGGGGCCAGATACCAGCTAAGCCAGGGCGTCACTGAACACCCAACCTGAGATTAACAACTCCCGTTCATCCCCATTTGACAGACGGGGAGCCTGACGCACTACGCACAGGAGGCTCCAATCTGCCCAAGGTCAACGTCATCAGGGGTAACCCAGGTGGGGCCACAGGCATTTCCTGGCCCCGCCCTTAGGACCCTTCCCCCCCACCCATCCCCAGGGCCTGGGCCAAGTCTTTTTGCGTCTTCAACTGGAGCCCTTCTTTACCTTTCCCCGTGCAAACACGCGGAAAACGTGCCAAAGCCGTGGGGCTGCTGGAGGGAGCGGCCGCTGGGATGGATTCCACGCTGAAGAGCTGGGCCACTTCCCAGCCAAGCCGAACGCTGCATCAATCCGCTCTGTTTAAACACACAGGCAGAAGGCTTTCCGGCCTTAAACAGGCCTCTGCGGTGCTGCCACTTAAGCCCGTGGGAGATCAGAGTACAAATCAATACGAATCCTCCTTCCTGGAGGAAGTTGCAACCCTACCTCGCGGTTTAGAGGTCATCTTCTGCTGTAATTAGGAAGTAGCAGGGAGTTTCGACTGAATTATGAAAAGCCAGGGCTCTCAAACTTAAGGTTTTCAACAAATGTGGGGCTGGGGCTTGTCAGTTCCACATGCAGGAAATGCCGGCTTCCAAATCGCCAAAGGCAGGCAAAGCAGGCGGCCAGCACGCCGGGTCCATGAAGGAATTTGATACACAGGCCATCTGTCCTCCAGTCCCAAGGGACCTGGGGCCACGAGGCTCTGGGAGCCCGTTGGGCCTTCTCGCCGTCCTCGTAGTCCCTGTTCAGATGTGGTCGCAGTAGCCAGATCCACAAGCGCCCTTGCCCACGAGGCGACGGCGAGCCACCCGGAATTCAGACTCCCCACCCTCCCTGCGCAGAGGGGAAGCCAGGCGTGCCTTTGCCTTCCCACCTCTGAAAGCTCGGGAACACATATACCTCCCCCCAGACAGGGACTGTACCACGCTGGTTTGCCTTCGGTCTGCAGAAGACACTCCGAAGCTAATGCCTTGCACAGACCGGTGCTGGGACGGGCTCCCGTGCCTGGGCCCAGCCACCCCACCCTTCCTCAGCCCCACCGCAGCCTGGGATCCATTCATTCAAGAAACAGTCCTGTGGAACCCAGAACAGGGGGACCAGGTACAGAAAAATGAAGGAGGTGATAGGAGCGGTGGGCATGGTTTCTACCTCAGGAAGCTTGCGGGTGGTTATCACTCTGGAAGTTTCCATGGACTTAGAGCACTGCTCCTTAACCTTTATTATCCAATTTCACCTGATAGAGTCTCAAGGCGTGGCATCACCAGGGAGTAAAATCCCAGGGAGAAGCTGTACTAACAAGACTAAAAGGGCTCATAGCAGGTCACGGGCCACCTCCTGCACCATCCCCGTGAGGACCCAGCAAAGCCAGCTCCCGCAGATGATCATACAGAGAGACGGAGAGGAGACCAAGAGGCCAAGGGCAGCTTGATGGAGTCTAGACCTCCCAGTCCTGCATTCCTGAAATGTGAAGGCAGACCCGAGTTTTCGGCCTGCAGAAGCTGCCCAGACTGGCGGGGACCCGAGGGGCACACCCCAGAACCTGACCCGCCATGCCCTCGTCCCAAGCTGCCCTGGGAAGAGGGAGCAAAAGCACCAGCCATCTGAACAGCCTCACCCCGCGCCCGATGGAAACCGATAGCCCCTCCTGCCGTGCTCCAGCTGAATTTTTCAAGGAGTTGCAGGTTACACCCAGTCCAGGCCAACAAAGGTTTCCTTTGAGTAAAACAATGTATAGCTGAACCGGAAGAGGGAAGGCGACCACAGAAAAGGTGTTGGGTTACAAGGCACAGGAACCAGATCGCTTTACCACCAAGACTTGTTTTCTGCAAATCGCCCCTATGAAAAGGCAGCACGACACCGTCCCATAAATCAAAGCCCACCTCAAACGCATCCGATCAGGGGCTGGTGTGGGGACACCCGATCCTGTCCTCCTGGAGAAAGACCGGGGCTGGGGACTGGGGTCCTTTGTGGGAGCCACCGTCGTTAGTACACATTTATGAAGAAACAAACAAACACCGGGATCAGATGCTCGGAACCACTCCTCACACACGGTTCGAGTTTTCACCCCCACACGGTAACTGTTCCCCATAATGTTCTATCTTTTTGCCATATATAATTAATTTTAACAGCCATCTCCAACTTATCCCATAGGCTGGTGCCGGTTCTCTTAAAGAGTACACCGCTGAGAAATTGATTTGTTGGCTCCCTGTGCCTAAAGAACCGACATAATGAAATATGTATAAATGTCACTGGTCGGGCTGCTTCTGAGGATAGAGTCCAAGAAGGTGCTCCTTCCACCCTCCTGCACAGGAGTCCACTCGTGGCACATATCCTCATGGATTACTCACAGGCCCCCACACAAAAATCAGTGAATTACACTGCATTTTCTTTTAAAACCTCCTATTTATCCTTAACTGGTACAAGTCTAAGGGAATTACCTTAATTGCTATGTGGAAAGAATGAATTGCAAATGCACCCGATTAACCAAGAAGACTTTATTTTTAACAGCTTGGGGCCAGGTGGGAGTGGCCAAGTTGGCCAAAAATAAAGGAATCGATCCATGATCAATCAGTCAGTCGAGCAAATGCGTTCTGCTGGGAGCTAGCTGGGAGCTCCAGGCAAACAGGCAGGGGGACCCCACTTCCACTTGGGGACAGCTGGATTCTCGGCCATTTCCCAAGGGCGGGATTCAGAAAATGCTTAAACGTGGATCCAGAAACTGGATGATGAAGGACTGAAAATACCAGGGCTCTCTCCATGTCACATGGGCTGTACGTGGAGTATTTCTTTATCGTCTGCAGCAGAGGGAGGGGAGGCTACATTTAAGGTAATGCCAGATTACACTTGAACCCGGGGAGGCGGCGTGTGTCCCTCCATTAACAAAGCTTGATGGGGGCACAACAGGAATTGCTTACAACCCAGACCAGGCTCAAAGAAAGTTCCTGGTCTAGGCATTCTAGAAGTCATAGTTAATAGTGGCAACACACAAGCCCTACCCAAAAATATTCACAGGATAAAACCACCTTTTCCTCTCCTGCTAATCACCCTCGGAAAGCCTGATCAGAGCTCCCAACATTTTCACTGGAGAAAGTTCACTTCCTTGCCCACGCACATACCAACATACATAATCCTTATTATGTAGCTTACTGTAAACAAAGTATCATTTCCTTCCACCAGCGGGAGGCCTAACCCTCAGGCCATCACCTCCCTCTGCTCCTCCCTCCTGCCTATTCTCCTAACACCCACACCTCAAGCCTCAGGGGAAACTGACAATCACCTCCGAATCACCTCTGTCGAATCACCTCTGTCCTAGACCGTGGGCTGCTGTTCCCCAGGCCACTGGGAGGTTGGGGGGGGGGGGACCAGAGGTAGGACAGCCTCTATCGGGGGCTTGTCCGGGCATCCGTGATGGCTGGCCTTCTGGGAGCTGACTGTGCATCATGGCCACACCCCTGGGGGCAAGCAGCCGTCCATGGTCAGCCCCCACTTCACGTGGACCAAGTGCGAGGGGGAGGGGCAGATTCATGGCACACTTGAGATCAGGAACATACCAGAGAGCAGCGACCCCAGGAGTCCTCACCAACTGCAAAGGGGTCCTGTGATGATGCTGGGACAGCCCATGACGGTACTGCGGTGTTTGGGCAGAGGACAAGGGGCAGCCTGAGCCCGGGCTACACCGTCAGGGTCTCCAGCTCTGTTCTCTCACAGGTCCCATGTGCCGGCAAAGAGATCTGACCGTCAAGTTCCTCCCTTTTCCGGGAGAGGGAGACGGGCCACACGTCCCCACTTCCCAGCATGACCCGCGGGTGGATGCTGCTCAAGGCTGCGGCTCCTGCCGCACCACCGCTCCCCCGCCGGGCCCACCAGCAGGAGCGCAATTCGGCAGAGACCCACCCTGGCCCGGAACCCCAGGAAGTACCGACAGGCTTGCTTATTCCGGACACGCGGAGGACAGAGTGAAAATTAAAACCCTCTGTTCCACTCCGCGCCGCCCTGGCTGGTTAAGCGGCTGTGACGAGGACCACGGTCTGGAGGAGTGGGACAGGGGCAGACATCAACGGCAGGAAACAAACCCACCGGGACGCGTCTGGAGGCTGGGCCCGTACGGCGTGGACAAGGAGGAACTCCTGAGAACAAGAACAAGGGGGGCCTTGGCTGGATGATCTCCGCCAAAGCCACGGCAGGATTCGGAGACTCTCGGGAGGAAGGAACACGGGCTGAACCAACACCTCCCAGAGAACGGCTCTGGATCTGCGGCTCAGGAAATAAAACCCAAACAAGACCCAAGCACCCAGAGCCCAGCTGGGGCCTCCTCCTGTCTCTGCAGAGCTGGCTGAAGACCCACCAGCATCCCCAAACCCCCATCTCAGCCTCCTGACTGTTCCTCACCCAGAGAGCCCTCCCACAGAGAAGGCCCTGCGAGTCTTTCTCCAGTTTGCGGTTTCCGATGTTGGCAGTCTTGCCTCTGGCCGAAAAGCTGGGGCAGGATCCCACGTCCCCCGTGCAGGCCAAGAGCTGAGGAGGAGCCTGGAGGCCACGGCGCCAGGACCAACACACTCACCCCACGGTGTAGCTACCGGCTTCTAGAGTAGGGCAACACTGCCCTTCTGTTTATCGGGAAAGAAATCAGTCTTGGCAGAAACAGGGCAGAGGCCCCGATGGCCAGGCAGAGGGCTCCACGGAAGCCTGCTGGCCCACGCAAGCCGCGCTGCGGATGCTCAGCTCAGCCTGGCGCCCACGGAAGGCCGGGTGAGGCTCTCCCCACCCAGCAGGCACAGCCATCACCGAGGCCCCGGGGACCCCTCGCTTCCACCTTTCCTTGTGCAGGGGCGGGGGGGGGGAGGGGGCTTGTGAAGTGGACTGGGCTTGCACATCCTTATTACGACCTGTAAGAGTAACTCAGCGCCCAAGCTTCTCGGGGTGCGAGCAGCCAGATTCGCGGCCATGTCCTCGCCGAAACACAGCCAATGCGACCCCGCCATCATTTTCCAGAATAAAGGCTGGGAGCTCTGATTTGCATTTCCACATATCTGCGGACGGTTAACAAAAAGCGCTTCCTCCTACCACTTCTGTTGCGATCCCAAGCTAACGGGGGCGGGTGGGGGGGCCCTGCTGCGCTAATGGTCAGTAACAGCCGTCCTAGAACAACAACAGCCCGTCTGAACTAATGCAGAACGGATTCTGGTTCCAGGAGAAACCAGCAAACCAGAGGGCATTTGGGGTTTCCATTTTAACAAGTAGCAACATACAGAACGAAGAGGGAAACTACCCAAAAAACGCCAAGATGTAAACTTTCATGTCATGATTCATTCATGATGACAAAATGAGCCTCTCTGCAGGAAGAAAACTCAACTGTTTCATGTGAAATTTATTTTTAAAAAGGCTATAAACCAAAATAATGAAGTCTAGAGTAACAGGCACACGACGCTCTTAAATGAGGACGTCCTCAAAAATACCAATGTCAGAAAGGCCATAGAAACAGTTCTAGAGCCTTGAAGGTTTGCCATCCTGAGGCTGTGGCTTTTCATGAGTTTTGTGCAAAACATCTACTTTCCTTCTCCTCAGCCCATATTAAACAAGATTTGTCTAGACTGGACACCTCAGCAGGTGAGTTACCGAGTTGAAATCAACACGTGGGTCCCTCCTCAGGCAGCAATGCCAGCTGTCCCTCTTAGGCTGTTGTGTATCGACCAGACTCAGCAGCTGCCAAAAACAGGGGTACAACCTATTGGGCACAGTGATGTGGCACAGTGATGAGCCACAGACAAGAGCTCTGAGAGCCAACACACGCGTCCAGGGACATGCAGGAACCCCAGCCCCCCTGTACTTGTGAGGGTGGTGCGGGCAAAGAGAAACTCCCCAGCAGGATGTGGGGCACGGGGGGCTTACAGGCCAACAGGGTTTGGTCCTAGACAGAGCACTCTTCCGACTGTGGACGACTCCAGGGTGGTCCCGAACACCTTGAGCTCCTCCAAGGTGCTGTTTCCCCAAATGATGCCCCAAACACAGAAGCGGAAATGAGTGTATCAGGCCAAGTGTCTGAGCGCTTCAGTTCTGGGGAAAAATTTGTTCTCAGCAGCCGTGTTGTAACCGCATTCTGATACAGATGCATTTCTGGAACATGAACGTTCTTCTCTGAGATCGAAATAATCGAAAAACGGAGACTGCATGGTTCAATTATCAGCTGAGTCCAATGAAAACGTGTTTCCTCAACCATTTTTGATATATATATATATATATTTTTTTTTTAAAAAGCCCATTTCATCTATTTCATCTTTTACTACGAATTCTCACATTCCTAACTTCAGAGAAGAGTTTTCCAATCCTGTGGTGTCTATAAAATGTACCAAGCATTACTCTCCAGTTCTGGGTATCCAATGGAGATGTTTCCCTGGCCAGTGGTGAGCCTCAAGCACCTTTCAGTGGAGGACTTGACACAAGCCACCGCCAGTGTTTGGACACGGAACTGGACGCCTGTGGGAGGGAGTCCAGTGGTTTGCCATCACCATGGCTATGACCCACTGAAACCATCTTCGGTCCCAGCACCCAAGACTGAAAGCAGCAGGTCCACAAAGATTCTGTAAATACATCTCTCTGCCTGAGAAACCTGAATTAGACTCCAGCACATGGAGTCTTCAAGGAAAGTTTCTTTGAGAAGGATGGGTGAAAGAAAAGAATTAATATTGGTCTTGAAGGGCAAAACTGAAGGTCTATGGCTGAGTGTAGCCATCATGACTTACTAATAAATATACCCATCTCCCCCAAAGAATGTCCAGGATTTCTAATCTCCCGCCCTCCCCAGTGCTAAGGTTCCTAGAATTGTTCCAAGAACATGGCGTCTCTCTCTGAACCACACACTCCACTGTGGCCTTTGGTAGGTCAAGCCCTCTCGGGTCACTCCAAGGGGAAGCTTTGGGACTACGACACTAAATTTAATCTTTAAAAAGGCAGGGGATCTCGGGGACCATCAGAGTCCAACTACTGAATTCCCACATAAGACTTCCAAACCCCTAGAAGAGGCTGAGGTCCCAGGTAGTTTTCCATCAGGATCTCCAACTGCCCCTACCCCATGGGGAGGGGCGGGGGGAATACACAGTGAGACCCTTCCCTGGGCCCAAGTCTGTCTTAGTCGGCAGTCTGTCTGCTGGTTAGGGTCGGGCTGTGTTTGTGCCCAGCCTCCCACCTACTGGTGCTCACAGAGGAATACTGCACGCAGGTCTCTAACGGAGCCCAGGTCCGAGAAAGCTGGGCCCAAGCCCACAGGGGTGCACCTGCCCAATCTCCAAACCAGAGGCTACACGCTATCCAACACTTCGGGCAACACGCCCAGCGGTTTGACAGAAAGGACACCGAGAAAATTCACTCTCACGCCTTTGTCTTGCTTTTAAACGATGCTGTTAGCTCAAGGAGAAAACATTTTTTTCCCAGCAGGGTCAACATCAATCACTCCCGAGAAGTTGCCATTTTGAGGCTTTGAGTTAAGATGCGGGTTTTGTGAAAAATGGCAAGCGGCGTGTTGCGACTAGACTCCGGACCTCCAAACCCTGCTCTGGGTAAAGGACTGAACTACATCGATCGAGGATTTTCTCAGCCACACTCCGAGGGAGTGCAGGCAAAATTGAATGCTCTCCTCGGAGCACACCCACATCCCCAATCAACGCCACCAGAAAAAAATCGTTTCCTGCTCAAGACATCCTAGAGGCTGGCAGCTCTTAAAATCCAAGCTCATCAGCAAGCGGCTTTCTTTCCAAAGACGTCCGTCTACCTTTTCACTTGGGGTGGCATGAGACTATCTCCCCAATTCATTTTTATTCTTTGTAATTAATACGTCAAGAAGCCCTAACACGACTTCCATTCTGCCTTGAGTTTCCTAGTAGTATAATTTCCGTTGACTTATCTCTGTAGCAGCAGCGACAGCAGAAACAATCACTTTACACTGAACTATATTGCTTCAGAGTTAATTACATGTATTTTGCTTTTGATAAATGAAAATACCAGATGCAATTAATTGAAAGACAATCCATAGGATCCTGCTATTAGACATCCCAATGAAACACCCCGAGCCTGCTGGCAATCCATAGCCATCAACTAATTGAAAATGCATTCCAGAGGGGTTTTAAAAAAACCTGAGCTTTTACCTGAAGATATTTTACAGTAACTCACCAATATAAATCTGTCCACAAACTATAGTTCACACGTTGGGCTGTCTGTCTTTTGAAGGGAATCCAGCTTCATTGGTTCAAAACCATTTAAGGCGATGAAAGTCTGAAAGTACAATGAATTGGGTCAGTGGTGCCGAAGCAGTGATTTTTTTCCCCCTCTGTTGTTTACATCTAGCCATTCCTTAATTGCATTTTTCCAATGCGTTCGATTCTAAGCTACCAGAGGTTATTAAATGGTTTCATTAAAAATACTATTTGTCTTGCTTTAGTCACACACCAGATCAAATTAAACAGTAGAGCACCAGAACAAATGAACCCTTTCCATCTATTCTGACACAGAGCCAAGTGTGCAAGACCAGAAGGTGATATTGTGTCATCACCGTGAAAATGTCATTTACATCTCTTTACGTCTCCAAGTAGCCAGCACAGGGACAACATAATCAATACCTCCAAGCAGAAAGTATTACCAACTGTTGGAGAAATATGGAAGTATGAAGTGCAATTCACGAGCCCCTGGTTTATAAGTGCTATTAGCATAAATGCTGACAACTGTTAATCTGCTCTAACTCTGATTAACGGTTGCAGTTGTCCATTAATAGAAGGCATTTTAACTTACTACTGAAATTGATTACTCAGTTAAGAATTCAATCCTAATGTTCAATAAAATTGCACTTTCTTGGCAAATGCAATATGAAAGGAGGTGATGCATTAAACAGCACTCACATTTATTCTACTATACAAGGGACGAAGAGGAAATCTATTGTGGTGTCATCACTTATCTGAACCACTTCCTTGAGGCACAGAGTCGTCGGAGGGGCAGGTGGGGAAGGGACCACTGGGGCAGACAGAACAGGCAAGCACTCCGGCAAGCATGTCCGAAGGCCTTTTCAAGGACGCTCCCATGAAGAACAGACAGGATTGCAACACTGCCGCTACCACGCAACCAGACTGTCCACACTGCAAGGCAGTCACTCTCAAGGCCCGTGAGAAAGGAGAGGTATGTGTCCCGGAAATGAACCGCCGCAGCTGACCCAGACCACTCCCGGGCCCATCTTGTAATCAATCAGGATTCATGTGGTTGATTAATATTTTGAAAAGGGCATGAAATTACGGAAACCAGTTTCCTGGCTACACTCTACTTTTCAAACCATTTGAATCTTAGGAAGCTAGAGTTTCCTAATATGCTTTTCCCTCCGTCCTTTATTTTATTTTTCTTTTAAGTAGGCTTCACGCCCGGCATGGAGGGGCCTGAATTCACCACCCTGAGAGCAAGACCTGAGGCGAGAGCAAAAGCCAGACGCTCAACCAACTGAAACACCCAGGTGCCCCACTTCTCCTCCTTTAGAACAACAGGGTCATCTCTTGGGATCCAATCCTGTGACATAACCTGCCCAATTTCACAGCAAGGCAGAGAAAGGGAACCACTGGACCTCCCAGGTCTGTGTACTCCCCATTCAGAAAAAGACCATACTTGTGTTTTCTGTCCAGTGTGATGAAGCAGAGCGCCCAGGGGCGTCAGGCAGCTCCCACAGCACAGCCAGAAAGAACTGAGTCAAGGGCAGGCAAGGCTCTGAAAAACTCCTTAGAAGAAGGACAACCCCTACAGTCAGGGTTATCACACCCAAGGACAAAAAGGAATTCCATTCCCACACCACCTTATGCCCCCAAGTCTCTAATTCAGGGAGGGGACAGAGACGTGTCAGCCGTAATTCATTAAGAGCTGGGAGGGGAAGAGCCGGCACTGGGTCTCTCAGCAGTGCCGAGCATCTAACAGCGCAACTACGTTTCATATTCAGTAACTAAGCATTTACTCTACCTAGGAACTATCCTGAAATTTTCAGGAGGCAAGAGCTTGCCAAGCAAACTCCTGTTCACCCTTCAAAACCCATCTCTAGAGATCGTCGTAACAGCTTCCCGCTCCAGCTGCCAGGCTGCTGCGTACCCTGACCACCTTCAAGTCTCTTCAGTGTTAAATGTCTTGATCGCATTCATCTCTAGATTTCTCCAGGTGTGGAACACAGTTGAAAATCAAATATTTAACCAACTGCATAACAGAATTGATCTCCTTGGTCTAACACTGCGCATCCTAGTAGGTCACAGGCTTCTTTTCTTTGTTTCCAGTGCTTTGCACAACAGACTCAGATGTTTACGTATACATATATGTAAACGACGTATTTCCAAAAACAAAAGGAAATTATATGTACGTCTGACCCTCAGGCAACAGGAGTGCAGATTTTTTTCGATGGAGTACAGTCCTGTAAACGTATTTTTTTCTGGTGATTTTCTTAACAATTTCTTTTTTTCTAGCTTGCTTTATTTTGAGAATACAGCCTCTAATACAAATAACAGGCAAAACGCACCCATCCACCATGTACATGGTGGTGAAGGCTTCTAGTCAATCACCGGTTACTGGAGGTTAAGTTGTAGGGGAGTCTCAAGTTCTACGAGGATTCTGACTGCACGGGGCTGGGGGGGGGGGCGGTCGGCACCCCTAACCCTCATGCTGTTCGAGGGTCGGCTCTGTAATAGGAAGGGGTCCCTTTTGGAAAGGAGGGAGGGAAGGAAAAGTTATTGGGGAAGTGAAACTGACAGGGTGTGCAAAGTTACTTCTTGTATTTAAACAAAGCTTAAGGAGAAATTCACTAACACGTTCCCACTTAGCCTTGGCGGGTACCGTAAGTCTTACTTTGAGATAATGCTTCATAGGGAAACTAATTGAATAGGAAACGGACAACTCTTCCCTATAGAAGGCTTCACAGAGGAGGTGACAAACTCGGGAGAGAGCCTCCAGACTGCCCAAGCCAAGCGGGATGGCTTATGGAGGAGATTAAGAACACCAAAAGGGCTTGGAAACCTGCCAGAATCTTGACAGCCAGCGCCCACTGTTACTTGAAGGTGGTAAGAAGTACTTTTAAAAACTGGGGCCGCAGAAAAGGCCACAACTCCGCAAGCCCTTGTTTCAGCAGATACCTGAGGGCTGCACCAAGGACAGGAGGGCCGTGAAGCCCGGCCAGGACCGGAGAACTCCCAGGAGCACGCAACGAGACACGGAACCACGGCTCCTACACAAGCACACTCAGGAGCCCGGGCGGGCCTGTCCCACCCAGTGTCTTGGCCACAGCGGGCGAAGGCCAGGCGGCTCCCGTGTCTGGCCAGGGAGAAAGGCTTCCTATTTTTGGCCTGTACCATCAACCTGGATAAAGCTATTAACACACACACAAACAGCAGTTGGCAAGAGTGTTCCGCCCATATTTTGGGGTAACCAGGGGCATGCACTCGAGCACTGAGCCCATGTTGGGGAGAAGCCGCAGCATCCAGACCCTGGAGGAATGCCAGCCACGCCGTGTCCCCCGTGGGGCTTTCTACACACGGGAAACAGAAAATTTAGGACACCTCGCCTAGAAGGATCTTCTCCTCCCGGATTTCTAGTTCCTTCTCACTTGAAGTCAGGCAGACAAAGTCACTGTTAGGTATACAGTGAGTAAGATGACCTTCTGACGACCTTCCTGAAATGGAGTAAGAGGGACACCAAGGAAATCCGCAAAGGACCGGAGCAAGGTCGAGCGGTGGGGGTGGCGGGGGGACTGAGGCATCTGTCCTGGCTCATTCTAGGAGGACCCGTCGTGCCTGAACTTCAACCGTCCTTCCCCACGGCTCCCGTGCCCCATGTGGCACCAAAGGCCGTCCAGCAACCCGACAGCAGGGTGGGGAGGGCCCCGGGGCGGCTCTGCCTGGGCTCTCCCACCCTTCCCGCTGCGGCGGGCATCTCTCATGGAACAAAACGCCCACCGACTCGCACTTACTCCGTTGGGTTCTTCTCATGCTACTTCTCGCATCTGACCCGCCAGCTCCTTCCACCACTTGGAGCCTGTCTGAACCCCACCTGGCTTCTGTGCTCTGACTCACACGTGTGTCGCCCAGGCTTTAAAACTCCCGTCCTACTGTCCTGCCATGAGCGGTGGGGGCTGCTTTACCTGCTGGATCTAAGTGGAGCTCCTCCCCCCTCGTCCCCCTCACTGTCATTGTCCCCAGTCTGGTACAGTACAGCTCAGCTTGGGCCATTCTTAGAAGGGAGAAGACCCTCAAGGGCAGATGTGGACAGAGCCGGCGGCCCAGGCATCAACATTTACCACTTAAAGAGAAAACCTGGAAGCAGTCCAGCAAGATCACCCCTTAGGCAACTGAAGGGCCACTGGGAAGGGCCACGGGGAAAGGCACGGAGCACGGGCAGGACACCACACCGGAGAATCCCAGGCTCCACGGGTGAGGATGACCGGCCCACTTCCTAGGCCTCTACCCTAGCCAGAGATGGAGAAGACCGCAGCGGCTTCAGGGGGCACAGGGCCCTTCCAAAGAGATAAGGAAGCCCAGCCCAGGGCCAGTGTCCATCAACTACTCAGCAAACACTAGTCATCATTCAATTCGGCACTCGGCTCCGGGACAAGCTCATGGTCATTAGCATCTTCTAAACCAAACTCGCCTCTGCCCACATTCTGAGATAAATGGTTCCCATCTGACACAGGCATGCGATACTCCCAACTGGGTCCCTGAGCCCCACACGCCCTCATCCTGCCTGGCCCTCACCTCAGTGCACCCTGTGCCCAGGCTGTACTCAGAAAAGAAACAAGAGACCAGGGAAAGCATCTGGAACCCCAGCCTTCCCTCTTGGCAGTGCTCCTTTGACACAGATGCTGCCAACCGGAACTCTCAGGAGGGCCCCCATCCTTAGGACACTGACGACGGAGCCATGCTAACATGACAGATTGACACCCCGGGGCCTGCCCACTTCTCCATGGCCCCTAGGTACCCCCCCCAATCCTGCTGCCCATCTGAGCCCCAGGGTGGGGCACCCCAGCCCACAAGACTGGCCCACGGGGCTGCTGAGAGGGGCCCACAAAAACGAAACTCAAGCCAAAGCTTCAGAGAAAGCTCACCCCACCTCTCAAGGGCCGTGGGGGAGGTCCCCAGGGAGCCCATCATGATCTGAAGGTCGGTGGGTCCACCCCCAGGCAGACCTGTCTCGGTCTATTCTCCCCTCCCGCTGGACACCCAGGCCCCCGTCACTGCTGGGGAGCATCAGTCTGAGAGGGCAGTGACCCTTAGTCACGGGACCACAAGAGGGATGTGAGGGCATGGAAAGGGGGAGCCAGGGGCTTTCCCTGATATCCACAGTGTGTTCTCTTAACCGTCTCACGTTCAAAGGCAACAGATAGGGAAAAGCCTCAGGCAGACATGAAACTTGAAAGTTCATGGAAAAACCAAACTCCTGCCTCGTGAAACAGACCTGCCTGTATCACAAGTCCTCCCAGCCAGGCGGACGGACAAACGCCCACAGAGGTCACATGCCACAAGTACGCTGGGACCCTGTTCCAGAACGACAAGGGCAGGGCGGCTGGTTCTCTGTGTCCACACCTGGTCCTCCGTACCAGCCCCCGCTTCACACTCTGGCCACCTCGGCTGGTCTCTCCACTGGAAGGGTGAGACCTACCACCTCCAGCTGTGACCCTCACTCTTCAGGGTCCCTCTGACGACGTGTGGGGCAAAGCAACCCATAAGACTATGGAGATGGCACCGGGGTCTCCCCGCAGACTGGGAAGAGCCAGGTGATCTACGCACCTGGGGAGCAAGGTGGGAGCGGGAGGGCCAGCAGGGGTGAGGCACTGGTGCTGCAGCCTTCCGCCTCGGAGCACGGGGGCCCCTAGGGGGGACCTACCCTGAGATCGGGATGCCAGGCCAACACTGGCATAAGGCGTAAGCCCCAGGGGCCCAGAACGGTGCCCCCCACTCCTCTGCCACCCAGACTTTAATTCCTAACTCTCTCTGGGAAAGTCTAGCCCATCCTGCCGGATCAGTACAGAATTCCAGTTTGGCCGTTACCCGGGGTAAAGAGCAAGTGAAGGACAGCGTCCCCCAGAGAGCAGAATGTTCCGTGCGCGTCGGACAGGACGGAGCGGACACAATGCGATCGGAGACACCGCCACCCCAGTCCAGCCAGGTTACTCCTCCCCAGGACTCAGTTCTACTTACGACTGCCTAATAATAAATAAACCATATTAATTAGCTTTGAAACAATTAGCCTTTATTCAGGGGAAGGGAAAAAAACACCCCGACAACCCTGCAAGCTAATTCTTTCCAGGTCCCTCTACGGCCCACGCTGGCATCGAGACACTTAGGGTCAAATCAACACTTCGTTATAATCCCCCCGATGTCCCAGAGTTTCAACTTCAATAAGAAAAATGCCCTCCAGGCAGGAACTTTACATACACAGTCTTTGTGGCGAATGTTTATGGAAATTTTGTAATATTAAATACGTTCGGCTGGTTTTAAGTTTTAAGAAAGTAAAGGCTCAGCAGCCAAGATTTTAGAGCTCTTGTCTTCACGAGAAGGGCAGCCAGTGGAAAACTGTAAGGGGAGACTTGGAACTCTGCCATTTTTTTAACAAAAACAAAATAGGATATTTTCTCAGTGTTGTCTCAGATGTAGTCAATTAATTTGTCCCTTTCTCTGCTCTGTTCCCAGATTTTTACTTCTGTGCCCTGTAAGCCCGCACATCTGAGACAGGCCAGGTGACCAGGGGAGCGAAGCCTTGTAGTGCTGGGCAGGTGTGGCAGGAACGCCCCGTCCGGAGCGGCGGGTCCACCAGGGAAATACACAAGGACACGGGCAGCCGGGTTGCAGGAAGCCTGGAGACAACTGTAAAAATGACCACGGAAAGCCCAACGATCAACGGGTGCGGCTGCTCGGGCCTGGCAGAGGCCACGGTTTTGGGGGGGGGGGTGGAAATAGATTCATAAGCATCAACCCACACGCAATGACGTCATTTTGTGTAGTCAAGCTGCGTTCCCACACCCCAAACTGCCCAGCTGGCCAGGGGAGGGAGGGCAGCTGGCCTGAGCCGTCTGACCCTCGGCTCACAGAAGCCCGTACAAGAAGTCGGAGACGCCATGAGGCTGCCTTGTTAACTCTGAAAAGACCAGAGGAGTGGAAGGAATCCCTCGCAGGCGGCCGGGACCCCCTTCAAATCAGCCTGGCTCTCAGGGAAGCCCGGCCTCGGAGGCCTCTGCTGAACGTACCAGGACCCACGTTCCAGCAAGGGGGGACCGCGGATAATCCCACACGGCCAATCAGACACCTGCAGCTGGCTTTTCATGGTTCCGAACGGCAACTGAAGAGGAAACCTAGAGGCCGAGGCACACAGCCCTCTGTGTAAGAGGGCCTGGAACCTGCCAGGACAGCAAGCAGAGACGGGCTCCCTGAGGACAGAGCCCGGCAGGTGGAACCTTCCCGGCCATCTGGAAGGCAGGCCCTGGCCCGGGTTTTCTCGCCGGGAGAGTGGCAGGCCGCACAGAAGAATCTAAGCTCCCTTCCCGCAGGCACCGCATCTAAACCCCAAGTGACAAGGGTCCGGCGGGAAGCAGGGGGGTCTCCTGATGCTCGGTCCCACCGCAACATCAAACCTGCAGGCTGATGGTCTTCAACATAAAATCCACCGATGACAAAGCAGAACGCTGAAGGGTCAGCGAGACAAACCACCACACACCAGCGGTGGGCATAGCAGGGCTCCTTTTCTGGAAAGTGAGATTTCATCCTTCACCCCGTTCTACCCCCAGGCAGGGTCAGGAGAGACCATCATTTACATAAAATAAGAAACCATCTAAGATACGCCCTCCATAGTTAGGTAACTTACTCCTGGTAAACAACAGACATATACCTATATTGCTGTACCCATATATCTGGCAGTACAACACCTGTACCAACAGCTTATATACTTTTTAAAAAATTAAATACTTAACATAGGAAAAATACATATAGGTTAAGCAGAAAAGTATGAAATATGCAGAATAATCCAATTGTAATTTTAAAATATTCTTTAAATGGTTTTCATTTTCTGCGTGTATACTTCTATATGAGACAAAAATTGCATCCAAAGGTTATTTCTCTATGCTAAGATTAAAGATGGTTTTTTTTTTTTTTTAAAGATTTATTTATTTATTTATTTGTCAGAGAGAGAGAGAGAGAGAGAGAGGAGCGAGAGTGAGCACAAGCAGACAGAGTGGCAGGCAGAGGGAGAAGCAGGCTCCCTGCCGAGCAAGGAGCCCGATGTGGGACTCGATCCCAGGACGCTGGGATCATGACCTGAGCCGAAGGCAGCTGCTTAACCAACTGAGCCACCCAGGCGTCCCTAAAGATGGTTTTTTAAATGTAAGTCTTTTAGATCATGAAAATCATTTCATTTTCTTCATACTCGCCTATATTTCTCCATGCCCTACGAAGAGCAGACTTCCTACAATCTGGAAAATGCACAGTGAAGACGCTGTGGGCACTTCCGTCAGGAGGAAGGAAGCTGAAGCTGGGAGGACAAAAGGGGAGTCCCCAGGTCACTGCAGCCAACTCCCTAGGTGGGTTTTGAAGCAAGTAAGGTATCCGCCACGTCCTTGAGCAAGTTCAATCTGTAACAGGGTGACCCTCTGGCAGACGCTGATGCCTAGTTTGAATTCCAGTGGCCCAGCCGCCTGGAAGAATTGGGGGGGACACCAGCAGTGGGGGATCCCTGGGCCCCGATGGGGGGCTTGCCACCCCATGCATCCCTGGGCTGCTGGAGAACGACACAGCACTAGCGGCAGAGAACCGAGCAGACTTCTCAGCAGGCTTGGCCAAGTTCTTGGCCATGGATCAGACTGCAGAGGAACGAGCACCGCCAAGTACTACGGGACAGAGAGCAGAGTCCTCAACCCCTGAAGAATGACTTACACGAAGAGCGATTGGCTTTCAACATCCACACGATCCATCCACTGGCTCCACGTGGAAATCAGAGCAGGGCAGCGAAGCTGGGTAAAATTCAGGCGGACGGGTAACCCCTGCTCTCCCCACCTTGTGCCCTCACCCCAACCACTCTATATACTACAGAAGCCAATCACGGCCGTGCCAGCACGGACACAATCCGATTTTTATGTTGGAGAACTGGGACTCCATCCCACAGTCAAGAGCCTTGGAAGGAGGCTTGTGTGTGGTCCTGGAAAAGTTGCTCGTCCTCAGGACGCCCTCCTCCGCTGAGCCCAGGGGGTGACCATCGGTTCCTCGTTTGTGGGGATTCCTGGGACACAGCGGGTGAGGACACAGCCAGCTCAGAGCTGGCTTCAGGGCACACCACGAAGCCCTATCATTTAACAGATACTTTCTTTACTGACACAACTGTGTAAATTCAAGAATCCAAAGTCCTAGAAGGAAAGAAAGAAGAAAAAAAAAAAAGCCCGCAGGAAATTGAGTTCCGTTTTTATTTCAAAGCAAATTTATTCAAACCCAAACCTCAAGGTTCAGAGAGGATTTAAGTGTAAAATGAAGAACATCGCTGCCATCAAATGGAGCAGCTGTGGTACCTGCAACAGAGGGGAGACTTTAAATCCACATACGAGGTCGGGCGCGGGGCAGAGAACTGCACGTGGGGAAACTCCGCAATACAGACATGAGCGAGGCATCGGAGGTCCAACTGAGGACTGACTCCGGCATCCAGAGTGTACTTCCTTTAGAGGCAACAAGCTTTAGTTTTGTTTTTTCTTTTTTTCTTTTTTTTTTTTTTTAAAGAATTTATTTATTCATTTGAGAGACAGAGATCACGAGTAAGCAGAGAGGCAGGCAGAGAGAGAGGAGGAAGCAGGCTCCCCGCTGAGCAGAGAGCCCGATGCAGGGCTCGATCCCAGGACCCTGAGATCATGACCTGAGCCGAAAGCAGAGGCTTAACCCACTGAGCCACCCAGGCGCCCCTAGTTTTAAGAATAAATTAGGGGCGTTTGGGTGGCTCAGTGGGTTAAGCGACTGCCTTCAGCTCAGGTCATGATCCTGCAGTCCCACCGGGATCGAGCCCCGCATGGGGCTCCCTGTTTGGCGGGGGAGTCTGCTTCTTCCTCTGACCTCTCCCCTCTCATGCTCTCTCTCATTCTCTCTCTCTCTCTAATAAATAAATAAAATCTTAAAAAAAAAAAAAAAAAGAAAAGAATAAATCAGAGTCAGAGGAGATCTTCTCGAAGAAAAAACCGAGACCCAGATCACCTGGCCCACCAGAGACCACGGCAAAACGCAGCTTGCCCTGGTCCTTTCCACTCCCCGCCCGACACACCGTCAGAACACAAAAGCCCCGAAACAGACCAGCCAGCGTCTTCACCTGTGACCCCTGCTCAGGCCACCCAGCCGCATGATCCCTGATACAGATGCCAGACCCTCTTACTCCAGAGGAATCCAGGGTCAGGAGAGAAAAACCAAATGCCAACCCAGCCCAGCCCAGGGGCCCCTCCCCCAACTGCAGGACCCCATCCCAAGAGCCAGGTGGGGTTTTTTTCAGCGCAGGTGCCTCCCAGGTGCAGGATCGACCTACAACCAGCAGCAAGGCCGCCCCAACAGCCTCATCTAGGAAAAGGAACAGAGGAGCCCCTAAGGAGCATGTAAGTATCACCTACTGATTCATACACATCAGGTAAATAACCCTGGGAATCCCCAACTCCCTTCCACACAAACCTCGTTACTCAGCTATGTTTCATTAATTCTGAAAGTACAGACAACCTTTTAGCACGGATGGTCACAAGGCCAGTAACTGCTCAGGGCAGTCCTCTCTCACAAGATGACCGGGTAAATAAACACACATACCTGTGCGTGCACAACACCGCACACCTGGGCTTCCTGGAGGGATGGCCGCTCAGGGTCCCTCTGGAATTAGGTTCCCAGGACGTGTGCGTTTACAGTAGTCATGAAAGCACACCAAAGCCACCCAGGGGGGCTCACGTGGACTCCCAAAGCCACCCGGGGGGCCTGCATGGACTCCCAAAGCCCCACGGATGCTGCCTTCCCTTCCTTTGTGCATCAAGTCTGCACCCCACATGTTGCTATTGTCACCATGCGACTGCTAAGGAAAGAAAACCTCAATATTCCATGATCCAAGACCCCAGGTTGGGTGTATTCACATCCTGCGGTCAATGAGCACGATGCAAAGGCACTCAACACAGATGAACAAAACTCCCAGGGGGATGGCAGCTCCTTCTGGGGTTACCCGATCCAGCCAAGGCAATGTGGCAGAAGTGACTCACGCGTCAGCGCGTGGCCAGTCACAGAGCGGCGGGGGGCGCGGGGGCCGATGATGCCCAGTTCCTCTTGACATCAAGCAACTGGGTGGAGAGGAGATGGGAAGGGGCTTCAGCACTCAAGTCCCCACAATGGGTTTCTTCTTACCCACTTCTAGTCTAAGACTGGGTCAGAAATCTTTGGGACAGAATATTCCTCATCAATAAAAGAGAGCACACCAGTGACACATGAAAGAACTTGAATGAACCTCCAAGGGAATCAAGCCATGAAAAAATTCAATCCCCAAAAGCCACATATTCTCTGACTCCATGTATGTAACATCCTCACGTGACAAAATTAGATGAAAAAACAGATTTGTGGTTCTCAGGGTGAGGGACTGGGAAGACAGCAGGACACTCCAATCCTAGAATGTTCTCTGAGCAAGCCAGGTCTTGGCCACCGGAACAGGGTATGGCTGTAAGTGGACAAACAAGGGAGATCCTTGGGGCCATGGAACTGTTCTGAATTTTTTTTTTTCTTTTTTAAGAAATTCATTTATTTGGCAGAGTGAGAGATGGAGAGGGAGCACAAGCAGTGGGAGAGGGAGAGGGAAAAGCAGACACCCCACTCAGCAGGGAGCCCGACGTGGGGGCTCGATCCCAGGACCCTAAGATCATGACCTGAGCCGAAGGCAGACGCTTAATGACTGAGCCACCCAGGTGCCCCAGCACTGTTCTGTACCTTGACCACAGAGGGGCAACGCTGGACCCCACACTTTGTGGATGACGACACAGAAGTAAACCCACCCCCAAACAAACACGTGAGCACTGGGGAAATCTACAGGCTATCTGGGGATCCATTGGTATCAATTTCCTGGTTGTGTTAAATGTTACTATTATTTTGCGAGATGTTACCACTGGGGAATTCCCGACTAGATAGGGTATTATTACAACTACATGGGATTCGAGGATTACTTCAAAATAAGTTTAATTAAAAAAATAACCAGGTTTGTCCTGGTTTTTTGGTTTTGTTTTGTTTAGTGGGGCTCAAATTGACCATAGATAGGGTAAGTCCTTTCTTTTGTGGACTGCCCTGTTTACAAAAAGGAGCCACGAGGAGCCAACGCTGGGAACGGGACTTACACACTGTCTAGGGCCCACGAGCTAGCCTGCCTCTCAGGAGCCAGAGGTTCCAGCCCCTGAACCCTGAACTTCTCCACTGCAGTCCGCAAAGATGCCTTGCTATGTGAGTTCTTTCCTGGGAACAGGCAAAACTCACTGGTTTCTCTCTCCCAGCTGCTGTGAAGGCCTGGCACTCCCTAGGTCACATGTGACAGAGGGTGCCCAACCCGGCCCAGCAGCCCGGGAAAGGACAGGAGAGAAAAATCAGCCCTGGGAGCTGGTCTGTGCTGGTGAGTGGGCACCCTGGCAGGGAACTAAATCCAGGCCTCACTGACCCAGCCTGGCTGAATCGAAACTACAGCCAGCAGGTTGGAACAGGCCAAGACCGTCCCTGGCTGATACACTCGGGTGTACACTGGGCTGGCCACTTTCCAACACCCAGCTCACTCAAAGAAAGTTCTGGAGCTGAAGTGTCCCAGCAGATCACTGGGGTCAGCCGAGCCACCTGTCTGAGTGGACCCACAGCGACATTCCTGCTTTTCCAGCAGTCTTCTAGGACGAAACCTGATCACACTGTATCAACTTAAAGGTCTTTTGTGGCATTCTGTCTGTCCCCCAAGATCCCCTGTCGCCTCCCTTTTAAGGAGAGCTGGCATACTCACTCCTCCCGCTTGCCGGTAACTCCCTGCTGATTCAAAGAACCCAAGGAAGCAAATTATGGGAGCGTCTTTACTGTTTCTGCCTTTACTGTCTTCAGGGCTATAGTTTTTTTCAATTCTTTCAATGGGAGTTTATCCTTAATGTCTCCCGGAGAAAGTAACAAAAACATCTCCCTCTCCCCAAAATGTACCATTAGATACAGCGTACAGTGGAGAAGGATTTCAATAATAATGCTATTTTTTTTCTGCCTCTAGAAACCCTTAAATAGCCACTTACTCAAAAAGCTGAATGTTTTCAAATCGCCCAACACTGCCCAGCTTCAACGCTGCTGAGGAAATAACCAGCAACTCCTCCGTGAAAATAAAAATCACGTTCTACGCAAATTAAATATATAATTTGATTAAACGTGTTTATGTCTTTGTGATGACATTTAAAATAGAAGCAATCATTTTCGTTCTTAAAAGAAAAACTCTTTCAAATATAATTCGAAGCTGTCAAACCTACCTTCGGCTACAGATCTCTTAAATGTCACATACCTTCGAAAGGGGATGGCAGTTTCCTTTTAAATATGCAATTCCAAGCAGTGTGTTCCGAATCAAGCACGTATTAAAACACACCGCTGGCATTTATCCTGATTAAGTTTTCCTCTGTGCCCCTGTTCCTGATGGCCTTGCTCCGGCCCTGGCCTGTCTCCCCCACCCTGCCCACTTCCCTCCCCATACTACTCCGGTTAGTGCCCCGTGGCTGGTTGCAAACCACAGGGCCCAGCACCAAGTCACGCCCCTAAAGCCTTAAGGGGGCAAAGGTATCTTCCTGTGATTCCTAGTTTCCCTCCCAGATATGCCGCTGAACTCTGTGTTACCCAATTTTGGCACGGCATCAACAGCCCAACTGTAAGACAGTGTTAAATCAGATGCAAAGAAAACCCCGAACTCATTCTCCCAAGTCAATGACCTACATATCCAATTGCTTATTCTCCAACTCAGTAGCAAACACCGTGCTATATTTAAACATAGAGCACAGATATAGCTTTCTTCTGAAACGTTAGTGATACAGACAAGCATTCTACTCGAGCCCTCCTCTCCTCAAGTTAAAGACTGTACACCTTGTTAAGATCAACTGCGGAACTCTGAAGGGACAAGCGTGGCCCGTGTCTCCGTTATTTTAGTAAGGTAGCAAGTGTCATTTTTGTAAAAAGCAAGTGTGAGCAGCATCTCCACTGGAACGTAAGTAAAATGAAGCCTGGTTCACCCCTGTTTCCCCAGTCCCTGGCAAAGAGCGAGAAGCTCAGAAAGAAAAGGAATAATGACTTCGAGTCAGTTAAGCATGGGTAACGAGCATGTCGCATACCAAGAGTCCAAAGGGGATGCAAATGCCCCCTGCTGAGCCCCGACACCCAAATAATCTTGCAGCCAGCAGGGATGACAGCAAAAAGTGCAGAGAACTCTCGGACACTCTTGGTAGGTCAACCAAATATGAGGAGGCATGGGCAAGTCAAGCCCGCACAGCCAAAGCTGGAAGAGGATAGGAAGCACCCAGGGAGAGGCCCCTGGGTGGCTCAGTTGTCAGGCGTCTGCCTTCAGCTCAGGTTATGATCCCAAGGTCCTGGGATCGAGCCCACACTGGGCTCCCTGCTCTGCAGGAAGCCTATTCTCCCTCTCCTACTCCCCATGCTTGTGTTCCCTCTCTTACTCTGTCTCTGTCCAAATAATAAATAAAATCCTACCAAAAAAAAAAAAAAAGGCATCAAGGTAGAGGGTTTGAAAGCCAAACAGAAAACCAATCAGAAGACAGCCCAGCCCAACACCTCAACAGGTGCCTCCTTCCTGGGAAAGGAAAGCTGCTGGGGACGGGGCGGGGGGTGGGGGGGTGGGGGGGTGGTAAGGAGGTGGGGGCGTGGTAAGCAAGAAGCCAGGGGGGCCTTCCAAACAGACTGCAGTACAGCAGGGGGAGGAGAGGACCAGGGTGACCGGAACACACTTGACAACCACGGCCGAAACCCAGGCTGTAGTTTGGAATCCTTCCTGTGGGCACCCTTCTGCCTTGTCCAACTGTGTGGCAAGGCACCTTGCCCCTGAGAAAGCATCTTCTCACAGGTATGGGAGAGGAATGCCGCCCAGACACACCAAGACCTTTTAACTCAAGTTCTTTTTCTTTTCTTTCTTTTTTTTTTCGCTAACTCAAGTTTTAGTTCCACTTAAAAATAGGTGATCATGAACATTAAAGCCAATCCCCAATCCTCAAGTGACCAGTGCTTGACAGAAATCAGAGTGTGGAAGAGGAAGAGTCACTGCAAAAGGGATTTCTCCTTTTCTTTGGACTCAGGTAAAGTTCCCTTCATGGGGCAGCAAACTCCAGCCCCACGGCGGAGAGGAAAGAGCCAAGAAACACCACCCATGAGGCCAGACTCTTCAACCTGACCCATGACACCAACAGGGAAGATGGAAAACACGGATGGGCTGAAATGCTCAGTGGGGCGGTCTTGCAGTTAAATGTTTTTGTACCTTTTGGCCACACTGGCCCTTCTGCATGGTTCCTGCTCCCCTAGCCTCCTCCTCAGAGGAGCCTTCCCAGTTAACAACACTCACACTCCCATCTCCCCAGGCCTTGCCCACAGAAGTGATCAGCCGAGTTCCCCCCAGTCTTCTCTGGGGCTTCACTAACCCTAATCCTTTATGAGCCTTGCTGCCAAGCTTTCCTTCCTATCATCTCCCCCACTGCCATAAATTTACTCTCTCTCTCTCACTCACTCACTCACACACACACACACACACACTATATATATATATAAATATATATTAACATATACATTAAAAAAAGCTGGTGTGGACTCCTGATAGTCAAAGCTAACAGCCCTTTCTCAGCTGCCATCTAGCTCCCTGGCTGGTAGACACCCATCCCCCGCCCCGACATACATAATTCTACCCTATGTACCCCGATCCTATACCAACTGAGCAGCAGGTACCATTAAGAGAGCCAGATTTGAAGATAAATGAAACCTAACCTTGCCTTTAAGGAGTTCAAACAAGGAACAAGAACAGAATGCTGGTGCTGGAAGGAGAGTGGCCCCTCTGTCTGAACTCCCATTTGGATGCTCCCAAGTCCATTTCCTTGGGCCAGTCTCCCCCAGGAGCTCGCATGCACCTCACACCTGTCCACCTGCCCCTCAAACTCAGCTCACCCCCACCATCGCCCGACCACTTGGGAGTTCCGGATTCTAACCAGGCCAGCTTCTACATTTGTCCATCTCTCTGTCTGACAGATCGGCGAGTAATCCCAGCGTCACCCCTATATGCCAGTTCCGGGGCAGGAAGTTAAAACTCCTAACCATCATCTCTAAAACATCTATCAAGAGCCCAGCAGAAAGAGTTTTTGGAAGAGAGCATGACCTCATCCAATTCAACTGGTTGATATCAACTGGCCTTGTCCTTGAAGCATTTTAAATTCCATTACAAATCAAATGACCACCTTAGAACGAGGGCTCCTCACAGAACGGCTTCCTCTAAATTGTCCCTCAACATGCTTGTGATTTTCCAGTGGACCCAGGCACAAGCTGCAGCCTGACATGTGCTACCAGACTTTGGTTGATGGTAACTCTCCACCCCTGTACCAGAGCATTTCTCTTTGTGATCAGCTCAAGGGCACAAGTTTTCTCCCTAAACTCAGAGAGCTGTTCATGGCCAACTGTCCTGAAATTTATGGTTGTTGTATTTGCATTTTTTATCAACTCTGATCCTTCCCAATTTCATCCCCTCTTACAGCAGCCTATTTTCGTGAGTCCTCAAAGTACCTTCTCGAAACGGGTAGGATATAAATAAGTAAATGGAATCCACTCAAGGACACATTAGTAGCCCTTTATTATAAACCAGGTCTTCAAACGTACTGGTCCCAGGGAAACTTGAAGAAGCTTCCCCGAGGCCAGTGAAGCCAACACACACAGACTGCTGGGTTTTGCAGTGCTCGGCTCACAGGGGAGCGGATCTCCATGGAGGGGTCCAGAACACCACCTTAACCAGTATCTTCACACTGAAAATAACTAAAAATGCATGTGCTACTACGCGATTTATCAGTGGGCTCCAGAAATCAAGTGTGGGAATCCAGAAATGCAAACAGGTAGGCACAGATGTTAAGAACCAGGAACTAAAGACCTTGACCCTCACGCTTCATTGAAGAACACGGCCATCTGGCAGGGAGGGGAGACCACAAAGCAAGGGAGAGCACAAGGGGGGCCATCAATGATCATTCTGAATATCCAGGGAAAGCCAAGACAAGCCAGCCCCCTCTAAACACAGACGGCATGGCTACTTTCTCCAGAGCAGTGAACTCCACAGCCCACCCCAAGCGGTGCAAATGGGGCAGACTCTGCATCTATCTTGTTAATGGAGGGGCCAAGGGCGAGGAGGATGCTCCCCACCTACTGCACCGGCCTCCAGCAGAAGGCTGGCCTTCTGTTAAATGGCTTAAAAAACAGCTCCATTTCCCTACATGATGGGTAGCATTATAAAATTTCATAACTGCTTTAGAAAACTAAACAATATACCTATTCTGTGACCAGTAATTCCATTTCCAAGAGTTTACCCAAGAGAAATGAAAATGTAGGTCCATAAAAAGACATGTGCAAGAATGACCCATAGCAGCTTTAGTCAGAATAGCCCAAAGCTGGAAACAGCCCAAATATCCATAAACGGGTAAATGGGCAAACAGGGTGGCGGATTCCCACCAGGGAATCCCACTCAGCCACTAAGAAGGGGCAGGTGACTGCCCCAGATGAATCATTCAAGTAGCTCAAAAATACTATGTTGATGTAGAAAAGGCTTTTGCAAAAAAGGTACATGTAGTATGATATACACGAATCATCTGTGTGTTACATAGTATTGGTTTCACAAACAAGCAAAATCAATCATGGGGGTGGTTGGAGTTGCCTGAGGTGATCAGAGAGACGGGAGTGCGGACTGCCTGGGAACGGCCAGGAGGGAAACTTCTGGAGCAACACCACGTTCTGGATCTTGAAAGGGCACAGGTGTGTGCATTTGCCAATGAAGCGATCAGCACCCTTGGGATCTATATGCATTTCGTTTTACCACATGCCCACCCAACACCTTCCCAAAGTTTCACCTCAAAGATAAAACAAAGAGGAACCACAAGCAGGTCCCTGTCAGGTACGGAGGCGCACGCCGAGGGACTGGGATGAAGGTGAGCAGGATCTGGAAACGCAGCCAAGAAATGCTGCCAAGGAAAAGCCAGGCCGCCAGGCAGAGGGCAGGAGCGCGCCTGAGCCCTCAGGTGGGCGTGGGCACGCGCGCTCACGAAAGGGGAGCCTTTGGCGCAGGTGTGTCCTTCGCGCAGGTGTGTCCACGGAAGTCCTGTCTCTGGAATGAGGCCCACAGGAACGTCTCAGGGGCCATTTCCCTATCAAGAGCAGGAACCCGGGCAGCCCAGGTAGAACGTCCACCCAATTCAAGTGTGGGAACCACATAACATCACGCAGTCGTCCATGCAGTCCACGAGCAGACTTCTGAGTCCCAGGAGGCGAGGCCGGGAACTTGCTTCGGACTGTGCGCCCGTGCGGGCTGGTAAACCCGGAAGCCCCCGTCCGGGAAAAGAGCCACTGTCTGAGTACAGGGTCAAGGGCGTGCCCCTGCAGTGCGGGTTCTTGTGGCTCCAGGCAGGCAAGGGGAACCCCAAGAGCAGCCGGCAGGGTTTTGGGGTCCCTTCTGCAAGCCTCTTCGGGGGCGGCACAGCCTTGTGGGCATAAATAGCTCCCCAGGAGCCAAGTGATGACCAGGGCCCATTTGGAATGCAACCCGCTAACCCAGCTGTCGGAAGGGCCATGTCCTGTCAAAGTCGGGACTCCTCCGTCTCAAGGTGTGTCCCCAGGACAGGTCACACATGGGCTGGACATACCAGCCTCTTGTATCACGCAAGAGGCTTTTAAAGGATTAAGCCTAGAAAATGCACGTGAGTTCCTGAGTGAAACAGGGCGCGTGGACCCTCCAAAGGCTAGCCCCTGCACTCTCGTTCCAGATGCTTCACCCGGACGGCGGGCAAAGGACAATAAAAGCACGCGTGAGAGGCGGGAACAGTGAAGCAAGGGCAAGGAGCCGAACCCTGATGGAACCCGTGCTTGGACTTGGGCCTCGCCTGGAATCCCCGAGCACAGGCCCCGCATTTTGAGTCAGGCAAGCTGCACTGGGAGAGGAAGCATGGCTTGCTGCCCAAACTAGAAGAAATTCCTGGGCACTATCCCTCTGACCTACTTTATAAAGTCTGATGTGTGTTGAGTGTGGGTCCTCCAAAAACAAGGCCAGACAGATGAGCTATGCAAGACTTCCTGGGGAAGGGAGTCAGAGGGAGATTCGGGTCGAGCTCCTGCAGAGGACACGGGAAAGGAAGGAGTCCAGGTGGGAGAAACCTCCACCGGTTGTGCAGCTCAAGGCCGGAGGGGACCGGTCAGGCAGAGCTGGTAGGCTCCCGGTCTTACAGGAAAGGCCTAGGGGCCTCAGTCAGCTAGGTGTCCAACTGGTCATTTCGGCTCAGGTCATGATCTTGACCGAGGCCCGTTTAGGCTCCAGCCTCAGCAGGAACTCTGCTTGAGATTGTCCCCCAACCCCCATCTCAAATGAATACATCTTTTAAAAAAGGAAAGAAGGACGGACGGGAGGAAGGACGGGCGGACCGAGGGAAGGGCAGAAGGCGGCCTGGCATCACCTCCATGCTAGGCCCCCTACTGGGGGCAGCCCGTGGGAGCCGAGGCTCTGAATGCCAAGCCGCGCTCCAGATGGGCCCCCAGTGGATTCCATTCCCAGAAGCAGAAGCTGTCAGAGAGGCACCTTTTCATGGCTGCCACTCCATACCACGACCCCGCTAGTTTTACCACCGGAGACTTCATTCAGAACTCTCCAAACACTGACCATCCACTCTCAGGGCCACCTGGCTGCATCCCACAGCACAGGGGTGGCTGGCATTTGGCAGGTGTGAGGCAGGGAGCCTTGCAAGGATGCCCATCCTCAGGGACTCACAGCCTAGCAGGAGGGCCCCCCCACCCCAACAGCAAACAAGATGGGGTGGGAGACGGGACTCTCCAGGACAAAGCCCGTCAATGGACACGAGGTGGCTACGATCGGGAGAAGGAGCCACCTTCTCACTGAGGCAGAGTGTGACGCAGGGTTGGCTTGGATGAACTATCAAGGTCATCAACTTCCTGAACTAGGGTATCAGTTACATTCACACTGCTTCCACGAACCCAGATCGGAGGGTCTGCTCAGCACAACACGAGCTTATTTCCGTATCACCCAAGGACCAGTGTTCCTGACCACCGGCAGCTCTTCACAGGTCCGTTCAGGGACTCAAGATGCTAGGCAATCTGCGAGACAGTCAAGGCGGAAACAGAAAAAGTGGGTAAAGCACACTGTTTCTGAATTTCTTCTGCCGGGAAGGGACACCTATTTGGACCAGGACTCCACTGGCAGGAATGGTCCTGGGCCTTCAGGGAGATGCCCAGGTGGCTGCCGGGCAGCCACCCCAGCCTAGAGTCCCCACCAGCGAAGGGAAGGGTGGGACTCCAGTGGACATCTGGTCATCTCCTCCACACACGCCTGCTAAGTTGGCCTCAGGACAGGCTTATTTGGGAAGCAATACAGGCCTCTGGTTCTCTGAACACAAGAATCCAAGGTTATTGGACCATGGGACCAGACCTGAAAAGAGATGCCCACTCTAGAAACGCATCTCTCCCATTTTCCTGGGGCCACGCAACCACAGCATCGAAGTGGAAATCTGGTCGCAGCTTGACTTTCACTGATCGACTTAAAAAGTTCTAAGTTTTATTGGAAAAGGCCCAACCCTAACACTTTCAAGTTTGCGAAATGCTTTCATGTTCATCAAGTCTAAGATACCATCGAACCTGATACCCAGCATTATTTCATAAACTACTAGGAAAGGAAAAAAGAAAAGAAAAGAAAAGATACCGTCCATTCAACTAAGGACACAATCCATTTCGTGACTGTTCAATCCCGAAGATGTTAGAACAGTGAACACCAAGGGAGTAACAATGTTGTTTCTGTGAAGTCTTCCAACAACGCAGGAAGGAGGACAGACATCACCATCTCATAGACTGGGGGCCCCAGCCCCCGTGCTGGGTTGGGTGACCTGCCAGAACTTACCCAGGTTGGGGGGGGAGGTTCCAACCAGCCTGACTTAGCACCTGCACCTGTGTCGAGACCCAGCCCGTCGGCCAACTCTCCCAGACCAAGCCACCCTCCAGCCCTCCAGTATCCTCACACCCATACAGGCTCCACTTCAAATGGCAAATCAAGCACCTTGGATAGAATATTCTTATAAACTCATTTGAATTAAAAAAAAAACACACTCCACTAAAATATGGATTTTCATCTGCATAACACTTTATCAACCAATTCTGCAACATTCGAGTGAGAACAGATGATGTACGGAAACATCAAAAACAAGGATCCGATCTGGTAAACAGTCGAGCGCTATTTTCACATCATCCTAATGAATTTAGTTTCAATAAACGCAAATCAGCAAACACTCTGAAAATTCTAATGGTACGGCACAAAATTGACGCTTTGAATGACAGCCCCAGAGAGCGAACTCTTTTCAGCAAGTGACAGATACCCCAAGAGAAAAATCAGAACGGATGACTCCGTTCAAAGGGTCCCCTTACGGCGGGCGGGTCTGAATTCAGCCCTGGGCACGGTGCCCACATACAGCTCCCTGGACTGTGAGGGAAGCCAGTGGAGGAGCTCTAGCCCCCTGGATCCCGCCCAAATGGCTCAATCTGATAGCAGGTGCCTGGCATGTGCAAATGTGTGTTCAGCGGGTGGGCCAGCCGTCAAAAGACGCCGCACAGATTTCTCTTCAACCTCTTGGCCAGAGGCAGGCTCCTGCCTCTCGATCCATCTCGGCAGGGTCCCCAGTGCAGGAAGTGTCTGAGGATACAGATGGGATACAGGCCCAGACGGGCCCAGACTCCCCCAGGGCCCCACTCAGCTGCCCGCCCACCCTCTACGCGGTGTCCGAATCCCGTGTGCCTTAAACCTCAGCAGTGACTCCACGAGCACCGTCCACAGCGCCAGAGTGCAGTGAGCAGGAGACGGGGGAAAGCAGAGACACACACAGAGGCAGCTCTTCTGAGAGCGTCTGGGTAGCCTTCCTCACCCTTCATCTTGTCCATCCAGAAACAGGGGTCGTGGTTGGTAGTGGTTGGTAGGCTGTCCTTAGAACACATCTGAACACAACTGTCGACTACAAACCACCATACAAAGACTGGACTGGTCTTTGGAAATGACATTTTTACCTCGGACAGTTAACAAATTCAGAGCTGTTTTTACAAAAAGGAACCCCGAAGTCTAAGAGCTTCCTTAAAACAAACAAACAAACAAACAAACAAACAAACAAGCGAAGCCATCTCTCCAGCCTGGGAGCTCCGTGCGGACAAGGAAGTGGCCGCTTCTCACTGTGTTCCTCCTGGAGCCTAACGTGTGGGAATCAACACACGATTAACTGAATTCTGAGCGCCTGACAGAAACTTCCTGGCCGTGGCCCCAAGATTACAGGAGTTCGTTTGTGTCTGTTTTTTTCTTGTGCGTGGACAGTGAAGTTTGGTTCCAAAAAGAAAGGCACATAAAAAGCATTTAAGACCTTCACTGGTATGATTTTAAGCACGAAACGAGATCAGATTTTGAACGCATGTCAGCAGCAGGAACAAACACAAGCATCTGAAAGCCACAAGCACGTTGTTTTCTACTTGCTGTGGGTCCACAGGATCTAGGCAGCCCCCGCTGGCCAGCCCCACACAGCTGCAACTCTCACACCCATCACGTACTCTATTCCGGCAGCCTCTCCGTCGGGTCACTGTCAGGACTCCCGACTCACGGACCCGGAGACGGAGGCTCGGAGCCTCGTGCCATAGTCCATGGCAGCAAAAGCAGAGACTCAAACTGAACTCAACTCCAGAGCACCCAGTAGAAGGCCACTCGTGACCCGCCCGGCAAAGGCCAGCAAGGGCAGGAGGAATACGGTGAAATGCGATCGGGCTTCAAGACGGACTCCTGCTTCCCGCCACCCCTCACCCCCAATCCAGGTGGCCCGAGAGGGCCCCCAGCTGCGGCCTCTCAGCCCAGCCTCCTGGCCAGCTGCCCCTGCCCCACCACACCAGCGGCTTCATCCAGGATCTTGGGATTATTAGAATCTCAAACCCTTTCCCTTTCCTAATAAAGGGCAGGCAGCCAGATCACATCCCACAGGGGGTCATGGGACGCGGCCACCCACTCAGCCCAGCTAGAAGAGCCTCTCCTTGGTCCGGGAATCACACTTCCTCCTCTGGGGGAGCCCCAGCTCCCCTCATCCCTCCCCCACCCCAGGGCCTTCACCAAAACCAAAGCCCAGTGTCTGCAAGCAGACAATTCCTGGCAGCTCCTCAGGGCTTCCCCTGTTCCCCCTTCGGCACCCACCCCACACCCTTCGCTGCCTCCCCCTCCCGTCCCACATCTCCCCACCCCACCCCCACCGACACAGAACCCCACGCAGGGGCTCTGAACATTAGGTCCCAGGCTCCTGCAAGAACTACTGATAGTTGGGATTCTTTTCCTAAAAAATGCATGTAAGACCCTCCCCACCCCATCCCCTTGGCTAGAGCCATTTCTGGGGCTCACACCCGCCCCCAGGGATGGAGCCCTGAGAGTTCCACTGGCCTGAGCCCTGCCTCCAGCTTTGCTCCCGAGGCAAGAGCCCACTTGCCTTCCCACTGCCCCGGGCAGGGAGATCTGGACGCTCCCGGAAGCTACTTCTCAAGAGGCAGGAGGCGCAGCTTTCCTTTCCTATAAGCAGGAGGGGCCCTGAGGCAGCTGGAATCCCAGCAGCTAGGCCTCCCCCCACCCCCCGCCCCCTCTCGTGCTCCCGGCCACCTGTCCGCAAACCTGACCCCACTCTGACTCCACGAGAGCCTTGCAGAGGAAATGGCACAGCCCCAAAGACCCTCACCTGTTGGTGGGAAACTGGCCGGTGGCTCCGGCTTCTGACACTCAGCGGTGAGCGGCTCTGGGTCACCTCGTGTCTGGCCCGGCAGGACGGGTGTACCTGTCACGTCAGATGCGCGTCTGAGGAGCCGTGTTCCCAGGAAGGCTATCTCGGCCCGGCGCCCCCGTCTGTGGGCACGTGCCTTGTGGCCACGGGCAGAAAGGGGCGAGCGGCCCCAGCTGAGGGCAGATAAGCTAGGCGGTGGCTCTCTGTCTGGCTGCCCATTAGAATCATCTGGGAGCTTTTCAAATGACCCAAGGCAGGTCCCACCCCAAGACCGGGGACTCAGAACCTGAGGGTGGGGGCTGGGCTCAGACCTTCTGTCAAAGCTCCCAGGTGATGTCAGGTCCAGATGGGGATGAGGACGATGTGGCCGGAGGGGGCCGGGTGGAGGGCAGGGCAGCCTCCAGGACAGACAAGCTGGAGGCAACTCAGCAGTCCCTCCTCACCGCCACCTGCAACTCGCAGCCCACAGGCCACTCCCTTCAAGATGCCTTCCCTGACCTCAGTGCATGTGGCCAGGAGCCTGGGTCCCACGCCACGGCGCCCCGCCCCGCCCCTGCCTGGCTCCCCGCCCTGCTCACTGCCCTCTGGTTGGGAGATCTGCTCCCTGCGGGCGGGACCACGTCAGGCTTGATCGAGCTGCCATCCCCAGGCCTGGCTCCGCCTCCGCCACACTTTGTGCCACGCCCCACCCCCCAGCAGCTCAGGAGCCCTGAAAGGAGGAAAGGTCCACTCCCCCCGCCCCATGTGCCCAGAGAAGGAAGAGGCAACAAGGAAAGCAAACCCCACCCCACAGAGCCCACTCTCTCGGGAATGACCCTTCTCAGCACCTTCTAGGCCTCCCTATTCGGGTGCGATTTTACTCCTGAAACCACCCCGCAGAGACATCCCTGAACTCACACTGTGCACCCGCCACAGGCCAGGGGCTACGGATCACGGACCCCACAGTCTGTTACAAAACACTAACAATGACTCCCTCCAAAACAGCTCCACTCAGCCAGGGACATCTAGGGATAGACACATACAACACGTTCTCCCCAGAGGCTAACAGGATGTCTCCCCAGATGTACTGCCTGTAGCCTTGAGAGAGGCCAGAGCGATTTCCAGGAGGGTAGTGTTTGGAGGGTCCAGGTCACCAAACTCTCCCCGCCCAAATCTTCAGCAGTGACATCATCTCCAAGATGAGATGTTTATTTTTTACAAAATAACATGTTCCTGCTTACCCGAAAACCTAAGTTCCCCAACTGGGTCCTTCACACACCAATGGTGTCCAAATCACCATTCACAAAAGCGTGGAAAGCACCAAGAATTTCAGAGAAGGGTCTCAAAAGGAAAAGGGACAGGGAAATCAAGGTGACAGAAGAAGGGTCTAGGAAGAAAAGCTCCAGTCTTATCAGAACGGGTTCTGTGTTTTAGGGAGGGCTACGATCCAGGCCTAAAGAGATGTGGGTCCCCCTTCTGGGTGCAGCCACAGGGACTCAACCCAGAGCAGGGCCTTGGGACCCTTGGCTCAACATCCAGCCCCCTGTCCCCACTGTCTCCATCCCCCACCAGGCAGCCAGCAGCTGGTTCCCTTCAAGGATGGTGAACAACACACACGATATCAAGGGTCAGACTTTATCTTTTAAATGCACAGTGTGCCTGGGCCAAAAACAAAACAAAAAGGCTTTCCAAGATGCTTTCCAAATTCCAGAAACACACTGGGCTGGAAAAACGGAGCCCAGTTTCCTCTTATTTTTAATCTAACATTGGCGAGGTTTATAATAAAAGAGAATTACCTATTTATTTGCTTACCTAACTTGGAAAGACAATAAATTGGAAAGGCTTCATAAATCTCGCAGGGAAGTCCTTTAAACAAGGACTGTCAGCAGAAATCCGTAAATAACCTTCTGGCAGTCTCTAGCAATCACCTCCACCACACACTCTTTTTCCTTCCTGCTTTTGTACTAATCTTCTAGCAAACAAATCCAATCAAGCACCAAAAAACCGTTTTTATTCTTATCGAGGTGACACTCCGAAAAACACCCGGGAGTCACCAGCTGCTGACCAAGGCGGCCCTGTGAAAATCCACGGCAGAGACGGCCCCAGGGGATGGACCGAGGGATACCTCTGCACCCCCAAACGCAGCCACACTCTCCCCCCACCCCCGATTTACCAGACCCTGGTAAATCATCGTTCATCGAAAGCACACCACTGGCCAAGTGGCGAACAGACACCTAATGACACAAGGTCCTGCTCAGACTGATGGCAGGTTTCGAGGAGTCGGCCCACCTGGGGGTTGGCTGGTGACAACAGTGTGTCTGCTCCCTGCCCTAGAACCCCGGCGTCAGTGGAGCTGCCCGGATCCAGGCGGCCACTGGTCCTGTCAAGTTCACCCATCCCCGTCCCGCCGGGATCGGAAGGCAACAGACTGGCACTCAGAGCGGACCAGGCTCATCCAGGAGGCCCTGTCCCTCGGCCCTGTTCCTCCCACGTCAGCCTGACTCGCAAGGCAACTGGTGGATGGGGCTGATTAAAACGACCTTCGGCAGCTCAGAGAGCAGAAGATGGACAGTCTCACACTGAGGTTTCAAGGACTGTGCTAAAAATAAGTTTAAATAAGAGGCAGAAGGAGGCTCGTGGATAATCAAATGAGCAAGACTTGAAAGAGCTGCTGTAATCAATTTACATATTAGGAAAGGAAAATTACCATAACCGGAGGGAAAATTTCTCCAAGCCAAAAGGTTTAAAAAAAAAAAAAAAAGAGAGAGACCAGCAAACCACTCCCCAGATGTAAACGGGTAAGGAAACTGCCCTCAGAGAGCACCGCCCTGACACGCCTGACACGCCCGTCCGCTCCCAGAGCGGCTCCCGGGTGTGAGCTGCACGCACAACTCAGGGAACTCAAACCCACAGGCGTGCCCGTCCACAGGCTCGCTCGGATGCTCAGCTCTGCAGAGGTGCACTTTTGCGTCCGGTCCCCCTGCAGTTCCCGCGCGTCAGCCATCCCCAAAAACCCGTGTCCCAGCGAGCCACCGAGTTGCCCTGAGCCGAACACACGAAGAACAGCCAGCCCTCGAGCGGCACGTCGCTGCCCTGACTACGGACGCACCGAGTACCTTTATGTTTATATCCTCCTCCTTGTTACACTCCCGGTACTTCAGAAAACCCAGCTGCATGATTAGTTATCTACCCAAGGAATGTACTTCCGGTGTTCCCGAACCCACGCCAAGGCCCTTCTTTACTGGCTCCCTTTGAAACAGTCATTTGACAACGTGCACGCCTCGGGATGTTCCTATTCTCCAGCTCGGCAGCGGCCTGGGCTGCGTACAGGGCAGCACCGGGCTCACCCCGCCGGCCAAGCACAGCGGCTGCCCGTTCCCTTCCCTCCCAGGCCGCTGGAATGGCAGGATCCACCCAAGGGAGTGGCTTCTCACCTAGAATTTACCGTGGAGCCCATGGCGGGGGAGGGCGGGGGGCTGGGAAGGCCCTGGACGGCCTGGAACCACGGTCCTACTGTGCGCTCACAGCTGTGCACCACCGCCACGGGCCAAGACCCACTGAGAGCTCTGACTGCCATGGATGGCGCCCTCTTGCTTACTGACACCCTTCAGAACATCAAACACTTTTCTCTGTTACCTGTAGACATTCAACTTTCCCCATAAGAAACTCCAGCCTCGGAGCGGGTAAGTCTTCCCACCCCTCCCCAAGGGTGGTGCAGGGAACCGCAGTTACAAGGCTGTCATGGCAGGGTGTGCCCAGGGGACTGCACTGTAGCCACGCCCTGTAGGCTCTCCAGCCTGGGACAGCACTGTCCTCCGAAGCCCCCAGGACAGGGGATGCCAACCTTCCTGCCACTAACCCCAGGCTCCAGTGTCCTTGTACCGAGAAGCTCCCCAAGTCCAATATGCATGTGTCTGCGTCTCCAACCACTCACTGGATGGCAGCCCACAGACGACCACCCCCCAGAGGCCAAGGATGCTTAGACATGAATTTTAGGCCAGGACCAAGGTCAGTTTGAGTCAGAGCTCGCAGGCATTAAAGGGCTTCCTAACACACACACACACACACACACACACACACACACACGATGCACCGTAAGCCCCTCCAGCAGGAGGAATGCTCTCACCCACCCTAACTAAGTGCTGGGGCCCTAGTGGGGAAGCAAAGAACCAGGACTGAAGACATTTCCAGCAGTAACCGGAAAATCAATAAATGTAGCGATCCCCAGCTAGCAATTTAAAAAATTCCCAGACTCATTTCATAAAATTCCTCCCAACTGAACGGAAATAGGAGGATATTAAATACCATGGAGAAAGCCAGTGGATTTGGCCCCCCATGCAGTGTGACAGGGGGCACGCTCTCCTGCATGTCCCCACTGCCTCATTAAATACCCCTCCTCAGAGACCCTACCTGGAGCAGAGGTACTGGGGTGGGAGGCTGAGGGGGCAGCCCACTGCAGGGTCTGGCAGCCGCTGATCTTCCCACAGGAAGTCTTCTAGCCCCTCCAGGCTCTCCCCCACACCACTGCAAGAAGGCAAAAGGGGACCCGAGTGTCTCCCACTGCCCCGTGCCCCCAGGAGTCACAGAACACGAATGGCCACGGCACCCAGTAAGTACGCTGCCTGCCTGCTCCAAAGCCGCTTCCCCCGAGGAGGAAGGAGAAAGCTGCCAGCAGGGACGTGGTGGTCACTCCTGATCCCTCTGGCCCTGGAGCCAGCAGCTGGGGTGGACAGAGGAGCACCCGTCTCTGGGCACCTTCCAAGAGGGGCTGGCAGGACACTGTGTGGAGGAGGGTGAGCAGCTGTCCCGGGGACAATGGCCTGAGAAGCACCCTGGCCTGCACATATGGGTCTGGAACTCACCCCTCTGGGGAGAGAAAAGGGGACCTTCGGGGGGTTTCATGGGGCAGACAAGATTCCAACTACAGGGACTCTCCCTGGCTCCACCTTATCCAGCCTGGGCCAAATGCCTGAAGTCTTGGATATCCTTGGGATGGCATGAGTGCCTGCTGCTCAGGGAGGTCTATCCGCTGTGACTGGAGAGCCCCCTGAGCCAAGTGAGACCCCTGGGCATCACAGATGCGCCTCACAGGCCACATCTAGCTACCTCGCCGAACTTTTGAGACCTGGCCTTTCTACTAACAAAAAGGGGCAATTTCCTCCGCGGCCGGCAGGGGAAGCCGGCAGGGGAAGCCGGCAGGGGCAAGCCGGCAGGGGCGAGACGTGAACACAGGACAACGTTCCTCGGTGCTGGAACTGGTTCTGCAGCCACGCGCTGTACGTATCTTTGGCCAAACTTGCAGAATAGCAAGTGGGAAGGGTGAAATTGACCACAGGAAAATTACACCGATGTGAAAGTTTCTCAAAGGGCACCCCACGAAAGACCAAAACAAGTAATAAAACAGACATCCTCCCCTGGGCAGTCAACTGCAGTCCCAGAACGGTGACCCCAGCCTCCAGCTCCCCCGGAGAAATCACCCCAAGCCCCACCCCCAGAAGGGTCTCCACACAGGCAGGAAGGACCCCGCTGCACACACGCTGGCCGTGTCCCCGAAACTCAGCGCTGCTTTGGAACAATCTTATCAGGGAAGACACTCCCACTGCTGCCATGAGGGAAGGAGAACTGAGACTCTCCTCGAGCACTGTGCCTTGACTGACCTCACCCTAAAGTCTCCTCCGTCCTCGGAGGAGGCCCCTTTAATCTAAGTGCAGAGGCATCAGGTCCAGCCAGGAATGGACAGGCTCCCCCAGCCCCTCCCTGCTCCCTTCAGGAAGATCCCCGGTGGGGTTGGGTCTACCGTTGCTGAGGACTGCCACTGTCATCCCGGGGAAGTGTGGGACACGCATGCAAGGGCCAGCCCATAGCCCTCGAGAGCCCCCGGAGGTCCCCCCAGCCAGATGAGTCCCCACAGGGAGGGACCCCAAAGCGTGCCCCAATCCGGAGAACTCAGGGACGCCCACTGAAGGAGAAACAGAGGGGCAGCGCTGGAGTTCACCCAAGGTCACACAGCAAGCTGAGGGCGGAGCCAGGACAAGACTTGAAGCTTCCCTTGCTGGCCCGTTTTTTAAAGAGGATCACCACCTCGCCTGCCCCTGAAGATGACCAGTGGGGGCCGGGGGGGGCCCACAGAAGATAAAGTGACCGTGACAAAACAGCCTTCAGCCCGATCTTGGCACCCGGGCTTCTCTGTGGAGGAACATAACAGGGTCATGTCCAGGAGCCCAGAATGAAACAGACCCTCAAGCTCTGGTCTGAAATGAGCTGGCTGAAGAGGACGACCGAGCCGCCCTACAGCCCGAGTGCTTGAGCAGAAGCCCCCACACGTGACCCACTGTGCACGTGACCCACTGTGCACGCAGCCCAAGCACCACCACCCGGCAGGCCCCCGGGGCCAGTCAGTCTGAGCGCCGAACACTCTTCCGACAGCTCCTCCAACCCCCACATTGCCCACCGAGGCCACAGCGCGTCCAGTCCCCCAGGCCCCACAGCCATCACTCTAAAATGCCATGTCTTGGAGCCCTGGGGGGCTCAGCCGGCGAAGCGTCTGCCTTTGGCTCAGGTCATGATGTCAGGGCGAGGATCGAGGATCGAGGATCAAGGATCAAGCCCCAGGTCGGGCTTTCTGCTCAGCAGGGAGTCTGTTTCTCCCTGTCTCTTCCCCTCTGTTCTCTTTCTCTCTCCCCTCCCCTCTCTCTCGTGTGCATGCAAATAATCTTAAAAAACAAACAAACAAAAAAAAGCCACGTCTGGCTGTGGTGATCTGAACTCAGGGCCACCCCACAACCCTCTGGGCCCTCTCTTTGCCTCTTCAGACCCAGGGTCCTTCCCACTCCCACACCTCATTCTCTGCACTCCAACATTAACTACTACTATAACAGTAATAATAATAACAGTAATGCCCACACTGGAGATCTTCCTCAAGGCATATGTCAAGGGCTTGCCATACATTAATTCACTTCTCCCTCCCAGATTCCCTGAGCACCTATCACCCCACCGTGAAGACCCTCAGGCACAAGGAAGTGGGGTCACTTCCGAAGGACTTCACCAGGGGGCAGGTGTCCCGGACCGAAGGGCCCACCTGGAGGTTATGTTCTTAAGCTCTGCACAGCACATCCTCAGTCACAGGAGAGAGAGCGCCGTTGAGTGTCAATTCCTCCACCAGGTCCGCATCACCTACTGCCCACCCATGCCGTGGAGAAGCCCCCTGTGCCCATTCCAGTTCTTGAAAGGTCACCACTATGTTGCTGAAGTTCAGGATAAACCCCCCTTGCTATCACCTGGAAGCTGGCGCACAGCAGGAGCTCGATTTGCTGAAGAAGCAGATTTTTGTTCAACAGGTCATTTTCAGAAAAAGCAAATGCATCTCAGTGTCACTGCATAAATTTCCACAAATCAATCCACATTGAGTTACTTTATCATAGAATGTAAAAATTTTAAACCCTATGCATAAAATATGATGCATCTGTTTTTATTTGATCTACAAAATTATAAAGCTTTCCTAAATCTCTTAAAGGTGGTTTTTCCAGTAATGCATAACTGCTTAATTGGGAAGTGTACAAAACATAATTACACCGCCTAACACTACAATATTGCTTATGGGAATATCTTCGTTCACGCGTTCTTCTTTATTTTGTATTTAATCTCTATTAAGATCTCTATATGAAAACAGATAGGTACACTAGTCTTCATAAACACCATCAATCATAAAGTCATTTCATTCCTAACCCAAGTCCAAAAGCAGCCCCCAGAGAAACTGCTAGCATCCAAAGGCTTCCACTTCTCATACTCAAGCAGAGTCGTGGCCCCAGACATCTGTCCCGGTGCCACTTGGCCATGTCATGGTTAAGGTTAACGGCTGGAATTTCTCTCACAGTAAGTGTCTCTGTGTGTAAGTCAAAAGGTATCCCAATCTTCCCCCAGAAAGCATCTACCCAAACCAGAAAGGGCAAAAAAACTCAAGCCCACAGTTAACAACCTCAGATCAAGGAGTAAGAGGCCCTTTAAATCACTCACCTGAGGACACCATGCTTATCCCTCCTTCAAACTCACCCTGACCCTACCACCTGGAACTCAGGCCAAAGGCTCCAGATTCTTCAAACCAGATGGACTTCCCCACACCCCCACCCTGCCTTCAAATCTGTACACACACCCTCATCCTAGAATGGGCTATCTGAGGGGTATTTGGGGGGGGGCTGGTCTGTTAGCATCTGCCTTCACCTCAGGTCATAACCTTAGGGTCCCCAGATCGAGCCCTAGGCTGGGCTCCCAGATCACCGGGGAGTCTGCTTGTCCCTCTCCCTCTGCCCCTCCTCCCACTCACGCACAGGTGTGAGTGCAGACAGCCGTGCACATACTCTCTCAAATAAAATCTTAAAAAAAAAAAAAACCAACACTGGGTTATCTGAATACAAAGCTGCTCTTCAGACAGCTCGGTATGGGCAGAGAAGAGGCAGGTCAGAACCAGCTCCATCACTTTCAAACTGGGAGCCCAACCACGTGGCTCGTGAGACCCTAAGTGGGAGGAGATAACCCCACCCCCTCACTGCCTCAGGTCACGGTTGTTACTAAAAAGTACAATCGTGTCTGACAAAGTGTTTCTACACACAGAATAAAGGTAAGCTGTCATCTATGCGGAAACACAAGCTCTCAGCCTCAGCGAAGCCTACTAATTAATAAATCCACTGATTAAGATACAAAGGATCTGCCACAAAATGTGTTTACTTACATTTCAAAAACAGAAGGTGTCCCCAAATCTGTGTTTGGAAACACAGGGAAGGAACGCGGCCGGCTTGCGAGAGCTACCAGAGGTTCCCTGGTTCACTTGCGAAACGAAGTGGACGGGCCTGGCGCCTTGACCTTGTCGGTGCCCGCCCGCTACACCCACCCTTGCCGCGTGTATGCAGATTTCCAAAGTGTGCTTCCCTAAAGTGACTCACCTTGTAAGTAATTTGTAAAACCAACTTCTCCCCTTGCCAGCATGCCGTGACGCTCAGCCCAGGCCCCCTCGGTGGACACCACTGACTGGTCAGCAGAAAGTTCCACGGCAAGAGCATCTGAGTACAGATCCAGCTCCACTGTGAACAGGGACACGCAGAATTTCCCTCCCATCCCCAGGAAAGCCTGGTGCTGTTCTAGGGGGTGGAGAATCCCTCTTAAACCAAAAAAAAAAAAAAAAATCAGACTAGTTCAGGCAGAAATCCTTATTTCCGTTTCCAAATCTATTCATTCAGATTTTGAGGAGGAGGGGGTTACTCAAGACATGGAAAATCTTTCAATCATTCGTCGTGCCAAATGTTCAATAACTAGACTCGAGTATGGATGTGTGCTGGGAAGAGGTTTGTTGTTCGAGAAGGATGGTCGTGCATGCAGCTGGCAGGTTCTGGGCTGGCTGCGCTAGGAGCCACCGGGAGGAGTTTGCTAAAAATAGAGCTGTTCCGGCCCCACCTGGAGCTTCTCCCACAGTAGGCTGGGTGCAGCTCCAGGAGACCGACTCTTGACCAGAGGGGGGGCTCCGGACAAGCCCTGCTCCAGAGAACACCCTCTCAAACCACCTGGGCACAGGCCCTCCCTGGGGACAGCACGAATCACTCATGCAAAAACCACCAAGCCCATAGCCAGCTTCTTACCGCTTGATACACGCACTGAACCCGTGGACTCCACTCACAGGCCAGGCCAGAGCAGGACCTGGGGCAGGGGCGGGCTGAGGGGTGCTGGCCCTCTCGCTGACCCAGCAGGGCACAAAGGACCCTTTGGCTCCGGGACTCTAACTCCAATGTGGTATTTTAGAGGGATGTAGCAAGCCATGTAGCAGGCAGCTTGAAAAAGGCCGAGGCGGAAGGGGACTTAGTCCCTGGTATTTGAACACCCACCGCAGCCCCAGGTACTACCCATGGTTCCCACTCCTCTTAGACCACCACCCCCATCACCAAGAATGATGATGATGAGGTAAGACAACCAGCTAACACCTGGGCCCTTCCCACATGTATCAGCCTTTAGTCACTGTACACCTCTCCCTGGGATTTCCAAGTGGGGAAATATGATATTTTGGCCCCTGACCCCTGAGATGCCCTCACATTCCAGTGCCAGCTGCCTCCCAAGGGCATTTTCAAGGATCATCTTGCTTTCCAAGGGAGATTTTTTTTTAAAGGCATGAATTGAGCCCAAAGAAATTGCTGGTCCATGAAATGAGCAGCGCACCCTGAAGGCAACAAACTGTCCCTTCCACGGACCCCAGTAGGACATCTTCCAGAACACAGCTCCCCCCCAGCCCCCCCGCACCCCTGCCTCGTCATTTCATGCTCCCGGGACTCTACTACTTGAACCTATAGCCCAACACGAAATGCAGGGGTGGTCATGTGCGCACCCACGCAGTGCCTGGCCCCAATGGGCACCCCATCAGTCCCCCTGAGTGGATGACTGTCCTGGGAGAAGATGAGCAAGTGCCATCCTATCTCCAGGGCCGGGGGTGGGAACACAGGCAGCAAACAGGCCACCCAGGGGAGCCCGGGCCAATCACCAGAGCTGCTGCTGGCTAAGGGGCCACCACGTGCCGGGAAGGCAACCCCAACAAGCCGTTCTCCGGGACAGGCCGACCCTCCGACTGCCTGCTCGGGGCCTGGAGATGGGACGGGACTATGTGAAGACAAAAGCTGGCAGGGAAGGGGGCTGCCGTAGTGCCTTCAGCATAAATTCCCCTAGGGATGTGGCCGGTCAGGGCCCCTGCACTGCGTTTGATCAACTCTGTAGAGAAGGGGCGGGGAGCACGGGGCTGGCTCTCCAGGGGACCCCGCCTGTCCAGGGCAGCAGCAGCTGGAGCCCCGACGTGGGCCGTCCTGAGGCAGAGGTAGGCAGCACCCAACACTCCTCTTTCTTCCTTCTCTCCAAAGTAAGGGAAAATAGGTCTTAAGGAGAAAGTAAATATTTTACTGGGCATTTCTCAGTAAATGAGGTCTCAGAGTCACCTAATACAGAGTAACATTCCAGTCTAAAAACAGTATGAATTTCAGGTTATCACTTTGGCCCCAGAAATCATTGAGAAGATGAGCTGCTCTGTAGCCTAACCAGCCACCGCCCCTATATCCCTGTTTGTCTTGTAGGGTTTTTTGTTTTGTTTTGTTTTTTTAAACAGCACCAGGATCTGGATCTCCCGCCCTCAAACACTACTCACCACACACCCATTTCACCTGGCACTTCACGAGGCTCCATAAAATTCACCCATCCTTTGTGGCAAAGGATTAAACCTCCCATCCATTGTGGGACCGTTTCCCCAGGACCTGGCCCACCATCTGTGCGTAGCAAGCCCCATCTCAAAGTCCAGGGAGCCTTCTCTCCTGTCCCCAACACTCAAGGGGAACCCCTCTTTCCACTGCCAAGGTCAGGATTCTCTGATCTCCACTGTGGCGGTGTGAGGGACACGAGGAAACCTGTTCCAATGGGCACACGGCACCTCGGGGCAGAAGAGGCTAATTTGTCCATATTTTGCATTTTTAAAAATTTAACAAATACCTACGATGTGTCAGGCCTGTTGCCAGTAGTTTAAAATTCTGACCCTCATTTTAGATTCAGATTAAGTCCTCTCCAAGGCTTCCGTGAATCCCAAATGCAGGCAAGCAGCTTTCCCTGCCTCCTTTGCCACATACACTTTCTCAAACCGTCTGTCCCATCTGATGCCTCTCCCCCAGCTGGTCAGTCCATATTTATCTTGTTGCCTCTCCTAGGGTCTTGAGGACAGGGGCGACTCTCCTTGGCCCAGCATCAGTCTGGAAGCTTGACATTCACAACCTTTCTGTGGGACCTCTCCTTGCACTCACCAAAGTGCACAGGCAGAGAACACAGGTCACCCCGGTTTCCCAGGTGGGCTGCTGGGATGGCCCAGGGCAAAGCTTCTGGATCTGACCCTGGAGCCTGTCCTGCCAAGTGATCACTGGCTTGTGAAACTCCCCACTCCAGGCAAGGCCAAAAAGTCGTTCTTGCCTGACCCCCCCCCCCCCCAACGAGAGATCCCAGACCGGCCTCCCACCAGTCCCTCTGCCTCGCACTCTGCCCTCCGCCTGCCACAGCTGCCCCATAAGATGAAAGGAATCACAACAAAACAAAACAAAACCCAACTTTTTAATCTCTCTGGTGGAGAAACATTTTAAAGAACTAGAGTTATACTTGCAAAGTGCGTTTCAAGTGGTTTTGCTGAGCTGGGGAGGGGCGCAGCTTCGAAGCTCTCGGGCCCGCGTGACACACACACTAAGAACACAACCCGAACATCGGCCCGTCACAAGCCTCTTCCCTTTTGCGCCCCTGGGACACAGGGGACTCCACTAAGGCAAGGTCACAATCATCACAAAGAAAACTCCAATCACGTGGAGCTGCTTCCTTTGCCCACAACTCAGAGCACATCTGGCCAGTTCAGGAAGGAAAAAAAATTACCCACGGTTCAAAGTCCTCCTTAAATACTCAGGAAGACATCATTACAGATAGAATTCCAACTTTAATTCTGAAATCTCCTGGCTTTTGTCAGTTGAAGCCACAGTCTTAATCCCAGGCTTAGTTGAGAAATGAGAAGAAAGGAAGTGTGTTAAAAAAAAAAAAAGAAAAGAAAGAAAGAAAGAAAAATCCTCCGCCCTGACTGAAAAGCAACCCGCACCTTGGAAGAGCAGGAGAAGCAACAGACCCTGCACAGGGGCCGAGGTGGAGAAAAATCGGGGCTTGGGAAACCTGGTGTCCTCAGTGCGGCACCAACACGGACACACGGGACACTCATCAGATGGCCCGTGTCCTGCTGGAGGGTCCTGGATGCCAAGCTCAGGGGCCTTTCTACAGAGCCAGGGAACCCCGAAACATGGAACAGGACAGGGACACACACCTTCTACACCACAGATCCGAAGGCCGGTTCTGAGGGCACCGATGACCCCTGGCTCCCATGGAGAGCCTGCATGGTGGGGCCAGCCCAGGGACATCGGGGTGTCGTCTAGGTGGAGATGCCTTAAGATTGAGCCCCGTTCCCTCTCCAGGCGGTGTGGCCCAAAGCAGCTTCTCCTTTCTCCTGTCCCCCCGAGCCCCTCCCCTGTGGGGACGGAAGCAGCATGGAGACCTGTTTGAAACCTGCATGGGGGACTTAAAACAGAAATACAGTCATCACCTAAACTAGAGCCAAGCCAGCACACCGGGGCTGATGGGACCAGCTGGTCAAAAGACACCCCCCTTCCGGGCCTTTCCCCTCAGCCCTCCAGACCAGGAAGAACCCAAAGACTGAGTGAGATGGGGCGTCTGCGGAGCCCCTCTCCCCCACCCCCCACACCTTGGCAGGGGAGGGGGGGGTCACGCTTGGAACACCAGCAAGGACGTCAGGCACTTCCCAAGCACACACGTGTTCACGAAAGGGAGAGCAGCACCGCAGGGCGGGAAGGTAATCTTGTCAGTAAAGGAAAGCCTGTTTTTCAGGAAAATCTCCACCTTGTGGGGACCTTACCCTAAAGGAAGCCAAGGTCAGGGAGAGCTCTCACGTCACCGGCTCCGGGTGCCATTCAGGTGAGTTCATCACCCAAGCAGGCTCCTGTCCAGATTTCAGGACACACCCAACTTCGTGCCATTCCCTTTCAATTCTCTGATAGACTCTTTGAAAAGAAGGCTGCTGCTTTTGTTCACGAGTATGATTTCGAATTCCTTTCTAAGGCCAACACAAACGCAGGGCAGCCACCCAAAGGAGGTTTACCCAGCGGAATCAAGTTTCTGGCCGGTTTTTACAGGAATGGTGCAAACAGACTCTTCCAATTAGATGAAATCCTCCCCATCTTCCCTGTCTCCTCTCCCAGATCCCCCCATGTAGAACACAGGAAGCAACTCCTGTTGGAAGATGTGCAGCATGAATCCTGTTGGAAAGCGAGCAGCAGCCAGAGGGAGGGAAGGGAGCACCCCACCCAGCACCTCCAGTCTCTCCCCAAGAAAGGGGCACACACCAGCAAGCAGGGGGGCTAGCTTTGAAAAACTGAGATCACTAACCTAGACCACAAACTTGGAAATCTGAGTCTGATAAAATGGTACTCTGACCACCAAATACAATTTTACCGCCCAAACCCCTAAGCACTGTAAAAGCTATCCACACAACCTGTGTGTGTGTGTGTGTGTGTGTGTGTGTTGGGAGGGGGTGGGGTAGTGGCATCAGACACCCAGATGGAAAGCAAGGGATAAAATGAGATGGCGAGCGCTGAAGGGGTCTAATTTGGCCGTCCCCAATTGTCCAAGTCGCAATTAAAAGCCCAAAGTCTCAATCAATTACAGAGAAACGAGCTCAAGATGGACTGGTAACCAACTAAACTTCCGGCTCCCTTGGTTACTAACCTTTCTGACCCTTGGTTTCTTCCCTGGTAAAACACCATCACTTCTACCTGGGAGAGGATCCGAGGGTAAATGAAGGAACGTGGCTGGAACAACAGCACTGTGCCAGGCTGCTGAGGTCCTTCGGGATGTCTGTGCTCTGCCTGGACAGTGAGTCTGGGATCCAGAGGGGCAGAACTATCCCCGTGCATCCAAGAGGGCCCCTGACTGCTAAGCCTGCCCGAGGCTTCTCTCAGGAGCCATGCTGATCATTAACCCAAAAACTGTAGGGAATTTAAAACAGGCCTTGTCCAGGAAACTATCTAGAAATTCCTCCCTGGCATTAGATTGTGAGATGCTAACAAAAGATCACTAATCGAAGACGGAAATTAAAACAAGCCGACTTCTCAGGGCCCCATGTGATCTGGAAGCCAACCCAGGCCAGAGAAAGACGACTTGTTTCTGAGAAGCCCATCTGAATCCTGGGGAGAACATGCCAGATTTGGGGTAAGCCTGAATTCTCACTTCCATTCTGCTCTCAGGGTCAGGCGACAGGCTCCCAACCCAGGAGTTCCTCCTCTGCCAAGGAATCTTGCTGGAACCCCCCTGCCAACAGCCTGGTTTGAATCCCAGCTCTGCCCACTGGGGCAGGGGGTGACAGGCAAGTCACCCCAGTGCCTCCTGCGCCTGACATCACCCCCCCCTACTGTGAAGATCAAATACAACATACACCAAGCGTTCACGTGACAAAGATACTAAGTAAATGCTCAATAAACGGTAGTTAGATGTTACCTTCACAAAACTAACAGTAGTACTCACAAGGCCTGAGTGGAATTGAGTTTCAAATGAAGTCCGCCAGGATAGGAGGAACCAAACACACAGAAAATTCTTCCAGCAGGGAGAACAGGGGGACAAAGTGGAGAAGCCCAAGACCATCCTGGCTTTAGTCACAGGCCCATCAGGACCCGCAGTGCGACCAGCGGAGTAAGGTCGCCGGTCCTGGACGCAGATTCCGGGCAAGGCCTGGGTAGCCGCCGCAGCTTCCGCGGCAGCCGGGACGGCGCCATCGCTCGCACCCGTGAAACACCCAAGCTGGAAGGCGGCAGGAGGAGCGGCGGCGGCGGGGACACCGCCCGGGGGACGGGATGCCAAGCCGGCCGAGTTGTGCGTTTCCGCCCGCCGAATCCGCCGACCTCCCTGTCCCCTGGGTGGCTGGGGTGGAGGGGTCCAGACAAGAACAAGGCGACCCCCAAGCTGGGGTCCCTGGAGCCTACGGTCGCTGCGGGGTGGGGTGACTCAGGCGCTGTCCAGACCTGGTTCAGCTCCGGGCCTCGGGGGCGGGTTCGGGACCCACCTCGGAGTCCTGAGTCGTCTGGTGGTTCCTTCCCTGTCGGGCCCCGGGACCCGGAGGGCCGCGAAGGCCTCTGCGGGTGTGGGCGGCGTCCGGCCGGACCCCCGCACAAATGCCTGTGGCAGGAAGGCGGAAGTGGGCACAGGGGGGGCAGGGGCCATTTCTATCACCTCTAGATGACTTCCCCCCGGCGAGAATCGGCTGCTATTTACAAGTGAAAGGGACACCGCCAGGGGAGGGGCGCTTCCGGCGGTGTCAAGTGGGGGGCACAGGTCCGCGAGCCCCGGAGGGGGAGGGGCGGGGCCGCCAGGTACGCGGGTCCGAGGTAAGGGGCGGGGGGGGGGTGTGGGCCGGAGCCCCAGGGGCGCGGGTCCGGAGGGGAGGGCGGGAGCCGGCAGGTCCGCGGGCCGCAGAGGTCAGGGGGTCCCGGCACCCCCGGAGCCGCAGACGCCGTCCCCCCAGCAAGGCGGCGCACCCCGGCAGTCCCGGCGCGGAAGCGCGGCCAGACCCCGCCCCCTCCAGGTAGAGCGCGGCCAGGTGCGACGGCCGGGCTTCCCCCAGGCCCAACTTCGCCCTCCCCGCATCAGAAGGTCAAGCAGGAGACCGGAAGTCGCCCCGTGGTCCCTCAGGGCGGAACGTGGGGGGTTCCCGAGGCCCCCGCACCCCCAGCGCGCTACGGGAACCAGAGGCGGACACCAGCCTCTCCAGGAGTTGGGGGAGGTGATTCCACTCTTTCTGCGTCGGGCAAAATACCTAGTCCGCAGGAGCTTCGTGAAGATTAATGACTGCAAAACGGTTTTAAGATCAAAAACATTCTAAGATTTTACTTGTAGGCACTTATATGTGCATACTGATATCTGTACAAGAAAATATACTCTGTATTCATTGCCCTCCTGGAGTGACTTCTAGCTCATAACCAGAAATCGCCCAGAAAAAGGTAAGGTACATCTCTTGAGCGCTCGCGGGTGGAAATACCATTCACTCGGTATCCACGCTGGGCCTCCTGCTCCATCCAGTCCCTGAAGGGCAGACAGAGCAATCGGCCAGCGCTGCAGACCACAGTTCCAACTCTGGGGAACGGACAGAAAAAAACTTAAAATATGTCACCCCCACTGGGAAGAAGATGTAGCATTTCTCCCCAGCCCCACGCAGTTCATTAGGCAAGTGTCCCCAAGTGAGGGCCACCCTGGTGGTCTCTGGTGTTTGGAAAGCTTTGTCCCACCTATCCACACCTCACACAGCAGTCAGCCAAGCTCAGCCCGTGCTAGGAGCCCCTGCAACCATCTGGCCTTGCAGCTTCTCCAGCAAAGTTTACCTGGTGTCACCACAGCTCCGTCCCTCCCAGCAAAGCAAGCCCATGTGACCAAGTGAGACTGCTCCCCTCCAGGGGGAACATTCCCAGTCCCCTCAACCATTCCAGGACAGGGTGTCAAGCACTCTAGCGGGCTCTCTCTAGCCTAGCTCTCTAGGCTGGCTCACTGCTGGCTGAGCCCGGGAGCTGCAACCCAGGGCGGGCTCTGCACCACCCTGAAGAGCCTGCGGACACGCCCCCACCCCTTCCCCAGGCCCACCTGGGCCTGAGGACGCAGAGGATACACTGTGACTTTGTTTGTACTTCCAGGCCTACTGCACTAAAGACATCCATCAGCGAAATAATAAAGTCCCAGACAGAGCTCATTTAACAGGAAAGGTGCACAAACTTTTTCCCTGCCTCACACTCCCTACAGCCAAAGAATTTCACCTGCAAGTTCCTCTGTCCTCCGCCCACACACCTGGGGCAGGTATACTACTAGCACTTTGCCATTGATTGGGCCCTTTCCACCTTGCTACTGGCTCTCTGCTAGGCCTCAACATTAGGTAGGCTTTTTAAGTTGCCATACTGGGGGGGGGGGGGATGCCATTAGGCCAGAAGAGTTTACCTCTGTGGTCTTGGTCTACTGTTCCTTCCAAAAAAACTTCCTGGGACTCCTTGACTCCATAATGAAGTTTTTGTCTGTCCTGGACTTGGACAGATTGCTGGAGGCCAGATTTCAGGCCTGGCTGGAGCACAGCAATGAGTTTACAACCCCTTGGCTAGTCCCAACGCTGCAGAGAGACCCGCTGGCCACCTGAGTTACACATCTTTTAAAAAGGCCCTTCCAGTGCCTGCCACTACGTAGGCTGGAATGAGAGACAGAAATATGGCCACTATTTCCAATCAGTCTTCAAGCCAGGAACAGTGTCTTTCAAGTCGTAATTAAGGGCTTATTTTAATGCAAAAAGCACATTTCTGGTGATCAATAGGTTGCTTCTGAAGGCGGTTAAAGCTACAACACAAAGGAAGGTGCATTTTTTTTTTTTTTTTGCATTTTACAAGTGGGAAAGATTTTAAGAGCCAAATGAATGAAAAGCACTGCCCTCCCCCACCTTCACAACCACAACAGTCCCCCCCCCCCCGCCCCGACTTTTTTTGGACTCCCAGAAAACAACCACCAAAGACCAGCCCACCAAGTTCAGACAACAAAAGCTCTTGGGGATTAACATCCTTCTAAATACCACCCGGGAAAATGAAGGCTCTGTCATTATCTAGGATAGAATCACAATTCCCCATAAAATCAAAAGCATCTCTTGCCCCACAAATAAGAACCCAACCATTTTATCTGCATTTTTGTGAACAGTAAGCCAACTTTTGGCCACCATCTGTTAAATTTAGTTATGGAAACAGTTAAAGCAGATCATCCCTCGAACACTGACTCAAGGAGGGATGGTCTTGATAGAGATGGGAAAGGTCACCTGGCCCTCAAGTTCTCAACCAAGTGCACCTCGATAAAATCAGAACAGGCATCAGCCCCCAATGGTAGTCGATGTCTATGCTGATTCCACTTAGGGTAGAGGGACAAAAGAGAAGGGCCACAGTAATAACTGCCACTTGAACTGCGGAGCTGGAACAGGGTTCTGGAACCCCAGCTCCCACGTGGAAGCAGGAGGGCTCCGCGCATGGGGGAAAAAATGCACACAGCAGTGTTTTCAGGAATGACAGCAGCTGTCCAACCAAACACGAAAACCCAATAGATACTCACTTTAGCTCTACCTTCCTCAACACTATAGATTAAAAACTACTTCAACATGAGGAATACTAAAAATAAACACGACAGTTTCCTGCGACTTAAAATGCCTCAATTTCTGGTAAAGGCTGAATAGGATTTCTTTAAAATGTCGTTCTGAGGGGCGGGGAGGCAGGGGGAGACTGCTTTTTACACTTTTCTTTGAAGAACCCTTCTCTCTGCCTTTAGAATCTTTACTCCAAAAAGCAGATTACCGAGAAGAGCACACAACGGTCCCCAGCAGTCCAAAAGAGACCACCTTCTAAGAAAACTCTGGAAAGGAGTAGACCAGTGGCCCACATTGCCATGCCGGGCAAAAGGCAGATGAGTATGCCAGTATGCCTCTGGTTCCCATCTCGTCTGCAGCTCCCGAAGTTTCTGTGTTCTCGAGCAGTTGGAAGAATGAAGGCCAAACTGCCCCTTGGCTCCCATTGTCAACATTCCACACAAACAATGGCCTGGCTCTCTCCCTATTGTACATTCTGTATTCATTTGTGAACCCCCACCCCCCCTTTTTTTTTTTGCACAATGTGCAAAGTCCTTCTTTTCACCGGAGAAGTCCTGAATACCCAAGTGCAGCCATAAATCTAGGCTTTAAAACATCGATAATGAGAACTAAACACACACTGTAGAATCTGCCCCAACAGTAATTTGTGAATATCACGCAAGTCACACTGATGGCTTCTGGATGCCATCCATTAAATCATGATCAAAAGAAACACAGAACACCTTGAAAATGGTTCTGAAGTTTTTAGCAATGAATAAGTATCATTTTCCAAATCCAGAAATGGGGCTTAAAATAAAATAAAATAAAACAAACAAAAAAAACCCCTTTCCATATGTCTTTGATACATATTCCGTCAAACATAGACTTGAAGAAAAAATGAACTTCTCGAGCTCATCCGTGGGGAGAAGCCTTGAGTTTTCCCTCCTTTCCCAGTGTACTGTAACCTTAACGGCTGCAGTGTGGATTAGGACATGCTCACCAGCTGTAAGGGAGAAAAATCGGGTATCTATCCAGGCAGTGTGGCCTCAGAGTGTATCCATTCCAGCATTTTCCTGTGCCTCCTAGAAGTTTTTCAGTAGTCCACGCGAGCATTCCTAAACTAGCGATTCACAGAAGATTGTGGAGGAAAAGGCACCCCAATATTTCACTACACCGAGACACTTCTGCTAAGCACAAGTACTTCTCTTCAAAGCGTCAGGCAAAATGCACTCTCATTTTTTCATTACTGCAACACTGTGTTCCGTCCTCTGTGATGGAATTACCAGTGAGCCACTGGAAAGATCACCTGAGTTGGGCCCTGCCCAACAGATAAAATTCCCTCCCCTGATCACGCACTTTATGAATCTAAGTCTGTGGCCTGTATCAGGGACACAGGACACTTCACCTGCTGCTTGTCACCGATAGAAAGATTATTCACAGAGGGACCCAGGCTGCACTCACATTCGACATGATGACAGCCCTTCTCTACTGAAATGACAGCGGTAAAAAAATAAAAAGAAAAGAAAATGACAACGGGGATGGCCACTCCACTTTAAATTTGTTCCATTTGGGGAAAGCGGTTAAATGTGGAGGGTGTAACTTTGCATTCAAAAGTGATTCACGAAGGAAAAGGACTTTTGGTAAATGGCACTGTGGTGCTGGATCTCAAAGAAGGGGTGTGCCCGGGATGCAGGCCCTTGTTGTTTTTAATCCTCGAATCTCAAGGATTTCAAGTGGTGTGAGCCATCCTGAGCTCCCTTTGCTTTAGCATTTCAAACAGTTGCCAACAATATCCTTTTCAAACCCTGGGCACTGCTTGTTCAATTCTGATTTTATGCACTCATCATTTACTGACCCCGTGGCCAGCTAGCTACGCTGAACATTGCAAAAGCTGCAGGATGATCTCTAGTTTTGTTCGTTTGTTGTTGGGGCTGTTTCATCGACTCTCTTTAAAACACTTGCCAGACCTACAGAGACAATTTCTTTGGCAGGGGGGTGGGGTGTTAAAAGTCAAGAGTAAAGTTATCGATTATTCCCTGAAAGGATAACTGATTGGCTAGTTAATGATTATACAGATAGCAAGTTTTCCTGTTTCATCTTGTGTACACGACCTTATTAACAATGCCAAGGAAAGCAAACTCAACCCTGCAGGGACAGGAACAGGTGTGCCCTGGGTCTTAAAAGGCCAAAATATCTCACGAAGTATGTCACTGGTGTATTTTTACAACGCTAGTAGTGTTTGTTTTTAAGTAGCGAAACTTTTTTTACTTTCTTAACCTTAAGAAGACACACTTTGCAAATATTTCTTCTTTGAGTTGATGACTAAGTCCCAGAATAAGCTGCAACTTGTGCCTAGCAAAGAAATACATTTTAGGGACAAAGAAGTTTTTTAGAAAAATTGCAGTTAAGAAAAGGTAATTCACGCTGCCCCTCCCCCAGGAGAACACCCTTTCAAGGGCCAGTTTCAAAAGATCCGAAGTGAAGTCGTAAATAACACAGGGCTTGGAACTCAAACTGCAGAGCAACACCACCCTCCATCCACTCAGCCTTATTAAGGTACAATTAGAAATGAGGGAGACAACATACCCACACACCCCCACCCCCGCCTTACCTTCCCAAACAGGAAAAAGGATTGAACAAAAAAAGCATATTGTCAGGTTCAAAACAAGCTCAAAGCCAAGATTTTTAAAAATTCCCTCTAATAACTGCTTTCTACAGGGACAAACTGGGGTCCCCTACTCCTGGGGCACAGAAAAACCAATCAGCACCATAAATTCCCTTTGCCTTCAACCCTCACTCTCTCGCACTGGGGGCATAGTGGGGGGAGGGGGTGACCCGACATCAACACTTACACTAAACCCCTCAACGCTCTACAGAAATATGCTGGCTTATTTCCTTTGTTTGGTCCTGTTATACTTGATCAAGTGTGAACGATTAAACCGGCTTCATTAAAGGCAAGTGCATTCACGGCTAACATACAACTTCAATGGCAACTGTAAGCATATTTTGCAAGAAGGAGGGCCTGCTTTTTTGCTTGAAACCTACCATCTCATTAACTTTTCTTTTGGGGGCAATAAAAAGGGCACCAGGTTTTCTGTGGGGGTTTTTTCTGGGTTTTGTTTTGTTTTTTTTTTTACAGGAGAGTGTCACAGCAGTTCAGAGATCTGATGGCAGACAAAAGGATTCTTAGTGTTCCAACTCTAGGATACAGTCCTGTTACTTAAGAAAGAAAAAGAAAAAAAGAAAGATTGATTGTTTCAATATTAAAGCTGCTCTGACTTAAAGTATTTAATTAGCATTTTGAATATCACTTTATAATTGCTGTAAGAAGTATGCTTTGAAATCAAAAGATTATAAAAACAAGATCCTTGAAAGTACCATTACTTCAAAACGTAAAGGATTTATTTAAAAAATTTTTCCAAACACTGAAATTCTCCGAAGTACATGAAAACTAGTTCCACTGTGAGAACCCTAGAGGCGGAACAGCAGTCTTAGGTACTGAACACGAGGTAATTTTAAAACTGTCTTTGAACCCAAGCACCTAGTAGAGAATCTTCTTTGAAAGAGTAGTAGGAGAGTTTAATACATTTCGCCGAAGTCGGGAGGCAGAATCACTTTGTAAACTAACCAAAATATACGTCCCCTCCAAATTATCCATGTCAGATAAAAATATACCAGTCTCTAGAATATCCAACAGAATTGCAAATAAGGCACTTAGCATTTTAAATTCCCAATGCATATTTATAGAATACAATTCTCTTGTCTACCCTTCAAGCCACTCACATCTGACTCTCTAAGAACTTAACCTGATCTCCAATCTTTAAAGAAAAAAAGGTGGGAAAAAACCCCAGAAAGATCTGTTTACCCTGCATAGGGCAAGTGAGCCCGGCAGGACGACGTAGGCCACTGCCAGCAGCCTCCACCGCAAGGACGCAGAGCGAGCGGGATTTCTACGAAAAATTCCTCCTTCCGCCTGTAAAATACTAAACACGGGGACCCCTGGAGCCAACTGCTGTTGGGGGCCGCCTCCGGAAAAAGTATTCGGGTTCGGGAGAGGGGGCACCCCACACACTCGCGCGCACACGCACACTCAGGGTCCGTGACCATCCGCCGCGGCCGAGAGCGAGCCACGGGAGGGTGTGTGTGCGCGTGTGTGTCTCGCCGCGGCCGGCGGTGACCGCGCCGAGCTCCCGGGCCCGCGGCCTCCCAGCGCCAGGACGCTGCGTGGGCTGCGGGCGAAGCAGTTACGCCGCCGGGCCTCCCGCCGGAGAAAGGCCCCGGTGCGCCCCGGCTCCCGCGCGCCTCTGCCCAACTTGCCCCGGAGCGCTGGGCAGAGCGGGAGGGAGAGAAAGAAAGGCGCTTCCCCTCGGCCTCGCGGGTCAGTCCTGCGCCGCGGAGGACGAGGAGGAAGAGGCGACCGCGGCGGCCCGTCTGTCCCTGCGCCGCGCCGGGTCCCCGCCGCCCCGGGCGCGCCCTCGCCAGCCCCTCCTGCGAAACTTTTTCTTTTTGGTTCGCCCCACCCGAAAAGTGCAGCCCGGGAGGGGGAGGCGGGCAGACCGGGTTCGCCGCGGCGGCGGCGGCGGCAGCGGCGGGCGAGGAGGAAGTGGTGCCCGCGGGAGCGCGGACGGGCAGAGGAAATGCCCGGCCCGCTCGGCCCCCGCCCGCGCCCGCCGCCCGGCCAGCCCCGGGCCCCCGCCCCGCTGCGACTTTGGCGGGCCGAGCCCGGCGCGGCAGTGGTGGTGGCGGCGGCGGCAGATGTGGCCCGGCTGCCCGGAGGAGCCAACAATGCGGGGCCGGCAAAACAAAAGGGTTCCACTTCGCCTCCTTTCCCTTCTTTCACTTGCGCTCCCGGGGCGCCGCGCGGGATCCCCGGCCAGCAGGGGCCGCTCCCCAGGGGGCCCTGAGCCGCGCGCGCCCCGGTTTCCCAGCGGACCCCCGCGCTCCCCCCCCCCGCCCCCGCCCCGCAAGCCTAAGGCCCCGCGCGCTCGGACTCCCAGTCCCGGGGGATCCGGCCGTATTGTCCCCGCGGCGCGCCGCGCGCTCGGCCTGGGTCGCGGGCGGCCCCCGCGCGCGCACCCACCGGCCTCGGGGAGCAGGAGCCGGGGGCGCCTAGGAAACCGTCGCCGAGACGCCGCCGCCGCCGCTGCCCTCCGGACGCCGCCGCGCTCGGGATTTCTTTTTTCTTTTTTTCTTTTTTTTTTTTTTTTTTCCAATCCTGATGGGAAGGAAGGTGACCGCCTACTTCGCATTCATCAACTCTCATCACAACAACAGAAATCCTGGCACAAACGGCAGCCGGCGGGCGCGATCAGCGGCGGGGGGCGGCAGGCAGGGACCTCCAGGCCGGCTCCCACCCCCGGGCGCCGAGCAGGGACACGGGGGCGCAGACCAAAGATGTCCTCGGATGCCGGCTCCGTGTCCTTCGCCCTCCTCCTCCCCCCCCCTCACCGAGTGGCGCAGTGAGGCGCGGGCGCGGCGCCCCCAGCCCGCGGCCGCAGGTGAGGCGGGGGCGGCAGCGGCCCCAGCCCTCCCCCGGGGCCCCTCTTACCTCGTCCCGGGCCGCCGGCGTCCACGGCGAAGGGCGCCCACCCGGGAGGCGGTGGCGGCGGCGGCGGCTCCCGCCCCTCCCACCCCACCCGGCGGCGGTGGCGGTGGCGGCGGCTGTGCGGCCCCCCCTCAGCGCGGCATGGCTCCCGGCTCGGTCCCTCGCTCCTCGGGCCGCCGCCGGCTCCTCTGGGCCGCTCCCGGGCCACCTTAAAGTGACACACGCACACAGGGACACACACACAAAAACTTAATCTCTCCAGCTCCCCCGCCCCTCCCCCTCCCGCCCTTCCCTCCCCTCCCGGTCTCTCCCCTCCCCTCCCCTCCCCTCCCGGTCTCTCCCCTCCCCTCCCCACCCTACCCCTCCCCTTCCCTTCCTCCTCCTCCCCTCGCCGCCGAGCCTCTTCCTACTTCCCCACCCACCCCACCCCCTTCCTCCGCCCACCCGGCTCCTGATCCTCCCCACCCCAGTCCCAGCCCCGCGCCCGCTCGCCGGGAGGGGGCTGTGCTGGGGGTCCCCGGCCCGCGCTCGCCCCGCGCCGCGCTCACCCCCAAGAGGATGCTAATTCCAACTTGGATCGGGGGAGGGAGCGTCCTGGATGCCTTGCGCCTCCCGGCTATTTGCTCTTCTTTATTTGTTTTCTCCTCCGGGGAAGGAGGCGGAAAACGGAGAGAAAGGGAAAGGGAAAGAAGCGGCGCCGGCCGCGACGCTCGGTGCCCGCCGGCTGCGCAGGAGCGAGGCGGGAGGCGAGGTGAGGGTCGCCGCTCGCTCACTCCTCGCTCTTTTTTTTTTTTTTTTGGGTAAAGGCGGGGTCTCTCTTTGCAAACCAATGACACAACCCCACATGGGCCGGCCTCGCCCCCTACAGATACTCCTCACTACAAATCGGCTCTCTCGGGGGATTAGTGGCTCCGCGAAAGTGCACACAGGCGCGGCCGGCGGGCGAGGGGGCCGGGCGCGGCGGGCACTCCCTGGCCCGGCCCCGCCCGGGAGGCCCTAGCGAAGCGCTGGGGCCTCCGCGGCGGGGGCGGGGGTCCTGCTACAGCGGCCGGGAGTCCGGCCCTCCCTTCGCTCCCCTTCCTCCTCCGCCCCTTCCACGTGGGGCCCCGGGCGGCCGGCCACGTGGGGGGACGCGAGCCCAGGCCGGCCTGGGCGCAGCGCCCCGGGGTGGCTCTGGCCCCATCGGGCCCCCGCCTGGCCCGCGGCGCCGACCTGCCCCCTTCCCGGCCCCGCGGCTCCAACTTCCTCCTGGGCCCCGCGCCGGCTGCTTCTGCCTTCTCAGGCCCGCGGGGTCAGGCGCGGGCCGGCCACAGGGGGCACTTGCGCTCCCCAAATCCGGATCCGGGAGACGGTGCCCGCGCCTTGCCGGAGAGGCGGCGGTGGCTGTGGGTACGCGGGAGGGGCCCTGTGTGCTGGAACTTGCAGCGGTTGTGTTCCCTACAAGAAGCAAAACATTTTTTACACATTTAAAAAAAAAAAAATGTTCCTTCCTGTTGCCTGGATCTCGCCGCGGCTATTTTTAAAGGCTTGCTTTGGGTGGGAGCTCCCGGCCTCGCGGGACGGAGACGCGCGACGGCCTGGGGGGCCCGAGAGTAGGGGTCCTGGGCTTGCGCCGCGCCGCGTCGAGCTTAGAGTGTGGACACGAAAGCTAGGGGTCAGGCCGCGCGCCGGCAGCACCTAGATTAATTCAGTGCCCGTGACCTGCGGCGTTGGAGCCCTGTTTGCGGAGGGAGTTGGCGGCTAAGGACTGGGAAGGCTCTTCCCCCGGCACCCCAGACCCCCTCCAACTCCTCTCACTTCCCCGAGGTCGCCGCTCGCCGTCCTGGAGCCCCCGTGCAGGCTGAACGGAGCCCCCGGTGTCGATGTTTTAAAACTGCATTGAGATGTTACGAACTGGATTGAGATGTTGAGCAGGAAAGGCATGAGTAAGGGGTGTGAGGTCCGGCCTCTGCAGGCCGCAGGCATGGCCATTCTGGGAGCCCAGACGCTCCGTCGGGCCTCCGGCGTCCAGGCTGGGCACTACACCCCGCCGAGCCAAGATAACGTCAGGTGAGGCCTGGAGGCCAGAGAAAGGGCCGCGGAGCCGCATCCTGAAAGGAGCTGCTGCAGGCCTGTCTGTCTATTAACAGTTTTAAAACTCCTGCTCCGGCCCTCTTCGGGGAGAGGTGCTCACTGCTCCTTTGCTAAAGTGTACCCAGATGTGGCAAGTGCAGCCGGCCTGGGGGGGGGGGGCCGCTTGACTCCCGATGACTGTTTCATCGTCAAACAGTAAGGTTTTAAAACACGATGGAAGACCTCCCACGGTGCTGGCCGCGCGGGGGGCGGGGGGGGGGGGCATTTCACACCCGCTAGCTCAGTAACTAAGACGTCCGTTTATCACACGGCCTGAATAGGCCAGCCCAGCTACACTGCCCTTCGGTCCGCGGTTCCGTCGGAAAGACTCCCAGACGTGTCCACCCCGTTGTCTCCATCTTCTGGCGACCCCAAATCGTCACAATCATTGTCAGGGCCCTCCTCTCCTCAGCAATGTGGCCTCAAGGTCATGGGGCCTAGGACACATAGGACCCGCCCACCCCCAGGCTAGCAGGTGATTTTGTTTCTTAGGCATAAACTGTAAATGACCGTAACTAAAGAATTTCTGCTTCCTTATTTCACAGATGATCATTGGTTCTGAGTGGCCCTCTCTTCTCACCCAGAAACCACAAAAAGTCAGCTGGTTTTTTTCCTATCACTTGTTCATTTGTCTAACATGAGTGGGTTAATTTAGGAATGCCACTTCACTCTTCTTGTTTGGAGAGTGTTTAAAAAGAAGCGTCCTCAGAGCCAAAAAATTATTTTTCACCTCAATTTGACACCCTGTATTTTAAAATATCAAACCCATTGACCCCTAGCATGTGAATTACTTAAAACTCCAATTGTTTTTTAATGTTACAAAAAACAAACCAAAAACCCAGACCAATTCAAAGATGGGCAAAGATTTGAGCAGACTTTTTTTTTTAATAAGATTTTACTTGTCAGAGAGAGAGTGCGTGGGAGCACAAGCAAGGGGAGTGGCAGGCAGAGGAGATGTCAGCTCCTTGCTGAGCAAGGAGCCCCAGGGACTCAATCCCAGGACCCTGGGATCATGACCTGAGCTGAAGGCAAATGCTTAACTCACTGAGCCACCCAGGCATCCCTTGAACAGACATTTCTTAAAGGAAGAATCACAAACGACCAATGAGCACGTGAAAAGATGCTCAGCATCACTAATCATCAGAAAATGCTAATCAAAACGACAGTATATACTGCTTCATATCCACAGGGATGACCATCATAAACCATAATAACAAGTGTCAGTAAAGATGTGGAGAAATGAGCAAACATGAGACCACTGGCAGGAATGTAAATTGGTGTACCCAATGTGGAAAACAATGTGGAGGTTTCTCGAAAAGTAACATAGATTTAGTGTATGATCCAGTAATTCCAATTTTAGGTGTTTACCCAAAGGAATGAAAAGGGTCTTTAACAAAAAATTGAACACCAATGTTCATAGAATTATTCACAATAGCCAAAAGGTGGGAATAACCCAAATGTCCATCCCAGAATGAATGGGTAAACAAAATACGGTTACATGCATGAAGTGGAATATTATTCAGCCTTGAAAAGGAATGAAGTTCTGATACCTGCTCTCATGGGGACGAACTTTGAGGACATTATGGTAAGGGAAATAAACCAGACAAAGAAAGACAAATATTATATTATGCCACTTATATGAGCTACCTAGAAGAGGCAAATTCACAAATACAGTAGATTAGAGATTACCAAGGGCTGGGGGGAAGGAGAAAGGGGATTTATTGTATAATGGGCACAAAGGTTCTGTTTGGAGTGCTGAAAAAGTTCTGGAAACAGGTGATGGCGGTGGGTTATGAAACATTGTGAATGTGCTTAAAGCCACAGAACTATACACTTAAAAATGGATAAAATGATAAATTGTGTGATGTACATTATACCACAATATTTTTTAAAATGTTGCAAACTAGGTTTTTCTCACAAAACTTACAAACCTTGGTTTATTTCTTTACTAGATATAAAGGTATTTTTCAATAAGAAAAACACATTAAGATACAGAGAAAATATTTTTAAGTATATTTCAGTTAATTTGCATAATAAGTGTCTTTTACCAATTTTTATCTTTCTGTGTTACCATTATAGAATATCATACTGCAACGTTAATTTTTCAGTACTTTCCGTGATCTCTTCCCATCTAATCCTGTTTAATCGTCAGATTCAACTTCTGGTGTTCCAACGTGGATTTTGACAGACACAAAAAAGAAGAGTCATAAAAATGACAATAGTAGCAACAAATGTTTCTCCATGGCTCACTAGGGTGTGTGGCACTGGGCTAAGCCAGGGACACGCATCTTTAATCCTCAGGGCAGACCCTTAAGAGACATACTAGTATTATTCCCATTTTACAGGTGAAGGAAATTGAGCTTCAGACAATTACTGCCTTCCCCAAGGTCACAGTGCTGGGGAGTGAAGAGGTAAGCTTGGACCCGTGTCTGCCTTATTTTGACTACTCTGCTTCCCTATTTCAAGAAAGGCTTCTACTTATATTCATACACATTCATTACCATGGACTCAGAAGAGGCAAAGTTAGTTACTTTTGTTTTCTTAAGTAATTTATTTGTCAGAGACAGAATGAACACAAGCAGGGGAGCAGCAGGCAGAGGGAGAAGCAGGCTCCCTACTGAGCAAGGAGCCCAGCGTGGGACTCGATCCCAGGACCCTGAGATCATGAACTGAGCCAAAGGCAGGTGCTTAACGGACTGAGCCACCCAGGCGTCCCAGTTAGTTGCTTTTGAACACATCTTATTTGAAAGGTTTTGTTTGTTTTGTTTACTAATGTGACTGCAATCTAATCTTTAGAGGGGGATTAAAAAAAAAAAAAAAAAAAAGGAAAGCCCAAGAATTAAACGTGTTGTCAGACACTGGTTACAAAATAAAAAGACAAAGATGGGTGTGGATTTTAAGGCTCCTGAAAATCAGTTTCAGAACAAGAAAAAAAGCTACCATCTAGAAAGTAGAAAATAAACTTTTGGCTACTGAGAATAAGGCTTCCACATAGTACTTTCATACTGAGGAAGAATTCCTACAGAGTTCAAAAGGTTACATCTAACACTATTTTTTTCCCTTATAGAAGAGCCAGAGTCACTTTTTCCTGGTGGTCTGAACTAAAGAGAAAAACCCGGTTGCTGGGAATGCTTGGTTCCTTCAGGTGATCTCATTACCCAAGCTTCCGAAGTGGGAGGAGTTTGAAATGTACGCACTTCTCCAGGATGGAGAGAGGAAGCTTCTTTATTCTGGGGAACTCGACTCATTTGCCTAGGAACCTCCATTCCCGCTGGATGTTGCCCGTGAAAGGTAACTTCGTGTCTTCTGGTTTGATTCTGTTTCTTCTGGGTCAACCAGCTCTTTGGGTTCACGGGTCTCTTTTGATGCATAAAGTTCAACCCCTTATCAAAAGCTCCCCTGTCTGGGGAGTCTCTCTTCCTTTCTGGGTACTAGAATTTGGGATTCAAATAGGTGGCTGTTTTCCAACGCTAAGGCTCTGGGGGAGGAGTCCTAGCTCTCTAGATGAGGGATCTGGCCCAAGGGAGCCCCAGTAGCGCAATGTGGGGGCTGGTATAACCAGCAGATCTCTCAACACAGACAGGGCAGGAGCATCCTTCCTGGGGTCATCCTTCCTGGGGACCATTCCCCTCCTGACTTAGGCCTGGCCCAGCTGATTCTCTGAGATGCTCCCAGTATCCTCTGCAGCATGTTCCCCACCCCCTCCCACTGGGCCACCTTCCCCTATGGATACACAGGACTTCTTTCAGGTGCTTTCTGAGTCCTCCCAGAAGCCATGGGTTCCATCCTACCATAGGCCGTCAGTCCAGTCACTTCCTTCGGCCACCCTCAGCCTTCCCCCTACACACGTACACGCACACATACACCTACAAGGAGTCTGGGGGAGGCAGCGAGAGCTGGTTCACGTTCTCCCTTAACCCATGGGAGTTTCTGGATCTCCGCTCTGCACACCTTCAAAAGAAAATAAAGTTCATCTCTCTTGAAGAATTAATGGTTTGCCTTTTTTTTTTTTTTTAAGATTTTATTTGTTTGAGAGTGAGAGAGAGAGGCAGACGGAGAGGGAGGCTGGGCAGGGAGCCTAACTTGGGACACCATCCCAGGACTCTGAGATCATGATCCAAGTGGAGGGCAGATGCTTAACCAACTGAGCCACCCAGGACCCCCTAATGGTTTGCTTTTAGCAGATTATTAAAACAGTGTAAATCATCACGATTCCTTGTTGCCTTGGCTCATAGGAAACTCAAAGTCAAAATGTAATGTTCAAGGATGCCAAGCAGCCTATTGCCATGTTTCAGGAATATTCTATATGATATATGGAATTATCCTATATAATTCTAATATATAATAAATATATAATTATTCTATATATATTCTATATGATATATAATATTCTAAATTCTATATGAATATCTCCCTCTGTGAAAAGAGATTCTGAACTTTCATGGGAGAGGGGGGTATTGTTCGAAGAGGCATCTTAAATATTTTCATATGATTTTATATCTGAAAAACAATTGTTCTGACAATACAAATTATGGGCAATAAAGCTGAATAAAATCTTCTTGCTTGGTGATGATACCCATATAAAACAAGAAGCACTTCCTGTACTTGAGAAAACGGGACTGAGAAACAGTTGGAAGGAGTTTCTGATTTTTATTTTGACTTGCTGATTATTGACTGGAGGGTTGTAATACCCGTTTTTACTATAACCACCTAAAGTCCTTTTTTTTGGAGGTTGGTGGGAGAATATTAATAAATACTACAAAAACCCCAACCCTATTGACATCCCTGGTTTAGGGCAAAGGACTTTTTTCTTAGGAGTGGAATGGCACAGAGAGGGCAAGACTTTCCCTCAGTGACCATTAACACATTTCATAACCATGAACTTATGGGATGGTTTGATGTGTTGTAGAGCACCTGGACCACAGGAGATGCTTAGTCAAGTATTTCATGGATGGACGGATGGATGGATGGACGGATGGACGGATGGACGGATAGATGGATGACTCTGTGAATGTATTTCAAGACATCTGAGCTTTACAAATAATGACAAAAGGCATATGCAAACTGACAAGAGAATCAAGTAATTTTAACTGGACATATAAGTATTAGAGAGGTAGGATTTGAGGTTATTTTTAAAGATTTTATATCTTTTTTATTTTAAGATTTTATTTATTTATCTGTCAGAGAAAGAGAGAGAGAGAGAGAGCGCACAAGCAGGCAGAGTGGCAGGCAGAGGCAGAGAGAGAAGCAGGCTCCCCGCTGATCAAGGAGCCCGACGCGGGATTCGATCCCAGGACCGTGGAATCACAACATGAGCTGAAGGCAGTGGTGTAACCAACTGAGCCACCCAGGCATCCCAAAGGTTTTCTGTCTTTACTTTGTTATATTCTCTGTTCACAGCATGGAGCCTGACGTGGGGCTCGACCTCGTGACCCTGAGATCACCACCCCAAGATCTCGACCTGAGCCAAAACCGAGATTGCTCCACCAACTGTGCCACCGAGGTGCCACCTTGTTATATATTATTTTTGTAATTTGAAGAACAAAGGGGCCAAGAGAGATGATGTATACAGATAGTTCCGAAAAAATAATCCATACATAAAGCAAATGTAGCAAAATGTTAAAAACTGGTGAATTAGGGTGACGGATACATGGGAGTTCTAACAACTCGCCTGTAAATTTAGAAATTATTTCAAAATACAAAGTTTTTAAAGAAGTAGTGAAAGCGATTTAATCCATAGCCCCAGTGTGAAGTGTGCAGTTGGTAAGGCGCGTCTTTCTCCCCTTTAGCAGCCTTTAAACAGGAAGGCATAATTCCTTCCCTGCTTTGTGCCTCCCTCGGAGCTGCTTTGATGTCTCTCGGAATGGGGTGGGGGGGGGGACCTATAATAGGCCCCTGGGACAGGCCCGCTGCCTGCTGGAGCTTTCTCTCTGCCGTAATCACAGACCTCCAACTGACGGCCGTATTTCTCAGTTCCCTATCTCTCTCCTGTTTCATTTCCAGGAACCAACGGTTGTAGGGAAAAAAAAAAAAAAAAGATAGTGGCCCTAGATAATAGTGGGTCCTTTTATTGGAACTGTTTTGTGCAATAAAATGGACTAGTTGTGTGCACTTGAGTATTTCAAGGGTCTGTGCGGCGAGAGTGGCTGGGGATGGGACTCGGCCACACCATCACTCACCTGGCTGTGCTCTTAACGCCACTCACTTGAGAACCACAATTGTCTGAAGCCCTCAGTGACTGTCCTGAATGGAGGTGGGAATTCTGCCACACTATTCTGTAACATAGCTGTGCTCTTTGTGGCCATAGTATAATCACCTTGTGATTCATAATTAACCTAATCACCGAGTCCATATCGCTTTATAGATGTCGCTGCCCCGTTCAATGGTGCTTTCAGACTCCGTGCCCTGTGGCTGAGGGGTACGGATCCGTGTGGGGGAAGCTCTCCATTTCAAGATTTAATTGGCATTTGGGTTTAAGCCCATCACTTTTTCCCCCATCACTTTTATTTTTTAATTACACACACACCCACACACATACACACGCATGCACGCGCACACACATGCACACTCTGAATTCTTTGAAAAAACAGTGTCTCTAGTCCCAGGAAAACAAAAACAAGCACGCAGATCCACAGAAATGAGTGAATCTGTAGCGTAACATACGGAGGAAATAAACAAACATATTGAGCTACTTTTACTCAACAAACATTGAAGGAGGGTCTGCTCCGCGCCCGGCCCGGGCTGGGCCCCTGGTACAAAGATTCACCTGAGCTGGTTGCTGCCTCCAACGATAGAGGATCACAGGGATGCTGCGTTGGCCCAAGGAGCATCTCATTTAATCCTCACCCTAATTCGAGGTGGGGATGAAACCCCACAGCCATGCAGCCACACGAGCCCCCCACACAGCAGGGCCCCACGCTTGGGTTCATGCTCTGCAGCTGCCATCTTGAAGTTCTTTATAATTTTGAACAAGGGGCTTTGCATCTTCATTTCACACTGGACCTGCAAGTTATGCAGCTGCTCCTGATTTTCTAGTGTGAGGTCCCTGAGCCAGCAAGCAGCAGACCTAATGTACAGGTGGTTCTTCTTCTTCTTTTTAATGACTTATTTATTTATTTGAGAGAGAGAGAGAGAGAGAGACCATGAACAGGGGCAGAGAGAAAAAGAATCTTAAGCAAACTCCCTGCTGAGTGTGGAGCCCGACGTGGGGCTCGATCTCACGACCCTGAGATCACAACCCTGAGATCAGGACCTGAGCTGAAACCAACAGTCAGATGCTTAACCGACTGAGCCACCCAGGGGCCCTCACAGGGTGGTTCTCAAACTGGGAATTCTCTGCATTTCAACCACCTTGGGAAACTAATTTAAATACTAGATCAAATAGGCCTGGTTCTTGCACAGTGCGGCACAGTGTGGGAAAGCCCAGAATTCTTTCCGAGTGGCCCACGGCATCAAACTGAAGCGGACACGAGTCTAAAAAGTCGCCTGGCCTCGTGATGTCACATGTCCAGCATTGCCCCTCCCCTCGGAATGTTGATTTCCCTACAGCAGGGCAGGCCCATGACACCCAGACCTTCAGACGTGTGAGCAGATGTGACTAAGACCAGAGTCATGCAGCCGCTGATGTTGACTCAGCCCGTGTAGCTGGGCCCGTGGTGGGGTTGCCGTTGGGGGTGGGCGCCTGCTGAGACGGGAGAGGAAGGGCCGGGCTGTGGGGATGGCCAGCCTCCTGGAATCACTGCCCCCAGGGGAAAGGAGCCCCATCATCAAAGGAAATTATTTAGCTCCAACTGGAGTTGGTTTTCGGGTCTAAAGCTCTCCATGTAGCTGTATAGTTCAATCATCTGTAAAACGCTCTGATGACGGAGCTGACTTCAGTGAGACTCTGTTCTCCCTGGGGAGCTCTGTACTTTAAAAAAAAAATCATCCTTTTTTTCCCCCTGAAAATCTACAAATAAGGGCCGTGTTCCTCAGGTCAGCTAGTTGGGGGACCCCCTGCTTGCCCATAGCCACCACTCATGACACACTCACGGTCCCAGGAGAGCATCGTTACTCTCGAAGCTAAAGAGGTCCTTGCATTTCAGATAAGGATGCTGAGGCTCCCAGGTTGGGTCACGGGCCGAGGCCTCCCAGCAGACAAGCCGGGGGGCCCAGGTGAACACTGCGGGGCCGGGGAGCCTCCCAGGTTCTCCCAGGCTCTGCCAGCTGGCCTGCCTTGTGCTCGCTGGGATGCGGGAAGGTGAGGGCTCTCGCCGTCCCTCCCACCTCCCCAGGCTTGTGTCTCTGGAGACTTGCCCTCACATTTAATTTGTCCCAGGAGAAAATGAAGCGGTGGTCTGTTCGTTCCTCCTCACCCCCCTCCACCTTTCATTTCAAGACTGTTGAGATCTCTAGAGCAGTGGATTTCATGGTACAATGCAGACCCACGGGCCCACCACCAACTGGAATCAATCGTTCACATTTTGTCACATTTGCTTAGCTTTTTCCTCTCTGTAGTCATAGATACTATTTTCTTGAACCGTGTGAGAGTAAGTCGCAGACTTCCTGACGTCTCACCCCTCAATACTGCAGCATGTGAGTCCTAAAGAAGAGAGATCTTCTGCTACAAAATCCTGATATCTTATCACACCTGTGAAAATTAACAATACTTTTTAATACTAGGGCTCTCAGTTCGTTGCTGTGCAAAATGTGGTCACCACACCAGGGCCGACCTGCAGACCTTTTAGAACAGGGCTACAGCAAAAGCGATTAAATCACAAAATTGAGAGCAGGCTTTTAGAATCATACATAGCAATTTGACAGGGCAATTTTAGATCTGTTCCGTCCAATCAAGGATCTGAGCTTACATTGTATATATTTTTAATTTTATTTTTTTAGAAGTTCACTTTCATTATATTTTACCGAAGCATCCGTCTGAGTCACGCCGAAAAACAACCACCAGAAACCCGTTCTTCGCCTCAGAGAGTCTGGGAAGCACTAATTCTCAGACCATTTTCAAATTTCCCCAATTGTCTCAAAATGTCTTTTGTAGATTTTTTTTTTTTTTTTTTTTTTGGATCCAGGACCCAGTTGAGGTTCACACATTCCATCTGGTTGTCATGAGGTGTGCAGGCTTTTGGAGCAGACGTTGGGCCATCTTCCTGCTTCTCTTTGGAACTCGAGGATATGCCCAGATTAGAGCCAGTAACTTCAGTATTTGGGGGATCAGGGAGGGTCTGCAGCTCTCCGGGGCCTGGAGAAATTACTGTTCATAAAACTATAAGCATGGAAGCCCTGTGATCTGACAAATCTGTGGTTTGAAGGAAGGAAAAAAAAATAGGCCGTCTCTGGGGCATTTTGGCAGCATTAGACTGGGTGAGGCAAAGAAACCTGTATTTATGTGAAATCTCAGCCCAACAAGAAATTTGTGATTTTCTGATGTCCTAGAGGATAATCGGGAAAGCCACAACCATGTGGAGAGGCAGCCGTTAGGGGCTGGTGGAACGCCTTTGCCCAGGGATTGAAAGTTGTCAGCTTCGGTTCCAGGTCGCTGTCCACCAGCAAGTGGTACTGCTGCTGTGGGTGGAGAGAGTCCTTGGCTACCCAGCCACGAACTTCCATCTAAATTTATTCCCAACGATGAGGACTATTCCATGTGATAGATATAAGGAAGTATACAGATAATAGCCTTTATTACTGCATGTGTAAAAGCACTCGCATGGTGCCTGGGCCCCAGCAGGCGCTTAGAGCACATGCCCCGGGCTTCCCACCCCAGGCCAGCTCCGTGGCCGCAGTATGAGCTGTTAGAAGGACTCCGTGTGGTTTGATTTTCTCTACCTGCCATCTTGACATTTCTAAGAATTTTTCAACAAGGTACCCTGCATTTCCATTTTGCACGGGGCCCTGCAAGTAGCCAGGCCCGCACCCCTCCCCCCAAATCTTTTTGACCCGCCTCTGATTTTATTTTATTTTATTCTATTTTATTTTTTAAATGTTTTAAATTTTTAAAAGATTTTATTTATTTATTTGACAGACAGAGATCACAAGCAGACAGAGAGAGCGGGGGAAGCAGGCTCCTTGCCGAGCAGAGAGCCCGATGTGGGGCTCGATCCCAGGACCCTGGGATCATGACCTGAGCCAAAGGCAGAGGCTTTAACCCACTGAGCCACCCAGGCGCCCCTCGCCTCTGATTTTAATAGCAGATGAGGTGCCTGGTGGGAAGCAAGCTCTGGCTTTCCCCATCCTGACAGTACACACCTCAACACCCCATGTGCAGCCTGTGTTCTGCCCCAAGCCTTCTCCAGGATCAAAGAATCTCATTCACTGCACTTACCCGAAGTTCAGGGGAGATAAAGTGTGCATGTGCGTGGGGGGGAGGATTCCCACCAGCAATTGCCATCAGAGGAACAAGAGCCAATGAGTAAATGCTCTGAGCTTCTGCTCTTTGGACATATAGCTCTGAAACGGGTTCTGTACACTTTGCAGAGTACCCAGGATCATCGAGGTCCTGATGCCCATTCCCCATCCCTGTACCCTCACTCCTGCTTCCTGGGATCACTTCCCAAATAAACCCCTTTCCCCCAAGACCTTGTCGGCGGTTCTGCTTCTGGGGAACCCAGGCTAAGGCAGTTTCCGCGGCGAGTGTTCCATAACTGTGTGTTCGTGAATCCGCGAGCACTCAGCTCATAAGATTATTGACAGGCTGGAATGAGATAAATTATGGAAACATCTGGTTCAGAGCCTGGCACATAATAGGAGCTCAGTGAGGGGTAGATGCTGTTGGTGTAATTCCTATCTTACCCGCCCAGTTTCTCCTTCGGCAGAAATCGACGGGAAATGTGAGATCAACAGGACTGGACCGCAAATTAGGTGGCTTGAAGCAACTGGAATTTGTTCTCTTGAGTTCTGGAGGCCAGAAATCTGAAATTAAGGTGTTGGCAGGGCTGTGCTCTCTCTGAAGGCTGGAGAGGAGGATGCTTCCTTGCCTCTGTCAGCTTCGGGTGAAAGCTGGCCATCCTTGGCGTCCCCGGTAGACGCATGGCTCCAATCCCTGCCTCTGTCTCCCTGTGTGTCCGTGTTTGCATCTGTTTTCTCTTTTTATAAGGACACCACCAGTCATTGGGTTAGGGCCCGCCCTGGTCCAGGATGACCTCGTCTTAACCTGGTTATATCTGCAAAGACCCTGTTTCCAAATAAAATTGCACTTGTAGGTGTTGGGGTTTAGCCCTTGGCATGTTAGTCAGGGGGACACACCTCTACCCATCACAAGTGGAGAGTGGACTTTATTTAAAATAGACGCAGAATACTTGAGTCCAGGACTTGATTTTCCTTGGGTAACTGGCAGAATAAGGTAGCTCAGGCCCAAGGATCATCCGTTCTTCACAGGTTCACAGGTCACCTAAATGGCATTTTCACTTTCATGTCATCGTGGGCAAGCCAGACTTTCTGGGCAGACGGCAGCCATGTCTTGACATGGCCTTTTGTAGGTGCGCCGAGAATTTAAACTTCTGATACGGGCCATAATCCCAACTGGGCTTTTCCCACGTAGCTATTAATACACGTGAAATACTTGCTAGGCTCCTTATTTATGCCAGGGTCCCATATCAGACTCCAGAGGGGCAGAGAGCTGGGCACAGGGCCTGCCTCGAAGAGCTCCCGGTGTGCCCTCACCAGTGATGAAAACTCACAGAGTCACGGCAAAAGCGTGTCTTGAGTACCTACTCCATGCACAGTAGGAACTCGGCGCTGAGATTTCTTGCTTTCTCTCCATCTGCAGTCCAAATGGCCTGCCCAGAGAATTGTTCCCAGGCAAAACATACACACTGGAGCCCCAGCTGAGAACCGCCAAGGCTCACTGAGACCGGAAGCCTAATTCGTTCCTTCTCTCTGCCTTTCTTCTAACCATGTGGTTTGGGGTAGATCAGGCCCCTCTCGGGGCCTCCTCCTCCCTGGCGAAAATGAGCAAATGAAATGAGATGATCGTGCAGGGCTCGTCAATTCTTAGATCGCTATAGCCAAGAGAATCTACCTAGACATTTATTAAGCACTTACTGTGTGCCAGGAGCAGGGCTGAGTCCTTGCCATGCGTTATTTCACTTAATCTTCACAACAGCTGTGTGAGGTGTAGATTTTCATCGTTCCCATTTTATGGACTGAGAAACTGAGGCACGCAATGACTGAGTCCAATTCCACAGGTCATAGAGAATTCACTGTTCGAGCCGGGGTTTCACCTCGAGCGGTCTGACCACAGCACCGGACCCTTGACAGGCACATGGGACCATCTCCCTGTGCAGCCTCCGTGGCCGCCCTGTGGAGAGGCTCCTTCAACGGAGGAGCAGCCCGCCAGGGGAGGGCAGGGAAGGACGTCTCTGTGAGTCTTGAGCTGGCAGAGAGCAGCAGCAAATTCCTTGCCCACTTTCCCTTTGCATCTTTCCCACATATAATGGCAGCGTGTTTGAAGGAGAGCGTAGGTCACTGCGTCCACTCTTTGGTGGAAAGTCTGTCTCTGGAACTTGTGTTTACTCAATGGACACCACACACCTGCCTCCTGGTGGATTCCCCTCGCTGTGCTAGTTGCTAGGAAGCTCATCTCTCCAATCTGAACTAATTCTAGCAACCAGAGAGAACCTTATAGGAGATCGTTTATATACTCTTGCTACCCCTGACTTTGTCTCGTTTATGTATTTTTATTTGTCTTTTATTCTGCTGTGGCAGATGTCTGCCGTTTGCCCTCCCGATCCACTCTGCACCCGTTCCTACCCCGCTGTCTGCCTTGGGAGGCGTGTACGCTATACCGATGTTCACCTGTCCACTGGCTTCTGGTCGGGTTTGGCCAATGGGGAGCCATAGTCAACCAGAGGGAGGGAGGAAAGCGAGGTCAGCGTATTTATTCCCCTAGACTCCCCTCCTTCCTCCTACCACTGCCAGAGGTTGTCTTGGGCTGACTCTGCCTTTCTTTCTTTCTTTCTTTTTTTCTTTTTTAAAAAGATTTTATTTATTTATTTGACAGAGAGAGAGGTCACAAGGAGGCAGAGAGGCAGGTGGGGGGGGGGAGCAGGCTCCCTGCTGAGCAGGGAGCCCTATGCGGGGCTCCGTCCCAGGACCCTGGGATCATGACCTGAGCTGAAGGCAGAGACTTTAACCCACTGAGCCACCCAGGTGCCCCTGACTCTGCTTTTCTACCAAAGGTCATACTCTCTGCTCCTTTTTAAAATGTATTAAGATATAATTCACATGCCATAAATTGCAATATTTTAATGTACATCACTGCAGGGGTTTATAGCATATTGATAAAGTCATGCAACAATCACCACTATCTCATTCCAGGACATGCTCACATCCCCAAAGAAACCCGGCACCCATTAGCGGTCACTCCTCATACCCCCTCCCCCAGCCCCTAAGCAGCCACAGATCTACCTTCCATGCCTGTGGATTTGCCTATTCAGGACATTTCCTATACGTGGGCTTGTACCCCTTGTGGCCTTTTGTCCAGCTTCTGTTGCTTTGCATGATGTTTTCAAGGTTCCTCCGTGTCGTAACAGGTGTCAGTACTTCCTTCCTTTCAAGCTTCCTTGTGACACTCTGAACGTCTCCCTTTCCGGGTTCTAGTAATTTCTTCCTTTCCTTGCCCCTTGGGCCTAGAGGCAGTGACGGCTCTCTTTGGTTGCTGCACCGTCTCGTGGGGGTTCCCCGTACCCACGTGCTTGTAACTAAACTCTCCTCAAATGGTCCTGTTCGGAGGGTGCCTTTGTGTGCTCTTGGAACCCCGACAAGCAGCCGGCTCCCTCATCCACCGTTTCTTTTTTTATGAATTTCCATAATAGGCTTCACATACTTTCTCACAGTGAGTTGGGCTAGAAATGAATGCATGACAGGTTTGCCGATAACGTGAAACGTGGCGGGTGGCTCTTCCTTACAGCCCTTGCCTGTTGCCAAACCGTTGAATGATTTCGGGAATTCTTGGGAATTCTTACACTCTCCAGCCCTGCTGCTTCTGGAAACGCTCATCAGGGAAAGCCTGGCACTTGGCTGTGTTTTGGAAGTCTCCGCGTTCCCTCGGCTCAAGTGAATAAGGGTGGAACTCCTAGGGCATGGCCAGACTGAAAAGTGGCCATAACTTTCAAGTTCACATGAAGATACACTTGGGAAATGTGCAAAACCCTAATTTTAAAAAGAGGACTCCTTGGGAGGATGTTAGTAGCCGACAGAGAGCTGTTTCCTTGCTTTCATCTCGTCACCACTGGTGGCTGGGAACAGACTGTCCAGGCTCTGCCTACTCATGAGGGTTCTCAAAAGAGTTTTCAATAAATTTCATTTATTAACAAGGCACTGCTCTATTTAAAAAAAAAAAAAAAGAATACCATTTGCAAATAACCTCCTATTACTTAAGGCTTTGATTTTTCCTGTATTATGGAGGAGCTGGCGGGAACAGCAGTGAGACAATGGGCCCGTGTGGAGGACCACGAATAACAAGGCAAGGGTTTCTTCAGCTTGTCACTCAAACCCGAGGGCTTCTTTCTGGAACAATCTTTGATGTGAATGCTCAAAATGCCCCAAATCCAACTGCAATTTAAATCTTAATGATAAAATTCAGGAGCCGGGCAACTGTTTAGAACAGGAAAAAGATACTGAAAGCCCAAGAAAACAAAGACTTGGATCCCATGTTACTGGGAGAAGGAGAAAATTGAGATCAGCATTGCCCGGTTCGCAGACATTTTCTCTTCAAAGATAGCACTTAGCTGCGGCCATTACAAGGCAAATGCAAATATCTTGCTTAATATTTCATCTGCAATTGTTTGGGGGCAAGTTTAAAACTTGAGGGGCATTCACTATTGGCTAGAAACAAGGAGAAATGCCCTCATGCTCCTGGTGAACATTTCAACTGGTACGTTTCTGGAAGCTTTGGCAATTTGGACTCAAAGTCTCAAAAAAAAAAAAAAAAGTGGCCAACAAGCAAATGAAAAGATGCTCAACATCAGTAAACACTAGAGAAATACACATCAAACCCCCAATGAGTGATGGCCTCACACCCATTAGGATGGGTGGCCGTGATTAAAAGAACAGAAAACAACAAATGTTGGCAAGGATGTGGAGAATTTGGAGCTCTCGTGCGCTGTCGGGAATGCAAAACTGTGCGTGCAGCCTCTATGGGAAACAGGATGGAGGTTCCTTGAAAAATTAAATATCGAGCTACCATACGATGTAGTAATTCTGTCTCTGGATGTTTACCCCAAGAACCGAAAGCGGGATCTTGAAGAGATACTTACATACTCGTGTTTCTTTCAGCGTTAAGTCACAAGAGCCAAGAGGTAGAAACAACCCAGTGGTCCACTGATGGCTGAAAGGGTCGACAAAACGTGGTCTATCCCTACGGTGGAATATTATGCAGCCCTGAAAAGGAAGGAAGCTCTGATCCCTTCAGTTGCAACGTGGATGAGCCTTGAGCACATTATGCCAAGGGAAATACGGCAGACACAGAAGGACAGATACTGTATGATTTCACTCACATGAGATCTACAAGTAATCAAAATCATAAAAACACCGAGGGAAAAGGGGTCGCCAAGGGCTCGGACAAGGGGGAACTAGTGTCAAATGGGCACAGAGTTTTCAGTTTTGCATGCTCAAGAAGTACTAGGCATCTGTTGCACAACAATGGGAACATACTTAACACCACAGAACTGTCCACTTAAAAATGGTTAAGTTAACCATTTTAACTTTGGGTTTGTAAACATCATTAAAAGTAAAAGAAACGTTTTTTAAAAGTCTCAAACATGTTTTTACTCTTTGTCCAAGAACCTCCCCGTAGGAAACGTATCCTGAGACGCTCTCGGGATCTCCGCACATGTGGTTTGTCACAACGTGACGTGCGTCAGTGAAGAAATAGAAGCAACCCGAATATTCGACAATGGGGGCAGAACAGACAAAACGTCACACATCCTCCAACGGAATACTTTGCAGCCAGTAAGAATTTTGTCGTTAGAGAGTATCTCGTGGCATTATCACATATTAAGTCAAAAGGCTCATCAGGTCATAGGGATTATAGAGTGGTCCTAATTTTGCAATAATTCAGGAATACGTCCAGAGAATAAAAGCTGGAAGATAGGTATCAAGACAGAAACAGGAGTCATCTGTAGGCATCAGGATTTGAGTTGACTTTTGTGTATCTCTGTGTGTTTGTCTCTATCCTCTGAGAGGGATACGTACCACTTCTGTAATCAGATATAAGCAATTTTTAAAAAGTAGGATAGGAATGGATTTCCAAAAGGATTATGTCACACTCTGGGAGGTGATATTGGGGCAGTTGAAGATCTACTTTCATTGGCTACTTTATGTAATTGTTATACTTTCCTGTATGAAAATAGGGACAGATTACTTTCACAATTAAGAAAGAAGGGGGACACCTGGATGGCTCAGTTGGTTGGAAGTCCGACTCTTGACTTCGTGTTGGGTCATGATCCCTGGATCCTGGGAGGGAGTTCTCTGCTCAGTGTGGAGTCAGCTTGTCTTCATCTCCCTCTGTCCCTCCCTCCAAAATGAATAAATAAATCTTTAAAAAAGAATGAACTCCAAGCCAAGTGCAGTAACTGTCGTCTTTTCCATTCCTAACCCACCAGATGTCTTTTCAGGGTCATGGCTTGGAAGAGAGCAAGCACAAAATGCACTTGCTGACAGTGCAGGAAAGAAGACCCTGCGATTGGCACTGCCCCTCCGTGGGTTCCAGGGTCTTGGTGGCATCCTCCATATATAGGGGCATCCTCTTCCCGGGTGGGCAGAGTTGGGTAGAAGCCCCTCCTTGGGATGGAGGACAAGAGAGAGGGACCTGGGTCCCCAAGCAAATGAGCTGCATGCCTCAGACAGAGGAGAGCACCGAGGGGAGCCCTCTCTCGTACAATGGGTGCAGCTGTCCATTTTCAGAATCTAGACGTAGTAAAGAAAACAGGGAGACGTTTTTGTTTTGACATAGGAGGTGTTTGGGTTTTGGAGAGCTGCCCAAGGGCAGGGGAGAAGCATCTTATGTTACTCACTAACAACTGTACTGTCAACATACTCGAAGAATCCTGTTCATCGCCCAGAGTCACTCCCCCGCTTTACCTGTAAAGGAACAGTTCTGAACTCCGAAGGACATCGCGGGAGTTTCAGGCTTAGCACGATCCCAGCTCGGACAACATGTGCTGGGATCATCTTGAAGGAAATCGGAGGCCAGGAGGGGTCTGTCTTCAACTTGTCTAGGTGTTTCATTTACTTCATCAGGTTAATATTGCATTTCCTAAATGGTTCTCCATTCTTAGGGCAAATGCATCTTGCCTTTCATTTATTATTATGACATAAGTACATTTTTCATGTAGTACATATTCTTCAAAAACCTCCAAAATGGTATACAAGATCCCATCACACGACTGTGCCATAAATTATGCCTTTGGTTGCCATTGAACTTGTTGGCAATTTTATTAATATTAATGTGGCCACAATTAATATTTTTATGCCATTAAGCTTTGTTTGCATTCAGATGATTTCCTTGGGACCAATTCCACAAGTGAAACCACTAGGTCAAAGGCATGCACATTTTTTCACTGTTTTTTTTTGGGCGGGGGCATCACATTTTATTTTGTGTTGCTTGTATATTTTTCTTTCTTTTTTTTCAAGATGAAATGGTATTTCCTAATGGTAAAAGAAATCCCCACTCCATGTAAATGATTCAGGTGAAAGATAGATATGACAAAGTGAAACTTATCAGGCAAATCCATCGTGGGTAATTACCGTTGACATTCCTTCCAGATCTTTCCTCATGTGCTTCTACAATAACAGAATACACACACACACACACACACACACACACACACACGTTCACCTCTAACATATGTACATCTTCCTAATAATTTACTAGAGAACCATATAAATCTTTTGGACTGCATAGTACATCACTGTATGGAGGGAGTTATGCTTTATAAATCCAAGCTTGAATATTTTTAAGGTTTTGACTCTCATTATTCAAAGATTTTCCAAAGGGCTTATACCAATAATATCCACTCCATGTCAGGGTGTGACAATCCCTCTCACACCCAGTGAAATCCATTTGCTTTTTTGTTTTGTTTTGTTTTTGTTTTTTTTACTGAGATGTTTCTAGCGAAGAGTGGTGCCAAGAATCTTGACTGGTGAGTTTAGAGGTTTAGCTGCTGCTTCTGAAAGAGTGGAGATCTACCTCCTGTAGAAGCTGGCTTATTTCTGAATAGTAGGTTGAGAGGGGGTTGGAGAAGGGCCCCTGGAGGACCGTGGCTTTCCATAAATATAATTATGTATTTATAAAACCTATGGTCACGTCTCTGAATTCAGATGGGGGTTTATTTACTGTGATGCCAACTATCTTGGGGGAACATTGCATACAGATATTCTAATTAACTCAATCTAAGAATCACGATTCTTGTAGTTAACAGAATGCGGCTCTAACACTCTGATGACGAACTCTGCCCAGAAGGCCAGTCTCACAGGAAGCAGGAAGCCTCCTAATTACACAGGACTTCCAACGCAGACGGAAAATTGAGATGTTGAGGGTCAGACAGGGAGACACACGGATCTGCGCTGTCACCTACAAACGGCGTGCACCCACGACAGGGAAGCATCCTTTGCTCCGCCAGTGAGAAGGGTAGGATATGGGGCACAGCCCAGCTCACACCTCTGCAGTGGCCAATTACAGGGCTGGAGGGGCCTCTGATCTCCTGCTGTCACTGGCACTTGGAGCCAGGTGCGACCTACCTTCCTAAGTGTAACGTCTCTCTCGATTGCCCTAGGGAGATGAACTGCCCCAGAAGGGGAGCTTGGGATGTCGTTGGAGGGATTGGGAGGTGGGAGCCCTGGAGGAGGCTTCCTACCATCTCACTCTGAAGAGCTGGGGGGCTGGGTTTGATTTGTGAACTTTTCAACCCTATTCCTTTCCCAAGGCATGCGCACAGAAGGAAACACTGTCCTGCAAACAGCACACTCCTTGGTCAGGTTTTTTGGTTCTGTTTTGTTTTTTGTTTTAGGATTTTATTTATTTATTTGAGAGAGAGAGAGAGTGAGCACAAGCAGGCAGAGGGGCAGAGGGAGAGGGGGAAACAGACTCCCTGCTGAGCGGGGAACCCGACGTGGGGCTCGATCCCAGCACCCTGAGTTCATGAAATGAGCTGAAGACAGACGCTTAACCACTGAGCCACCCCAGCGGCCCTGGTCAGGTTTTTAATACTCCTAGTTAAGGTTCTGGGAGGAGGGACACCAGGCCACATGGCAACATCTAGGAGCGAGAAACGTCGGCAAGTCCTGGTTTTCTCTTATACGTGGACCAAAAGTTCCCTGTGGCCTTTCCCTTTTCTATTCTGTTTTGTGGCAAAGCAGACAGCAACTGAGAAAAGAAAGTTCTTCGGGCCAGTGGCCATCGTCCTGCATGCCATGGGCCAGAGAGCTGGCAAAACCGACTGACTCTTTTTTTTTTTTTTAAGGTTTTATTTATTTATTTGTCAGAGAGAGTGAGCACAGGCAGACAGAGTGGCAGGCAGAGGCAGAGGGAGAAGCAGGCTTCCCGCTGATCAAGGAGCCCAATGCGGGACTCGATCCCAGGACGCTGGGATCATGACCTGAGCCGAAGGCAGCTGCTTAACCAACTGAGCCACCCAGGCATCCCCTGACTCTTGTTTTGATTCACGAGCCTGAGCCCCTCTGTCCTGTCTCAACACACACAACACAGACATCCACACACACCCACCGTGTCTTTCCTGATGCAGACATGGGTATCTAGGGCAGACCTTGACCCAGAGCCAGCCCTGGCCCTGGGCACTCTCTCTCTATCTGAGCTGGAGCTTTGTCTGCTCTGTGAAAACCACAGCGCGCTGCCCACAGGGTTGTCATGGGGATTGGATAAGCTGGGGACAGGGAAGAGGGTGGCAGAGAGCCACGCACAGGTGTTCAGCAGAGGTGGCCAGTTCTGATCCGAAACTCTGCAAGGGGAAGCGGCTCTATGGCTGTTGGTGTATTGGTCCCTTAGGGTCTCTGATCGGCTAATGCCCGAAATGCCCACCAAGGCTCATGAGGCAGGGACCAGGCAGACAGCCCGTAGCCAGTCCAGGCGCTCGAGGAGACCTTCCCTGCAGGCTGTCCCAACGTACGTGCTCAAAAAATACTTGTCGGATAAATGAAGGAAGCCATGCACCGGTGAATGAATGGGCCAGCTTTTAACCGGACAGATAGCGGCCATGAAGACATGTGGCATGCAGGTGTGTGCCCCCGTCCCACACTCGCAGTCTCGGTGGCTCCTCCCAGGGTTGTCACTGTGTGTCTGGAATGCCATCTCTCTCTCTCTCCCTCTCTTCCCTGCACTTAAATTTCCCCTCTCTTCTCTCCTCCATCTTTATTTCCAATCTTCCCAGTGTACCTCTGTTGAGCTCCTATTCATCGGGCAGAACCTGTTTCAGAGGACACCTCCTCTGGGAGGTTTGCCTGCCCCCTTGGGTGGAGGTAGGTGTTCCCTGCGTAAGGGCTTTCCAGTGTCACGGTCGCCCTGTGCCCATGGCTTTGGAATCCCCACCTCAAGCCTGGGAGCCTCTGGGATTAGACTTTGTCTCACCCACTTTTGTATCTGGAGTATCCTGTCCAGGCTCTGTCATCTCAAAGATGTGTCCTATGTTTTGGTGCATGGCAGAACATTACCATGTATCAGGCTTTTGTAAGCAAGCTGGTCCCATTTTGCACTTGAACCCATACCCCAGGATTCATTAAAGTTCTCAGTGCCCTGAAACTGCAAACAAGAAACATGGCAGATGGTTATGTTCTGTGGTTGGTTTCCAAGGGCTTCTAGATGATTGGCAGGCTCTAGGACCCCACACTAGGACCAGAAGACAATGGACTGACATACTGAGGGATCATCAAGAAGAAAATCTAATAAAGAAATGCAAATCTCTTTAACCAGAGACCCAGGGCACAAAATGTTTGTGGCCTCGGAGGAGGTTTGCCTTCTAGAAGTAATATGAAAATAACCAGGATAAAGCTTTCAGCTTTGCAAAGCTGTCCTTGTCAGCTGTTCTTCCCTTGCAGCAAGGCTGTAAGCAGTGAGCAGAACGTGCTCGTCTTCAGGTACGCTCTTTTCCACCTCTGGTCTCAGAAATTTCCACCGTTGCCTCACCAAACATTGGCTGGCCCAGGGAAGAGAAAGCCAAGATCAGGTTCCTCCCTCCCAAAGAGCCAGTGCCTGGAGCTGACCCAGGAGAGCCTCTTCCGTAACCCAAAGGTTCTGAGATACTCCCAGAGGGCTACTCCACCGTCTTGGAAGAGCTGTGGTCCCCGAGTGGAATGTGGAAGGGTTGGTCGTGTCTCACTGGGTGACGAGGAGGAATAACAATACAGACAGAAGGCCATGCATGGGCTGAACCCTACTTACCAACATCAGTCCAAATTGCTCTGCCGGCATTGAGGGTTCTCCTCGCCTGGAGTCTTCAGTGGCTCCCCAGTGCCACCAAGCCCGGTGCAAACTCCTCATTCAAGGCCGTCCACATAGAACTCCTCATGGCATCACTTGTCATCTCTTCCTTCCCAGCCCCATTCGTCCGTCTCCCATCTGGAAAACGCTCCTCCTCCACGGACGCCTTCTGAGTTTCTTCCTACCCTATCTCCCCGCTGAGACCACCAGCTCTGCGATAGTCACCCCGGGAGCCCCTCCGGCACCCAGTGCAGTGGGAGCTCAGGGAAGTTCGGATGGCTTGGCGGAATCTCTCCGGGTGGGACGAGTGTTCCCCAGGGGTGAGGGCACTGCCCTCCCCTTTGCCGGGGGAACACTGAGCAGCCCCCCGGGACTCCCTTCCCAGATGGGAGCCATGAACTAGTGGCTCTCTGACCGGTCTTTCCTCCTACTCTCTGGGCCAACTTCAGGAAGTGGCTCCTGCTTCCTTGTCCTCCGCAGACGTGTCCCAAGGGGGATTCCAGAAGGACGCATGCAAGCACCGGGACCCAGACTCCTCCCTTGTTCGTTCTGTTATTCGTTCATTCATGCGCCAAACATGCACGAGACATGTGCTGTGTGTCAGGCACAGTGATGGGCCCCGGGTACTGTCGCTGGTCCTCTCCCGAGAGTCTTCCAGGTCCGAGGGGAGTCAGAGCCAGTCACGGGAAGAGAAGGCCTGAGAGCCGCGGTGGTCCAGAAGGGGAGAGAGCTTGACCCTGGGAGGAAGCGGGGGGAAGGAAGGCAATGCAGGCAACACGGCATCAGAGCGGCGTCTCATGAAATGGTTCAGACGAGGATGCCTGGTGGTATACGTGCACATGCGTGTGTATGAACACGGATGTGCTTCTTTACATGTGTGCGTGTGTGATGAACATCGGTGTGTATGGGTGTATAGGTGTGGACGTGCATATAGGTGTGAGTATATGTGTGTGTATGTGTGTATGAACAGAGCACGTGTATAGACTCGTCTGTGTGTATGTGCATGTGTACGTGTGTGTATAGGTGAGTGCGTTTGCAGGTACACATGTGTATAAACGCGCATTTATATGTCTGTGTGTCTGTGTCTGGTGGGCAGGTATATCTATGCGTGTGGCCGTATCAGCACACTTGTGGGTATATGTTTCCCGTATGTACCCACGTGTGCAGGTGTCTGTGTAAATGGGAGGACGTACAAGGCAGAGGGACAGCAGATGATGAGAAGCCGTGGGATGGGAACGGAAATCAGTTAGATGGCCATTTTGGGGTGGGGGGATACTTAGGTAATAGCGTGAGGTTGGGGAGCAGGTGGTGGGAAGTTTCTGAGTTCATTTGTTCCTTGGAGAACACCCGAGGAAGCAGGACAGCATTTCCGGAGCACACTGAGGCCCTGGGGAAGGGAGTGACATGGCCAGAGCCCGTCCAGCGCCCAACATCAGCCCTTCCCTCCAGGGGCTGCTCCGCAGAGGCCGGCCGAGAACCAGCTGCGGGCAGGTGCATCTCAGAAGGTGAGAGCAGGACGGAGAAGACTGGCTGCCAGTCCTCCAATTTGGGTGGACTTTAACTGAACAGCTGGAAAGAGACAAAGAAGGAAAGCTTGCCCCTTAGCTCTTGGTTTATCCTCTCTGCTCTTCCATTTTCCGTGGTTTTATATTAAATAGTTAACTAGTCGAGTCACTAGCTGATGCTGGGCGCTGATGGAGGCTGCCTGGGGGCTTAGGTGACCCTCGTGCCGGGGGAGGGATGGCCTCCCACGAGGACCTGGGCACATCTGGATTCTGCTGGGGAAACCACCACAGCCCTCTTAAAAAAAAAATAATAAGGTCTGGATTTTGAACAAACTCTTTTTGTGGGAATAATTTTTATGTTGGGAACATAAATACTTGGGAAGTATTTGTGGGTTCAATTTTGCACACAATTAATTGTACTTACAAATGCCTCCTTGAGGGCACAATTAGTCACTAGCAACTCATTCTAAAGGTGCCAGAGGCTAATTGTACCCCCAAGTGGGAAGTTTCAGGTGTAATTAATTATTCTTTAATTATTAAATTTATTGTTCATTGGTTGGATGCACAAAGTTGTTCTCAGATGAACTTGCTGGCATAAGGAGGGCTGGCGTGGTGGGGTCTGTGCCACCCTCTGTGCCAGCTGCTGCCAAGGAGACGTGTGAAAAGAAATAAAGTGTTCCCTGGCTGCCGGGCTCAGCGTGGGAAATTCCTCAAGTGACTGCTGAACTGGGCAGACAACGGACGGGCCCCTTGGTCAGGCAGACCCAGAAGGCTGGGGTCTGAAGCCGTCCAGACCTGCCCCCGTCCTCTCTGGCCTCACCTGGAGAGCAGGCTAACAGTGCTGACCAACTCTCTTGAGCCGACGGAGAAGCGTGGGCCCCATGTCAGGACTTTTCCGTGGACATCAGCGTCCCTGAGAGCCGAGGCTGTGGGTGATCATGGGAAAGTTCCCTGGAGCCAGACTTCGCAGTTTAGAAACCCAGACAGACGCATCAGTCCTGTGACCCTCTATGCATCCTGTCATCTTGCTGGGCCTCAGTTTTCTTATCTGTAAAATGGGATTTCATAATAGCAACCTACTGGTGGGGCTGTGAGGATTGAGTGAATTAGCAACTATAAAGCAGGGCCATCCACAGTAAACCTTAGCAAGTGTTTGCTCTTATATCTTTTGTGTCCTTCATGGCCACAGACCTGTTTCCAAAGGAAAAACCACTGCGCAAAGGGGAACCCATTCACTTCATGTAAAACGTTTTCTGTTTACGCCGCTTCCTGACTCAGGGAGAATAGCTTTTTTTTTTTTAAGATTTTATTTTGAAGTCATCTCTACACCCAATGAGGGGCTCAAACTTACAACCCCGAGATCAAGAATCACACGTTCCACCGGCCGAGCCAGCCAGGAGCCCCAGAGTATTTATGTTTTGTAGCCAAGACAGGAGGAGCCTCATTAAAATGTTCAAAGTGGTTATTTATATCTGCATGATGAGATCACGAGAGGTCATTTTCCTCTTTGTCTTTTTCAGTGTTGTTCACTTTTCCTTCTTTTAGTTTTCCTTGTTTTTTATGTTTGAACTGTGCAGCGTTAAAACAAAACCAGAGAATAAGGTGCGTGTCTCCAGGCACTCGGGAGTCCCCATCTGCAGAGCGATCTGAGCGTGCAGACTTTAGGTATCCTTCAGACCATGACCACATGGTCCTGGGGTCTCGTCCTCACTCCTGCCCCTCGCTGTGCCCACCCCCCAGCCATGACGGGTCGTCTTTTCTCCCAGCTCTTCCATGTTCCCCGTTCTCCTGGCCTTGCTCTGTCCTGACCCTCCGTCCTTGCGCTGTGTGAACTGCAGGAGGCCCGGGGCTCTCTCAGCATCCCGCCCCCGTCCCCCAGGGGCCCAGCCAGGATCTCAGCCTAGGACTCCTACTCCTGAGTGGTAGGAGGGCTTAATTTCATTTTGTGATTTATTAAGCCAAAAATTCAGAGAAACATCTTCCCGATACCTCCCCCGGCTCCAAGGTAACCGCTGACACGAATTCGATGTGCCTTTTTCCCATTCGGTTTTGGGGATCTTACTACATATAGATGCATCTGAAAGCCATTTATGGTGTTTTGTGTGTGTGCATGTTTTGAAGATTTTATTTATTTATTTGACAGAAAGAGACACAGCGAGAGAGGGAACACAAGCACGGGGAGTGGGAGAGGGAGAAGCAGGCCTCCCGCGGAGCAGGGAGCCCAGTGCAGGGCTCGATCCCAGGAGCCCGGGATCATGACCTGAGCCGAAGGCAGCTGCTTAACAACTGAGCCAACCAGGTGCCCCCGTTTTGTGTGTTCTTAATACGCTCCTTAGTGCTACCGCTCGGCAACATGGGTTCCCCCCCAGCTGGCTGTCTTGGAACTCTGTCCGCAGCCCTGCACGCAGATCCTGGTCTGCAGGTTGGCCGGGTGACTGAGGCCCCGGGGCACCAGCAGCCTGAGATAAAACCCCGCAGCCAGGGCACAGTCCCTAGTGCCCCCTCTGTGTTGTGTCAGGCCCCTCTAGCTGCTGGCACCCCAAGCCGGTACCCAGACGACTTAAGTGGGACCCAAATTTATTGACAGGCTCCCAGGTAGCATGAATTATTGAAGGGAGGTTCTAGAACAGACACAGTAACAGGGCAGCTCCAGCAGTCTGGGGAATGCAGGCCCTCCGACTGACATTTTTGTGTTCTTCTGTCATTGTGCTCCCGACTGGAGGTCCTGCAAAGAAAACTTGACTCAGTCTGGCTTAAGCCAAGAGAGACTACAGGCTCACAAGACTGCCGAGGCCGGTGTGCAGACGTCGAGCTAGCTTCGGGCTCAGGGGTGGTCATCAGGACTCGGCCTTGCCCATGTCTCAGGTGGGGGTCCTCCGCGGTGCTGGCACCAGGGTCCCCTGCTGCTCTAACCTCCTGCATGCTCAGCCTTCACTGTGGAGAGGAAAAGGGCAGCTTGGGGCCCAGGCTTCCTGGGAAAAGACTCACGGCCCCGTGTTGGCCCCAATGTGCTTGCGTCCACTCTGAGCAAACCATGACCAGAGGAAGGCAGTCCCATGGGCTGATGTCTGCTCACAGGCTCTCCCCTGCGAGTCCCAGCTCAGCGCAGAGCCCGCCGCTCTCAAGGGAAACTTGGCTGTCTGACCCAAAGAAGGCGCCATCGGGGCCCAGGTGGCAAAAAGACAATAGAGGCCACACTCCGACAAGCAAACATAGATAAATGGGAGAAGAGATATGAATACACGAAAACTGGGCAACAGGCTAGTAGATGCGTCCTGGCCGGTGCTGGGGAAAGGAAGGATGCAAGACGCGGGGGGGGGGGGGGGGGTCGATCACGTGACCGTCTGAGTAAGCAGCTTTCCTTCTTTTTAAAGATTTAATTTATTCACTTAAGAGAGAGAGAGAGGGGCGCCTGGGTGGCTCAGTGGGTTAAAGCCTCTGCCTTCGGCTCAGGTCATGATCCCAGGGTCCTGGGATCGAGCCCCGCATCGGGCTCTCTGCTTAGCGGGGAGCCTGCTTCCTCCTCTCGCTCTCTCTGCCTGCCTCTCTGCCTACTTGTGGTCTCTGTCTGTCAAATAAATAAATAAAATGATTTAAAAAAAAAAGAGAGAGAGAGAAAGAGCGTGAGTGAGGGGGAAAGGTAGAGGGAGAGGGAGAAGCAGACTCCCTGCTTGACGCAGGACTCGATCCCAGGACCGGGAGATCATGACCTGAACCGAAAGCAGACACCCCGACGTCTGAGCTCCCCAGGCGCCCCAATAAGCAGCTTCCTTAAACACAACGGCACCATTTGGCGTGGCTCCCCCGTCCCCCCAGCAGCACAGGCGGGCGGGCCGCGACATCCCAGCTCCTGCTTCTCTCCATCTTCCTTCCCTTCGATTACTGTCAAATGATGAACTTCAACCACATACTACATTTTCCTGGGATCGTCCCCTCCAATGAATTATGTGAATAATAAAGTTTCAATATTTTTCATTCGGCAATTAATCTTGGTGAGCACGAAACTTCATTTCAAGTGCCGGTACGGCGGCTGGCCTCCCTCCATTAATCAGCGCGGGGAAGGAGCCCGCCAGGCACCACCTCGGCCCGGGCGGTGACATACGGGCCCTTCTCAGAAACTGCGGTGGTGGTGCTGGGGGGGTCTTCTCCCGTTGTGAGAAGTGTCCCGTTTGAGGCACAGCCCTCCCCGGACAGGCGAGTCTGCCTGGCGCGCAGGCCCTTTCTTTCAGATTCTATGTGGGAAAACCTCCTGGTGGGGTTCATTCAGAGGAAATGGGAGGAAAGCGATGATGGGAAAACTAGCTCCTAAACCCAAACCAGTCGTTATTAGAGTGGTAAAAACACGGTGCTTATGCACGGAGTAGTTTACATTAAATTAAAAACCATAAGTTATCTCTGAGACACTCCATTTAGTACATCTGAGGTTAAATATGGTTCAAAGCAGCTCTTTCAATTAAATTGTTCTTCCTTGGCTCTAGTAAAGTGTATTAAACATAATTTCCTGAAAAGTAACAGAGATCATTACTCTGTTTGCAAATTGATACCATGTTATTAAAAATAGGAAATATTTGCAGGGATCATTCAGATCACTCTATTTTTGCAGAGAATCTAATATTGGCAGTGAGGCTACATCTGAAGCCCAGATTTCTGGCCTCCTGGTCAAGGGGGGCGGTGAAGAGAGTGTGTGTGGGGGAGGGGGGCTGTGGGAGCATTGGAACGAGTGGGCTGGGCATGCCGGGGAGTCCCCAGGCTAGTCCTGGGGACTCAGGAAAGAGCTTTCCTCGAGTCCTGTGTCTGTCCGTTCTGCACCCCAAGGCCCTCATAGCTGGAGAGCGGCAGCCCTGCTAAGCTTCAGGGTGTTTATCCGTGTTCAACTTTATGGGTTGTCATTCCACTCACATAAATGGACTTTATGGCCGGAGCCGCCTTTTATCTTTGCCCGTCCTGTTGGAAAGGCCTGTAACATTTAGAAATAGCAAGGCTGCCTCTTACCTCTGCTCCCTGAGTCACTGTCACTGAATTATTTCAAGTTCATAAACCAAGCCCCAAAGTGGCTTTTTCCAAGGCTGGGTGTGATTCAAGCGGAACAAGATGGGGTTTGCAAGACTCTTGCACGGGCCCGCGCTGGACTGCCATCCTCCAGCAATTTGGCAAGGGGAGGAGCTGAAGGCGTGAGGACAATGATGCAGCCTCGGGCCCAAGTCCTCTGTAAGGGGCGGAGTCTCAGGGAGCCAAGGGGAGCGTTCGGTCAAAGCCTCATCTGTACGGAGTGGTAGGGTGTGACGTCAGTCCTGCCACAGGGATGCATGTCATCCCCGGGAAACTGCCCAGAGACACGGGGAGATTGCAGATGTGTCGGAGATGGGGGGGGGGCTGCTGGGATGGGGGAAACACACCGAGGGGGCTCTGGACCCAGTCCCGTGGTCCGGGCCGGACTGTGGTGTTTCAGGGTAAAGCGAGCACGTGCCAGAAGGCTCACGGTGTCTGTGGTCTTCAGAACCACCTTATTCACCCCAGGGAATGCCTCTCCCAGCCTGCAGTATCCTTGTCCCCGCTGGGAACCACGAGCATGTGCTCAAGGACCCAGGGACCAAGCGTAGGGTAGAGAAACGCTGCTCGGCTCTCCGTGGCCAGGGACGGTGGAGGAGCCCTTGGGTCACGGTCACCCTGGCCTGTTCTGCCGAGCACAGGCCTGCCCCCAGCTCCCTTCCAGATCCCCTGTGGGTCTGCCTGTGACCTGGATGGCGTGCTTATGTGTGACGAGGACAAAGCAGCATCAAGCAGCCACCACTCAAGCAGCGACACCGCAGGGCGGGTGGGTAGGCAGGTGGGAAAGTGTAAAAGATGCTTCCAAACGGCCCTGCAAAGGGCGGGGTCAACTTGCACTTGACCGTGTGTGATGGTACCCCACTCCCGAACTCACTGACCTGACCCAGCTAAAACCTTGGGCCACTCTGGTGCGTTAGAAAAGCTATCGTACAGTTGCTTTGCTGTGCTGTTTCCCGACTCTGCGGGAGGCACGGGGACCGTTTGTTCCTGTGCATACCGGTCGTCGTCCGTGTTTCTTCTATGCAGTGCTTTCCATTCGTCGCGCATTTTCTTTTGGGTTGTTCGGCTTTTTAATACGAAACGAGGCACTTCTTCATACAATCGGATTATGGATACTTGGTCATATGTATTGCAAATACTGGCTCCCAATCGGCTTCTCTTTTAACCTCGTTTACGGTTTCCTTTTTCCTCCAGTGATGCTCCTTTTTTTCTCCAGAGACATACTTGTTCATGTGCAAGAAGCCAAGACAAGATGCCCACTGCAGCACCGCTATCAATCATGAGACGCTGGAAACATCCCTCTGTCCATCGGTAAGGGACTCGTTGCACAAGACCACAACATGTCCACACTAACCATTGGACTATCAGCTGCAGAAAAAAGACCAATGAGGCCAATGAGCACATACTGATTTGGAACATTCTGGAATGCAGATTGCAGAAGAATGTATATAGGATGATACCACTTAAGTAATAAAATCCCAGCAGATTAAAAAACCTCCACTGCATATTTCTTTATATGCTATTTTTATATGCACAGATTCACAAATGCACAGAAGTAGATCTGGAAGGATCCACAGTACAAAATGCCAGTAGTGACTTTGGGGAGGAGCCTGGAATCAGAGGTGAGTTCCTTAAGGACTTGAGCTGCATTATTCGTATTATTATTAGTTGTATTATTTTTTCTGTGTTATTTGAATATTGCATAATAAGACTGTGTTATGGGCTACATGTTTGGGCTTCCCCAGATCCATATGTTGAAAGCTAACCTCCAAGAGGATAGTGTTAGGAGGCGGGGCCTTTGGGAGGTGATTAGGTCATGAGGGTGGAGCCCTCACGGATGGGATTAGTGCCCTCATAAGAACAGAGCTTGCTTCTCACTGTTGTCTCCTCTGTGGGAGGACACAAGGAGAGGTCAGCCGTCTGCACCCCAAGGGCTTCCATCCCAACCTGACCATGTTGGCACCTCGATTGCGGACTTCCAGCCTGCAGAACGGAGTGTGGTAGATCTCTCTTGTTAATAAGCCCCCAGTGTACGATAATTTGTGATAGTAGCTGGAGCAGTCTAAGACAGAACGTGCTTCTGTTAGACAAAGTTATTGAACAAGAAAAGCTGGCCCATAACACAGGCTCCAGCAAATTCTGTGAGATCTGCAAGAAGGCTGGGCCCCCCTTTGGCCCATCTGTGCCACCTCCGTTGAACTCACGGAGGCAACCCAAGGCCATGGGGAGCAAGGAAGAGTGGAAGAGGAAGCGGGATATACTGAGCATCTCCTGTGCGTCTGTCCTCTTGTGGGCATCGGACTCAGGACCGCCAGAGTTGAGTTCAGCGTTGACCTTGCCATTTCTTACCTGCGTGATGCTGGGCAGGACACTTAGCCACTTAGCCTCTCTGGGCCTCAGGTCTTCATCTGTGAAGTGGGTCCTAACAGAACAGAAGAGCCTCAGGGAACCCATAACACCTAGGTGAGAGAGAGTGTGAAGGGGTACACAGATCGAGGGGGCTAGAATTGTTTTCCAATCATGGCGGTTACAGACTAATAGTTCCATAGCTAGTCCTTGAAGATAGCTGTCCGTGGTATTGGTTCTTCTCAGTGGCAGATGAAGCCTGGGCAAAAGCCTGGAGGTTTCCGAGGCTTTCCGTGTCTTCCCTGCCCATGCCTTTGAACTTCTGACCTGTAAGAGGCCTTTGGCAATGAAGGAAAGTGGGTACTATCTGTGGCATGGCACTCACAGAGTTAAATCCACCAAGGGCGTTAAGGAAGGTTCCAAATGGAGTGGATCCTCCAGGGGAAAAATTAAGATGAGCACAGCCATCTATTTGGGGCATGTCTTCCCTTTCTGAGACCATCTCCAAGGCCATTCGTCAGTGTCAAGGCTGGCGAGAAAGACCTGCAAAGATCAATTCCTCTGTGCAAGATAAATAGTTTTAAATAATTGTATATATGTAAGGGGCTTGCCTTGTCCTAATTGAAGAGAACAGAGGGAGTCAAGTATATCTCAGGGAGAATGTCTTCTGCTCCATGGCACGGAGTCTGCTGTATCAGGCAGACTGGTTCCTAGTTGGCAAAAAGCCAAGGAGCTTAATCAACCTCCAAAGTTTGTTATGAATAACCCCTAGAGCTAATGGATCATCCTTAGCAAGAACATCATCCCGGTTATTTTCTCGTTTTTATAAATTGATCTATAACTTTGAGTCCTGGTCCTTGAGAGAGCTGCAAGGGACATTAGAAATCAGTGAACCCAGTAGATTTTTTTCATTTTTACGAAGATCAAATGAGGTTGTTTTTGGTGAAGTGGGGGCAGGTTCACACTTGCTCAGTCCCTACTTCCCTGTCCCCCGCAGTGGTCCCACTGTGGCCCCAAAGGCACATCCTTGAAACACAAGGGCTCCAAAGAATATGGACACTATTGATCATCAAACTCCCCCATTTTTCAGATGAGGAAACTGAGGTTCAGAGAGAGGAAGTGACTTGGAGATAGCCACACGCCAGGTACATGTGGTAGACATGGTTGGTTGCTCCCCCAGCAGCCATTGCCCAGCTCCCCTCTTCTTGCTGAAGAGCCCACCTCTTTAACCCCTCAGAGGGTTTTCAAAAGCTCAATTGCTTTCCCGTCCTCTCCTCCAGCTAGAGTATGGGCACTGACTCCACTCCGCCCAGTTTGGGGAATGGCTTACCTGCCTGGCAAAGAAGAAGCAAGTAAGGAGAAATTGTCTTTCTTCTTGACTTCTGACATGGCTGTGGTACGATGTGATGGCTGGTGCTGGAGCAGCTGTCTTGTAACCATGAAAGCAAAACTCGATGACAGTCATTATATTAGCTGGGGTCTAGTCAGGGCACATGAGCCACTCTGTGTGTTTAAAACAGGGAACGTTGATGCAGGGATTGTTTTCATAAGTGATGGAAGAGCTGACAGGCCAAAGGCAATGACGAAGCGGTCCCCAACCCCGTCCCCACTCCAGACGTTAGCAATTGCAGAATAGTGTTAACGCTCCCAGGACTGGAAGGGCAGAGGAGAAAGGGGTGTTATGAGAGTCCAGAAGTTGGACTTGGGATCGAGAATTATGGCAAAACCTCTTGGAAGGACCAGGGAGATGGGGAGGAGGAGAGGGGGAAAGTTGTTTGGGGTGGGGTCTGAGCACAGTAGAAGTTGGATCACTGCCAGCGATGCACTGGAATGCGCAGAGAGGAAGAGACGTGCCCTGACCGTGCTCCTCCACCTGCCCTCCAACCCTCCGCCCGGGCCTTCCATTGGCTAGACCGTCCCGGAATCCTGGGAATTACAGTTTCCTGGAATGCAAGCAGAGCAGGGAATGGGTCCAAGAGCAAATGGCAGTGACCCTTCCATCGCACTGAGGATGGGAGGGCAGAAAGATGGAGAGTCCCTGTGCCTTCTGGGCCACGCACCAGCCTGCACCTCACCTCCTCCTGGATCTCTCGTCCTGGGGATAAGAAAGGCCCCAGTTCTTAAAGCCACGCGGACTTGAGCAGATTCAACTCTTGCAGCGGAAGCAGGCTTCGTGTTGCAGCTGGATCTGAGCCAGAACCCGGGTCTTTCAGCTCGGAGCCCCGCAGACAGCCCCAGAGTTCAGGGACCCGGATCTGTGGCTCACTTGCCGGGGAAGGTGTCCATGGCTTTGGCAGAGGGGAGAAAGCGAGAATGTGAGCGGGTCGCCGTGGAGCTCCGGTCTGGAGTTGGCAGGGCCACACGCCCCAGGTTCTTGAAAAGAAAACCTGCTCTGAGTAGCTCACAGCAGAGTGTGAAAGGGAAGGGGAGGGAGCGGGGCCGCCCCCGGTGGAACCACGGGTAGAGGGTGCCCTGGGCTTCAGCTGGACGGGTTGCCCGGGCCAGTGTTTTTCACAATTTTTTGAGATTCAGAATCAAACAAAAGTTTGCTTGGAACCCAAAATGGGGTTGGGAGCCCCAACTGTCTCCCTCCATCCTTTACCAAGGCCCTGAGGGTCTTCCTGGCATTCTGGGGAGCATGGTTTGAAGACAATTGATTTAGTTCACCCAAGTCTGCTAAGAGCCAAGGAGAGTGAGACTAGGTTCTCTCTTAGGGGGCTGCAGTGGCAGAAACCCTACTGAAGCCTGCTCAAAGTAGCCTATGTGATGGGGGGATGCTGACTGGCTCATCTGGTAACACTGGGACAGGTGGGGGCAGAGCTGGTCTCAGGGATGTCTGGATCCTGGGTGTCCTCAGGGTGCCAACAGTTTTCTCTTTTTCTCTCTCCCCACAGTCCGCCCATACCGTTGGCCCCTGCATTGTGGCCACGTCAGATCTCACTGCGTTCTCTTTCATGGTCAAGAATGAGGCTGCCATCGTCTCCAGGCTGGCCTCCCCTCAGCTTAGCCCAAGGACAGAATTCCAGATGCCCCTCTCTCAGTCCAGGATGAAGATTCTTGGGGATGTACAGGGGTCCTGTGCCCATAGCGCAGACCAGTCATGGTGTCAGGGGCCCGAGATGTCTGGTGGCCCAGCCTTTGCCACCAACTCCGTCTGGGGCCTGGGGAGTTGATAGCACAGAACTTGCTGGCGGCACAGTCATGTACCTTGGGGAAGCATGAGGAATAAAGCAGTTCTCCCAGTCGGGCTTGTCCTACGTTCCTGGATACGGCAGAGAGGAGTCAGCTTTGGAAGGCCTGGACTGAGCCCTGGCTTGACCGTGGACTTCTGTGTGATCCTGGCAGCCCTGGAATCCCTCCGGTTCTTGGTGTCTCCAGCAATGAAACAGGGAGATCACTTCCCATCGCACAGAGTTCGGTGATTATCACGTAAGGTGAGGAGTTGAGAAACGCTTACTAGCTAAACCAAGGGCAAGCTTCTATGCTATGGGTTAGATTTTGGAATGGAGTCCCCTGACACACAGTTTCAGTCTGGCCTCAGTGCCGGGCCTCTGCGTTCCCTGCCTGGTTCCTTCCTGGAGGCCCTGAGGGAAGGAGGGGGAGCACCCAGCTCGGGGAATGGGAGGGGAGCACTCAGCTCAGACCTCTCCCCTTTAGGTCAGCCCCTCAGCTCTGGACCCCTCCTGACAGGCCTTCTGGAAGCACCTCTTCCCTGGAACTCCAGTGCTGGTACCAAGCATCTTTATTTCTGGGGGCTGTGATTCTTATTTGGTTAAATAACACATTTAAAAAAAATTGTTGTGATTCCATACTGAAGCTTCCCATATGGTTAATTGGAAGTGTTCTCACCAATATTGCAGGCTGTAAAAACTAATGAGGTAAATGGAAAATTTATCAAGTGCCACAGTTAGAAATTAACTTATTGCTTGATGCCACGCTTATGACTAATGAAGTTGGAGGGGGCTCTTCATACACAGAACAAAACACAGGGGTCAGCCAGCCCTTGACGCTGGGGGAGAAGCTTTCTACTTACCCCTCTCCTCTCTCCCACTTCCCCTCTGTCAAATATCAGATGGGGAGAGCAAACGACCAGGCTACGTCTAGATCACCCGAACACAATGTCTGCATTCAATTATGTATTATATCACTAATAATAACTACTGTTAGCATTTATTGATGCTCGGCGCCTGGTGCTTTGTATGCATTAGCTCGCATGCTTCTCACACCAGGGGTCTAAGGGAGGTGGTTGGATTACCCGTAAATCACGGGCGAGAAGACAGAGGCTCAGAGACATGAGGCTACACAGTCCTAAGTGGTGAAGCTTCTCCCCAGGTCTGATTCCAATATCCAGATGCATTCTGCTTAGCAGTTCAGGAATTCATTCATTCGTTCAATCAAATGACAAATGGTCACTGAGACCCTATGGAATCCCAGATACCGCATTCTCCTGCCGTCACCAGGATGGAAGAGGGTAGTGATGAAGGCTGTGGATGTCAGTCGGCTCCGATTGTCCCTTGCTGGCTGTGGGATTGTGCTGGACCTTCTTGCTGGCTCTCCAGACCCACTCTGCCCCACCGGACACTGCTCTGCGCCCTGGGGTGCTGGCCTGTATGGACATCCTTGCCCTCTGGCTTCTGGTCAACCTGAGCCTAGGGGAGGAGAGCCGGGGAAGGTCCTTCCCTTCTGGTTACACCGCCTCCCCCAAACACACACTGTAGACCAAAGTTGCTTTCCAGAGGCTTTCTGCATGTAGCCACGCCGCTGTGGGTCTCAGAGCAGAGGCTCTTCCCCGCCCCTCTCCTTCAGGCCTGGGACTGGTCAGGGCTCCCTGCCGTCACTAGCCTGAGAGAAGGTACCATCTCTTGTTAGTTCCCTTAAATCTTGCCTCCACTTTTGAGAACTGCCCCTTATAACTCTCCTGACATAACCACTTTGAGTGCTCTCTGCCCCGTGGGGATGCGACACAGTGACGGGGCGATTTTCCCCAAGGGGTTGACTGGGGTCAGTTCCTTCACCTGTAAATGAGGGGCGAGCAGTTGCCGTCGTGAGGGTTACAGAAAAGCCATTTGTGTGAAGTGCTCAGTACCACGTTCAGCGCATAGTAGATACGCAATACAGACTAGCTTTCCCAGTTCTTGAGACAGGGTCCTGCTTTTAAGGGCAGAGTGCAGTGATCCTGAAACTTGAGTTGCCAACAGAATCCCCGAGATGCTTGTTACACGTGCTGAGTCCAGGCCTAGCCCGCGGGCCCAGGACAGCCCAGCAGGTGACCGGGACGCCCTTCTGGACAGACTCCAACCATACCCGTGGGGAGGAGCCCACAGAGGGAAGGCACGGGGAGCGGGCGTCTTCATCGGTGGGGCGGCTGGTCTGGAAAAGCCTTCCGAGGAGCTGCCGTTGAACTGAGACGGACACGGACACATACAGAGCGAGGATACTCGGGGGCCCGGATGGGCCGGGTGGCGACCGAGCAACTTGAGAACTTAGGGCCGGCGGAAGTGGTGGCGATGGGGCTCTGGTAGGCTGGGTACTGTAGCTTCGACTTGACCCCTGCAGGGTTTTTACTGGAGAAGTGACCCAAAGTGGGGAGACCAGAGAACTATTTCTTCAAGTGTCAGTCATCCGCCTTATTAAAAATGGTAGACTCCTCGTGGTGGGTGGATGGTAGGGAGGGATCTGAACTTTCCTCAGAATCTATGTGTTTCGGGATCCGATTAGAGAGGCCCCCTGACCTGGGAGCTTGCTGTAGTGACGGGAAAGACGATGAGAATCTGGACCGGGCTGGGATGAGGAGAGCGCACTGAGAGGGGTTCAGAGGGAGGGAGGAGTCATGCCTCAGGGGCCGATTAGGGGGAAGTGGTGCAGGAGGAAGCAAGGAGGATGCTTGGGCTCCTGCCGCGGAGGAGGCTTTGCTGGCAGGTTCAAGTTTGGAGACACTGAGTTGATTCTCTCTTATGTTGATGACGTGTTCTTCACTTTCCACCAACCCTCCCGCATGGCTTCAGCGTGTCTTCCTTTCTCTCTTCAAAGACTTTTTGCCGCTGCCACCCACTGTCCCAGTCGGGTCCCTGGGAACAGGACTGCTCCTCGACATCTTGCAAGGTCCCCTCCGGGGAAAGCTGGAACTGAAGCAACATTTTCCTTCAGAGATCAGATCTCGGTTGGGTTCCAGCAGGTGGGGCGCTGCACAGAAAGAGCGTGGGATCTGGGGTCCGAGGGCCTGGGTTTGGATCTTGTCATGCTCCTTAGGGGACTGTGGGCAAGTTGCTTCCACTCAGCCCTGGTCTCCTAGTCTAATGCACACAATCAACTTGTCAGCTGGTTGGGCGGTATCGACAGGAGACAATGATGTGATTTGAAAAGGGTCCAGTGGTGTGGATGCAGGATTAGGTCACCAGATTGGAACCAGCCAGAATAGAGGAGGAAGAAAGTCCTACCTCTCTGCTTTCAGGTTAAGCTCCCAAGGGCCTCTCCGAGAGGCAGGGCCCATGCAGGGGGTTGCTGCTGCGGAACGCATGACTCCCCTGTGGGCAGGGCCCAGCCGGCAACCAGGGGTGACAGGCTGGTGACTTCCTTGAGCGGTTCAAGCAAGGGATCTGCTTTGGTTCCTCTTGACTTCCCTAGGAACGCGGGAAAGCCTGGCCTGCCCTGCACAGGTTGACTTTGGCCCCGCCCCGTGCAGGCTCATGCCTCTAGTGCCTGCTATCCTCCCTCTACTCCATCCTCCACGTCACATTCTAGCACGTTCTCCCTATGTCCACCCCGCACCTGACCCCCCAGCTGCTTGCTCTTCTTTCCTTTGCTTCTTTTTTTTAAAAAAGATTTTATTTATTTACTTGAAAAAGAGAGAATGAGAGAGAGAGAGAGAGAACCTGAGCAGGGGGGAGGGACAAAGGGAGAGGGAGAAGCAGCTTCCCCCCCGAGCAGGGAGCCCAACACGGGGCTCGATCCCTAGACCCCAAGATCATGATCTGAGCTGAAGGCAGAAGCTTAACCCACTGCGCCACCCAAGCGCCCCTTTCCTTTGCTTCTTTGTAGCTCATGCCCTTCTCCCACCCTCACCTGCTCCCTTCTGTGCCAGCCAGCCTCCATTTTGCTCTCCACCATCACCCCCACAATTCAGGGCCCTTTGCATGTTGCCTTCATTTAGGACAGCTAGTGGCCCCCTTTGACCAACAACCAACAAATACTGAGCCAAAACCTCCATGTGAGTCGCTGCCTCTCTCTGCCTATGGCTTTTACCCAGAGGAAGAATGTATTGACTGCCAATGGCTACGGTCACCATTACAAGGGACCACCCAGCCGAGTGACTCCCCACCTCCCTACTCTTTTTTTTTTTTTTTTAATATTTTTTAATTTATTTGACAGAGAGAGAGGTCACAAGTAGGCAGAGAGGCAGTCAGAGAGAGAGGAGGAAACAGGCACCTCACTGAGCAGAGAGCCTGATGTGGGCCTCGATCCCAGGACTCTGAGATCATGACCTGAGCCGAAGGCAGAGGCTTAACCCACTGAGCCACCCAGGTGCCCAACCCACCTCCCTACTCTTGCCTGTGCCTGTGGAGCCCAGGGTAGAAGGGCAGGTGCAGATTAATAAGCCTCAAGATGCCATCCCCTTCTGGAGGCTCTTAGGGGGCACAGCCTGTGCCCGGGTCCTCAGAGGTCCAGGTCCCGTGTCTCGATGGATCATCTGATGTTTCTTATGTGCTTCTTGAGTGAATGAAGCCAGGTGGAGCCATGGTTTTCAATTCAGTGACAATGTATCGAATGCGTCCTGTGTGCGTGGTGCTGGGAACTCTATAGAAGAGAGTGAGACCCAATCCCTGACCCTGGGGAGCTGACAGTTTCATGGCAGAGAGAAAACACAGACGCATCGATCTACCGCTATGTCAGCACACGCGAACACTAATGCTCCTGGTCTCTATCCGTCCATGAAGACGTGGTTGTCATCGCCTCCTCCCTGGACCACTGCAGCTGCTAGGGACTGATCTCCATGCAGTTGGCTCCCCTCCTCTCTGGTCTCTCCGGCACACTGGACAGAGGAAGGTTCCTGAGAGAAGTGCCATTCCCAGCATGGTCCTGCCAAGCTTCCACGTCTCCCCATTATTTGTGAGTGAACCACGAGTTGCCCACTTATGATGGCCCTTCTTAAAGTCCCTTCTCATTTGTCCAGCTTTTTTGGTCGAGTCCATCTTGTACCCCCTCCTTACTCAGCCACACCGGACACCCACCATCTTGGAGTGTGAACCTCATTTGCACCCTTGACACTTGGCTCAGAGGTTCTTCCGCCTAGAACATCATTTCCATATCTTTCCACCGTGATATCCTCCCACTTTGAACCCTCCTTCCTCCAGGAAAACTCCTGATTACACAAACTGGGAAGAACCTCTTCTCCTCTAAACATTTCACGGTACAAGATCCTAAAACAACGGTGGCATCCGACCCTGGCCGACAGGCAGCAAACAGACAATCTCTCGCATGGCCTCTGGAGTCTAAGTGGATGCAATCATTCAGAAATCCAATTTGGCACAAATATCAGAGGATTTTAGAATTCTCTCCCTAAACCCGGTTAAGTCCACTTGTAAGCGTCTATTTTATGGAAAACACTGGAAATGCGATCGGACACTCCTACGTAAGAAGACGCACTGCAGTGTTCCTTATATGGTCGCCGAACGGAAACAGTGTGGAGTTTCGACTCTAGATGTTCATCAGGAGTGTCATGGCTCAGTATATCACAGCATGTCCCTGTGATGAAATATGCCATCGCATACAGTTTGTGTTTTCAGAGTACCCAGTGACATGGGAACCTGCTTATTGTATAATACCTGAACAACGGAGGCAATTTGTAAAACATAAGTATTTTTATATAGGCACAAAGCCTGGGAGGAAATAGGTTAAAAGGTAGGCAGTGATTATCTCTAGTTGGTGGTTTACAGATGATTTAATATTTTCTTCTGTATGATCTCTGTTTTTCTAGCTTTCTATTTGTATGGCCCTTCTGATTGAGATTAAACTGCTTTCTCTTCAAAAGAGAGCACCGAGCTCTTTTGGAGAAATTCTCCTGCTGTGATTTACAATTTGGGGGGGGTACTTGTCTCCATTTTATCAGATAATAAATCCTTAAAGGACATACACTGACTCTTTTTCTTTTTAGCTCAATTTTGGGGGCCCTAAAAGCCTAGTTCATCTTCGGATGTGGTAGGACCTAGTTAAAGGAATTGGATTGGCTTTCTTTGAAACCAGCCCTAAGGGCACTAGCGTCCCTGCATCTCAGACGGATGCAGTGGGGTGGGGGCAGGCACAGGGGGCTGCCTCACAGAACACAAGTGGTAAGGGGCAAGCAGCCCTTGGCAGGCACTCAGTTCTGGTCATTCCATTTACTCATCTGGAAATGGTTCCATAAATTAAATAGTTGATCGTTGCACAAAATCTTTTTGTTCTTTAAGAACCTAACTCTTGTTTTTGCTTAACGATCAATTTTCATTTCTTGCTGATTTTTTGGGTCTATTTATAGACTGCTCTGGGGATTAAACTTCTGCCTTTTAAAAAATTATATATATATATAAAACCCTCAAACCTTCTCCGTCTTCCCTGTCTTTTTCATTTTTATATTTCTGCTAACCTGATGAAGACGGCTTTATCGTCTCGGAATCTGATGAAGTTTGAAATGGAACATGCATAGGCAATCCTCACTTCATGATTAAGCCTTTTAAATAAATTTGCTATTAGGAAAATTAAGATCCCCACGGACTTGAATAGTTCTCTGCCCTTTGCTCTCTTCTTGGCTCTGTACTCATGAGACGAATTCTTCATTTCAATTCACGGTTCTGAATCTCCGGGCCCGGTCATTTTCTTTTGCTCATTCTTCTACATTCTGAAGAGAGCGAGCCACCCGTCTGCCCCACCTCCTCCCACCTCTCCCTGGCAAAAGGACCCTACGTACAGCTCATTAATTCCAGAGGCGAGAAAACACAGAGATCACTGATTTCTTGGTCCGTGATCTGCCCCCAGGCTGGAGAAAGAGATCTATCCTGCCTCAGGAAATTATACCCTGAGTGTTAAGGTTGGGGGTACAGGGTAGATTTCCGTCCCCTCTGTGAGTGAGATGACCGGAGATGCTCTGTTCTTGACGGCAACCACACCAGGGCTGTGGCTCCATTAGGATCATTCATGGATTTGTGGATTCATGGATTCATTTGTTTAATAAATGTTTCTGGAGCACTTAATAGGTGCCGGGCGCTGCCGTAGGCTCTGAGGAAAGTGATGGGCACAGCTAAGCTGGCTCCTGTCCTCAGGGAACACACCGTCCTGCGAGGGGTGACAGGGGTGGGGCATTCATCAAAAACACCCCAGTGAGAGTTGTGACTGCCCTAAGAACTTCCACAAGGGCCCAGCTTCTGCATTCGGCTCTGGGAGGGAGTGGGTCCCTCATCGTTGTGCCTCTGCCACCTCCTTCATAAAATGGGGACAATGCCAACTGCTTTCTGAGGCACTCGGGGTGCTCCGGGGATGGAAAAGGAAGCACACACAAACGGAGGCATTTTCGTAAAGTCTTTGCCCTTTACATCCCCCTCCCACCGCACTTGAAGACATCTGTGTTCCTGGCTGGGATCCCTCTGCGTGGGCTGTGGGCAGGCTGAGCTGGGCCCGGGCGTGGAGCCCCGGCTCGGCGGGACCGTGGCAGGGGACCTGTCTGGTGGAGGCAACCAGGAGTCAGAGCCAGGAAGCACAGCCGGGCTGCGGGAGACGGCTCCTCCCGGCAGCCCCTGGAGCCCTCGCGTCTCGAGGGTCACCTGCCTGGAGCTCCCCCATCTTCCTGCCTCCGGAGGGTCATCAGCATCAGACCAGAGACTGAAAAAGGGAGGAGACAGAGCGTCTGCGTCCCCGCTCAAGGCCACACAGTGATCAGAGCCAGATCTAAGATTAGATTGGGTAGGTTCCTGGCTCCCAGATACACAGTGAAGCCCCAAACCCACGCTGTTTCTTGGCAAAGTCCCTTCCCTTTCCTTTAACTCAGACCCGCCCTAGTTTGTCTCTGGAAATATCATAGCTGTCATAATCATTGTTCTAATAAAATACTCATCTGACGATCTATTAGTAAGGCATATTGTTGACAGGAAATGTGCATTTGCCGTATTTCCCATTATATTGTCTATTTCCTGCCTCATTTTTCTTGGGAGGGCAGGAGTCACTGGAGATAATAGCATATTGACAGAAAGAGAAAGCAAGGGAAAGGGATCGTTGAAAGTGGGAGAGTTTTAGCTCTGTTCGCCTGCAAAGGTTTCCAGCAGGAAATCCACACTCATTTCCTGTCCGCTTGCTAAAACAGCATCTGCCCCTTCCTACTCCTTCTCCCCTTAAACAAATTGTCTCCCGGCCCAGAGGCTGACTCCTTGTTCGTATGATGGAGGCCCAGCCTGCTGTTTCTGGGGGCTGTGGTTGGGGACTGCTTTAAGAATCCCGAAGAGAATGAGAAATGAGCTGTTTCCCTTGTACCACAATCCACAAGACCTAATGGAGGGTGGTACAACAGGAAGGCAGAAAGCACCCTGTTTTCTAGAAACTTCTTGCCCACCACTTTTTCTCAAATTGCAAATTGTGCATCACCAGGCAAAAAAACAACGTTCACTGGTTGAGCAAAGGCCAGTGGTGTGCGGGGAAAATGTGGCTGAGTGGTCCCTTTCAGGACGCCCGCATCTGTGGACCGGAATGTTCCTGCTGAGTGAAGGTCCCGCCCGCACTTGGGAAGCTCTGGTTTTGCGGAGTCCCGGAGCCTTGCGGGCAGAGCGGCGGACTGCGTGCTCTCAGCAGCGGGATGACTGACAGCAGAGGCCCGAGACTCCCCCAGTTCCCCCTGCTCCTGCCCCAGAAGAGCAGGTGCAGCTTCGGCTGGGAATGGGGGTTACGGGGGAGGTGGGAGTGATCCAGGGGGACCAACCAGCCCAGTTTGCCCAGGACTGGCCCGGTTTTAGCACAGAAACCCCTCAGTCCCAGGAAGACCAGGGTGTGTGTGTGTGGGGGGGGGGGTTGACCCCACAAATGAGAATATTGGCCGTTGTTGAGATGTTTCCTAATCCATGTTCTCTGAGCTAGTTCCCAGTGCTGAATAAACAGGTTTGGGAAGTTATGGAAACTCGATGTAAAGAGTCGTGGGCCAAGGGGAGAGCTCCCTGGCTCAGGTGAGGCCCGGTGGAGGCTCCTCGTGGGTCCTGGGCTGGCTGGGAACGGGTTGGGGGCGGCCGGCGACCCCAGCCTCTGGCTGCTCGCGTTCCTGCGAGGACAGTGCCCCCTGAGGCAGGAGACCCTCTGCATCCTCCCGGCCTGGGTCCTGCATCCTGGGGCGAGGCCGTTCTAGGAGGGTCTGGCCTCGCGGGCAGGGGCGTCCTCAGGGATCACTGGCGAAGTGAGGGTGTGGGATAGGCACGGACCCCAGGGGACCCTGCCTTCTCTGTGCCGCCACCCCCCACCCCCGCCCCAATCCCGGTCCAGCCCAATCTGGGCAGGGCACTCTCCTCTGTTTCCCTTCAAAGCTCTTCCTAAGGAATTTTTTTTTTAAAAGATTTTATTTATTTGTTTGACAAACAGAGATCACAAGTAGGCAGAGAGGCAGGCAGAGAGAGAGGAGGAAGCAGGCTCCCCGCTGAGCAGAGAGCCCGATGTGGGGCTCGATCCCAGGACCCTGAGATCATGACCTGAGCGGAAGGCAGAGGCTTTAACCCACTGTGCCACCCAGGTGCCCCGTTCCTAAGGAATTTTTAATCATTCCTCCCACCGTGTGAGCCCAGGAGGGCCTGGCGGATGGCTGGGACAGGGCTTCTAGTGGTGGCACTTCTCTCTCCTCCTGGGAAATTCTGAGTCCGGAATTAGGAATGTTGTTTGCAATAGATGCTGTGGGTTACATTTGTGTATCTATATATTTATCTGGCTTTTCAAGGCTAGAACTTGAAAACAGAAATCTTGAGAACTCTGAGGGCAACAAAGAAGTAAATGGAGGGAGAGAAACACTTCAGAGACCCTACTGTGTTCTTGGGGCTGAGCCAGGGCTGGGGCCCCTGGGCGAGAGGGATGCTTGGCCTCAGGATGCGTGACAGGTGCACGTCTGAAACCATACTGGGGGGCCTTGAGCAAGCTGCTTGTTGTCTCCCCAGTGCTCCCAGGTACATGCACGCCGAGGCCTCAGCGGAAGCCTTCCCAGACGTACTTCCCAGACGTACTTCCCAGACGTACTTCCAGCCCTTAACCAGCATTTGCTTCTTTCAGACCAGGCTGCATTGCCTGTGTTCTGTGACTGACCCGGCCTTGCCCTCCCCCAGTGCCATGAAGGTGGGGGCCGTCGCTGTCTTGTTCACTGTTGTGTCTCCAAAATTTAGCATGGTGCCAAGCAGGTAGCAGTCTCTCAATGCTTACAACGATTACCACCATAAAAGAGCTTTAATTGTGTGGCCGTACTCTGTGGCAAGCACTTTGCATACCTATTTGATTTATATCCACCTAAACCCCAGAAGTTCAAGACTTCATTTTTTAAAAAATTAATTTATTTATTTGGGAGAGAGAGTCTGTGTGTGGGAGCCGGGGAGGGACAGGGGGAGAGGGAGAAGGAAGAAGCAGACTCCCGTTGAGCAGGTTGGCCGACTTGGGGGTGGGGCACTTGATCCCATGACCCTGAGCCGAAATCAAGAGTCGGAAGCTCGACTGGCTAAGCTGCCCAGACACCCTAAGAAGTTCAAGACATTGAAAATGATTATGGTAAAATACACATGACATAAAATTAGCATTTCAACCTTTTGAGTGTGTGGTTCGGTGCCATTAAAAACATTCACACCGCTGTGCAACCATCACCACTATCCACTTCCAGAACTCTCTCCGTCCTCCCAAACAAAAACTCTTGTACTCATTAAGTCATGGCTCCATTTCTGGTCCCCAGCCCCTTACAATCACCATTCTACTCTATGAACTTGACTCCTTTGGGGGCCTTTATATAAGTGGAATGAATTATGCAGTATTGTTCTTCTGTGTCTGGTTTATCTCACTTAGCATCAATGTCATCAAGGTTTTTCCATGATATAGTATGTTTCAGAATTTTGTCTTTTTTATGGCTGCTTAATATTCCATGGTATGAGACTATACCACATTTTCTTTATCCATTTACTTTTTAAAAAATTTTATTTTTAAAGTAATCTCTACACCCAATGTGGGGGTCGAAACTAAACCCTGAGATCAAGAGTTGTATGCTCTACCGACTAAGCCAGCCAGGCGCCACATATCTGTTTACATGTTCATGGACACTTAGGTTGGTTCCACCTTCTGGCTATTATGCATAGGGTCAGGATTTTTAAATCTTCATTTTACAAAAAAAGGATATGATGGCTGAGAGAAAGTAAGCAATTTCCCCTAGGTACCTCAAGTCACAGAACTGTTCGGTGCCAAAGCGGTCTTAACTCCAGGTGCATTGGAGGCTGCTACACCATGGTTCCTCCCATTCATTGAATGAATAAGACCCTTTGGAAGGTACTAAGTTCTGTTAGTAAGGACAACACTAGCTGCTGTCACAAACAGACTCTAAATTTCATTTCAGTGAAATACAAGTTCACTCCCACTTATGTAAATGACAATGTGGGTGACCCAAGGCTGGTTGGGGTCACTTCTTCATGGGCTGATCCAGAGGCTAGGGTTCTCTGGGGTTGTAATCCCACGATCCTTTAGAGCCTGGGAATCCTCTGCCTCCAGCCATTGGAAGGGAAGAGAGACCTTGGAAGAAGCATGTCTTCTGTTTCTTCCTTTTTTTTTTTTTTTAATTTTATTTATTTATTTGAGAGAGAGAGACACACACACACAGAGAGAGAGCGAGAGCAGGAGAGAGCATGCACAGGCAGGAGAGGGAGAAGCAGGCTCCCCGCTGAGCAGGAAGCTCAATGTGGGGCTCGATCCCAGAACCCCGAGATCATGACCTGAACCAAAGGCAGACACCTAACTGACTGAGCCACCCAGGCGCCCCAAAGAACACTTGCTTCTAAAACATGGTGGCCTGGAAGGGACTCCCATATACTTCCACTCACATTTCATTGGTGGAAACCAGTCCCATGGTCATGCCTGAGGCAAGGGGGGCTGGGAAATGTGGTTCCTAACTGGGCAACTCTTTCCCAGAAACCTCTCTACTTTCTGTAAGGGGGGAGCATGAATTTTTTTGTTGTGAATCTGTCCCACCAATGAGTGTCATCAAGTTTCAAGAGAGGTAGGCATAGAGAAAGCTAGAACATTTGTGTTCCTGAGACCAAGGCATCAGGGTGAGCAGAAACATAATTTGGATGCAGCTCTGTCTCCGATGGTTAATCTCACTTTTCAGTTCCCCCAATGTCATGGGTTATCCCGAAGGTTATTTCATGTACCCGCCTCAGTGTGGAAGCACATTTCCATAGACAGCAGATAAAGATCTCTTAACCTTGTATTTTCCCGCATATCGTCATAAATAGCTTATGCAGTATGCCATTTCAGTGAGCCTGACAGTTTCTACAATGAGATCTGGATGCCGCAGCATATCCTCTTGTTATATATAAAAAAGAGTGACAGCATTCATCGTTTACGGTGACATCAATGAAGTCTGCTTGTAGAGGTTCCCAATCCATCCATTCGTAATACCTTTTATGACTTTAGGCTTTTAAACACGGGGCTCTGGTCTATTTTTCAAAGGCACTACCATTATCAGCTCAGGGAGCCATTCTTCAATATTTCATTTTCCTTAGAATATCTAGAATATCTTAATTTTTATGAGGTTTCTCCGTGGGGCAAGCTGTCAGGTGTGACTTTAATGGGAAAACGGGGGCGGGGGTGGGGAAGTCGGCGGCCAGATCATCCTCTCTTGTGATGTCTGAGAACGTGTTTCCCATTTTTTCCGTTCTGGCACAGTCCCCAGATAAAAAGCTCATGAGAGGTGTGGTTCCCGAGCCCAGCTGTCCACTCTTTATGGGGAAGTTGGGTTGAGAAAGAGGGCAGCAAGGACACAGAGTGGGTCATGCTGCCAGTCAACCCCGACCTCAGACATAGCAGCTCTTTACAGTCCGAGGTAAAGCAGAGGGATTCTCATGCCACCAAGGGTTCAAGGCAATGGAATCTCCTCTCCTCTCCCCAGGGGCCCCAACTGTGATTAGAAGTGATCACTTGGACATGGGTGGAGCATTCCAAGTGGCATTGCTTTCCCAGCATTTTGTCAACTGTCCCAGTGCCGCCGAGTCTGCTTTTGCCACCAGTGCCCGATTTCTTCCTGCCAGCAGAGCTTCTGCTAGGGTTCAGCAAGATCAATGTCAGATCTAGCCCTCACAGATTGGGAACAATCTCCCTCCATGGGTGGATCCCTCCGACAGGCCGGGGGGCATAGAGACAATCCTGCAAGTGACTTGGATAGGAAAGATGATGACGGATATTGACGTAGGGAAGGAAGGTGATGGGCAGCCTGAGCCCGCCCACGGCCAGCAATCCAGGGCACATCACAAACATGCCGGACACTCCAAGGATGAGCACATTTGACCTAATTTAGCAACAACAAATCCTTTTCCTCACACGCACTTCTCTAATTACAAACGAGATGCTGGTAGGCTCAGCAAGGGAAAATAAAATTGATTCTCTCCACATAGTATTGGATGATAAATGTGTTCAAGAGCGGGCTTCAAAAGCCTGCTTGCTGATTAGAAAAGGCAAAATAATTGTGAGATAGTGAGTAATAGATGGGAGGGATCGAGGCATGATGGGTCTCTTTGCGGAAATGTCACAGGTCTGATCGGTTCAAGATAATTACATTGAGACGTCTGTGTGTTTCATGTCTACACCTCGGTCCGTGGGGGGTGTTGCAGGGACCCCCAAATCAGCTCTGCTCCACTGCTGCTGGCTTTCTCTTTGTTTAAAGCCTGGGGAGCCCCTCTATTTTCTTAAAGGCAATGACAGTGTCCCTTCCATTTTCCCCCAGTGCCTACCGTGATCCCCGGCACACAGGAGGGGGGCCGTGTCTGTCCACCAGCACTGAAGTTGCAAAGATGGGTCCTGATGCCATGGGTTTGCATTCTGGCTGCAGCCCATACAGACTGTAACTTTTGGGAAACGCTTAGTTTCCATATCTTTGGAGTGAGTTTCAGTTGCACGTTTGCAGCTTGTGGGATGTTATATGCAATGAATGGGAGAAAGCATTTAGGTTGACCTATAGAAAACTGCTGATATTTAACTACTTTTTAAACTTAATAAACAGCAGTTTCATGTGGTTCAACCTAATACATATTATTAGTTATTTATTACTGCACAAAAATGAGCCCCACCTTTAGCAACTGAGAACAACAAACATGTATGATCTCACAGTTTCTATGAGTTGGGGATCCAGGTATGACCGAGCTAAGCTGTTGCCAGGGCTGCGGTTTCATCGGAGGACTCGACGGAGGGGGACCCACAGCTCTGCGGCAACACAGGGTCTCTCTCCCGTAGCTGTTGGTAGGAGCTGATGGAATGAGGGCCCAATTCTTGCTGGCTGTTGGCTGGAGGCTGCCTCGAGTTCCCACTATGCAGACTTCTCTACAGGGCTGCATCGTGACAGGGAGCTGTTGCCCCAGAGTCTGAGACAGAGCCCTAGACAGAAGCCGCAGTCTTTTTATGACCCAATGTTGCAGGTGATGTTTCATCTTCCCTGCCATATCCTATTTGTTAGAAGCAAGCTTTCAAGTCCAACCTACACTCAGAAGAGGGGATTATGACATAAGGGTGTGAAAAACAGGAGCTGGGGGACATTGGGGTCCATCCAAGGAGCCTCCTTCTATTACATGTTGCACCCAGTGCAGAGTCTAGTACACAAACCTCAAGAAATAGTTAAAAGAAGGGGCACCTAGGTGGTTCAGTCATTTGAATGTCTGACTCTTGATTTAGGCTCAGGTCATGATCTCAGGGTCCTAGATCGAGTCCTGTGTTGGGCCCCTTGCTCAGCAGGGAGTCTGCTTAGGATTCTTTCCCTCTGTCCCTCTCCTTGCTCGCATGCATGCTCTTTCTCTCTCTAGTGAATAAATAAATCCTAAAAAAAAAAAAAAATGGTAAAGAGAATTAATGAAGAGGAAGAGAAACAGCACTAGATATGTTTCCATTTGCATCTTAGTTTAATTGGAATATAATTTTTTTCTCTTGCGAAATGAAATGGATAGAATAATCTGGAATTAAATGCTCAGTGGCAGCAGCCCCGGAGAATCCCTTTCTTATGGAACGCCTTTGGCCTGCTCCACCTTGTAACCTGGGGTCTTGTCAGTAGATTCTGATGGTTTGGCATTTTTTCGCCATTAGGTATTGAGAACATACTACGTACCAGCCCCTTCTCTAGAGCAAGATCTCTTGTAGGCTCACAACAGTGGGGGAAAGTGAGCTGTTTTTTCCTTTTACAGGTGAGGTTCAGAGTAATGAAGTAAGGTCACTGAGACTGAGGTTGGAAGTCTGTCTGAGATGTTCAGGGAGGGGAGATTTTCAGTAGTGGTGACACTGAAGAAGTCACCGGAGTGTCCTGTTGGCACCTGGGCTTCCCTTCCCAGAAAGGTTATCTTTCCAGGACACTTACATTTGAGTTATCTTGCTGATATCTCAGTCATAACCAACTTATTTTCTACCTGAGAGCGCGGGCCAGGTGGAACCATGTAGAGAGTGGGAGCGTGAAGTGCTTCTTGAAACCGTGGAACGTTACTGAAGAGAGAACGGGGCTGGCAGCTGGAGGATCCAGGCTTGAATTTAGACTTTTCTTCCCAACTGGGTGACCTGGGTGGGCTCCTAACCTTCCTGGCTTCATCTTTCGGCATTTCCTTGAAGGCAGCAGTCATACCCATTCAAAACCTGATACTGATGGGTTTCATTGTCTGTGTAGATCGTTGTGGATGGCGGCAGCCTCCTGGCGTCTTGTGTGGATGGACTAGAAGTTTGATTGCACACTCTGCTGGAGGGGTCTGGCATTGATTAGTCATGTCTGTTGCCGGTGAGGGAGGGCAGGAGGGGGTATGTACCCCTTTGCTTCCTGTGAGGCTTAAATGTGAGGAAGCCTGTGAAGCTTCCTCAAAACCTGGTTGGTGCTCAATAAACACTTAATATTTTTCTTTTGGTTCCTCCTGATACAACTGATGGTTGGACTAGACCCTCTGTTAGAAAGTGCTGCCCAGCTCATAGTAGATGCTCAGTAAATATCCCTGGAGTGCTGATAGAATTAGAGGTTGGTCCAGGTCTTTCTGAACCCACAGCGATGCTCGGCACAGAGCTCTGGACCCACAGAGCTGCCACAGGTAACCAGTCCCCGACTCCAGGGCTGCCCAAGCAAAGAGCCGGGAAAGGCATCAAAACAGCAAAGGTATTAACTTGGTGTATTTACACCCCCAAGTGCTTCGCTGTCATCGGGAGCAGCCCCTTCATGAGATATAAGTAATTTGTGCAGGCTGATCCCAGTTTTCTCATTAATATGCAAATGAGGCATGCCAGTTGTTAGGTTAGAAGAAAGCTGTCATGTTTATTGTGACAGATTTAATGGATGTGTTTGGATTGTGCATTCAATGTGTTTTCAAGAGCATGTCTTATCTTTGTTTAGGCAGTAAATCAAAAATGTAAACAACAATTCATTAGCATCTGTCAGAAGCTCAAAGCCACATTGTTTCATTTGACAATCTTCCCAGAGGTGGGGGGAAAAAACCCTATATCTGACTTATTGAAGATTAGTTAGAAATCGCGCTGGCTTTTTCCCTCTTTTTGCTCAGCAGCATGTAAGTGGTAATAGAACAGCAGCTCAGCTGGGAGAGCAGGAGGGTGATGCGGACACAAGCGCAAGCAGGACTCAGACAGCTCCGTCCCCCATGCACCTTGCGGTGGTCTGGAGAGCTCAGGGCCTCGGCTCACTCCTCGGCCACCGGGATTTCTGGGAAGGGACCTGGTAAGAACTAAATCCCTTACAGGTATGCTGCCCCGTTCTATAGAACATCGGAAGCAGCTGGTTAGAAGAAAACAGTGGAACGTAGACACAAATTAAAAAATAAAAAATGAAATTAGAGAATACTGGCAGAAGCATGTGATAAGGCTAAGAGGGGCAGATTTGATCTGCAAGCCTCATTCTTCCACATACCATTACTTTGGCCCACAGACTTAGTGCTGAGCTTCCTGGTGGCCAAAGCAAAAAGAGGGGCATTGTAAGTTTTAAAATTTACTGTCTCAAAAAGGGAAAAAAAAAGGAGGGCATACTACTTTGCCAGTTATTGAGAAACAAATCTCATGATATTTGGCTCTTAGCTTCATACAGCCATGTTGAGGTCGGAGGTCTCTTGGACATCTGGTGTGAGATGAGGGTCTAACATCAAAGTGTGGCACACAGGGGTGTCTGGCTGGTTCAGTCAGTCAAGCGTCTGACTCTTGATTTTGGCTCAGGTCATGATCTCAGGGTCATGAGATCAAGCCCCTCCTCGGGCTCCACGCTCAGCTCTGAATCAGTTTGAAATTCTCTCTTCCTCTGCCCCACCCCTAGCTCTAAATCAGTCAACCAATCAATCAATTTTTTTTTTTTTTTAAAGAAAAAAGCGTGGCGCACTTTCCACCATCTTTCTTCCTTCTCTCCTGGCTTATTGTCAGCGCTGACACTTGTCCTTCAGCACACCAGAATCTTCATTTACTTTCAAAGTCAAGCTTCTGGAAATAGTTGTCTGCCCCCTGTCGTGATTCTGTGTGCTCCCTCCTGCTGGAGACCGTACCCTCTCCCACAGCCTCCTGGGTGCTGGGCACCATGCACACCTTCTTTGTTGCGAGGCCTGGGCCCCCTGCTGGCTGCTCCTTCCCCTGGCAAACTTCTCCTTCTTTGACTGCTTTCCCTGTTTCCCCGTTCTCCGGGCCCGGCTCCCCTACCTTGGCCCTCTTCCCCTTCCCTCCACGCCCTATGCCTTTCCTGAGGGGCCAGTGGTCACCTCTCTGCAGAAGGCCCCCAGCTGGGTGTCTCTTGTCTACTTCTCTCCTCTGAGTTTCAGCTCTACACAGCCAGGTGGCCACTGGACCCGCTGAGCGGGTACCCCCTGTGCCCCAGGGTCTCCGCTGGAGCCCGGAGACTGCTGCCCTCTCCCTTGGACTCGCACGCCTCCTCTGCAGCCCGAGGCCCCCGCTGTCATTAGGGCTCCAGCTGCTTACCTGGAGGGGGGTGCAGCCTTTCCTGAACACTGGCCTTAGCCCCCTCCGTTTCCTCTCCATCGTGGAGCCCCAGAGATCTTTCCAGGAAGCCCATCCGAGCAGCCCCGTCCCAGCTTACAATAGGGCGGTAGGCTTTACAGCCCTCAGGGGGACTCTAGGTCCCCATCCTGCTCTGTGAACTCTATAGAGCCAGTCCCTTCTTCAAGACACCCTGGTGCTCTGACCTCAACCCCCAACTTATTCTCCACCTGGATGCAGACCGTCCCTTCTCTCTGCCTGCCACTATGCCGCCCTGCACCCCACCCATCTACCTTGGCCTTGCACTGTCCTCCTCGACTTTGAACCTCTGTTTGAATCTTGCCTCCACTGAGAAGCCTTCCTGGACACCTCCTCAGGCTGACTCTGCCTGCCACAGGGTTGCAGCTTCATGGCCCCTTCTCCCCTAGAGGACCGAGGACTTTCTCACGTCTTTCACCGTCTGTGCTGTAACACTGGGCCCACTGCCTGTTGCTGTGGGAGCTGAGAATGGTTTTCACAGATGAACATATGCAATCAATATGATAGGGAACACTAGCTTTGAACCTCAATTAAGCAAAATGCTATCCTCCCAAAAAGAGTTCCATTCTTCTCAGTTGTAGACCCGTGCTACAAAAATATACCAAACATTCATCAATAAAACATTTTGGGGAAATTTGTTTCTTTTCATGTTATATATATCCTTGCATAATAACTTTGATTTTTGCCTCTTGGCCCATAAAGCCTAAAATATTTACTCTCTGTCCTTCATCGAATAAGTTTGCTGACCCCTGGTCTGTATGATATTTAAAGAATGTGCTTTTGACTATGTCACCTAACATCTTAAAACCCTTGGCTTGTTCCTTATATTCTAAGAAAAAATCCAAACCTTAGCAGGGCCAGGCCCTTGTTCCCCACTCCAGCCTCATCACAGCTACCTCCTCCATCCCACTCTGCAGTCAGATCTGCTCCCAGGACATCAAAGGCTGCCTGAGCCCACCCCAAAGCCATGCCCTCCCTGGCCAATGTGCACTCTTCCCAACTTTGCTCATGCACCTGGTCTTCTGGGAGCTTCCTCTGAGCCCCTTAGGTTGGAGGCAGGTGCCCCTGTTATTCTATCACAGCACTGGATTCTCTCTACAGTCCTCTTGACTTGGCTTTAATTCCCAGTGGCAGCCCCCACACCCCATGGGCTCTGTGCAGGCACGACTCTGTCCGACCCTTCCCTGCTACCAGGCACATGGGTGGAAATGGCCAAATATTTGTTGAGTGAATGAATGAATGAAGGCAAGAAGACAGGGTTCTGAAGTTGAGGATGACCCAGGCCAGCCAGGGGACTGGAACAGCAGCCAATCTTTTGGGCGAACCACCGGTCAAATTTCCTTTTGGTGGTGGTTCAATGACTGGTAACCGGGTACTCTGAGGGTCAGCTCTTCTGATGCTGTGGGATGAACACCCTTAGAAACAGCTTGAATTGCTTCTATCTTTTCTCCAACACAACGCGGTTATTGCTGTCCTTGTTGTGGTCAAATGACTCTTGTCAAAGGTCAGTATTGCCTCTTTTTGAAATTAATTTTTGAAAAATGGAAGTATAGTGGACACACACCATTATATGAGTTTCAGGTGTCAACATACTGATTTGACATTTATGTACATTATGAAATGCTCCCCATGATAAGTGCAGTTACCATCTGTCACCACATAAAGTTACTGCAATATTATTTTTCCCTATGCTGTGCTTTATATCCCTTTGACTTATTTATTTAAATGCTGGAAGTTTGTACTTCTCATTCCCCTTCAGCTATTTCACCCATCCTCTCCCCCTTAGCCCTCTGGCAACCACCAGTGTGTTCTCTGTACTTACGAGTTTGTTTCTGTTTGTTTGTTCATTTGTTTTTTTTTTTTTTTTTCGTTTTCTGGATTCCACATGTAAGTGAAATTATCTAGTATTTGTCATTCTCTGTCTGGCTTATTTCACTTAACATAATATCCTCTAGATTCATCCATGTTGCCAAGATTTCATTCTTCTTTCTATATTGTATATACACCACATTTTTATCCACTCATCTATCGACCAACACCTAGGTTCCTTCCGTATCTTGGCTATTACAAATAACACTGCCATAAATACAGGGGTGCATAGATCTTCTTGAATTGGTGTTTTCATTTTCTAAGGGTAAAGACACAGAAGTAGAATTGTTGGATCATATGGTAATTCTGTTTTTAAGTTTTTGAGGAACACCCATACTGTTTTCCACAGTGGCTGTACCAATTTATAATCCCACCAACCGTGCATGGGGTTCCCTTTCTTCCACATCCTCACCACACTTGATACTTTTTGTCTTTTTGATACTAGCTATTTTGACAGGTGTGAAGTGCTATCTCATTGTGGTTTTGATTTCCACTTCCCTGATGATGTTCAGCATCTTTTCATGTTTTGGGCCAGTACCACACTGTTTTGATTACTACAGCTTTGTAGTACATCCTGAAATCTGGGATTGGGATTGTGAATCTGGGATTTGTTCTTCTTTTTCAAGATTGCTTTGGTTATTTGGAGTCTTTTCTGGTTCCATACAATTTTTAAAAAAGATTTATATATTTGTTTTAGGGAGAGACAGAGAGTGAGCGAGGGGGTGGGGAGGGACAGAGGGAGAGGGAGAGAGAGAATCTCAAGCAGACTCCCTGCTGATCAGCGAGCCTGATGTGGGCTCAATCCCATGACCTTGAGATCATGACCTGAGCCAAAACCAGGAGTCGGATGCTCAACCAGCTGAGACACCCAGATACCTCTCCCTACACGTTTTAGTATGATCTGTTCTAGTTCTGTGAAAAATGCTGTTGATATGTTGGCCATCTGTATATCTTCTTTGGAAGACTGTCTAATCTAGTCCTCTGCCCATTTTTAATTGGATTGTTTGCTTTCTTATTGTTGAGTTGTATGAGTCATTTATATATTTTGGATATTAACATATTATGCTCATGGACTGGAAGATATAAGATTGTTAGAATGTCCACACTACCCATGCCAACCTTGTCAACATACCAATAGCATTTTTCACAGAACTAGAACGGGTAATACTGAAATGTGGAACCACAAAAGAGACGAAATAGCCAAAGCTATTTGAGGAAGTAGAACAAAACTGGAGGAATCACAAGCCCAGATTTCAAGATACACTACAAAGCTATAGTCATCAAAATAGTATGGAACTAGCACAAAAATAGATCTATGGATCAATGGAACAGAGTGGAGAGCCCAGAAATAAAGCCGCGCTTATACGGCTAGTTAATCGACAACAAAGGAGGCAAGGCTATGCATTAGGGAGAAGACAGTCTCTTTGACAAATGGTGTTGAGAAAACTGGACGGCCACGAGCAGAAGAATGAAACTGAGCCACTTTCTTACACTCGGCACAAAGATAAACTCAAAATGGATTAAAAACTTAAATGTGAGACCTGAAGCCATAAAACTCCTGAAAGAAAACATGGGCGGTAAGCTCTTGGACTTCAGTCTTAGCAAAGTATTTATGGATCCCTCTCCTTGCGTAAGGGCAACAAAAGCAGAAGTAAACAGCTGGGATTACGTTAAACCAAAAAGCTTTTGCACAGTGAAGGAAATCAACAAAATGAAGAGACAACCTGCTGAATGGGAGAGAGATTTGCAAACGATGTCTGCTGTCGCCTCATCATTGCAGAACCCAAGGGGACCCTTCTGCTCTTGTGTCCCTTCACCCGTACGTGCTGTTTCAGGCCTGCAGCCTTCTACAGTGTTCTTTGCCCTTGGCTTCTGTCCTCCTTCCCCGAGCCTGCCCGCCTCCATGGCTGCCCCTTCTCAGGCGCCCCTCCCTGGCTGGCCCTTTAAAGTTGGGCCCCTTGTGCCTGTGCCTTGAACCCATCCCTCAGCTCCCTCTGTTTAGTCCTTTGGGAGGACCGCCTCCATGCAGATGAGCCCACGTCCAGGGTCCAACCATCTCTTCTGAGGTCCAGCTGGTCTACCGAGCCTCGCATTCCCCCTGCCCTGACTCTCAGACTCGGCACCCTCCTGTCTGAGTCATCGTCCCACTGGCAGTGTCTAAAAGGCCTCTGAGGCACCCCCTGCCATCCTGTGCTCCCCTTCAACCCTTAGGTCAGGGTAACCATCTCCAGAAGGCCCCCAGCCCCACACTGGAGCCCTGGGTTTATCCCTGCCTGAGCACTGGCCTTACTCTCGGGGGTCCCATGACCCTCTCCCCCTTGAGGCAGGGACCATAGCGTCCAGCTCCCCTGCGATCTGGCCCAGGGTAGGTGCTCAGTTGGGAGCCTCCAGCTTCACTCCCCTCCACGCTGTAGGGCCTCCCCCTTCCCCCAGTCTCCGACTGTCTAAAATTCCCGAGTTTCAGCCCAGGGGATGGAGGCGCAGGTGCGGCAGAGAAGGTTGTCACGTAGGCTGTAGGAACAGGGCAGGTGGCATGTACCACTCAATGTAGATGGTGTGGGCAGAGCACCATCCGCACAGGCTGGAAGGCTGGGGACACTCTTTGCAAGGCTCTCACATGTTCTGAGCACCCGGGCAGAGGTTGAAGCGGCACGAGGTGCCCCAAAGGTTAAGAAGTTCCAGGGCTGCTGTCTCCCTGCCTGCCCCTGAGGCTGGCCTGCCCTCCCTGGGGAATTAGGGAGCCAGGCTGGCTTGGGCCCTGGGCCTGGGCATGGACTAAAGCAGAGAAAGCATGGAAAGCATTACTTCCCGCCCCCATCAAGATTAAAAGCAAGCTAAAGGGGTGCATTAGCCTTCCAGCACCACTGGAAACCCAGCTCCACATTTACAGAGAATTAAAGTATATGATGAACTTGTACTTGAGACATCGGCTCACATAAATAGAGCTACGAGCTCTAAAAATAAGTCAGCTTTTTTTTTTTTTTTTTTAAATAAGGTAAAGATCAACATGCCACACACCCCAAGAGGCTCCATGTCAAGCAATTAGGAAGCTGGAGAGAAAGGGGAGACGAACATGTTTATTCACAAATCAATATATTTATCCTAAAAGGGGTTAGAGAACCACATGGGTAAAGTCTCGTCCTGCCGCTGCCCCCAGAGCCACTCTATGGCAAGGTAGGATCCGGGCCGTGAGGGGTTAAGGTATGGATTTCAACTCAAAGTTGAACGAAGACCCCTGGGTGAGCTTCTCATTGTGTCGACTAAAAATGTTTTAAAAATCAATATAACAGTGTATAAAAGGATCTTCTAAAGATTGAGTCAGCCCCATCCGCGGCCAAGTGGGCTGTAGCAAGCAACAGAAGAGGAGAATGTTTAATCCTCTCCGGCGGGCAGCTAATGAGGCGGGAGTATTTGGGTTGATTCCTGATGCACGTGGAAAAACGGTTTCTAAAGGGTTCTAATTGCCTCTGCCGGAACAGATCATAAAAAGCTGGACCTTCCCATCAGCAGAGACAGTAATTGCACACTTTCCCTGACCCCAAACAGGTCCAATTTGTACAGTATGCAGTGATAGAGAAACTACGGTAACTAAGAGTCATTGAACAAACGTGAGTAAGTCAGGGGCTGGGTCCCGCGCCACCTGAATGGATGGAAAGCTGACAAGGAAGGAGCTTTGCCCTCGGGGAGCTCAGACTCGGATGTGGTGGCTTTCAAACTTTTTCACCGTGCCCCTCAGAAGAAACACCTGGTCCATGGGATCCAGGGCACGTTCACGTACAGTCTGGAAAAAAATTTAAGAAGCAATATTCGCGTTCACTTCGCGTGTTGCGCTCTAATTTCTATTCTCGCCTATTTTATTGACAAAGAGTAAGGGCTTGTTGCTACCCTCAAAATTGATTTCATGACCCACTACTCATGCACAGTGATTTGAAGTTTGAAAATTCTGATCTAGCACGAGGGCAGAAGTGAAAAGTGATTGAAGAGAAAAAAAGTGCCATGGGTGGGAGTAGAGAGGAGGGCAGGGCTCTTCTGGCTGGGCAATCAAGGAGGACCCCAAGGTGGAGGCAGCATTCAAGCTGGGCCCTGAATGACGGATGGTGCTCGCGATTTAGACAAGCTGAGTTGTAATGAGTAATTATATTTGTAATAGTGTAAGCATGATGTTATTAATGTAGTAAACAGCATTCTTCATCCTAGCAAACCCTTGACCTGGTCAGATGTTAGCTGCTTTTTATCAATGGGGAAAGCAGAGTCAGAGAGGTAAAGGATTTTGCCCAAGGACACACAGCTCCTAGACTTCAGCAGAGTCCAGTCTGAGCTTGAGTCTGGCTGGATTGCAGCCCCCTGGGACTCCCACGGCAGGAAGCGCCAGGCTGGGCTGTTTCACTTCTGGTTGATGCGGTGAGAGGCAGGCACTGACTCGGCTCTTTTCCTCTGCTTGTCCTCTCTAGCTCTTCCCATCCCCAGTGCTCCTGCTGGCGCCTCTCTAGCTGATGCTTTGGGCACCTTGGGGGGCATGTGAGCCTGTGAGCCCCTCCGAGAGATCTCAGCTCGCTCCCCGGCATCACAGTGGGGTGACACTTCTTCTGGGGGTCTCCATCAGGAGAAACGGACTTGGTAACCTCAAGCGTCCCACCGGGACTCAGATAACCACTCCTCCACCCCACCCTGAAACTTCCCGTGCTCCCTGCGGACCTGACCTCCGGGTCTGGAGGAAGGCGGGGGAATCTTTCTGTTCTCCAAGTACGAGATCTGCTGTCACTCGGGAGCCAAGCCGAATTCCCAGCTTCATCTGTTTGACTTCTTTTCTCTCAAGGAACTTACAATTTAATCAGGAGTCCCTAATAGTACACGCATTCTAAATTGCAATCATTTATTGCCTCTAGCCTGGGGCTTTTCTGTCTGCTAGAAATATCAGGGTTATTTCCTTCTTTTAAGAGTTTATGTTAAAAAAACCAAACTTTACAAATAATGTTCGCTGTTTAATGTTCTCCCCTGAAATATCAATCTGCAAAAATAGAAATCCTTTTTTACAATTCATCTTAAGGATAGAGTTCCAGTTTCTTATAATGTAATGAATGTACTACAGATAATGGTCCAATAGTGCAAATGAAAGGCGCATATAATCAAAATGATAATAGCGCGTATTGTATGGCTTGTATAATAAAATCCATACCAATATGGAAATCATATCTCAAGGCAACATTCCTCTCTTTGATTTTTGTAATAATTGTACATGTAAGAGCAGGGCAGCGAGAAGTGGGGAGAACAAAGGCCTTTATGGCTTCATTAGGCAGCTGGCGTTCTGATGGTCCGGCCTGTCAACAGCCGTCCCTTAATTTCCAAGGGAAGCTTCTCCCCTTTCTGCGGAAAAGATTTACTGTGCACATCGGTGCCCTCCGCAGCCCCTCCCCTTCTCTGAGAAGACTCACAATTAGACTAAATGAGCTGTGATAGCGATTTTGATCAGCACCTTCTGCCTTCTGGGCCACCGTATCTTGGGGTTGGGGTAAGATAGGAACCAGGCTTCTGGAAGCTTTGGTGGGAAGGGAGAAGAGGTCTGGGGAGGGGCAGGGCTTATGGAGCCTTGGGATGGGACAACTGTGGCCAGTTGGGCCCCATTGTCCTGTCTCCACATTCTTGTGTTCGGGCATAGGCCGTCCAGCCTCTGTTTACCAAACCTTTGGTGGGCGTTCTGTGTGCCAGGAACTGTGGGCATGGGGCTGTGTCTGAGGGAGTCTGAGAGGAGTGGGCACAAGCCCCATAGTGCAAGGCATTAGCGCACACGGAGGAGCCCGCATGGCCTGTTGTGCAGTCTGGGGGAAAATATCCACTCTGGGTCTACCCTGGGTGGGTCTTGGTAGAGGCACCAACTAGAGTGTGACCTTGGCATTGGCCTTGACATTTCTGGCCTCTGAGATGGCTCAGGACAGAGCTGGCGTGCAGACCCAGGTCCTCAAGGCCACATCCACTGCTTTTTCCATGGTGCCCCGGCTTGGCTTTGCCACGTGTGCAGTCTGGGTAGGGAGCGGTAGAGCTGAGGGGGGGGGAGTCTAGGTGGAAGTTCAGAGCGGCACCCGTCAGCGGCAGGCACCAACAGGGTCTCAGTGGCGGGGGGCCTCCATCTGTCTGTCCTGTCCCCACCTCCAGAACCTCCTCATTGGTCCCTCTTCTCTGGCTCCTGACCTCAACGGGCCCTGGTCTGATCATCTGGGCCCCCTTGCCATGCTTCTCCTCCCAGGCTTCGGCACAGATGTGACTCTTCAGCTGATAACTGAATGTATAATTCTTTTTATATATTGTTGGACTTACTTTGCATATATATATGCATATATATATATATATATAAAGATTTTATTTATTTATTTATTTATTTATTATTTATTTATCAGAGAGAGAGAGAGAGAGAGACAGCACAAGCAGGCAGAGAGGCAGGCAGAGGCAGAGAGAGAAGCAGGCCACCGAGCAGGGAGCCTGATGTAGGACTCGATCCCAAGATCCCAGGATCATGAACTGAGCCGAAGCCAGCGGCCTAACCAACTGAGCCACAAGGGTGTCCTGTTAATATATATTTTTGAGGACATTTTCGGTCCTACATTCATGGGAGCTATGGTTCTGTAGTTTTCTTTTCTTGTTATGTCTTTGATTTTGTGTTAGGATGATGTTGGCCTCACAGAATGAGCTATAAAGTATTTCCTCTGCTTCTAACTTCTGAAAGAGGTTACAGAGTATGTGTATAATTTCTTCCTTAATGGTTTGATAAGAATTCACCACTGAACCCATTTAAGCCTAGTACTTTCTGTTTCTAAAGGTTATTAATTATTGATTCAATGTCTTTAGTCGATATAGGGCTATCTACACTACTTATTTCTTCTTGTGTGAGTTTTGGTAGATTATGTCTTTTAGGGAATTGGTCCATGTCATCTAGGTTGTCAAATTTGTGGGCATAGAGTTGTGTTTATAGTATTTCTTTATTATCCTTTTAATGTCCATGGAATCTGTAGTGATGTCCCTTCTTTCATTTCTGGTATCAGTAATTTGTGTCCTTAGTCATTTTTTTTTTCTTGGTTAGCCTAGCTCAAGTCTTATCAATTATATTGAGCTTTTTAAAGAATCAGCTTTTGTTTTCATTAATTTTCTCCATTGATCTCCTATTTTCAATTTTATTGATTTCTGCTCAAATTTTTATTATTTCTTTTCTTCTACACACTGTGGATTTATTTTGCTTTTTCTAGTGTCCTAAGGCAGAAGCTCAATTGATTTTAGAGCTTTCTTCTTGCCAAAGTATATGCATTCAATGCTATAAATTTCCCTCTAAACACTGCTTTCCTTGCATTCCACAAATCTTGATTAGCTGTGTTTGCATTTCTATCTAGTTAAAACTATTTTAAATTTCTCTTGAAATTTCTTTTTTGATCCATGTGTTATTTACGAGTATGTTTTTTAATCTCTGCATATTTTGGAATTTTGCAGTTATCATTCTATTGTTTCTGGTTTGATCCAGTTGTGGTCTGAGAACAGGTATTATATAATTTCTATGCATTTAAATTTGTTAAGGTGTGTTTCATGGCCCAGAATGCAATCTATCTTGGTGAATGATCCAGGTGAGCTTGGGAAGAATGTGTATTCTGGGGGTGCCTGGGTGGCTCAAACAGTTAAGCATTCAAATCTTGATTTTGGTTTAGGTCATGATCTCAGGGTCATGAGATTGAGCTCTGTGTCAGGCTCTGAACCAAGCGTGGAGACTGCTTAAGATTCTCTCTCTCTCTCTCTCCCTCTGCTCCTCCCTGCTGCTCATGCTCTTTCTCCCTCTCTTAAAAACAAACAAACAAAAAAAACCCACCCCCCCAAAAGCCCAAGAATGTGTATTCTGCTGTTGTTGAATGAAGTAGTATAGTAAATAGACATTTATTAGATTCAGTTGATTGATGATGTTGTTGAGTTCAACTATGTCTTTATTAATTTTCTGCCTGTGGGATTTATTCATTTGTGATAGAGGGGTGTTGAAGTCTCCAGCTATAATAGTGGATTAACCTATTTCTTCTTGTATTCCTATCTGTTTTTGCCTAACATAGTTTGATGCTCTGTTGTTAGGAGCATATACATTAAGGATTGTTAGGTGCTAGAGATTTGACTCCTTTATCATTATGTAATGCCCTTGTTATCCCTGATAACTCTGCTTTGAAGTCTTCTCTGTCTGATATTACTATAGCTACTCCATCTTCCTTTTGATTACCAAATAGTAGATATACAGATATATGCTAATAGATATATTAGATATATACATAAGGATATATAATTGAATACATTGTTGCTACTGTTATTTTGAATAAACTGCTGTTTGTTAGGTCAATCAAGAATAAGAAAATATGTCTTAATTATACCTTCGCTTATTCCTTTTTGGATACTCTTCCTTCCTTTTTTTTTTTTTTTAAAGATTTTTAAATTTATTTGACAGAGAGAGACACAGTGAGAGAGGGAACACAAGCAGGGGGAGTGAGAGAGGGAGAAGCAGGCCTCCTGCCGAGCAGGGAGCCCAGTGTGGGGCTCGATCCCAGGACCCTGGGATCATGACCTGAGCCAAAGGCAGATGCTTAATGACTGAGCCACCCAGGCGCCCCGCTCTTCCTTTCTTTATGTAGAACTGAGTTTCTGATATATTATTTTCATTCTCGCTAGAAAAACTTCTTTTAACATTTCTTGGAAGGCAGATATTTCCTCAATTTTTGTTGGTCTGCAGAAGTCTTATTTCTCCTTCATTTTTGAAGAATAATTTCACAGGGTACAGAATTCCAGGTTGGTGTTTTTTTCTCTCAATGCTTAAATATTTCACTCCATTCTTTCTTGCTTAGATGGTTCTGAGGAGATGTTGGATATAATTCTTAACTTCTCTTGTCTATAGACAAGATTTTTTTCCTCTGGTTGCTTTTAGGGTCTTTTCTTTATATTTAATTTTCTGTAATTTGAAAAATGATCTGTCTAGGTATAGTTTCTTGGCATTTTTCCTGCTCAGTGTTCTCTGAGCTTCCCACATCTGTAGTTCAGTGTCTGTGTTAATTTGGGGGAAATTCTCAGTGATTATTGCTTCAAAGATCCCTTCTGTCCCTTTCTCTTTCTTTTCTCCTTTTGGTGTTCATTCCCCTTGTGCATGTGCTACATCTTTGTAGTTGTCCTGTAGGTTTGGGATCATTCTGTTCTGTTTTCAGTCTTTTTTTGTCTTTGATTTTCAGTTTTGGGAGTTTCTGTTGTCAGAGCTTCAAGATCAGGGGTTCTTTTCTTAGCCATGTTAAATCTACTAGCACTCTTCATTTCCCTTCCAGTGTTTTTGATCTCCAGCATTGTTTTTGATTCTTTTTAGGATTTCCGTCCCTCTGCTAACATTGCCTGTCTGCTCTTGCGTGCTCTCTATCCATTGTGGCCCTTTGCATATTAATCACAGCTGTTTTAAATTCTCAGTCTGATAATCTCTGCCTGTCTGGTTGTAATGTTTCTTCTGTATTTTCAAACTGTGTTGTCTTTTAGTATGCTTTATAATTTTTTAATTCATATTTGGATGTGATGTACTGGGTAAAAGGAATTGCTCTAAATAGGTTTTTAATAATGCGGTGGTGGTGGGGAGGGCCCTTTAGGGAGCCTGTGTTTCTGGGCTGTGAACTTCATAGTGTCTCTCAGTTTGTCTTCTCCTCCCTGATTAGTTTGGGAGAGGATGGCTAGAGTGGACTGCAGTTGGGTATTTCCCTTCCTCTAGGTCAGCTTGCCCCTGATAAACCCTAGCAAATTAGATCTGGTTAGCTAGTTTCTCCTATAGCAGGCCTTGTTAACAGTGCTCTGGCATATTTCAAAAAAAACTTCATTTCCCCCCTCTCCCTACCAGAAACACGAGGGGATTTTTCTCTGATATTTATGGTAAGAACCTGGCAGAGTTCCTGTACAAAAAACAAACAAACAAAAAACAACAAAAAAAAACCCCAAAAAACAAAACTCATGAAAGTGTGGGGTCCCTCCTATGCTCCGGCCCTTCTGGGCTTCTAAACTTGGGGTCTTGTCCCCACTGAGCCTCCAGCCGTTTGTTGATGGCAGCTCCTGTTTCCCTACCTGCCCTGGGTTCTGTAGCAGTTTCTGCTGCCTTTAGTTGGGATTCTTGGCACCCACCTGTCTGTCTCCAGTTTGGGGGTGGGCAGGGTTTGTGCTATGACCTCAGCTCACTTACAGAGCTGGGGAGGGTTCTGGATTGTTCAGCGTGTTCAGCTTTTCGCCGGTTGTGAGGATGCAGTGGGAACTTCTAAGCTCCTTGCATATGGCACGGGAGATCTTTTAGGTATTTGTTTATAGAGCATCATGTCTTTTTTTTTTTTTAATTGGTAAAGTATCCATTATGAAAATTCACCACTTTTCAGTGTAGCCTTTAGGAACATTACGGACACTCACATTGTTGTGAAACCACTAAATCCAGAATTCTTTTCATTCTGCAAAACTGAAACTCTGGATGCGTTCAACACCAACCCTCCATGTCCCCTACCCCTCGCCTCCGGCCAGCACTGCTCTACTTTCTGTCGCTCTGAATTTGACTCTTCAGGGTCCTTCGTATAAGTGGAACCTACGATATTTGTCCTTCTGTGACTGGCTTCTGTCACATAGCACAATGGCCTCGAGGTTCGTCCCTGTTCTAGCCTGTGCCGGAACACCATTCCTTTTTAAGGCCGAATAATATTCCATGGTGTATAGACATCATATTTTGTTTATCATTGCCCCATAACTGAACACTTGGGTTGTTAACACCTTTTGGTTATTGTGAATAGCGCTGCTATGAGCCTGGATCTGCAAACATCTGTTGGAGACACTGCTTTCAATTCTTTCGGGAATATGCTCACGAGCGGAATTGCTGGGTTCTCTGAAGGACCCGCCAGGCTGTTTCCCACAGGGGCTGCACCAGTCTGCGTCCCACCAGCTGTGCGTCTCACGTCCTCACCGACTCTCGGACTCTTGCTTCCTTCCTTCTCCTCCTCTTCTTCCTCCCCTTCCTCTCCGCCTTCCCCCCCATTCTTCTTCTTCTAGAACAGCAACGCTAATGGGTGGGAAGCAAGATCTCACTGTGGTCACTTCTGGTATTTTCAGACACATTCCTGAAGCCCAGTTCCCCTGTCTGGGCTGAGCCTGGGTCACCGCGTCATCTGCGTCACTGACGAGCTCCCAGAAGATGCTGCTGTTGCTGGCCACTGGCCCACCTCTGAGTCACGAGGGCTTGGGTGGTCGCTGAGAGACGACCTCATCCCCAAACTCCTCCTGGGCCCCCTGGGACCTCACCCTGCCCTCATCTCCAAAGCGATTTCTGAGGATCATTTCCCGCATCCCTGACAAGCAACTGGGGACAGTGGATTCTGCCGCTGTCGACACTCACAGGCTGAGGATATTTTTGTTTCGTTGCCTTAAGCTTTGCTCCGCGAGGATGGGAAACGCCCCTCACCTGACCCTTAGCTTCCCCCAGAGTACCCATCCCAGTGCAGAGCAGGTGATGTGTTCCTAGTGCCATTTGTTGAAGAAACGGTAACGACAGTCCTCAGCTGCATGAAGACTTTGGACTTTGTGGTTCACAAGCCCCTGCACGTGTTTCATTCAGGACCCGCTACTTCTCCTCCAGTGGAGCCAACCGTGCCCCTGGGCCTGCACACTGGCCATGAATGTTCGCATGTCATCATTACAGCAGTCTATGAGTTATGCAGGGCAACAGTTGTATGAGTTACTTGCCTGCAAGGAAGGGGAGCCTGTTATTTAGAGACGTGTCAAGTGTGTCACCCATGATATCCTCAGGGACGTGGCAAGACTGGGATCTGTCCCCACTTCAATGGAGGAGAGTTGGGACCAGATGCAGGAATGGGGGCTTGATCCTTCTCGCTGGGCTAGCCAGTGTTCCTGAACTCCCGTCTCTGAGGGCCTCCCTGCTAGCCATCCTGCCTAGACCAGTCCCCAGAGGCAGACACCTACATGGCTTCTTTCCTGTTCTTTACGTCAAACGCCCTTACATGGGGGTAGAGGTGGGGCGGGTGTGGGGTGGGGGGAACAGTTCAGAGGACCTGATTTCTGGCCTTGGTTCCATCACTTCTGACAATGAGACCGTATACCAGGCACCGACCCACTGAGCCCTGGTTTCCTTTTCTGTAAAATGGAGCAATGCTGTCTGCCCAGCGGGGCCCAGGGGGCTGTGGTGAGCCCACACCAACAGCTCTTTGAGAAAATGCTTTGTGTGTCGTGAAGAGACGTACATGCTACACCGTATGCACATTGTGTACATTGTAAAATGGAATTGCTTTTTCATTTTTAAAATTTGGGTATTTACATAGAAACACTCACATATGCCTGATCATTTCATTGGCTCATTTATTTGTCTTGCTGTGGTTAAAAAAAGAAGACATGAACCCCCACGAAAGCTACCAGCTTGCTCCTCCTAGTTCTGAAACTTGACTTCCTTTGTCACCCTTACATTTCCCAAGGGCTAGCTGGGGTGGGGGGTCCTCCAACAACAGGATGGCAGCTCCGAGTTAAAAGTAAATTATTCTTCTTTATTGTAGCAAGGACATTTAATTCTTTTGGTGATTTACTCTTCTTTGTAATTATAGATGTGGTGGTTTGAATGTCTTGTATACTACATTACAGATTTTCTTTTATACAATTTATCCCCATTACTGATTTAAAATTCTTCCTTTATAAGTTTTTATTCCTGTTTCTGTGACAGCGTTTAGGGACTCCGGCCGGGCCCAGTGCCTCTATGGGGGCTATTAGAGTTACTGTGTACATATATAATTAAGGAATTTCAAAACACAAATTACCGCCTTTGGGGCCAATAGCCAGCGCAGTTACCATCTATCACGCCAGCTCCCGAGACAGCTCTGTGTGCGTTTGGTAAAGTAAATTAACATACAACAACTTTGCTTAAAATAATGCTCAAATTTAAGATGTATCAAGAAGCAGGAAAAACAAATAAAGGGACCCAGGGAGAGTCAGAATCACCTACTTAAATGAGGAGAAAATTCCCGCCTGGTGCCTTTCATCACCGGTAGGTTCCTGCACGACGCTGTTGAGATACTCTGAGTCCCTCTCCACTTCCTCTGGTTTTCTGGCCAAACTTCTCTGGGGTTTGCCTCATCTCTGAGCAGACCGTGCACTTGGAAGGGACCTTTGGAGCCTCATCTATGTGACATATTTCATCCTTTGGAAATGTATTATTGTAGACACAATGGAACCGCATTTCAGAGTCTGGAAAACAGGAGGGAAATTGTCCATCACTCGAGCAGCTGAAGACAAGCCGTCTCAAATACTAGCCCGATGGGAGGCCTGCCTCTGGCTTTTATGTCCAAGCTGGGACTCTTGGCCTCAAAAGCCTGCTTCTGGTCTTGGAAGTTGGTCCCTTCCCAAAATTATAGCACTACTTTTTTTTTTTCCTTTCTTTTTTTTTTTTTTTTTCCTGCCAATAAAACCATGTTCAAGGCCAATATGAAGGCTTTAAAAAATACAATTGTCCTTAGGAGCCCAGTTAACAGAAGCAGATTCTTTAAAACAGATGTGTTTGTGGTCCCATGTTGATGTGAACAGGGCACTGGCTACTCGGATGGGTGTAGAAGCTTCCCTGTCCCCTAAGAAGGAAACGAAATGAGGGTTCTTTGTATACAAAACCCCAAAGTCAACCATTGCTATGCTTTGCAGCAATAACCAGCAGTAATATTTCGGTGCGTCTTTTTAGATCAGCTCAATGTGTATTTTATACATAAAGATTAATCCTTCAAAAAGCAAACTGGACTTTATTACTTTCTGGCCCTTTTTCTCACTGACTCTACTTGGAACACTTGCCCAAGTCAGTGACTATCTCAGCATGTGACTTTTAATGGCTGCACAAGATTCTATCACTCAGCCGAAATCACCATTTCTGTAGTCTTTTCACTACTGATGAAAATTTAGCCTCTCTGCCTGTATTCTTTCTGCTATTAAGAATGAGGCTTCAGTGCACACCCTCGTGCATGCATCTTTGCCCACGTCTGCTATAATTTTCTTAAGATAAATTCTTAGATACAGGGATACTGTGTCAAAGGTTATGCACATAGACATTATCATTTATTCCTCTTAAAAATAGCATTTTCCTTGGTAAAAGAAGCAAATTGCTTGGAGACAAATCAGCTGCACTTGTAATATTCGTGTAGAACATCTTGGTGAGAACGGCTCACGATGAGTGCTGGTACCAGCCCCCAATCCAGGAGCAGAAACAGAAAATGACCAAAGGACCCTGGAGTCACAGCTCCCTGGGGAGGAAATTGCCAACTGCTCCCCAAACCACAGCTAATCCTCAGTGGGGAGGGCAGACAGCCAAGACTCTTTATCTGTTGAAGGTGATTCAGTCAAGATAGAGTAATAGGATTATAAAAGAAATGGCTGTTGCACAGAGCTGGTTGTAGTAGCATTGTGGCAGGAATCATGGTCATAGAAGGTTCCAGAAGCTTTATTTGGTTAGGCAGTTTGCGGTGTGTTGGGTTTTCCTTGAGTGGAATTCTGTGGGACACCAGTCCTAGAAAGTGAGCAGTAGGTTGGCTGCACAGGTGTTTCTTTTCAATTCATTAGAGAACAGCTGGGTCCCCAGGCATAACTCATGAACTGGTTCTGACAATGTATTTCTTTCTGGGCTCTCACCTCAATAGGAGTCTGCAGTTTCTGCCCTCTTGGCATGCACATGTTGTAATATAATGTAATGTAATATCATATAAATTATATACAATTTATCATATAATATCATATAAATTATATATAATATAATATATACATTTTAAAAAGCTAGTTTGACTTGGGTTTCTGCCACTTAGACACATGATTCCTGACCACTATGTGATACTGAATTTCAATTCAATTCAGAGATCTAAATGGGACAATGTAGCCTCTGAGCCTATGTGAATGGGCTAAGTCATGAACCCCAGTCCTTCTCTCAAGGAACTTGTAGTCTAGGGTAGGATCTCCATGTCCCACAGACAAGGCAGTGACAGGATGGATGGTCAGGGAAGGAAAAAGGTCCCATTCAACTGCCAGGATAAGGACAGGATTGGTAGAGGAAGTGACATTTCTGGTTTTTAAAAAGATTTTACTTATTTATTCATTTGAGAGAGAGCTCATAGGAGTAGGGGGAGAGCAGAAAGGGAAGGAGAGGGTGGGAGAAAAATCTTAAGCAGACTCCACACTGAGCACAGAGTCCTATGGGATCTCATGACTCTGAGATAAAACCAAGAATCAGATGCTTAACTGACTGAGCCACCAGAAGAAGTAACATTTCCGACAAGTCTTGGAGCATGACCAAGAATTTGACAGGTGGAATTGGCAAGTGATAGCATTTCTGATAAAGAACACAGCAGAACCAAATGCTATGAGGGCAAGTGGGGTGCTCACCTTTAGGGAGAAGCTAGGAGATAAAACTAGAAGGAAGAGTACGGGCCTTGGATGTTGTTTGGATCCCGAATTTCAGGCTGAAATAAAAACAAGCTACCTCCTTCTGTGTTTGATGGAGTTGCTTTTATCAGACCAAGAGACCCATGGCAACAACTAGAAAACCTGCACAAAATTAAATAAAAAACCCAAAGCCCTCAAAGCCTCTGTGTGAAGGCATCATAAAGCTATGAAGGTAGCCAGGATTGAGGGGAAAGGTCTCAGGATGAAGGGGTCATTGAGGGCGAGTCAACACGCTTTTCCTTCTGGGTATTTTGTTGATACTCGGTTGTGACAAGAGGCTGAGATGCTTGCTAAAAAGCCCTTGCTGAGAGGCAGAGAAACTAGCAGAAATTTGGGCAATCCTGCAGGACTGGGGAAGCAAACATGAGAGGTAGAGATTGCTTAGGCAGCCAGCGCTTAAGGAGTCAAGATCACAAAGAGAAGAGAACTGAACAGAAGTGAGCCCAATACTTGATGGTTCTCACCTTTAGGCATTTGCACAGGGTGCAGTTACACAGGGCAAGGGGCTAAGAATCAAAGATGTTGAACAAACAGCCAGCTATTGGCAGTTTTATGGTACTGGGGTGGGAAACGTTTGTATTCAGGAAATATGCAGGAGGAGGGGCCCTAGGAAATAGTCCAGACTCTGAACTGGACACCTGGTATACACACATAGATAGGGGAAACCAGAGATTTACAAAGACTATAATTTAGCCTCAGGTCAGCAGAAATTAATAGGATAGAAAACAAACATAGAATAAAGCCATATGTTCATTCTTCAAAAAGCCTAATAAAATCAACAACCTTCTTGCAAGACTGAGAGCACAAAGTACCAAAATCTTGACTAGAAAAAAAAAAAAAAAAGAAAACCCCAAAACACTACAGATCCTATAGGTATTAATGGTAATATTATGAACGATTTTATTCTTGTATGTTTGGAAATTAGCAAAACAACACTTAACTACAAATTACTCAAAAACAAATAGACAATCTGAATAGTCCTATGTCTATCAGAGAAACTTATTCTATAATTGAATTCTTCCCACAGAGAAAGCTCCAGATTCAGATGACTTCACTGGTGGATTTTTTTCAAGCATTCAAGAAAGATATAGCCAACCAGTTGCACCAAAATTTAGAAAAAGAATCCCTTCCCAACTTGCTTTAGGAGGCTAGCATAATCTCACAAAACCTGATAAAGACATTACAAAAAAGGAAAATTATGGCTTAATTTCTCTCGTGAACATAAAAATCTTAAATAAAATATTCTAAATAGAATACAATGATACATAAAAGCTATGTTGGGTTTATCCAGGAATGCAAAGTCAATATAAAATTAGTCACTGTAATCACCACACTAAGAGAATAAAGGAGAAAAACAAAATGCAATAAAAGCATGTGACACAAAGTAAAAATCAGGAATCAGAACAGGACTTCTTACATTGGATAAAAATCCTATAGTAAAGCATCATATTTAATGGTAGAATATAAACATCTTTCTCTCTGAAATAGTCTAAGTGACAAGGATGGCCACTACCACAAGTTGTGCATTTTACTGGTGATCCTGACTAGCATAATAAGGTAAGAAAAAGAAAAAAGGTAAAAAAAAAAAAAAAGAAAGAAAGAAAGAAAGAAAGAAGCATAAAATTATTCTTATTTATAGACAACATGATAGCATAGAAAACACAAAATAATATATAAATTATTAGAATTAATAAATTAACCTAGCAAGATCTGGATATGGACTCTCTATATAAAAATAATTTTTTTTTTACAGCAGCAACAACAAAAAATCACAAAATAAAATAATCACTTCCAGTAGTATCAACCCCTTTCATTCCCACCCCACCTCATACAATTAAAAAACCCACAGTGAATTTCTAGGAATTAATCTAATGAAAAATGTGTGACTCTTCCACACTGAAAAGCATAGGCTCTTATGAAGGGAATTAAAGATGACAAATAATGAAGGTATATACCATGTTCATGGATTAGAAAATTTACTACTATAAAGATATCAAATCTTACTCAAATTACTCAAATTGAGTAGAGATTCAATGCAAACTGAATCCAATTCTAGGATGATTTTTGTGGAAATTGCTGTCTGATCCTTATACTTATATGCAAGAGCCCAAAAGAGCTAAGATAGTCTTAAAGAAGAGCAAAGTTAGAAGACATATATTATTAGATATCGAAACTCATTGTACAGCTATAATATTTAAGAGAGCATGGCATTGGTGTAAGGATAAAAAATTGTCTAATGAAGAGAACAAAGTCCAGAAATAGACCCATATATTTAAGATTAGTCTTTTATGTCAAAGGTGAATGGCACTGCAGTATACTAGGGAAAAAAAGTCTTTTCACCAAGAGATACTAAATCAACTGGGTATCCATACAAAAAAGAAACCTGACTCCTATCTCATACTGTGCACAAGAAACAATTCCATAGATAGGATTATACATCTAAGTGTGCAAAATAAATTAATAAGGCTTCTAGAAGAAAATGTAGAGATATCTTTATGACCTTGGTTTAGGAAAATTTCTAAAACATGACACCAATAGCACTAACTATAAAGAACAGGGCTAATGAGTTGGACTACCTTAAAATTTAAGATTTTTTGTTCACCAAAAGATACTGATAAAGGATAAAAAGTCATGTCTCAGAGCAGGAGAAGATATCTGCCATATAGATATCTGGCTAAGGACTCATATTAGAATATGAATATAAAATATTAATAAATTAATAAAATATTAATATGAATGTTAAAAACCTCACAAATCAATAAAAAAATAAACATCCCAATAGAAAAATGAGCAAAAAGACTTGAATAAATGTTCAATAATGAAGCAATAAACATCCAAGTGACCAATAAATACCTGAAAAGTTGCTCAACCATTATTATCACCAGAGAAATCCATTTTAAAGCCACAGTGAAATAACCATTTGAATAGCTAAAATTAAAAAGACTGATACTACCAGGTCCTGGAGAATATGTGAAACAATTGGAATTCTTATTTACTGTTGGTGGGAATGTAAATTGGGACGTCCACTTTGGAAAACGTTTTTGGCATTATCTATTAAATTTGCACATAAATACAGCCTGGGTCCCAGTGCTTCCATACCTATGTGTATGCTCAAAATAGTTAAGTACACTTAATTATCAAAAGACATGCATGAGAAAGTTCACCAGAGAACAATCGGTAATAGCCCAAACTGGAAATACCTCAATATCCATCAACAATAGAACAGAAAATTAAATTGTGGCATATTCGTACCATGGGACACTCTACAGTGATGAGAAAGAACAAATTACAATTATATACAACAATATAGGTGACTCTTCCAAACATGATTTTGAGGGAAAGAATCCAGACACAAAAGGGCACATATTATTTGATTCCATTGATAGAAGGGGTCAAAAACAAGCCAAGCTAATTAGAGTGAGTGTTGATTTTCCTGGGTGGGGGTGACTGCTAGGGGATGTCAGGAAGACTCTGGGATGCTCAGAGTGTGCTATGTCTTGATTTGGTTGGTGTGTTTTGTGAACATTTACCAAGCTGTGTACTTTTTGGCATGTGTGTCCTTCTTCATTAAAAAGTTTACTTGAAAAAACTTAATAGGGGCACCTGGGTGGCTCAGTGTGTTAAAGCCTCTGCCTTCGTCTTGGGTCATGATCCCAGAGTCCTGGGATCAAGCCTCGCATCGGGCTCTCTGCTCGGCTGCTTCCCCCGCTCCTCTCTCTGCCTGCCTCTCTGCCTGCTTATGATCTCTGTCTGTCAAATAAATAAAATCTTTAAAAAAAACCAGACTTAATAAATGACCCCATGTGTGATCATGGGAGAGGGGAGTCTGAAGGTGGGAGATGGTGCTGGGAGGGGCTGTGGGGGGAGACGGGGGGCAGCCTGAAGTAGTTTCACTAGTACTGTCCTTTGGGACATAGGATCTGAATTTTTGCCTCACTTCTTCTCTTGGCTGCAATATCTTGGCCAGTTTTGATGGTTTTCTGGGTCTCTCTTGAAATGGATCATGGGTTTTCAACCATGGAGCTTCATGATTGGCCTTGTAGGTCAGCAGACTCCTTGAAACTGTAAGCCTATGTGTATATGTGCTTTCGGAGAGAGGACCAGAGCTTTTTAACCAAATTCTTTAAGGCATCTGGAACCTAAAAAGATTATGAGTTACTGAAAAGATGATCCCCAAGGCCCCTAGAGGTTTGTCGTCAGGATTTTCTGGGCCACAGGCAATCGAGTGGAGGGCGTATTTTACACTGGGTGGCACTGAACTGAAAGCCAGGGTGGAGTTAAAGTTGTCTCTGTGTCAGAGAGAGAGGGCGTGGGGGGCATTGGAAGGCAAGATGGGGCTACTCTTCTATCTGTAATCACTGGGTTATGTCATATCCGGGAACGAGCACAGAGAGGCGGGTGTGGGCTTTCTGCACCAGAGATGAGTCAGTCACTCTTCTCAGGCAAAACTGTTACAACTATGATGTCTTTTTCCTGACCGCATCTACTCAGTCCTTGGCAGTAAGAATTCTTAGTATCTGTAATGTATAGCTTTGGGGGCACCAAGAAGTTGTCACAACGGATCAAGTCATCTGTGAGCACTAGAGACAATTGGAACTGTAAGATTCTATTGCAAAAGGGCATCTTTTCTCTTAGGAAACAGGTCACACTAACCATTAACATCAGGAAGAATTAGAAGCAAATTTCTGAGGCTAGACCTTGGCCCGAGGATTGGCTGAACCCTTTCTCTTGGCTTGAGACATGAAGTGATGTGATTTTTTGGTAGGGAAAATCTCATTGTGGGTGAGAGATAAACACATTTTATTAAAGTTGATTCATGGCACCATTTTAGAAGGTTTTCCACTGCATGTTTCATGTGGTAATTTTTAACTGGAAACAGGTCTATGGGAGGAAGGGGCTGGGAGAACTCTGGCCCGCCATTTGAAGTATGTTGGGAGAGGGTCCATACAGTGGAGGCATTGGGTTGCGGCCATGTTGCCCTCTCTCTGTGGGGGAGACTTTCATTCAGACTCTTCTCTTTCCGCACTGAAAGGGGCTCTTCCTTGAGTTTTATAAGGAAAAAAGTTTCAGAGTTTGGCTCCATAGCTTACCACACCCTCTTAATAACTGTGTGAACTAGAACAGAACACTGACTTTCTCTACATCTTGACTTCCTCAACTGTAACATGACACGGATGATTCAGCAGCTCATGGCTGTTGTGACAACATGGTAGTTGGCCACCAGGAGAGTGATCCCCAAGGGGTAGCTGGCTGTTTGCACCATGATAAAAGGCATCACGAAACGGGATCTTCAATAGAAAGGACCACGTGGGTATAGGAGGGAGTGAGTCACTTACTTCTACAGTGGAGACTGGATTTTGATGGAAGAGACAGAGAGGAAGTATTCAGGCAAAAGGGAAAACCTTGAAAAGGGATGTGGAAATATGGGGATACATTGGATGTTTTAGGGGAAAGGAGCTGTCTGGTGTGGCCAGAGCTGAGGGTGTGTGAAACGAACCAATGGCCATGTGGGGGTGGTAGGGTCGGATCACAGAGGTTGGGTTAAGCAGGCCTCCAGGCAAGGTCCCAAGTGTTCCACTCGCTCACCGTGACTGTCCAGACTCGTCCACACGCCAGCCATGCCTGGAGACCTGAAGGCTGATTCCTGCGGCACCTCCTGGAGGCACCCACTGCTCTGCTCCACTGGCTGAGTTTATCCTAATGCAAAAGCAAAGGCTCAATTAGACTGTGAAGGTAAATAGAAGCAGAGAAAGCCACAAAATTAAAAATATAAGGGTGGGATTGAGCTGTTAATCATATTGCAGTATTTCACAGAGAATAGGCTGAGTTTTCCAACGAAACGATGGCTCCAGCATATAAATTAATCTTTTCTATAGGAAGAAAGGAAAGTCATTAAATGTCATTGTCTTATTTTAAAAGCAGCAATATCCTGCCTGATTGCAAGTGCTTTGAGGAGGATGATTAAACAGAAACCTTATCTTCACCGCTCCAAGGAGAAAATTGGAGAAAAGTTATCCAATTATGGATGATAAAGCAGAGAAAAAAATCAGAGGAGAGGCAAACACGGGTCGGCAGGTTATAAAGAATATGTTCCCCCCTTGACACCAGGACCTGCTCATGGTCAACATCCAGAAACACGCACAGCCGTGAAAATTACTGTGTCTCTTTAACCAAAAATCCCTGTCAAGTCTTTCCATCCTTAATCCATTTCCAGGTTCCTATGATTGGTAAACAATTGCTATCTTGTCATCCATCCCTGTAGAGCAAACAGTGGATTTCCAAACTTAGCATGGGAATGTGGGCATGTTGTTACTATTTAAAGATATATTTATTTATTAGAGAGAGAGAGCGCGCAAGAGAGAGCATGAGCACACAAGCAGGAGGGGCAGAGGGAGAGGGGAGAGAGAACCTTAAGCAGATTCCACACTTGACCTCAGATCCTGAGATCACAACCTGAGCCAAAACCAAGAGTCAGACGCTTAACCCACTGTGCCACCCAGGCACCCCTGGGCATATTATTTATTGTTCTTGAAACTCAGTGTCTTTATCTGTTGGCTGGGCCTGTTGGGGACCACTGGTGGGCCTGTGCTGGAGTAATACTACACAGGGAGGCCGGGTTTCTTATCTTCTCACAATTGACCTTGTGGGCTTGGTAATTCTGGGCTGTAGGGGCCTGTCCTGGGCATTGCAGGATATTTAGCAGCATGGCCTATACCCACTAGCACACCCTCTACCTCTGACCTGCAGTTGTGACATCCAAACATGTCACAAGGCATTGCTGAATATCCCTTGTGGGGCAAAGTCTCTCTCGGTTGTGAATCCTTGTGTAGGTAGAGCTTTCGGCATTGTACTTTGCTGAGCCCATACTCCACCAATAGTAGTTACAATTCTGTCTCTGTTACTGCTGTCAGAACCATCTAACAGTTGCTTTCAAGCCTAATGCTATTGCTAAATGTACCTAATGCGTGATGACTTGGGAATTATCCCAGATTTCTTCTCTCTCTTCCGCCCCCCCAAATCAAAGTATTTAATTTTAAACTTGGAAATCATGGTTCTGGTAAAATGGGATTGTTTTCCTCCAAGGGATACGTGTTTTTCCTCAGTTTTAAATTAAAATTTTTAGATTCTCTATTTTCTTGGTGAATAAGGTGGGGGGGGCAGGTACCTTTTCCAAAGTGACTGTCACTTGAACCATACCTGGTAGAACACAGAATTATTGGGTAATTACCACGTACAAGGTACCATGGGGCATGGTAATACTCTATTAAGAATGTACGCTTTATTAGATGCATTCACACCAATGTACATTTCAAATAAGTGTCATCCTGATTGTGCCCATATGAGAAGGGACCAAGGCTGTAGGGAACATCCAGCAAAGACAGGAACAGAACCATCTTTTCCAAATGTTTACATCAGCCTAACTAGTTGGGATTGTATTTCTTGGAGGAAGAAGAAATTTGATCACAATTATCGTTTTACTTGGATAATTTCCATTTCCTTTAGACAGACACTTTATCACCAAATGAAATGCGGGAGGAAGAAAGAGTGTTTTCATTTAGGTCAATTTCCAGAAAGTATCTGTTTGAGCTTTCTAGGGCTACTTCATCAAGTACCACAAACTGGGCAGCTCATAACAGCAGAAATTTTTTCTTTCATGGTTCTGGAGACCACACGTCTGAACTCACTGTGTTGGCAGAGCTGTGCTCCTCCCAAAGTGGAGAATCCTCTCTCACCTCTTCCAGCTTCTGGTGGCCCCGGGCATTCCTGGGGTATGGCCGCATGGCTTCTTCTCTGACTTCCTGTTCCGGTGGGCTGCTCCCCTGTCTCTGTGTCTCCTTTGCTGTCTCTTAAGAGGACACTCAATGGATTTAAGGCCCACCCTAATCCAGGATGATCTCATCAGGAGATCCTTACCTTAATTACATCTGCAAAGACCCTTATTCCAAACATGATCACATTCTGAGGATCTGGTGGACATATCTTTTTTTGAAGGGGGGGATGCAAAATTCAATCCATTAAAGCATAAGTTCCCAGGTAGAGCTTTTGAAGGGTAATATGGATGGTTGATCACTATTAACATTTCGTTAAATGCCAACTCTTAGCAAATCGGGGGTCTTTCCCCTCTCTGGGAACCTTCCGATTTCTTCTCAAGACCGAGGAACAAAGCGCAAAATGATCAGAGAAGAGTGTTCAGGCACCATAGCACTTTTGGTTCACCTCTTCGTGGAGCTGTGGGTGTGAATGAGGAGCTCTCTGCTGCTGGTTACAACTCAGGTAGAAATGTCAACGTGAAACACTTCCTGCTGCTCCTTAGGCCCTGCTATGTCACAGTTGGCTGGAGAGAAAAAACATTCTTCTTGAAATTCAAGCATTTCTAAATTTGCTAATGGTGGTTAATGAACTCATCAAGATGGAAACTTTAAAAATAAACAGCAAACCGTGAATCCAGGAATATAAACAGAACTTGTAGCTCGTTCTCCCTGCTCTGAGTATCAGTTGATAGTATCTGTGGCTGTGGCGGCCTCTCTGTAAGCACTTCTCTCTTTGTAGGTGGTTCTGTATTGGAAATTCTCTATTATATGAAGATCTCAGTATTTTTGTGCATAAAAATGGAGGCATGTGAGCTACATGATTTTGTAGGACCTCCAGCTAAGATATTTTTTGGCATTATACAAGTCAAATTAAAATGGCATGTTAGTCAGTGCTTTCAGTTTCTCTTCAGTTCTAAATTGGTCACCACTGTTTCATCCACACCTCTTTCCCTTCCATTCACCTACCCACTCACCACCCATCCACCCATCTGTCCACCCACCCATCCATCCACCCACCCATTCCTCCATAGAGCCATTAGTTCACCCACCCACCCATTACCCATTTGTCCTTGCAGTCATCCATTCATCTGTCCACTCATCCATCCATTCATACATCCCCCATCCCCCCACCTATCCATTCATCCAGCCATCTGTCCATCTATCCATTCACCCATCCGTCCACCCACCCATCCACCCTTCTGTCCACCTATCCATCCATCCATCCATCATCCACCCACCCACTCATCCACCCATCTGTCTATCCATCCATCCATTCACCCATCCATCCACCCACCCATCCATTCAACTGTCCATGCAGCCATGTTTCCCATCATCCATCCCTCACTCCCTCCCTCCTTCCTATTTTACCTCTTTCCTTTCTTCATCCAATTTTTTAACCATCTTTCCTTTCTTCCATCCATCTGTCTATCTCTCCATCCATCTGTCCATTCCTTCCTCCTTCCATCCAAAAATCTGTGGTTCATTCATGTCTCCTTCTTCCCTCTTCCTCTACCCAACTATCTATCCATTCATGTTCTTTCCTTCCATCCACTTACCCCTTTCGCACACAGATTTAAGTCACCTGCTGTGTACCGTGCACAGTGGTGAATAAGGCAGTTGAGCAGAAGAAGCCTCAGGTTTATGTGACCTGAAGCTTACGCAGTTTGGGGGCCCTTCTTTAAAGGAATACACACTCACAAATACAAAATTGCTAGGGCTTTCCCACAGCCGCTGAAGGGGTCCATGTGAGAGAGAGGCCCTGAAGCTTAAGCTTTGTTGGCTTCTTGGCAAATGCCCCTTCACAGACGACATGGTCCCGGCTGCCTTGGAGCTCAGAGTCTGGTGTCACCTGATGAGGGCTGGACCTCTCTGTCAGGCAGGAATTTAGGTAAACGTGGCTTGAACCCCTAAGACCCCTATCGGTGAGAATGTGGTGTCTTCTCCTTAGCTTCCTTCATGTGCCCGTCTGAATTGGCAAATTGCATTTTCTTTCTTTCCCCATCACCTGTATGCAAAGCTCAATCTCCTTTTTTGGTTTCCGTTAAAGATTCATTTGCACCAAGGACTTGATGAATACGGCAACCTCAGATGTTACTAGAACACCCCATTGTGCTTTGCACAGCCTCCTGACCCCTTCTTGCATGCCTACCCCATCCTGCCTCTTCTTTCCCAGCCCCACCAACAACCAACCCTACAGGGAAGCTCCACACCCCTCAGTTCCCGGGACCTTTGCTTATGTTCCAATTGGGTTTGTCGATTAATTTATCCCCGAAGATGGGAGTTTCCCCAAGGGAAATGTACATACTTGCTACAGGAGATTATTTTCTCCACCTTGTTTACTGGGTTAACACCAAGGTCATTCTGTCAAGGCAAGACGGGGACAGGAAAGGGGCTCTCTGGTGCAGGCTTACCTCAGTTTTCCCACCTCTAAGAATGGGAACAACACAGGTGAAGCTGTGGGATGAGAACCCTGGGGTATGTGAGGTCCCTCATGGGGTCCATGGGTGCAGCCTCAAGAGTAACGAAGGGCTTCTCATTGTAGATGCTTCCCACGCCTTGGTGTCCAAGGAATGAATGCTCTTTGGACTAGCTCCTGGACTGCCTGGAGCTGTGTAATCCCTTGATCGCCTGCTGATTTCCAGTCATCATGCTCAGAAAAGTCCAATTCATCTGCACTCCGTTTTGTTGGTGTTTTGTTTCATTTTGGTTTTGTTATTGTGCTGGAACCTTCCAACTCCACTGGGGCAGGGCTCGTTCTTTGTTCGAAGCTCGCCATCATCCACAGGGCTGCATAGCATTGTCTGTGTGGCATTATATAAATAAGAGCTGAAATAACCATAGAAACTCAGCCCCTAAGTAGCTCTTTTCATCATCAAAGCATTTTGAAAATATGAACTAATTAATAAACAAGACAGAATGCCATAGTCAATAAGGATACTTTGAGCAAAGCAGCCACAGAGCTTTAGGGTGGGAGTCCTTGGCGAGTCTGCAGAGGCGGTTGGGTGGGGCTGTTCCAGGGGACACTTGACTAGCTCTGGGAGTTGGGCAGGGGGAGGGCCTGGCTGCCTCTCGCCATGTTCAGTGATTCTCTCCACTGTGCCCAAGACGGGACCCCTACACCCATCTGCGCTGGCTGCCAGAGCACATTTTTTTTTTTCATCTCCTGCCGCAAAAGCTTAGAGTCCCAAATGGAGCCCCAAAGTCTGGAGTGAATGTGATTGCCTCCAGGTTGCTCTCAAACCATACGAATCTCCAGCCTGAAACGCACCCAAGGTGCAGCTCAACCTGATCCGACCCCAGGAAGGCTGAGCCCAAGGTAGACCTGTTTCTTTTCACCTTGATTTACCCGACATCCAGTCTATTATCTTTCCAACACACAATCTGGATCAAGCTCAAGTATCTTCCAGTTGCCTGGAGTGACTGTTACTGAAAGACACGTGTCTGGCTTCCGAGGTGACACATGAGGGTCACTGAGCATCTCTACAACCCGGAAGGGGACACATGGCTGATGGTTGCATAGCCAGGACATGGGGGAGGGGCTGTGATACCCGAGTCCAGTGCTCCTTCCAAAATGTACCTGTGATTCTTATATTAATACCTCATCCCCACCCCATCTGAAATAAAAAAAAGAAACAACCATAATTTGATTACAAAGCAAACAAACAAACAAAAAACCCCCAAATGCTGCCTCCTAAAACTCCCCAGACTTACTATGGAGGCTGATTTTCGGGTGTTTGCTGTGCTACCATACACAAGCCAAGAAATAAAAGGGACCATCAAAGTACCTAGAAACATTCAACATCGGAATCTCTAAGATCTATTTGTAGCAACCCTCAAGAAGCTACAACCTGCATTTTAAAAAAGTATTATCTCTGCAAAGAATCTTATCAACTAGACACAAATCTGTAGTTTGTCTATTGGAGCTACTAATGGAGGTTGGGTTGCCTGCACATCTGTCTCTCCAGATGTGTCTTTCAACCCCCCCCCCCCCCGACCCCTGTCCCACCGGGGGCATACACTCCACCGCAGCGGAACAGAGGTCCCTCTGTCTGGACCGTCCCTATGCAGAGCCCCGTCCTTCCCTCAGTGCCCAGCTGACAGTCCACATCCTTGAGAAAGGTTTCCCGCGCTCCGCAGTCAGAGCCACTGTTTCAGCCTCTGAACCCCACAGATTCTGCCCCGCCCTCTCCCGGCACCAGCCACACCCCGTTGGGTAGGGTGACTTGCCCTCGCCCCGGGAGCTCTTGCCAGATGGGGAGCCTCCTGACGGCTGAGCCCCGGTCTTGGCCATGGTCACCGCCGCTCCAGGGTCTCACACGGAGGCTCGGGACGGATGCGGCCCCGTGGGCGCTGTGGGTCGCCTGGTCCCCACCCGGGTTTCTGTCTCCCTTCGCCCTCACCCACCCAGCTGGTCGCTCAGATGCTTGGGGCCATTTTGTCTCGCAGGTCCAGAGGGTGAGCTGCCGTTTCCTTGACAACCCTTCGCACGTGGGTATCTGAGGTCATGCCTGCACAAAGGACGGAGGGAGCCGGCATGCCACACTGCCACGTATGTTTTCTGCGTCCCTAACATCCAGCGCTTTTGTTGCCATAACATCCCAAAGCGTATTTGCTGGTGCCCCAGCCCGGCAACTTCGGTGTCCCCTGACCTCTAAATGCAGTTTTAGAGGGGCTATTTATAACAATGTTTCACATCTATCTAGAAAACTGAAGCTTGGTCCTTTTTTTTTTTTTTTTTTTTTTTTTTAGGATTCAGAAAAGTGAAAATAGGATGATACCTCCCGGCCTTCCAGAGGTGACTAAATGAAATAGAATTCTTCCAAATGATGTTCCCGGTTTTCACAGAGAGGGGCTATTTCTGCGAGGAGCTGTGATGAAGGGGGGGCTCTCTCTGCTGCTGGTGAAGAACGTGGACTTTCCCCATCACCCCCTATCGACCCCGTGCACCTCTGACCCCTAGCTTCCCACCTCCCTGCCGATGGCACGTTCTCATCCCTTTCTCTTTGCCCATTTATTAAAAAGTGACACCTGCATAGCTTTAAGAGTGTGTCTATGTAAAACAAACACTTTCTGAACCCGTGGTCGCAGGGATAACTCTGGAAATTACTTTTCGAGCCAGTGCCTGGTGTTCTTACTTCTCCTCGACTGTGGGTTATGGGTTCGCAATCTCTGCCTATTGGTTTTCTTCAAAAGAGGAGAATTCATGGCTGTATTTATAAATTTAAATGGTGGTTCTCAAAAGGACATAAATTATGCAAATCTCCTAAAAGTCTTCTGATCTGAAAGTCAGCTTGGGTCCTTCCCGGTTACTCCCCTCCTGTCTCTTGGTGGTCCTCACTCCAGCAGCGGAGCCCCCTTCTCCCTGTGAACACATCAGTGTCCTTTCTGCCCAGGGGGCTCTGTCTCCCCCCAGTTCTCAGAACGGGGCTTGGCAGAGAGTAGATATTCAGAAGCTATTTGCTAAGTGATGAGCAGACTTCGCAGAACCTGGAGTAGCCCTTGGTGGGGTAGGTGAGCAAGTGTGCTTAGTTGCTGAGACCTGTGTTCAAGTCCCCACCCCAGCTCCTCCTAGCAAAGTTCTTGGCCAAATCGCTCAACATCAAGGAGCGTCAGCCTTCTCCATCTGGAAAGTGGGATATTTATACCAGGTCTGAGGTGAAGCACGATGGGATCGATGGGGAATGGCCGTGTGGGTGTTGTGTAATCCGAAAAACGCCAGGCAAAGGGAAGGCATATTACACTCATATAACTGAGTCCTAAATCATAGAAAGTGTCCCTCCTTGATCCTTGCTATGTAGCAAAGTTGGTCTGGCTGAGGACAAGGAAAGTTTGTTCTGTGGTCTGGGGCTGGTCTGGGGCACTTGTACGCACAGGAGGGGCAGGAGCACCCAGCATCTCCGTGCGGCCCGGACAGCGCGGGACAGGTGAGCTCCATCCACCTCCACTGAGTGTCAGTTACTTTGTGCGGGGCACTGTGCTGGGGACAGGGAGATAAGCCCGACCTTGGTCTGCCTGGGCCTCACTGGGGAAGAGACATACAAGCCGGGTTAGCACGCCGCCACGACACCTCTGTGTGGCATACCTGCCTGTGTCTGTCCTATTCGTCCATGCTGGTATCATATGGATTGTTAAAGATGTTGGCTATCACCCCACATCTAGGTGATGCCACATTCTAATAGTGTCACGTACTTAGTGGGAAAGGGGGGGCATGCTAGGCTCAGGGGACAGCAAGTAGATTGGACAGGGTGGGAGGGGCCTCCTGAGGAGAGCACAGTGAAAGGGAGGAAAACAGACACTGTTGACTGTCAGCCAATGAGAAGGAAGGGAAGCACCGCATAAACACGTACGCACAGTAAATACGTACAGTACTGTCCCCTCACCGAGCCCCATTTGTCATCTGTTTCTTCATCGATCCAGCAAACGTGGGTTGAGCGTCTACTATGTGCCAGGCACCATGTCCAATGCTGGTACCCAAAACCCAAGACTCCTCATCCTAAGACCTCACAGTTCCGTGGATGGAGACAGTCACTCATCAGTCTTTGTAAAAAACTATCAGAGCTCAACGTCAAAGCAGGCTTGTGTTGGTGGGTGAGTGATGTGGGGGCCAGGGAAGGATTTGGCGTCCTGGAAGTGGAGGATGGGCAGGATTCAGGAGGGTAGATGGGAAAGAAGGAAGGGAAGACAGTCCAGAGGAAGGCATGTGTGAGCAAGGGCACGAGGGTGGGATCTTCTGGGCACCTTTGGGGATGGGAGGGGGTGAAGTTTGCCTGGAGAGCAGGGTGCTAGGGTCTCTAAAGGGGAGTGGGAGGCCATGGCTCACACTCAAGTGGGGCATCCCATGTACTGAGCCCTTTGTATCCATTACTATGCTTAATCCTTGCTCCAGCCCTAGGAGGGGAGCCATCTATCCCCCCTCCCCCACTTCACAGTTAGAACACTGAGGCACCTGCTCAAGGTCAAAGAGCTGGTAAGATCCCAGGGACTCTGATATTTAAGTGATATTAAGGTGCTATGGACTGAATTGTACCCTGCTCCCCCCAATTCTTATGGTGAAGACCTAGCTCTCAACCTGATGGTATTTGGAGATAGGGCTTTGGGGAGGTAATTAGGGTTAAATGAGGTCATGAGGGTGGGACCGCCATGATGGAATTTGTGCTCTTATAGGAAGAACAAGAGAGAGAGAGAGTGCTCTCTGTCCACCATGTGAGAACACAGTGAGAAGGCAAGCCAGGAGGAGGGAAGCCAGGAACTGAATTGGGGGCGGACACCTCAATCTTGGGCTTCTTAGTCTCCCAAACTGTGAGAAATAAATATCTATGGTCCAATCCGCACAGTCTGTGGCATTTTGTTACAGCAGCCTGAGCTAATACACTAGGTTTGTCTGGGCCTGCGGACTCCTCTCATCCAATCTGGGGCCACCCCAGGTGTGGGCCCTCGACAGGTGTCCCCAGGCTCCTTCACTGAGGACTGCCATAAAAAGTTCCATCCATCCTCTTCCTTGGGATGCACCTGGCCTTGGGGCTCCTCTGAGCCCTCGGACCACCCCCGGACAGAGTTGAGCGTTTCTTTTTGGCAGAGCTAGGAGGCTACCCCAGGCTGCCATGTCCAGATCCCACCCTGAGCTGGTTTCCCCTCAGGGAACACAGGGCTCTTTAAAAGAAGGCTTTCTCCTTGTTACTTTCATGCCAAGGTTATCTGCTCAAGTAGGTAGGGAGTAAATGAGGTTGTTTGGCTTATGGATACAAATAGATACTGCTTTTTTGACTTGCAAAATGAATTCCACCGTGACTGGCTCAAACTTAAGTATGCTAATGCTCAATGAACCAGTTGTCTATTTATTTCTGTTTGTGCCTGCAGACCCATTAGCAACTTTTTCTTGTTTTCTTTTAGAATATTAAACGGTACCAACATATTCTAAAAATTAGTTGATTAGCTTGTTAGGGCATATTTTAACTGCTAGCTCCGCTGAACCAAAGGAGAAAATGAAGGTAATTTTGTTTGCAAGGAATGTATGATTCGGAGCTGACTGTTGAAAGATGCGCCACGTCAACGTAATGAGGGAGTGTAATATCTTAGTTTGCATCAATATGGAAATAACCACACGCTTTGACAGACCTGACGCTGAAGGCATCACCCGCCTGCTCATTATGCATTCTGGCTCTGATTATGAAAAATAGTGTGTTTTCTTTTAAAGAGGAATCCACATTATCAATCAAACCACACCAATTATTTCCGAACGGGATCACGGTGAAATAGACACGGGGGCTTTTCAGCTAGAACAGCGTCTGATAGGCAGGCCTATCTTAAAGGGTGTGATATTTTTATTTCCTGACAGTTGTTAGTATTAATTAGGAACACTAACGAAGTATTTTGTGCAGTGGCACCCAGACAACCTGCTTTCCCTGCTATCATCTGGATCTTTATTATTTTGTTTTAATGAGCCCCGTCTTAAATAATATCAATGCCCTTCTAATGATACCTCTCATCCAGCCTGATAGTCCGGTGCTTTTCTAACAGGGTTGTCATAGCAGGAAAATAAAGAAAGGAAGGGAGAGGAAGAAAAAAAAAAAAAGACAGCGGGAAAATCCCAGCCCGTGATGAGCAAAACCAAAACAGAGGTATGAAAACAAAATAATGCTCATTGCAACGGGAAGCTTTTCCTTGAGTGTGAGTGTGTGTGTGTGTGTATGTGTGTGTGTGCCCGTGAGATCTCTCTGTGTGGGTAACATGTGGGTTTACTCACTTACAATTGCTAGAAGATTATTCACCTGCTATTTTTATTCTAACCTTACACGTAGCTTAGAAGAGAAGCCCAGGGGTCAGACCGATGGTGTCTGGGCTGCTTGAGGAAGGGTCAGGCCTTGCTCGTGTGTATTTCCAGCAGGCTACTCCTGGGACCTCATGAGAGGATGTGCTTGCTGAACGGATGCTGGAAAGAAAGGAGCTTTCTCCTTTGAGTTTAAAACCTGCATCTGGACACACTTGGAGAGCACATCGAAGCACACATTTTTCTTGAACAAAACACAAGCTAGTAAGAGGCATGGTGGACACTGAGTGAGCGTGTGGGAATCAGGGAGACCTGGACATGCTTTCTATGTGACCTCGGGCACGCTGCATCTCGTTTTCAACCCGCAGTTTTCTGTACAATAAGCGGGGGTGTGGATCAGCCATCATACAGGGAAGGTGTGGGTGCCGGATGGCATTCCATCCCCGGTGGGTAATCGCTCAGTAAATACTTGTTGAATGAATGAATTGGGGAAAGATCGACGCACCTCCTGGTGCTCTTCCCCTTGGATTCCCCAGCACAGGGGCTCATCGCCTGCAGTGGTTGGGATGCTTGTGTTGTTCTAGCAGTGGAGCTGTGGGTGGTCTGGGGTGTGGGTGTGGATTTGCATGGACCTGTGTGTGCATTCTGTCGAGGCTCCAGAACGGGTAACAGAGAAAGCCCAGAGTCCTCGTTTTCACTGGGAGACGCATGCATTTGCTAAGTGCAACCCCAGGCCTCTCCATCCGTGGGCGCTGAACCCCATCCAGGGCTCCCATAAGGGCTGCTCCCAAGCCCCATCATTCACCCTCCCACTGCGCCCCACCCAGGACTTTTGGGGTGGAGGGAGCTCTGACCTGTGAATCAGGTGGTGACACCCCTCAAACACGGATGCTCTTCACCCCGAGGGGACCCTGGGTGTGAGGATTCCCTGTTCCCCATGGACTGCTGCTGCCTGAGGCGGGACAAGGGCCAGGGCAGATCAGAAGCTCTAGGAGGTGAAGCCAGCCTGTCTGGGATCCCAGCCAGTCTGGGGGCAGAAGTAGAGATTTGGTGGGGGAAAGCTGGAGTGGAGAGCTTGAGCCTTGATGTCCTTGCACAGTGCATCCTGTGGGTCCCAGAGTTGTCTGTACCTATTCACGTTTTCACAGATGCACTTGTTCAAAATACAGAGTACCCACAATCTGCACAGAATGAGACTTAGTTTCTGGTCTCTCTCTCTCTCTCTCTGGAACTTGGAGTCCAGCGGGAGGAGTAAGACACACTCTGTAATCCAAGTCAAAAGTGATCCCTGAATTAGAGAGACCTGGTCCAGTGCTGCCTGGGTTCTGAACATGGAAGGATCATAGACAGCTGGGGGAAATCAAAGAGGCCTTCTTGGAAGAGGTGGCACTGTTTTCATTCAATAACAAGCCTTTCCTGAGCATGTCTCTTAAGTTTCCCTATTTGCCGTAAGGCCTGGGCTGGAAGGTCTTCACTCATAATGGAGCGTACATAATAGCGGGGGTGAGGCACGGGGCAGGCGATGAACAAGCCGATGAGTAAACAGAAAGGACACTTTGCAGAGAGCGGTAAGTTCAGAGAACGAAGGTGTCCTGGGCTGTGATGAATGTGTAGAACTGGGTCCTTGGAGAAAAGGACGGCAGGCGCTCCAGGCGGGGTGTCACGAGGGAACAGCCTTGGAGGATGATGCGGGCATCAAAGAGTGAGAGAAGACAGGAAGGGGGAAGTGGGGCCGGAGGGAGCTTGAATGCCAGACTCAGGAGTAGACATCTTATCCTGTGGGCAGTGGGGAGCCAAGGCAGGTCCTTGAGCAGAGGAGTGCAGGGTGAGAGCCAGCTATGCTTTAGGGAGCACAGCAGAGCAGCAGCAGGTGGGATGGAAAAATCGGGGTGAGTTGAAAGGGAGAGACTCCCCAGGAGGGTGCTGCGATGCCCAGGGAGGAAGGCGTGAGGGGGATGAGAGAGACGACCCCTGGCAGCAGCGTGGAGCCATTCGAATGGGAGGGCATGGTGGCTTCCACGTGGGTAAGGACAGGACAAACGAGGCAGTGGGGGCTGGGGGTGACAAAGAGCCCAGGGAGACTGAATGACGATGGAGAACTTTAGCAGCAGGATGTGTCCACCCTTCCACGGCACCTTTTTCTGATCTGACCAAGGCTTGGTGACCCCAAAGGGACAGGCTATGAATGGATGACAAGCGTTTCTCCATGGATTTATGCTCCAGGATGCAATTTCCCAGCACCCTTGCCTCCTCTGGGGCTACATCTGCACTGTGCTTGAAATAACAGCTTTTCTGGGGCACCTGGGTGGCTCAGTCATTAAGAGTCTGTCCTCGGCTCAGGTCATGATCTCAGGGTCCTGGGACTGAGCCCTGCATTGGGCTCCCTGCTCAGCAGGAAGCCTGCTTCTCCCTCTCCCACTCCCCCTCCTCATGTTCCCTCTCTGTCTGTCTGTCAAATAAATAAAATCTCAAAAAGAAAAAAAAAAAAAGAAATAAGAGCTTTTCCATAGGTTTGCCAGATTCAGCAGAGAAAAGTACAGGATGCTCAATTACATTTGATTTTCAGGGAGGAAAGAAAGGATAGTTTTGTAGTATAAGTATATCCCACACAGTATTTGGGATATACTTAAACTAAAAAGTGTTTGTTGTCTGTATGAAATTCAAATTTACTCAACGTTCTAGTCTTTTATGTGGCAACCCTAATCTTTGGTAACAACTGATATCAAGAAGCTGTTAGTCCTGTCCTAAGAAATAATGTTTCTGTGAGTGTGTATGTGCACATGACAGAGAATGACAGAGAAAGAAAAAGAGAGAGAGAGAGAGAGAGGTAGGTCATGTCTTAGTTTTTGGAATGGAAACAACAATTCTGAATGAGTTGAACTTGAAGCTGTCTTGAGAGAAACCTGCTCTGTCCACGGCCAGCCTGACTGGCTGGGGAAATCCTGCTCACTGGACAGTATGTGGGCTTAGAGGCTGTGGTCTCTTTGGGGTCCTTCATGGACAGGACTCCGCCGTCCCCTGAGCTGCTGTCACGTGCACTCTTCTAACTGCAAGAACCCGGATGCTGATGAACGTCTGGCTCCCCTGTGGCAGCTCATTTGTCCCCATTGGCGACAAGAGGACGAGTCAGCCATCTTGGCGATCCCCCAGGAGGTCTCCCGTGGGCAGGCGTGTGCGATTCGTATGAATGGGAGCAGGATCCGGCCCGGCAGTGGGCAGTGGGTCAGCGTCCTGGCAAAGCTGGCCCTGGGGGATAGCCACACGTTGGCAGGACCTGCCTGGCTTCATCCTCCCTGAGCTGATGCAGGCAAGAGAGCTTCTGGAAGCTTTGAGTCAGACTTGATCCGGCGTGCCCCACTGCAGAGGAGAGCAGGAAGGCCAGCCTCACAGCAGGTCCCTGCCGTTGTGGGAGCTGCAGGCCAGGAAGTCCCTGGTGGGGGCTGCTGAGGGTGGACGTCTCCTGGACCGGGGAGCTCGGCTTCATGTCCCAGGGATGCCTGGATGCCCGTTCCTGGAGAAGGATTTCCTTCTGCAGACAAAAAGCCTCCTCCCATCCTGCTCTGCAAAGTTCCACAGTGCTTTCAATTACCCAGATTTGTCTTCACCCCCTGCCCGACCTCCTCCGCCTATCTTGTACACAAACCTGCTTGGAGTTGGCGGTGGGGGGCACAGAGGGGAGAAAGTCTCCTGGAGCTCTGCTAAGCTGGGGCATGCATTCCTACACTGGGGGGGATTTCTTTAAAAAAAAAAAAAAAAGTGGATTGGCACGGTCATTTCTTCCCTCAAAATTCACAAAGGCAACCCTTGAGGGCCTGACCGTGGGTAGAGTCAGAGATGGTCTTAGTCCGGGTGGTGAAGTGGGCAGGGCAGAATGCGGGCTCGAGAGCCAGCCAGGCTGGATGGGAGCCCCCCAACTCTACTCAGGGCTCTACGACTTTGGAGCATGCATGGTGACCTCATCTCTCCAGCCCAAGAGAACCGACTGAGAGCGTGTGGGTGAGACAAGCGGCTCTCAGGGGCGCCCGGGAGCCAGAGCGCCCTGCCGTGTGTCCGCGGCGGTTAAAGGGCTTTGTCCATATCGGCCCATTTAATTCTCTCAGCAGCGCTGGGGCTGTGATTCTACCCCTTTTGCAGGTGAGGAAACTGAAGGAGAGGTGCTCACTTTCTTTCTCCTTGGGAATTATGATCTGGCAGGAGATAACGCCAGTCCCATAAATAGAGCGGGCTGGTGAGCACCATCAAAGGGCTTCAGAAGGTACTGGGAAAAAGGGGGGGGCAGGACTCACTGAGCTCAGCGGCGGTGGGAAGGTTTTGTTGGCAGTGGTGGGTTTCAACAAGGGACCTTGAAGAATCAGAGGAATGCTGCTGGTGGAGACGGGAAGAGGGTATCTCAGATGGAGCACAGGCAGTGGCAGAGGGCGGAGAGTTAGGACGCGTGGGAGGAATGGGGTCCCGCTGAGCTGCAGCTGGGCGCCCGATCCCTGTGTGTGCCCACGTGTGTGTGTGCATGTGCGCGAGTGTCTGTGTGCGTGCATCAGAGGGGCGGGGGCTGAAAGCTCCGCCGAGCCCTGTGGAGTTTTATTCTGTGGAGAGCGGTGCTATCTTCCAGGTGCAGACTCTGAACCCAAATCACCTTTTAACTCTATTACTGAATCTGTCCATCTTTTTAATAAGATGTTTTTAATGGCGGTGAAAGCCTGCCCTTTCTGATCAAGCTGGACCACCGGACCTGACATTTAATGGAAAAACCGAGTCCAGGTCTGTAAGAGAATTTGAGCAAGATGGGCACACGTTCTTAACAGAGACATCCTGGAACCGGGGTGGACGGGTCTGGCCTCTGTTTCAGGGACTCTGTCGGTGTCTGGCTGAGTCCATCTGCAGACAGAGCCAAATCACTGCACCAACGCGGCTGGCGGCAGCACAAGGCCGGGGAGATGCTGGCTTCTCCGATGGCTTGCTGATACATCACCCCTGCCGGGCAGCTGAAAGGAATCTCCAGGCACAGCTGTAACGGAAGGCCAACCTTGCTAAGTGCCCTGGGAGGTGTGTGTAAAGGGTTGTGGAGGGGCAGTTGTGTCCCTTTGGGGGCTAAGGGAACGGTTCTGTGGGGCAGGTGTCCCACACCATCTGGGTGGTCATTCTAATCGGTGAATACAGCTCGAGCAAGATTCACCGGCCGGGTCACCTGGGTGGCTCAGTGGGTTAAAGCCTCTGCCTTCGGCTCGGGTCATGATCTCAGGGTCCTGGGATGGAGCCCCGTATCGGGCTCTCTGCTTGGCAAGAAGCCTGCTTCCCTCTCTCTCTCTGCCTGCCTCTCTGCCTACTTGTGATCTCTGTCTGTGAAATAAATAAATAAATTAAAAAAAAAAAAAAAAAGAGTCACTGGCCAGACCCGTGACCATCGGCCAGCAGAGGGTGGGTGCTGAGGAGACTGGGGAGAGGAGGGAGGGGTTAGTAAAGGTCAGAAGCCCGGAGGGCTCCCGAGGAGGAGTGCTTGCTTAGGGGGTTGCGTCTTACAGTTCCGATCCAGGGGAAAAAGGCTTCATCACAGCCTTTCCCTGGCTCAGGATTTCTCCGCAGCCTCTGAGAAAAGGGAGGAACAAGTCGGTCAGCCTGGGTGCCCAGGTTGCAAGCAACAGAAACCAACTCCGGACTGAAGCAGAATGTATTGGAAACGTATCCAGAATCCATAGGAAGCCTGGAGACCAGGCTCAGAAATAGGCAGAAACAAAGGAATTTTGGGGGGTTCGGGGGGAGAATGGAAGCAGAGTCATGGGAATGGCCCCATGGCAGGGATGCTGGGAACCTTTCCATTCTGATAAACAGGTCTACTGGCTCAAGATCTGTACTCAGCAAGGCCTCAGGCTCCGAGCCTAGCAGCAGCCACCTGTCCTCCTCTTGGATCAGGGAAGGCAGGGGCCTCCCGCGGTCCCACAGGTGGAGTAAATTCCCGTAAGGAGACTGGAATGCTATTAGGAGAGGGAATGGGGGGGGTGGCCCCGAGCCACACCAGAGCCTGCTAGAGATGCACACTTGCCTGGAGAGTCTGTGGCCCACGCCCGGTTGCCCAGAGTGTTGTCCTTTGCCCTTCAACGTGACCCTCAGAGTGTCACGTGTCTCATACTGGCTGGTGGCGTGGCACGCAGGCAAGGCTGTTCAAGTGCCCCGACGCTAGAGAGAGCTCACGTCCTAGCCACAGCAGAGCCACAGCAGGGGGAGAGAGCCATGCCCAAGCCTTCCCAGGAGCCTGTACAAAGTTTCAGCAGCTTTTAAAAAGACTTTCCCAGCATAAGTCATTATTCTACCAGGAATACATGTGCTTCATGAAAACTGCAATAAAAGCTGGGAAAATATGACAAGTTATGATAGACTGAGCCATGCAAAAATGACAAGCCATGTGACAAGATGGTATTTTGGGGTTGGGGATAGAGTTAGAGATAATTACAGTGTAACTGAGCACAGCTTTCCCACCCCTCTTGCTGTGCCGCTGGGGTCTTGTGTGTATAGACTGAAGAGAAGGGGGACTCATTTGACTCTAATTTCAAGCCTTGTTCCTCTAATGGTTCCTTGTGGAACGACGTTAAATAATGATAATTATTACAGAGCCCCGTGCGTTGAGCTACTCTTGTCAACTGCAGCTGGGGCCTGTGGGCTTTGCCATTTCTCTCTGAGATTAGTTCGTAAGGCCAGTCTACAGATGGCTGCAGATGATTTCCTCGTAAACTTCGTAACTGCGGCTTGGGAAGGTGTCCCCAGATGAACACAGATATCTTGCGTGTGGCACTGCAGGTCCACCAGGTTCGGCTCTTCGGAGCCCCGGAGAATGGGGACTGCAGAAATCAACGCACACTCAAGGCCAAGATAACAGTCCATGGAAATGCTGTTCGTTCCTTTGCTCCATCCGGTCAGCTCTGTTCCACTCCAAGACTCGCGATGGCCATTTAGTGAAACTGAGCTGTGCTCAGTGCCATGTGCCGGGCCTGGGGCCGAAGACACAAGGTAAAGAGGACATGCTTCCCCGCTCCAGGAGTTTGTAGAAAATAAAACCCTCGGTCATAGATGTGCATGGCATCCTGATAAAGACATGCCCACCAGGCTTAGGAACTAGAGAGCGGACTCCCAGGCCAGCTTGGAGTGGACAGGAGTCTAAGAGAGGATGGCACTTGAAGGGTAAGTAGGAGTCAGTCAGAAAGCAGGTGTCTGGTCCAGGCAGGAGAGCTCCCTGAGGTACCACCTGGAGACACACAGGCAGATCGCAAGTTGAGAGCCAGAAAGGGCTGACGCGAAGCAGGGCCCTATTTTAATCTTAAAACAATTAAGCTTTTCTGAGTATAGCAATAATAAATGTTTAAAGAGAACTGTGGCTAAAATTATGGTATTCCTGTATTTTCTCCTTCTCCGTGTCCTCCTCCCTCTCCCCTCTTCAATGGGGCGGGGGGGGGGGGCGGGAGCTTCTTTCTGTTCATTTAGTTCCCTCTCCAGAATTGGGATGAAATTGAACATATAGTTTTATATCCTTCTAGCACTTACTGATTATGTTATGAACATTTCCCCTATCATTAAATAGTCCTCACAGATATAATTTTTAATGACTTTTGCTATTTCATCATATGGATGGACCATTGGCTTCTAAAGCATTTCTCTCTTGTGGGACATTTAGTTTGTTTTCCGTGTTCGGCCTTATAAATAAATAAGAGTGCCGTCAACATCAAGATAAATACTTTTGTCCATATTTCGGATGATTTCTTCAGGACAAATGCCAGAAGTAAAAAAGTATAGAATAAAAGGAAAGGGTCTGGACGTTTCTAAGGTTCTTGGTGCACATCACTCAACGCTTTCTTTAAAAAAGAGTTGAAACCAACTTCCAGGTAAAGACAGCAGATGAAAGCACTAATTTTGCCCTCCCTTCCCCCCACGACAGTAAGATTTTTTTTTTTTTTTTTTTTAAGGCATAAACTTGCAAGAACATGAGAGGAGCACAGCAGCACAATCTGGGAATCTGGGAAACAGATGGACAAGTGGTAGCTGCTTTAGCAGATTTGGGAAGACTGAATCCACAGCCGGTGGGGGAGAAAAGCAGAAAAGCCATTCGACGCATATGCAGCCGGATCCTGAAAACATGCTGGAGTAGGTGGCACCAAGTGAGCCTCAGGGAAGCCGAAGTTTGTTCCAGAAACAAGTCAGATCCCTAGATTTCCTCCTGTACTCTGTTGTGGGGCGTGGAGGGAGTCCCACACTCCCCTAACCTCGCATGTGTTTGGACATTATTTCTAGGGAAGGTAAAGCTGAGCATTTCTGCATCAGGCCATCAGATCCAGTTAGGACGGGGTGTTTATCACACCTGATGGTCTAAGTGAAGCTACGCAGGGTGGCTTCTAGGGTCCTCCCCAGGCCCCTGGGACAGGCACAGCCAAGCAGGGACCTCCAGGCTGGAGACTGAAGGAATTTTCTTTAGGGACTTTGTCTAGCACGGGAGGAAAGACTGTAAAAGATACTACTAGGCAGAACTTCCGATGTTTATACTTGACATTCCCCGCCCTCACACTCAGATTTCCTAAGCAGATTTTTAGTTCCTCGTGTTTAAGCATGTGAAGGTAACCAAGGATTACCAGGCATCTAACGAAAGTCTCTAATGTGGAAGAAAGAGGCGAAAGCAAAATGTCAGAAATGTTGCCCCCTACCTCACACCACACATAGACCAATTTGAGTTGGACCATAGTTCTAAATATAAAAGGTACAATGAATAATAAAGCTTCCAGAAAAGAACAGGGGAAGTATCATGACTTTGAAGTAGGCAAAGATTTTTTTTAAACAGGACATACAGGGGTGCCTGGGTGGCTCAGTCGGTTAAGCCCATGTCAGGCTCTGTGCTCAGCAGGGAACCTGCTTGAGAGTCTCTTTCCCTCTCCCTCTGCCCCTCCTCCCCACCTCAAATAAATAAGTCTTAAAAAACAAACAAACAAACAGGACACACACACACACACACACACACCCCACAAATTAACAAATCAAAGATTACTTTGAGTTCACTAAAATTTAGAATTTCTGCACCTCAAAGAACTCTATTTATCTATCTATCTATCTAGCTATCTAGCTATCATCTCTCCATCCACCTATCTATCATCATCATCTATCTATTTAAAGTTATGTGGAAAGAGTACATGAGGAGGGGAAAGGCAGAGGGAGAGGGAGACAAGCAGACTTACTGCTGAACATGGAGCCTGAGATGGGGCTTGAAACCAAGACCCCGAGATCACAACCTGAGCTGAAATCAAGAGTTGGACGCTCAACCAACTGAGCCACCCAGGAGCTCCAAAAGACACCATTTAGAGAATGGAAAAGTAAGTCACAGAATGGGACTAGATATTTGCAAATATCCACCTTTACATGAAGGGCTTCTACCCAGGTGATACAGAGAACTCCTACAAATGAATAATTAAAAACCCAGCCAATAAAAAAAGATGGTTTGAAGATTAAAAGTCTTCTAGAAATAAAAAAAAAAACCCAGAATAGGGATCAAAAGATAAAATTGAGGTATCTAACAAAAATAAAGAGAAAGGACCATGAGATGGAAAATAAGAAAGATCAGAAAATTAGTAGACCACTTCAGAGAAGGAGGAAGAGGGAAAGCAGAAAAAAATAACAAGTGACCTGATCCGATAAAAAAATTCAAAATGAAAGGACATAGGTTTAGGTTGAAAGGTCTCATGAATTTACCATGAATCATGATAGAGCCACATCATCAAATTCCAAGGCATTGAGAACAAACTATGAGCTATGACAGAGAGAAGAAGTAAAATAAACCCAATGCAAGAAAGTAAGTCATATTTGCAGGGACAGGTGTCAGACTGGCTTTGGGGTTCTCTGCTTGGAAGCAACCCGAAAGCTCAAAGACAATGAGCAATGCTTTCATCATATGGAAGGACAATGATTTTCAACCCCAGATTCAACTCAGCTGACCTATCAGTCAAATCTGAGAGTTGAATAAACTTATTTTCATGCTTGCAAAGTCTTAGAAAATTTATATCCCATACACACATTTCTCATGAAGCTCTTATAGTTCATAGGTTACCAAAAATAACAAAGTTAACATAAAGGAAGATTGAAAGACAAGAAACTGGACAAGAAATGAGAGGAGAGGTGAATGGGTCCTTTAAGATGGGGGTGGAGGGTGTACCCTGGTTAGGTACTGAGTGTGGAGGGCCACGGATCAGAGCAGGGGAAGTTGAGACAGGAGTGCTGGGCTGTTGCCACCAAGATGCCTTGTGCTCTTTCACTATCTTTCCATTTTCTGCATTAAAAAATATTTTTAAAATTGTAGCAAAATATATATAGTATAAAATTTTCCATTGTAACCATTTTTAGGCATAAATTCAGTGGCACAATTAAGTATACTTTCACAGTGTGGTGATGCCACCACTAGCATGTTTCCAGATTTGTCACCACTGTAAACAGAAACTTCTTTTCTTTATTTATTTGAGGGGGGAGGGGGAGAAGGAGAGGGAAAGCAGACTCCCCACTAAGTGCGGAGCCTGATGTGGGACTCGATCCCAGACCCCAAGATCATGACCTGAGCTGAATTCAGACCCTTGACTGACTGAGCCACCCCAGAGTCCCTGTGACTGCCCCAGAAACCCTGGCTACCTCCATTCTATTTTCTGTCTATGAATTTGAGTATTCTAGGCACCTCATATAAGTGGAGGCATACAATGTTCATTTCCTTTAGATCTGGCTTATTTATTTCATTGAGCATACTGCCATCAGTTTCACCATGTTGTAGCATGTGTCAGACTTCATTCCTTTTTATGGCTGAATAGTATTCCACGTGTTCCATATTTTGTGGATCCCTTCATTCGTGGCTCCTTATCCCTGGAATTCTGATGGTGGCTGCACAAGTCTTTCCTGTGTTTGGCTCGTGGGTCATGGGCTGTTGAAGTCTCTGCTGCCCGTCTGGGCTCTGGGTATTCAATTCACTTCACGGAGGTATTCTCTGACCTGTCCCTGATGGCCGGGGGTGAGTTCCGGTGAGCTCAGCAGCAGAAAACGGAGGGCAATCCACTTCCCCAGGCTCATTCCATAATACGTGCCCACACCCACACTCTGATACCCCGATGGGGGTGAGTCCTGCTTCCATGAAGCCGTCATGACTTCTCTCATTGACATCCCTGAAGAGGCTCTCACTGATTCCCAGGGAAGCTGGAGCCAGACTATAACCAGAGGCTCGGCCATCTCACCTTCCCTTGGGGACCTTCATTGAATGTGAGAGTGATGCTCTTCTGGTGCACATGGAGTTTATGCTACATATTTTTCAAATGAATGGCTGTTCACGCTCATTTATGTCTACGTAGTTGGTGGTAAATAAGAATATTTGAGAAAAAAGAAAGGTTAAACTAGCCTAAGTCTGGTCTAAAAGAAGTATCCATTTCCCCACACACTATACATTGTTAGTATTTACTAGTTTGATGTGACATGTAAAGGTATTATTTTCTTTTTTTTAAAAAGATTTTATTTATTTATTTGACAGAGACAGAGAGTGAGCGTGAGTACACACAAGCAGGGGAGCAGCAGAGGGAGAGGGAGAAGCAGCCTTCCCATTGAGCAGGGAGCCCAATTCGGGGCTCGATCCCAGGACCCTGAGATCATGACCTGAGCTGAATGCAGGTGCTTTAACAGACTGAACCACCAGGCGCCCCTCTTTGTTTTGATTATTAGTGGGATTGGCCATTTTTTCTTATGTTTATTTGTCACTTGTACTCAACTTCTGTTCTTCAGTCCATGTGTTTTTTATTTTTCATGTTAAAAGCAATGCTGAGTGGGTAGGAACAACCTTTCAGAGGAACGATTCCCCCTTCCTTGGGTGCTCCTGCCCCACCCTTCTGGAGGAGAGGGAGACTGTCAGACACCGGTTATGCACTTGAACCCAATGACTGTCATCAAATGCACAGCGCTGGTTCTCTGGAAAGTCAAAGTTGCCAAAGAAGTTAATAAGCAGAAATGAGGAACTGCTGCAAAACCAGACGGAGGGTTTTCTTCTAATTGCATCCGTAGGAAGCACATGGTCTCATGAAAGCAAACACCCCACTGCTCTGGTGGCTGCACTGTGTTCGGATTCCATGTGGGAGTGTCCGGAGGTGATTTAACCTACTGGCCTCCAGCACCGGACCCCCAAGAATTTGGCAATGCCCTGCTGAAGAGTGCCCAGGACAGCATCCCACTGGTGGATGGGACAGAGACCAACTTCTACCATTGTCTGATTGTTTGCCAAGGACTCAGCATCTCTAGATATTCCTCCCCCCACCCAGTGAATTCTCCAATTATCATCAGATGTGTTTAAAGCAAGGACATCAGAGATATAGGGACACATGCCAAGGTTTGTGTCATATTGTTAATAACTGATCGTAACTTACGTGTCCAGTGGGGAAATGGTTACGCTGGGTCCCAACCACTTGAAGGAATATCCTACACTTGTTAAAATTAGTTTACTGGGAATTTGTAATAAGATAGAAATGTGCTTATAGTGTGTTGGCAAATGAAAACAGGGCACACTACTGCATTCCTGTATTATTGCAACCACATAAAAGAAATAAGCTATCCACTGAAAAAAATGTCCTGGAAGGAATCGCAATGAAATGTTATACTGGTTGCTCCTTAGGGAGTGGAACTATAGGTGAGAACCCCTGCCCCATTCCTTTTATGTCCTTAACTGTCTCTTATGAGAAGATGACTACTTTTATGATGGAGATCACTTATTAGAAAGAAGAAATGGGCAGACGCTCCTTATCCTGCCTCCAAAAACTGCCTCAACTGCCCAGCCCAGTTCTGTCTTCCCATCCCTGTTGTGCAGACCCATCTGAGAGCAGATGTCAGTTCCTTTCCTTTGTTTCTGTTCCCTGCTCAGACACCAATCAATCTGCAATGCCTGGAGCACGTGGTCGCTCTTCCTGAGGAACCGCACCCTTGGTGGTGGCATTCGAAAGACTAGGAGCGTTTTCAGAAATGAAAATTATTCTCAAGGAGTGCAACCAGCCAACTAAGGATTCTTGAATTCTGTAAAAAAAGAGGCAGATCTGACATTGCAACGTGCTTCTGTGCTTAAAACCAGACCAGGTTAGGGCATCAGATGCACGGATTCTCTTGCTCTGCCGGGAAGAGGCTGAATTAGCACCTTCTTTCTAGAAAATGATCCAGTGACCTTCCAGAAAAGCCTTATGAAGTCTGTATATCCTTTGATGGCATGATTCTGCAAGTTGGGATTTTTTTCTAAGGAAAGAATCCTGAATATTTATAAAAATGGAGTTGTAAATGTGTCCATCATAGTAGAGCTTATAATAATGAAATAATTGAAAATGACAAAAAGGAAGCTGGCTCAAAAAATTATGGTACATTTATGTAACAGTGTATTATGTTTTTGAAGAACATTGAATGAAATGAAGTTATTCAAATACGTTGTTCTATAAAGTAATCGATGATAGAGTGGTATATAATTTTTCACTGAAATACACATGTGCTAATTAAAAATAATGGAATAATACGGGCGCCTGGGTGGCTCAGTGGGTTAAGCGCCTGACTCTTGATCTCAGCTCAGGTCTTCTTCTCACACTCTGTGTTGGGTTCCCCACTAGGCATAGAGCCTACTTAAAAATAATGGAAAATTATACACAAAATTGGTAACTATAACTCTCCTCTGGATGGCAAAATTAGGGGTGATTTATTTACATTTTCACTGACAGGCTCCTTCATTCATCCAACAAGCACACGTCACCGATCTTGCTCCGTAGTTGGTGAGGTGGGGCCCGGGTGAGGCGTGTCCGGAACGAGGTCTGTGGCGCTACCTGGGAGCTGCTCAGAGCAGGGGCCCCAGGCACACTGAGGATCCCTCAGAGCCCCAGAGTGAATGAGCTAGACCTCAAGGAATGATTGGTACACTAGACTGGCCAACGTCAAGAGGCCTTTTAGGTGGATCACTGCTTACGCTAAAGGGATTGGAGAGAAGAAAGACCTTGTTCTCGACTTCTTAAAAAAGTGCCCTGAAAGCTTTTAAGTCACATTTTTTCAGTCCCATCCCTTCACGCATCCAACCATCCATGCATCCACCCACCATCCCTCCATCTATCTACCCACCCATCCAGCTGCTCATTCATACGCTTATCTAGGGAGATGAGTCCACTCGTCTATTCACCTATCACCCATCCATCATCCCTGCACCCACTGACCCATCTACCAGCCCATACGTCTATTCCTCCATCCAAATTTATTTGCTCACGTAACTCTCCATCTGTCCGTCCATTCGCTCGCATGAACACTCATGCACCCGGCCAGACCCTCACCACCTACCTCACCATCTCCTCATCCGCACACACACTCATCCATTCTCCATCTATCTATCCATCCATCCTTCTGCTTCTTCATTCCCGAAGCGCTGACTGGGGATCTACAACCTCCAGACCCTGCACTTGAATGGTGCCAAGAAAAGGGCACAGCCCCCATTTTTTTTTTTAAATGAGGTTTTTTTTTTTTTTTATATGTATATATGCATGTATGTATTTAGAGTTGGGGAGGGGCAGAGGGATAAAGAGAATCTTTTTTTTTTTTTTTTAAAGATTTTACTTATTTATTTAATAGAGATCACAAGTAGGCAGAGAGACAAGGCAGAGAGAGAGGAGGAAGCAGGCTCCCCGTGGAGCAGAAAGCCCGATGTGGGGCTCGATCCCAGAACCCTGGGATCATGACCTGGCCGAAGGCAGAGGCTTTAACCCACTGAGCCACCCAGGCACCCCCCCCCTTTTTTTTTTAAAGATTTTATTTATTTGACAGAGAGAGATCACAAGTAGGCAGAGAGGCAGGCAGAGAGAGGAGGAAGCAGGCTCTCTGCTCAGCGGAGAGCCTGACGCAGGGCTCAATCCCAGGACCCTGAGATCATGACCTGAGCCGAAGACAGAGGCTTAACCCACTGAGCCACCCAGGTGCCCCATTTTTTTTTTTTTTTCCCAAAGAGGTAAGCAGCTCGCACTCTTACCAGCTTCCCTAAGTCCTTGTCGCACTGGCTGTTACCAACATTTCTAAGTATTGACTCGGGGATGGGTTAAAACTCCTGATTTTAATGCGTATTTCTCTGAACACTGTTGAGGCTGAACATCGTTTCATGTTTATTACTCATTTGCACCTTTTCTTTTGTGACCTGATTGTTGTAATTACAAACATTTCCCCATAGACTCTCTCCATTTTTTTGTATGTCTCTGGGAAGCCTTTCTCAGTCATAACATTTGGAATTAGATGTCTGGTCCCTTGGTACCTGCAGTTAGCTGAAGCCTCTATCAGAACATTTATTTGGTTTGGTTTTATATATGGGAAATTCATGAATTTGTTCATTTCATTTCCTGCTTCCTTCCTCAAAAGATTGTGGGCATCATTGTATGTGGTGTTTATCTGTGTCTTCCGCAAGACTGAACTTAATGGCAGAGATTGTGACCTATTTAACTTATGCTTATTCTTTCCGGTATCTACCCAAGAACTCTGAATGGGGGTCTCAAAGAATTTCCCTGGACATTATTTATTAATCATAAAGGTTGTTTTGAAGTGCCTGTTATGGTAGAGAAATTCTGCAGAAAGTGCCTTAACCAAGTGATCAGAGCCAACGTCTCCAATAAGGGGATGAACATGTATATTTAGAACAGTTGTCTCGTATGGTGGTTTTGCTCAATATGCCTGGCCTGAATTTAACAACACATCCAACAACTTTCAGTCAGAGAACGGGGTACAAAATAACCAGCCTGTTCTCTTCGAAGCTGTGTCACAGAAGGCAGACAGGCTGCAGATGCGGTCAAGGTTAATGGAAACCAGAGTCATGATAGTTAATGCAACACGTGCCTGTGGGTTGAAGCTTGAGTTAGAAACATGTTGCTCTAGAAGACATTCTCGGGACAATAGGGGATTTGGGTATGGATTCTATGATGGCAGTATTGTGTCAAGGTAAACTTTCCTGAATTTGAAAATTATGCTGTAGTTACGTAAGAGGGTGTCTTTGTTCTTATGAAATCTAAGCAGAAGTGCTTAGGGGTGACAGGTCATGGTTCTGCAACTTATTCTCAATTAGTTCAGCAAAAAAAAATTTCCATAACACATGCGATGGGGAGAGAGAAAGAGAACGGGAGAGATCGCGCACATGCATGAAAATGTGGATAAGTCGATGAATACGAGTGTGTCGGTAAAGGGTGAATGAGCGCTTATCACGGCACTTATGCAACTGTTGGTTTTTTTTTTTTTTTTTAAATAGGTTTGGTATTTCCAAAATAAGATGTTATTTCTTATGTTGGGCAAGACTACCAACACCCCTCTCAGGTTGTACTGACGTCAGGTGTCTTTTCTGGAGTGTCCCTGGGGTTGGGGGGCAGGGTTTTAGCACGTGCCAGGGGTATTATCTGTGACATTAATGGAAGTTTCTAGTAACCTCCTTGCATCAACTTTCATGAGCTTCGTAGGGAAATGGGGCTTAGAATGCTTTCTAATTCTTCTTTACTATCATCTCATTTACTCAACCCAGCACTGATTGATCTAAAACCGAACTCAACCACGGAGCTGCTATTTAAAGAGAAGTAGACATCTGGCCATTTTCCAGATCGGATGAGCTCAGGAGGCCATTCCAGAAGACACTGTCCCGACACTTAGATTTGTGTCACGTACTGGTTCTGTTTTCAGTTACGCACAAATGCAACTCACAGATGTAACACGCAGTAACTCGGGGTTACTTATAGAGGTCTCTGCTGATCAAATGAACAGAATAATTCCTCTCTTCTTCACCCCCAGGTTTGCAGATGTGCTCCACAGAAAGCTTTTGCTTGCCAGACATGGAATTAAGATTAATGGAAGGAGCGTGATTTATAGTGGCACCGTAGCAGTGGGCGACCGACAGGTGACAGGTGACAGATGAAGAAGCAGAAAATCCAGAATCCACGTGCATCTGACCGCGGCGTAAATTAGATACTCTTTGGGAACATAGCACTTTTGCAGCAACATTTTCTTGGGCTAGCAGGGCTGTTTTTAAAACCAAGACGCTCTGTCTCCCTCCTAAGCACTCACAAGAACAGACTGGAATGGAGGACCACTCCTCCCAGCCAGGAGGGCTGGGGCTACTGGGTGGAGAGAGGAGCAGGACCAAGGGGCAGAGCTCAGCGGGGCTGGGGCTGCTGATCTCCTGGCAGGAAGGAACCGTTCGGGAGACGGAGTTGGCACGAGACCAGCAAGGACCTGGGGGCGACGGTGAGGACCACGGGAGGTGGCAGGGAAGGAGCGGGAACAAGTGGCCAGCCGGGTACCCAGGCAGTGCTGCCGCGTTTGGCTGGCGCCGGGCTCAGCTCTGTGGGTGTTCCAGGTCCTGGGGGCTGATGAAGAAAACATGGGGACTTTTGAGAGGAAAAGCCAAAGATGAATACAGGGGAAAGGCTGGTCCACAAGAAGCCGAGTAAATGGTCTGGGGCATGGAATTACTTAGCCTGTAGAGGACCTGAGTATGGGGTTTGGTTGGATAAAGTGCTACTGTGAGCCACGTCTGTTCAGATATGGGAGAACAAAAGTGAACATTTTGGGGACAGAGAGGGGGGCACTGAGGGAGTCCCTCCCGCGTCAAGGGCAGACTTGATCAGTGGCTCCAGACGTGGATTTCATAGGCTAGTGTGAGCAGGAGCACAAAATGTTAGGCACAGACCTTGAGTCGACAGCTTGCTATTTCTTCGAGTCAGGAAGACATCGACAAATCGCAAACTCACCCTCTCCAGTCCCCATACCTCTAGAAAACAGGGGAATTTCCACCACCATGAAACAGGAAGGCCTGAACCTCAGAAGGGAGGACAGTGCTCTAGGCTGAATATATTTAGTTCGCTAGGAGCACATTTCCATTTCTCTTTTTGTTTCAAACCAATGCAAACTTCACTCAGTGTGACAGACGCCCTGGCCGTGTGGCTACCTCGGCTCACAGGCTGGGAGCCCCTGGCTTCGAATGGGGCAATTAACCAGAGGGCCCCAAGACTCTCACCTGTTAGACTCTGCAGCCACAGAGAGCCCTGGCCTTCTAATTAGCAGGAACAGGGATGCCTTTGTCACGAGCTAACAAAGGGACCGAGGTGATTGGAGGCAGGTGACTCCTGCACTTAATGTGGTGATTTGATTTGTGACCTTTAGTCTCCATTTTAAGCAGAAGAATGAACAACTATAATTGTGTACTGTGTTATTTTTTTCTGTATTTAACCTTCAACATTACCTCCGGGCGAATGCCTGATCTTCCCTGGCCCCGGGAGAGGGCTACCTTGTTTACACATTTAATTCTCCCTTCTCCTCTCCCTCCCTGAGCTGACATTTTCAATGGAAGTGTTAGAAGGGACCTAAGTGTAGGGAAATTGTGAAGTTTCTGTTTTTTGACTCTGAGCTGAAGACTTTCTCTCCTGTCTCGGAGGAGTAGAGCTATCCAGCTGGAACTATTTCAAAATTCTGGCCCCATATCTTTTAAGCAAATGTTAGGGGCACTTTGGGGCTGATCTCCTCCCCACCCCCACCCCAAACACATACTCATGCCAACCCCTTGCTCCATGCAGCAGCAAGTTGTGTCAGGAACTGACCCAGATCAAGGGCAGGTGACACCTGCCGAAAGGTAACCCGTTCCCCCTTGTCAGTGACTGAGGACTCCATTCCGGCCATTGAGACTTAAGTTTTTCTCTGATAGCTCCTGAGAAAGTTCTTCCTTCCCTGGAAGAGAGCCAGGACTTTTTCGCTCTGAAGGTGAGCAAAGAAGTTGCTTACAGTCAGGAGTGAGCCAGCTTGAGGAGGAAATCCATGATGAAGATGTGGACAGAGAGATGGGAAGGTGCTGGATACTGGTGGCATGGGGCTGCCTGGTCAGCCAGGCCCGATGTCCTATTTACCTTGATTCTGGTGTTTTGTGACCCTGTGACTTTAGTTTGTGCAAGTGGTAGTTGTTGTTGTTTTGTTTTGTAGCCAAAAGCCTCCTAACTGACACCATACCCACCTGACTTCTTTCCACTGGTTTAGCTTGAACGGACCTTCTGCTGCTCATGAATTTCTCCACATCTTTTCTGTCCTTCTCTGGGCACTTGTGTGTCTGCCCAGAACTGTTGAAAAAATTGATAAGGGACTCGTCCCTTTTCCTTCCCGGGCATCCCAATTTCTTCTCCCCTATTCAGATGGTCTGAGCTCCACATCCTCCAAGACCCAGTCAAATATCACTTCTCTGAAGAGTCTTCCCGAATCCCAAGAGGAGGGCGTTCACACCCGCCTTGATATCTCCGTGGTGCAGGGATAGAGAGGACCACAAGGCAGGCAGCTTCCAAGAGGCCAGCACTACCAGGACATGGTTTTAGCTGTGTGCGACAAAGACCTGACACCAGTGGCTTAACCAAGACGTGTGTTTATTCGCACGTACGTCAGGGTCTGAGCAGGAATGTGGCTCCGCTCCATGGAGTGATCAGGCTCTGAGCTCTTTCTCTCCTGTGGCTCCACAGCCTCTGTGTGTTGCCTTTATCTCCACCGTCTGAGATATTTGACCACCGTGTCCTTGTTTCGGCCAGTAGAGGGGACAAAGGAAAAGTGGAGGGCCTGTGCCTTTCTTTTAAGGATGCAACTTTACTTCTAATCACGTTCTCCTGACCAGAACTTAAATAGCCTCAGGCAGCTGCAGAGGAGTCTGGGAAGTGTAGTTTTTATATTCTTGGTGGTTGTGTGTCCGGGGAACAGTTTGATGACAGTGGAAGTGGGAGGGATGAGGTAGAGGAATGACTCCCCGTTTCTATAAAATATCATTGGCATCAGTTGCAGATCAGTACTAGAGAAAGCCAGTGCGATGGAAAAAGTCTTGCTTGTGTTAACCCAGCGAGTGATTTCTGCATCTGGCCCAAGCAAGGTCTGCAGCAACCTTAGGCCACACCCTCTACGTGAGACCCACCAGGGACAGCTACTGGGACCAGGCAGTCTCACCTGGCCACACCAATATCCTGAATCCATAATAGTGCGTGGCATGGGTCCATTTACCGTGAATGAGGCATCACTCCCATTATCACATCTCACACAGTCTAATATGACCCCGCTCCCTCAACACGACTTGCCCAGTTTGGTAAATCACAGAACCAAACAGAAACGCCAACAGGAGCCACAGCAATGTAAGAAACGTCCTGCTGGCAGCAAAGCCTGGGCAAGAACTCGCCAGTGCGTGTTGAATGAGACTTCTTGGCCATCTCCATGCCCAACACCTCTATGCTTAGCACGCATGAGGGACTGATGTTCTCCAGCTTGGGGTCTCGAAAGCCCGCTGAAGGAAAGACTGGGCCAAATAGGTTCTAACATTATGCTCAGAAATGCAATGAGTTGCTTCTTTCAATCGTAAAGAAAGGCTACCCTGTTCTTATTCAGAGAAAAAGAATTTCTTCTTTCTGTCCAACTGTTAAATATTTAAAATGTGTTGTTTTGAAGGAGGGGCCAAATAACTAATTAGCCAGCACCAGGTAAGCCACGTGTCTTTACTGGATCCTGATAGACTCTGGGTTTTCATTATTTGTTAGTGAACATGCCTACCACGCCTCCCCCGGACTTTAAGATCCTTGCGGCCGAGAATGCCTTAACTCTCAGTATCCCCAGCTACTGGGGGATGACAGTGGTCTGAGCCGGCAGAACACTGGTCTAGCAGATCAGCATTAGGATCTGGATGACGATTTCTGTTGGAGAAGGACAGTCATCTTATGGAAATTCACAGCCCACGTTTGAATTCCAGAGGCCCTGAGAAAGCTTGCTGTAAATAACTAACTCAGTTTAACTTCGTTCACTCCAGTGTGTCCAAATGTACACAATCACCCCTCTTTTGGGTTATGTTTAAAAATTATTGCTGTGTTGTATTTCAAGCCATGTTAGGCATGGAGACCAGCCAAAGTACCCTGGGACTATCACCCTGCGTTCAATCTTACCATTTTTATCATACTACTTCAGAGTTTAAAAAAAAAATCCAGCATCCTTTTTCATGTAATGCTTTTGAGGTCATAAGGAAACTACAGTGGGAAATGCTGGCCCAAGTGGGCTCCCCCACAGTCATCTCCACACCACTGCTAACCAGCCCTCCTGGAGCTCCGCGGTGACACCACCATCTTTCCTCTCAACACCCTCACTGGCTCCTCAGGCTTCCCAAGCAAAGTCTCCACTTCTGTTCAGTCAGGGTCTTAATTCTCCAACCTCAAGAGGTGTTTTCTGAGCTGGGGAGTCCTTCTTATGGACGGTGCATGCTGTTGCTCAGAAGCACACAGTTCACAGCTTTCCTTTTGCCTCTCCCTGCCCCTTCTTTCTTGCCTCTAGAAAGTCTATCCTTTAGTAAGCCCGGCTCAGAGACTACCTCCTTCGTGATGCTTTACTGGATCACCCTGGCCTCTGCGTTTCCAGAGGCTGATTTCTATCACTTCTCTGCAGATACTTGGGGGGTTATGGGTTTTTCGGTCACTGCTGTATTCAAGCCTTTTGAGACAAAGACTGTTTTCTACAACTGTATCTTCTGTGGCTCTTGGTACATGGTGTGGCCTTGACAGAGGGCAACTGAATGAATGAATGAGGGAATAAGTGAGTACAGTAGGGATCCCCTTGGGATGGTCTAGAGGGTTAGAATTTGGAGTATGGGGTGGAAAAAAACCCAGAATGACCACCAAAACAGTGGTCCAGGAAACTTTAGCTCCCGCAGGTGTTTTAGCCTGGGAAACCGGAGGACTGGTGGCCCCCTGCTGGCAAGAGGACCACCGGCAGGAGCACGGCCCGGCTGGGTGGATGGTGCAAGGCCAACCCTGGGCTCATCATGGTGCAGTGAGAACAGGGAGCCGGAGAGGGAAGGGTTAATTTGGAAGGGGATGCCCTGAATGACGTGGCAGCTAGAGCCTTCTGAACCCAGCCCATTCCGCGCCACCGGGCTCATGTTGGGGGCTACCGTTTTGGGTGAGGTCTGCAGCCACAGCTTTCCTGATCTCCCTAGAAGTGCAGATGTACGTGACACCTTCCAAGGCAGACCTAAGTGACCAGAGTTGTTGCAAAAGTTAAGTGTAGAATTGTCATATGACTCAGCAATTCTGTTCTGAGGTGTATACCCCAAAGAATGGAAAACTGGTTTCAAAAGAAAATTTGTACACCATGTTCAGAGAAGCACTATCACACTAGTCTAAAGGTAGAAACAGCTCAAATATCCATCAACAGATGGGTGGATTAAAAAAAAAAGATACAGATGTAGTGAAAAGAAGGGCCATCTGTACCCCAATGTTTATAGCAGCAATGGCCACGGTCGCCAAACTGTGGAAAGAACCAAGATGCCCTTCAACGGATGAATGGATAAGGAAGATGTGGTCCATATACACTATGGAGTATTATGCCTTCATCAGAAAAGACGAATACCCAACTTTTGTAGCAACATGGACGGGACTGGAAGAGATTATGCTGAGTGAAATAAGTCAAACAGAGAGAGTCAAGTATCATATGGTTTCACTTATTTGTGGAGCATAACAAATAATATAGAGGACAAGGGGAGATGGAGAGGAGAAGGGAGTTGAGGGAAATTGGAAGGGGAGGTGAACCATGAGAGACTATGGACTCTGAAAAACAACCTGAGGGTTTTGAAGGGGCGGGGGGTGGGAGGTTGGGGGAACCAGGTGGTGGGTCTTAGGGAGGGCACGGATTGCATGGAGCACTGGGTGTGGTGAGAAAACAATGAATACTGTTACACTGAAAAGAAATAGAAAATTAAAAAAATAAATAAAAATAAAAATAAAAATTAAAATTAAAAAAAATGTGATCTATCCACACATTGGAATATTATTCAACCATTAAAAAGGACTGAAGTCCTGACACGCACCACAACACGGATGAACCTTGGGAACATTATGCCAAGTGAAATAAACCAGACACAAAAGACCACGTGTAGGATTCCACTTAAATGAAATTTTCCAAATTGGTAAACCCACAGAAACACAGTAGCTTCATGGTTGCCAAGGGTAAGGGAGATGACAAGATGGAGAATAACCACTTAAGGAGCACTGAATGTCCTTTGGGGATGATGAAAATGTTCTGGTACAGGTAGAGGGGGTAGATGTACAACTCTGTTAATGTACTAAACACCACTGAACTGTATACTTTAAAATATTTCCTTTTATGTTCTGTGAATTTCACCTCAATTAAAAAAAAATAAAAAATTAGTGAGAAGGAGGTAGAATTTGGGAATCCTGGCCTGGGGATGATAATGGCTCCTGTCAAGAGAGCACTGGGGAAGAGAAGTGGCCACAAATCTGGAAGGGTCCGGGGAACCCAAATGGAAAGCCCAGGATTGGCCAGAGAATTAGGAGAACGCTGGGGTTCAGGGTCCCGGAGCTGGGAAATGGAGTATCAGTGGGACACAGATGGCCAGCAGCGCTCAGCCAGGTAGAACAGTGGAAGAAAGAGAAGCTGTAGGAAAGGTCACTTGGTTGAGTCATCCAACATATATTTACCGAGCTCCTGTGGTATGCCAGGCTCCACGCTGGTTACGGGGATTTCAGTGTTTTTTGAGGAAGTGGTTTCAGTGGAAGGTTGGGGAGGGAAGCCAGGTCTTAAGAGTTTCAGGTGGGGATGTGCGGAGAGGAAACGGAAGCACCAGACGCAGAGGGACAAGAGACTGGAGGGTCGAACTGGACGGGGCCTCAGGATCTAGTGAGAATGTCTACACTAAGAAGTTGGATGAGAGAATCATTGACAATGGAGGGGAAAGAGCCCCAAAGAGGAGGAGAATGAAGGAGCCAGAGAGGGAAGGGTTCATTTGGAGACAGATGCCTTGAATGAAGTTGTAGCTAGAGCCTTCTGAACCCAGCCCATGCTGCTCCGGTGGGCTCATTTTGGGGGTTACCATTTTGGATAAGGCCAGCTGCTAGCAGTCACAGCTTTACTGATCTCTGCCCCAGGGATGAGGTGGCCTTGAGGATGTGTTGGGCATCAAATGCTCTCAAGTTCTCTAAGCACCTTTGGGGTGTCCCATTACTGTCTGCTAGTCATACATTCTCTCCCTGAGTTATCCAGTCAAGGGGCACTTGGCAGTTTGGGAACATTTCTCTCAGATCACTGAGGCTCAAATTTAGCCCAAAGGTTTGAAGAATGTCATGGTAGTTTTGATGTCTCCCTGCTACCCCTCTGCTGGCCAACAAGCGTTGGCATATGTGACTCCATTCTGTCCCAAACGAATTCAGTGCTTAAGAACGTGAGCGCTTTCCAAAGACCATCTGTTTACTCTTCTGCTTAAGGAACTCCACTCTGCCACAGCCTCCTAGGATTGGATTCAATAAATTCTGACACGGAGGGATATTTTTTTGGCGGGCCTAGAAACTGAATGTTTTCCAAATGGTACATTATTGATATTAAAACCGATTTGTGCATCGCCAGCCATCAAAGAAATGTACTAAATAATATCTCCAGGACTGAAAAGGAAATTGAAAAGCCTGTCCACACGCATTTATCAGCAAAAACACTAGCCTAATCATAACACTCTGAAAGAGAGGAATCTATGGACCCCCACACACAATCAAAAGCTCCTTGGGTATATTCACCTTAAATCCACCGAAATCCACCTAGAAACACCTGACATAAAACAAGCTGTCCCAGGCAGCCCTGGCTCTGATCCCCTCTCCCAGCATGTGGCCACCCCGGGATGCATGAGGCAGAGATCTGGAGTGAGGGAAACTTGCCTCTGAATCCCAGTCTCTACCTCCCACCTCCCAGAAGTTGTGGTGTGATCCTACACAAGTTACTCAAGCTCTCCAAAACCTCAGTTTCCTCTTGAGTAAAATTGCCTTCTCATAAGATTGGGTGAAGAGTACATCTTACTTTCATTTCCTTTTCTACTGCTCTGTGCCCCCCAGCATATGTGCGGGCACTGAGAAGGACATCAGAGCAGCACCCTGTCCTTCTGTTCCTCCAGCTTTCCCTGGGGTTGGTTTGCTCGCTGCCTGTTTGCTATCTCCAAGAGTGTGATTTTCTAATACAGAAACACTAAACAGAGTAGGAGATATTTAATCAACGTTTTGCTGAATGCATAGGGATTGCATACGGGATAATTCAGTGAGTAACTTAAGTAAAGCAATGGTATAAATATTTAAAGACTCATTGAGATGCAGCTGTAAATCGGTATTGATTGCTGCTGCATGGCTTATTGAACGTTATAAATTTCTGTACATCATCACAATGAAGAAGGACAGATCTCCCTGTGATTAGAAGGCAGGCATGATTTCCATCGGTCATGGAGAGTGGAGTGTAATATCTGCTTTGTCATCAAAAGGGATTTCCAGGCTGGTGAGCTTCCAAGAGTGGATGACTGCAGCAGATTTCTTTTGAATTTTATAAAACTTAAAATATCAGACAGTGGGTTTTAAGCTAGAATCACCAATGGTATATCAAATATTTGACTTAAAATTTATGTCTAGAAAAGATTACTGACAGGTTTTATAGGACTTTCATTTTTAAAAAATCTATCATGTCCACACAAATGTGTGATAGCTCAATTTTAACTGGGTGGGGCTACACCCTCAGCCACATTGGCTGACCCTGGAATAAGGCTGTAATCTGGGATCATTCTGGGGTTAGGTGTAAATGTCTAACAAATGTGCTTCTATAAGGGAGATTGTAGCTATACACTGGCCTTTTTCTGAATCACAGAGCCCATATGTTGTGCCCAATTAAAGTCTAGGCAAATTCAATTGCCTCTACCTGTTACATGTTGCTAGACTACAAAATTAGTCAAGTGGGCAGTTACAGTTTATGTTATGATAATGCTGTCTTATGGTGGTTTTGGAACTAGTGAATTTAAAGTGTCTACTGTCTGATCTATATTTGACAAAGCATGGAGGCAGCTGGAAAGGTAGAACAATGTATCCTCTACAGGAAAAGAGGAGAATAGCTTCATGATCATGGGTTAGACAAAAACATCTTAGGATACATACACTCTCACAAATGCTACCCCCCAAAGAGAAGATAACCAAATTTGACTTCATTAAAATTAAGAACTTAAAAAAACTGAGATGTAATTAGAATTAAGAACTATTGCTCATCAAAATATGCTATTAAGTGAGTGAAAAGGCAAAACAAAGATTGGAGAAGATATTTGCAACATATATATCTGACAAGGAATTTGTGTCCAGAATATAAAAAGAGCCCCTACTAGTCAATAAGGAAAAACTTGAACAGTTACTTCCCAAAAAATAATGTTCAGATGGCAAATAAACACATGAAGAGTTGCTCGACATACCAGGAAATGCAAATTGAAATCATAATAAGACATCACTATACACTCTCTAGAGTGGCTAAGACTGGAAAGATTGTTAATCCCGTTGGTGAGGATAAGGACCGTCACACACTGCTCATGGAGAGTTCGTTGCTATAATCTCTTTGGAAAACTATCTGACATAATCTATGAAGTTGTGCAAGCATATCTCCTATGACCCAGTAATGAGATTACTAGGTATATACCCAAAGACATATGTTTACCTATCCCCCAAAAGAATGTACAAAAATGTTCATACCAGCTTTATTTGAAAACTGAAACAATCTAGGATACAATTTAATATGCAGAAATCTGTTGCATTTCTGTACACTAGCAGAAAGAGAAATTAAGGGGAAAAATCCCATTTACATTTGCACCAAAGATAATAAAATACCTAGAAATAAACTTAACCAAGGAGGTAAAAGACCTATACTATGAAAAGTATAAAACATTGATCAAAGAAACTGAAAAGAACACAAACATGCTCATGGATTGGAAGAACAAATATTGTTAAGATGTCCATACTACCCAAAGCAGTCTATAGATTTAATGCTATCCCCATCAAAATACCAACAGCTTGTTTCACAAAACTAGGATAATCCTAAAACTTGTATGGAACCACAAAAGGCCCCAAATAGTCAAAGCAATCTTGAGAAAGAAGAACAGCCAGGAGGTATCACAATCCCAGATTCAAGATACGCTTCAAAACTGTACTAATCAAAACAGTATGGTACTGGCATAAAAATAGAGATGTAGAACAATAGAACACAATAGGGAGCCCAGAAATAAATCCACACTTATATGGTCAAGTAACCTTTGACAAAGGAGTCAATATACAAATATACAGTGTGGAAAAGACACCCTCTTCACAAATGGCACTGGGAAAACTGGACAGCTACACATAAAAGAATGAAACTGGACCACTTTATTATACCATGCATAAATGTAAACTCAAAATGAGTTAAATAGCCAAATGTAAGAACTGAAACCACAAAAATTCTAGAAGAAAATATAGGCAGTAATTTCTCTGAAATCAGCTGTAGAAACATTTTCTACATCTGTCACCTGAGGCAAGGGAAACAAAAGCAAAATTAAACTATTGTGACTACATCAAAATAAGAAGCCTTTGCACAGCAAAGGAAACCATCAACAAAACAACAAGGCAACATACTGAATGGGAGAAGATATTTGCAGATGATGTATCTGATAAGGGATTAGTATCCAAAATATACAAAGAACTTATACAACTCAACAACAAAAACCCCAAAAATCTGATTAAAAATGGGCAAAGCACCCGAATAGACGTTTTTCCAAAGGTGATATACCGCCGGCCAACAGACTACACCACTCACCATCAGGGAAGTGCAAATCAAAACACATCTGTCTTAGAATGGCTAGAATCAAAAACACAAGAAACGATAAGCGTGGCAGTGTTCTAGGGTATTGCAGGCATTCAATTTTTGATCAGGGTGATGGTTACTTAGGTGCATATATGGTAAAAATCCATCCATCAAGAGAACACTAAAGATTTGCACACCGTATTGTATGTATGTAACACTGTGGTAAAAATGTAAAAGAAATAGCAGCCAGCAGCGTGCTAGCAAATGTTTAACAACCAGTTCCATGGGGGGAAAACATCCCCACCTTGATTTCTAGTGTTTGCTAATTTCCCTGATGTAAATATTCTCAACATAGCCGATTCCAAGCTGCACTGATCTAGGAACTGGCAACAAATTCCCCCAAATTTAACACTCAGCTCTCACTAGTATAAACTTTCCACCCTTGTGGGATTGATTGCGTTATACTTTTGATGGTTCTCAAAACTGACCTAATTCTCTTTCAAGCTTTTGAAATTAGTTAGGAGACCAGCCTGAGGTGTTTATGTAACCTGCTTTAAAGTACTACCCTTTGCAGCTCCGCATCTGTTTGACTCAAGATTCTCTTGATACTGAGAACCCAAAATAAAGAAATGGATTGACCGCTGTTGCTGATACTGCAATCTTCATCTATAGCTCCTGACTTTAATTTTTGTGTGATTATAAAAGTCTTGCTGTTTTTATTTCAAAAGAGATATTATAAAAATTGAATTTAAAAAGGATTTTATATATTGAGGTATGAACCGTTCAGGACTGCTTGGGCTGCAAGCCATAAAATATAACTAAAAAGGGGGGGCAGTGTATTTACATTTGTAACTGGGAAATCTTGGGGGAAATCAGGAATGGCTGGATCCAGGGGTTCAAATGATGTTATCAGAGTTCTGTCACTTTTTCTACCTCCAGCTTGTTTGCCTATAGCTGCTTTAATTCCCACGCATGTTCTTTCCATGTAGTGAATGGCAGCTGGTAGCTGAACTTATGTTCACCTTACAGGTCTTGATCCCAAAGAGAGAGAGAAAAGTTTGGGAAAGTCTCTAACTGGCCTAACTTAGATTAAGCATCCACCTTTGAACTGACCATTGTGGCTAGGGATACAGGGTTCTCCCACTGGCCTACATGCACCCGTCTTGGGGCTCTGGTGGGTGTGAGGGAACAAGGAAGCCCCTGGGATCACATGGATTGTGCAGGCTCTCTATGGAGTGACAGAAAGTTGTCTCTGCAGAGGGAGTGATGAGGAGCAAGTAGAGATCGAGCACCGTGTGGCATGTAAAATGTCATTCAAATAGAAATTTTGGCCACAGCAAAGACATTTGGAAGGTGAAACTCACAGGCAGGAAGAAAGAAAAACTCAAGTCAAAAGAAGTTATGTGACTCAAGACACAGAAAGGGAAGAAAGTTTAAGGATGGGGTGAGGGGTTGGGTGTCAGGGATCATAAACCATGCAAGGACCTGAGTGCAGCAGGTGGAGTGGGCGCCTGGATCCAACCAGGTCCTGTACCTCCTGCTGGTCCACAGGGTTTGCTAACCCTGACCTCATCAATGCAAGCCTTGAATGCCAGGACAAACACACTTGATTCCGGCGACAGGGTGGACTCATGGAACAGACGTACGAAACACTAGTGGAGTGACTTGGTTAGGGGGAGCTGTTTAACCTCTCTGAGCCTCTGATTCTTCGCCATAAATTGAGGATTATATCCACTTTGAAGAGTTCTTGAAAGGACTAGAGCTAATCTACCACTCATTAGCCAGGTGACTGTGAACAAGTTACTTCAACTTCTCCAAGGCTCTTTTTCTGAGTCTATGGGATAGGACAAGTATTACACCACCTCACAGAGCTAGAGGAAATCCACATAAACCACACAGACAAGGCCCCAGACACTGCATGTAATGAAAATAGTAACAACAGTTAATCCAACCAGAAGCAATCCCGTAGTTTTACTCAGTTGGAAGGCATCAAGCTTCCCCCAAACCCCCAGACTCTCTTCCGGCAGGAACCCCTTTCTACACCGTGTACGGTCTGTGTCTGACCTCTTGTCCCATCCTCTGAGCGCCATTAAGGTAGAAACTGCATCTTCCTATCCCCATGGTGCTTTATGCCTAGCAGGTGCGCCGTAAATGTGTGCTGGAGAAATGAGTGAATGGAAGTTTGTTATGATGAGGAGAACCAGAAGATACCCAGGAGGCAAGTGAGCAATGGGAATTTCTATCTCGAAAAAGCAAACCCTGAGCAAGATCTATACCCATTCAAATGGAAGAACCTCAAAAGATAGAATTGCAGTAAAAAAAAATATATATATATATATATATGTGTGTGTGTGTGTGTGTGTGTGTATGTGTACACACACACACACACATAAATATAATAAGTTGGAGAATGAGGACTATTCCATGACATCATTTATGCAAAATTTTAAAGGCACAAAATGTTTTCTATAGAGAGCAGGTCAGTAAGAGCATTACCTAGGTTGTGCATCTGAAACTAATGTTAACACTGTGTACTCCAAAAAAAAAATGGCACACAAATATTTTTAAATAAAGAAATTCACAGTTAATGTAAGAAAAAAAAAAAAAAGAATACCACCTAGGAATACAAGGATGACCACCACCCATGGGGGGCCTCTTCTGGTAAGGCATGAGGGCATGTCCAGATGTCTTGAAGGTCAAAGGAGTTTAGCTTTATCTGGAATGGTTTAATTTTTTAAAAAAGAACAAGGGGTTCATAAGGCTCATATGATCTTTAAAAATAATAAACAGGCAGGGGCGCCTGGGTGGCTCAGTGGGTTAAACTCTCTGCCTTTAGCTCAGGTCATGATCCTGGGGTCCTGGGATAGAGCCCTGCATTCAGCTCTCTGCTCAGCAGGGACCCTGCTTCCCCTCTCTCTGCCTGCTTCTCTGCCTACTTGTGATCTGTATCTGTCAAATAAATAAATAAATAAAATCTTTATAAAAATAATAAACAGGCAAAAACTGGGGAGCAAACATGGCAAAATATTAAAAAGTGGTTAATTCTGGGTGCTGGGGATCTGGGGTGATAATTATTTTTATTATTTATCATGTTAGATTTAGTTTTTACATTATTTATTTTTATATTTTAAAGTTTACACTAAATTGGTAAATTTACTTAAATTATATCTTATTAAAAATCAAGTGATTATATTATCCACGGGTAGAATGGCGAACTATACAAACTCAAAGCTACAAAGTTGTACGAGGGAAGACCTCCCCACCCCCACCCGGTTCTCTCCCTACAGTCAACAACTGCTACTAGTTTCTTTGGGATTTTTCCAGGGATAGGGCCTAAGTTCACATAGTGGGTCTTTTGCACAAATGACAGCATTTTGCACACACTATAACTACTCTTTTAACCTTGACAGAGCATCTTGAAGATAGTTCTATGTCCATACAGATTCTCCACTTTTTTAAAATGAAAGGTTAACAGTATTCCATTTTGGGGTGCTTGGGTGGCTCAGTGGGTTAAAGCCTCTGCCTTTGGCTCAGGTCATGGTCTCAGGGTCGTGGGATCGAGGCCTGCATGGGGCTCTCTGCTCAGCAGGGAGCCTGCTTCCCCCCTCTCGCTCTGCCTGCCTCTCTGCCTACTTGTGATCTCTCTGTCAAATAAATAATAAAATCTTTTTTAAAAAGACCAGTATTCTATTTTATGAAGGTACCATACTTTTTGTAAGTAGGTGCCTATTGATGGTCATGGAGTTTGCTTCTAACTAGCTGCTGTTACAAACAGTGTCTCAGCAAATACCATTGTCTGTGTATCTTTGGGCATGTCTGTGAGCCGATCCGTAAGAGAAATCATTACAGACAGAACCACGGGGCCAGAGGGAGTGTGCATTTACATTTTTGACGGATATCACCAAATTGTCTTTTACGGAGATTGTTCCAGTGTATCCCCAACCTTCAGGATATGAGGAACTGTACCCAGTGTCAGTATGATAGGTGCAAAATTTGTGTTATTTAAAGCATTAAAACAGAATAGAACAAAACTCAAACAATCCCTAAGTTTTGAGACCTGTAGGAATCACGCGTTATCTCCTTTCAGAATTAGCAGGCATTAACAGCAGAAGACAGGGCACACTGTAGGTAAATAGTACGGCTAATGAATTTTGTTCTTGCTGGACCTCCGTCCACATTAAGTACCCGCACTGCTAAAATTTAAAGTATTTAAAAATCACTTTATGTAGCATAACATAAGCATTCTATAACCTACTCAGTCTCCATTGGTTTATTTTGAAAGTCTCCCCCTTATAATTGCCTTGTTTAATATACCATGTATTTTAATTATCCGATTTACAGAGTCTGGGAAAACCTAAAAAATTGGCATGTGTCAGAATATTAACAACCTATTTAACAGCATCTTTTTTTTTTTTTAACCAAAGGCCAAGAGGATAACTGTATCAAGTATATATTACACATACTTTCCTTTTTTTTAACACATAATTTCTTTAGAGTGTTTATTTCTGCTTTATTTCAAACATCCCCATTGTCTAAATGATGAATTTTTATTTTAATTAGTCTTAAATTCCAGGAGAGTAATCCTAATGTAGAAAATGTTCACAACTGACCGATAATAAACCAAGGGCCCAGCTCCTTCAGTGAAGCTGACACCCACACAGTGGCCTTTGGGGACCAAGCTTTGGCCCCAATCTTTTTTGTACCAAATCAAGGTCAATAAAACTTCCTGCTTTGGAAAGAAATGGGAAGTCTCGCACTTCCTCAAAAGTTTTTTTTTTTTTTTTTTGTTTTTAAATATGGAAAAGGATGTAAAGAAAGGCACAAAACACAACTGAGGCAGAGAGAACTTTCCAGTTGAAATGGACATCAAAATCCCAGCAAGTTATTTTGTGGATAGCAAAGAACTGATTCTAAAATTTACATGGAAGCAAGAAACCCAGAAAACTGACCAATACAATATTGAAGAAGAAGAACAAAGTTGCAAGACTGACTACTTGACTTCAACACTTACTATAAAGCTCGAGACTGTGCTATTGGGGAAGGGATATGCAAATGGATCAATGGAACAGAATAGAGAGAGAAACAGACCCACATAAGTAGTCAGCTGGTCTTTGAAGGAGCAAAAGCAATGGAATGGAGAAAAGATAGTCTAAGATGGTCTTTTCAAGGATGGTGTTAGAGCAGCCAGACATCCTCATGCAGGTTAAAAAAAAAAAAAAAAAGAATATAGACTTTTGCAGGGGACAGAACCAGATTATTGGGTGTTGGGAAGGAAATGTTAGATGAAATGCCAGAGTGGGGCTACAGAGCAGGAGTAAGGACTTCTTCCTCGAAATCTCTAAGAATAAACAATCCTGCCTAATTGGGAAGGTCAGCAGGGCCTGCTAAGGTTGCTGGAATTCTGCAGTATTTTTCACCCTCTGACGAGGCTGTCTCCGCTGCCCTTTCTTTATTGTGCCCAGGGGTGACACAGAGCAATCAAAATGTACGGAGGCTTATTACGCCCAACTGGGGGCTTTGGCTCCAAGCAAGTAGGAGTGCAAAATAAATACTCATTGACTTTGTCCAGGCTTATCCAAACAGGCTCGTTAATGGGCACTTCCAAAAAATATATTTTGCCTCTCTGAGTAGAGGAAAATCAATAATAATATTAGGTTTATGTGAAGGTCAGCCGGTTTAGCACTTAGCTTCCCTCATCCTCGGGTTTTAAAGGAGGGGATGAAGGAGCATTATTTCTGACAATCCTGCATGGAAAAATGTCTTGACTGAGATTCTTGGACTTAATAAAAGATTTATGGTGGAAATTCTGCAAGTAATATCTTGTTAAAATAACTTCTGTGCTAACCTCAAGTGACAAGTGATTGCTCCAACTTGTTCCTACAGCTCCTGGGCCTTCTCTTTAATCTTTTATTAGCTCTGTTCTCCAAACTCGAAATACAAGGGACGACAATTGTTTGGGTCCATTATCTTTGATATGAGTGTCTCTTTGCTGTATTCCGAGATGTGTTTTCTTTTTCTGAATTACAAATGAAGTAAATGTCACTGTTTGATGGTAATGGATGGCATTTAAATACACACTGATGTCGCATTGCTTAAAAGTCAAGACCCTTGTGAGCAGTGTTAAGTGATAGGCAGAGGGTGGTTTCTGGGCTAGAGAGGACAGTGGGAAGAGTTCACAGCTCTGGTGGGGAAAGCCGGAAGCACTGCCTGCCCCGGCTCTCCGGAAAGTCTATTGTACTACGATCTTCATTGTCATACAATGAGAACAAAGAAAAGCACAAGTGTGTGTATTCATAAAGACTATTTCAGAGACGAACAGTAGCCAGAATCATCTCCCACAATCTGGTAATCGTGGGTAGATGATCCTGGTGGTCTATGGTTAGAGACTAAATTGTTGTCTCCCCCTCCTCCAATCAGATTTTGAAGCCCTAACCCCCCCCCCCCCAATATGATTGTATTTGGAGGTGGAGACTTTAAGAAGGGAATTAAGGTTAAATGAAGTCCAAAGGGTAGGGCCTGAATCCGCTATGACTATTGTCTTTATAAGAAGAGACCAGGAGTGCATATGTATAGAGAAAAGGTTGTGTGAGGACCCAGAAGCAAGATGGCCATCTGCAAGCCAGAAAGGGAGCTCTCCCCAGAAACCAACCCTGCTGGCACCTTGGTCTTGGACTTCCAGCCCCCAGAACTGTGGAGAAAATAAATTGTAGTTGCTTAAGCCCCCCCAGGCTGGGCCATTTTGTTATGGCAGCCCCAAGAGACTACTGTATCTGCCCATCCACAGATGCCAATTCATCTCTGCAGCTCGGGCTTGAGTGTGCGAGCCATGCTAGTCCATGCAAGATAAAGGAGAGTCTGCTGGGGGCTTCTGGAAAAGACTTTCCTCCTGATAGGAGAGAGAGACATGTTGGAATAAACTCTCGCCTCCTTTTTGCTTCCAAATGTTGTCATGTGAGGATGTGAAGCCTGGAGCTGCTGCAGGCATCTGAAGGCTCTTTGGGGAAAGCCCAAGAGGATTGCCAGCGTTTGGCCCCAGAGTCCTGGAAACTGTTCACCCTACACTCTTTGGTATGGAGAAAAAGTAACGCCATTATCTGAGTCACTCTTACCTGAATAGGTGTCCTTAGGTTGAAAATATCTAAATGATGACGTGATTAAAAAGCACACAAAGGAAGTCTACCGAAAAGCCTGTCATTTTACATGAGGCGATACCAAACAGAGAAGCTGTCTTCTTCTAGACAATTCTAATTAACTTAGGCCATTAGAAAATTGAATCCTCAACTTAGAGGTTTCTCAATGTTGACATTACCTATTGACTATGAATGATTACGATGACTGTGTGTGACTCCAACAGCCCAGGCACAGGCTGACATTCAACTGTTTCTAGGTTTTTCAAGTATTCCCCCTGAAGACCACTAGAATGTATCTCCTTTTCCTCATCTCCAGCACGAGCAGCCCGATCCATTGTCTTGCTCCTACACAGCTCCCATGGCTTCCCTCCTGGTCTATGTGCACCTACGTGTTTATCTCTTACTTAAAAAATTTCAAATTGAAGTAGCACATGCACAAGGTCAGAAAATAAAGCTGCACGGAGGGATTGATGGTGGCCCCTTGCCTCACCACCTGCACGCCAGTCCCACTCCTCACAGGCCATCTCTTTAACCTCCAGGTCATTGTGCCTGGTAAGTTCATGGTCCCCCCCCCCCCATAATTATATCATTATTTTTAGTTTTCTTTATAGTTTGTATCTATACACACATACTTATTTATCCACAGTTTGGAAGTTTCTCGAAAAATTAAACATGTCCCAAGAAGAACAAACACATATGCCCACACAAAGACTTGCCCGAGAATGTTCACAGCAGTGCTATCTATAATCACCAAAAGGTGGAAATGACCTCTATGTATATTCATTTAGGAATGGATGAAGCATGCTCTAGTCAGATGAAAATATTATTCGCCAACAAAAAGGAAGTACTGACACATGCTACTGCATGGACAAGCCTTGAGAACATGCAACGTGATAGAAGCCAGACATAAACGACCACATACTGTATAATTCCCCGGATGCAAAATGTCCAGAAAAGGCAAATGAACAAAGACAGGAATATTAGTGGTTTCCAGGAGCTGGAGGGTGGGAATGGGGAGCACCTGCAAATGGGTATGAAGGCTTTGTCTGAGCTAAAATGGTGCACAGATCTGTCAATTCACTAATAATCATTGAATTGTGCACTTAAAGAGTGAATTTTGTGGTATGTAAACTATATCTCAAGAGGGCTATTAAATCAATAAATTTTAAAAAATGACAGAACTCTCTATTTCTTGTTCTACTGGCTAGGAACAGTGCTGTCCACTTCTTTCTTTGTGGGACGAGATGGTTACCCCCATCTCCCACTGCTCCTGCTTCCTTCTATTTTCCAACTTCTCTGAGTTGTATATTTCCTTTCATTTCGCAAAGAATGCTAACATTCTACACAAATAAACTTACAGGGTTGAAATCTGCAAATAGGATTTATGTTAACATGACGATGCAAATGTTTTTCATGAAAGAACCAGGTCTGGTGTGAGGATAGTATTTCCTTCTCTATAGGTCCACTGTCATTGTTCCCAGGCCACTCAAAGGGAAAGGGAATATTCAAATGGATTCCCCATTTTTGCATTCTCTCAATTCCTTAAAATTATGTCACATTTGATTTCTCTTCATATCTGAACAATGCCTTTCTTACATGTTTGGACCCTTCTCCTGCCCCTGGATTAAACAAATAACTTTTCTGTTTTAGGATAGTTTTGGATTTACAGAAAAATTGATACCACAGAGAATTTGCATATGCCCCACGTGCAGTTTCTTCTGTAATTAACATTTTACATTAGTGTGGTATATTTGTCACAGTTAATGAACAGCTATTGATTCATCATTATTAATGAAATCCTATGCTTTATTCAGATTTCCTTAGTTTTAATATGATGTCCTTTTTCTGATTCCATGCTTGAAACCACCATACATTTAGTTATCATATCTCCTCAGGCTCCTCTCAGCTGTGACAGTTTCTCAGACTTTCTTTGTTTTTGATAAACCCTGACAGTTTTGAGGAGGACTGGTCAGGTGTTCTGTAGGGTGATGCTCTACTAGAATTTGCCTGATGTTTTTCTGACAGTTGGTTGGGGTTATAGGTTTTGGGGAGGAAGATTATAGAGGCAAAGTGTCGTTCTGATTATTATATGGCAAGGGTGTATAAATGAAAGTGGAGCCTCTGCATAAATTATCTGGACTTCTGCCTAGAAGCTTTGTCTATTCTTCCCCAACTACTCATTGATTCATTCATTTTTATTCGTATGAATACATGAGTTTAACAATTTCTCTAAGTCCATGTGAAAACAGAGAGAAACTTTATAGCAAAACCCCAGGTCCTTGGACAACATTTACAACAAAACTAGGCCATACTAGGGGCGCCTGGGTGGCTCAGTGGGTTAAAGCCCCTGCCCTCGGCTCAGGTCATGATCTCAGGGTCCTGGGATCGAGCCCCGCATTGGTCTCTCTGCTCAGCGGGGAGCCTGCTTCCCTTTCTCTCTCTCTGCCTGCCTCTCTGCCTACTTGTGATTTCTGTCTGTCAAATAAATAAATAAAATCTTTAAAAAAAAAACAAACTAGGCCATACTAAATTGTGTCCATCTACCCCAAAGTAAACCTGAGTGGGAGAAACACCAAGGACTCTAAGACTTGCTTGTCATCAGTTCGCAGGAGGAAGGAGGAGGAAGACATGGAATAGCATTTAATTAATCTAAGTACAAGAGAACCCCAAAATGCCAGGAAGTACCCTCTGGAAAGAAGGTGGGAAAACTAGAGAGCAGCAGTTGGAACCAGGAGGGGTTTTGCCCTTTCTAAAGAGGTGAGTATAAGAGTCCTGTGGTAAGAAGAACTGAAGGGGTCCCACATGAGGGAGGAAATGCTGGGAATATAAAAATTGGACAGGAAAGGGACAAGAGAAAGGAAAGAAAGATCCAAGTCAAAGCAGGGCAGAGGAACAGAGGCAGCAGAGCCCAGAAAATGAGACATGGTACTTTGGGGCACCGTGCAAAAAACAGAAAAGGGAACTCTGTGAAGTCAGGAAAACTTTTTAAAACCCTTTGTCATTCTTAAAGTTCAGAACTAGTTTCCCATAAAAATGAATAACAGAAAAGTATTAAGGCCAAATCCCATGCAAAATTATTATTGGGGGGAGAAAAAAAAGAACACAGAGCAGAGCAATACCTTATAGAAATCTTCAAGAAAGGCATGCCCATGAAACAGATGGAAACTGCAAGCCAAGGAAAGAAAATGGGAGCCAAGGATTTTATATCCAGCAAAACTAACTTTCAAGTGTAAGGATCGTGGACAAATTGTACTATTGATCCTCTGAGCCCTTCCTCAGAACCTACTAGAGAGAAAACTTCAGACACCCTAAATAATGGGAGGATCACCAGGTAGGCATTACCTGGTGCATTAAATAGAATTACCCACAAGATGTAGACCCACTGAGGGAAAGAGAGAATGCATCCAGTGCATAATGGTCATATGCTCTGACAATATAGTCAAACTACCATGATGGGGGAGAATGGGAGAGAATATAAAAATATTTCATACTTTTAGTAAACCTAATAATAATATTATTATTCTGGGGTTGTTGTACGTATAACACAGGATAAAATAAATGATTAATTATAGGGCATTCTAATTTTAACATCCCCTATGACTTTGAAAACCAGGGATTTCAGTGGGGGAAGGAGGGAGATAGAAATGGAATAGAGAGGGGCGCCTGGATGGCTCAGGGGGTTAAAGCCTCTGCCTTCGGCTCAGGTCATGATCCCAGGGTCCTGGGATCGAGCCCCGCATTGGGCTCTCTGCTCCGCGGGGAGCCTGCTTCCTCCTCTCTCTCTCTCTGCCTGCCTCTCTGCCTACTTGTGATCTCTGTCTAAAAAATAAATAAAATCTTAAAAAAAAATGGAATAGAAAAAAGGAAATAAAATGTGTGTGTATTTGCTTGTTTATTTTCTAGATGTCTGTTGAAAAGGTCTAGATATAATGACCAACTGGATTAGTCAGCTAGAGCTACAACAACAAAGGGTCACAGTCTGGATGGCTTAAACAAGAGAAATTTATTTTCTCACGGTTTTGGAGCCTGGAATTTTGAGATCAAGGTGTTGGGTTCTTTCTGAAGCCTTGCTCCTTGGGCTGTGGATGGTTGTCTTCTCCCTGTGTCTTCACACGATCTTTCTTCTGTTTGTCTCCTAATCTCTTCTTCTTAAAAGGACCCTGGCCATATTGAATTAGGGTCAACCCTAATGACCTCATTTTAATTTAATTATCCCTTTAAAGACCCTAGCTCCAAACGCAGTGACATTTTGAGTGACATTTTGTGGAGAACACAATTCAGCCCAGAATACCAACCTAGTTCAATCATAATGTGCAACTCTACTGCCCAATGTCTGGTCCTTTACACTGAAAGAAGTCTGTCTTTTGGAGAGACTTGTGGGGTAGTTTTTGACAGAGGTGGTGGTTACAAGGTGTTCACTTTATATTAATTCATTGTCATATACTTATTTTATGTAGTTTTGGGTATGTGTTTCATTTTATAATAATGCTATAGATTGAATGTCTGTATCCCTTCGAAATTCATATACAGAAATCCTAATCCCCAAGGTGATGATATTATGAACTTGGGCCTTTGGGAGGTGATTAGGTCATGAAGATGAAGGTTCACAATTGAGATTACTGCCCTAATAAGAGAGACCCCAGAGACCTAGCTTGCTCCATCTGCCGTGTGAGGACGCAGTGAGAAGACAGTCATCTGTAAACTAGGAAGCAGACTCTCACCAGACACTGAAGTGCTGGTACCGTGATCTTGGACTTTCCAGCCTCCAGAACAGTGAGAAATAAATTTCCATTGTTTATAAGCCACCCAGTTCATGGTATTTTGTTATAGCAGTCCAAGTTGACTTTGGCAAATAAAAAAATTTAAACAATTTTAAGAGGAAAGATGAAATGCAACTTGATCAAACATGCAAAAATAAGAAAAATGTACAGGAGGACACAACGTTTTAAATAATAAAGACATAAGGAATAATACCAAGTATATCAGTCATAGTGTTAAATATGAATGAACTAAATCCTACCACTAAAGACAGAGGTTGTCATATTAGGTGTTTAAAACCAAACTCAGCTAGGATAAAGAGGATGTGGTTTATTACAGTGGAATATAAGCCAGCTATATAAAAAAGAATGAAATCTTGCCATTTGCAACAACATGGAAGGAGCTAGAGAGTATAACGCTGAGTGAAATAAGTCAATCAGAGAAAGACAAATACCATATAATTTTACTCATATGTGGAATTTAAGATACAAAACAAATGAACAACAACAAAATAAAAACAAGAGACAAACAACAAAAAAAATCAGACTCTTAACTATAGAGAACAAACTGATGATTACCAGAGGGGCGGTGGGTGTGGGGAGGAATGAGCAAAATAGATAAGGAGGATTAAGGGTACACTTTTCATGATGAGCATTGAGGAATGTATAGAATTGTTGAATCACTGTATTGTATACCTGAAACCAATATAACACTGTATGTTAACTATATGGGAATTTTTAAAAAATGGAAAAAAAAACCAACAAAGCCAGCTAAATACAATGCATACATATTTAAAGATAAATGGTGAAAAACTGTTGAAAATAGTGGGTTGGTAAAGCAATACAAAGTGGATACAACTAAAAGGAAAGCTGTACGTATGTGTGTGTAGAACATTTTCTTTATCCATTCATCCATCAGTGAATTCTTAGGTTGTTTCCAAATCTTGGCTATTGTAAAAATGCTTAATGATCATGGGGATGCAGATATCTCTTTGAGACAGTGATTTCATTTCCTTCAGATAAATACCCAGAAGAGGGCTTGCTGGATCATACGGTAGTTCTGTTTTTGTTTTTTTTTTTTAACTTTTTTGAGGAACCTCCATATTGTTTTCCATAGTGTCTGTATCAACTCATAGTCTCACCTACAATGTACATGGATTCCTTCTGGTCCACATCCTTGGAAGTACCTATCTCTCATCTTTTTTAGAATAGCTGTTCTGCTAGGTGTCCGAGTATTATCTCATTGTGGTTTTAATTTGCCTTTTCCCAATGATTAGTAATATTGAGCACCTGTTCATGTACCTGTTGGCCATTTGAATATCTTCTTTGGAAAAATCTCTATTCAGGTCCTTTGCCCATTTTTAAATTGGATTATTTGTTTTTTCATTTTGTTTTCTTTCTGCTGTTGAGTTATATAAATTCCTTGTATATTTCAGATACTAACCTTCTTCCAGATGTATGGTTTGCAAATATTTTCTCCCATTCTGCAGATTGCCTTTTTGTTTTATGATTTCCCTGCCGTGCAGAAGCTCCCACTTGTTTATTTTTGGTGCTTATGCTTTTAGGGGCACATTTATAAAATCATTGCCAAAACCAATGTCAAGGAGCTTTTCTCCTGTATTTTCTTCTAGGAGTTTTGCAGTCATATGTTTAAGTCTTTAATCCATTTCAAGTTAATTTTTGTGAGTGGTGAAAGACAGGGGTCCTGTTTCTTTCTTTTTTTTTTTTTTAATATGTGAATGTCCACTTTTCTCAGCATCATTATTGAAGACACTATCTTTCCTTCATTGGCTATTGTGGCTCCCTTGTCAAATATTCATTGGCCATATATGTGAAGGTTTATTTTTGGGCTCTCAATTTTGCTCCATTGTTCTATGTACCTGTTTTTATGCCAACGCCATACTGATTTGATTACTACAGCTTTGTAATATAGTTTGAAATCAGGAGGTGTGATGCTTCCAGCTTTGCTCTTAGGATTTCTTTGGCTATTCAGGGTCTTTTGTGGCTTCAAATGATTTTAAGATTGTTTTTCTATTTCTGTAAAAAAATGCCATTGGAATTTTTATAGTAACAAAAATAATCCAAAAAACTCTAAGAATGAATAAATCCTAGATGGTAGTCAGGAATGTGTAAAAAGAGAAACTTAATGAGGAGAAATTTGTCTTACTGGTGGCAGACCCTACAATAAGGGTGCTGGAGTGAAATCAATATGGTATATTGTTTCAGAACAGGCAAATAGATGAGTGAATCAGAATTGTGAATCTGAAATAAGAGCTGGAAGAGAACTTATGTATGACAATAGTGGTGGTTAGTTTTTGGGAAAGGGCAAGATTATTTAGTAAATCTTGCTGGCACAATTCACCCAACATCTAGGAGAAAATAAAAGTGAATCCTTGTTTTATATTCTACTTGATAACAAATTACAGCGGTATTATGAAATAAATACAAGAAGGAAAACCTAGCAAACTCCGTCTATACTTCAGGAGGGGGAGACTTTTTTTTTTTTTTTTTTTTTTTTTACTAGACTGACAATTCAAAAGCTTTAAAAGAAAAAGATAGACATATTTAAATATATAAAAATTAAAAACCTCTGTACAGTGAATGATTTATAAACAGTCAACAAGTAATAGTTTAAAAAATATGCAATAGAGATAACAAAGATTATTTCTATTACATACAAAGAGCTCTTATACATTGACAATAAAAAGCTGATAGAAACCCAATAGAGAAGTGCGAACTAGAAAGACCAGCAAACAGGAAAAGAGCCTTAAGTTTACCGGTGGTAAGGGAATTTCTGATTAAAGTAGCGATGTAGTATCATTTAAACCCATAAGAGTGTTTAAGAGGAAAATAACACAATACGTGTGACATAAAGTGTAAAACCCCTTCCATGTGTATATATGCAAATGTGTACTTATATGTGCATTCTTGTGTCTATGCATGATTTTATGAGCATGGAAATGAAGAAAGGCTTTATTGTAGATTGCTAACGTAAGTTACTTATGTTGGTGCTGGAGGGAAGTGGGAAGGAAAAGGAGGGGGAGAAAAGTAAGTCAAATGAGAAAGGAAAACAAAAAATAAGGCTATTTCAAAAGAGATTGATAATGGGGCACCTGGGTGGCTCAGATGGTTAAGAGTTTGACTCTTGATTTCGGCTCAGGTTGTGACCTCAAGGTCCTGGGATTGAGCCCCCCATTGGGCTCCTTGCTCGGGGTGCAGCTTGCTTGAGACTCTCTCTCTCCCTCTGCCCTCCACACCCTGGTTTCGCATGCACTCAAAATAAAGAAATCCTTTTTAAAAAAGCACTGATGATATGTTTAAGTATTTGTGTGAAATTATATGTGTATGTACATATGTACACTTTTTTTAATGAAGGAAACATTTCCTCAGATTCTTGAAACCATCAGTCTCTTGCCTCCCCATCCCCATTTTATTATAAATTTAAAAGAAATAGAAAAATTGAAATAATACAATATTAGGTATCGTTTACCTAGATTCAACTGCTGATAACAGTTGATATATTTGCTTTATCCGTAAGTGTGTGTGGTTGTGTGTATAATGCATATATCTGTATTTATGTACACACATTTATTTTCAGAATTATTTGAAGACAAGTTATAGGCATAATATCACTTCATCCCTAACGACTTCAGCAGGTATCTCCTAAAAGTAAGGACATTTTCCCAACATATCCACAATATTATTGTCATACCTAAAAAAATTAACATAAATTTTATGTCATCTAATAGTCATTGCATATTCAGTGCTCCCCAGCTGGCATATATATGTTCACTGTCTTTTATTTTTTGAACCAGGATCCAGTGAAGTTTTATGCATTGCACTGTCATTTCTTTTTGGGTTCTTTAAATCTAGATTTGCCCCTCTGATAGTGACCTTTGAAAGAGTCCTGGCTAGCTGTTTTGTTGAATGTCCCCATATACCATGGATTAATCCTCCCTGGTCTCACTGGACCACATGTTTATCTTGAGTTGCCTGGAGTAGAGTGCTGGCCCTTGGTCAAAGTTACAGACTGCACTCTATTCCTTCCATCTCCACCACCCTTTTTGGTCTACTTTTCTGTCCCACCTTCCATCAGGCACAGTGTTTCTTATTCTTGGGCATCCAGGGTCCGTGGGGGTAGACCAGTCCTCCTCCACGGGGTTCCAACCCCGTGCTGTACTCTCTGCTGTCAGCAGCTCTCTCCTCACCATCTATCCACCAGCCTCCATACATTTGGTCCTGGTCTGGGCTGAGCAGAAGCAAAGGCTAATGAGCTACCACTGTACTAGGAAGTAGGACTCCAGGTAATGGGGAGGGACATTGGAAGGAGGGAGAACCCATACGAGGATGTGCTGGCCAGTTAAGTACAGCACACACTTGCAGGCTGCCAGGCTGTAGAAGCCCAGGAGCATTTGCATTACCCCATGCCTCAGGGAAGACTGGGGCAGGAGGTAAGACCTTGTCAGGTGCTGCCTGCTGGAAGTCAGCTAAAGCCCTCCCTGCACCGGTTTGGTGCTACTATGGCTAGAACAAGAGGTTGTGGAGTGGTGTTGGAGAGGTATCCCATGCACCCCTCCGGCCACTGGTCTGCTTCTTTTGTCATTGACTTACACCTTCTCTTGGTGGTTGTTTGCCATGATTTTGGAAGGGTGACAGAAATGCACACAGTCAATTCTTCACCACGAATAGTATCTTCTTCATTTGTTTTTTGTGTTTTCTGAAATATGAAGCTGTGCACTCAGTGGTGAGCTGGGGAATGTTGAGTAACTGGCTCTCGGCAGGGGTTGGGGGGGCAGCCCTGATTTGTAGCATTTGCTGATTTTCACGGTGCAAATACGGCCACCATGGCCAATTTCAGGCTCCCAATGTAATGTCACTGAATGCAGAGTTGGGAAGAGACACAGACAATTAGCTCCCATGAGCTGGTGCGTGCCAGCTCCGCACACCCTTGCATGTGAACTGAATAATAAGCAACGAAGGACACAGGAGTGTGGGATGCTGCTCTGTGGTCGGGTTGAAAGAAGCAGGAAAAGTAAGCAACAAACAATTAGAAACGAAAGGGCAGCCCTCCAGTTGCTGACCATTGATATACAACAAAGAATCAACTCGCAAACGAACTATAAGGAAGTATCTTGTTCCTGACATGGGAACTGCCTCTATTTCTCAGCTACGCCTGACTTCTTGAGTTCTATACCATTCCCAATAAAATATCAATGACAGAAACAACAAGAACAGGATAGAGACAGTTTGAGGAGGATGCAAGAAAGAAGTGTATCCTACCTGTTGAGCCCGTCGGCTTCACAAGCAAACAGACCCAAAGTCTGATCTCCATTCCTACCCAAACAATTATAGGAATTCCGAAGGACCAGCTCTCCTAATAACACCTAACCTCAGTGTACATGCCTTACTCACACAACCCATTTCCTAGCAAAGGGATTTTCTTTTGTGAACCACATCAATATCATCTGGTAAGCTTTGTCCAACCCCCCCCCCTTCAATTAATAGAAGATTCCACCTGATTCTAGTTGCTTCCAGAGTTGAGAATCCCTGTACTGGTAGGTGTACAAACACAAAATGACTTCATGGCCATGGGCGAGACACATCTTTTGGCGAGGGGCATCCCTGGAAAATCAAAAGTCACCTGTCTAAGAAAATGCTTCTAATGGCTTCAGTGTTCAGGAGAAGGCCCTTGAGGAAATGGCTTTGAGGTTGGTCCCTGTGTCTATACACACACTGAATCCTGCTAGTGGTCTAATGACAATGGTCTGACACTTGCCCACCTTATTCCAGATCTGCAGAATTTAATAATGCGTAGCTCCTGTATTGCAGATGATGTTACCCAGGTGCTTATAGAAAAGAGGGCAGGGTAACTTGTTGCTCTTCTAAGTCCTGGCTGGATGGCAACAGTCTTAAGTCCTGAGGTCTTAGTGATTCAACTAGACTACCTCTGCAGAGCCCACCACTAAAGCAGGGCATCCCATTCATGCTCTTGTTGCTCCAACATTTCAGGATATGGCATCCAATCCCACCCCAAATTTATCAATGGTACTTATCCTTAGTGGATTTTGATCACATTTACTCCCAGATTTTGCCCGTCTAGACCAAGGAGGCCCCAAGCCTGCATCCTGTCATCTTCAGCAGCCCCAGCATCACTGGGGAAAGACCTGTGGTCCTTCCATGGGCGGACTGCCTAGGCCCCAGAGGCATAGTTTTACCAACATGTAGATGGGTAAATGCTGTCCAGTCTTTTTTCATTACTTACATCAATTGGGGGCCAGTTGGTTGGAAAGAACTCCAACTAGGAGTGACTTAAACAAAAGAGTATTTATTACCTCACGTACCAAGAATTCTGGAGGTAGACTGGTTCAGGTGGGGTTAATTAAGCAGCACAGATATTATCAGAGACCCAGGTGCTTTCTATTTTTCCACTCTGCCATAACCCTCATGTTGTCTATTGTTCTCAGGCTTGTTCCCTGATGTTAGAGATCGGAGCCCCAGTGCCCAGCTCCCTGGACAGACCTAGCGACGTGAGCAGCAGAGAGAAGTCGTCATCTTCTCCTGTGTGTTCCCTTTTATCAGCAAGGAAGAGCTTGCTCTGAAGCTTTCTAGAACTTTCCCCTAATATCTCACAGGCCAGAATTTCATCATACACCCACCTCTAACTGATCAGTGGCCAAGAGAATGTATTTACTATGAATGGTTCAGACTGATATTTAATCTGAACTGCCTTTCTGAAGCACGCAGCCATCTTGTGTTGAAGAAAACTGGGGTTAGCCAATGCAGGAGAAATAGTTGTAGGACAAGCAACTGTGTCTGTAGCCCCACAGTTCTGTGACAACAGGGTACCTGAGATACGTGCCTATCCGGATTTCCAGGAAACTTTCTGGAGATCTTCATTTGACACGGGATACATTGTGGACCCCTTTTGTAGGCAAAGGTACCTTTACTTGCCCCTACATTTCACTGTGGGTTTGGCTGCATCTAGACTGCCACATCAAAGGCACTTTCTCCCAGGACTTTGAGGTACTGTTCCAGCGCCTTCCAGCACTCAATGTGTCTGCAGAGAAGTCTGAGGTAAGCCCTTCTCATGCTGGTCCTGATAAAATGTTTCCTTCTCTCTGGAACAGTTCTGAATTTCCTCTTTAACGTTGGAGGTCTGAAATTGCACTCCAAATATCTAGGTATGGACCTTCTTTCGTTCATCCCCTGAGCACTCAGTGGGCCCTGGTAGTCTGAATATTAAACCTTTTTCTTCCATGTTTATTTCCTCATTTTTTCCCCCTCTCCTTCTGGAAGTCTAATACAACTAATATTTTACCTTCTGAGTCTTTCATACTTGTTTTTTCATCTTTACTAATTTTCTAACTGTTTGTGTCTGCTCTAAATGATAGGAGGTTTCCTTGGCTGATCTTCTAGACCAGGGATTGGCGAGCTTCAGCTGACGTGGCAAATCTTGTCCACTTCCTGTTTTTCTATGGCTTACGAGCTAGATTTTTAAGTGGGACTCTGCTCATTCATTTACATATTGTCTGTGGTTGCTTCAGGCTGTAATGACAGTCACACAGCTGTTGTGGAGACTTTATGGCTCACAGTACCTCAAATATTAACTATCTGGCCCTTTACAGACAAAGTTTGCTGATTCCTGTTAGAGAATACCAGTGGGGGTTTTAACCGTGCTCATTCTATTGAATTGAACATCCACTGGATGTTTTCTTCATTAATGATATTTTTAATTTCTTTTTCAAAGATTTATTTGAGAGAGGGTGCACATACATTTGAGAGAGCATAAGGAGGGCAGAGGGGCAGAGGGAGAAGCAGACTCTTTCCTAAGCAGGGAGCCCGATGCACGGCTTGATTTCAGGACTCTGAGATCTTGACCTGAGCTGAAGACAGACACCTAACCGACTGAGCTACCCAGGTGCCCTGAATTCCTAAGAACTTTATTTCTCTGGTTATTCTTTTTATCAGATGTATCAGCTATTTTGTTATGGATTTAATAATCATTTTCAAGTAAGTTTTATCCACAAGTACAAAAAGGGGAACACATTTCACTAAAATGTTCACTAAATGTTCACAAAGGGAATGTATCCCAAAACCAACCAAAAGAAAAATAAAATGACCAACACCCCAACAACCCCTTTGTACTCCCATAGATTACTAACCAAAGGGTAACCACTATTTTGACTTCTGATTTTGAGCTTTATCAGAATGGAACCATTCCATATGGCTCTTTTTGTGTCTAATTTCCTTCACTGAATATTATGCTTGTAAAATCCATGTTGTGTGTAGAAATCAGTTGTTCATTTGCATTTCTAGATATTATTCCCTTACACCCCATACACTACAACTTACTGAATAATTCCATACAAGTTGTTTCCAAGTTTTAGAGCACTGCTATACACATTCTTACACGTCTTAAAGAATATATTGTGTACATATCTATTAACTGGGAATAGAGTTCTGAGCCAGAGTGTGTTCAGTCACAGCTGATTCTGATGAATTCCCACCAGCAGTGTATGAGAAGTCAGTTGAACATCCTCACCAGCACTTGGTAGGATCAGTCTTTTAAATTTTAGTCATGATGGTGGATGTGTGTTAGTGTTCATTGTGGTTTTAATCTGTATTTCCCTAATGACTAGTGAGTTTGGGAAATTTCCATTTGGTAGCCTCTTTTGTGAAACATCTGCTCAAGTCTCTTGCTCAGTTTTCTACTACATTGTTTGCCTTTTTCTTATTGATTCATAGGAATTCTTTATGTATTTTGGAAAGGACTCCCTTATCACTCTTCACGGCTTGCCTTTTTTATACTCTCAATGGTGTTTTGTTGTTGTTGCTGTTGATTTTGATGACCAGAATTTTGCAGTGGTGTAACTTTATTTTTTAAGTTAAAAAAAATTTTTTTTAAAGATTTTATTTATTTATTTGACAGAGAGAGAGAGAGAGATCACAAGTAGGCAGAGATGCAGGCAGAAAGAGAGAGAGGGAAGCAGGCTCCCTGAGAGCCTGATGCGGGGCTCGATCCCAGGACCCTGAGATCATGACCTGAGCCAAAGGCAGAGGCTTAACCCACTGAGCCAACCAGGTGCCCCTAAGTTAAAAATTTTTTTAAAAATTTGAATTTTGGGGGGTGTCTGGGTGGCTCAGCCGGTTAAGAGCCTGACTCTTGATTTCTGCTCTGGTCATGATCTCAGGGCCACAAGACTGAGTCCTGCTTTGGGCTCCATGCTCAGGGCAGAGTTGGCTGGAGATTTTCTTCTTCCTCCCCCTGCTAGAGTGCTCTTTCTCAAATAAATAAATAAAATCTTAAAAACAATTTTATTTTTTTTCCTTCATGGTTAATGGTTTTAACACTGTATTTAAGAATGCTCTGCCTACTTTGCAACCGTGAAGATAATTCTGTATTTTTTTTTCCTAAAAACTTTTTTTTTTGTTTTTCCTTTTACAAGCTGATCTCCTCCAATTAATCTGGAATTCATTTCTGTTCAGGGCTAGAATTCCCTTTTCCTGCATGGATAGCCTATTGACTCAACTTTCATTTATGGAAAAGGCCATTTTTTCTTATTGCATGGCTGTGTCTTCTCCTTTGTTACTAATACAGTGACTGTATATGTGTGGCTCTCTTTCCGGATCCTGTGCTCCACTCCACTGCTCTGTTTGCCTACAAGTGCACCAAGACCACACTGCCTTCTTTACTATGGCTCTGTAATAAATCTTGACATCTGGTCGTGTAAGTCCTCTAGCTTTGTGGTTCTTTAAGATTGTCTGGGTTGCTCTTGGTCTTTATCATTTCCCCATAAACTTGAAAACCAACTTGTCAGTTCAGACACACACATTAAAAACAAAACAAAACAAAACTTCCAAATTTTTATTGGGATTGCATTGAATCTATAACTCAGTTTGGGAATATCTTTATACTACTGACTATTCAAATTCATGAATGTGTCCTTCCTTCCTTCCCTGCCTCCCTCAGGTCTTTTAAAATTTCCATTGATATGGTTTTGCATTTTGTTGTATATATAGATTTTGCAACATCTTTTGTTAGATTTATTCCTGGACATTTTGTTTTCTGATGCTATTGTAAATGATATTTTTGAATTTAATTTTCTATGTGTATGTGGCTGGTACAATAGATTTCTGCATATTTACCTTATATCCAGTGACCTTGAATCCACTTAGCTATAAATCTTTTCAGTTGCTAATATTCAAACATGTTGTTTATGACTAATGACAGCTTTTTATTTTCTTTCTTTATCCTTAATTTTTTCCCTTGTTTTATTGCACTAGCAAAGACCTCTAGCACAATGTTGAATAAAGGTAATAGTGGGCAATCTTATCTCATTCCTAATCTCAAAGGGGGGAAATTTTAATATTTCACCACTAAATTATGATGTTTGTTCTGTTTCTTTTTTTGGAGGGGGGCACTTTTTCTCAGTTTAAAGAGGTTCTCTACTATTCATACTTTTGTTTTGAATGGGTATTGAATTTTATTAAAGCTTTTCCTGCATCTCTTGAGATGATGCATGATTTGATAATATGATACATTATTTTGATTTAATTTAGAATGTTAAACAACTTTCCATTCTTAGAATAAACACAACTTAATAATGATGCATTACCCTTTTCTATTACTGAATTTGATATAGGTAGATTATGATCTACCATTAGATATTAGGGGTTTCTAGTCTCCATTTGTTACACTTGTTCTTCACTCCTACTTTTGTCTTCCACTCTTTTCTTTCTGCCTTTTGTAGTTCATATTGAGCATTTTATAGGATTCCATTTTTTCTGCTTTCTTAGCATATCAGGTATACTTTTTCTTTTACATTTTTTAGTGGTTGCCCTAGAGTTTGCAATATATACTTACAACATATTCAAATCCACTTGCAAATAACACCATGCCATGGGTTGTGTGAGTGCCTAATGGTAACGAAATAAATGTCCTCCCTCCCATCACTTGTATCATTGCTGTCATTTATTTTACTTATGTGTTAACATACACCATTCTATATGTATATAGTAATATAGTATCATTATATATGATATACATGAAACTAAACATGACTGGATACATTGTGACTATTACTATTTTGAACAAACTGTCTTCTGTTATATCAATTAAGAAAAAAAATTTTATTTTACCTTCACTTCTTTCTTCTTTGATGCTCTTCCTTTCTTTTATGTAGATCCAAGTTTTGGATCAAGATATTTTCCTTCTCTCTAAGGAACTGCTTTTAACATTTCTTGCAAGGCAGAACTACTATAAAAAATATTCGTCAACTTTTGTTTGTCTGAAGGTCTTTATTTCTCCCTCACTTTTGAAGGATAATTTCACAGGGCACAGAATTCTAGGTTGATGGTTTTTTTCCTCTTGACGCTAAATATTCTACTCCACTCTCTTCTTGGTCGTGTGGTTCTGAGGGACAGTCAGACACAGTTTGTTCCTCTCTTGGTAAGGTGTTCCTCTTTGTTATCTCTCTAGGTATCGTTGTTCCTCTCTAGGTAAGCTGTTCCCGCACCCTCCCCTCCCCCAGAGTTTTTTATCTTTGATTTTCTGTAGTTTGTAGTTCTGTAGTTTGAAGAAAATATGCCTAGGTGAACATTTACTCCACTGTATTTTCTCTGTGTTTTCTGTATCTGTGGTTTGGGGTCTGACATTAATTGGGGGGAAATTCTCAGTCATTAGTTTTTCAAATATTTCTTCTGTTCCTTCCTCTCTTCTTCTAGTACTCCCATTATGCATATCCTAAGCTTTTCTGTAGCTGTCCCAGAGTTCTTGGATATTGTCTGTTCTCTTTGCTTTTCAGTTTTTGAGGAGTCTATTGATGTCTCCTCTAGCTCAGAAATTCTTTCCTCAGCTCTGTCCAGTCTACCACTAAGTCCATCAAAGGTACTCTTCGTTTCTCATACAGTGTTTTTGATCTCTAGTACTTCCTTCTGGTTCTTTTTAGGATTCCCATCTCTCTGCTTACATTGCCCGTCTGCTCTCGTGTGCTGTCTGTCCATTGTGGCCCTTTGCATATTAATCACAGCTGTTTTAAATTCCAGGTCTGATAATTCCAACATGGCTGATAAGTCTGGTTCTGAGGCTTGTTCTGTTTCTTCAGATTGTGGTTTTTGCCTTTAGGATGCCTTATCGTTTAAATTGATATTCAGACATGATATGCTGTGTACAAGGAATGTACTAGGTGAACAGGCTGTTTAGTAATGTAGGTGAGATGTAGGGAGAAAGGAGGCATTCCATGGTCCCAGGACTCGGTCTCAGATTTCTAGTGAGGCCGTGCCTCTGGGCTGTGAATTTCACAAGTGTTTCTCAGGGTTTTTTTTGTTTTGTTTGTTTGTTTGTTTGTTTGTTTTCCCCTCTCCCTTATGAGGGACACCCTGGCTAGAGTGGACTTGGGTATTTCCCTTCTCCCAAGTCATTTAGGTTCTAGGTAACTAGCTTCCCTCGAGTGCAGGGAAGAACAGAGTTCTCTCGTATTTGTAAGTAGGGCTCCTTTTCCTCTTCCCCTAATGGAAGCCCGAAGGGATATTTTTCCCTCTGATATTTACTGCAGGAATGCGTTGAGCTCCTGGAAGTAAATCTCACAATATTTTGGGGGCTCCCTTAGGACTGAATCCCCCTGGAGTTTTCAACTTCAGACTTGTCTACACGGAGCCTCCAGCAATTTATCCATTAGAGCTCAGATTTTCCTCTCTGGCCCTGATTCCCTCTGTGCTTTCTGCTTTGAGTCTCGGCTCTGGTGAGTTGTGACTCACTGTGTCTGCCTGTTTCTCCAGCCTTGGGAGAAAGTTGAATGTGTTCTTCTCTCTCTTATGGACTCAAGAAGAGCTGTTCATTTTTCACTTTATTTAGCATTTTACTTGTTGGGATGGAGTGGCCACTTCCAAGACCCAGACAGGTGGAACTGGAAGCTAAAAGTTATCACCGAATTTGATTTGCTCATACTCGTTAAGGGCTTTTCATCTTTGTTCATAAAGAATATTGGCCTGTAATTTTCTTTTCTTGCTAACTGCAGAATTGAATCTAGCCAGCTACCCACATGCTACATGGTGATTTTTTACAGAAACTCCATGGATGGAGATCTGGAGACACCTGTTGGGGGAGAACCTACATATTCTGGAAGACCAGTTGGTATGGATGTTTGAGCCTTTCAATGAATTGTGTCACCATGCCGTGGTAGGTCAGGTGCAAGACAGGGTTCACCACGGATTCCTCCCTTTACCTCACCCTTGGTATCCCACCCTTGGTATCCAGTATATTAGCAATTCCTGTTGGTGGTACCTTCATACAAAATCAAAATTCAAGGAACTTCTTACATTTTTGTTGCCCTACCCTTGCCCCAGTTGTGGTCGCCTTTTGCCTGGACTACTGTAACTATCCAGCTCCTCTCCCTGCCTCCCCTCTTGCCCTGTGCTCCCACAACCCATCCTACACTCAGAAACCAGAGAAGTCTTTAAAAACATCTGTATCTAGTCATGTCACTTCTCTGCTTTTATCTGTCCACTATGTTCCCATTGCCGCTAGAATAAAATCCAACCTGCTTACAAGGTTTCAAACAGGATCCAGTCTAGTTCTTGTGTACCTTATAAAGCTCATGTCCTACTCCTTTGGTTCGTAGGTTCCAACCTTCTAAATATCCTATCAAATTACCAGGTGTTATTTTCTTTATAGAGCTTATCTGTATAAAACAATAGGCTTACTCCCTGTTGATTTCCACACTCCTTGAGCGTTAAACATTCACTGACTGCCATCCCGAGCACTGACAACAGTGACTCATCATAGAAGGTGCTGGATACATGCTTGAACCCTATCTCCTAGTCCTTCAGACAAGACTAAAGTTTGCTATTGGATTTTTAGCTGCTGCACCTGGTGTACATTTAAGCCTTCCCTTGGAGAAAACCCATCAAAAGTGGGAAACTCATCCAGGGTCATTCTCTTCTCTCAGGGGTCTAGTCTCTTCCAAACCCTGTCTGCTCTGGGTTGTTCTCCATTGTCTTTAGGTAGTTATATTTTTATATTTTATCATCTGCACAAGAGTCTATTTGATTGACTCACAATAACCAGGACTGGATATGTTTTTGAAGTTAGAATGTGGAGTTTGAGAGAATTTTGGTTACTCTCTAAGGGATTTTCATTGGGAACTTGTAAAGTAGCATTAGCACCAACTGAATTGGGGAAGACGGAGGACGGCGCAAATTTTGGGGCGGGTAGATCAGAAGTCCCGTTTTGGACATGTTGAGTTTAGGATGTTTGCTGAGTAGGTCATTGATATGTAAAGAGCTACATCTTGGCAACAAACATACGTATTCTGGGGATTGCCAGCATACACATTTCACTTAAAGCCATGAGACAGGGAGAGAGAGTGCGGAGTGTGGACACAGAGGAGGAAACAAAAGACTGTGACCTGCCCACTCCAAAATTTTAAGCCAGGAGAAGAAGAACTGGAAAAAACACAAGGGCAGCAGTCAGCATGGGGGGGGGGAACCAAGAAAGGGGTACCCCGAAAGCCATATAGAGAAAATGTGTCACAAGAGCGGGAATGCTGCTGACGGGTGCTGTCAGATGGGAACTGAGAACTGGCAATCCTGAATGCTGGTGCTGGGAACCTGGCTGGGGGTGCAGGGTTTGAGAGACAATTGGGGGTGGGGACTGGAGGTATGGCAGGGGTTTATTTAGAAGAGGCTCCTTGGCAAGCTGTAAGGATAAGGATGAGGGCATCATCAAGGTGGTGCTCAAAAGTACATGATGCCAAGGATTTCTTGGGATGAAAGGGAAGCCAGGAAGAGACTCAGAGAGAAAGCTCAATTGGCTGCAAGTTCCCTGAACTGGGGCAGAGCCTGTGAGATGGGATGAAGGAGTGAGAAGGTCAGAGAGGGGCCCTGAAGTTGGCCCTTTCCACAGCGGAGCAGTTCTTCGTGATGAAGAGGATGGCAAGGGGGTGGAGGCCGGTGGAAGTATAAGGAACTTTAAGGCCTGGGTGGGATGGAGGGCACAGATGATGGACTCATGGAAAGGTCTGGGATGCAGAGAAAGATTGGACCGTTGATCCAGCTGTCAGTGCGGGATGAAGATGAGTGGGGAGAAGCTGATAGTGAGGACAGGTGGCAGAGGCTGGTACAGCTGGATGGGGAGGACCCCACAAGGATGGGGTGACCTGAAGGTAAAGGGGAGAAGGCTCTGAAGTCCTACTCCCACCATCCTCGTCCCTGGGGTGTGGGCACGTGCAGAACGAACACCCTCAAGAGATCAGGGCTTTGGGGGCAGAGCAAAGCTTCAACTTTATCACTCTTGAAAACATCAGAGGGATTATTTCTGCCCTATCAGTCAAGCCTTTGGTAAGAATAGTCAATACCAAATACTTCTCAGTCCCAGAGCTATTACTGCTTGGCATTCTGTGCTCATAATGCACTTGCAAATTGATTGATTGTTTTGTTTTACTTAACTTTTCAGGCTCAGTGGTAAACCAACCACTGAATGTGCTCCCTCCACAACAAGCCTCCTCAGTTCAAAGTATTACTATGTCTCACCTCCTCCCTTGCCCGTCAGCTCCTCCCACACCTACCTCTTCCCTTCCTCCCTTATCCCCCCAGCTCTTCCCCAGTCCCTCAACTCCTTCCCTGGCTCCTACCTCCCTTCAGTCCTTAGTCCTTCTGAGCATTCAGATCTCATCTTAGTGTCACCTCCGGAGATAGACCTTTTGTCATTCTGGATAAGATCACTGCCCCTCCTCCCCAGTCTGTTCTTCATTTGTGCACCCTTCTCCTTTCCTTCATAGAACACAGTCCCATTTATATATTTCCTTTTCAAACAGTCTCTTTCTCATGGAATAAAATTGCACTAGGAGCCGGGTCAACTGTCCCATTCACCATGGTATTTCCAGTACTTGCCATAGTGTTCGGCACGTAGCAGGCCTTTAACAGATATTGTTGGACAAGTATTTGTATTTCCATTTTATAAATGACAAGAATGAGACTCAGCGAGAGTGACAAAGCCTGGCTTCTGACCAGGGTCTTCCAACCTTTCTTTCCAACCTTTCTACTTCCACAATCCCTCTTGAAATTAGGAAGCGGTTTACTCTAATTCTTCATGATGGGTTAGAATGGCCGCAGCATCTGCCCCTGAGCCCGCAACCACCAAAAGGAGACTACACAAGTGAAGCTGTACCCGTTCCAGGCTCTGCCTCGAAGGGACTGGCAACATCGCCTTCCACACTCTGAGAGCACCTGCTGTCAGGACGCCTAACTGCCTCGTGAGCCTGGCTGTCCTTCTGGAGAGACCGAGGGGGTGATGCCACGTGCACGGTCCGCAGCTGCAGGAACATTTTGGCAGAACCTCTGGGTGGCTTCCGCCCCAGCTGCCAATCAGCTGCAACTCCACGAGCCCCCGAGCCCCGGGGTGAGCCCCCAGAGCTGCCCAGCTGAGCCCTTTCAACCCGCAGCACCACGAGGGAGGTTGGAATGGTTGTTTTAAGTAGGGTGGGAACTCGGAGGAGGCAAGAGGGCGCCTAGGACACAGGATGTAAGGAGACGCTCTGCTCTCGGGGACCCAGCTTGTCCTTGCTTGACCTTGAGAGTGAACATCTCCTTAGACCTTGTGCCCTGGGGGCCTCACTTCTGTCCGCCCAGACCTGGATACTCAGCCACGAGGTCTGGGCGGTTTTGCCCAGCTCTAGAGACCCAAAGCATTCGTGGAGCCTTGAGCAGAGCAGGTGCACTGAACTGAACCAGTTAAGGTTCCATTCCAACTTCCCAGCAAGGGGCTTTCGTAGGAGTCCCGGGTGCTCTGGGTCTGACCCTGACAGTTTGTATCACACTTTCTTCAACACATCATGCCTGTGGTTCTAAACTCTCACTGTCTCCACTTCAGCAAACGTTCTTGAGCCTCTCCCTTGGGCTCAGCACTGGCCGGCGCTCAGAGATGGTGGCGAGAGGGCAGGGGAGACAAATGCGGGTCCTGCCCCAAGGAGCCAACCACGGACCCAAGTAGCCGCTGCGGTGGGCTGAGACCCAGGGAGCCGGTGCCATGGGACAGTGGGGCTGCCGAAGGGGCTGGAGGAGGTAACCCCTGAAATGGGGAAACAGCAGAAGACCGGGAGGGGGCGGGTTTGTGCCGAGCCCCAAGGGTGAGCACAGCTGCACCCAGCAGCAGTGAGGGGACAGGACAGGAACACCTGTGTGCAGCTGTCACTGTGTCACACTGCCCGCTTGTTCTCTTGTTCCATACCCCTACACTCCCTTTGGGACGAACAAGGGAAAAGGGCATTTCCAGAGTCTCTCCGGCTCTTACCTCGTGGCTCAGACGGACGCCAGAGCTGTGGCCTTCCAGGGCAGGACAGGGCAGCGATGCCTTCCCGGTCAGTGGCTGGTCACAAAGTCACAAAGTCTCTGTTACCCTGGCCCTGCTCCGCTCTCCCTTAAGAAAATGACCTAAAGGGCCTGGACCCATGGCTCCCGCTTGCAGATGTTCTATAAAACCCGACTCACGGGCAGTAAATGTGGGAAAGCTTATCTGGCTGACAAATCGCCTCCCACACCACGAGCTGCGTTCACAGCCCCGCGCTGCCTGGCCGGCGGGCTGGTCAGCTCCCGCAGGCCCCAAGGTCAGGCTGGGCCCATTTTCATGTAATTCTTTACAATTAGCACGTGGCTTGTCTGCAGAAAAGGGCAGCCAAGTGTTTTCAAATAGTATCTTCTCTGCAGGTTAAACATTTACTTTCTGCTCTGCCAACACAGTTAATTTGCAGAGCGAACCCCCTTTCCTCTGAACTTCTAACAAACGCAACCCCAAATTCTCCAGGCCCCATGCCAGCTGCGATGGTGGGATTGGGGTGGGGAGGGCGTCCTTGTGAGAACTTGGGCAGAATTGGCAGAAGAGGCAACTGGTCCCAGCGGGGAAGGAAGCGGGAAATGGTTAGAACCGCTCTGTGACAACCTGTGTGGGGCCCGGAAAAAGGTTGGAAAAAAAACAAAACAAAACCCTCTTAAGCCTTTGTGGCTCTCTGGGGATATCGGAGTTCTCTAGGAAAGAATTCCTATATGCTGGGACCCAAGGCTTCAGGCCTGGTGGAAATCCCAGGGACAATCAATGTTGTTCATAATGTAATCGTAACATGTGGGTTACACTTCTTGATTTTTATGTTTGCATAACCATTCTTCGCTTAGGGTCGAACGTCCCACTTAAGGTTTGGCCACGAGAGTGAATGGGGGACCTGACTGCTGGCCCTCCTCCTTCGTGGCCTGGGGGATTTGCAAACTCAGACTTCTGGCCCGGCAGGTGAGAGGAATAAACAGCACGTGGGGGTCAGGCCGGTGGCTGTGTGAGGCCCTCGGCTCACCCGGAAGGGAGGCATGACTGCACATTCCTCCTGCCTGTGAGAAACGCTGGCCCAGTGTTCCTGCATGGTCGGATCTTAATAAGAGAAGATGGCTATCTGTACTTTTGCTTGAAATTGGCAGAGAAACATTGCTCGACCAAACAACACTCGTCTGTCGTCCGCGCTGGGCAGCCAGGGAGGGGCAGGGCGCGGAGGGGAGGGAGGGGGTGAAGTCAGACCTTTGGATACTGGTTCTCTGGAGTCACTGGCGGTGTGATATTGGCCAAGTCACGTCCCTTCTTGGGCCTCATCTTCCTCATCTGGAGAGTCATGGGTCTGGAAGTTTCCATCTTTATTTTGTTTTTTATTTTCTATTTTTTTGAGAGGGGAGGAGGAGCAGAGGCAGAGGGAGAGAACCTCCAGCACGCTCTACGCCCAGTGCAGAATGTGACGTAGGGCTCCATCCCACGACCTGAGATCATGACCTGAGCCAAAATCAGGAGTCAGACACTCAACCTACTGAACCCCCCAGGTGCCCCTGGAAGATTCCATTTTTAAAATGTTGTTCAGCCTCAGGATTTTGAACCCCCAGCACACGGTGTGATATATATGCTCAACTCGGTGGCCAAAAAATGGATGTTAAATTAATAAAATAATGAATTACTCACCTGGACTTTTTGCAAAGATAATCAGCCTCAGAAGAGAAGTCTTAGACAAATCCCTCCTTTTCCCGAACAAATTCCTCATTGTTTTCCCTTGAGGCTCTTTGCCCCTGTAGATTTCAGTTTCTGTTTCCCACGAAACCCCAGCTTTTGAGCAGACCCCCAGACTCCTCTGCGCAGCTCCAGTGCGGGAGCCCTGGGTGGGCCGGCTGCCCTCCCCTTGGCAAGCTGCACAGGCGGTCCTGACGTGCTCCCGGGGTCAGGAGTCAGCCGTGTGAACGCTACACGCCTTCCACCTGAGATGGGAGCAGATCTCTGAGAGTGCTGGGTGCTCCTGGAGGAGGACACCAGGTTCTGTGGGGATGCCAGCAGCGGCCCAGCAGCACGAGAGCAACGGCAGGTGTGGTGCATTGGTGGCTACAGAAGGAAAGGTGATTTGCCCAAGCATAGCCCATCCCCGTGATAGCCCGACCCCATACCTTCTCACGGAATCCCTTACCTGTGCAAATGGAATCAGCCTCAACAGGATAGGATCTGTAAGATGTTACAGATGAATTTGGGGTTTTCCAGGGTTTACGGAAGTTGTAAATTGAAGGGACCCTAGGGGAGAGGATGGCTGGGGAGAGAGTCTGGCCCACTAGACCGTGTGCCGGCAGCTCTCTGGAGAGGTTGTATCTCACTCAGCCCTTGGATCCAATGATGCACTATTATACGATCTTACCGATGGCGAATGAAGGTCAGGTGAGGAAGGACAGTTGCCCAAGATCATGTCACTTGTAAGGTGTGCAGCCAGGACCCAGACTCAGAATGATCTGTCTCCGATGTCCTCATTCCTCCCGTGAGGAATCGAGACACGGGTTACCAGATTGCCCTCCTCCATCGGAGCAGTGAGCGAATGCGGCCCGCAGAGCTTACTGTCATCATCAAGGTCAGAGCCGTTTTCCTTGTCAGGACTGGTCTTTCGGTGCTGTGTTCGGCTCTGGATGACACCAGGCTGGTGGAGGCAGGTCCTCGGGCCCCAGGAGTAGGAACCTCTTGTCATGGCTCCCTCTTCATGACATCTTCAACTTAAGAGTCACTTTGGGTTGGACCGGGCCGTGGTCATCTTCTGAAGGAAGCTGCTGAGATGGTCATTGAAGGCCACCATGAGTGTGGCTGGGGACACAGGAGTCCAGATACGGGGGCACCACCCGCGGATGCCCTGCTCCTCCCCACGGGCCCTCGTCCTCTTGCCTCGTCTTGGGGCTGGCTCTTCTGCTGCTGGTGGGCTCGCGGCCCCGGGATTTCACTCAGGTCCACGCCACGGCAGCAGGGATAAGGGTGACCCAGTTCCCCATCCCTGGCCTCTCCGCTTCCCCGTCTGAGTTGGCCGGGGAGGTTTCCGTGAGCTGCATCACCCCCAGCAGCCAGCCCGCCCTCGGATTCGTTTCAGTCCGGTAAGTTCTCCTGCCGCTGAGCCACCTGTCGGGCAACGCCTCCCGCACCAGATGGCTGTGCCTCCTGCCCCTCCACGGCAGTCCAGCCAAACCCAGGCCCGGCATGGACAGAAGAGGACCCAAGTGGCCGCGGCCAAGGTCAAAGTGTCCATCTGGACACAGGTAGGAGCAGAGCCGAGGCAGGCCGCAGAAACGGCTTTGGCAGGGAGGGTGTTCACAGGCTCTCAGCTCTCGGCTCCCTTTCAGTCTGATTTTAAGCTCAAAAGCGGCTCAGAGGCACAGCTTCTTCCGCAGGTGGCCGACTTCCGGAAGAACCGCCTCCCTCAGGCTCCCAGTCAGGGGCTCCCGCTTCCCGTCACCCCCTCCCACCAGGGGCGAATGATCAGGAATCTTTGTCGGAGAGGAGCTTGGCTACAAATGACCACTCTCGGCTTTTCCAGGGCCTGCACGGCCTGGGGCTCAAGGCCCACGGTCAGCAAGCCTTTCCCTGTCGCCTCCCCCTCTCCCCGCCTCATGGCAGAGCCTTGAATTCTGAACTTCTTCTAGTGTCCTCCTCCCTCCCTTGTAGCTCTTCAACTTGACCTCACGCTGTGGCAGTCAAAGGAAAATGCGAGGCAATATTATTGTACCAAATTGTTTACAAAATAGAAAACTGGAGAGGAAACGCTGTTTTGTTTTCTGAACAGTGAGAAATCTGAGCAGACCTACTTATTTCCAATTCTCTGGTTTTTCCAAGTGTACATAAGAAGGCCATTGAGATGGCCTTGCAGGAGGCTTGTTTTGGCTTTGAAGCAACCCTTCCTCCTCCCACTGGTAAGTAATAGATTCTGAATTAAAAAAAAAAAAAATCCCACTGCATTCTGAATTTCCAAACCAGCATAACCCATTTCTTATTCTAAACAAGGGAGCCAACATTTATCTTCGGGGCCAAGATGTCAGTGTTAAAAAAATGTTTTAGAACAGAAAATGTCACACCCGTGTGCAAGCCTGGCAAGGACGGCTCCCGGCATTGGCTGATAATTGCTGCGCTCGTGCTTTTTCCTTCGAGCTTTCGTCGTTTCTCTCGGTGGAAGCTTCAGGAAGCCATCTCTGTTTTCATTCCAGTGTGGCTTACACCGGATTCAAGTTTTCAAAATGGCACTGGAAACGTCTTATCAGTTTCCCCAGGACCTGGTGAGATGGAACCTGTGAGATGATCCTGTTCCCTTACGAGACGCACATCTGAGCGGGGCACTCTTACCGATACTCGGGCCCATCTGCGAGGCTGCGCGGATCTGGGGTAATGGGTGACACGTTGGACTTGCAGTACGTTGGGCTTTGCTGTCGACCCCGATTTGCCCGCCCTCCACAGATCACTGTTCAGCCACCAGCATCCCCAATCCTGTAGTCTTCTCCATTCGCTGCTTTATGGATGGGCAGGTCACCTGACAGCAGCCGCCTGGACGGAGCTGGCCTCGCGAGTCTGCCATTGTCCCTCGGCTGTCCTCTGATGCCTGCCACCACATGCCAGCCTTGCTTGCATGTCGCCAATACTGGGGGAGGGGGGATCGCATCTCATTTGAGCACTGTTTTATCTGCTTATTTTACACACAGATGTGAGTACATTTCTCTCTACATTACATAAGTGTTCGAGTTTTCATTCCAACTGTCTTCAGTACTTACTACAACAGACAGGCAAATAGCCAGCCCCCATGGTGCTGGAAATGCCTTTCCACATACCTTTGCTCTTCAAAGGCTGTCATAAATAGAATGTTATGAAATAAAACAAGACTGGTGGGGGTTCCAATAAAGTCACCCCAAATTACTCAAATGTCTCTCCGAACTATTTCATATATTCTGGACGTGTACTGGCAGTGGTGGGGGAACGTGTTCTTCTCTGTTCCCAGTTTTGGCTCCTCCAAATGAAATATTAATAGTATTACTATAGCTGCATTGGGCACGAGGAAGAAACTTCCAGTAATAAGGCGGGCTTACAGCAATGTTTGTATTCATTGCAAGTTAGCAGCACTACGATTGATGTAGTGTGCTGGGTCTATATTCCCCAGGCACATAAATTGGTCAGGGAGTTCCTGAAACCCTGGAGAATAATTCATTCTCCCAAATGAAGGTTCCGCGGGAAAAGTGAATACAGTGCTGTGTCAGCCAAGGCTTGCCCCCGTCCATCAGGTCTCCATGATTCATCCCAGAGGCAAATGACTCACTGCTGGTGTCCTGCGCATAATTAATGCCATTTTGTAAGTGCAAAGACTGCATGTCTGAGCACGCACAATTTTAGCCGGACTGATGCCCGACGTGGTTCTGGTGGGCTTTGTGGAGCGGATTGCCAGGTAGGTAGTGTCAGAGGCAAACCCCAGAAAGGTGGAATGTGGAGGCATCGGCTCAGCTGCTGTAACAAACAGCATAGCCTGGGGCAGCCTCCACACATGTGTTTCTCAGGGTTCTGGGGCCTGACGTCCAACACCAGGTGTCTGCCAGGTTGCCTTTCTGGTTAGGGTGCTCTTCTAGACCCACACGCAGCCTCTTTCTTGGATCCTCGCATGGAGGAGGGAGAGATCATCTCCCTCCCACCTGTTCTCCTGAGGGCACTAGTCCCAGTCATGAGCATTCCACCATCCTGGCCGAATGACCTCCGCAGAGCTCTGCCTCCAGAGACCATCACGCCGGAAGCTAGGGTTTCAGCGTGTGGCTTTTAGGGGGACACACACATTCAGGCCAGAGCACAAAGTGATGAGCGTCGATGTCCCTTTGGGAGATGAAGAGGACGGCTGCGGAGGACGGGCGGGGAGGTGAGGCAGGCAGGGGCAGCCGCTGTGATGGGCTACGCCGGCCGCCGGCCGGGAGTGGTGAGAAGCCCACCTCCGCCTGCCACAGTGAGGGTGTTTGGAAATGTAAACTGCACTCCACGCCCCCCAGCTTGCTGTGCCCTCACGTTAAATAGCTAAGCTGAAGTTTGTGGTTTCAGGTCCAAAACTGAGGGGAAACTATGACTCATGGTTGAGCTTAAACCCTGAGGAGAATCTAGGAGGAGAGAGTTGCGGGGAGCGGACGGTGTGCGGGGGGGGGGGGGGGGTAGGACTTCTGCCTTGCCCCTCTGTGTGACTGGAGAATTTCGGAAAATGAAAGCTCTTTGGGTAGACCCAGAGGTGGTAGACCACCCCTTCACCACACAAGTCACCAAGATTCACGAGGTGAGAAAGGCCTGTAAGCTCCTTGGATGAAACTTCTATTCAGCAGTGGCACCGTTGCTCTCATCTATGCATGAGGTGTCCTGGTGAGGGAGATTCCTTCTGCATCAGAAGACTTGCTGCTTTAGGATCGTTCGGGGTTTGTGCAGAATTATGGGCTCAGAAACTGTTTCCCATCCATGCGCTGCTTACGTAGAGCGATTCACTGTTTCTTGGTCCCGGGCTCCCCGTTATCTCCCTGGCTCCCAGTCCCACAATCAGAGGGATCGGCAAGCTCTTCCCGGAAAGGGCCAAATAGCAACTATTTTCAGCTTTGTGGGCCCTAGGGTCCCCTAGTATCTGTTCAACTGTGCTGTTACTGGGTAAAGTAGCCAGGGACACAGGCACTCAAATGGTACGGCTGTGTTTCTATAAAACTTTATTGACAAGAACAGGAGGAGGGCGGGATTTGGCTCCTTGGAGTTTGCTGATTCCTGCCCTAGACGTTGTTGGTTGGTCCGTTGGCTCAGGCAGGAAGTCATTCATGTATTTAACAAAATCTCACCGTGCATCTGCTCTGTGCTCTAATCTGTCCACAGTTCTAGCCGTTTGGGTCAGATCGGTGAACACAGACAAGAGTCCTTGGAGCTCTGTGCTCTTAGAGCTTACATCTTTATTGGGGAGACAGACAGCAAACCAGTGGGACGGATTCCCTCCTATACGTCTCTTCTCCCCCTTTCTCACTTCTCCCCAGAGAGGCTCTGTGCCCCTGGTGGTCCACAGGGATGGCATCAATACACTCTGTTGTGTCCACCTTCCTCCCTTTGGGTTCAGTCCATGAGAGACAGAGGCAAGGAGGGATTTTATTCCTCCTGCTCCTGAAATATCTGGTCTATTATACCTACTTGGGTATACATCTGTGTACAGATACCCTGAGCTACCTCTGTCTGTGTGTTTCTTTTTTTTTTTTTTTTAAGATTTTATTTATTTATTTGACAGAGAGAGATCACAGTAGACAGAGAGGCAGGCAGAGAGAGAGGGAGAGAGGGAAGCAGGCTCCCTGCTGAGCAGAGAGCCTGATGCGGGACTTGATCCCAGGACCCTGAGATCATGACCTGAGCCGAAGGCAGCGGCTTAACCCACTGAGCCACCCAGGCGCCCCTGTCTGTGTGTTTCTAAGCCACATAATGTCCTCCAGAGAGCGTGCTGGAGGCCTGATAACAGTGGTGGAGAATGTGAAGTCGGACCGATGTGGTGTTACTTCAAGAGGGTGGAGTCAGACATACGGGGCCACCTTCTCGGAGCCTCTCTTCTCACGTGTAAATGGAAAATAATAAAAAGAGCTGCCAACCCCATAGGGTTGTGGGGAGTATCAAATGTGATAATGCAGGTAATGTGCTTGGTACAGGGCCTGGCACACAGAAAAGGTTCAGTAAATAGTGGCAGTGATCAATATATTGTATGTGGTATATTGCCGCTCATGTTGGCAAGTTACTTTAAATACTGTGCTTATTATGAACACACCCTTTTGTGTCATGAGCACCGCAGACCTGAAGGCAGGTGCCTGGAGAGAGATCTAGTTGGCTGCAGTTTCCAAGTCTGGAGACTCTCTGGGTACTTCTGGGATGAATGGCCCCCCGCCCCGCCCCGCCCCATACCCATCACTCACGTCCAGCTTCTGCCTCCCTCTGCTCTGAATTCACAACCTAGATTCACTCATCACCTTTACATTCTCTAGAAACTGGTTTAAATTACTTTTTCTCTGATGGCTCCCCTTGGTTTCCTTCACTGGTGTGAGATCCTACATTTTTTTATTCCTTCAATATTATTTTAATGGAGTCTCGGGAGAAAAGAGAGTTCTGGGGCTCAGTTTTCACCTGGAGAACCGATAGGTTTTTTGGGTTTTTGGGTTTTTTAAAAAGCTTCATTCTTTAAAAAATTAATGTTTAATTGTGGTAAAATATAGATAACATAAAATTTATCATCTTAACCATTTTTAAAGATACAGCTCCATAGTGTGAAGTTCATTCACATTGTTGGGCAACCGCCATCCGTCTCCAGAGCTCTTTTCATCTTGTAAATTGCAGCTCTGTCTCCACTAAACAGTGGTCCTCCATCCTGCCTCTCACTCACCGCCATTCTACTCTCTGTCTTCATGAATTTGATTACCCCAGGGATCTCACATAAGTGGGATCATACAGTATTTGTCCTTTTGTGACTGGCGTGTTTCCCTTAGCACAACGTCCTCAAGCTTTATCCATATTGTAGTGTTACTTTCTAAGGCTGGACAATATTCCCTTGTATGTATAGATCATATTTTGTTTATCCATTTATCCATCAATGGACACTTGGGTTGCTTCCAACTTTTGGCTATTGTGAGTCATGCCACTTCAGAGATGGCTGTTCAAACACTGTTGAGTTTTGCAAGGGCTGCTATGCAAGAGATCCCAGCCACTCACCCCCAAATCAGATGTATCTATGTGTACATTTTCCATTGCATTGAGATAAATCATCATCATCATCACCATCACATTGTCATCCATATAATGCCCCAGGGTGAAGAGGTTTACTTGATATACTTCTTCCAGGTCCATTATCATAATCCAAGAGGTAGCTCAAAGAGTTTGAGCTCCAGAGAGATTAAGTGACTTCCCTAAGCTACTCAAAGGCACAACTAAAATCACAGAATAGTTCCATCATCTTGAAAGACATTGTTGAACCCTTTCGTTTGCATAGATGCTATTGTGGGCTAGGGATAGCCACTGAATGATTATCTCTAATCTGGTAACTTTAACGCAACTTTTCCTGATGAGACAGACTGGTACTATAAATTTCATGTGGGGGAAAAAAAAAGAAATTGAAGTGTCTGCCAGCTAAGACATGACAGAATATCAGAGAAGATTCAACTATAAAAATGATAGAGATTCGGGGCGCCTGGGTGGCTCAGTGGGTTAAGCCTCTGCCTTCAGCTCAGGTCATGATCCCAGGGTCCTGGGATCGAGCCCCGCATGGGGCTCTCCGCTCAGCAGGGAGCCTGCTTCCCTTCCTCTCTCTCTGCCTGCCTCTCTCCTTACTTGTGATCTCTATCTGTCAAATAAATAAATTTAAAAAAATGATAGAGATTCATTCCTCTATGTTTTCATAGAGGGGAACAAGGTAAGTGATCTCGGGTTGTTGGCACTTTTTCTCCCATTCGTATATTCCTTCTAAACATGAGCATTCTGTTGTTTATTCATCTGTTAATGACAGCTGATTATCAAACCGTAAATATACATGTTGGATCTAATGGTTTGTGAATGTTAAGCATCAGACAGTAATATTTGGGTATTTAGAGAACTCTACAGCTTCATCCCAATGACTACCTAGCTTGTCAGTTTTCTGTAGAATTATCTGATTCTTTGTGCTGTCAGCCGAATCCTGTGTTCGGCAGAAAGCACACTTTTTTCTACCCCTATTATTGTATTTTTTTCTTCCTGTCAGTAAACGGATTCAAAAAAAGGGAGAAGGAAACACAACTCTCTTGTGTAATCTAGGCTACAGATATCACATTTTCCCTATGTCTTTTGGAAAATAGCAAATGTGATTTCTTAAGGCTTTCCATTTTCAAATCATTTCAGGCACATCAGCAGATCCGTGGGCCCTCGGTACTTCTGTGAGGTGTATCGGAGAGAGTAACAGATATGAAGATGCTGAACTTCAAATCAAAGGACCTTCATCCTTCAGCCTGGAAGTCCCGTGGTACTTATTTAAAATTAAAAAATATTTGGCCACTAGCGGTTTGCTCCCTGAATGCCAAGGTCCATTTATTTATTTTCTTAGCAGAGCTGGAGTAGCCTGGCATTTAAGCTTTGACAGTATGCTAATATGTGCCGGAGGAAGACACACCGGTCCCCAGGGTGCAACCAGGAGCCTCTGAGAACTTTTCTTAAAATGTCTTCATTCTTCCATTCACCCAGAAAACAGTGATCACGCACCTGCTCGTCTGCACTCCGCTCTGGGGGAATGGGAGGTTCCAAGACCGGTAGAAGGGGAGGCAACGTGGCAGAGCGCGAAGGGCGTGGTGGGAAGCCCGGCCCGCCTCCGTGCAGCGTGCGTGGCCTTCGCCTCCCCAGCCCTTCCTCTCTGGCCGGGTTGGAGACACCCATCCCAGGGAGCTGGACGATGAGCTGTATGGTCTGCCAATGGCTCATGGTGCGGAGCTGCGACCCTCAGGCTTATTGGCTCTTGGTTTATTTCCATTTCTTTCAGTCCCCTTGACCCCTTCTGTTCCACGCACTCTGCCAACTATGCTTTCTTCTCCTCCATTTTTTGCTGTTGCATTGGGCCATACTGACCCTCAAACTCTCCGTTTCCTCCCCAACCCCCCACTGCCCTGCTCTCTTCTTATCTCTCTGCTCCTTTCTTTTCTGGGGTCCTTGCCCTCTCTTTCTTTTTCCTTTCTTCCTTCTTTTTTTTTCTTTTCAAATTCTATTTAAATTCTAATTAGTTAACCTATAGTGTAATTCGGTTTCAGGAGTTGAATTTAGGGATTCATCACTTACATACAACACCCAGTGCTCAACATCACAAGTGCCCTCCTTAATGCCCATCCCCCATCCCCCTACCTCCCTCAACCCTCGGTTTGTTCTCTATCCCTAAGAGTCGGTTATAGCTCGCTTCCCTCTTCCTTTTTTGCCCTTCCCAAATGTTCATCTGTTTTGTTTCCTTGCCCTCTCTTCTTTCTCTTGCTCTCTCGCTCCTTCCCTTCTTTCTCTAAAGGGTAGATTTTCACAGTCTTTGCTCATTTCTCTCTTTAAGATACTGCTTTTTTTTTTTTTTTTTTTTTAGCACTGACCATCCTTCAGGTCCTTCTTATTCTTCAGGCATCACTAATGTTCATTTTCCTGGCTTTAGTCTTCATCCTGAATCTGGTGACCCCAAAGTTCACATTGCTGTATTCAATTTTCCACCGAACACCTAACTGGATGCTCACCTTCAACACAAAGCCTCTTCCTTCCCAAACTAGCTCCCTACTAGATTCCACCGGCCCACACCCCCCATCGGTAGCACCATTTTCTCAATTATCTGCAAAGGAGATGTTAGAGTCAAACTTAATTTTTTTCTTTTCTTTAACTGCTTTCTCGTTTACTCACGTGATTTTTATTGATTCTTTCAAAATTTTTCTGAGCAGAAAAGCATTCGATTAAGTTAACAAGAGACAATACCAACTTCTAAAAACACCTGCAGAGAAAGAAACCAATCAATTTATAAAGCAGCATATACAGCATTATCCCAATTTTGTTAATGTTGTGCTCTGTGTCTCTATCTTTCATCTACCAATCTAATCTATCTGCAATGTGCATGAAAATAGACAGAACGAATGTTCAGAAATGTTGATGGCAGGTGTCCCCAGTGATGGGATTATGACGATTTTACTTTCTTTTTTTCTTTCTTTTTTCCTTTCCCCACCCCTAGACTTCTGATGCCCAGAAGAGGATTAATGACAAGCCTTGGTTTATGACACACACTCATAATTAGTTCCTTTAATTTTTTCTCTTATTTATTTATTTGAATATTTATTTTCAGTACTTATTTGATGATTGCAGTAGACATCTATACCCACAATCCAAGTCGAGTTCTCAAACAATAAGATGGCTTACATTTCCTGTGTGCTGCCCACCCACCACTCCCTACCATCTCCTAGATCCTACCAGGAAGGTCCAAGAGATTACATCAGTCCACATTCTGTCCAAAATTCTACGTTAGGCTTCTTAGTTTTTGTCACTTGAATGGGAATAAAATATCATCTTATTGTGGTCTTGATTTGCATTTTCTCAGTTCTAATAAAATTGAATATCTTTTCATACATTTAGAGGCTATATCTTTTCCTCCTCTGAATTTACAGGCTTATGTCTTTTCCATTTTTCAACTAGGTTGTTTGTTTTTGTTATATTGATTTGTAGGAATAAGACAAGGATGTCTGCTAATGCCACTGCTGTTCAATACTGTCCTGGAGGTCCTTGTCAATGAATTATAAAGATACGAAAAAGAAATTAAAGACATTAGGATTAGAAAGAAACATATGACTATTATTATTTGCAGATGATATTACTGAGTACATAGAAGACTCCAGACAATCTAGAAATTTGTGTACTTACAGGAGACCTTAGCAAGGTGTTTGGATATGGAACCAATAAACAAACACCAGTGACATTTCTGTACACCATCTATAAACAGAGAATGTAATATTAAGAAGGTCATTATTTATAATAGCCAAACAACACTATGCAATAGCTACAATTAACCCTGTAAAGAAGTATGCAAGGCAAAAACTTAAAATGTAATTCTTCAATAAGTCACATTCAGAAGACCTAGATACACTGAGAGAAATTTTATGTTCCTGGATAGGATTTCACTTCTCTCCTGCCACTCCCCCCCTTGATCTATAGAGTCAGCACAGTTCTATTCTGTGGAATTTGACAATTTAATTCTAGAATGCACATGGATCAGTAGGAGGGCCAAGAGTAATTAGTAACTGTTAGGATGGTTGCCCTGTCAGACCTAAGTCTTATTTTAAACATTTAATAATGAAGATAGTAGAGTCAGTGCTCGGATAGGCAAATTGTGAGTGGAACCGAGCAGAGAGAGCAGGAAGATATCCCTGTGTGTGTGGAACTGTGAGATACAACACAGGTGTCATGAGTCGTCACTGGGGAGCGATGGAGCACTCAGTAAATGAAGTTGAAAAATTGGTTCTCTATATGGAAAACCCAATTTGATCCCTATCAACTCCAAGTGGATTCAAGTTTTAACTGTCAAAAGTGATACCTTAACATAGAGGTGAATATTGTTCTCATCTTGAGCCAGGCTGGACTTCAGCAAAACTCAACAAGTGAAACCCAACCGGGAAGAATGCTAATTCTGACTTATTGAAAACGAAAGGCTTCCCGCTCCTCCTCTTCCTAGTCTTCTTCCTCTTTAGTAAAAAACCATTGAAAAAAGAACAACCATTTTTTAAAAAGTGAAATGGAAAGCCACAAACTGGAAGATATCCATAGTAGAGATAAGTGACAAAGGATGATCATCAAGAAAATATAAATAATCCCTTAGAAGTCCTTAAAAAAAAAAAACCAAACTAACAGAAACATGTTATTTTTATATTTTCACAGTAAAACTGTACTACATGCAATAAAAATGTACATTCCAAAGACATTATGAAATTAAAAAAGAAAAGTTGTTTTATCTGTAAACACATGCTTTCTCTCCATTTGGATCTTCTCTAATGTCTCTCATTAAAAGCCCTTATAATTTCTTACGTTTAGATTTTGTTTATTTCTAATAGATTTCCCTTAAGAAAATATACAGTAAAAAGAGACCAAGTGTTAAAATAATTAATATACAAATAGTTCTTACTACCCAATAAGAAAAATCCTCAACATGATAGAAAAATAGGCTAAGGCTAAGGAATTGATGAAAGAAAAGTACAAATGGAGAATAAACAGAAAAATGTTTTGCTTTACTAGCCATCAAATAAATGAAAATAAAAGCAACAATGAAATTCCACGACTTCCATTTCCAAAGTTGGTAGGAATAAGTGAGACAGTCATTCTCATCTACTGAAGTTGGGTGTGTAGACTGATGCCACATTTTTGGAGAGCAATTTGTCAGCCTGTTTCAAGACCCTTTAAAATGTTCATATTTTGGGGGGCGCCTGGGTGGCTCAGTGGGCTAAAGCCTCTGCCTTCGTCTCAGGTCATGATCCTGGGGTCCTGGGATCGAGCCCCACATCGGGCTCTCTGCTCAGTGGGGAACCTGCTTCCTCCTCTCTCTCTGCTTGCCTCTCTGCCTACCTGTGATCTCTGTCTGTCAAATAAATAAATAAAATCTTTAAAAAAAAAGTTCATATTTTTTGATCAAGTGATTCAACTTTTAAAATCTATACTAAAAATAATTAGAGATACAAAGTTTATAAATAACAATGCTTATAATTATTTATAGTAGCACAGACTAGAAGCAAAAATACAAAAGGTTGAAAAAAAGGGGGCTCTATCTATTGGATGGATTATTATAGAGACTAAAATTTTTTTTGTGCTCAAAAGACCTCATAATTAAGGTCATTTAAATAAAATAACAATGTGATACCAATTTTTACCTATGAGATTAAGAGAATCAGTAATGTTAAGTGATGAGAAAGATAATGCAACAGGCGGTATCACCCACTTGGGGTGTGTATTTTAATTGGCATAGCTTTTTTGGAAGGAAATCTGGCAGCACAAATAAAAAGGTTAAATGCGTATATCCAGCAATTTTACTTTTGAAAATTTCCTGATATCTGTTTAAGAGGAGAAAGACTTTGTAGAACAATTTCATCACATTGTAATTTGAAACACTCTAAATGTCTATCAGTAGATGGCTAGTTAAATTGCAGTAGATGCGTATGATGAGATATAACATCAATGTCTCTCACAAAATGAGAGAGAACACAGGTGCTGAGATGAAAATATATCAAAAACTTTCAATTAAGGAAAAAGGGTATGTCTTAGTGTGGGTTTCCCTAGAAGCAGAGCCTGAGACAAGGGTGTGGTACAGGTAGTTTCTTTGGGAAGGGATCCCAGGAAGAAGGAGAGAAGAGGCAGGGAGTGTGAGTCAGGGAAGAGGAAACAGCAAAATCATCACATAATGGAGGAATCAAGAGGTTGATCTACCTGGAACCTCCTGAGAAGAGTATAGAAGGGCTCCAGTCTTGTCCCCTGATTGCAAGACAGGAGATAGCTTGGCTGGACAGAAGATGGAAAGATGGACAGTATGTAAGAGAGGAGGTGGTGTTCACACAGAACTGCCTGCCCTACTTGGGGCTGAAATCAGGACTGGTCCAGGGGATGTTACCTGGAGTACCAGAGGAGTCCACTAGACTGATTCAATTTGGTTAAAAAATAGTTTACATATATACATAGAGATATGCACAAGAAACCCTCTTCACTGTGGTCAATTAACTGATGCCTTCCAAGCCCATTGATGAAACATGGTCCAAACTTGTATAGAAAGCATGGGACTAGCAGGTTACACTCTAGAGCAGCGGTTCTCAAATGTTAGGAAGCATCAGAATCACTTGGAGGGCTTGTTAAGACACAGATTTCTGGGCTCCACCCCTACAGTTTCTAATTCACTAAGTCTGGGTTGGGCTGGAGAACTTGCATTTTTCACAAGTACTCAGGGATGTTAATGTTACTGGTCTAGAGATTACTTGTTTAGAACATCTATGCATTTTCCCCACCGGCTGGATTGTGTGATTACCCCGAATCCAATGTGTTTAGTTCCCAAAACTGTTTATGTCAGTTGTCCTTGTTATTGTTAACTGGGTAATCTAATTAAACATTGAATGAACTGATGAAATGTGAGGGGGGCAAGGAAAAAGACCTGAAACGGTAAAATATGACTTGAGTGCTGTAGAAAAGACACGATATAGATGAGTTACTGAAAAATTGCCGTAGAGTTAGGAGTGATCAAGGCAATGGTAAAAAAATCACAATAACTGAAAATGGAAGAGCCACGATAGGCTAGAAAATTATTTTAAAAGATTATTTGCAAGTGTCCAAGTTCTTGTTCCATTATAAAGTATCTCAAAACAAAAATGTATGCCAGTGTGTTAATAGAATAAAAAATTAATATATAAACAACACATTAGAAATGTACTTGAATACACTGAAAGAAGACGTCTTGCACCTGCATTAGAATATTGTCAAATCTGTGTAAATTTACCTGTTTTAATTTAAATATAAAGTTTAAAGTACTTAACGATTTTTTTTTCTGACTTTCTGCTTGAACTATTTTGATCAATGACTGGTCGTGATCCAACTGAAAGAGAAACCTTTTTTTTTTTAAGATTTTTTTTTTTTTTAGAGAGAGAGAGAGAACTTGAGTAGGTGGAGGGCGTAGAGGGAGAGGGAAAGAGAGAATCTCAAGCAGACTCCCCTGCTGAGTGCAGAGTCCCATGCGGGGTTCAATGTGGGGTTTGATCCCAGAGCCCTGAGATCAGGACCTGAGATGAAATCAAGAGTCAGATGCGTAACTGACTGAACCACCCAGGAACCCCTGAAGGGGAGAACTTCTGTTGTCTCCACTATCGAATCTTTCTGTCCTAAAGCAGGTTTTTTTTTCCCCCAGGCAAAAAGCTGGAAAATAGGAATTCTGATGAGGATCCCCTGAATGCCCCAGATAGTATTCTGTTATTAAAGAATGCCAATTTAGTGTTTAAATTGTACGAAATTGTGCATTTTATAACACTGTTGCCAATTTCTTTGAGTCATGACCTTGCCCCCAAGTGCACACAGAATAAAATCTAAATCCTTGGTGTGGCATTCAGGGATCTCTCTGACTTCATCAACATCCATCTGTCACTCCCTGTCCCTTCTCACTTCTTCCCTTTGTATACCTTGAACCACGCATAAATTATCATTTTTTGCAACTTGTGCCTTTTTAATGAGCTCTTGTCTTTGTTCATCTGTCCAGAGAACTCCTGTTTATACTTCAAAGGCAAGTCCAAATATCCCACCTCTGGGAAGCCTTCTACAATTCCCTCCTTTATTCCAATAGTGATTTGTGTATAGTCTTTGGTAGTACTTGTCAGATTATTTTGAATTTTTTTGCTTTGATTTCAGTGGAACCTGTGGAATCTTACCTTTCGGTGTCCAGAACATTTATAATCTTTTGCCACATTTTACCTTGTCACTTTACCTGAGCTTTGTTCCAGTCCTGACACTCAGGAACTCAGCAACATTGCTGGAAAATATGAATGAACGAATGAATGAATGAATACATACATACATACATACTCATGACCTCTCACATGTTTATGCTTTTACTCAACCACCTGTAGACAAAAAAACCCACTGGAATTTAAATGACAACTTAAGTATAATACATATTGTCTTGAATTACTCCCATCACTCACTCTCTTAATGCTTAGCAATTTCTTCTTGTATTCATAAATAAAACCCAACCCTGTTCTAAAAACTGCTTTAAAAACACAGCAGTGACATCCAAATTGCTGAATAGATAAATAGCTTTATTAAGTATGATAGCTTCAGCATTTTACAATTCATCAGTGAAAATTCCCACCTGGGAGAATGTGACGCTCCTCAGTCTCACCAGCTGTGAAATGGGGGCAATAATAGAATGACATCTCAGGGTTATGGGCAGTCGTTAGGGAGATAATTAATGTGAGGTATCTGATCACAGTGGGGAGCCAAGAAATTAAGCAATTAACTGTGGCTTTAACTGACCACGTTTTTGTTGAATTGAGTTCGCATCGCTGTAGAGACCAGAGCTAACCGTTTGCATATCCTCATGCAGGACTCCCGCACTGAGTATTTACCCAGTAAAGCTCACATAGATGCATCAAATGACATGACAAGAATATTGATAGCATGGGTCCTCATAACAGTCCCAAATTGGAAACAGTGTGAATGTCAGCATGAGAGTGGATGAACGCACCATGTTACTTTCACACAACCACATGCAAGGCAACAAGAACAGAGGAAGAACTACACATTTGAATCTCACAGGCGCAATGCAAGAGAAAGAAGTCAGAGGCGAGAGAGTAAGTGTGTTACAGTGATACACACTTTAACAACAAGCAGACCAACCCGTGGTGATAGAAATCCTGAGCCATTACCCTTTGTTGGGGGGGCGGTGCAGGGGAGACGCTGGGAGGGAGGACAGAGGGACTCTGGGGTGCTGTGATGTCCTAGATCTCCAACAGGGTGGTTATCTGGCTGTGTTCACTTTGTGAAGCTTCATAAAGCTGTTTATGACCCGTGAGCCTTTCTGTATGGGTGCCATGCTTCAATAAAAAGCTTATTTAAAGAGACAAAAGGCAAAACCAGCAGGGTGGCTGGAAGGGTGGACTTGACAAAAACAAGGACTAGGAATTCCCAGGGTTTGGAGAGTGGCGGAGAGACAGGGAAGCAGCTAAGAGAATGTAGCAGGAAGAGATCCTTAAGTCTCTATGTGTGGATGAAAACCCAAACCTCTGACAGCAGTGACTTGTTTTTCTTTTCTGGATGATGCAGCAAAAATGCTCGTCACCTGTTGAGACAGGAGAGCAGCCATCTGGAAAAGTAAAAATATGATCTAAACTCTACACTGTACATCAGGATACATTCTAAATGAGTCAAAGATTTGTATGCAAAACAGGAAACCATAAATTTACCAGAGGAAAATGGAAGAATTCCTCTTTAACTTTGGAGTGGAGAAGCTCTTTCTAACTGTGACACCAAAGCAAGAAAATACCAATGAATTTGAATACACAATAACAAAAGCCTCCTGTATGGCAAAACGACCACAAGCACATGATACAATAAAAGAAAGCAAACAAAAATCCTATGAAGCAAAGCCAGAGCACAAATGAAAACCCAACAGATAAATTGTAATTCATATCGTAGCAAAGGACTAACCTTCTGAATACGTAAGGTGCTCCCAGAAATTGATAAGAATAAAACAGAACCCAGAAACTCAATAGCAAAATAGGCAAATGATACAAAGAGTTCACAATAAAGGAAATACAAGCTCCTCTTAAACCTATGAAAAGGTGCTTAACCCCCCTCATAATTAGAGCAATGTGAGTAGAAATGGAGCCTCCATTTGAAGAAAAACCCGTTTGATAATATTGTGCTGGTGAAGGTGTGGGAGAAAAGGCTTATGTATGCATGGTTGCCCGGTGTGTAGATGGGTGCAAACCTTCTGGAGGCTGTTTGGCAATAGCTATCAAAATTTGATAAAATCCCTGTGACCTTGAATCTCAGTTCTGGGAATTTGTGTACAAGTCTTCAAGCCCAAGGGCCAGTATGGTGTATGTCTCAGGTTATTCACCTCAACACTGTCATCGGGAAAGACTGGAGACAATCCAATCAACAGAAAATGCATCCACACAGTCTCTATTTAGGTAAAGAAAGATCTCCAAGATACACCGCTGGGTGGAAAAAGGCAAGGAAGAACCATATATACGGCAAGCTTCTTTTACGTACAGGTGTGTGCAGGGGGCGTAGAAGACTATATTCGTACTTGTTTGGTTTGTGTAAAGAAACTTGGAGGAATATATTAAGAGTCTCAAGACAGAGGTAACCTGTGTAGAGAGGAGGGGGGTGATTGCAAATTGAGTGGGGAAGAGACTTCTCCCTGATTACCTTTTCACCTAAAAGGTGTTTGATCTTTGGGAATATGTTAGCCTTTCAAACGATTTAAAACAAATTATCACCTGGCAGTCTGCACTGGTATAGTTTTGGGTAGAATGCCCTGCCTCCTTCTTAAGCTGGTGACTTGACAAAGTAAGATGAGAGAGAATTTGTGAATTGATGGTCTACTGTGGCTTTAGTTTCGAAATTAATAAAAGAGTAAATAGAAGTCAGGTGCTACTTCGGAATCATATTTTCACAATGGCTTTTAGGGATTGTCTAAGTAAAGGGATTTAAATACGTTGCCCTCCTTTTGAGACTCATCTTAAAGGAAAGAGTTTTGGAAGTCTACCGCGGGGGCAAAGAGACGCAACCATGGGGAACGTGTGGGAATTTCTCACTTGCAGCCTCCCAGCCAGAGACAAAGGTGGGTAAAGAGAGGGGGCTGGCTGCAGGGTTTGGTGAGAAATGGAGCACACTCCAGCTTTACTCAATTGCCTGAATATCTGAAACACGAGTCGCTTTGGGGTACACAAGAATTCCAGACAAGTATCCGTGTTTTCTGGTTTTCTTGGGTGCAGTCCGGCAGAGCTGGGACTCAAAACCCACGGCGCATCCCTGTCTACACCGCTCAGACCCTGTCTTAAGGGCAGGGCGTGTGTGGTGCGGATCCCGGCAACGACTTCCTGAGGGAGCAGGGGGACGAGACGACTCTTTGTGCTTCTGGCGTTTGGGGGCCGCGGCCGAGCGGGAGGGAATTAACATGCGCGGAGCGTGCGGCCGCGGACCCGCGCGGTGAGTGGCTTCTCCATTAATTAAAGCGAACGTGAGGTGAAGTCGGTCTGCGCAAGTTACAGACTTTGAGAAATTGTCTCAATAAAGGAGAACTTCATTCGGCCTTAGGTAAAAGCCAATCAATAAATTAGTCGGCTGAGGGCAGAGACGTGAAGGGAGAAAGAATAAGGGTCAGGACAGCGATCTGTGTAAAAACAGGGAGGCAGCAAGAGTCGGGGGGGGGGCGCAAAGCAATTGACGAAGGGCAACAAACTAAAATGAAATGAAAAGCTGCTCCGACCCCCCGTGCCATTTCCCCGTGATGGATACACTGGCCGATGCCTCGTTAGCGGCGGTCGGCCTTGGGAGCCGCGGGGAGGGCGCCAAGCGGGGTGGGGGGGGGGTGGCCACCGCTCCCCCCCTCCCCCCCCAGGCATCCGGTTTCCTCCCGTGGTGGTCTCCACCTGGGTAAAGGGGCGATCCACCAGCGGGGCCGTCCCGGGCCCAGTAATTCCGCAGTGAGCGGCCGCGGGCCCCGCGGCCGCGAGCCCGCCGGGAGGTGCGCTCCAGCCCCCGCGGGTGCCAGGGGCGGCGGCCCGGGCCCCGCCGGCCCCGCTGGCCTCGCGCACCTTGAGTCATGGCGACAGAAGGCTTCCCGTCGGCGTCTACGCCGCACCTCCCCGGCTCACCGCTGTTACTTTGCATTCGCCCCCCATCCATAAAGCACTTCATTGCCGTTTGTTGGTTATTTCTGACTCTCCTGAGGTTCGGTGTTCTCGTTCCCAGTCTGGAGGGGAGAGGGAGAGGGAAGGAGGGAGGGAGACAGAGGTGAGGGTGGGGGCAGAGAGAGAGGGAGAGAGACAGAGAGACTCTACCCCAGGCTGCTACCTGCCCCCCCCCCCGCTGGCCCCTGCGCAGGTGGGAAGCCTGGCTCCCTCCCCCAGGGCCCTGCCCCCCTCAGTGGCTGCACCTGTCGGGTGAGGGCGGCGGGGCTGGAAATACGGGGCCCCACATCTGGCCCTCTCTCCCCACTGCTCCGTTTTATGACCGTGGGCAAATCTTTCAGTGTCTTTTGTGTGTCCTGAGCTATAAAATGGACAAATTATGGTGGCCCCTCCCCGTCTCCCCCCGCCCCCATCCCCCAGCGAAGTCCTGCCGGATCTTTTGTTTTTCCCTACTGTAATAAATCTGAGAGACCAAATATGATGATCAAGAAGAAAATTTCCCGAGTTCTGAGGAAGGGCACGTTTCGACACTCTTCTGCGCACCGGCGTCCTTGCTGGAAAGACCGTCCTCTGGGGAGGCGTCCCCAACCCTCTCCCGCTCCACTTCCTGACTTCATTTCTTGTCTGCGCCTCCACATTTCGAGGCCCTCCCACGGCCGCCACCTCCCAGGAGCCAACGTGCGCCCCCCCCCCCCGTGGCCTCCCGGGATTGGCCCCCTCGCCTAATCTCACCGCCGGGCCTCCTCCCTCCGCCCTCCAGCCCGGCTTGCTGGACTCCAGCTCCCCTGGCCTTGACCTTGGGGCTCCCCCTGCACACCTGCTTCGCCTCTGTCTCTCCTCCACACTGGCCTGGTCACAAAGCCACGAGCCTCGGGCCTCACCTCCACCTCCGGGGATCCGCTCTGGTGACACCTGCTCAGGGAGGGCTTCCTTCCCCTGCCTTCTTTACCTCAAAGCCCTTGCCACCAGCGGGCAGGCTTGGCACACTCCCTGGGCGTTTGCTGGTGTCCACCTCCCAGACGCGAACCTCTCCGGAGCAGGGATTTTGCGGCTTTGTCCCCTTCCCTATGTTCAGTGGCTTCACCGGTGTCTGACCCTTGGTAGGCAATAAACATGTATCGAATAAGTGAACATAGCTCTACTGTAGCAATTAATAGTGATAATACTAAACATTTGCACTACAATTGGCAAAGCACTCTGAATGCAAAGCAAGACAGCATTCATGTATTTTCGTATCTTGAAGGACCTTCTCTTGGTCACAAACTCAGATGTGCAAAGAGGATCACTTTATGTATACCGGGAGTGAACTTGTTTCCAAATGCCTGATTCGTGGATGGCGGAAGCGTTCCTCCGCCCACAGGCGGCAACTCTAATTTTCAGCCCTTCCCCTCTCCCTGGACAGGCTCTAGAGCACCAGCCTCTGCTGTGCTGGGTGTTCTCTAGCTGGCCTTGGTGAAGAACTAGCAGGCTCTGATATGTCTTACTCCCACCCCGTTTTTTTTCTGGGGTGCTCATCCTGGGAGGGGCCCACATCCTCCTGCCCTGCCAGGCTAGGGGAGGACACTGGCAGCCTAGCCCTGGAGCCCCAGCCAGGGAGGAAGCAGAGTACAGGTCCTCTCACGTTCCACTCACACGCGAGGACAGTTTTCAGTCTCCAGGGCCCTTCTGCTCAGGGTTGTGCAATCGTTATGCTTGGAGACTCTCCTCTCAGAGTGCCAGTGGGGAACAATTTTGTGTTATCTAATGTTGAGTCTCTGGACCCATCCGGGGAATCTCAGATGACACCCAGGCCGTTGAGTGAGAAGAAGACCCTCACCAGAGTTTAGAGCTGAGCCCCTGTCCCCAGTTCTCTTAGCCTGTCCCATGCCACCCAGGGTGAAGGGGAACCATCCTGCTGGCACATAGCCTTCTCTGTACTGTGGATCACACCCCAGTCCACCAGATTTCTGGGGTTTTGTTTGTTTATTTAAGATTTATTTATTTATTTTAGAGAGAAAGAGCACCAGCGGGGAAGGGCAGAAGGAGAGGGAGAGAATCTCAAAGTAGACTCTCTTGTGAAGTTGGAGACCAACTTGGGGCTCGATCTCACGACCCTGAGATCATGACCTGAGCCAAAATCACCAATCGGGCAATTAACTAACTGAGTCTCCCAGGCACTTGCACCAGATTTCAGTTTCCATAGGCCAGTCATGTTTTTAGAAACCCTCAGAGCCATGTCTCTCTCCAGCACCTGGTGCTTACAAACCGAAGGTGAGGCTGGAGGTCAGACAATGGCAGGCATGGACTTCAACAATCTGTGTTGAAACTCAAACGGAGTTTGAATCGAAACACAGGAACGACCCAGAAGAAAAGTACAATGAATAATATTTAAAAATATTGTCTATGTGCATATGCACTGCCATTTTATAGTTTACCAAGCGTTTTCACCTACGTAAGTGATATTAGTCCTGTTGTAGAGACAAAACAGAGGCTTCCCGGGGAACAAGGACACTTCTATCCTAACACCCAGTCTTTTGATTCTAAAACTTTTTTTTCCCCTATGTTGACTTTGCATCTTCGGGCTCTAACGGGTGGTATGCATTTGATGATATGTCACATTGGCCTAGAGACCATATCTGACTGAACCCCACATTCTACACTTGAGAGACCTGATGTGTCAGATGAGAATTCCTACTCTTCAAATGCAGCTTTCCTTGAGGGACTTATTATAGGAATCATTTCCCTTTATCTCTTTGTCTATTTCCCTGTTTCTGGTGTTTGCTGCTATTTTCAATGTCTGTAATGTTATCTTGCTGTATCATTTGTTTGGTATATTTCCTTGTCCAGTGTCAGACTAACAAGTGCTTTATAATACTTTCAAGTAACAATTGGAAACAACCAAATGTTCAACAACTGGGGACATGTTTGCCCAGTGAAATATTATGTAGGCCCTAAAAGTGAAATTAATAGATGTGTAGGGAAAAAAATTTTTAAGTATCTACCTGTTAAAAAAAATGAGTAAAGTGGTCTGTTAACTATGCTACATTTTATCTATGTAAAAATGAATCCATGCTGATAAGAACTAGAAGGAAATATGTGAAGAAAGAAAAAAACTTTGGGGTTATGGTAATTATATTAGTTAAGGTGAAGCAGGTAGTCATAAAAGAGAAACTGAATCTCAGTGGTTTTCTGAACTAGAAGTGAATTTTTACTCACAGTAGGTTCAGTGCAGGTATTCAAGCACCAGGCTTCTTCCAACTCATGGTGATTCCCTCCTCTAGGGCTTTGGAATCCTCTCCATTTATCCATGCTGGATAAAAAGGCATGTTCTAACCCACTAGCCTGGAAGCGAGTCTATTTCCACTACATTTGATTGGCCTGAGGGAGTCACGTGGTTCCATCTGGATGCATGGAGGGCTGGGAAATGTAGTCCCAGCTGGGTTACTACTTCCTAACCACAAGTGCACACTATGGAAGGGAGCACAGTACTTTAGTCCATGTAAGTACTTTAGTACTTTAAATACTTTAATCTGTGCCTGTGCCGGCAATATTTTTCTCTCTTTAAAGTTTCTTTGGTCTCATTAGATGTATTTTTAAATAAATATATGTAATCAAAATTCTTCTGTATATACTTTTATTTCAGAACAGTGAAACAAGGACACCTAAACTCAGAAAACCAAGATGACCTGGGAGTAGAAATGGGTAGGCAAAGCAGAAAGCATGAATCAAAGTCACATCTTAGTGCATGTCAGTGTTCCCTCTCATTTCCAAACCTTTGTTCAATTATTACCTGTTATGGACTGAATTGTATCCTCCCAAAATTCATATGTTGCAACTAGAACTCCCACTGTGACTGTATTTGGAGATAGGGACTTTGAAATGTAATCGAGGTTAAATGAGGTCATAAGAGTGGGTCCTTGATCCAAAAGAACTGATGTTCTTAAAAGAAGAGGAAGTGACACCAGGAGTGTGTGTGTACAAAGGAAAGCCCATGTGAGGACACAGGCAGCTGGCCAGGTACAAGCCAGGAAGAGAGTCTTCAGGAGAAACCAAGCTCCTGATATCTCGATCTTGGACTTCTAGCCTCCAGGAATGTAAGAAAGTAAATTTATGCTGTTTAAGCCAGGGAGTCTGTGATATTTTGTTATGGCAGCCTGAACAAGCTAACATATGACCACTTCCCCAAGTCATAGCAAGACTGTTTGTCCCTTAGAGCATAGATAGGATGCTGCTTCTTCTGGAAAGCCTGATGAACCCCAAGCTTCATTGACTGTCTCTCTGTTGGACTTTCCCAGCATCCTGGTATTACTTGCCCACATTGTTCATGAAACCCGGCTGCAATGCCATCTCCTTATCTAGAGTACAAGCCCCACAACAGAAGGGGCTCTATCACATATCTCCAGGTACCCAGCACAGTGTCTGGTACACAGTGAACACTCATGAGGTGACGGATGAGAATTGGGGCAAATAATACACAAACAAAAGTTTTAAAAGAAAAATCTAGGAAATCAGACGTCCACAGGGAGCTTTGATCTCTGATACATTATTAAGAATCTGGAAGGCCATGCACATATTTAAGGACATACACATGTCTAGGGCTATGCATATGCTCAGAAAAGACCTGAGAAGGCTCTAAGCTCTCAACTTTGAAGAACTTTGAGGCTCTGCGTAAGCAGGAAGTGAGGCTAAGCAGAGTTGTAAACCACCTGGCTGAGTATTGAAGGAGTGCTCAACGTGCACACAGAGCCCCTCATCAAAGAGTGGGAGATTTATTCTTTCCAGGCATTGAAGGAAATCTCTGTCCCATGATTAGCTGACCACGAAGCTACCTGTGCAGACTTCAGTCACATATCAAAGAATAAGAATTTACAGAATTGGTTTGAGAAAAGTCAATAAAAAGTCAAAAGCAACCATAATAAACAGCAACAACAACAAACCCTGGGGAAGGGAGAGAATCTAATTTCCAGAGCTGGCCACATTATATTATTTTACATGTCTAGTTTTCAGAAACAAAGAAACAAAAACACAAGGCTTGGAGATAAATGAGAAAGTTTGATCCAAATAGACAAAAGTCAATAGAAACTGTCTCTGAGGAAGCCCAGACATCAGATTTACCAGACAAAGTAAAATATGTTAAAAAACTAAAAAAGTTATATCATGTGTAAAGAACTAAATGAAAGTACATGAATGATATCTTGCCAAATAGAGATAGAGAATATCAGGTAGGGACAAAAATTACGAGAAAGAACCAAAAAGAAGTTTTGGATTTGAAAAATAAAGTAGAGGGTCTCAGTTACAGATTTGAATAAGCAGAGGGAAGAATCAGAAAACTTGAAGATAGGTCAACTGAGATCTTCCAGTCTGAAGGCAGAAAAAACAAAAAACAAACAAAAAACCCAAAAAACTAACCACATCACAATCAAACTATTGAAAGCCAAAATCAAAGAGAGAATCTTAAAAGCAGCAAAAAGAAGCAACTCATCATATACAGAGGATCTTCAATAAAATTCACCCCTGAGTTATTAGAAACCATGGAGTCCAGATGACAATGGGATGATGTATTTAAAGTGCCAAAAGAAAAAGACTACCAAGGGGGTGCCTGGATGGCCTAGTCAGTTGAATGTCTGACGCTTGGTTTCAGCTCAGGTGGTGATCTCAGGGTCAATGGGATCGAGCCATGCATCAGGCTCTGTGCTGGGTGTGGAGCCTGCTTGGGATTCTTTCTCTCCCTCTCCCTCTCCCCATCCCCCCACTCACATGCTTTCTCTCTCTCTCTCTAAAAAAAAAATAATAAGGAAACTATGTTAAAAAAAAGACTATGAAGCAAATATTAAATCTAGCAAATTATCCTTTGAAATCATAGAAAAGTTAAAATATTCCCAGAAAAACAAAAACTGAGTCATTTTGTTTCCAACAGACCTGCCCCACCAGAAATACTTAAAGGAGTCCTCAAGTCTGAAATGAGAAGACTTTAGGACGCAACTTGAATCCATATGAAGAAAAAAAGAATACTGGCAAAGAATACTGTTAAGAGTAATTATAAAAGAGAGTATTAATGTACTTTTAAGTCTTCTTTTCTCCTATCTGATATAAAAGACAACTCTATAAATCAATAGTTATAAATTTGTGTTAATCGACATATAATGCATAAAAATGTCATTTGTATACTAATAACAGCACAAAAAAGAAGGAGAGAACAGGCACATAGTTTTTGTATAATATTGAAATTAAGGTGGTATTAATCCAAATTGTTGTAATTTAAGTTGTAATTAAGATGTTAATTTTGATCTCTAGGGCAATCAGTAAGAAAAAAACCTATATTTTGAAAATGCTTAAGTAGTGACAATGGAAGTAAAATGGTATGTGAGAAAATACTTAACATACAAAAGGTGATAATGGAGGAACAGAGGAACAAAAGAGATAGAAGACATAGATAAGGACAACAGAAAAATGGCAGACATAAATCCTATCTTATGTAATTATATTAAATGTAAATAGATTAAAACTCCAATTAAAAGGCAGATATTGGTAAAATGGATTAAAAAGATTCCACTGCACACTGTCTTTAGGTTTAAGGACAAAAAAAAGGTTGAAAATCAAGGGATAGAAAAAGATACAGCATGCCAACAGTAATTTAAAAAGAGCTAGAATGAAAAAAAAAAAAAGTTAGAATGGCTACATTAATAACAGAAAAAATAGAGTTTATGTCCCAAAACATTATTAGAGACAAAGAAGGACATTTTATTTTATTATTTTTTAAAAAGATTTTATTTATTTATTTGACAGACAGAGATCACAAGTAGGCAGAGAGGCAGGCAGAGAGAGAGATGGGGAAGCAGGCTCCCCGCTGAGCAGAGAGCCCGATGCGGGGCTCGATCCCAGGACCCTGGAATCATGACAGCCGAAGGCAGAGGCTTTAACCTACTGAGCCACCCAGGCACCCCAGAAGGACATTTTATAATGATAAAAGTTCAAGAAGTCAAGAAGATATAACAACAATGAACATTTATGCACCTAACATAGAGTTCCAACATGTATTATGCCAAAACTAACAGAATTAAAGAGAGAAACAGACAATTCAACAATGATAGTTGGTTACTTCAATGCCTCACTTTCAATAACAGAGACAACCAGGCAGAAGATAGCCAAGGAAACAGAAGTCTTGAACCATGCTGTAAACCAAGCAGACCTAACAGAATCTACAGAACATTCCACCCAGCAGCAGAACACACATTCCTCTCAAATACAAAATGGAACACTCCCCAAGATAAACTATATATGAAGTCATAAAACAAGACTTGATAAATTAACAAAACTTGAAATCATACAAAAATGGGATGAAATTAGAAATCAATAACAGAAGAAAATTGGAGAAATTTACCCGTATGTGGAAATTACATAACGCATTCCAAATAACCGATGGATCGAGCCAGAAATCACAGGTGAAATCAGAAAAATTCTTTGAATGACTGAAAACAAAACCACAACATACCAACATATGGCACACAGCAACAATAGTGCTTAGATGACATAAAATACCTGTGTTAGAGAAGAAAAAACTATCCTGAATCAATAACATAAACTTCCCCCTTAAGAAACTATAAAAAAAGCAAATTAAATCCTAGGAGAGGAAACGAAATAATAAAGATTGGAGTTAACGTAAATGAAATAGAAAATAGAAAAACAATTGAGAGGAGCAATGAAGACCAAAAAGAAAAAGAAATTGAAAAATCTTTGGACTGACCAAATTAAAAAAAAAAAAAAAAAAAAAGGCTCAGAATTACTGAAGACATTACCACTAGGAAAAAGGACGATGTGGTAGTACTACGAATAATTGTACACCAAAAAATCAGATAACCTAGGTGAAGTGGACAAATTCCCTTAAGAACAGAAATTACCAAAACTAACTTAAAAAGAAATAGAAAATCTGAATATAAGGAGGTTGAATTAGTAATTAAAAAAAAAAAAAAAAACCTTCCCATGAAGAAAAGCCCAGAACCAGGTAGCTTCATTGGTAATTTCCACCAAATCTGAAGGACAAATTAACACCAGTTCTTTGTTAAATCTTCCAAATGTAGATGAGTGGAGACCACTTCCCCAATCATTCTAGACATAAGTATTACTCTGATATCAAATCCACACAAAGACATCACAAGAGAACTACAAACCAATACCCCTATGAATATGGGTACAAAAATTCTCAACAAAATATCAGTAAACTGAATCCAGCCACATATGAAAAAGATATACACCATGGTCAGGTAGGATTTATCCTAGGACTGAATGCAAGGTTGGTTCAACACCTGAAAATCAATCCATATAATGCACCATGTTAATGGAATAAAGGACAAAACCCACATGATTTTCTCAATAGACACGGAGAGCCCTCGTGTCCAAATTCTGTGTCTGCTACTCACCGATTTTGTTGTCTTGAGCAAACATTTTGACATCTCTGAGCCTTAGTTTCCTCAGTGGTAAAGGATTAAATGAGTTACTCGAACTAGTATCACCAACACATGCTAGTAATTCTTAGTGAAGAACACAAGAAATTCTGAACCAGTAGATCAGGAGTAGGCTCAAGTATGTGTATGTGCATTTAACCAACAAGTTTTCATTGAAAGCAAAATATATGTTAATCTAAAAAATGACACGGACAAACATGATAAAAACTTCACCCCAGTGGTGAACAGTTTCAGACATTTTCTATGACATGTACATTTTCCCATGGCCCTGTTGGATGCGTGCCACGGGGTGCCACTGGGGTGCCCCTGGATACCTACATTGAGACTCACTGAATGTATAAACCGTGTTAGCACCTAGTAGGTGTTCAATGAATTTTGTTTCCTCCCCTCTTCTCCTGAGACATTTCTTGTACCTCTGGTATGATGATTTCTATGGAGCTCATTCTTTCTTTCTTTCTTTTTTTTTTTTTTTAAGATTTTATTTATTTACTTGACACACAGAGAGAGATCGCAAGTAGGCAGAGAGGCAGGCAGAGAGAGAGGGGGAGGCAGGCTTCCCGCTAAGCAGAGAGCCCGATGTGGGACTTGATCCCAGAACCCTGAGATCATGACCTGAGCTGAAGACAGAGGCTCAACCCACTGAGCCACCCAGGCACCCTATGGAGCTCATTCTTATTCAGTGTTACGAACTGTAGACTTTGTCTTCTGAACTAGCTCATGAACTCATCTGGTGGGAAGGGGGCTCTATCTTCTGCTCCTTTTATGCTCCCCACAGGGTCGGGTGTACGCCAGTTGGGTAGATGTGCTTTTGAAAAACACATTGTTGAGAACCTATTAGGATTGATAAGCCAAATGAAATAAGTATGTGCACTTTTATATTAATCGGGAAACTCATTCGGAGATGTTATAACGTAGCGACAGTGCCTTGGCTACAATCGATACGCTAATATTTCCTCCCCCATGGCACTTCATTTCCTGCAATGGTGGTATCCGGGCGCTGGGGACTGCAGTCACACCTACCAGCATCGCACCAAGAGCAAACAGGAGATGCCGAAGCAACTGTTGAATTCACTGAATGGTAGTGAAATATGGGCTCGCTGTTATTGATGAGAGAACAAAGGAAAACACAGAACCTGTTTAAGACATGAAAGATGTTAGTGTCAGGATGAGCAATGAGTTCGTACCTCTACCAAATGTGCAAAGCAGGTTTTTGGAGACAAAAACAAAAGGTTATTTTGAAGGCAATCAATTTTGTTTAATTTTAACATGGCCACATTTTTGCCAAGCGATTAACATTTTCTCATTAGCTTAGCAACTGTGATATGGCTAAAATATTTGGCAAGACGCTGATTTCAGAAGTCAGGTGTTGTGCCAACCTTGCTAAATGATCTAGATGTAATTTTTAAACCACCCAAGCACTTCTCGATGATTTCAATGGGCTGTAATAACTTTCATCAAAAGAAAGATCTTTTCCTGGGTGGGAAAGAAAGATATTTAAAGTAGTGAAGATAATGTTGAATATTAGAAGAAAAGGAACACTCTGGAGGTGTTTGAAAGGTAGAGATACTAGATATTAAAGAACACTCCCGGGAGGAATCTGCCACTACTGTTCTCACAAGGCCAAGAGCAACGGAGGGGTCCTGGGGAGCTGCTCTCCCCCACCCGCTCCGGGGGCGTTGCAGTGAGAATGAAGGGTCCGTACCCCTCACGCTGAAATTCATTTTTATTTGGACTTTGCCTTTTCATGTCAATTAGAGACTCTTTGTTAAAATGATTACATAATTTTCACAGAACGACGTTATTGCAGACTGGAGGAAATAAAGCCTCTTAAATGTGACTAATGTACTCACAAATTCCGCCCAGAGTGCCATTTCTCAAGGGGGCCTTCTGCATAGCATCCTTTTAAAGTACAGCAGAGAGAGAGGTAAATACCCAAGAGATCCAAGCAAGGCTTTTGGCTGAGATGGGGGATAAGCTCCTTGTTCAAACAGCCGACAAAGGTTGCTGGGAACGAGATCGTCCTTTGCCTTGGACTCGTCTCCACGCTCCCTTCCTGTCTTGTGATAAGGTTACACTGAATGGGGTTGGCATCCTTCAAGGTTACTGTTCCAGAAAATATTTGCAAATAATTTGATGTGCTGTCAGCTAGCAGGCTGCAGTGAATTCTTATAATTCAACATACTAATGTAGTTTTTCATGCCTTAAGCTATAAATAAGTTGGATATGCAAAAGTTTCTATAATGTTTATTTAATAACAATATTTAAAAAATAAATCTTGATTATTCCATCGCGCTCCAGTGGAAATCTTCCACTCTGATGGTTGTCTGTGACCTCAGGCGGTTTCTTCTTGCCTTTGTCTCATTTGATATCACTGAAGAAACACGCTTGTTTTTCTTTTCAGGCTTTTGGAAGGAGCACTCTGTCGCTTCTGCCTACACGCTCCTCATCCAAGTCTCTGCTCGTTAAAGGACTGAACTCAATTCAAGTCGAATAACCCCAGCAGGATGGCACCTCCATGGGCATGGGGCCCTGGGCTGGGGCCACAGGAAGATGAAGTGGGTGTTCCCAGACCCCACTCCCTGACTCAGAAAAGACCAATCGTACCACAAAATGAGTGCTGTCACCTTTAAGAGAACACAGAAGGAATTACTGACCAGTTCCCAGGAAGTGAACCCCAGTGGGACCTGCCAAGAGGTATTTAAGTTGCCACCAGGTTGTGAGCAGGGCAACCTGCCTGCACAGACAGGGAGGTGGAGAGAGTGTGGCTTGTTAAGGCAAGGCAAAGCATAGTGGCAATTTTTCTACTGGTAAGTTTCTGGAATGAGGTCATTTCAACTATAGATCTGCTGAGCGCATCTGCAGGGCCCTGGGCGTGCCTGGCAGGGGGCCTCCAGGAACTTCTTGGAGCTGGGCACAAGCCAAGAGCACCGGGGCTGGTGTCAGAAGGAACTGGGTCCCCTGTACTGATGGACATTGGTCCATTCTGAGGGTCCAGTTTATGTGTTCTACCTCTGGGGTTGGGTTGCTGTCACTGATCCTAAAGGAGCCTGGTGTCTGACAATGAAAGGACGTAAAGGGGATGATCATGCTTAACCACAGAACCATGCTGCGATTGCCCCACACTCTCAACAAGGTCGGAGTGGGACCCTGGGTGGGGGCTAAGGGAGGGAACCACGTTGTGGCATCATGTGGTCCCCGGGGATGTCCCCAGAGCCAGGGCTGGTCCTGCCTTTGTGGAACATAGCCATTTGCACAGAGGTGGCCAGCGGGCAAGGGACAGCTGGGAAAAAGGAGGTCAGCATCCACCTCCCCCACGCCTGCCCACCCCCCCCCCGCTGGGGGCAGCCAGTGCGGCTTCTCCAGTCACTCTGTCTGGTTTTTAAAAAAAAAAACAACTTAATTGAAGTATGCTCCACACACCATACAATTTGCCCATTTAAAAATGTACAATTCAGTGGCTTTATAGTCAGAGTTCCGTATCTACCACCACAATCAATTTCAAACATTTCTATTAAAACCCCACCTACCTTACCTGTTCCCCATCCCCCATTCCTCTCTCCTTCACCCCCCACCCCCAGGTCCTCCCCTCATCTGCTTCCTGTCTCTATAGATCTGCCATTCTGGACATTTCATAGGAGTGGGATCATGTAATATGCGGTCTCGCCTGCTAACTTCTTTCACTCAGCACGTTTTCTGGGTTCATCCATGTTGGAGCGGGACTATAAGCTCCTCAAGCAGCCGGCACACAGTAGGTGTTAAAATTCATGTTGGATGAAACAGTGCGCTGGTGGGAGCAGCTGTGGGGCGGCCGTGACCGTGGCCTTCCACCCGCACACCTGGATACCTTCCTCCCTGTTCAGCCCCTCCTGCCTTCCTTTAGTCCCACCAGGAACGCGGGCCACTCTGAGACTGTAAATGAGTTTTGAGATCATAATGTGCTATCTAAATTTAGGGAAACATAATGAACAGGGCAGTTAAAAAAACACAAAACAGGTTCATCTTCTGGGGCAGAGCTAACTTAGCAATGGCCAATGGCTTAGTGGCATGGATAATAATTTTATGAAGATTTCCACCCCCTTCCTCCCCCACAATAAAATATGTAGGTGAGGGTTAAGCCAGGCTTGAAAATATTTTTGTTGCTTTTCGAGCATACACAATTTTGGGGAAAAGAATTTACTCATTGTAGTTATACTCTACTGAGCAGAAATATATCTACAACTATGATGTCTTTTTATATTTTAAATAAGTAGACTGCCTTTTTTTTCTCAAGCAAAGTCATAATTGTGTTTATTTTAAATTTATATCCTGTCTGCTTCAAAAAGGAATTTGAGGCAGCCAGGAAAATCATAAGCTATAAAATGAGCAAGCTCCATTTTATACTAATAAAATAAAAGTTAGGATCTCATCAGTGAAACAACTTCTCTTTGTGCTGTACTGTGTGCAAATATTTGGATTACTAAAGTGAATTTATGAAGCAATTACTTTTAATGCTATAAGAGGAAATTAAGTACTCATTGATTCTTGATTTATAAGCTAGAGCTAAAGATCATGAAAAAGCAAATATAACTTAATTAAATGTCCCTTGGCTTTGCTACTATTGAGGTCTTCACTCATAAAGTTAGTAAAACAAACCATTCCTAGAACATAAATGTATATTGGTTCTTCCAGTTGGGAAGGCAAATAATTTACTGGTTAAATATATTCAGCGAAGTTAACCCAAGTGAGAGATTTTCCCAGTGTCCTCTGGGGCTTGAAAAGATAAAAGCTATTGTAGTTTTAGGGAAACCATTGTCCTGGGAATGATAGGCACTAACTTGCTGTAAAAAGGAGTAAACAAAAGGGCATCTCATTTTTTTTCTATTAGAAAATACATTTTAATATGCTCACAAAATAGACTATAGATCTGCGAAAGAAATAGAGCTTTATAGTCTATTCATTGGCTATATACTTGTGGTTATTCATTGCTGACAGTGAACGCATTAACCTGGGATAATTTAATTGAATCTTCTAGTAATGTTGCTATTTTTCTACTCTGAAGTGTAAATGATTTTTAAAAATTGGGTTCTAAAATGTAACACTTCAAGTGATGTATACAGCAAATCAAGGAGCCAGTGCAAGTCCCCTTTTGTGTTCCATGAGTTATTGATTAGAAAACAAAGAATAAAGAAAGGAAAAATAAAAGAAAGAAAAAACATAGCAGCAAAAGGGTGGGAGATGGAAGTTAGACCCATTGGACAAGGAGTGTCAGGAACCTCCCCTACATCTCTCTTCTCTGCAATTGTTGGTCTTTTGCAGAGGTGAGTGGGGTCAGGGTTTGGGTCTCCTATCTGGCTGAGTACTGGGAGGATTTATTCAAGTAAACTGTAAATGAGCATGCTCAGCCAGAGTTTCAATGTTTCTCCTTGCTAGTGTAGGTTTTGACAAATTCTCTTCTCCATCACTAGGATAGGTTGGAATCTCACCTTCAAGGGCATATCATGCTGGTTTGAGGAGGAAGTAGCAAGAGAATCAGCTTTTAGATTCTAACCAGGAAGTGTAAAGATAACCACTATGAAAAACAGAATATACTCACTTCAAGAGGATGAGATCACCATCAGTGAGATCTGGACTTCATGGATGTTTTCTAGGAAGTACTGATGGGCTAGCAGACTTTCTCTCGGGTTGGCCTTGTGCTAGGCAAACATTTTTATCTAGTGATTACTTTGGCATTAGCGGCCTTTTGTGGTGATGGAGATGTGTTTTCCACCCTGTGACTGAGTCCATGACCTTGGCCTCGCTGGCAATATGTTCTAATCACAGGTACTAACTGGACCCGGTTTGCAAGCTGGTCAGACTAAGAGTACACTAAGAATATAAGAAAAATCAAAGTGAAGAGACATATTAGTTTGCTAGGGCTGCCATAACAAGTACCATGGACTAAGGGCTTAAACCACAGACATTTATTTTCTTATAATTCTGGGGTCTGGGAGTCTGAGGTCAAGGTGTCTGTGGAGTTGTTGTCTTCAGAGTCCTCTGTTCTTGGCTTGCAGATGGTCCTCTTCTTTCTCTCCCTGTGTCTTCACATGGTCCTCCCCTATGTGTCTGTCTTAATTTTTTTTTCCTTGTAAGGACACCAGTCAATGGATTAGGCATTATCTAACTACCTGCTGAGATAAGTTAGTTTTCTTCTGGAGAGCAGAGAGCATTTGATGAATAGAATAACCTTGACCTTTGATTTTCGTAAGTCCTTGGGAATGGAAGGCGAAGTTCAAGATCTGTATGAGGATGGAGTCTAAAAGGAGAATCCCTACTGGTACTCTGAAGTAGTAGTTCTTTCCTAACTGGGGGTGATTTGGCCTACCAGGCTACATGGGGCAATGTCTGGAGACATTTTTGATTATCATGGCTGGAGAGGTGTACTGGCATTTTCTGGATCCAGCAATGCTGCTAAACACCCTACAATGTACAAGACAACGTCTCACAACAGAGAATTATCTGGTCCGAAATGTCAATAGTGACAAGGTCGAGAAACTCTGTTCTAAAAGGTTACATCATTAGTATTAGAGTGAACTAGAAATTAAAGCACTTTTCTCCCATCCCACAAAATTCAAGTGAAATTATGTTTCTAAAACATTGTGGTAGGGAAGGTGTTCCTCCATGAGAGTCTATAAGCACAAGGCTTACGCCTCAACTTTATTCTGAGGCCATTTTATCTCAGGCAAATTTAAAGGGGTTCCAGGCTAATCGTCTTCCTAAGTGCTTGGCAGAGGCAAATTACCTCTCTCTGGGCAAGCCTACCTTCAACTTGGGTCTCAACTAACCCACACCTACAAACTGCCGAGAAATACACACGTAGTAAAAGCCACAAGAAAATAAGCAAGAGGAAAAGCCAGCAGAGAGAGGAGAATCAGGTACCCAAATAAGTCAGTTGTTGGAATTAACACAGAGAGAATATACAATAGAGTTAAATGTTTAAAGAAATAAAATGAGTACATGAAACAATGATTGAAGAATAAGAAACTATACATAATGACTGAGCAGATTTGAAAATTTCAGCATATAGAATTTTTAAAATGAAAACCAGAATGATTAATATTGAAAACTCCACGGAAGGCAATTAGACACAACTGATGAGAATCTGTAAACTAAAAGGCAGGTGTAAAAAAAAAAAATCTCTCTGTAGCACAGAGAGATTAAGACATGGACAAGTAGAAAGAACGACAAGGAGATGTGCAGAATGGAGGTAGATGGTCCAGCATAAGTCTGATAGGAGTTTCTGAAAGAGAATAGAGAGAAAATGGCACACAGTCACTGTCTAAAGAGATAATCATCAGTCATTTCCCACAATGCATGAAAGATATCAGTGTGCAGAATGAGAAAGCCCAGGTAAGCCCAAGCAAGACAGAAAAAGAAGAGGAAATCCTACACATAGGCTCACCATAATGATACTGGAGACCATCAGGAACGAAGACAAGCTTAAAAAATATTCAGAAGGAATTCAGTTACCTTCAAATGAATGGCCATTAGACTGACCACTGATTTCTGCATAGGAACAACAGAAGCCTAAGCAGAGTAGAATGCTATCGTCCTCACCCCAAGAGAAAATCACTATCAACCTAGAGTAGTGTATCCAATAAAATATCTTTCTAGAAAACTGAGAGACTTTGCTATCTGCAGGCTTGAAACACGGGAAATTCTAAAAGAGGGATGTTAGGCAGAAGGAATGTGATCAGGATGGAAGGTTTGAGATGCGAGAAGGAGGAAAGAGTGAAGGAAGTATGCACCCAAACAAACGTGGGGTGAAGAAAACAATATCAGCAATTCTCCTGGTTGGGAAAAAAAGAACTCTTATAAAATAAAGCTAATGTCTGGAGGAGGTGCTCAGAATTAAAGTGCTCTAAGGCCTTGTGTTGTTTCGGAGGAGAGTAAAGATCGTTATTAGTTACACATTTTGGAAAATTCAACGTGTGTGTGAAAATCCCTAGGGTAGCTATTAAAATAATGAAAATGAGACGCATAATTTCTAAACCAATAGAGGAAAAAGGGAAGGTCCCATGTACAAAAGTTTGAAAACAAAACTAAAATAAATATTGTTTAGGGTGACAAACACATAATAAAACTACAAAGAAAAATAAGAAGGATACACACAGAAGTCAGGATCGTGGTGACTTGGTGGGGGTGGAAGGAGACAGAAGATCACGGAGGGACACACAGGGCCCTGACTTCAAAGGCAGTTGGCCATTTTTTCCTTACTGGGTGATGGGTCCATGATCACTGATTTTCTATTATCTACATCTCAAATTTAATTCATAGTCTTTTGTGTCTAGTCAGCATTTGATTATAAAAACAATAGATTTAAAAAAAACAATAGATTTTCAAAAGAAAAGGATAAAAAACCTCCCATTAAACACTTTCCAATTTCTGTAACACTAATACCACTTAGAGGCAGAGAGATTTTCGTAAGGGGCTCATTGCCCTCTCCTAAGGCTTCGGGGGGCTGACACGATGCTTCTTAGTCCTCACATCTTCCTTGGCACCTCACTTGGCATGGTGGACAGAGAAGGTTTTCAACCCATGCTGTTGTGTTTAACTGAGTTTATACAAAAGAAGCTATAACTATCAGTAAGACGACTGTACTTAGAAATTAAAGGAACACTCTCCAATATTCGTCAAATAATTTATTTTTTTTAAGATTATTTATTTATTTATTTGACAGACAGAGGTCACAAGTAGGCAGAGAGGCAGGCAGAGAGAGAGTGGGAAGCGGGCTCCCTGTCGAGCAGAGAGCCCGATGCAGGGCTCGATCCCAGGACCTGGGATCATGACCTGAGCCAAAGGCAGAGGCTTTAACCCAACTGAGCCACCCAGGCGCCCCTCGTCAAATAATTTAAATAAACACTGTTTTTCAGGACAAATGTTAAAGTAGTGCCCTTCCTCTCTTCAGAGGGCTGTCTTGATTTGGGTTCCCCAGGAAGCAGATTCTGAGATAAGGATTCAAGGTATTTTGTTTGTAAGGTGATCCCAGGAGCTGAGACAGGGAAAGCAAGGAAGCCAAAAAAGGATGAATTATGGAGCCAGTCACTGGGGTGGGCTCCGTTCCTCTGGGACCTCCAGCTGGAAGTCCACCCAACCGCACGCTGAGGAGGTGGGTATCTGTCACCACTTCCCTGGCAGTAGGTGACACTGCCTCCCAGGCGATCCCTCTTCAAAGGACTGGTTTGTCCTGTGTCCACATCTGGAGACAAAGCCTGTGGGCAGAACTGCACTCCTCCTTTGGCTTGTAGAGCTGAAAACTGGGGGATGTGGGCAGGATACCTACAGCATGTGTGGGGGCCTGGCAGCCTTCTGTGTAGAACGCGGATATTCGTGAGCTCAGGCAGGAGAGTGGCACTTACCCTGGAGGAAAGAAGCAAGAGAAAGGAGATGTGAGATAGTAAAGGGGGTTGAAAATAAAGGGGCAGCCACAGTGAGTGCCATGGTCCCAGTGGCAGAAAGTGGGCAGATGTGCAGGGACGCCCCAGACCATGACAGCTGTGACAGTGACTGGGGCTTCTCTGAACCTGGAGGTGTAGAATTAAGGGCACCACAAGCACAAGCATTCTACAGACGTCAAGGCTGAAAAGATCGCCAGTGCGCGTTGCAGTTGTCATGAGAAAGGTTAACTTTTTCTTGAAGGGCGGATGTATCAAGGGGTCGTTTGGACATATCACTCCTAAGGGTGGATCAGTGATGTGGCTTCATTTCTAAAGGACTTAAGAGGATAAACATATGGAAATGTACTATATGGGATAGGCAAAGATAGGACAAACAGAATGAGCAAAACAGATTACAGTATGAAGATCACATAAAGAAAAATACAAGGAAAGAGGCATTGAATGAGACAGTTGATATGAAGGTAGTGAATGAGCATTTGTTGATTGTTTTTCCAGAACCTATTCCCCCAATATTGTCTTGATTTCTCTGGAGGGGAAATCCCCTTGAGGACTTTACCTTTCTTCCATTATTGGCCATGTGTCTTGAGCTGGGGATCACCCGCTTTCAACTCTGGGATGAGACCGCAAAAGAACACAGATACTCCAAAAGACAGAATGGAAAGAGAGAGGGAAACCAAGATCTGGGTGGTGTCAAATAGGGTGCTGGATCAAACTTCACCTAAATCTTGGTTTGTTAGTTACTGGAACCAGTACACTCCATTTATTATCTAAGCAAGTTTGAGTCAGGGTTTCTATCATTTCCAATGTAAAGAGTCTTCACTAACACAAAGGGTATAGTACACAATCAAGATAAAATTGTCCTAATCTTTATTAAGTAAATAAAAATCTATCATCAAAATATATAAAGGAAAAAAAACCCTCAAGAAATGCAGGAGGAAAAAAATAGAAATAAAATTTTAATGGAAGACTTTAAAACTCCTCTTTAGGGACCAAATAGGAAACAAAAGTGAACAGGTAGAAATGTGAATAACATAATTTAACAAAGCAGATCTAATCGATATATCAATTTTATGCAGTCTACCTTTTCAAGTGCCAGTGCTACATTTACACATTTCCATAGTTTAACCATGACAAAAACTGAGTGTGTTCTCTAAGGAAGAAAAATTACCACAGTCTCTGCCAAATATTCTGGGAGCTAATAACAAGGGTGGAAAAGATGGGGCGCCTGGGTGGCTCAGTGGGTTAAAGCCTCTGCCTTCAGCTCAGGTCATGGTCCCAGGGTCCTGGGTTCGAGCCCCGCATCTGGCTCTCTGCTCAGCGGGGAGCCTGCTTCCCCCTCTCTCTCTCTGCCTGCCTCTCTGCCTACTTGTGATCTCTGTCTGTCAAATAAATAAATAAAATCTTAAAAAAAAAAAGAAAAGAAAGTCTTAATCATAGGAAACAAACTGAGGGTTGCTGGAGGGGCGGGGGGTGGGAGTGATGGAGTAGGGTACTGGGTGATGGAGATTGGGACAGTGTGTATTGTAATAGCACTGGTATTATATAAGACTGATGAATCAAGATCTGTACCCCTGAAGCAAATAAAACATATGTTAATTAATTGAATTTAAATTTAAAAATAGTAAGAAAAATACAATTTAAAAAATAAGATATAGCTGAAATTGGACTCCATGGGCATTTTCTATGAAGCACTTTATTAAATAAGAAGGAAAAATATATAACTTGAGTATCCAATTCAGATAATAAAAAAGAATCTACTTTCTGCTCCATTTTGCTATGAACCTAAAACCGCTCTAAAAATTAAAATCTGTTTATTTTTTAATTTAATTTAATTTTTTAATTCATTTGACATAGAAATAGAGAGTACAAGTAGGCAGAGCAGCAGGCAGAGGGAGAGGAAGGAGTAGGCTCGCCGCTGAGCAGGGAGCCCGATGTGGGGCTCGATCCCAGGACCCCGGGATCATGACCTGAGCCAAAGGCAGCCGCCCAACTGACCGAGCCACCCAGGCGCCCCTAAAATCTGTTTTAAAAGAGAGCTCACCGGGGCGCCTGGATGGCCCAGTTGGTTAAGTGTCACACTCTTGATTTCGGCTCAGGTCATGATCTCAAGGTCGTGCGATTGAGCCCCAAGTTGGGCTCTGCACTGGGCATGGAGCCTGCTTACAATTCTCTCACTCCACACCACCCCCTCCCGCCTGTTCCTCTCTATAAATAAATAATTAAATAAATTTTGCAAATTTTAAGAAAATATAAGTGAAAACAGACATAATATTACATAGTAGTAAATCAGAAAATGGCATAACTGATAAATACAAGAGAGAGTTCTTCGAGGTTGGGGGATAATTAATGCCTTGTATTAACTAGCTTAGTCAAGATCTGGGAGAGAAAGCCCAAATACACGAAACTCAGATTCACACAGGGAAACTAAGTGCAGACGTTGATGAAATTTGAAGGACACTAAGATAGTACTTTGCTTAATTCTATACTAATCAACTTAAATGCAAGGATGAGGTAGATAATTTTCAAGGAAAGTAAGATCATAATGAACGGAAAGGTAACTAGAAAATTTAAGTGGGCTAATAACTAAGGAACGGGCTGAAGGAAGTTACGAAGTCCGTGTATAAAGGTTTTACCCTGAGGGTTTCGTGGTCAGTTCATTCAAACCTTCAAGGAACAGACAATTCCTACGCTTCATTAGCTCCTGGAGAGCACAGACCAATAAGAAAAGCCTCTAAAACCTTGTTTGAATGCCAGAATTTGTAAAATAGAGCCTGCACCACACTGACAAACATACTGACAGATGAGCAGCAGGACCATCTCACTCAAACCCCAGGTAAAAATTAGAATCCTCTACTGAAATATAAAGTCTCTGGGATATTAAAGGAATTTTACCAGAGGGATACCAAGACTGAGAGGCGTTCTTAGGAGAAGAGTAAAGATGATTTAATAGTAGGAAATCTACTCACGTATTCCATTACATATTATCAATAGATACAAAACATTTATTTAATAAGTTTCAACACCTGCTCATTTTTATTTATTTATTTTTTAAGATTTTATTTTTAAGTAATCTCTACACCCACCATGGGGCTTGAACTTAGAAACTTGAGATCAAGAGTGTCAGGCTCTATTGACTGAGCCAGCCAGGTATCCCAGAATATCTTCTCCTTATTTTGGGGAAGCCCACAGTGAAACAGAAATAAACAGATACTTCCTAGATATAAATTATTGTGCGTATGGTATGTGTGTAAATTATGTCATACTGAACAATAGCCGATTTCTGCTAAATAATAAAATATTAGCAGCGATGTCCACTAAAGTCAATAAAAGGCAAGAGTGCTGGTTATTATTACTATTACCACAATCTGAGAGTTACCACCAGATTTCCCTGCTACAGGTTTTAACAATTTATTCTCCCTTCAACCAAATATGAAAGTACCTGTTACCCTATACTTTTGCTTACACTATTCTTATTACTCTTTTCAATCTCTGCCAACTTGACACACAAAAACTGTATTTTACAGTAGTTTTAATTTTCATTTCTTTAAGTGTTAGTGAGCTGAATTTTTTACATGTTTAAACACCACGTGTGCTTTTGTGAGTCACGCGTTCAAGTCCTGTACTCATTTTTCTGTTTGGTATTCCATATGGATATCGTTGTATTAACAAATTAACAATGTGAACCCTTTGCCATGTATCTTGCAAATATTTTCTCAGCTTCTAGTGTGTCTTTAATCTTGATGGTATCTTTTGACATGAAAACATCTAAATGTTTTCATATAATAAAATATTTGATCTTATCTCTCAAGTTTTCTGGCCTGAGTGTTTATATTGGGGACGTTTCTATCGCAAGAGCGTAACAGTCTTCCCCCCTGTTTTATTCCAACAGTGTTAGAGTGACAGTTACAATTTTATATTGAACCCTTTGGTCCAACTGTAATTTATTGAGGTGGAGGGACCAAGGTGGGGCTACAAATAGTTGGTACATTTTTCCATATCCATATCCTCTTATTAAATAATCCATCTCTCACTCATTGATTGCAGACATCATCTCTAAATACCATGTCTTCTCTAAGATCGGGTTTGCACTCTAGTCTATTTCACTTGTCTGTTGCTGGGCCAGGACACACACTGTTCCAGAAACCAGCATTCTTGGTTCTGGTATTTGCCAGAGCAGGCCCTCCAGAGTGATTCTTCTGTTTCAGGATTTTTCTTATGCTCGCAAGGTACTTCTTCCAGAGAAGCTCCAGAACTATTTTGCCAAGTTCCAAAACACTCTCATTAAAACAACCACGTAAAAGTGAATTAAGGGATGGTAGTTTCCCGCGTTTCCCCACCCTGCCCCGGGTGCTCGGTCTAAGTGTAGCACGTTGCTGTTCTCCGCGTGGCCAGGACCCAAACCGAGCCTGGTCACTATCTGTGCAGGACAACTGAAGCTCGGCTGTGGACTTGGCCGCTGTGCATCCTGACGGTTGGCTCGCAAGTTGCTTTTAGCATATTACATCACACTCTTCGGCTTCGGGACGATTATTCTGTAGTAAATGAAAGGCTCACATCCTCTCATGAAGCATAGGCAGCAATGGTAGATCAATTTCTTAAAAAGATTTTCCCTTTATTACTGTCAAGGGGTTAGATCTAGGATAGTGTAGCATACAGATAATAAAGGTGAAATACAGGATACTTTGCAGATAACTACTATCCACTTTCTTTTTTCTGACAGTTATGGAGGGAAAAGAAAACCACAGATGTCTGATAAGACCCGGAGACGTCCTTTCATTATGCGTCTTAAGAGATAGGGGCAAGGGAGAGTAGAGTAGAAAGAGACATCAGAAAAAATTAGGAGGGGAGAGGAAAAAAACAAAACAAAACCGGAACGGTCCTGTGTTATATGGGTGGTTTCTGATTACTGCACATCTGCGGACAATATCTGAGATTTATTTCCTCTCTCTGGGGATTCCTTTGCCGGCTGAATTTGGCGTCTACAGCTCTGCAAAGCTTCTGCGGAAGGGTCCCTTGGCAGATTAAATTCCACGGTTTTGTCTTCATTCATAATCCATACTTTATACATCTCTGCAAATAACCACTGGAATTTAAACTAGAAAGTGACAAAATGGTCCTGGCTGTGGGTCGGAACAAAATCGGAACATGTGACTCTTTTGAAATCATCCCTGATCGCTGTCCCTTTAACACTAGGCTAATCTCCCATCGAAATGGTTCTTCCTGGCTTTTAGGATTACCAACGGTGAAGAATAAAAACAAAGACACCACAGCACAATTTCTCAAAATAAGGCTCTAGGCTGACAACGGCCATTTGAAAATAGGAAGAAAATCACCATAAACATTTAAAAGAGAAAAAAAGAAGGAAAATGAACTGCTCCCCACTCCAACTCCACCCCGGCCCAGCCTTGAGAACACAGTAGAAGTCCGTCTCTGAGTGACCACAAGTCACCGTGGGCGGCGTCCTGTTTCTAACAGAATTTATTTCGAGGTACAAGCCATAAGACCCTGTTAGCAGGATCCCAGATTCCAGAGAAGACCAAAGATGTTCACTCACCCACGTGAGCAGGAGAAGCCACACACAGCCTTCACTCTTGGGGTCACTGAGACACTGGTATTCCACGCTTAGGTACGAAGGCGGGTTCCGACTGACCAACTTTTTGGTCAGTCTGAGATCTGGGAAATATCTAGATCCACTTTAATTTCAGGTAAAAATTTGTCCCTTTTCTGTGTTTGTTTATAAGGGATCAATATTCTATCTGAAAGAAAGAGAAATGAGATTATAGACTACAAAGAAATGATGAAACAGAGCCCATGAAAATAAATATATATAAATATAAACGTAACCAGGGGTGCCTGGGTGGCTCAGTGGGTTAAAGCCCCTGCCTTCGGCTCAGGTCATGGTCCCAGGGTCCTGGGATCGAGCCCCACATGGAGCTCTCTGCTCAGCAGGGAGCCTGCTTCCTCCTCTCTCTCTGCCTGCCTCTCTGTGATCTCCATCTGTCAAATAAATAAATAAAATCTTAAAAAAAAAATATAAACGTTACCAAAGAAATAGAAACAGGAAGTCAAGGATCCATAATCACATCATCCTAATACTACTGTTTCTAGCATTTTAAGTCTTTCCCTTCTGATCTTTTTTTCCTATGTATATACGTAGGTAAACATTTTGTTTTTAGAAAATGGTCATCTTCTTACTGTGATAAAACGTATATCTTTTTAAAATTAAGCATGATATCGTAAGCATTGACAAAGTTCCTACACAATCTTAATAATCTGTTTACTGGATTTGCCATTATTGATTATTCCCTTCTGACGACAAATGCATGTGGTGTCTAAATGGTGTGTGTGTGTGTGTGTGTGTGTGTGTGTGTGTGTTTGTGTGTGTGTAGGATGTTTTTATGCATCCTGCTTTCCCTTCCTTTTTTCCTCCCATGCCTGCGTTTTCATCTTTATTTCCTTTTACCCCAAATCTTCATTATTATTCCCCTCCTCGCCATAGGGAACAATGCTAAGTCAATGAGTTTGTTTTTGCTGGTCAGGGTTTTTCTAAAATGAGCACTGCTCTTTGTGGACATGCATTTGTATTTTACATAAATGAGATCTGTGTCTTGGCTTTCCTCCGTAGTTAACATTCCAAGGTGTGCCATCACCGCACGCCTAGTAAACCATCCACTACCCCCGCCCCCACCACCCGCCCCGTGGCTATTGATAACCCTGTGCTTGTATGTGTTCTTTTTGGGAACACCCTTGTACGTGTCCCTTTTTGGATCTGCTGGGGAATTTCTAAGGGATGCATATCCAGGATGAGATTGCTGGGTCATCGGGCCCATAATACTTACTTTGACTAAAAAGAGCCAAAATTGTTCTCAGAATGGCTGTAACTTTTTATATTTTTACCAGTAGTTCATGAAAATTTCACATCTCTGCGTCCCTTCCAACGCTTGGAGTCATCCCAATTCCTAAATGTTTGCCAGTCTTACAGATGTGACGTGTATCTCCTCGCTGGTGTAATTGTCACTCGCTGATTACGAACACATTGGAGTGTCTTTTTAATTTGCCTGCTCGCTTTTTGGGATTCCTCTTCTGTAAGTTGTTTGTTCGTATCTTCCCCCCATTTTTCTATTGGGGCTGTCCTTTTCTTTTGGTTTGTGGGACTTCCCTGAATATTCCAGGTTTAATCTCTTGTATATTCTCTGTTTGTTGGACTTTCGTCTGTTGGTGCATCAGTTACTGAGAGTGGAATGTTAAAATCATCAACTATGCTTTTTATCCCCAGCTTCTCCCTCTAGCAATTTATTTTTTAATGTGCTTCTATGCTCTGCGATGGGGTGCAAACACATGTAGAATTGTCTTTCTGATTACTGGACCCTTTTATTACTAAAAATCTCCTTCTTTATCTCTTGTAGTTCTTGCCTTTCGTCCTATGTCTGATATTAATAGAGCCACAGCAGTTTCTGTAATTTATACCTCAAGTAAAGATGAAGGTTTATCATTTCTGTCCTTTTACTTTTAACCTACCAATGCCTCTACAGCCTTTACATTTGAAGGGAAACTTTTGTAAAGAGGAAATCGGTCTTGCTGTTGTTTTCGTTTTCCAAATCCAGTGGTATTAGGCTAACAAGAATCAATTCAGAATAAAGAATTTATTACACCATGATGAGTCCAGGAAACTAGCAGGAAAGTGGGAATTGGTTTAGTAACCAAGACGGTGTCTGGTTAATTTGGAAAGAAGAACATTTTATTTTATTTTATTTTAAGAAGAAGATTTATTTATTTATTTTAGAGAGAGCACGCGCGTGTGTGCAAGAAGCGAGGCAAGGGGTGGGGACGGCAGAGGGAGAGAATCTTCAAGCAGACTCGTCATTGAGCACAGAGTCCGATGCAGGGTTTCATCCCATGATCCATGAGATCATGACCTGAGCTGAAACCAAGAGTTGAACCCTCAACTGACTGAGCCACCCGGGTGCCCCTAAAGATTTTTTTTTATAATTAAAAAAATTTTTTTTAATAAACATATAATGTATTATTAGCCCCAGGGGTACAGGTCTGTGAATCGCCAGGTTTACACACTTGACAGCACTCACCATAGCCCATACCCTCCCCAGTGTCCATAACCCCACCCCCTTCTCCCGACCCCTCCACCCCCCCAGCAACCCTCAGTTTGTTTCGTGAAATTAAGAGTCTCTTATGGTTTGTCTCCCCACCCCCCGATCCCATCTTGTTTCATTTATAGAAAGAAGAACATTTTAAATTTAATTACCAGGTGGCTTGAATCTACTAAGGTTTTTCTTGACCTCCAGCATCGTGTTTTCTTGACGGTCCTGACTCAAGACTACATTACGGGAGGGAGGAAGGCACTTAATTTTAACCTCTCAAAGGAAAAAACAACAAGGAAAAAATCAAACCCGAAATTTTTGATTGTTTCTCTTCAGAACTCTGCCCATTACGGAAGATGTGCTCACCGGATAATTAAGTATCCTAGTGATAATCAGGGACTTTAAGATGCTGGAATAGAAAGGAGAGATTTCATTATTTTCCAATAACCTGTAGTCTTTAGGCTGTGATGCTCCTAAGATCAATATTTTTATCTCTGTGAGGGCAGTGTACATTCATTTTGTTACACATCCAGCATTTCCAAAGAGGTCATTGTTTCACGCAAATGGAGTCGACCGGGTGCTCTGTTGTTATAATGAATTCTCCTCCAAGACGCTTAAAGTACTTGGAAAATTGCGAACTCCTGTTTTAACCAGCATGATTTCCAGCAGTTTTAATGAATGTTTTTTTAGAGGAAAAAAAAATTACCCTGACAACTAACAGTTGTGTTTATCATCTCTGCCACAAAATAGTAAAGATCTGACTGTTCTTCAGGTAATCAATTTCCAGGAATTGCTAATAACAGATTTAGTAAGTCTCCCAGGCTCTGCAACTCAACAGTTGTGTGTAAGCTGTAATTTGCATTAAAAATAGGCATCTCATGACACAAATCCTGACATCATACTAACAGCAAGAGATACAGTTTGTTATATACACGACATGGGCTGGCCTATAAAGCACCCAATTGCACAATTAAGGTTTGTCATGGAATTCTTATATATCAACCCTTTTACTTTAACCTCCAAGCTTCATTTTTTAGCCCTCAAACTAATGTGGAAATAAGGTTTTAAAAATTCACGGTTGTAACATGTGACACAGTTGCAGACTGACCTTTTTGAAAGTGTTTGCTAAATGATTAGAAGAATACTAATTAAAATTCAGGCTTCAAGAAATGTATCGGGTCATAAGTTGAAATGCTGTTTACAAAACTTTCCCTGACTCGCGTTACGGTTTTGTAGATGAAGTAGGTTCTCTGCAGTGCTGTCTTTGAAATCGGAAAGAGGAACGGTTAGTTGTGAGGGTGGTTGTCTTTTAACTGTATGTTTGCATTGCCTCTGACTTTCGTTCACTCTGTTCTGTGAATCTGAACAGCGATGGCCGGGGTCCCTCTTGGTAGCTGAAAATCTAGATCATGAATCTTGATGGAGAGAGATATCATTCCATAAATATGTAAGATGTCCTTAAGCCAAGAGATCTATGATTTTGGCCATATTTGTCAGATGCCATTCTCCTGAGACTCTGGGGGATCCCAGCAGGGGCCGCCTTCTGGAAAGAAGACTTTCACAGGAAGCTGGCCTGAGGACTGAGGACCGTTTACTTCCTGGTTATGTTGCCAAAAGGACATCCGGCAAAAATCAAAGACAAAGAACCATTATTTAAACTATACGAAGAGGAAACCCCAGCAATCGAGACCAGATACAACCCAATTCATTTTGATGGATTAGGCCAAGAAATTCAGGTAGAAGACGGATGTAGATAAGTGTTTAGTTTAGGAGCAAACCATGCTCTTTTCTCTACCGTGTGAAATGTCACCTTTTGCCATTAGGTATGATTATAAGCCAGAAGTTAGACCCGGAAATCTGGGCTTTGAATAATTTTTTCCCTTGGTCTTATGGAATGCCTGACTCCCAAACATCTAAGCATGTTGAGATAACAGGTAAGAAATGTGTAGAATAAATCTTCAAAGCCTGCCTTCTATGAAAATGATTGCACCAAGTGCAAATGATACCAAGTGACTACAGTTTACGGTTCTCTGGGAAAACAGGAGGAATCAAATTATTCATGAAGTCAGATTTCGGATGGTTATCAGTGGCCTGGAGAAGACTAACCGATAGGTCAAAATGCTACCCATCAAAACCGAGTAGATGAGGTGACCTATGCTCCTTTGTACTCTGCATACCCCCAGCATCAGAGACGGTCCTGCACGCTCTACAGTAGGAAGACCATGAGGATACGCAATGCCCACAACTTAGTTTTATTTAGGGAAATAATACTCTTCACCGCCATTTGTGTTTGTGAATATGTCAGGGGATATTCATCAGGGACGTGGGGCTTGGGTAAGGGGAAATTTCTGGAAATGTAAACTATAGAGACAAAAAATCTAAAAAATGAAAAGGTGGACAATCTTTCTAGATTGTCTGTTTTGCTTTTCATTAATGGATGTTGGCTGGAACAGTTTAAACAAACTTTCAACAAGTATTTTGATGTCTGTCCATCTCAGAGTCTTAAAATCAAGCAGGAAGGGAGGGATCACTGAGGTTAGGTAGCTCACATTCCCCTCAAGGCAGGGATTTCTTTGTTTTTTCTTTAAGATTTTATTTATTTATTTGAGAGAGAGTATGAGAGAGAGAAATAGAGAGGCCGAGCGAGTGTGTGCAAGTAGGGGGAGCGGAAGAGGGAGAAGCAGGTAGTCAGCAGACTGACAGGGGCTCAGTCCTAGGACCCCAGGATCATGACCTGAGCCGAAGGCAGACGCTTAACCGACTGAACCACCCAGGCGCCCCATGGCAGGAATTTCTTATAGGATTTCTTATAGAACATCCCGACAAACAGTTATCTAGTTGCCACTAGAACCTTCTGTGATACCAACACTTCTCTTCCTCATGAGGCAGCTTGCACTACTTTTACTGGTAGAAAAGTCTCCCTGGTTTGCAATAGAAGCTCCTTCTCTGTGACATGCATTCCTCCATGTCACCATATCCTCTTTTAAGATTTTATTTATTTATTTACTTGAGAGAGAAAGAGAGAGAGGGGTGGGGGGCTGGAGCAGAGGGGGAGAGAGAATCTTCAAGCAGACTCCTTGCTGAGCACGGAGACTGAAGTGGCCTCAATCTTATGACCCTGAACTCATGATGTGAGTTGAAACTAAGTCAGATGCTCAATTGAACCACTGAGGCGCCCCGCCACCACCTCATCTTTAATGACAGGGAACAGCTTTTAATAGGATGAACTTTCAACCCTGGGAGAGTTCTTGGGATGACCTTTCAACTTGGGGAGAGGGGATTCCAGTGCCTTCAAACCTCCCCTTCTCTAGGCTAAAGAATATTCTCTTCCTTTGAAAGCATAGCAAAATTTGTCAACTTTGTGTAAGTCATTGTTCCTTGGAAAATCAGATGCAAAGTAGAAACATTCCTCCGGAAGAAAAAAGACATATGCATCAGGAGAGATAGGGAGGGTTTTGTTTTTTTTTTTTAAATTCTTTTCAATCACATAATTGACATCAGGGTGTTTGGTTTGAAAAACAGAATGCAGGCAAATTCTGTTAACCTAAGTGTTGTGGGTGTGCTGACGACCCCGTGGGAAGGCACGTGCACTTTAGTGCTCTACTTTCCTTGGCCGGCATAGCCAGCCTCACATGGCCACGAGCAGGAGATCCGGGGACTGTGGATTTTCTCCCTTCCTGTGACTGCCTGCGGCAGGTACATGGTCATCATCGGCAGGATGATGTTCCATACCTCAGAGTGAAATGGAGTGAAGTAGGAGCCTCACCATGACCCGTGAGATTTCGTTCTCACTTTGCAGCTAGGGAAACAGGGCTTCTGAGAAGATAAAGGACTTGCCCAGGGTCACAGGGGTGGCTGAGTGCAGGGCCCAGCTGGCCAGGCGCCCGTTACCCCATCCGGCACTCCTGACAAAACTGACTCCCACTTACTAACCCAGGGGGCTGAACCATAATCTCATTAAAACAGAATGGCCAGAGCCACATCCCAGCCTTCCCAGTTAGTGGCCTGATGTCATGTCTTCGCACAAAGGTGGGTTAGAAGTTCCAGGAGCTGTTTACTGCTGGTTCCAGAGGAACCAGGGGGGATGGAAGGGGAGCCTTTGCAGGGGTAGGCGATACTGTCCCCTGGGGTGAGGGACCGAGATTGACTCAGCTTTGGGGGAGCAGGTGGCCTTCCCTGAGATTTTGTTCAGGGTCTAAGAATACAAATGCCTCTAGAGCCCTTACACTGGGGGACAGATCATCTCTAACAGAAAACAGATGGTTTTAAGAAAAACCACATTTTGCCCGCGGCCCCATCCAAAAAGCGCGAGGGTACCAGCCAGCTCCAGACAGTTCCAGTTCCAGAGAAAAACCCCGCAAGAGGAGATGCGGTGGGCTGGCAACCAGCTGTGTGGAGCTAATCTCTGCTTCTGTGGGTCTCCTGCCAGTGCTCGTTCGGCTGCGGCAATGCCCCCTCCATATTTATGCTCCTTGCTCTCCCTTCTGACCTTGAAAATGCACGGAAACATTCTCCCCAGCCACCGTGCAGGCTTCGGCAGTAAAGTCCATTCACTCGAGGGGAGGGGTGGGAGGCCAGTCACGCTTTTTGCTGGAAGGCTCTGTGGCAAATCAAATCCCCTCCCTATCCGAGATGTGAGGCTTCGTAGGCTGGCCAGAGAGCAGGAGCAGATGCCCCCGTGGGCTGCAGATGCGGAGGCAACTCCGTATTTTGCCTTTTACAGGCCGGCCTGGGCCCGACGCCACACGTGCGCTTGGGGCATGGAGGTGGGACGTCTGGCAGGAGGACGGATCTGAGCGGGTTGCAGCGGGTTCCAGGACCGGATGGTGCTCCCCGCCTCTGTGTGGCCTCACGTGGGGCGAGCGTGGCCAGCAGCACCGCGTGCCAGCGCCCAGGCTGCTGCACATGGCACTTCCCCTGACTACGAGTCCCTTCTAGATGCCAGCGGAGGCTCACCCAGGGCCCCCGGTCATCTTCTGTGTCGACTGGAGTGAAGGCCGCATGGGGAGTCTGGACTGAGCACGATTTCCGGGTGTGTCTGTGAGGGTGTTTCCGGACGACTCCAGCATGTAAGTCATCAGTGGACTCCGCAGAAGAAATTGTCCTCTGATCCACCGAGGGCCTTACCAGAACAAAAAGGATGAGGAAGGGGAATTCACCCGTTTTGCTTTCTGCCTCACTGATCGGACTGGGAGATCCATCTTCTCTGGCCCTTGGACCAGGGTGGACACCACAGGCTCCTCTGGTTCTCAGGCCTTCACACTCAGATGGAGTTCCACCACCGGCGTCCCGGTCTCCAGCTCGCAGATGGCAGACTGTGGCGATCCTCAGCCACCATAACTGCATAAGCCAAGTCTTCCTCATCAATAGCCACCTGCCTACCTACCTATCTGCTTACCATCCATCTACCTATCTCATACTGGCTCTGTTTCTCTAGAGAACCATGACCAGCACAGCAGGAGACTGCCATAGTAGCCCATGTTCTAGAGTCAGGGCTCAGACCCGGATCAAAGACACACAAAGCCAACGCTCTTCTGACGGCCATGCTGCCCGAGAGCCGGTAAGATGGCGGCACCCACAACAGGACCATGTCCACACCTGTTCACGGGGGTGGAGACACCTCTCTAGAAGAGAGGTGTCTGAGCCTCACGGGCAGACACTGTGATGATGATTATCCTGGTGACACAGGGCTACGCGGTAGTTGCCGATGGAACCATCCAGTGACAGAGTTATTCTGTTTCCAGTCCCCTTTGGAACCATTCTGGGTCCAGTCAGGAACAAAGTCCCATGGCGCGTTCGTCTTAACACCTTTCCAATGCCAGCCCAGGCTCAGAGCCTTCTGCAGACAACAGCTTTAAAGCCAGCTGTTAATAACATTGTTTTGTGTTTATTGCTTTTGTTTTTCTGTTATTTTTTCCCCCATTTGTGAAAGGGGAGACTTACTTTCCATTTTCAGAAGTGGCATGAAATTTTAAAATCGATGTATTGTTTCATGAAAGATAATCAGTTTAAAGAAGACAATTAAATGAGAGGACAAGTGATGTGCAAATTTCATAAAGTTTGGAAAGCATAAGCACACGACCTAGGAAGCAGTCTTCACTTTGAACCTGGCTCTGCCATTTCCGAATCATGTAACCTTGTGTGGATCACTTAATTCTTGCTAATTCAATGAGATGATGGAAAGGGGAATTCTCCTTGAGGTGCAAAATAATAATCATTTAATACTTATTGTGACTGCTATTGAATTGTTACGTTAAAAAGTGTCACATCCCAGTCTTGCCAGTAGTTGTCATTTGCTGCTATGGCCACCATGGGGGGACAGGGGTGTGTAGGGAACCACAGTGCCCTGACCTGGTGGGGTTGGCCGGTGAGGAGTCAGGGAACCACAGTGCCCTTGGATCCCCAGGGGCAGGACTCGCAGATGATTCATCCAATGAATGGCTTCCTGGTAGTGTCACAAGGACAACAAAATGTGATTGGTCCTTTTCCTTTCAGCTATTGTGATGGATGTGTAATAAAACCACATTGTGGTTTTAATTTGTATCTCCCTAATTGAGGAATAATGCCACACTGGTTTTTATGTGCTTATTTTTCATCTTTTATCTTCTTTGATAAAGTGTCTGTTCAAATATTTTCCCCATATTTAAATTGGGTTGTTATCTTATTATTCAGTTTAAAAAGTTCCTTTATGTATTCTAGATACAAGTCTTTTGTCAGATAAACATTTACAAATATTTGGTTCCAGTCTGTGGCTTGCCTTTCACGTTCAGAACAGAGATGTTTAAAGGGTGAAAGTTTTAAATTTTAATGAAGTCAATGTACTGACTTTTTATTGTGTAGTTTGTGCTTTTTGTTTGTTTTTGTTACATTTAAGGAATTTTTGACAAATCCACAACATTAGGGTTTTCACTAGTATTTTAAAGACTTTATTTCCTACATTAATATATGTAATCTATTTCATGTTAATTCTTGCATATGGTGTGAGGTAAGGGTTGGTTTTGTTTTGTTTTGTTTTTGCATTTAGAAGTCCAACTGTTCTGGCACCATTATGCTTTTCTCACTAAATTACCTTAGCCCTTTTACTGAAAAGCAAATGATAATTTTTTTTTAATCAACATATAATGTATTATTAGCCCCAGGGGTACAGGTCTGTGACTCACCAGGTTTACATACTTCACAACAAATGATAATCTTTGATACATATATTTGATACATGCTTTGATCTCTGCATGGGTTGATTTCTGAACTCTATTCTGTTCTGTTGATCACTACATGGCAATACCACACTCTTCTGATGACTATAGCTTTTGATTTAGTCTTGCAATCTATACACTCCAACTTTGTTCTCTTTTCCTAGTTGTTTTGGATATTCTAGGTCCTTTGCATTTTGATGCACATTTAAAAGTAAGTTTTCTCATTCCAACTTGCCTTTCTGCCTGACGATGACTCTAGGCATTTTTGCTTTACTTGGGCCCCTGGGAAAGGTAGTGAGTGCAGCCTCTTGGTGTAAGACAACAACCAGGGAAAGATGTCCTGTGTCTCTGCCTTCCTCTCCCTCTCTCTCTCTCTCTCTCTCTCTGTCTCTCTTTCCTGGCACCCATTACCCCCTAAACAGCTTATGTATTCAAGGAATACTTCTGGCAACTAAAATTCTTATTATACAGTCATGGTCTATGTCAAACATGTCTTCGTGTTGAATCTCTTTCTCTCATCTGGATGCCAGCAATCAGGATTCGCTGTGCAGATGAAGGTAGCGGAACACTTACTTTAATGGGCTGGAAGACTTCCTGGCATGTTTGGAGTAAATTGTGCTACAGTCATGCGGAACTGGCTTAATGTCTGTTTTATAAACAAGGTCCAAATGCTATCACTTTGCAAAGTGTAGCAGCCAGAGTCACCAGGTTCCCTCTCTGTCTGCTGTGTGAGGGAACATTCTCGTCCTTACTGTCTTATTTTTTACTTGGAAATGGAGGGATGGACTTTATGGGATGGGGTGCAAGAGAGCTTAGGGCGGCGGCCCAGGGTGAGCAAAGACAGGATCCAAGCACACACGGGCCATACTTGACACAGGGCTGGGGTGACGATGGCAGAGCCGAGAGCACAGAACTTCCCTGCCAGAGGACGGCCCTGCGAGTGGAAGCCGTGTGAGAGGCGGCAGCTGGATGCCCCTTCGTCCTCACCCTTGTCCTGCGCCTGCAGGACAGTTGGCCTGGAATGCTCTGAAGACTACCTGTGACTCAGCCATCGAGGACTCAATTTCAACCTGGGCTCATGCATTTCCTACAATCTCTTACATATTAGAAAAGAGATCTTGGCCTCCCTGTGCTCCTCCCACCTCCCAAACCAACCCCAGACAATACAAACCCTCACTTCCTGAATTGAGTACTCAGGGCAGGTTCTTATTACTTGCATCTTTTCATAAACCAAACCTTTCCCTTTGGGGGGGAATTCCTACTTTGTGCCAGGCCCTGGGCCTTGAGAGGCAAGGTGGGGGTGGTGACTGACCTCCAGGAGGGCATGGCCTCAGGCAGAGAGGGATTAAGCCGTAAATCTTTAAAGGCAAATGACAGCTGGGAGGGCTAGGTGGGAGGGACAGGTGCCTCCTTGGGCTGCTCTGAGCAGGGAGGGACCACTCCACTTTGAGGGAGAGCCTCAGGGAAGAGAAGGCATTTGAGCTGAGCCTGAAAATGAGCACCCATCAGTTCTATCCGTCTATTAATGGTAAACAGGACGATACCACTGTGTCACAGGTAGGGAGCACTTTATAAGAGCCAGGCATCTGCTGAATCTGGACCATCTCCTCTAATCCTCAAAACATCCTGTATTGATAAAGGTACATATAATTATTATGTTATAAACAATTACGATTGTATTATACATATTCTAGTTATAACATATCGCTCTCCTTTCTCAGATAAGAAAACTAAGGCTTGCGGAGAGGCTAAGTCACTTGGCTGAGGTCTTGCAACTAATAAGCGTTAAGAGCCAAGATTTGAACCCAGGCTCTCATGCCAGAGCCCGAACATTGGCAGAGGAAAAAAATCCTTATTTATGTTAAATGGACTCGTGTTAAATGCTGAGGGGAACTATTCTGGCTCTTTTAATCTGGAACATTTCAATATTTAAGCTTCCGGGTGTTGAAAAGGCGCAGCTCAGCTTGTCCTCTCCATCGTCAAGTGCATGGCCACCAATGAGTGAGAGCTTCCGTGTGCGCACAGGCTGCGGCGGGGACCACGCACGCTGCCCCAGTGCCCCTACATGCATTCATGGAGCTAAATAAGACTTTACTGGCTACAATAACATCCGTCATTTATCTGTGCTGTAGTGTAAACAATGAAATTCTTATTATGTACTCAGAATCCACAAAGCCATTTCCATGGAAACTCTGTTTTCGTGTCATATCTTTAATGAATAGGTAATGAAAAAAATGCTGCATTTACAACTTCATTACTAGTTTAAAAAAGAAACAGAAAAGCACACGCTTGCACACACACAAGCCCAGCCATAAATTTGAATTACGGTCACTGTCATGTCTTAGAGCGTGGGGGAACATCACAGAGTTTTCAAGGCTGTCAAGTTGAATTGAATGAATGGGAAAAGGGACAAAAATTTTTTTGTATTGCCAAAACCCTGCCTCCCAGGCCAAAAACTTGGAGTGTGAGCCTCACTTTTGATCTCATTATGATTTTAATAATTTTGGCACTAAATAAATCCCCAGGCCCACCTCAGAAACAAGCATGTCTGGGAACGGAGAAGAAAAACCCAACACGCACTCCTTGTTTCCTGCAGGGGCCCCAGCGGACCTGCGTCTGTTTTTGAGACAATAGGGATCTGATTTGCCATTAAAAGACTGCTTTAACGTAGCATAAAAGATTGTCTAATCACGGCATCTAGTCACCAAGGGGAAGGAATCCATTCTTGCAACATCAGTGAAAGTATCTTAAAAAGGACATTTATGAGAACTATTAACAAAGAACTAGGTAGTCTCCACCCTGATGTTATGATCAAGACATGTGAGCCGGTCTGAAGGGACAGCTGTGCGGCCATAACATGAGAGGGAGGAGGAAGAGGCCGTGAGTCTGTCTCCATATACACAACCACCCACCATCTTCTGGAACGTTCTCCTGTGGACAAGTGGACTGGTGCTTCCCTGATGCTGTCCCCACCCCTCTTCACTCCATGCCACGAATGGAATGTGCAGATGGGGTACAAAATCGCAGCGGCAGTTTGATCAGCATGGAAATATATTTAAAACCTGACACCCACTCCATCAGTCCATCCTGTCTCCTCATCCTTGCCCAGGTCAAGTGTCTGATTGGTTAGGAAACGCTGCGCATTTCCATGCATGGCCATGAATTATCCTGCCACTGAGCAGGGACATCCAGTTAGTTCACAGGACAGCAGGTCCTCGTTCAGCACACACCGTCACTTGGAGTTCATGATAATCTCGACAATAACTGGGCTGAGGCTCACCTTTGTCCATTCCTGGAGACAGAGTGCTTAGAAAGCCCACAGGGAAAGAAAGATAGCAGGGAAGATACGTAGATCACTTCCAAGTGATGCCCATTTGTCTATAAAACGTAACTTATCTATTCATTAAAATTCTCTCCCTAAGAGCTTTGGACAGGTGATAATTTTTGTCAGTGTAACTCTAAGTACATGAAAATAACAAGGCTGCATTTCTTTAATAATACTCTGTGGATGAGAGGCTTCATGCTCTCATGGGGAAAAACATTGTCTAAGCTCCCTTCCAAACTGCTGTGTGGCCTCGGGAAACTCAATTCCCTGGGCCTTGGCTTCCTTATCTGTGCATTGAATGGGAGGTGGGGAGGGACAAGCTGATTCCAGAGTCACCTGTCTGATGGTCTGATGCCAACACTGCCTTTGGAAGCTTCTTCAGGGCTCCTGACTTGGCCCAGGTCCCTGTTTGTTGTCTCTGTCCCCAGTGACACTACAGGTCCTCATCCACACAAGCCCTTGGCTTCCCTGGGGGACACCGATCTGTGTCTTTGTGGACCTTCAGAGGATAAGCAAGTCCCCAGGAAGGTGTTCAGTTAGGAGTAGGACACGTAGGACGAACTGGGCAGGGATGGCTGGGTTGGTAGTGTTGGTCAGGGGAAGATAAGGATGACACAGGAGAGCTCTCTTGTGAGTGTGTGTGCACGCACGTGTGTGATTTTAGAATGGAGAAGTTATGAAGTAGGGTCATGGTGGGTGCCCATTAGGATTCATGACAGGGAGTTCTGTAGTCCCCCCACCCCAGCACAAAGGTGAGCTTCTCTCTGACAACATCCAGTTGCTCATGTCATGGGGAGGCAATCGGATGATCACATATGCCCAAATGAAGGAGATGGCGAGGAGATGCACCGAGTGTTCATGGTGGGTGTCTTGATGACGAGACCACGGTTGGTATTTTTTTTTTCCTCCTTTAAATTTTATATATCTTCTACATGTCCTATATGGAGCCTTAGTAATAGTGAAAAATATAACTATAGCTTTTTAAAAGGAAAAATATGGAAGCCAAGGTGAGGGTAGTCACAGCTCCCTGTATGTTGGATATTTCTATCTGCCAGGCTTTCTCCATGACGTTCCAGCAAAGCATTCAAATCAGCTGGGGAGTCTTTCCAATTAGCTTTTTTAAAATCATATTTTATTTTGGGTAATTTGAGATTTCAAGAGAAGTTGCAAAGATAGTACAGAGAATTTCCATATACTATTCACCCGGATTCCATAAATTGGCCATATTTCACATAGGCATGTTAAATTTGTCAAAATTAAGAAATTATCGCTGGCGCCTAACTATGAACCAAGCCACAGACAGTAATGGGTTTTGCCACTTTTTCCATGAACATCCTTTTTTTCTTCCAGGATCTAGTCTAAGATACCACATTGCATTTATCCAATTAGCTCTAAAAGATTCCCTGGCCAATGTGCAGAAATTGTTAATTTTATCGACCTCATAGGGTCACTGTGAGAATTAACTGAAATAATCTGTAGGAAAAAGCTTTGTAAACTGTGAAGTGCTGCATTATATTGGGTAATGATAATGATGAAAACTTCACACTGGGGCCAACCCCAGGAGCTGAAATGGAAGGGGAAAATGATCAGAGAAACTTGCATTTGTAAAGCATCTTTACTCTTTGTAAAAGCTACTGTATATTGTTTACTATGTATGTTGAGCTCTGTGTTAAGTGTGGATGTTGGCTTCCTGGGTGCTGTTGTCACCCAGTGTTATAAACTGGGTGGCTGACAACAACAGAAATTGAATGTCTCCCAGTTCCGGAGGAGGGACGTTCAAAAATGAGGTGTCTCTGGGGTTGGATCCTTGGTCTGTTCCATGACTCTTTCCCAGCTTCTAGTGGGTGCCACCATCCTCAGTGTCCCTGGACTGTAGACACGTGTCTCCAATCTCTGTCTCTGCCATCGCAGGTCTTCTCCCTGTGTGTACGTGTGTGTGTGTGTGTGTGTGTGTCTTTCTGTCTGTCTGTGTCTCTGTCTCTGTTTCTCTGTGTCTCTATGTCCAAACTTCCCATTTCTTTTAAGGACTCCAGACATTGGAATAAAGCACTCTCTAATCTGGTATGACCTCATCGTAACTCAATCACATCTGCAAAGACCCTATTTCCAAACAAGGTCACGTTCATAGGTTCTGGGTGAGCCTGAATTCTAGGGGGACACCCATCAACCTAGTATAGAGCTCAGTTCCTATGACTTATCAACTTTATGGGGCAGATATTTTTATTAAATCTCAACTTAGAGACAAAAAAACCCCCCGAGACTTAGAAATAACTTGTCCTGAATCCAATGGCTTCAGCGACTGTGCTCAAACACTGGTCTTGAGCTCCATACTCTTCACTTCCTGTATTTCTCAGAGAAGAGTTCAAGGTCATCTTCTTGGGATGCTTCTGAGTCTTAAGAATAATTCAAAAAATATTGCTCTTTTATTCTGACAATACTCTTCTAAAAATCCACGCAAGCATGTTGTAGAGCCTTGCCATGGGACCCAGTGGACCCCCAGTGCCTGCCCTTGCAGCTGGGGCTGGGACCGTATTGGGGTCAGGCCGGCCACAACACAAAGGACCGTGTATACGAAGAACTCAGCTCACCAAGCCAAAGAAGCCAAAGAAGACATTGCAGCGTGCCGGACAGACCGGATTCCCGAGAGTCGGACGGAGGAAAGCTCCTGCGGCAGGGAGGTGAGGATGGCGTCATCATGAGACCCTGGGAGCGGGATTCGCAGAACAACCCAGACCCCGTAGGGGAGCAGCCGGGAGGAGAGCCACACTGCAGAGAGTTAGTTCTGGCACAACATCATCTGCCGCATTAAATCCATGCTTTTAATTGGACTTTTATAGGTTTTATGGTTTTGTTTGTATTTAATCTTTAAATTTGTTTTGGTTTTTATAGATGTATAAAAGCTATAAACATAAGGAGATTATATCTAATTTATGTTTGCACATATTTGAGTAATGTTATAATAAAAAGAATTAAGGTCAACTCAAGGAATTCATGAGATTTTTCTCTAGCTGGAGGAAAAACACCCTTTGCTCTTTCTTGCCTGCTGGTCTCTCTCTCGTGGTGGGCAGAGGAAGGGAGGTTGCCGGAGAGGGTGCTCTCACCCTGCGTTAGTGGGGAGGACATCGGGTTTTGGGGAGAGCGGGTTACTTCCCAAGTGGTGTCACACAGATGGGTCAGGGGAGAGCTGAGAGGACCCACCCACAAGCCTGCGGTGGAAACCTGAGGATAGAAATGTAAGGGAACAGCAGGCATCCCTCTCTTCTCTGAAATTCCAGCAGGACCCAGCTGTGCCACGTGGGGAAGGAGGCCAATGGGAAAGGCCAAAAAAACCAAAACCAAACAAACAAAAAACAAAGAGAAAACCCCCCCAAACCCCAAAAAACAAAAACAAACCACCTCAAAACAAAACAAAATCTTTAAACAACAGAAGCCTTGTTGGTGGGCTCTACATCTCTTCTGCTCTGTGAAAAGGTCCTGCTTCTCACCAAGTTCTGGATCCTTGGAACTCATACCAGGGATGTGTGTGTGTGTGTGTGTGTGTGTGTGTGTGTGTGTATGGAGAGAGAGAGACCCCTTTGGCCACCCAGCCAATAGCTTTCCTCTCCCTCCTTGTCTAGTATTATAACAACAAACAGCCCCTCCAGCGGGCACCAGGATGTGTCGGGTACTGTGCCAGTGGGGCGGTATTTCTTCGGCAGGGGCAGGGAACGTCCTCAGCCTCGCTGGTCTGCAGAGAAAAGCAAATCCCGCAAATGTTCAGTCTGACTTTGTTCCAGTTGGTCAGAAATCTGCCGAGCTGGTTTAGATGTCCTGAACATGCTTCCAAAGTTCTGGTTTTCTAGATAGGGTTCTAATTCAAGCCGGTGTTGAAAATTTAATTAAAAACCATGAAAAGGAAATGCAGGGAGTAAATCAGGGAAGGTGCTGCTCACGGGAGTATGTTGTGTTTCTTTTAAAATGGCAGGGTTTCTCTCTGATAGGCGGTTTGAGGATTTGCAGCATGAAGGATGGAGAATCAGTTTAAAACATGAAACTGCAGAAAAAGAGGTGGGTATTGATGCCTTCACAGACCTGACTGGTCCACAACGGGAGGAAAATAGAAGGATGCAATAAATAAAGTGGCCCGGAATGCACATACAGGGAGGTTCATCACCGGGTAGTCATAGTGCTGAAAACGAGGAGACAATTTAACTTTCTAAATCAGGGGAATGGTTCAAGCTCGTTACATTCACAGTCTGGACTTTAATGTAGTTGTTGAAAGTCCTATTTGAAAAATATTTAATGATAAGCAAAAACCCGTGACCCGGTACCCAGCGTTAAAAAGGAGGGTTCAAAACTCTATGCTTTGTATGATGACAATATCCAGAATAGGTTAAAATGTACAAAGAAAATACTAGAAGGAAATCTTCCAATTTGGTAACAGTGACAGCGAAAGGTATGTACATGCTCATGGCTGGGGATGAGATTGGTGGTATAATTTACTTTCTTCTTTAGATTTTCTTTACTTTACAAACTTTTTGCAAGTGGGTATCTGGGCGCCATCAGCCCACAGATGTCTGGGGATTGATGAGGTCCCTCGGGACAAGACAACAGGAGGGACCCAGGAGCCTGAACGTTCAACAAGCAAGTAGAAAGATGTAAGAGGGAATGAACTAGAGAAGAAGCCCGAGAGAGGCAGGCTCAGAAGCAGAAGAGCATGGTGCTCACACACGTGTACACGTATGTACCCTGCATGTATGTATATATCACACATGTAATGATCAGGAAGCAATTGTGAAGATCTTCAGAATCACGGGAAATAAGAGGCATCAAGGTTACAAGTGCACATCACGAGTGGATGAAGGGCCTGGCCAGTGACCTTGAGAACCCTCACAGAGCTGCAGGAACATGGAAAGATCCGGGCTTCCCTGTCCTACAGAACCTTTCCTTCCCTCCACCCCGTCCCTGATGATGTGGATTCTTGCCTTCTTCCTTCCTTTTACATGCAGACTTCTTGAGCTTCCTACACACGCCATCTCTCCTGTGCGCCTCTATTCCTCATCCTCCGTGGCAAGCTGATCTCTGCTCTGCATCTCCATAGACAGTGTCCATTGTTAGACCAGTGAGGCCCTCCTGATGGATGAACGTCATCTGCCCCAGTCAGCGTGGGCTCTGCCGTAACGAGCACCATGGTCTCTGGGGAGTAAACAGTAGACATCTCTTTTCTCATAGTTCTGGAGGCAGGAAGTCAAGATCAAGGTGCTCATATGGCCTTTCCTGTGCATGTGCACACACTCCCGGTGTCTCTTCCTCCTGTGGGCCTCACCCTGAAGACCTCATTTAACCCTAATTACCTGCTTGAACACCCTATCTCTCTCACACCTCCAGGTGAGTTCCCAGCCCCCACACCCTCTTCACTCCATTGCCTCAGCCAAGGGCTTCCTCAGGTCTCCTGCTGCTCACCATTCTCCGCTCCTGACTACAGGCTGTGTATGATCAGAGCTGCCTCTCTGCAGTATAGATCTGATCATTTTGCTCCTCCTGATTTCAACCCCTGTGGCTTCAGGATGTCATATCTGATAGCATCACACTTTGTGCTCTGGAACGATGAGCCTATATCATACCTTGATGTGCCAAGGACCTTGTGACTCTGTTTCCATGCATGCCATCTCTTGGGCCTAGAATATGCTCCTCTTCCCCGCTTTACCTGACAAGTTCTAGTTAATCTTAAAGGCACAGTTCAGATGTCACTTCCCCATGGAGCCATCCTCATCTGACCCAGGAAGAGTCTGTTGGTTCCTCCTCCTGACTGTCACAGCCCTTGTTCCCCTCTCTGTTCTAGAAATAAATGAGACTGTCCATCTTCTTGTGCAGCCTGGACACTGGGAGCTCCTGAAAGCCAGGCCCAACTTCGAAAGGCTCAGAAATCCAACAGAGGTATTCAGCACATAACAGACATGTAAAGAAGGCTAGTTGAAGAAATGTACATCTAGCTATGGCCAGGGGACTGATTCAGGGTACAAGTGTATGTGTGTACCTCTTTATGCAGATCCAAAACATCCAGGTAAAAAGTGGATGATCCCGAGACACACACAAACATTTGGGGAACTGCTCCTATGATGATGCTGAGTCTTGAAAACACAGAAAACACAAATTCTCTGGGCTAAGGACTCCTTCCTCTATCCACATTGCTTTTCTTCTTCTAAAAAAATTATTCTTAATTTGCAAAATGTGTAAAAGAAACATTGGAAAGAAAAATAATTGTACATTGGAAAGAAAAATCATCATCATCTCACACTTTATAGGGGAAGTAAAAAGTGACTCTTCTTGCCTTTTCAGTCCATCTAATTTCACCCCGAGAGTTAACCACCGATAATGGTTTGGAGCATATCCTTCTAGTTATTTTTCTGAAACGATATGAATGTGTAGACACATGCACTTTAAAAAACAAAATGTGATTATGCTATATGTATTGTTCTGCAAATGGCTTTTATCCCTTAAAATATATATCATTTTGGGGTGCCTGGGTGGCTCAATCAGTTAAGCGACCAACTCAGTTTTGACTTAGGTCATGTTCTCAGGGTCTTAGGATTCAGCCCCACATCAGCCTCCATGCTGAGCATGGAATCTGCTTGAGATTCTTTCTCCCTCTCCCTCTGCCCCTCCCCCTGTTTACATTCTCTCTCTTGAAGTGAAATAAGTAAAATCTTTTAAAAAATGTATATAGATATAATTTCCCAGGTGGTACATATGCAGCTCATTTTCATTCTTTTTTTTTTTTTTAAAGATTTATTTATTTATGAGAGAGAGAGAGCATGCTCTTGAGTTGGGGGAGGGACAGAGGGCAATGGAGAGAGAGAGATCCTCAAGCAGACTCCCCACTGAGCATGGATTCCCCATGTGGGGCACCATCCCTGGTCTCTGAGATCGTGACCTGAGTCAAAATCAAGAGTTGGATGCTTAACCAACTGACTCACTCAGGTGCCCCATCATTCTTTTTCCCAGTTGCATAGCATTTCCATCCTCGGGATGTACCATTCTGCTCTTGCAATACTACAAACTTTTGCGATGTAAAATAACATATTCATGACCCATGCTAATCAATTATTTTGAAGGAACTGCACCACCAGTAAAGAACCATGGGCCTAAACCCTTACCTAAGTAAAAGAAAGGTGTCAAAATGTATTGTCACTTGCAAAAAAAATGCCTTGCCACTGAAAATAAAGACTTGTCCCCTCCCTCACCCCAAACTTTTGTTTAAATCTGTTTGGAGATCACTGATATTTTTACACTTATCAATGAAGTTTACAAAAGCTTGGAAAAAGAAATTCTCTTCCTCAGAGAACCTGTTAACGGGGAGGCCAGCCTCATGCACCCCAGTCCTCTCTCCCAGCCTCCTTTCACTCAAGAAACCTAAGCATAATTCTGTCTTCAATTCACTACAGAAAATTTGAAAAGATTCAGTAGATGGCCATTTGAATTGTTTGGGAATTTTTGAGTTATGAGTCTCTGGGATAGGCAAATGCTACAAGTAAATTACCAAACAAGCAAGAATTGCTCAGAATCATTTAACTCCAGGTATATTTGTTTATAAACAGTTAAATTCAGCAGAACTATTGAATGCGACAATAGGTTTGGTGAGATGGAGAAGTCCTTGCTTTCTTTAAAAAAAAATAACAAAAGCTCAGTGTACCACAGCAATTTGTTTTTCTTGACACAATTCCTAGAATTTGTATTGTTTATGATAAGAATATACTACTCTCAGTTCATTTATAAAGTCAGCTAACCAGTGACCATGAGAAAAATAGTAGCGGGCACAATTTCAAGACTGAATTTCTTTTGTTGATGGTATGTGGGTGTTATGGAATATCTGAGACCAAAAACACACAGCTGAGCTAGGAAATATCAATGGAATTTGGCTTTTGTCATTTGGCCTTAAGGATCTTTCACACCAGCCCCTTCCTCCTGCCTTGGTGGTCTCCTTAAACTAAGAGGGAAATTTAAGCAACATGCATTTGGTGATGAGTAGTCTGAAAAACGAAGTGATTACAAGCAAGTTAGAATCCCCATCAAAAAGAAGACACTGAAGGACAGGACGTCTTTAAGACATCAGATAATGAAATGAGATCTTTCCTGATCCCAAGAGTGTACCTATTTATAGAGTTTACTTTGAACTAGGACTCCTGGGGATCACCTGGTCCCGCTCCAATGCCTGACTTGACAAAGGGGAAATCTGGGGGCCGGCATGGCAGACTCAGCAAATCACTTGGCTGCTCAGAGATAGACATGAGGCAGTTTCACCAGAGGGCAGAATTTGAACTTGGCAGAGAACCTGGAAGTATAGGGGACCACAAAGAGGAGGAGTCCAAAATCTGAGAGCAAACGATGTCTACACCCTTGGCTGGTTGCTGAACGGTGTGAGATGTTCTTTTAACACTTGAGTGCAAGAGCACTAGGCACTGCTGAACCTCGTGCAAGCTGTCACTCATTTACTAGCTCACCTGGTGGGTGGGGTGGGCGGCAGCCAGATCTGCAGCTCTGTCAGCTCCTGTCAGGTCCCTTCAGCTTCTCTAACTCCTGGTCTAGGCCCATCTTGAGATGCAGAAGCAGCAAACAGACATAAACTGACCAGTGAGCTCCCATAATTACACAAAGTCAGATCCCTTAGATAAACTGCATATTCCCTATCATTCCTAGTGGTTCCTATGGTTGTTTTTTTAACTGATATAACATTCAAAAGGAAAGTCTAGGAAAGCTGGAATGACTATATTAATGTTAGGTGAAATAAACTGTAAGTCAAAGAGAATCACTAGAGACCAGGACAGATAATTCATAATGGCAACAGGGTTATTACAGCAGGATGACCCAACAATTATAAATGTGGCCCCATATAATAACAGTTATGACATACACAAAACAAAATGGCAGAACTAAAAGGAGAAATGATCTGCTTCACAATTATAGTTGATTTCCACACTCCCATTTAAATATTAATAAAAAAAACAGTAAAGGTATAAAAGACTTTACCAATACTATTAACAAACTACACCCACCTAGCTGACATTTATTCCATCTAATAAGAATGGAATGTATGTTTTTTTCAAGGACACATGGAACATTTACTAAGGTAAACCGTACATTGGGCCATAAAATGTCTCAATAAAGATTATTAAAAATTGGAACAATGCATACTATGTTTTGTTTTGTATCACAACAGAATTACATTAGCAATCAATAGCAGATGATCTCTGGAATATCTCCCGAATATTTAGAAATTAAACAAACACTTCTAAATAACCCATGGGTCTGGGAAACAATTTCAAGAGAAATTAGAAAATATTCTAGACATAGTAAAAATGAAAACACAACTTTTAAAATTAGCGAGATGCAGTTAAATCAGTGCTTAAAGGAAAATAAACACCCTTAAATGCTTATGTTAGAAAAGCAAAGTGTTCTCAAATCAGTAATTTAAATTTCCACTTTAAAAAAGCTAGAAATACATGAACAAATTAAACCCAAAGTAAGTGGAAAGTGGGAAATAATGAAGAGTGGAAATCAATGAAAATGAAAACAAAAAGCATAGACAAAATAATTAAAACCAAAAGTTTGGGTTTAAAAAAAATCAGTAAATTTCATAAACTTCTACCTAGACTTATCAAGAAAGAAGAGAGAAGACTAAATGTACTAATACCATGATGAGTGAGACAAGAGGTATTACTAAAGAGTCTACAGTTTTAAGAAAACAATAAGGAATTATTATGAATGACTTAACCCCAATGACTGTGACAATTTAGATGAAATGTACCAATTCCTTGAAAGACAGATTATGAAAATGAACTCAAAAACAAATAAAAACATGAATAAAGAAATTAAATTTTTGATTGAAATCGGTCTTACAAATAAGATTCTAGACATTCGTGACTTTAGTGGTAAAGTCTACCAAACATTTAAGGAAGAAATAATACCAATCCCAAAGAAAGTCTTTCTGAAAATACAGGAAGGTGGAACACTTCCAAGTTATTTTATGAGGACAGAATTACCCTGATATCGATGCCAGACAAAAACATCAGAGGGGAAAAAGAACATATGCACCATTATCGTGCATGAACATATAAGCAAAAATCCTTAATTTGTTAAGAAAATGCAGCATTGGTTTATTATTAGAAAATTAGTCACTACAAATCATGATAGTAACAGAATAAGAAGACCATATGATCATCTCAACAGAGGAAGAAAAAGCATTTGATAAAATCCAATTCCTAAAAGCTCTGAAACCAGCAAGACAGTGAACCATTCTCAAACTGATAAACAGAATTTACAAAAGACCTTCCACTAATATCATACAAATGATAAAATAGTGGACACTTCCTTCTGAGATCAGGAATTGTCAGAGGATGTTCACTCTTACCACTTCTATCCAACATTATACTAGAAATCCTAGCATATGCTGTCAGGTATACACACACACACACACACACACACACACACACACAGACACACACACACAAGCATACAGTTTGGAAAGGAAAAAGTAAAACCATTTTTACTCTCAGAACACATGACTCTGTATGTAGAAAATGATTCCTAAGGAATCTCCAAAAAGATACCAGGACTAATCTGTGATTTTAGTAAGATCCCAAAATAAAAGGTCAGTTTAAGAGTCAATGACATTTTTTTAAAATTTATTTATTTGACAGAGAGAGAGAGAGATCACAAGTAGGCAGAGAGGCAGGCAGGGAGATGGGGGGAAGGAGGCTCCCTGCTGAGCAGAGAGCCCGATGCGGGGCTCGATCCCAGGACACTGAGATCATGACCTGAGCCGAGGGCAGAGGCTTTAACCCACTGAGCCACCCACGCGCCCCCTCAATGACATTTTTATGTACTAGCAATGAGCAATTAGAGAATGAAATTTTAAAATATCATTTGCAGTAGTATAAAAATTATAAAGCTTTTAGGGATCAATTTAGCCAAACATGTGTAAGACCTGTTCACTACAAACTATTGATGAGATACATTTAAAAACACAAAGAAAGGGCAAGATATAACATGTGCATGGATTGCAAGATTTAGATTTAGTTTTGTGAAGAAGTCAATATTCTCCAAATTGTTCTACAAACTCAACAAAATTCTGATCAAACTCCTAGCAGGTCTTTTTCTGTAGAAACTGACAACCCGAATCTATATGGAAATTCAAAGTACCTAAAACAGCCACAATGATAATTAAAGAAAAAAGTTGGAGGATACACACTACCTGATCTCTTAAGTATAAAGTCATAGCAATCATGACAGTATAGTATTGGCATAAGGGTAGACAGACAGTCCAAGAATTTTATTTATATAGTTAGTTGTTTTGCATAAAGGGGACAAGGTAATTCACACAGAGACGTTAATCACGCATCATGCGAGCTCCAATCATCATGTTCCCATCTGCCCTCCCGAAGGAGGAACAGGTAAGGATTATCCTACCTGACGATCGGGACAAGGTAATTCAATGTGAACTTTTGGTCTTTTCAATTCCTGGTGCTGGAATAATTGGATAATCCTATAGAAAAAAAACAAACTTCAGCCCTTCTCTTTCACCATATACAAAAATTAATGTAAGATAGGTCATAGACTTAATGGACTTTAAAACTATAAAATTTCCATAAGTTAACATTAGAGAAAAACTTTGTGAACTTTGGTAGGAAAAAAAAAAGATTTCTTAAAAAGGAAAAAGGAAACCCAAAAGAAAGAATGAAACCCTTTTGCTCTTCATCAAAATTCAAAAAAATAGAAAGGTAAGCCACAGCCTGAGAAGACATATCTGTAAAACATATATCTGACAAGGGGGATGTGTTCAGAATATATAAAGAGCTCTTACAACTCAATAAATAAAAAATAAAAAGACAACCCGACTTACTTTAAAGGATGTGAACACATATTGCATGAAGCACTGGGTGTGGTGCATAAACAATGGATTCTGGAACACTGAAAAGAAATTAAAAAAAAAAAAAAGATCTGAACAGATGTTTCACCAAAGGAGACCTTTGGGTGGCCAATAGGCACACGAAAAGACGCTCAGGGAAGCAAATGGAAACTGAAATGAGATACCACTAATCAACCTTTTGAATGGTTTAAACAACACCTGGCCACAGCAAATAAGAGAAAGACATTGAGCAGGTGGAACTTCCACGTACCACTGGCAAAAATGGAAAAAGGAATAGCCACTTTGGAAAAAAGGCAGTTTCACGGAACTGAACATGGACTCGACAAATTACCCTAACACCACTTCCGGATATCTACTCAAGAGAGATGAGATATGTCTATACAAAGACCCGTATGTGAATGTTCATAGCAGCATTTTTTACAATATATACAGCCCCAAACTAGAAACAACCCAAATGGCCATCATATGGTTAAGCACATTGTGGTTTATCCATTTGATGGACTATTACTCAGCAATGAAAAGGAAGAAGCTACTGATAGAACCCAACACCATGGATGAGTCTCAAATGCATGGTAAATGGAAGAAGCCAGATGCAGAAGACTGCAGACTGTACCATCCTAGGGGATGGGCTGCAGCAGAGCCCAGCCAGCGTTTGGAGGGATGGAATGTTCTGTGTCATGACAGTAGTGGAGCTTATGTGACTGGGTACATTTGTCCAAACTCATCCAACTGTGCATTTTACACGAGCGAATTTTCCTTTATGTAAATCATACTCCCCAAATGTGTCCAGGAAAAGCAAGAATAATTTCTGTACCAATAGAGACTTTAAGCAAGACATTTGCAAAAACTGACATGTTCTCCTCCCTTGTACATACACAGTCTATCGCTTGGGAAGTGATCAGCTGATTCTTGCTTAAGACAAGAGACACTCGTCAGAGTCAATTAAGTCTGCTGTTCCGTGGGGTCTCAGGGGGCTTTTCCTGTGGATCGCCCACAGCCCTGTGCAGCCGTGCTGGCTCTCTTTTCTCTCTCTCCTCCAACAGCTGCAAACCTCTGCGACCTTGGCTTAGAACGAGTTGTACACCTGCATCCTTCTCTTTTGTCTAGAATACCTGCAGGCAGGACCAACCAATGAGACTGTCTTCTTTCAGCAGCTCACCAAGGGGCGTTTGAACTTCCCCCATACCTGATTTCACTGCCAAGTCCTCCTTGCCTGCTCCAAATCCCTAATGCTTCCATTTCCACTTACTCCTTTTCTTTTCTTCCCTGAAAGGCAATGAGGCACAGCTCATAACCATCTTCTGTAAAATAACCTCTCATGCCCTTAAGGAACATCATTCCATCATACTCCATCCTTACACACTGAGACAAGTGTTCCTCACGGTCCATGCCTCTCATGTTCCATATATCTCCCCAGAGAAGGGCCCCCAGACCTCTGGCTGAGAGGCGCTGTCTTCCAGGAGCCTAGGGTCTTGTGTACCAGGAAATGGGGAGTGGGTTCTGCTACTCATTCATTGTGTGACCCTGTAGGGAGTGACCTCACTGAGGCTTGGTCTCCTCATCCGATTATTAGCTGTCATAATATCTATGAGATGGGCCAAGCAAAAGCTAATGGCCCCTGATTATCCCCCTCCACCCTCGCTCTCCAATCCAGAAACCTACGAACTCCCCTCGTCCCTTGGAAAGTGTCCCTTGGAAAGTGCTATGACTGAGCTCGACTTATCTAGGTGATTAAGATATTGCTTAGACACTGTATTTTTTGAAAATTAATGTAGCAAGATAATCATACCTAGTATTGATATAGTCTTTTATTCTGTTATCTTAATTATGCTTTATGAAGCTACTATAAAACTGTTTAGTAAGATTACTGCAAATTAATTAATATTTATTATACTCTTGGAAGCAAAGTAGAGCCTTTACATTAATCAGGTACAGTGAACTAAAGAACATTCTTCCTGAATTTGCAGGATCTGGTGCTATGGCTGCTGTTGATCTACAGCTAAATTAACCCTCCCTTCTCAGTCAGGACTGCTGAAATCAGCAGGGACTCCATGTAGGAGAGCTGGCCTGAGCTAAGAGCTAAGAAGAAAGAAGTCATTGAGGACCTCTAGTACATGGCAAAGGACGGGGCTCCAGCTAATGCCTGTGGAAGGACCAGAGGTGTCCTCTTCCCCTTTTGTCCCTGTAATTGACTTTCACTCTTGTCCCCAACTATCTGGTTGGTGGTCTGTCATTAGCATATGCCTGTTCTTTCAGGGGGAGGGTGTCGGGCGGGCATCAGAGGTGGAGAGGGAGGAACAGAGGGCAAGTGCTGGGCCAAATGCAGCTTCTGACTTAGTGAACAAATTCTGATTTTATACCATAACCATATTTCATTTGCTTGGCCGTTTTTTGGTATGTTTTTTGTTTTTTACCATGTAGGCTGGTGGCCTCTGCAATTTGGTGACTTAAGTGACTAGAAATATTTGGTGTCAGTACGTGCTTTAATTCCCAGATGCCTTGAATAAAGCATGTACATGCTTTACATACAGCCCCCCCACTTATTATCTACACAGATTTTCTGTTCAAGTTTATTTCAGCATTGGCTCACATTTAATTGTCTAATGGAATATCTCGACCAATTGAGAAAGAGAGAGAGATTGGTTATCCTACAACTAAAAGTTTACCCTGCTCCCAGAATAGGCACGTGTGGGTGTGTGTGTACTCATGGGCACACATAAATCATAGAGAAATATTTACATAGAACCATATGTACAAACCATATTTGTAGGATTTGTTTAGGTGTTGGAATTTACCTACAGCATGGCGTCGGGAAAGGCATATGACATTTAGTAGAACAGCCCCGAGACCAAATTCCAGCTCTAGCACTCACTGGATGTGAGGCATCAGGAAGTGAATGTGTGTGCTTGCTGCCTCAGTTTCCCCATCTTTAAAGCGAGGACAATAACAATAAACCCAACAATAATAACTGCAGCCGTCCCACCAAAATTTCTTATTATATTTTCCAGGCACACAAACCAAGCATTTGAAAGTGTTTTGTAAACCGTGAAATTCTGCCCGAGGCTAGTTATTGCTTCTAGATTTCATGGGAATATGGATATCCAGATTCTCAAACTGGCATTGAATTCGGTACCACTTGAATACAAAATTTCTCTGATGATTAAAAAAAAAATCAGAAAGTCCATAATTTTCCATGGGTTTCCACCTCATACCCATTAGAATGGCTACTATAAAACTCAAAAAAAAAAAAAAAAAAAAAGCCAGCCTAGAAAGTTACAAGAATTGGCGAGGATGTGGAAAAACAGGAACCCTTGTGCATTGGCTGGTGGGAATATAAAATGGGGCAGCTGCTATGGAAAACAGTATGGCGGTTAAAAAAAAAAAATTAAACACAGCATTACCATACGATTCAGCAATTCCAAGTCTGGGTATTTACTCAAAGGAACTTGAACAGATATTTGTAAACCAAGGATCTTAGCCATAGTGTTCACAATGGCCGAAATGTGGAAACAACCCACGTCCATTGGTGGACCCGTGGGTAAAGAAAATAAGATCTGTCCAAGGGATGGGATATTTCTCAGCCTTAAGAAAGAATGAAATCCTGACACCTGCTACAACATGAAGAAACTTGAGGACATTTTGCTTCATGAAATAAGGAGAGACGAAAGGACAAAGATTATGATTTCACTTCTGAAATAGTCAGATTCATCGAGCCAGTAGGCTAGAGGCCACCAGAAACCGGGGAAGAGGACTATGGGGTGCGTTAATGGATACAGGGTTTCAGTTGGGGAGAATGCAAAGGTTCTGGAGACCAATAACGTACGACAACGTGAATGCACTTAGTGTCACAGAACTGTACAATTAAAAATGGTTAAAAAGGTTAATTTTGTGTTATGTGTCTTTTACCACAGTAGAAAGAAATTCCCATGCTTTCCCCACCCAGATCTAGCTACTTTGACTTAACTATGGGTTTTTTAAATATCAAATTTCAGTTACCCAGCTCAGACTGGTTGTCAAAGAACTTCCTGGAGTGTGACCTTAGCCGCGTGACCCTATTCCCCAGGAAAGTGCGAGATGCTTTTGCTCAGCTGTGCTAGCTCTTATTTTAAAGCATAACCCTGGTTTCGAGTTTGCTGATATGCCGTTACATATACCCTGTTCCATTGTGCTTTCTGTACCTGTTGTACCCCCTTTTTTAAAAAGGGTTCATTTTGGTTTTGTGTTGGCGGGTTTAGTTTTGTCGGGGCGGTGGCAACTTTTGGTTGGCTTTGTTTCGTGTGTCTCCTGAGCTTTGCTTCCTCTCACAGCCCGAGCACACATTTTGCACTTCTGGTCACACCTTCGTGTCGTCCACTGTACTGACTCGTACTGACGGCTGGCCCCTCTCAGCTCATTTATCGTGCATCAGTTAAAACTGCACCCCGGACAACCTCAGACCTGTCTGGTTTCCTTCAAAGGCACTTCTAACTGCAAATTCAGTGGCTGCCCCATGTTTGGGTGGTTTACCCTCCTCCCTTCTCCCAAGACAGAAGCCCGTGTCTGTCTCAATCAAGACCTCTTCACAATATTCCACCAATAGGTCCCTATCCTGCCTTCGGTGACAGCATTTTCTCATTCCTGGGGACATGTCCCTCCATTCCTGCATCTGGCGTGGACTCAGTGCTCTCCCAAGGCTGCCCGCTTGGGTCGGGGTGGGGGGCACCTGCTACCTGTGTTCACAGCCTCTCCGCTCGCTCCTTCCCTTGAAAAGATATTATCTCTACCGTGCATTACGCCTCTTTCTCTGGGTCATTGTCATCTGCCCTGCTGGTGTTGACCCTCTGCATAAAATTTCTAAACAGAAAATTGGAAAGTTGAGAATGTTATTTTTACGTTCTTCTTTTGCAGATGACTTGGCAGCACGAAAAGCGTCTAACTCCAAAGAGAATCTCAGAATTTTAAGATGGTTGTCCTCCATTGTGAGCTAAATTCACCGTCTTTTCACCACCTTGGTGTTTAATCATGTTAGCCTTACTGTCCCATGAAATGAGCTCTGTCTCCGCCTTGCCTTATCGGCCTAGTCCCCAGCAGTCTTCGTGGGACAGTGGCCCTGGGCAGGGGACGGCTCAGCACAGCAGTTCTCAAAATGTGGCTCTGAGCCACACGTGGGAGTTTGAACCCGACAACTGCTACTTGCTGGATTTTTGTTTGCTCTGTGAACTCGGGCAGGTATCGCAGATTTGTGAGCCTTGTTTCCTTGTCTGCAGCATGAAAGGTCTCTACAGTATCTCACTCGCCATGCGAATTGATGAGCTACCATGGGTCAGTGCTTGGTGCAGCGCCTACCCTAGCCGGCAATCATTCAGTGTCTGGGTGCATGCTCCCCACCCGGGGCAGGACCTCGCCTCCTCGGCGGTATCCCTGGGCCCACACCCCGCCTGGCTGGCACAGAGGCGAGCACGGATGGAGGCAGGTAGGAGGGTTGAGACGGGTGATGCTCTCTGGCTCCGTGCGTGCCCCAGGAGATTCCAGCACCGGCCCCTAGAGCCTTCTCTGATGGTACCCTTCTCCCGGGTTGGGCGGGGCTCTCATGCTTGTGCCCGCAGAGGAAGCACATGCGTGCTTCCCTTCTGGTCTCCTCCCTCTGTTCTGGCATGTTCCTTGTCTTCAGAGACCCTCACCTTTCTTCCACACTTGGATGCCCTCATACTTTTCTACGTTTCATCCAGAGAAAACTTGCCTTGTCCTGCTCAATCCCCACCCCAGGCCAGGCTCCCACGTGGCTTAACTCCCCTTCCACTCTTCCCTGGTCCCCAACCCCCAAGAAAGGAAATTTGTGGTGGGCCTTCTCTTTTCTTTGCCTTCCTTCCTTCCTTCTTTCCTTTTCCTTTTTTTTTTAACTAGTGCTTGCCTTTTCTTGCATTGTTTGGGAATCACGACAGTCTTTATAATAAAAGTCCTGTGCCTTGCACTGTAATAATCTGATTTTAATACCACAGGGGCTTCTGCTTTTGGAGGAGAACCTTTGCCCACTCCAGCATGTCACAGCCACCGCCCTTCCTGTTAAAGTCACGGAGGAGCCCAGGCTCCGATGTTGGGCAGCCTGGGTCTGAATCCAGCTCTCCTACCCTCTGGCTGTGCAACCCTGGGCAAGTCACTTAGCCTCTCTGGACCTCATCTGTACAACAGGGATAATAACGTTCGTTGCGAACACTGAATGGGATAATGCCTATAAAATGCTTCATATGTAGAATGTCATAATGTTCCCAGAAGTATTTTTATGAGACTCCCACCACTGGTAGCAAGTCTTTCCATGTTTTCTCATTTCTGCCTTTTTCTCAAGCCGAGTCACCCAGAAACTGCAGGGAGAAGTTGGGCTGGGCAGAGCTCACTTCCGGTTCCTGCCATGCTCTGCACCACGTTCTGCTTGCCAGCTGCCCGTTGGCTCCCTAGGGCGTGCCTACTGGTGCCAGAAGCAGTGGGTGAAGGGGAGTCGGACAACGCTTTTCTGGGCATCGCTGGCAGGCGAAGCAACTGGCCTAAGTTTGGACTTTCTGCTTTCGGGTCTCCAGCAGCGACCATCTTCTGTCCCTTGACAAACCCTGGGAGCCAGGCACAGGGCTAGGTGATGCAGAGACGCCCCCAGAACCCTGGTAGCATGGGGTGGTGGCAGATACAGAGAGCTTTGGAGACCCCTCGGGAGGGACAGCCCCGGGGGCTGGGCCCGAGTGAGCCGGAGGGAGAGGAGGCTGCAGAGGCCCCGGGGACGTGGCGTGACGGCCACACTTGGGATGAGGAGGGGGCGCTGGTAAGGTCATGCCAGTCAACGAAGGAACGGAGGCAAAAATGATCTGGTCCAAGGGAAGCCCAGAACCAGACGGGGTTGACCATCACTGGCTGTGAAGGGGGCCATGTAGAGGGAACACCGGCTCGAGGGTTGATACACCCTTCCTGAGAGTGTAGCTCAGTCCGCTGTCACGGGCTGGCTCCCTACATGCCCCCACCCCGGGTAGACTTACTTCCCCAAACTGCTGGCCTCTTCCTCGGGGCTAGAGCCCGTCCAGGCATCACCCCTGCAGGTGAGCAGACTTGCTTTGAGAAGGAGACGGAAACCAGAGGGGGCCTCTCCTTGTTCCCCAGTCTCCTCCTCAACTTCCCCACTGCCCACCACCCAGAAGTGACTTCTCTTGGGGAACTTGTAGAGGGGAGAAGGGGGGCCCTAAAGTGATGTGCTCTGCTCTGTCCTCCCGGGGTACGTGGGGAGCATAGGGTTTACTGCTCTCTACAAGCTCTTTCTCCACTGGGAATTCCTGCCCGCTCCCGCCAACCCCGCATCTTGGCTGTCAAGGCTGCCGACGCTGTGTGTCAGGTGCGGGTGTGTGTGGGTAATGCTCCCAGGGCTCACTGACGACTCAGAACTCTGTACAGAAAACCAAAGGATGCACTGCGGTCTCTTGACAGTCCCTCAGACTCATGATCCTTCTCTACCACCAGGTGCTCTCAGTGTGGCCTGTTGGAGCAAACGTCGCACCAGCCAAGTCCATGGGAGGCCCTCTTAACATCTCCTACTACCCGCCCTCCCCCGTGCCTCCACTCCCAAGCCCCGCCCACCTTATCTCCTAAATGTCTTCAGTCCGCGTGCACCTTCCCCTCTTCCCACCACCCCCAAGCCCCAGCCACCACCTCTATCTTTCCCGGACTCCTAAGGAAGCTCCCGATGGGGCCATCCACATCTCACCTTGAACTCTCCCAATCCGTAACCCAGCACAAAACCAGAGTGACTGTTTTCCAGTTAGAAATCTGGCCTTGGCTCCGGCACTCATTCCCTTCTCTGGCTTCTGTCTGATCCCAGGACGAAGATCCAAGTCCTCTCCGGGATAAAAAGGTTGTGTGATGGCAGCCTCCCGGTTCCACCTGTCCCTACACTGTCTTCCTCTGTCCCCTCTTCAGACCCCCATCTTGCCAAGCCCTCGAGCATCCTCTACTGGGAGATTCTGCCCCCCACATTCACTCCAGTGCATCCTTCAGAACTACATTCTTGTAGCGCTCCCTCACGGAAGCTCCCCCCAACACTCATGGAGGCCTCGGGGGCCTGGTCGGTCACATGTTCTCAGAGCTCCCTGTCCCCATGTAGCCTGCACCACACTGTCTCACTCCTCAGTCTCTGCAACTGTTGCCATCATTCTGTCTCTGTCACCAAGCTCCGAGTTTCCCTGAGGAATGCTTTGCTCACTCGGGTCCCTCCAGGGTCTAGGACAGTAGTAGAAACGCAATATAAATTAATGAATTCCTCATTATTAATTTAGAGGCCATCAAGCAGAGACCTACCAGTGGGCTCCTTAAGTGTGGAATTTAATGCCAAATTCCTATGTAATTTTAAATAGTTCTTTTACTAAAATTTGGGGAGAAACGCCATAATGAGAGCCACACCGGGGGGCGGGGGGTACATTTTATACACATTTGCAAACGGGGAGATGTAAAATGACATTTTCAGCCCAAATTCCCAGACTATTAATATTAACCCAAGGTTAAACCTGGAAGTCCCTTCCTCCAGGAGTGGTACTGAACTAGGAGGCAGTGCGCGAGGGTATGTCGTCCCCGCAGACACCCCTGAGCTTCGTGACTTTGTGAAGAGGAGGAAGAAAGGAAGTTCTCACAGCCGGCCAGAGTGAAACAGAAATGTGTTTGCAGCAACAGCTCTGGCAAATTCATTTGCGATTCTAAGATGGGGCGGAACAGACACGGAATCGGTCGTATCTATCATTAAGGTGCTAACGAGAAAACATCATACACGTATCACCTGAAAGCTGCACCGGAAAGCATCACTGTATCACTGGGAGAGGCGAGAAATGGAGTAATCAACATCAACAAAATCTATTGTTCCCAGGTTGCAAAACTGAGGGATTATTTCTACTGCAAGTCGGAATGAAACCTGTTTACATTTGTCAGCAAAATGATCACATTTTACACCATTAACATTTGGCAGGACGGAGCACCCTCCATTAGGTAATCTGCCGATGCCCCAAGCACGGATTCAGGAAAACAAAGAGCCAGCGTGGTGCTGACTCGTCCCTACTGAGCCAAAACGATGAGCTAAGGCTGCATCTGGGTTACAACTCAGGTGAGGCAGTGGCCTGGTGGGGAAATGGAACGGTTCATTAAAACAATTCAGGATCTGGTGACTGCTGGGAAAAATGTCACCAGGATGCATTAAATGTCAGGAGGTACTCAGGCAGGGACCACTGGCTCATTAAGATATGCATGGGTAGCCGTAAAAGGCTCAGGACATAGCAGTAAATAAAATAAACACTTCTCATTAACTCAAGTCTCAAGGATGGTGAGCCAGCGCCATGTATTGGGCTCCAATGTCCTGTCTTGAGCCCCCCAGTACTGAATGCTGGGTCTTGGGGCCCCACCTCATTCCCCAGCCTGGCTTTCTCTTGGGGATGTGGCCACACAATGTCCTTGAGTTTCAGTCCATCTTGGTGGCATCTAGCCGATGGCTTTCCCAGCTTCCTTCTAGACTCAAAATTCACTGAATGTCTGGGAACTAAGGTCTGATTCAAGGCGAACCAACTTACCCCTTGGCTGTCAGATATCCTTTCCAGGGAGAGGAGCCCTCATGAGATGTTGCAAAACAAAACCTGTGGCATAAGGCTAGATGTAGTTGAACAGTGAGCAGTGAGACCTTGCATGTAGAGGGGGTTCCCGATGACTTGGGGAAATTACCCAACAGATCCATGAATGGTACCAAGACAAGACTAGCAGTCACTCCCCCAGTTTTCCTTGATGAGTGGATTTCTTGAGTCTTATAAATATGAATCTAAGAAAATATTTTGAAATATAGACACCATAAGAGTTACTAAGAGAGAATCATACTTCAGAATTTGTGCTGACACATAGTGGGTGCTCAAGGCTTTATTGAATGAATAAATGAGTGAGTGAATGCCGACCCCCAAGAGCAGACATACTATCACGGAGTCAAGTAGAGCATTCCCTCTTAATACTCAAATTGTCCTTCTTTGCAGAAATATGACAAAAGCTAATCCACATGAAGCAAATAAATGCAGGGCCCTGGGGACAGAGCTGCCACGAGCATTTGTTTCGTGCAGAGGTTAGTGGTTGTGGACACCGAGATTCGAGATTCGTCGGTGCAATGACGCTTCGTCAACAAACACTGCCATTTCTTACGCACCAGAACAGGTCCCAGTTGTCATGACTGTGCTAAAATCCAGTTGGAATCTTCTAGCTCAGAAGACTACCCTCCATACTTTTCCAGTGTAGACCCTAATACTAGGCTAAAAACACCAGACTGACCTGAGCTCTAGACAGTGGCAACGTTCTTTTCCATTTGTGTGGCCCTTTGAAGAGCGCTTCTATCCTCTGTCTTGTCTTCACACAAAGTATCTCTGGGAGGAGAGTGGGACAGACCTTGTCAACTCTTGTGAAGATGGAAAACCGATATTCTAGGAAGCTCCACGGCTTGGCCTCAGTGGTCTGGGGGCACGGCAAGCTGGCAGAAGCCCCCACTCTTCCTCTTGGCTCTGGCTGAACCTAGCAGGAGACCCAGTTCCCAGCATTCCACCCAGACACCAAATTCTTCCCCTTTTGACCACGTGTCTGCATGTTCTGCTTAGAAAATCACCCTTCCCCCACCCCATCCCCATATTCTGTGGGTTGAGAACATCACATCTCAGCCTAAGCAAAATTTCCAGAGAGGCACCCCGGTCAAATTTGTCCTACTCTTCATGTCCTTCTCAGACCTTAAAAACTCTGCAATGACATATTTGTTTCTGTGTTTATTTATTAAGTTCTACCTACCTCAGAGGCCCTGAGTTGCACGTGGGCCAGAGGCCCTTTCTGGTTTGTTCCCCGCTATAACCTACTTCCTGTTGGTGGCCCATTTGCACTGTATCTGTTATTAAGTTCCATTTCTGGGCCCCAAACCCAGCCTTCCACGCTCCTCCTCCAGGGATGGAGGCTGAGTCTCGGCAAACTCGGGTCTCCTCTGACAGCTGGTCCCAGTAGGGTGCAGGGAGGCAGCCTGGGTGGGAGGCGGGCCCAGGGAGGAGAGATTCACCTCTTTTTTTTTGCTGCTCTTCCTGCCAAAGTTTCCCTAGCAGTTTCCAGGGGTTTTTTTCTTTCCACCTGCTCATTGATCCCTGTGGGCCCTCACTCCCCAGCTAAGAGGCGTAGGTCCCAGCTCCGTAGGGTATTCCTGCCAAGGCCATGGGTCATATAATATCTAATATATTGTATATTATGTAGTATACGTCATATGGTATTTATTATATAATCATAAATATATGATATGTAATATAAATATAAAATATATTATATATTATGTACAATATGATGTACAGTGTATTTTTTATATATGCCACATATTTAACACTTTCAATCTTCCGGCAGCCCTACCTGGGAGGTGGTTGCTTTCAACAGTTCCTGATTGTGCCCCCCTTTCGCCTCTGTTCTCCCTTGCTAGTTCGGCCAGCTCCTCACACGACATTCTCTGTGTTACAATCACTGATGTCGCCTCCGTTTACTTGGCTGGGCCCCTGCTGAGACAATGGCCCTAGTCATCATCACCATGGCCAGCATTTACTGAGCGCTGATGACCCCCCAAGCACCGTTCCTAGAGTTTTCCGTGGATCCGGCAAACTCTCCAATCCCGCGAGGTCCACAGCCGATTCCTGCAAACCTACAAACAGCGATGGAGGGAACAGAGAGATGTGCTAAGTTGCCCGAGGTTTCAGCTGGTGAGAAGCGGAATGGGCCGTGCTTCTGAGGGAATGAATGATGGATGGATGGCCCAGCCAGGGACCACAGCCCTCTGTGTGAGCGAACGTCAGGACACACGGCTGTGCCTTGTTTGTCTTTGGGTCCCCCAGCTCTCAGAAGCCTTTCAGTTTGCTTTGGTCTCCAGTCTGAATGTTTCCAGGCACGGGATGTTTGGCTCATTCTTCGAGAGCGGCTGAGCTGGACAAGGAAGGAGCCCCTCTCCTTCCCCGTCTTTGCCTGCCCTGGTCCTCAAACCCCACGGGGGGTGGGGAGCGCCTGCGGCGGTAGGAGTCTTGCCGGGATGACCCCGGGTGCTACCAGCAGGGGTGTGGGTGTCCCCATGCTGCAATGTCTTCTGTCCACGAGACACTGAAGGGGTCTGGGAAAGCCAGAGTGCTTCCTAAGCACATGCTTTGGGGACAGGAAGCTTCATGCCTACCGCGGAGAGGAGTTACCCTTTTGGCGTGGTGGATTTCGTGAGCTTGCTTGCTGCGCTCGGGCTGAAGGTGCTGGGGAATGGGAGAGGCTTTCTTCCACTCTGCAGGATAATTACTTCAATTTCCCTCACTCACATGGATGTTTAATTTTACAACATTGCTATTGGGCCCAGAAAAAATCCCCCCAGAGCCCATTATTAACATCCTGAAAATGGAAAGCATAATCTCAGAACAAATAGCTAAAATAATATTGTGGCAGGGTTTTATTTTTGCGTTGTGAAGAGGGAACACTAAGCAGTTGTTCTCTCTCCGTTTTCCCCTGGAGTTCGGTGTGCCAGAACAAAGTGCTTTGGAAACAAAGGAAACTGAACTGAAGTGGGCAGGAGAGGCTTGGCAGTGGAGACCGCATTTCCTTCCAGCCTTCGGGTCATTATCACGCCCTTTCGAGGGGGAGCCCAGCCTCCTGCACCTTGCCTAGGTGTCCCCGTGTGGTGGCTGGGACCGTGGATCGTCCCCCATCTGTTTTGCCTCTTGTGCCTGCAAGCCCAGAATTGGGCAGCTCAGCCATCCCGGCAAATGATCAACTTGTGTAGTTCACGGCACTCTCGGCCACCCCCGGGGCTGAACACCCCACCCGTATTATCGAATTTTCTGGACCTTCGCGCTGGCCCATGATTTGAGACCCCATTTCTTGGCACCCAGACTGGGAGTTTGGATTAGTCATACCCCAGGGCCAGCGGAAGCTTGGTTCCCACACCACCCTGAAAATAGAGCCAATGACAGCGACCTTCCCGTCAGCAGAGGCCCCTGGCTCTCAGCGCTGAATGGGTACCAGTGGGTTCCACACCCCTTGCTTTGTGGGTCACCGTGGATTTGCTGTTGGGCTTCCTGGGCCTTGCTTTGCCCTAGGAGCACGTGGGTGCTCGGCTCGGCATCCATCCAGCAACCTCAGCCCCCAGCGCGGGACCGCGGCGCTTGACGCATCACCGCCCTGAGAGCCGCCCCGGCTTGGCAGTCATCTCAGAGTCATGCATTTATCAATTTATTGGTACAGGAAGCTCTCACTCTGAGACTTATTCAGAAACACGTCTTAAAACCATCATCCAGGAATGCAATTTAAATTTTAAATAAATACGCTAAACAGCATACAGAGAACCAGGCAACGAGGTGGTGAGCTTAGGAGCTGTGCGGGGGACCTTCGAAGGATGCAGAGCAACTTCCTTGGTGTGGAGGCGCAGAGAAAGAGTCGGGCCGGCCGTGTCACAGGACTGATGCAGATTCCCGTCACAATGATAAGTTCCGTGTTGTACACTAATATGTTAGATGCCGAGTTAAAGAGTCCTCTCCCTCCTCTCCAGCGGCCCCTCCTCCCGCTCTCCCCTCCCCAAAGCCTCTTCTACGCACGCTTCAAGCTTTATTTCATCCACTTAATGCACTCTGCTCTGTGCTCAGGTACTTAAAATCTCCCATTACTATCACTCTGGCTCTTTTACGGCTTTTTTTATTTGCTCTATCATTTCACAGTTCGGTTGTTCTTTTCGGTCAGGTGGACTATAAAATACTCCGATAACAAGTTCACCCTAGGAGCCGGTGCCGGGCTCCATCCATAATGACCACAGACTCTTCCAGGACTAGCGTGTCCCGAATCAGCACTTTCAAAAAGCTGCACGTTCCCTTCCTACCCAGAGAACGGGTTGCTCTTCCACACTCGTCTGTGGGCTGCTCTGAGGATATCTCCTTTCATGTGAACAATTTTTCCTTTTATTAACCCAGGCTTTGTCACCCTTGCTTTTTAATTATCTCTCTTCTCTAAAGGTATTCGAATCTATTGCTGGGCATTTAATATTTTTCTCTCCACGTCGACATTCGTAAATATGATATAACGTCGGTGATCTAGCTTGCTCTGTGGAATGTCTTCATTGGCATGCTACCTTTGTCTGTACCTTCCCGGCACACCTTTATAGGCTCCGTACCCAGGTGGGGAGGGACAGTGGCCAAGAGCGTCGCCCCTGGGGTCCACCTCACGCCATCTGGTGGGTGACGCTGAGCCTCTCTGAGCCCATTTCCCATTCCGTCTCTGAAATGGGAATCATCATAACAGCTCCTCCTGCCGGGATGATCCTGACGATAGAATGAGATGCCCATGTAAGCACCTTGTATGCATAGGTCTTAACCACCGTGGGTCAGACTGAAGGGTTTCTCTCCCCGGGGGCACATCTCATAGAAGATCAGTCCCATCCGATGCTTTTCTTGCCTCCATCTCAACCAGGAGTGGCCCAGCAAAATTCACCACCCACTGCTGCTGCCTGGCCCCAGGCCAAACCTGCACCAGCAGATGTGTCTGGTCTCTGGAGTGTGGGAGTGTGGGCATTCACTCACTAATTCCGACCCAGCATGATTTTTAGGCTTGTGTCCCTTCATTTCATTAATCCATTCATTAATCTTTAAAGTTTATTTTCTAAAAACATCTCCGTGGTTCATAAAATCAATAGAAATCTGGTATCAACCAGACCAAATTCCAGAGTAGTATTCTTGCTATCTTTCTTTAAGAAATTTTTAATTTTCGGGGCGCTTGGGTGGTTCAGTCGGTTAAGTGTCTGCCTTGGGCTCGGGTCCTGGGATCCAGCCCCATAGCGGGCTCCCTGCTCAGGGGGCAGTCTGTTTCTCCCTCTCCCTCTGCCCCTCCCTTCCCACTCGTGTTCTCTCTCTTGCTCACTCTGCTCTCTCCCCAATAAAAAAATAAAAAATATTTTAAAAAATTTTTAAAATTACACATTAACTGTACATAAGGTGTATGAGGCAAAGGGCGAGGTGTAGGGCAAGTACTCTTCATTTGTAAAACCTTGCAAGGTGGGTGTTATTTTCACCCATTTTACGGATAAGGAAAACCAGGGCCCGGAGAGACGGAAAGTCCTTGCAAGGTCAGGAAGCTGGAAAGCAGCAAGATGGGAGGCAGGCTTAAGCTTGCCTACTGCCTACCACCTCTCGAATCTGCCGCGCGGGGAGAGGTCTGCCTCTCTCACCGGCCAGGATCCCTCGCGGATTCACTTAGGCTGGACCCTCACTTCCCACAGCCGCCTGGAGTCCTGAGACCGTGGGTCGGAACGTGCTAGTGGATCCGAGCAGAGCGTTGGAGAGCCTGGAGGGCCAGTTCTGGGTATGAAGGGTGGAGTATTTATTATCTGCAATCATTCTTCACATCGAAATCCTGCCATGTTGATTATCGACTGGAACGGAATATGGCTCTATCTAATAACAGCAGTACATTCATATCACATAAATCTCATTTTGCATAAGATTTGGAGAATTTTTCCTCTCAACTCATCCAACTAAGAATAATAACCTAAAAGGGAAATGATTCTCTCTTCCATCTTATTTTTCTCCCAGATATACAGTGTCCTTTTCCGAATGGAAAGCACCTTGAAAATAATGAATGAATTTATCAGTAGGACATGAAATCTACTTATTATCTCAGGTAAGTATATTTATTTATAAGGGACCTCCATCCATCTCCAAAATTGTTGGAGGTGACTTATGGTAACAAATACACAGATGCCAAGATCATATGACAAGTAAAAAAAATGTAAAGACTGTCCATGTGGAGAGGGACATAGATACTCAGCCCCGTGAGAGCCTCCTGAAAGTGCGAGGTCCAGTGGTGATGAGTCATTGCGGTGCCGGTCATCACACCTGCCACTTGCTAACACACACTCTGTCCCAGTTGTTTCATATGCGCTACTTCACGGAAGCCCTCCAACCAGCTCGTTAGGTGGGTGTTTCTGTCCCTGGTTTCAGGATGGAGAGTCCATCCAGTGGTGACAGTAATTTGCCTGGTCCCTCAACTTCTGAAGGCCAAGGAATGTTCTGACTGTGGGATTGGCTTATACAAGCTTCACAAAACTCTCCTCTGTACCTCTGTCCCCCACATTCCAGAAACTCAGCCTCTCCAGACTCCACTTCTTGGACCACTTGTTCCTCCCTCTGCCTGTTCCTTGTGGCTAACCCATCCCCTGGGATCCCTTGTTTATCTTCTGCCCACTCCTCTGGCCCTGCCATTTGCGGGGCTGCCACACTTCCTGTTCTGGCCTGACATGAAGCTAGCATTGCCTCCTTTGGCTACAGGACAGTTCTGTCTAGCATTTCCCATGCCTCTTCTGAGCTGACCTGATTCTCAGCACCCAGACCACCCTCTTGTTAGCCTCCATCGCCCCGAGTAGGCCTTGGTCTTAACCCACCACCCAGCCATAGCCTTACTTTATTCCATGTATCTCCCCAAACCTTCAATCATATGTTGAAATACTAACCCCTATGGGATGGTATTAGGAGGAGGGCCTTTGGGAGGTGATTAGGTCAGGAGAGTAGAGCCCTCATGAATGGGATTAGTACACTTACGAAAGAGACCCCAGAGAGACCTCTCACCCTCTCGGCCATGTGACGATACAATGAGAAGATGGCAGTCTGCAACCTGGAAGAGGGTCTCACCAGAGCCCGACTGTGCTAGCCCCCGATCTTGGACTTAGTCTCCAGAGCTTTGAGAAATAAATTTGTTTTTTGTTTCTTGTCTTTTTTTTAAGAGATTTATTTATTTAATTTGAGAAAGAGAGAGAGCCCACATGTGCACACACAAGTCGTGAGCTCTTGGGCTGCCCACCGACCCACGCAGCTCCAGGTGTGTTGCACAGGTCTCCGTCCACCCTAGATCCCACGGGGCTGGTGTCTCCTAGAGCCGAGCGAAGTGACAGCACTATCCTCCCTTTGCTACCTCCATGCTTCGCAAAGCCTCCCTGGCAGCTGAGAAGTCTAACCCCTGCCATTCCAGAAGGCTGGCCATGCCCCAGTGCCCTCATTCCTACACACGGACCTATCCGCTGAGCTTCCGCCAGCCGGTCCTCTCCGGAAGGCTGCAGGGCTCAGAACAGGACCGACCTTGGCTCTCTGCAAGTTTCAGAGCTGTCTCTGCCCTGGAAAGTGATGGAATATTCCCTGAGAGTCACACTTGGCTTCCTTATAATGCCCATTCAATACATTGTTTTGATGGAAACATCACAAATCCATTTTATGAAAGCCAATGATATTTGCACCCAAGAATTCAATAATAGGACATGAAACTCAGGGAAAGAAATAATCAAATTGTCCATCCAGAGTGGAGTTAAAATTGTCATAAACATTGATCCTTCGTTGCAGGGAACAGAAATAATAAACAGTTGCTGAAATGGCATCGCTGCAGAGATTTCATTCTCTAATTGTCAAAAAGCATTAAACATCAACTATTTATTTTGCAGGAGAAGAAGCAAAAACAGACTTCAGTGCATCCCTTCACCAGAGGTTGTCCCTAATTGTCATGCATAGATTGCAACAGAGGTTACTGAGAAAAATTGTTTGCATTTATTAATCAAAAGGAGTCAAAGGCACACAAGATATCATCAAGGCTCCCTTGTGCTGGGGGGAGGCTGACAACTAACATTCCTGATGAAGTGTTTGCAGAGTGTTTGCAAGCTGTTCAGAGCCTTTTTTCTTTGCAGGTGCAAACCTTTCCATCGGAAACATCAAGGAAACAATTGAAAATTAAACATAGTAAACATCACGAAACAGGTTTCAATCTTCCATTTTTTAAGACAATGGGAGAGGTATAATTAATTTCAAAGCAATATTTGTGTTCTTTCGAAATTCATTTGTGCACATTAGCTTTTCATTAGTTGTGTATGAAGCTCTGTTGCTCCTCTCTTTTGCCCCTTTTGTTTTTTAAAAATAAGAAAGTTGAACTACTCCTGAGATGTCTTTTGCTCCCAAGCATCCATGCATAGATAATTCTCTTGCTCGGCCTGTTTGATCAGTAGAATAAGTCAGAACTGCTCGGGTAAAGTCGGCAGTAGGAAAATAGATTAAGAGAAAAAGACCTCCTTTCTGGTAGTGGTGAGAACTTCAGAAGCAAACACAGCCTCTCTGAAGTTTGCTACTGAATAATGTATTTTAATGTACTCATTGTAGGTATCTTTTAATATGCTGGTTTTCTTTAATTGCTCTCCCCGCCTCCACACCATTTGGTTTTAAACTCATCTCCACGCAAGATAAATGAAATGAAAATATAGCCAGCATGTATTATTATGTTTGAGCTAAATGTTAGAAGCGTGTTTTTTTTTTTTTATATTTTGTTTTTAACCAGTATCTGACTTTTGGACATTATATTCGAGTTATATTTTCCTGCATCATCTGAGCTACATACTAATAACCTTTTCCCTTAAGGTCTATTAATTTTATACATTCTGGACAGGAGATCGACTGTCTCAAAGAGTATGCAAGGTCACTCACGTTAATAAAAATATAACCTTTTATTGTACTCCATAAAATGGCACAATGCAACATAAATTCTCCATGGGTATTTTTAGTAAATAATAATGCTAAAGCTTTTGATTGAAAATATTTATTGAGTTACTTGTCATTTTGTCTATTATTCAAGTATAATATATATAGTTATTTTATTTGTATTTAAAAACCCTTGGGGCGCCTGGGTGGCTCAGTGGGCTAAAGCCTCTGCCTTCAGCTTGGGTCATGATCTCAGGGTCCTGGGATCGAGCCCTGCATCGGGCTCTCTGCTCAGCGGGAAGCCTGCTTCCTCCTCTCGCTCTGCCTGCCTCTCTGCCTCCTTGTGATCTGTCTGTCAAATAAAATAAATAAAATCTTTTAAAAAATTAAAAAAAAAAAAGCTCTTAATTTATGTGGGTCCAGTGGGTGGGGAATGGAATATTTGCTAGAGAAAATTCAGTATGGACTCCTCCCTCCAAATGGGCCTTAACCTGGGACTGGGGGTTGCCTTGAGCTATATTTGAGGTTTGTTCTGTACACATCAGGCACAACAGGACAGGTGTGGCCTGCCATTTTCACAGGTATTTATGGAATGTCTATTGAAATGTACTCATGAATATCACTTCCCTGTCTCTGCTGTAGCATCCCCCTTCCAGAAGTAAGTCTGAATGAGCAATAATTTATTTTAAAATCATTGTTGACCTTACAGAGTGTTTTCAAAAAGCTGTAACTGGAAGTCCATAAATATTTTATTTGACTGACTTGAAAACAACAATACAGGACTGCTCCTGTGTCCCCCCAGCTCAGCACTGAGATGGCAGGAAGAACTGACACAGCAAAAATACAAAGTGTCACCCAACACTTTGGGAAATCTATGAGAAATGAAATGGAAATGGAAATGGAAATCTATGAGAAAGCCCATAGATTGCCTGCACCAACAGCTGCAGCCTTGAAGACACACAGCCATATGTATGTGGTTCCTTGGCTTCCTCTCTCGGATTTGGGGATGTGTTACTGTCTCTCGGATCCTACCCCTCTGCTGGATCTCAGTTACAGAGATCCCAGGACCACCAGCAGAGCTAGTGAGCAGCCCAGCAGGCTCGTGGTTGAACTTCATACCCAAGGGAAAGAGGAGAAGGGTTCAGCTCGAGACAAATCCACCTCTCCTTGCTTTAACTCTGGTCCGTTTCTTTTGGTTGAGGATGCAGCCAGATCTGAAGGAGAATAAGCCACGGCGTCTGGTTGCTAAGCCAGGATGAGAAGTTTCAGGCTTCTCCACCTTACTGAGACAGGCAATGACTTTGAGACTTTTCTTCTTCAAAAAGCAGCCACAAGGTTTGCATTTTCCCAAGAGTGGTATGAAAATACCCTCTAATTCCTTTGTTGCTTCTGCTCTCCCCGTTGTGATCTTTTAACGTGAGCCCCCGTTTTGTTCAAACAGCACAAAGAAAGCAGAGAAAATCAGCCACGGAACCGAAACGCCATTTTTTAAAAATGCTTACTTTATCACTTTATTATAACGTCTGACCGCGAGCCAGGCTGACTTCTCAGATAAGGGAAAGCCAGGGTCTTAGAAAATCGAGGAAAAACCTAAAAGAGAAATCTTCAAAAGAGTAATTTTTCCATGCCTGGAGGGCTCCCTTCAGGTGTGTGTCACCCGCGTGTCACCTGCCTGAGGGCTCAGGTACTCCTCTCGCTGACTCCGAGGGCTCCTCCGACTCAGGCCACTTAACATCGTCACCCGATGTCACGTTGAAACATCCGACGAGGTCCCTTGGAAGAGCCCCGGTTTCTGTGTCAGCCTCTCTGCAGCCGGCGGCTGTTAAAGAAAGTGCTCAAGTGCCCCGGTAACTGACCTGTCCCGGACGTCCTGCGAGGGGGAGGCGGTCGGCAGAGAGCGCGGCTCGCCCGCCGGGAGGGGCGGCTGGAAGGGCATCTCCATCCCGCCAGGCTCCCCAGACGATCGGTGTGCAGCCTCCCCGGGCCCGCGCCCAAGGTTAAGTCGAGGGTGGCTCCGTTTATGTGGCTGGGTCAATCACTTCAATGACTTCTTTTCAAAGACTCCTTCAGAGAGGAGAGAAGTGGTTCTGCTCAGACGTAGGGTCTAAGTGTCTTCGCTGAGAAACGCTGCGTTTATCTTCTGAGAGCCCAAGGCCCCGTTTGGATGGAAACATACAAATTCCATTTCTGCGGAGCGCGGTGATTTGAACCGTGATGAGAAGTCAAAGTGCAGAGCTTCCCCCCAAAATGTCATAGGCCTGCTGAGACTTGAGAATGATTACATTCTGCAGAGATTAAAATTTCTATTCAAGTCAAATTAAAAAAACACAGAATTGCTCCCTTTTCATGGTTCTAAGATGATTTGCCACGTGATCGAGGGGGAATATGTTCATCCCTTCATTTTGTAACAAATAGTTATTGATTCCCTACTGTGTCACAAGTCCTGGGCTAATTTCTAGATGTAAAGATAAAAATACAGGGACTGTCTTCTACTTTTTTAAAGAAGATGTTTGTTTGTTTGTTTGTTTATTTATTTGAAAGAGGGAGGAGGGAGGAGCAGAGGGAGAGGGACAAGCCGAATCTGCACTGAGCATAGAGCCTGAAACGGGGCTCAATGGCACGACCCTGAGATCATGACCTCAGCTGAAATCAAGAGTCAGATGTGCAACCGACTGAGCAACTCTGGCACCCCCAAGCTCCTTCTTAAGTGGCATATGTTTCCGTGGGGAGATGAATAGGCCAGCAGGAAGACATTCATTTACAAGCATCATTGAGCATCAGGCGAGGCACTGGGACTGCACTGGATGACTTGGACCATGTCTGTGTTCATGGGGCATGGGTGTCCTGCATGAGACACAGACAGGACACAAAGGATCATATAGTTATTTACTGATGACTGTGGCCGGGCAGTGAGCCTGTGGTACAGGATGTCAATCCTAGTGCAAGGAGCCAGAGGATGCTTTGTGAAATGATGACACATGTGACAGCCACAGAGCCACCAAAGAAAAAAATTTTTTTTAAGAATTATATTTGAAAAAAAAAAAAAAAGTGGTCGTTGTGTGAAAATCAGAACTTTACTGAGTGTCTGTACGTTTCTTGTACGTGTCTTTGTGTTTCCTTCCATTTTGCAAGCACGCACCACCAGTGTTCCAGGGTTTTAAGCTTCTGAAAGTCTTGCTCTGGTCCTGGGCTGGTCCTGAGCAGAGACCAGAGAAGACACAGCCCCAGGGACCAACTCAAGGATTCTGAGCATCGCTCTGGGGACAAGAGAGTTTTAGGTAGCCGAGTGGTCTGCCAGATTTGCGTTTTTGAGACCCCTTTCTGTGTGGTATGTTTGGGGAAGGTGGGGTGGGAGAGGAGTGGAAATGCAAGGAGACTGGTGAGCAGGCTTCACAAAAAGTCTTAATAATTAACTACTGTTTACCGAATACTTCCTCTAGAAATGGTCCAGGGGGAGCCAACAGGAAGGGCTGCTCAGTGCTGGCAGGAAAAGGTCCAGGGGGCAGCGCAGGCAGGAGGCACTTCTGGGTTTGAAGAAAATAATTAGTTGTTTTTGCAAGGCGGACTGTCTGAGGCAGAACTTTCTAGGCAGAGGGAGAAGGGTGTGAGCTGGAGGCATCGTGGGGATGGGAGGGGACTGGGATGGCCTTGCCTGGGCGGGGGGGTGGGGGGGACCTGGGGGAACCAGGGTCCTGGGATCAAGCCCCAACCCCGGCTCCCTGCTCAGTGGAGAGCCCGCTTCTCCCTCTCCCTCTGCCCCTTCCCCTGCTTGTGTGCTCTCTCTCAAATAAATAAATAAAATCTTTAAAAAAAAAAAAAAAAAGAATGTGAAGCTCGACCCTGCAGATGGGCAGACTAAGATGTTCCCAGTGAAATATAAGCCGCGTTTCTAACATCACAATATTGCATTTCTGAATTTTCTATCCATGGCCATATTTGAGCCCAGAGAAGACTTCTGTGTGATGGTTCTAGGGGATTACTGCTTTCTTGCTAATGACAGGCCACCCCACTTTAGTCCTCCCACCTCTAACAAGGATTAATAAGATGCCAGGTGCTGATCTGCCCCCCATCTTCACCATATCCAACTGCAGCTGGTCCCCTTTCCCCCAATCCCTCCTTAGACCATCGAGTGTGAACTCCCCTCTTCCTGTTGAGATAATCCCAAAGTTCCTGGGGATACATCCTCCCTTGCGGCATCAAGCTAACAGACCTAGACCTAGTGCTGCTGACTGCAGGAGCGTCCTCAGTGATCTAGGGCTGGTGGCTCCCACACCCTCAATGCGCGAGCGCTGAGGAGTGGGACACTCCGTGGGGTCTGGGGGCTGGCCAGCCAGTCTCAGCTCCAGTTCTATGACCGACCAGCTGGAGAGCTTTTGGAGAGTTACGTGAGCTCTCTAAATTCCAGCCTCCCCATCCATAAAATGGGGATGATACTAGCTTCCACCTGGGGTTGTTAATGAGGGCAAAATGCTGGAACACACGGACCGAGTTCTGCACGCGGCGCACAGCGAGGACGCCAAGCCTGGGAAGGGGGACGTCGTGCTTTGAGCTTCTTCAACGACTGGTGGCTGTGAAACGAGGATGTACACAGTAAACAAAATTGGGGATTTTTCCAAACATCAGTTTAGAGACCGTATGAATGGAATCTTCTGGGAGTCTAGGCACCCTTCACCCCGAAAGCCTTACTCTTTCGACCGATACAAAAAAGAAAGGTGCGTAACGGATAGAATGAGGGGTGCTCATGTGGAGCGTGGGAGACTAACGCTAAACCTTAAGGCCGTGTCTTTTTTTTTTTTTTTTTCAGATGGCTGTATTCCTGCGTGATCAATTACTACTGTCTAGAAAACCCTTCCAGATGGTCCTATGCACCTTCCAGTAAGTGGCTCATAAGAACTTACCTCCACGGCAGTGCATGTGGCACGACCAACTTATGAGAGCTCAGATGGAGCTGACACAGGCTCAAATTCTCCAGCCCCTGCCCCCCAACACCCAAAGCGAAAAGTCTGTGCCATGTGGAGTCTCAAGATTGTTGGGGTCTGCAGAATGGACGGCACTGACGCCCCCTGGATTTGGTGGGTTTCTCAGCCCATAAAAAGCTGATATGCTGAGAAGGAGCCCATCTCCTGTTGTCCCACATGTGACAGACCCACTGCTTCTTGGAAGAAAGTCTGTTATGGACTAAATGTGTTTCTCCCCCAACCCCCCCCAAATTCATATAACGAAACCTGACCCTCAGTGTGGTGGCGGTGGGAGGTGGGGCTCTGGGAAGGTGATGAGGTCACCTAGTCACTAACGGGAATAGTGCCCTTCTAAGAGGGACTCCTGCGAGCCCCCTCGCCCCTTCTGCCGCGGGAGGACACAGCGAAACGTCATCGATGATCCCGGAAGCCAGTTCTCACCAGTGACTCTGCGGGTGCCCTGGTCTTGCTTGGACTTTCCAGCCACGCGAACTGTGAGAAATAAATATCGGTTTTTTATAAGGCCCCGGTCTGTGGTACTGTGCTAGAGCAGCCTGAACCGAATCTCCTCCAGAATCAAGAGCCCGCAGAAGTAGTTTCACTTATTTTTATTTATTTTTCCTTTTTTTAATGTATTTATTCCAGAGAGAGAGAGAGAGACAGAGTACGAGCAGCAAGAGGGGCAAAGGGAGAGAGAACGCCCCACAGGCCCCCTGCCGGGCGCGGAGCCCAGCACAGGCCTGCGTCCCTCAACGCGGCATCACAGCCGCAGCCCAAACCAAGAGTCAGACGCTCAACTGACGGAGCCAACCACGCACTCCCCGAGGTTGTTTTAAAAACAAGTTGGCATCCTGTCCCTGTTTTACCCCATATTAAGTTATAATTGAAATACCCAGTGACATTAGCCACTGAAATTCATCCACAAGGGTATCGTGTCCTGCAGCGGCCGCCAACCTCTTCCAGACTTTTCGCCGCACGCTACCCTGTTGGGGCGGATGTGTCTGAGCTACAAAGTACCGGAGCCCCAGATATCCAAAACCATTTCAACCGAGTTCTAACACGCATGAGACAGCTTCTCCGAAGTGAAGTCCTGGACACAAAAAGGCAGTTTACAAACACCAGCGATGGAGGCAGAGAGAGAAAATGCTGGAAGATACCTGTGGGCTAAATTCCAAGGAGGCTGTTTTGCAAAAGGGGCTGTTGCTTCCGGAGTCCCATTTGTTCCCTCAGGACATGTTTCTGGAATAAAATTTATTATTTCTTTTATCACAAAATAAGTCACTCGTTATCGAAGATTTGAAATAGGCAGTAAAATAAAACAAAGGGAAAACACGTAATGCCGGTGTGGAGAGTTTTCCCCGCTACCTTTTCTCAATTTTCCTCCACAATTTGTATTTTATTGGGTGTGCAGGTTTGCATTTTCAATGAACATCATCAGATATGATTTTATTCTATTTAGTAATTTTCGTAAATATCGTTTTATACATTTCCAAACACTCCTTCGAGCTGCTGCTCCTTGGTCTGTCCGAGCGTCCCCATTGCTTCAGACTTGGGTTGTCGACTGCTTTTTTCCGATTCAACTTACACAGCAACTTGCTTGTGCATCAGGGGGTTTGATACATGTATTTTAAGTTGTTTGCTTGATTCAAGGATGAGGTGTAAGGTTCCTGGGTTTAAAAGGGAGTGAGATTTCAGGGCTCTGGAGACTTCCGGGCCAGTGGCGGGAGCTGTATCTCATAAATCACTAACCGTAGACAGAAGCACGTTGTCACATCGACCACCTGATGGGGTTCACCGTTTGCTGGGTCCCTCCACAGAGAGCCTGTGCTCAGTGCTGTGGGCAGAAGAGATTTGATGGCACGCTTCTTGACCTCAAGCAGCACTTCCTCTACCTGCCGGGGGTCACCGATAGAGGGTTTGTGCACCATCGGTCACCTTCCTCGTGCCCATTCTTTCCCTTGGGGCTGGTTCTCTCCCGCTGTCCCCTGCACCCCCGCCTGACTCTTGATCTGTTCTATGTCATTCTTTGCTCTGTGGCCCAAGGGTCTGACCTCTGGAGACTGCACTGCCTAGGCGCCCTGCACCCTGATCTGGGGTTGGGTCCATGCACAGCATGGACAGATTAGAGAGTGGTAGAGGGAGGAGAGGTGCCACCCCACCGCCCACCCCCTCGCAGTTCTGGTGGCTTCTGTGCTCGCTGCTGCTGTTGAAGGTCCCGCTTCCAAGCTCTTGCCGGGCCCAGGCAGCAGCAGTTTCCCCCTTGGCCCCTTCAGCTCCAGGGGTGGGAATGGCTTTCTACCGCAGCTAGTCCCTGCACGCTTCGCCATGTACCATCTCTGCAAAGAGTACCTTCATGAAGCTCTCCTCCAGCTGACTCCTCTGACTTTTTCATCTGTTTCCTCGGGGCGGATATGCCTCCTCACCCAGCTCAGAGTCATGGGACCGTCCAATCACCCACCTGCCGGGCCAGTCACTAACTCCGGTGATACGGAGCTGCCTGCTCACCCCAGACCACAACCGAGCTGCTGAAACGAAGTGAGTTCTACCCTCAAAATCAGCACACAACACTGCATGGTGATCCTTCCAAACGTCCTCGGTGTGGCCCCTTTCCTCTTCTCAAAATAGCCGTTCCCTTCCTTCCCTCCTTCCCCAGGCCCCTCGCCACCCCTCCCCATTCACCATCAGCATTTGCTAGTCACTGTCTGCCTCCTCGTGACTCTGGCCTTGGCCACCGATGCCCTCCCACATGTTGACCATATTCTGGCCCCACAGACGTTCCTTCTGTTCCCCCAATACATGAAGTTCCTAACTGGATGCCCTCCTATGCCCGTCGGCCCATGCACGCAGCTCCTTGCTATGGTCCCCATGCTCTGCGCCTCCCCTCTTACTCTTGGAAGCAGCACGCTTGCTTCCGGGCAAAGCGAAGCCCCACCTCGTGTTCTGCCTTTCAGCCCCTGGCGCCTGGCCGCACGACCCCCCGCCTTCAGCAGCACCCGTCCCTCTCTGCTCAGGCTCATCTCTGCGAGCACGTCAGCAGCTCGAACATCTGCCATTGTAAACACCACCGCCCGGACCCCAACGCCCGGCTCTACAGACCCCCTGCTCTGCTCTCGGAGGTACTGGCCTGTGTCTTTACTTCCTCCTGTCCCACCCTCTTCCCAGCCATCTCCCCACCTGGACTCCCACCCCAGCATTCCCCACAAAGGTTGTTGTTACGAAGAAACACAATTGAATATGACAGTTCTCTGTGAAGAGCACAGGTGCCCTTCAACTCTGAGCCAGCTCTCTCATACAAGGCTCTCAGTGAGTCTGGGACGTAGAGGCTGTTATTCCTCTTTTACAGGTGAGGAAACTGAGCTCACAAAGCTCGAGTAACTTGCCCAGGGTCACCCAGGGAAGAGGAGGGACAGCCCTGGCCTTGGCAGTACTAGTGGGCTATGGCCCACGTCCAGGTCTGGCCTGGGATGCCTGTGACATCACAACTATTAGATGTCTATCACTCCCTGATAATTAATTTTATGGGACAAGTTGGCTGGGCCACGATGACTAGATATCTGGATGTTTCAGGGGATGTGTTTTTCAGATGAGATTGGTATTTAAATCAGAAGACTTTGAGTAAAACAGATTCCTCTCCATCATGTGGTGGGCCTCATCCCATCCGCTGTAGGCCTTAATAGAACAAAGGCTGACCTCCCGACCAAGAGGGGATTCTCCCAGGAGACTGCCTTTGGACTCAATCTACAAATCCTCCCTGAGTCTCCAGCTTGCTGGCCTACCCATTCTGGATGGAAATGGATTCAAACTACTGGTTTCTAGGACTTCAGCATTCTTTCCACTGGGCCACAGTCCTTCCTAGACAAAAAGGAAGAAATGGGCACATGAGTAAGAGAGATACAAAGACATGTAGAGGTTCAACGAGTGAGTCCATCTTGCGGTGGTGGAAGGGATAGGTACCAGGCTTCATCCTTCTGGGGGCCCAATCTGCCGGTCAAGTTCCTGATGAGACTTTCTGGGCCCGCTGAGGGCTGATGGTGTTGATTTCTGGCAGGGTTGCAAGTGGGTAAAAAAATCTTGCTAAAACCCTGAACATTTTAAAACTAAATTATGAGTTGATGCAATCTGACATCCTAATGTCCCTTGATTTCACAGCACAACATGTGAAGCCTCCTTCTGCGGACGCTAACATTCAGATAAAACCTGATCCTGAGTCAGGCAAAAAGGGGCTTTGATGAGGTTGTTGTCACTCAAATTCCCACGTGGCGTCTATGAAGATATGGCCCAGAGGCACTGTGTTGAGAAGTTTGGAGAACTTAATCCAAATAGTAACTCAAGCCCTTAATGTGCTATTACGTCCAAAAATGCTTTTAAATGTCCATGTTTTTAATAGAAAGATGAAAACAGAGATATTTTATTAAATATTTATCTCATTAATAAACACAAGATAATCACTGCTTTTTATTTTGAATTAACTTTCCCATTTGGGTTCAATGCACATTTCATAGACATATTCTTTTCTCTTGATGTGAGGGAACTTAATTACAAAAGCACAATTGGACTTCTACTCTGTATGAAAATGAAGCAAACGAAATTGCTTTTTCTCCCACAAAGGTTGTTGTTATGAAGAAACACAATTGAATATGACAGTTCTCTGCTACCCAGGAATTGTTTTTGGATGAAGTTTGGGGATTATGTGCAATTATACAACAGTAAATTTTCCATGACCATTCACGTTCAAGGACTTATTTTAAAAATAAAATGAAAGCCTAAGTACAGAATAAAAAGAACCACGGTAACAAGTGTTCTTTACACCTCTGTTACAGTGGTAAACAGATAGTGTTGTATTTGTGTATTGGAAATCAGTATTACAAAAAATTCGCAACAGGAAGTAGTTTGTTAGAAAACCATATCAGCAAGGCAAGGCATCTTTTTATCCCTCCTTTTCTGTGCTCCAAATATCCACTCTTCCTCCCTGTTATGTAGTTCCTTCTTCCTCTCTCTCTCTGGCAAGACAAGACAAAGTGAAAGACGAGTGAGCATGGCAACTGGCAATTCGGCACAGTGAGGGGCCTGTGGATGGATGTATGTGACTGGCTCCTGGCTTGCTATCCCAGTTCCCAGAATATAAATTTGCGATGGCTTCCCCCAGCAAAGCGTGGCCCACAAACGCTGTCTATAGCCTTGAGGGCTAGGGACTGCGCAGTGGCGGCCGGTGGGCGGAAGGGAAGCAGACAAAATTCACACAGACAACAGTGAGATGGGAGCCCTTGGAGTTGTCCTATGTGGTTGTACACTCTATCCCCTGAACCAGCCCCTCCAGAGGCAGGGCTTTATCCCACCTCTCTGGCCGGCCTCTGGGACCTGGCCTTGTGGCTCCTTCTCTCCAGTGACCCCAAATCTACTAGGGGTTCTTCAGAGCATCCAGCCCTAGAGCTCCCTGAAGCTGGGTTGAACTCTGTGTTTCTGCAGCTCCTGAGTCAAGGTGTTTCTACCTCCACTGCTTTGGTTGGCTCAGGGATCTCTGACAAGGTTTCTGACTCAGTTTCCCTACTTAGTGATAGTGGGCTACCCTCCTCCACAGTCCAGTTCCTCATTCTAGGGTGGAACCACAGCCCACTGCCTCATCTAACTCTTGTTAAACTCTTTCCACGGGGGCTGAATCCTGCCCTAATCCTACCCTCGAGCTTATCATCAGATGTTCAGCAACAATGACTACTCTGCCTCCAATTTGTCTCTGGATCCCATCATCCTGGCTAGATACCAAAATCTGGGATGGGTGAGAATGGTTGTCCTCTCAGACACACTGTTCGGGGTTGCCTGGCTGTTATCTTTATGTGTCCTCCCCAAGCTCCCTTCTCCCCAGTGGTGACTGGGCTCCTATGACTGGGCTCCTATGACTTCGGTTCGGTCTCCCTCTGGGAAGTAAGCAGGTCTCCAGCCAACCCTGTATGCCACTCCATTTCCAACAAGTGTCCCTTGAGGAATATTTCAGGAAAGAAATTTATCTGATCACTACAGGCAGTGATCAAAGAAAACTAATTCCACTGTGTTTGTTACAACAACATTAGTGAAAGAAGTCAAGAATATAGCCTCAGAAGGAGCATAAAGTATGCAATAAAGGCCAATACATAATTAATGAATATCATGTCTCTAACAGTGTTCTGCAAAACTAAGCACACAATGTGTAATTATTCCTCACATCATCATAAAATAGGGAGTGGGCAGATGCTGGTTGCCTCTTATAAATAAGGAAACCAGAGAAAAAACAAGCAATTTTCCCAAAGGAAGCCCAATAGACAGTAGAGATGAAACCCAATAATCTTGAAACGCAGTTGTGATGCACTTAACGTGTCAGTATGAATCTCCATCTCAAATTTCCAGTGTTCTGAGGCAGTCACTTGGTGTATCTGTTTTACGGCATCTGCTGTACAGAATCCCTGTGTAGCCACAAGTTCCAACCAGTTTGGGAGTCACACAAGGAAACCAGTCCATTGACTGACAAATGGCCCCATGGTATGATGGGTAAGAGCACGGAATCTATGTCATGTCGCTTCTGTGCCAATCCCACTTCTACTACTTGGACAGCTTTTTGGTGAGATTAATTAAATCAGTACATAGAAAGATAGTTGATGATGTTTTGATTAATATATGTGCTTGGCATATTTGTATAATTGGCACATATATCGTGGTAAGCATGATGGAAGCAGTAGCTCTTACTATTACAATATATTCACATTTCATTTTGACTCCCAATTAGAATGAATTACCATCTTGATCACCCTTGTTATTCCTCACAATTGATCTGATCTGAAAGATCTCTGGTTTAAAAAAAAAAGAAAGGCTCAAATATATCCTCTAAGTTAGATAAACTGAATATATCCAACAAAAGAATTCTGTAAGTTCTAAAGGCATTATTAGACTCTTCTGGAGGGGCCACAGATTCAAATGTTGCCAGGCAGGTGACATGAAAGTGAGATGTAATGGGGTGTAAGACTAAATAGGAAAAACCTGAAGGAATATTGGCTAAACAAAGCATCCTTCAGATGAGGCACATGATGAATTAGTTTTAATGTATTTATTTGCACCTTTTTAGTATCTATCAAATTGCTGCTGTCTTTCACACTATAAAAGAAAGGTTTAAATGTATATATGTGTGTATGTATATATATTATATATATAACTTTATATATATAATTACATTGTATAGGCAGACTTTTTTCTTCTGCTTACTTCAAAGGAACCTGTCACTGGTTCTTGGGTGGAGCTAAATTCATGGAACCAGTCTCCTCTGGTTTGGGTAATTCTAATTATTCCACAACTCCTCACCCTGCAATTGCTGAACTACAGATGCACCTATTTATATATCTAATTTGTGTTCTTGGGAATTTGGGTTTTCTTTTCTCTGTTAGAATGAAGATTCCTCCAGTGTAAAAACCGTATTTCTACTGAGCCTAATAATCAGACACATCTATTAAGTACCTAATTGTATCCAATGCTGAGTGAGGCAAACATGGAGAGATTTCAGAGCTCAGCCTGTCCCCTCGTTCCCGTGGTTTCAGAGGTGGCTTATGTTCATGGAAACGGCCCCTGGAGCTGTGACGACCTCTAGGAAATATTTGCTGAGGGGTTATACCATGTCAGGTCTCTTCTGAGTGCTTTATTGTTTCTTTTAATCCTTCAACAACTCTCTAAGGCCATGCTTATTAGTATCCCCATTTTTAGATCAGCAAACTGAGCAGAGGAGATGAAGTACTTTGCCTGGTAAGATAGCAGGTGAGGGCAGACTTGGGAGGAGAACCACGCTCTAGTCCCCGGTCTCCCTTCTCCACACCCCATGTGTGCACCGCAGACCTGCAGAGCAGGTAGAACCCCTGGAATTCTTGGGCAGACCTCCTTGCCCCCCAACACAAGCACTTTCTAAAATATGGATTTTTGCACCCATCAAAGACTCATACAAAAGGCAGGGTGACTGGGTATATGTATCTACTCTTATTCTCGCATCCAAGCTCTAGACAGTTGGGGGAAAAAAATTAATATTGTCGTTACCACACGGGGAGAAAAAGAAATGTTAGTGGTTTCCTGGGCAAAAGGAAGCAGAGGGGATAGGATTCGTGGCGAAGCAAGAGTGCAGGAAATCACGGTACTGGAAGACCCTTCTCAGAACCTACAGATCAAATAAGACAAAAACAGAAGCAAGGCCCTGGAATAGTGGCCTAGCACAATTTATAAACTTGATCCAACTCTATAGAATTTTCTAACCCGAAATAGGGAATAAATATCCTCTTCAAGCATCCCTAAAGCTGCCACAAAAACTAAAGGTGAATTCTGCTGAAATTAAAATCTCAACTGTCCCCGAAGCAGAAATCTTACAAGTCAGTTTTGCTATCTGTACTGCATTAAATCTGAAACTAGTCTTTGAGGATGGAAGAGAAAAAAAAAAAAAAAAAGAAACAAACAAACAAAAAAAAACAAAGCAAAGCAAAGCAAAACAAAACAAAAAATCCCACACCTTTGGATATGAGGGTAAAAAAAATCCTTTTAATTTGTTCCATGTTATTTATAAAGATTATTTCCAAATGGATCACAGGTGCCATGTATGTAAATAAGAGCAAAGACGCAGTGAGGGCGGTTTTCCTAGAGGTATGGAGTGGGTGGAGATGATAGTGTGCTGAGAGTGACCTAGAAGAAGCACAACCAACAGACCTCCGGAAAGGATCTGACTGCCCTCACTGCTCCCCCTCCAGCCCAGTCCCTCCCTGCCTGGGCTCCTGCCTTGCTCAGCCTGAACAAGACCTTGTCTGACTCACTTGGCACTGGATCCTAGGGCCGAGCACAGACCCAGACCCAAGCCAAATGACTCATATGGCTTTGGTGAAAATCTTTACTGAAGTCTGTCCACTCAGCACATAATCCCTCCCAGAGGGGGCATTTAGTTACAACCCTCCCCCATCCCCAGCAAATAGCATGCCTGGCCAAGCTATACACACTTTGCAACCGACCAGACTCTGGAGTGCAAATTATCTAGTTTTGATCCTAAAACAAGATTACTATTCCCATTTTTCAGATGCTGAAGCTGAAGCCCCGCTTACCCAAGGTCACGGCTGGCAAGTGGTAGAGCTAAGATTTAGACACAGTCTAAAAATTGAAGAGCCCATGAAAATAAGTAAATAAGCTAATATTGATTGATTTATGGAGTCCCTACTTTGTGCTAAGCATGGTGCTGGTGTTTTATAAAAATTATTATTATTTTTTAAAGATTTTATTTATTTATTTGACAGAGAGACAGTGAGAGAGGGAATACAAACAGGGGGCGTGGGAGAGGGAGAAGCAGGCTTCCTGCAGAGCAGGGAGCCCGATGTGGGGCTCTACCCCAGGACCCTGGGATTGTGACCTGAGCCGAAGGCAACGCTGAATGACTGAGCCACCCAGGCGCCCTTATAAAAATTATCTTATTCTGTCCTCACAAGGACTTTGGGAGGTATTTATGATCTACACCCGTTTTCTATACCAATGAGGAAACCAGATAGAAATCTGCCAAGGTCGCAAGTAGAGGAGCCAGAATTTGAACCCAGATCATGGCTGCAAGTTTCATGCTCTTTTCCAAATGTACACTGCCCCTCATCAGACCCCTTGGTTTCAACTTAACCATCATCAAGGCATTGACAAATAAGCCTTTCAATGCAATTTAATTCTGATCAAGGAGGATGTTGCTTTTGTAATACAAAAGTGATGCTTTATGAAACTAACTAAGCTTAGGAGCCATTTGAGAAAGTGAAATGCTATTGATTACTTAATAGTTACTGCATAAATCACCTTGGACACATATCGTCTATTACTCTCTAAAGAGCAGGAACCCTGGATCTGGGAAAAGCTGGACAAATGTAGCACAATGCATATTAGAATCTAGTTGGAAAGACCCACAATAAAGGTTTATAAATATTTCATAGGCTCACTAGCTATTTGTCCTACAGTTTTAGTTTTTATGACCATCATAATTAGTTATTTTCAAGAGAATATCTGGAAGGGAACCTTAAATTCTGATAGGTAACTACAGCAATATTATAAAAGCACAAATCATCTGGATTAATTCTATGTGAACTGTAGTCTAAAAGATATCAATTTATTGATTTAAGAAATAGGGTTGAAGACAGAAGCAATTCTTGGATACCTTCATAGAGCAAAATGAATAGCTCTAATTACTGAGTGTGACACCCACTTTGTGTTTGCTACAAATTGTAGAGCCATAAATTTTAAAGCTACTTAGTGTTCCATATTCTTTAAGTGTTCTGAAATTGGGATCAATGTCCAGCCACACGAGAAAATTGTCCTCAAAGAATAAACGGTACATTCCTATTTTTCAGAGGGAAATGAAAATGTTGAGGCATTTATTTTAGGACATATAACAGGTCAGTAACTGGACTGATCTATTCATTCTTCTACTCAGGCATAAGTTCAAGGAACAATTTGGGATAGTTACTTGGTGCCCGTAGGTTAACAGTGCTGGGGAAGGAGATAAGGTACAGGTAAGCTGGAGGTAATATACTTCATTGATTAGTATCCTTTTAAAATACATTTGTTGAAATATAATTAACATAATAAACGGTACAAAGGATACAGTTTGATACATTTTGACATGTATATACACCTATGAAATCTTCATCACAATTAAGACAATGAACATATCACCCCCCAAACTGTCCTCAGGCCTCTTTGTAATCCCTTTCTCCCACCCCTCTCCATACCCCCCTCCCCCAGCCCCAATGCCCCAGGCCACCACTGATCTGCTTCTGTCACTATAGATTAGTGTGCATTTTGCAGAATTTCGTATAACTGGAATCACACAGCATGTACTTGTTTTTTGTTGTTGTTGTTCTTTAACTCAGTATCATTATTTTAAGATTCATCCGTGTTGTTACATGTATCAGTCATTTATTCCTTTTATTTCTGAGTAGTAGCCTGGGATGAGGACACACCACAACTTACTTTTTCTCTTCACTAGCTGATACTTATGTTGTTTTCAGTTTGGATCTATTATGAGTAAAGTGGGGCACGTTTGTGTACAAGACTCTGTGCAGATTCAAACTTTCACTTCTCTGGGATACCTACATAGCGGTGCAATGGCTGAGTCATATTGTAGCCGTATGTTTACCTTTGTAAGACACTGCTGAGCTGTTTTCCATATTGGTTGTACCACGTGACATGCCCCGACCCCCCACCCCCTGCCCCCACCGCCCAGAGGTGAGAGTTCCAGGTGCCCTTCATTCTCCCCAACACTCCTTCACCATCAGTCTTTTTCATCTTAGCCATCTGTGATTTGCAAATATGATTTCCAATTCTGTAGTTCATCTTTCCATTCTCTTACTATTGTCTTTTGAAGAGCAGAAAGACACGTATATAATAGGATCTTGGGTTTTTTTTTTTTAATCCAGTCAAATGTCCACTTTATTTTTTTAAGATTTTATTTATTTATTTGACAGAGAGAGATATAGCAAGAGAGGGAACACAAGGAGGGGGAGTGGGAGAGGGGGAAGTAGGCTTCCGGCCGAGCAGGGAGCCTGATGCAGGGCTCGATCCCAGGACCCTGATATCATGACCTGGGCCGAAGGCAGACGCTTGACGACTGGGCCACCCAGGCACCCCTAAATGTCTGCCTTTTAATTGGAGCATATATTCTATTAACATTTCACGTTAATTACTGATGTGGTTGGATTTACCCCTGCCATTTTGCTCTTTGTTTTCTTATGTTTCATGGTTTCTTTGTTCCTCTGATCCTTCTTTATTGCATTCTTTTGTAGTAAATAGATATTTCCTAGTATGCCATATTAATTCCTTTGTTGGTTCTGTAACTACTTCCAGCTATTTTCTTGGTGGTTGCTCTGAGGATTACAATGTACATCTTAATTTATCATAAAGTAGTTTAGATTAATACCAACTTAATTTCATGAAAATGTAGACATTTTTCTCCATTATAGCACCATTCCCTCCTCCCTTCTTTGAGCCATGGTTGCCATATACACTTCATCTACATGTTACAGACTCTACAGTTTTGTAAGCGTTGCTTTTTTACAATTTTCTTTTAAAGAAGTTAAGAGAAGAAAGAAGAAAATTGTATGTGTAGAGTATTTTATATTAATCTACACATTTATCTGTCAGTACTCTTCATTTCTTCATACGGATTGGAGTTACTATTTGGGGTCATTCCTTTGCTCCAATATGCCTGCCTTCCCTACCTGCTCCATTGTGCTATTATTGTCAGGTATATCAAAAATTTATATGTGATAAGCTTAATAACACGGTTTTACAATTATTATTCATGCAACTGTCTTTTAAGCCAATTATCAGAAGAAAGTATGTATTTCTTTAATAATTACCTACATAACAACCTTACTGGTATGCTTTATTCCTTTACATGAACTTGAGTTATAGCCTGTTGTCATTCCCTTTCAAACTAAAGAACTTCCTTCAGTATTTCTTAAGCATAGATTTTTCGGCAATCTACCCTAAATGAAGTTAGCCTCTTGGTCACCCTCTGGGAGAAGCACGGCACCATGGAGTTGGGGGGCAGAGAAGGAAGCCAGCCGACCTCACTAAAATTCCACGGGCTCCCATGTTTCCTTCCCAGTTCAGTAGCTTTTCTGAATGACCATTTCTCAATCTGTTGTCTGCCTTTGGTCAATTTCTAGAGTCCCAGAATGATTCTTTTTGACTGCTTTGTCTAGCTTTGTGTTGTTTTTTAGGGAGAGGATTTGCTGAGACCCCATTCATAATCTAAAACTATCATCTTGGGGCTCCTGGGTGGCTCAGTTGGTTAAGCATCGGATTCTTGATTTCAGCTCTGGCCATGATCTCAGGATCATGAGATGGAGCCCTATGTTGGGCTCTGTGCTCAGCAGGGAGTCTGTTTGCAATTCTCTCTCCCCCTCTGCCCCTCCTCCCATGCACACATGCCCATGCTCACATGCGTGTGCGCAACCTCTCTCAAATAATTAAATCTTAAAAAAAAAAAAATAGAAGTATCATCTTGATGGTCTTGTTGGTGTTCCGTCAGTTTTGTTTCTCCTTTTCTGCTTTCTATGCCTTTGGATGAATTGTGTTTTAAAATTCTATTTTTTAAAAATTTTATTTATTTATTTGACAGAGACAGAGAGAGATCACGAGTAGGCAGAGCGGCAGGCAGAGGGGGAGGGGGAAGCAGGCTCCCTGCTGAGCAGAGAGCCTGATGCGGGGCTCGATCCCAGGACCCTGAGATCATGACCTGAGGTGAAGGCAGAGGCTTAACCCACTGAGCCACCCAAGTGCCCTAAAATTCTATTTTATCTGCTTTGTTGGTTTATTGGCTATTACACTTTATTTTGTTATTTTAGTATTTACTTTAAGGGTTATATCATACATAATAAACCCACAGTCTGCTTTCAGATGATGTTCTACTGCATCACATATGTTATAGGAACCTTATAAGACTACCCTTCTTTACTCCTCCTGGTCTTTGTGCTACTATTCTCATACATTTCAGTTCTGCAAATATCATAAGCCCCATAAAACTTCATTTTTTTTTTTTGTTTAAATAGTTGATTACTTTTTAAAGAGATTAAAATAGAAAAAAAAATCCTTTCTCTTCATCTATGTAGTTACTATTTCTGGTGCTCTTTGTTTCTTCGTGTAAACCCAGATTTCCATCGCGTATCATTTTCTGCCTGCCTGAAAGAGTTCTTTTAGTATTTCTTATTGTTCAGGTCTGCTACTGAGGAATCGTGTTAGCTTTTGTATGCATATGTATGTGTTGCCTTTATTCTAGAAGATGTTTTTGCTAGGTAAAGAATTCCAGGTTGAGATTTTTTTTCTTTTTCTTTCTTTAGTACTTTAAAGGTAATGCTTCATTGCCTCATAGCTTGCAGTAGTTCCACTAAGAAATCTGCTGTCATATGTGTCTTTGTCACTCTATGTGGTAGGTCTTTTTTTCCTCTATTTCTTATTAAGATTTTCTCTTGTCACTTGTTTTTAAGTGATTTGATGATGATGTGCATAGGTATACTTCTATGTTTCTTTAGCTTGTGTTTGTTGAGCTTTTTCTATCTATGGATTTATAGTTATCATCAAATATGGAAAAATTCTGGCTATTTTCCTTTTCTTGTTCTTTCCTGTCCTTCAGAGACTCCAGTTAGGTAAATTAGACCGCTTGAGGTTGCCCCACACCTCACTAATGCTCTACTCAATTTCTGGTCATTTTTTTTTTTTTCTCTGAGTATGCCATTTTGGATATTTTCTGCTACTACATCTTCAAGTTTGCTCTTTTCTTTTGAAATGCCTGATCTGCCATTAACCTCCTCTGTTTTATTTTTAAATCTTAGTAGTTTTCAGTCCTAGGAGTTTAGTTTGTGTTCTTTATATAATCCCCACCCCCATGTCTCTAACATAGTCAGCTTTTTCCTAGCTTCTTGATAGAGAGTGTAAAATGTAGTCACAGTAATTGTTTTAATGTCTTTATCTACTAATTGTATTATTGTTGTTATTTCTTGGTAAATTTCAATTGACTGACTTTTCATTATAGGTTATATTTTTCTGCTCCTTTGCATGTCTGGTAATTTTTTATTGGTCATTCATTCCTAAAAATATTCTTGAGCTTTGATCTGGGATTCAGTTATTTGGAAACACTTGGATCTTTTGGGGTCTTGCTTTTGAGCTTTGTTAGGTGGAACCAGAAATGTGCTTAGTTTAAGGTTAATGGTCCCATCACTGAGGCAAGAGCCTTCATAGTACTCTAATACTTCATGAATTATGAGGTTTTCCACTCTAGCCATTACATATAAACACTATTCTCTGCCCTCTGTCAATTCAGGCACTATTCTCTCTAATCCTTTTGGGTGACTCTTTCCCTTGCCTTGAGTAGTTTCCTCATATGGATGTACTAATCAGTGCTCAGTTGAATATTTAAGGGGAACCCTCTGCAGACCTCCAGAGTTTTCTCCTCTACAGTATTCTTCCTTGTCTCTCAGCTGCCCTAGTGTCCCAGGGCTTCCTGCTCTATCTCCAGAACTCAGGGATTCCACTTGGCTCTGTCTGTATTTCCCATTCCTGACCTGTAGGCTGGGAATCTTCTCTAGGCAGAAAGCTGGAATAATTACAGGACACATCTCATTACTTCCCCATCTCTCAGGAATCTCTTTCCTTTGTTGCTTGATGTAAAATGTTTTAAGAGCCATTGTTTCAGACAGTTTGTCTTGCTCTTTAGTTGTTTCTGGCACAACAGTAAATCTGTAAAAACTGTTTCTTCATCCTAGCCAAAGTAGAAGTCTTATCAATATTTTCTGGACGGGGCTTTTATTACAACATTTTATTCAACATCTACTATATACAAAGCACTATGTCTACTATTTGCATGGCTCCTTAGGGTTTTGTTCTTGAGAGGTGGCATTAAGGAAGGGAAAGGAGGCAGAATCACAAGGGACAAGATATGATCATCCCCATCAAGGAACTCACAGTCTGGTTGGGGAAAAACAAGATACAGTCAGAGACCAAAGTTAAGGTAGAGAAGAAGATAAGGATATGCAAACGTTTATTCAACAAATATATATTGAGAGCTTATTCTAGTTGCTGGGAGGTGAAGTGATGATCCAGACATGATCCCTCCCTTCCTGAAGCTTACATTTTAGTGGGAAAACAAACAACAAGCAGATAAGTCAATAAGTATAATCTTAGAAAGTAGTAAGAGCAACAAAGGAACCTTGAACGGGGTAAGGGGACAGATAATGGCTGGGGTGCTATTTGTAAAGGGGGAGCCTCTCTGAGGCAAGGCCATTGGAGGGGAGACCTGAACCAGTGAAGCAACTGGTAAGAAAAACTGACCCATACATTTCAGAGAAGGAGATTTTCCTTCCAGCTAGGGTGGGCGGTGAGGGCTCATGAAGGTTACATTTGAATTTCCACAAGATCTTCATAAAGAATGATCCATTGCTGGTGAGAGACACAGATAAGAAGGGCTAAGGCATTTTTGTAGGACAGGGAATACAGATGCTTGCCTGGGGGCAAGTATTTGGCAAGAAGTGAATGAAATAAGTAAGAGAATCTTGGTGCCCCACTGCAGAAGGCCTGAGCAGCCGAGCTAGGGAGTTTGGTGGGCTTTGCCAGAGTTGGGTAAGAGGTGAAGCCATCCAAGCTTTGAGAGGACCACTCAAGTCCTCATGAGTATGGGAAGAGTGAGAACATGGTGCAAGGAAGGAAGAGGGTAGCAGCCAGCCTGGCGGTGACAGCGAGGGCCAGTGTGTCAGCCCTAGAGTGGGGTCAGAGGAAGCATCGGCACTGCTCAGACACTTGGTGGGACGTTGGGCAGCCAAGAGGTTAGGGGTCAATGATGCCACCAGGGTTAAAATTCATTGCAAAGGTTTGAACTTAGGGACTACGAACTCAGATGGTAATGAGACTTTCCACAAAGAAAGACTCAACTTAAAAATATGACTGTGGATTTTAAACTAGTTTCTCATGGTGCCGTCTCTTAATCCAACGATAGGAGGGCCGTGACGCCCATGGGCTCTCATGGTGTAACAGGCTTGATTTTCAAGTGAGCAGCTCAAATCCAGCATCTTTGCAAGTCTGAAACATCTCATTTTCTCTGCCAGCTGAAGGCGTTAAGATCACCATGTTCAGAAAATCTTTTTATTTTTCCCATCAGGACAAAGGTTTCTGAAAAGACAGAGGCGAGCTTCTTTAGACCTCACAGAAAGCAAACTACGCTCGAGGGACAATTGCAAATGAACTAAGGGAAGCTGCAGCCAAATGAGATGCGACAAACAACTGTCATATTCCAAACGGTCAATCAAAAGCTGGAACAGCGTGAATGTAACAGAAGTCCATTATGATGAAAATAATGATCTCGGGACAAGGGATCCTTAACGATTTGTAAATTTAAATACAAGGTAAATATTCATCCATGTCCAACTGGTAACTTTCAAGTTCTAACCATCTTATGTGGCTGAGAGTATTACCCACAAGGGTGGGGGCAATTTTAAAGTGAGAGGGGAAGCAAAAAAGTTATCTTCATTTTAATTTCAGTATGATTGCAGAATACCGAGATACACCAGAAATGTGAACGATACACTGAGGGGTATCTTTTTTACATTCCAGAGTATCTCACTGTTTGGGCAGAATGGTTCTCTTACTGGAATTGTTCACAAAGCAACCTATTATATGGTGAGATGTACCCTCCGGGCACCATTGAAATTAATATGAAAGGAACAATCAAGAATGCCAAGAGTGGTGCATAGAACGCAGGTAGGTGGTGGAAGACAGATAAGCGGCCTCGAGGTTTAAGTTGCAGAATCTGAAGCTGCAGAAAGATGTGTTATACAATTTACATTACAACCAGTCACGATTTTAGAATGGGTAATGAAAAGCTCATAGAGTTAAGTATTGAGTCCATTAAAAAAAAAAAAACCCACAAAAAGCTTTGCAACACAAGGGAACTAAATGATGAGTAAATAGACAAAGAAGATAATCAGAGCGCAGGAGGAGAAAGCTGGACTTGCTTTCACAAAATTCCTCTGGTTTTGGCAACTTTACCTGCACATCACATGTAGTGTTCTCTCTCCAGTTGGATCATTTTTATAAGAGGGTTTCTCAACCCTGGAACTAGTGACATTTGGGGCCAGAGCACTCTCTGTTTTGGGGTCATCCTCTGTCTGCCTCCTAGGATGTTTAGTAGTGTCCGTAGCCTCTACCCCCCTACCCCCACCACCCGGGATGCCAGGACACCCGTTCTCTCAGCTGAGACAACCAAAAACGTCTCCAGGCATTGCCCAAGTCCCCACGGTGGGTAAGATCTGCCCCCATTGGAGAAAGCAACAGTATAAACTACTCTAGTGAATTACTCCGCTTCAAATCATATGTACTTCATCCTTTAAAGAGCATCACTTATAATAAAATGGCAATTTTAGCTAAAAAAAAATCTGTACACCAAATTAATCTGGAGTGCAACCTAACAGTCGTGTATATGTGCTGCTGAAGGGAGCACAACAGTCATGTAAAATAACTAATTTACATGAGTTCTGGAAGAATCTCTTTGCTGACTTTTCATTCTACCTTCAAACAATTGGGAAAAGCCTTTGGTCTCCTGTCCATTCATGTAGTGAGCACCACTTGGTCACAGACAGTTTCCCTCCTAAGACACAGCAGCAAAATAGTTCAACACTGTCCCTACTTGATAAGATGGAAAAAGAAAGCCGGGTATATTCTGTAAATGAGGGAGAGACACTGAAGCATCAGGAATGTTGTCATGGCCACCAGGATATCAGAGGTGTAGGGGGGCCATTTTGATTCTTCTGCAGCAAGATATTCTTTATGACGGCATGCTGGCTACATGGTTTTTGCAGTAAATTAAACTCGTGTTCACTATATCTTTTCCTAATCTGGAGATAGGGCTAGACGATTAATTCCATGAGGACAGGGACAATATCTTGTGTGCCTTGCTCACCCCTGTATCCATAACACCTATCCCAATGCCTGACTCATTGCCAGCACCTAACGGATGCTTGTTGAATGAATAAATGAACAAGCGAGGACAGAAATGCTAACTTCCAAGCAAATAGATTAGGCTGTCAGTTCCTTATTCTTTTATTTCTGTGCCACAGCCAATTCTGTGGTTGGCAGCTGGCACATAGTAGGTAGTCAGCAAACTTCTGTGGAACTCCTCTGAATGGAAGGTCTCTGGCCTGTGTCTCCTGGGCAGCAAAGTCCATCTGACCGAGGCCCAGGCAGGTGTGCTGGCTGAATCCGGTGGCCATGCTCACCCGTTCAGCTGTATCCAAGCATAACACAAGGACATATCCCACCATGAAGACCCAAATTAAGACATCTTGTGTGGGAAGATTTTAATACATGCTCCACAAAAGGACACTGTCACCCTCTTTGATGGGTGAGGAGGCAGATTTGGTCCCTGAGCATCTGGATGCTATTACCACAGGGTGTCTAAGGTGCCACAAAGCCACCCATATGCAGGATGTGACATTATTGGTCCTGCTGCAGCCCAGCCAAAGGCTTGGGAATGTACTGTGCAAATTAAATCATCGCAGGCATCAAGGAGTTTATCCTCATCGTAAATGGCATTATCTCTCATATTGAAACTTGAACAACTCGTCTAAAATGAAAAATCAAAAGTGTGCCAAAAAGCAGAGCTGCTGGAGGAATAATGATGTGGCTCTTGGGGAAGGCGCCGAGACTCTCTAAGAATAGAGGGCCCAGTGAGTAGAACACTGGAATACGCAGGAGGCTTGTGGAATGACAGTGCCCAGAAGCTACTGTGAATGGTAATGACAGGCAATAAAATACCCCTTTAAAAATCCGGCAAAAGATAAAGACAGTAGATTGTAGCGATGCTTCAATAACCAACTGTTAGTAGATTAGCATAGGCATGGCGAGAAAACACAACTAAAAATTATTCAATCATACCAAATGCTTGCAGGGAAACTAGGCCAAGAAAGCAATCAAAATCAAATAGAAGCAAGGTGTGTTTATATAACTCTGTAGTTCAAAAACACTGAGAAACGTATTGAAAAGATATTTCAAGGGTTTCTATCTCCAGTTTAAGAAAAAAAATTAATGAAACCTTCGTTAACATGACAAACGAAGAACACAGTTCTCTCTTCCCTCCCCACCCCCTCAACCAGGGTTACTAGGAGACGCCATATTCCGTGTGAGAACTCCAGGACGCAGTCATAAAATACAACACACATTTATGCAATTTGCATTACGTTTGGTTCTACAACATATGTGGCAGACCTCTTGAATTAAATGCATTCAATGTTTTCAGTAAGAGAAAGAAGATTCATGACTCATAGATGCCATAAATGAAATACAGCATACAGGTAGTAATTACTCAAATTGCATTCTTGAATCTTTGAAGATAAATTAGCCAACAATGAGAAATTGATAGCTAATGCTGCAATTAGCTACAGGTACAACAGAGTGACCTATATAACTTCCCACTTTAAAAAAATCTAAAATTTACACAGGTTAATAGCATAAAAGATTCTTCATTGTTACTCGTGGCAGAAATGCAGTTCTATAAATGCACTAGTGTGGCCTCCTGATGATAACTGCTTGAAGAATACAGAGGTAGAATTACTCATGTTCTTTTTTTTTTTTTTTAAGATTTTATTTATTTGACAGAGAAAGAGAGATCATGAGTAGGCAGGGAGGCAGGCAGAGAGTGAGAGGGGGAAGCGGCCTCCCTGCCAAGTAGAGAGCTAGACGTGGGGCTTAATCCCAGGACCCTGAGACCACGACCGGAGCCGAAGGCAGAGGCTCAACCCACTGAACCACCCAGGTGCGTCCCTTCTCATATTCATTCTTTGAATAAGAAAGGCTCAGATTAAACTAACACTCAGATTAAACTAACATTCAATCTTCCCATTGGTTCCCTGTGGCTAGATATGTTCCCATTTCACAAACGAGGGAATGAGGACAGGGGTGATGTTGATGTGGCTTTCCCAGGCCTTGCCCCTCACCTCAGTGGGCTAGGGATGGGTGTGAGAGATGGCTGTCAAAGCATTCTTGCTGAGCCAGAAGGTAGGGTTAGTCTATGTACATGTATTTGCCTGCAAATATTCCTTCTGCTGGGAAACCTTCCTTCTCCCTCAATCACTAATAGTTTCGTTGAGTCTATGGGGTTTGAGTGGAGTTGACCTCTGAATCCTAGTCCAGGAAGCAGCATATGAACCAGCTGGCCACTCAGAGCACAGGATGAGGAGGGGTCAACTGGAGAACCTACTCCCTGGGTTCTTAAGTTCATAGGACCACATGGGTCTGAGCTGTAGTGGCCTCATTGCTCCATGTAAGACAAATCCACTGATGACCAGCCAACACAGGGAAACAGGAGATGGAGAGAAATAACGTTATCAACATCCATTTAATTGTGCCCTGAAGCCAACTCTACTTCTTAAAATGTTTGTTATTATTATTCACTTCATTCTCTTTTCCAATTTCATGAGTTTGCCCCTAATGTCCCTTCTCTGTTCCAGGATCCCATGTGGGATGCCACATTACATTAGCCTTCAGGTCTCCTTAGACCTCTCTGGGCTGTGACAGTTTCTCAGACTCCCATTGCTTTCATTGACCTTGGTAGTGTTAAGGAGTGCTGGTCAGTTATTTTGTAATTATTATGCCCCAGTAATGGGTCCGTAATAAAAGGAGCGAGACTGATACAAAGCGAAGGTCATGCAAAGCTTTATTTCGCACCAAGCATCAAGAATCAAACTGACCGGCCAGGGCCGCGCCTCTTACAGAGAGGGCGACCACGCTCTTCTTTACGGACTAGCTTTTAAGGGCAAAGGCCATGCGGTTGGGCCTGGCCACGCACAGGTGGCCAATGAAATTGTAACACACAGAGAAAGCTGCACAGTGATGCTAGGTGACCAAATGAATTACAATTTACCCTATAGTAGACATTTGACCCAGCCTATCACCTTGGTTAGGATTGGTGCCCAAAAGGCTCCCAATGGGCAGGGCCCATACTCCTTGGTAGCTAGGGAGACAGTCTGCAACCCCCCACTGATCGGATGTCTCCACCTGGCCTGACCCACCCTTGTATTGGAGCTTTGTTACCTGAGGCTGGTTTCCGGGACTTGTTTTTAAGTAAGTCCCCTCGGGGAAGGGGAGCACGGACAGTTTAAGGGTTAAACAACAAGGTTATTGTTTAACCTCAATGGAAGCCTCTGGCTAAAATATAAAAATATAAAATAGGTCCTTACAGTAATATGTCCCTCGGTGTTGGTCCATCTGAGCCTCTTCTTGTGGTTGGACCAGGGTAATGGGCTTAGGGAGAAAGATGGGTGGAAGCACCGTTCTCATAGCATAGTATCAAGGGTATGTAATTTATCGCTGGCAAGGTTGTGACTGTCCTTCATCACAGACCACCAAGAACATTTAACTGTAGTTAAATGAGTTGTCCCCATCACTCCCTGTGCTGAGGGAGAACACACACCATGGGAAGCGGAGGGTGACTCCGCGGGAGGGTGTTAGAAACAACCTATGATAGGCTTTGGGCTTTGGTTGGGTGATTTGGAGGCGGGTCTAAGGAATCGGGAGTTTCCTTTCAATTGCTGCCAAAAATCCAGGCAGTTTTATGATTGGTATCTCGATAAATCTCATCTATAGGGAGAGGAGAGTAGCATAAACGCCCCCACCAGCCCCTTCCAGTAATCAAATTCTTTTGAACAACTGATAACAAATAGCAGATCACCAATGTATACCATACAAAACAAAACCAGAACTTTGGGTTTGATTATCTGTGACATGGCGTCTCGTCAGAGACTAACACCATCTAGGTGTGAGAGCCAGACCAGCCTCTGAGCATCAGGGGCATTTTCCTTCTCAGTGCTCACCCTGGTCACCCGTATTGCCAAGTCCCTCCACCGTGTGGTCACTTTCCAGCTCTTTCCACACTGTCTTCCTGGAAGGAAGTCACAAGGTGTGGCCGACCTTCTTGGGGTGGCGGTTATGCTCCACCAACCAGAGCAGTTGTCCTTGAATGTTTCCATCTTGTTTTTCACTTCGGCTGGTCTGAGTCAGTTCTGATGAGTGTTCTCAGGCCTCAGGGTCCTTGCTTGCTCTTAGGACTGCTGTGCCACGTTCAGGTCCTCTTGTTATTGAAGCCCTTACAATGAAGTCACCAGGGAGATCTCTTTGAAGACAGATTAAGGAGGAGGATATGTCTAGACTGATGAACCAGGCTCTGGGTTTTTTTTGTTTTTTTTTTTTTTTTTCATGTATCCTGTTGTGCTGGAGTGTGGGCTGTGTATCATGTATCAAATTAGAAATGAACTTCTGGGAGCTGGACTCTCCACCATGGTCCAGGTAAGAACTTACACTAAAAATTCAATCTGAACAGAAAACCAAGCACTATGCGATTTGTCTGTCTAGAAACAATGAAGATCCATACTGTGGGGAGTGGAGTTCCTAACAAATGAATGAAGCCTCACTCTGGCCCTGAGCTGGGATGATCTGAAGAAAACAGGTTGCTCTTAAAAAAAAAACCAACCAGGAGCTTTTGTTCTGCACTAGAAAAGATAGAGTTCTTTCCTTTCAGCAGACGGCTCCTATTCACTGCCAGCTTTTTTCTCCGGTGCAGGAAAATCAATAAAGACAATAAATAAATGGCAATCCCATTGAGGGCTGCTTACTAAGTGATTAAATGTTTCAAACCCCAAATACTTGCATGCTTCAGGGATACAAATCTGAATGAACATATGTAAATGGAATTAATGCTCAAATAATTTTCTAGTTACTTAGCACAAATGTGCAATTATTAATACTGCCATAATTTATGTTTGAATATTTATCCCCGTTTTCCTAAGCATAAAACCTTTAATCTACTTTTCTGACATAATTTGAAAATAGATACAGGAATCTTTTTAATCATCTTATGCTTTTTGTAGAGAAAGGAAGGAGACAGGAAAAAAAAAAAGAAAAGCCTCAGGTAAGGTGGGATAATTTCTGATGTCTCCACTCCCCCTACCAGAAAGGGAAGCAAATGATCCTTCCAAATCTGTGATGAATTTGATATGGGGATATCAGTTTCAATTTTACTCTTTGTTGCAAGGACCCTGACCATGCAAAGAAGGGTTTTTACCTCAACTTGAGAATTAGTCCCATAAATGCCACCCAAGAGTTTTTAAAACTTTGATGCAGGACAGAAAAGCTTCCCTGCCTAACTTCTTCACTTACCTTTCTCTCTCTGCCATCCACGGTGGGAGGGGGAAAAGCAGATGTTGAGAAAGATCAAGAAGACAAGAAAAGAGCCTCTTCTATCTGCACCTTTTTTATGAGAAAGAAGGCTGGGGTCTGAATTCCAGTTCAGACACTCCCTCCCTGGGTGATCTTGGAGAAAGAAGTTCTCTATGAACCTCTGTCTCACCATCTGCTAAAGAAGGATGGAGGGAAGGAGAGAGGAAAGAGGGTGAAAATGGAAGGACCAAAGAGGGGAAGGAAGGACAAGGGCAGTCTCCAAAACCTCCTTCCAGACTTGCGTCTCCAGCTCCGAAATTCTAGATTCATCCATCCTTGTCTGTGAGGCCTTCTACTTCTCTTATGTCCTGCCAGCCTCATCACTCCTGCCTCCTGGTGGCATGATGACCATGGTCTTGCTATCCAGGAAGGTCCACCGAGTTGGGATTAATAACGCAGTTTTCACTGTCTATAAACCTTCAAAGTCCCAGGCACGTAGGGATTGGAGGACTGACTTGGGTTTAAATGTCAATGACATAAATGTATTTCTAGCTTAATGAAAATGAAAGCATATGGTGTCAGGGAATATTGTTGACACTGATTTTGGTAATAGGAAATGGAGGACTAAGAAAGAAAAGTAAAACTATAAAAAGCTGGTTTGGTTATAAAAGCTAAATAATACATTTACATGAACCCCTAATCTGTATCTCATTACTACACAGAATCTTGTTATTCCTGAAATATAAGTTAAATTAAACTGAATAAATTTTTAAAATATGTGTTTATTATTTATTTTGAATTAAGCATTTCAATCACCTTGTTCAAAATACAAAAATTTCCAAGTGTGTACAATGAAAAGTCTTTCTTGGGCGTCCAGTTTCCCACCCCAGGGGTAAACAATGTTCCTAGTTTCCTATGTATCCTTGTTTATAAAAGTAAATACATAGGGGTTCCTGAGTATCACAGTCAGTTAAGTATCTGACTCTTTGTTTTCAGCTCAAGTTGTGGTCCTGGCCTCGTGGGATGGAGCCCCATGTCGGACTTTGCACTCAGAGCAGTCTGCTTAAGACTCCCCATCCCCCCACACTTGCTCATGCTCTCTCTCTCTCTCATATAAATAAATAGACAGATAAATAAAAAGTAGATAGATAAATAAAATATATAGATTAAATATACAGATTATTCTTTCTCCCTTTTTACACAAATGATGACCCACCATAAGTTGTGCAGATTTCATATCATTAAGAAAAGATCATCAGGTCGCATAAGCTTAGCCCTCATAATTGTCTGCTCATTAATGTAAAAAAAAAAAAAGGTGGACATATTTTGATTGTCACTGACTATATTTGTTTACGTATAGGACAAATACATGTACAGAGCTTAAAACATGCCAAGCATTGTTCTAAACTCTGTATTAACTCATTTGATGCTCATCTATCCTGGGATCTTTAAAAGGAATCCTAAAAGAAGACTCAGTTTATTTAGACAGTGGTTCTCAAGGGAGTTGTACCACCCCCTAGGGGGAATTTTTGAAATTTGCGGAGGTAATTTTTGGTTGTTACAGTGACTGGTGGGCATCACTGGTAGCTATTTGGTTAATACCCTGCAGTGAATGGGACGGTCCTCCACAACAAAGCATCATCCTGCCTTCAGTATAACTTTGGAATGTCCCACAGCACATTATCGTTCAATCCTAGAACCTAACTCTGTTCACCATAAAAGCACAAAATACTTTTTGCGTGGTTTCCATGTACATTGAAATTTCCAGAAATGCAACAGTGATGTAAACGGAGAGAAAACTGCATTTTTGTTTCACTGGGCATTTTATCATGAGTTTTTCACTCTATCAGAAAATCATGTTGTTGACAGCAATTCTTCCTGTGGGATTTGAGTCTTCAGTGCAACACAGCTGTATCAGAGCAGACCATGTCCCTGCGAATTCATCAGTCTACATCACCGAGAGTCTCAAACTCGCTTAACTATTTCTAAGTATGATTTTGAATCAAGAGATCTAGAGATGGATGTTGGCATGTGCTTTCAAACACCTGTAAAACTCTTTCAACTCCATAGACCACGATCAATACTAAAAATGAGAATCACCGGAGAATTCTGGAATCTGCGTGGCTGTTACCTTGCTTGTCTATCCTGCCTTGTTCCCGATAGGCGTCACCTCTAGGCAAGTGGGAGCCTGGGACTTGGTATAAGCAGGACTTCTGAAGCGTGTGTGTGTGTTGTGGGAGGGACTACTTGACTTTGTATCTTAGGCAAGAGCTGGTCCAGGCAAAAACAAAACAAAACAAAACAAAACAAAACAAAACCATTCAAAATAGGTGGGGTGGCAGAGAGGGAACAGAGACTGTGGAATCAGGAAGCAGAACCGGAAAGATTTTCAGAGAGGGTGAGGGCAGTGGGACTTCTGTGATAACCTGAAGGGGAGTCAGAAGGACCCTGGGGTGCCTTCGCTCCTAGAACCAGGCTGGGCTATTAACCTACCACAAGGAATGTACGGACGGAATGCAGCCACTTTAATGAGCTAACACCAAGGTAAAAGACTTAAAGACTTTACAATCTGGTTTTGTAGATGTGATGGTGACTTTGTTATCTTCCTTCATGTGAAAATACTGCTGTTTGAATTTGAGAAAGCAACAGAGATAAAGGAAACAAACATTTAGCATAAACAGACTTAGACAGCATGTTTATTGATTCTTTAGGGATTTAAATATAGGACAGGCCATTTATCCAGTACTGGGTGTACGTTTTTGATAAATGTAACCTAAAAACACTTAGTGTAAGACTGAAGATACGGTCAGCTTCCCTGTTTTGTGGTAGGTGGGGAGGGCTGGAAGAGGAGAGGACCTGTGAATGGAGAAGAATCACGAGCACAAGCATTTTAAGGAGCAACTTTTCAGTTGCTTATTATGCAGCTAGTGTTTTGCTTGATGAATGTAGAAAAACACATCATGAAATTTAACTTTTGGTAAACGTGCACACCACTGGGGCAAACAGTCAGTGTTTGCTTTCAAGACAACTGGAAAATGTTTTAACTAAACAGGTTATACAATCCCCCATCCAAATTCCCGTCTTCCCTTATTTCTTAGTTTCTCCATTTCTGTCTATTATAATACCACCTTGCCTACATCTGATTTGGTGTCAAGTTCCAAAACACCTATCTTTGAGTCTATTCTGTTTCTTTTTCGATGTCCTCACTGCTATGTTTCTTTCTTTCTTTCTTTTTTTTAAGGTTTTATTTATCTATTTGACAGACAGAGATCACAAGCAGGCAGAGAGGCAGGCAAAGAGAGAGAGAGATGGGGAAGCAGGCTCCCTGCTGAGCAGAGAGCCTGATGTCGGGCTCAAACCCAGGACCCTGGGATCATGACCTGAGCGGAAGGCAGAGGCTTTAACCCACTGAGCTACCCAGGTGCCCCCCACTGCTATGTTTCTAATGTAGAGCCTGGTTGTTCTTTTTCCCCTTTTTGTCTTCCATGTGAATATTGTTGACATTTTTTAGCGGGGGAGGATGAGCAGAGGGAGAGAATTTTTTTAAGGTTTTATGTATTTATTTGTCAGAGAGAGAGTGAAACTGAGCAAACAGTGGGAATGGCAGGTAGAGGAAGGAGCAGGCTCCCCACTGAGCAAGGAACCCAATGAGGGACTTGATCTCGGGACCCTGAGATCATGACGTGAGCCAAAGGCAGTGGCTTAACTGACTGAGCCTCCCAGGTGTCCCAGGAAAAAGAGAATCTTAAGCAGGCTCCATACCCAGATGCCCCAGAACATTGTTGATATATCAGTCTTCCCCAGTGGTCATCAATCGTTCTTCCAATCAAATATTTTTCCTTCATCTATCAGTATGAGACTTTCTGCTTCTTTTCAACTTCTTCTAAAATCTGTTTGTATATGTTTTCTTGCATTCACTTCAACCCTTTACTCCCTCATTAATCCATTACTGAATCTTACTGATGCTGCCACCGAGATCTCTTTTGAATCCACCACTTTCTTCCTTTCCTTGTTACCACTCTAGTCCAACCCCTACCTGTGTCTGTGTCCCAACTGGTCCCATCATCCCTCATGGCCCTCTCCAGTCCATCCTCAATGTTCAGTAAGAGTGAATTTTTAAAAATGTACATCAGAGCAGGTCCCCTTTCTTAAAACCCCCTTCACTGGTTTTCTATTGGAGTTAAAAACTCCCTAACTTGAGCTATAGGGCCCTTCACCATCTATCTCCTGCTTACCTCTCAAGCCCCAAATTGTGCTACTCTATCCCTCACTCACCATTTTCCAGTTATATAAGCAACCATCACTCTATCTGTATGTTTAATTCATGTCCCAAGCTTTCTTCCACTTTTACCAGGCTATTTCTCATAAGCCCCTACCTTTCACCCAAAGAACACGTTCTTATCCTATTGGTCTCATGATAGCATTGTTAGAAATATAAACATTCTTGAGGAAATTAACTAAAACAGGATCTTCATGAAACTCCAGATCAACAGTGAGATGATAAAACACAAGAATAATATGAAAAGTGAACTGGGAAAACAAGAAATTGAGGGCAAAATAAATCCAAATGCAGTATGAATCAATCCATTACAAACAAAGAGAAGAGAATTTGGCTTTGTAGAAAAACTGAGTCAGAGACATGCAGAAGAGACTTGAGAAAGTCAAAGAGAATACAGAAAGAAACACTAAAAAGATAAGAGGCAAAATGATAGATATGGAGGACAGACAGCAGAGATCAATATTCAAAATAACAGACGTCCTAAAACAGAGAACATATCAAAAGGAGCAGAAAAATACATTCAAAAGATAATAGAAAAAACTTTTTTGATGTGAAAAAACTGCATCTGCCTGATTAGGCTCTCAGAGAAACAGCCAATATGATCTATAGGGATATAGATGAGATATAGTATTATAGGAATTGGTCCACATGGTTATAGGGACTGAGAAGACCCATGATCTGCTGTCTGCAAGCTGGAGAACCAGGAAAGCTGGTAGTAGAATTCAGTCTGCATCCAAAGACCTGAGAACCAAGGGTGCCAACCAAGGGTGTTAAGTCCCACTCTCAGTCTACAGGCCCCCAAAACAAGAGCACTGATACTCAAAGGCAGGAGAAAGTGGATGTCCCAGATAACCAAAGAGCAAATTTGCCCATCTTCCACATTTTTGTTCTCTTGAGCTCCTCAACAGATTGAGTGATGCCCACTGGCATTGGTAAGGGCAATCTTCTTTACCGAGTCAACTGATTTAAATGCTAATCTCATCCATAAAAACCTCACATACACACCCAGACATAATGTTTTACCAGCTATCTGGATATCCTTAGTCCAGATAAGTTGGCACATAAAATTAACCATCACACTTCCCATCAAACAGGCTCACCAAATTCATCAAATGAATAATGATTAAAACAGAAAGATATATCTTGGCAAATTTATTGAATTTTAGAAATAAAGTCTACTTCACATAGCTAAGAAGACAGGACAAGCCTCTTTGAGTGGGGAAAATTAAAAGACATTTGCAAGTGTGCAAGGAATAAAGGGGCATATTGCTCTTACATGTGAATCAGAAAAGTCTTAATGAAGCAATCTAAGGAGCTCAGAGAGGACAGAAAATAGGAAAGCCATCGTTCTAAAGGATAAGAGATGAACACTGAATCCACGTAAACAAAGATAAAGAACTATGGTGGTTATGTTGTTCAAAATAGAATATAAATGTATATGTAAACATTTTTAAATTTTTAATGAAAAAAATTAAAAAATTTAACAAAACTTGTTATGACAGGGGCACCTGGGTGGCTCAGTGGGTTAAAGCCTCTGCCTCCAGCTCAGGTCATGATTCCAGGGTCCTGGGATCGAGCCCCGCATCGGGCTCTCTGCTCAGCAGGGAGCCTGCTTCCTCCTCTCTCTCTGCCTGCCTCTCTGCCTACTTGTGATCTTTCTGTCAAATAAATAAATAAAATCTTTAAAAAAAAAAAAAAAAAAACTTGTTATGACAAAGAAAATGTAAATGTTTTGTGCAAAAACAAAAACATTATGACAATAGATAAGGATATTGAGATATTAATATATCTTAATTAAATACACCAGAATATGTGAATTAAAATTAGGAAGAAAAAGGGTGAGGAAAGAAAAAGAAATGTAAGGGTCCCAATTTCCTCATAATGTTTAATTTTGTAAATGGAGAAAGATTTAAGAATATTGTTTAAAGTTGTAAAGGTAGACATTAGTTGGAAATTAAAACAGTCCATATGTCTTCCATTTGCCTCCCAGGACAATAAATAATCAAAACCAAGCCAAAATACACAGTAAAAGAAAGAACACAAAATCAAGAAAACAAAAAATCCAAAAATTACTACATGAAATTACAAAGTTGAAATAAAATACAGCTATTACAAAAATCAGTGTGAATGGGGTAAAAAACTAAAGTCATCTATTTGCGCTTAGGGACAGATTTTGAAAGTAAAAGAAGGGCCCATGATACATCAGGCAGCCACAAATAAAGAGCAGGATTTGCAGTGTGAATATTAGACAGTTGAATTCATGGGGAAAGCATTATAATGCTGAAGTATAAAATTCATAATGAAAATGCACATTTCATTCATCTTTATATACCAAACAATATAGTATCAAAACAGATTAAAAGTAAAAGTTGCAGGAAATGAAAGGATGAAGTATTTGAAACACAGTAGTGAGAGGAGACTTTAAAACACTTCTCTTAGTCACGAATGACTTCCATAAACTAACAACAGGTAAATAAGTAAGTAGACCAAAAAAACAAAACAAAACAAAACAAAAACCCCACTGGATCTGATTAATAGCAATTTCTTTTCAAGTGCCCATATATTTTACAAAAATTGGATAACAAATAAAGTCTCAGTCAATTCTAAGAAAATATAAATGGTGCAGGTTTTTTTTACCACAATTCAATAAAACCAAAATTAAATAGCAAAGAAAAAACAGTAAAAATAAAAAAACCCCATTAGTAGTAAATGAACAAACATCTTCTAAACTACTCTTAAGCCAACAAAGAAACTGAAACCATAAGCCTAGAGTAGCTGCACATGATAACAAAATAATACACATTAAATCCTAAAGCTGTACTCAGATGAAAACATGTTTTAAATTCTTCCACTGACAATCATTAAAGAATGAAACAAATGAATTCGCCATCCAAATCAAGTGTTTAGATAAATAACACTAAAATAAACATAAACAAAAAAGTAATTAATAAAGATAAAGGCAGATATAAATGAATTAGCATACAAAACTGGCAGAATTGCTCCATAAAATCAAGAGCTGGTTAAGGGGAAAGCAATAAATACCCAGAGTAAAATAAACCACTTGCTAGACTAATCAAGAAAAAAGTGAGAAATCACAAAAACACAACACTAGAAACAAGAATAGAAAAATAACCATAGATACAAAAAGAGTTAAAAGAATTCAAAGCAGTATTCTGCACAACTCTAGCTAATACATCTGAAAATCTGGCTGAAAAGTCAATTATTATATTCTTGTTCTCCAGTTTCCCAGCCTCCCCTGCTGAAGAGGTATCTGTGGGGTGGGGGGTGGGGGAGGGGCTCTGGGAAAAGTGTGTTTCAGCTAAGAACAAACATGGGTGCACCAGCTCTTCCTGGACTCCCAAAGCCGCTGCGGTCTCCTTGCAGCCATAAGGGAAAAGCTGAGACTCACAGACACAAGGCAGGGCTGAACGGCAGAATGTACTAAGGCCAAAAGTCTCCCTTCCGCCTTCCTGTTCCTGGAGGAACAGGAATGTTTTATATAAATCTTTATTACTAAAGTTTTCTGTTATTTGCAACAAAACGTATTTCTGACAGGAGCATACACTTTGCTACTGTGACAGAGAAAGCACCCTACATTTACTTTAAAAACAGGAACAAAGCAAGGATGCCACTATTACTACTCTCGTTTATCTTTATGCTGGAAGTGTTAGCCGATACAAACAGACAAGAGAACCAAATAATAAACAGAAATAGTAAAAGGAAGAAGGCAGGTTATCATGATTTTAGATGCTGTGACTGATGGAGTACCCAAATGAGTGAACTAAAATCCATTATTAAAAATATAACTTAATGAGGTGGCTGGCTATAAAATTAAGATACAAAAATAAACAGGCTTTACTCTATAAATATAATCTCTAATTAGAGAATATAATGGAAGAAAAGATCCTATTTATAATAGCAAACACTGATAAAATAACTAGGAAGATGTTCAGAAAAACAGGACTTTAAACTCTGAAAATCTACTTGTTCTTTAAAGGTAATGACTAATACAATGTCAGTTTTTTCTCTATGAATTATAAACTCAATACAATTTTAACAAAAGAAAGCTGACGAGGCAATATAAAAGTAAACCAAATGAAAATTATGAAGCAGAATGCTAAATACAACGAAGAGGGATACTTGATCTTGATAAAGAAGCAATCTACTCAGACAATAAAATAGTTATAAATTTTAATGTACTGAATTGTGTAGTGCAAAAATTGTTAGAAAAATAAGAACAATATTAATAAAAAGAAAATACTAGTGAGATAATTTAGCACAGTTCTCTCAGAAATGGACAGATAAAAGAAGACAAGAGGGGGGCGCCTGGGTGGCTCAGTTGGTTGAGCGATTGCCTTCAGCTCAGGTCATAATCCCGGACTTCCGGGATCGAGTCCCGCATCGGGCTCCCGGCTCCCGGCTCCTTGGGAGTCTGCTTCTCCCTCTGACCTTCTCCTCTCTCATGCTCTCTCTCATTCATTCTCTCTCAAATAAATAAATAAAATCTTAAAAAAAAAAAAAAAGAAGACATAAGGATTTGAAAATCACAATGAACAATCCTAATTTAGTAGGTATATGCAGAAATGTACACTCCACAAATGGAAAATAGTCATTCTATTAGAAAATGCTTAACATTCCAAAATGTTTACATATATATATGTTTATATATATTATGGTATATGTGTGTATATATATTATGGTACATACCATAATATATATATAAACATATATATATCATAAAGAAATCTCAGTTCCTAAAAATAGAAACATAAATGCCAGTTCCTTTGATTATAATTCAATTAAACTAGAAAATTAATAAGTCTAGTTCTAAAACCTAGGGCATTTACAAATTCTCTTCTAGATGATACATGTCAAAAAGAAAATAAAAATTACAGAATATTTAGAAACTGATAAAAATTGAGGCACTACAACTCAAAGTTATTGAGATGTAGTCAAAATAATATTTAAAAATGTATTGCCTCACTTGTGTTTACTGGAAGCCAGTGAAGACTAAAAATTAAATAATTAAGTATTCAATTCAAGAAGTTTAGGGAAGAAATAATAGCCTAAAAGAAAAGGCTGAAATCAGAAATTACTGCACTAGAGAGCAAAATGGCAAACCTGATCACCATAATCAATAGTGGCTTCTTTTAAAATAGCTGATAAAATAGACAAATCTCTGGTAACTCTAACCATGAAAAAAATGGAGAAAACATACATAAAAATATTAGAAAAGACATATGAGACATCACCAAAGTCACGGGAAAAATTTAATAGGAGAAGATTTGCATACTCTCTCCCTTCTATGAAGATGTTTTAATAAATCTTATAAATTATGTTGAGAATAGTGTAACCCTTGCCAGGCAGAGGAGGATATTGTGGTGGCTGTCACTGCCATGTGTAACAGAACTTGAAAGCTTGATCTGCATTCCATTTTCACCTCAATAAATTCATTTCCACTGGTAAAAAACAAGCATTTGAATTTCCTGCTTAAATTCAGACCCTATAGGTATGCATAAACATTTCAAAACTGATCACATTAACATGAAACTCTTAGGGAGTGGGGCCCTGTGTTCTAGATCAGCTCCTAAGTCTAAAGAAGCCAACAGCCTCCCTCCTCCCCACCATTGTAGGGACTGGAAGGGCATGCCCAGAGCAGGAAAAAGGACCCCACCTTCATTTGTTTCCTGGAAGAGCCCACTGAATAGTTGGAAATTTCCTACCATGAAAATAACATGGTCGACATAGCCAAGGGCAGATACCAAATTAAAAGAAAACTGGAAGAGAAACAACACTCTAGTAGCAACAAACATGCAAAGTGCCCAGATTTTGGTTTTTAATTCCATTCTCCAATGAAAGGAACCAGAGCTCCTTGGAGAAATGGCTGATTCCAGGACTGGGGCAGAAAATATAAAAGATGAGTCAGGAGCATCTGGTAGGGCCAAAAAGTAAGATACTGCTAAAGAGATATATATGTTTTTTAAAGCCCCCAAGGATGAGGATGTGTCAAAGAGACACAGGAGCCAACTGAAAGAACTCCCAAAGACTGAAGACAGAGCAATTTGAGCAGAAAAATTTAGAAACTAGTATTGGATTGGGGCGTCTGGCTGGCTCAGTTGGTAGAGCGTGCAGCTCTAAATCTTGGGGTTGTGAATTCAAGCCCCATGTTGGGTGTAGAGATTACTTAAAAAATATTTTTAAAAATGTAGTTTTGGGTTATAACCCAAAGTATAAGATAAATACCTATGAGTCCATATGATATAAATACCCATGAGTCCATATGATATAAGTAAATAATTAAATAGATTAATAAATGGAGGAGAATAGACAAATCTGCTTGTAGAAATATTCCAAATATTTTATGTAGAAATTCTGCCTTCAAGGAGAGGGACCATAACTCCCACTCCTTTGTTATTGGCTAAGTGTGGTGACTTCTTCCAAAATGCACAGAATGGAAAGCAGGGGTAGCTTTACCTTGGAGAGAGCTCAGAAGCACTACCTCAGCCATGGAATCAAGGACAACATCCACTATCAGACATCATGTGGATAGTGTGTATTCCTAATCTGTGTGATCAACATGGCACTTCATCTCTATGACCTTCCTGCCAATAACCCAGAACCCCAGTCCTATCGTGAAAAGACATCAGACAAATTCCAGTAGAGCGGCATCCTACAAAATGCCTGACCATTACTCCTCGAAACTGTTGAGGTCATGAAAAACAAAGCCTGGGAAACCACCACAGCTGAGAGGAGTCTAAGAGGACAAAATGACTGAATGTCATATGGTGTCCTGGATACAATCCTGGAACAGAAAAAGGACATTGGGTAAAAAACCAAAGGAATCTAAATAAATTATGATCTTCACTAATAATGTATCAGCATTGGCTCATTAATTATCACAAAAATACCATACTAATTGAGACGTTAGTAATAGGGGAAACTGGGTGCCAGGTATATGGGAATGTTCAATTTTTCTGAAAACCTAAAACTGGAGCAAAACACAAAGTTTGTTAAAAAGAAAAAAAATGGGTAGTTGGTGGAGCTAGGTATGGACGAAGCAGCCTGACTTTACAGTCCATATTAATAAGTAAGTAATTTTCTAGAAAAGTTAAAAATCATCACAATTTTCTTAATAAAGAGACTACAAACCAAATACAATAAGCCTAGATAAATGCAACAGGTTGCAAAATTGAATACCTCCACCTCCTCATTCCCTCCAACCCCCAAAAGGCAGCAGGCCCAGATGGTTTCATAAACATGTTTTTCCAAAGGAACCAACAACGCCTGTGACATTTTTTGCTGTTACAGAGAATTAAAAACAAACAAACAAAAAACCAAAAAACCAAAAGTTTCCCAACTCATTCTATAGAACTAGTATAATTCTGACACCAAACAGGACAAAAAAAAAATAGCATGCATGCATGCGCGCGCACGCACACACACCAATAAACCAATGCTATTTGTGAATACACATTTAAATTTGATGTAATAACAAATTTTATGCTGGGGAAAGTCAGGGTAGCTGAAGTGAGTCACAAGAGGCCAGGGAGTCATGCTGTCTTCCTACTAATACAGACCTAACTCAATATTTAACAGATTTTCTGATATGTTCTAGCTGACTGTGAGCCCAGTACAAGCCCATTTATGCTATATGTCTGAGCATTCCTGTATTTTCAAGTCAGTAAATACATAGACCAGGATCTGGAAGGACACATATCACACTGCTTACAAGGGTGAGAGAACAAAAACCAGAGCCATGGTTTGTTTTTAGAAAGGGGAGCTTTTTCTCAATTTTCTGCTATTATTTTTTTAAAAAATTAGTTAAAATAAGACATGTATTCAATCCAATTGAATCAAAATCCCAATGAAAAAAATTTTGATGTGATAATATGATATGGTCATATGGTTAAAAGAGTGTAAAACTCATTTGTGAAAATAAGCATGTGCAAATGGAAAAGCACGAGGTTGAGGACTACAAAATTTGCCCTAAACTGAGAGTAAAATATGTTATAAATCTTAGTGCTTTAATAAGTGTCCTACTGACTCAGGAATAGATGGAAATGTCAACAGGTTATGGTGTCCAGAAATGAACTCAAGTATATGTAAATTTAATGTACGGTAAAAGCGGCATTTTAAATCAATGGGGAAATGATGGAGGGGACAGGCTGTCTAGTCATTTGGAAAACATTCAGTTAAATCTCTATCACACTGTTTACCCTGAAATGGACTATAGGTGTGTCAAAGATTTAAATGCAGAAATCTAAAGCCGTGGAAGTACTAGAACAGGACATACGTGACCTGTATAATCTTGACAAGGGAAACTTCTCTGATAGGGTGAGGCAACTAGAAACCACACAAAAGCACACCATTACACTCCCTAAAAATACTTTTTCACAATAAGGGATACTGTAAGTAAAATCAAGATAAGAGATAAGCTAGGGAAAATGTCTGCCACATGTATAGGATGAAAATTCAGATTCTTTGTAGAAAAATAAGAAAATGTAAAAAATCCCAAGATGCACTAGAAAAAGGAAGCAATAAAAAGGGAAAGGGAAAGTCCTTATTTAGTGCCACATAGCAATTTTTCCTCACACAAAATGTGTGCCCTTTTTAGCCAAGATGTTCCACTCCTAGGATTCAATTCTCTAGACTCACTCATAAAAACTGGAGTGTTGTTTGCAATAAGAAAAAAAAATCTAGAAAAATCCAATGTACACTAATAGAGTATTAAGTAGATTGTGGTACATCCATATAATGGAATACTCTGCAACCATCAAAAATGAAAAGGTAAATCTATATGTACTGACGTGGGAGTTTCCAAGATAATTACGTGAAAAAAAAAGTCACACAGCAAAGTGGTCACATTTTTGTAAAATAGTTGGAATATGTATAATTGCATAATTATAGAAAATGATCTTGGAAGAATGTACACCAATCTGTTACAAGGATGATTTCTAAGAAGTGGGAAAAAAGTGAAGTGTAGACATCTCTATTCTTCTTACGTTCATGTATAGTTTGGATGTTTTTAAGTTTGTATCATATAACCAATAAAAATAGGAACTGAAATTCAGAAATAATTTTAAAATTGTTAAGGTCCTTTTCCCACTTTTATATTCTGTATTTATTAGCAAAATGAAAAATTCTAGAACAAAAAAGGCAATCAACTTGATTGATAAGCCAGCCGAATGAGTTAAACATCATAAGCAATCTCAAATTTTCAGCCAGAGTGCTACTTCATTCATAAAGAATATTCAACAATGAGAATAAGAGAAAAGCCCCACAGATAATCATCACAATCTCTCCCACAAACTTCTCTAGTCCTTCATTCTCCTAGCAGCCTGATGGTGGCATTAACCAAGGACAACAAGCAGTGAATAAGTAGTTTTGGATAGGAAGTTGCCATTCCAATGGGAAACTTGGTGGGAGCACTGAACAAATGGAAACTTTGTGAAGTGAAGAAAGCCAACCTGCTGTGTGAAACACTGGTGGCAAATGTGGTGTAGTAAAGGAATACTGGATTTGAGAGTCCTGAAATTTGGACTGGGTATTGGGATTGGGTATTCCCATTGAGACTGAGTTAGAAAATAAAATGAGCCTCATTTTCTTCCTTTGAAAAATGGGATTAATGGTACCAATCTTATTGGGTTGTGGTGAAAGATCAAAAATTTTTAAAAGATTTATTTATTTATTAGAGAGAGAGAGAGAGCATGAGAGCATGGGGGGAGGGGCAAAGGGAGAGGGAGAGAGAAACTTAAGCAGACTCCATGCTGAGTGCAGAGGCTGACCTGGGGCTCAGTGCGGGCTGCACCAACCTGAGATCACAACCCTGAGATCATGACCTGAGCCGAAACCAAGAGTCAAATGCTTAACCAACTGCACCACCCAGGGGCCCCTGAAAGATCAAATTTAAACATGTGTATAAGGGACATGTGGCTCCGTTGGTAAAGCATGTGATTTTTGAACTTGGGGTCATAGATTCAAGTCCCATGTTGGGTATAGAAGTTCCCTAAAAAATAAATAAATAAGATAAACATGTGTATGGAACACTGTAAACAGTAAGAATATGAATGTGCAAATTGTTATTATACTACTTATGGAATGTGTTAGCTAGTAGAAAGCTGTAGTGGGACCATAACTCTCAGCTCCTGAATTCAATGCACTATGACAGGGCTAGGGTTGCTGGATAAAATACAGGATGCCTAGTTAAATGTGAATTTTAGATAAGCAATGAAAAAATTTTAGTGTAAGTAATGAATCATGATAACTGAGCACAAGTTTACATTTAATTTTAACTATTTCCTATTATTCTCTCATTTCAAATAAATCAGGTGCATTTCCCCAACTATTTTGAAAGCTCTGTAGGAATACAGATCATATGTTCATCTTAGATAACAGGTATGATTACCTATTATTCAGGTATGCTCCAGGATGCTCAAACATTATTATAACAGATACTAATAAATAATGATAAGAGCAAGGATTTGGTTTGGGTGTCTTTAACTTCAGGGCTTGACTAAACTTGCTAATATCTACAGGGTCTTCTCATCAGGCTGCCCTGGGAACCTATGAAGCAGCTAGTGCTCAGGAGCTCAGACACATGCCCATTTCTAGAAGTTAAGGAAAGAAGGTTCCAGAAACCTAGATGACACGAATGGACCTAAGGTCATTCCTATTTGCTCACATACCATATAACTCAGGTGCTTGAGTCACCCACACTTGGCTTAAAACCTTAAATTCCTCCTATACTCTGCTTGAGTATCGTTACATGGTTATGATTCACTAAGAGATAAACAGAAATCTTCCGAGTCTACTTGATTCCTTAAAAAAGAAGAAAAACAACTTGCACTTTTAAACGTGGAAACGAATTCAGGTTTTGCTGGGTTTTAGGCTACCAGATTTTGAAAAGAAGACAGCATTTCTAAAACACTGGTCTCTGTCATTCTTTCTTACTTGCCTCTTTCTTGCTGAACTTTTCAATGAGGTTTTGGATTCACCACAAATATCCCTGAGTTAAAAGAACATATTAAATCAGTGCTCGGTTAGAAGAAGGAAGAAAAACCAAAGAATGTAAGAGTCACTCTACCCATAGACAAGATGATAATCTAGATACACTATGCATAATGCGTGTTTATTTTATTTTTTTTTAGGGAAGATACAGAACTTTCTCAGAACGCTTTGATGAAATATACACTTGAATCACACAAAAAAAGAAAATGTGACAAGGAAATACTTTGCATACTGAGTTGTGACCATGGTTATGTAGGAGTGTACACCATTTCCAATTAAACAAAGAAACAGGCAGTAGAAAACACTTTTTTTTTAAACCATGAAGTCTCTTTGAAAGAAAAGTAGAATTTGCACTCTACCTTATTCATTAAAGTTAGAAACTGCCATCCCTTTAATGAGCAGCCTGAGGGTGGAGAAAGTGTCTTGAATAGCTATATTCCAAGGAGTACTTGGCATCATCACTGAAACATAATGTGGGACTGCAATTGTGTGGGGGTTTTTTTTCCCCCAGTGAATAGGAAGTGATCAAAGATAACACTGCCTGAGAAAGAATTAAAATAGTGTAACATTGCATCAAGTTATAGCCAATGCCAATCATCATATGGATGAATGAACAAGATCCTTTAAATAATGGTATAGACGTGCTGTGGCATTCAAAATATAATGACCAACTTCAGTGGGGTTCAAATAAAAATGCAAAAGCATGTGCCCACTCATCTGGCCAGAACAGTGAAGTATAAGCACGTCTCTTTAAATAGATCTGTAAGCCACATCCTTCATTTACATCATCTATAAAACACTGGACTATAGGAAATAAATGAATTCCAAAAGGCTGCCTTCGGAATTTTATCTTAGCAATGGGAAATGCTATCTACTAGGATACTAGAAAAATTAGAGGTACGATAAAAAAAAAAAATGAAGTAAAAAGGACTTCTATAATTACAATGTGATCACCTTTCCCTCCGTGAAAGGACAGGAAGGGAAAGGCACAATACAGGAATTGAAGTCATCATTGTGTGGATGAGAGTTCCTGGCATATAATGCTAGACAGAGCTATTTACTGGAAAAAGTGTTGGTTTATTTACATGCTAAACAGCACCACCTTCTAGCTTCGGGCTGACTGACAAATAACAGCACAGCAAGGGAGAGAAAGAAAAGGCAATCTTCCTTATTCCAGAGAGAATCAGAACAAGACAGACAGGGGTTGTCACAAATCCAAACATCTTGACCCCATCATTATAAAATGGAGTGCCCAGCCTCTCCAAACATCTCCAAAGAGATAATCTTTGCTTTTTCAGTAACAAGAATCATAGCAAGGAAACTTGACTCTGCATCCAGAAGAAGGGATGAGGGAGAGGGGAAAAATAATATTTGTCTTAATCTAGAAAATCTCCATTACACAACTCTTTCAAAAGATGGGAAAAATAAAATGTAGTCTTTGTCGAAGAACTCATAAACAAGGCCAAATGCGCCCTTGTGCACTGGATAAAAACAAAGGTGAAAAATATCTGATTTGATGGACAAAGACTGGCCGATGAATGGAGTGAATCGTTCTAATACAGTAAACAGGAGATCTGAATAAAAAGATCAAAGGAAGCCAGAGAGCCTAATGCACCCACAATTGCAAGTGCTCCCCAGGGAGTGACAAGAATAAAACTGGAAGATTTTGCTCAGGGAGATACTGCCCCTGATTCTAATCTAGTTGTCTATGCTAATCAAGGCACAGCCTTTGAGCTTTCTCTAAAAGTTTTCACTTCTTTGATTTAGAAAATAATGCTTCCACTTGCAGTTGGTATATATGAATTCTGACAGATACTAAGAGGGGAAATGAGGCCACTGAGTGGGGAAACAAACAAAATACATGCGATATTGTTCCAGTTATGCCCACTCCTTGCTATGCAAGCTTTGGCAAATCATTTTATCCCTGGGCGGTCATTTCTAGATTTTATGTGTTTACCCTATGCTAAATATTTGCATTTTAAAATAAAACGTGCTGCCTTCCCCTCCCCCCAGCCCTGCCCCACCTCTCTCTCTCTCTCTTTTTTTTAAACAAATAAGACTGGGTTGAGTGAAAATTCACACAAGAAACAGTACTGACAGAATATCCATATTTTTCTTTCCTCATTTGACATTTAGTTTCCTGAGTGGGATGAAGTGTATCAGGAAGTTATCTGTGCACCATCTACATAGATTACTTTAAACTTCATTGACAAGACTACAATTAGTTAGAGTTGAAAAATGTCTGCAGGATTCCGTTTGATTTTTACTTTACGTGGCCCAAGTAAGGATGACAAGCGCCAGCGAAGCGACGCTTGGGAAGCTGGGGATGAAAATGGCGGGAAAAAGGGAGGGGGGGTCATTAGCAGCCTAGACATGGGCCACATTTCCTTCACAGAACCAAACGTGTCCATGTGTTCACTGAGGCCTTCACAGGTAGTGAGCACTCACCAAGGCCTGGAAGCAGGCCTGGATGCTGGGCCAGTGCCTAACGGTCATTACCCAGCAGCCAGAGGCCACCGCCACTGCCAGGCGGCGACCCCTACCCGGCAGGCTTTGCCCGGCGGCCACTCACCCTTCCCATTACCTCGCACCATTACCGGCAGGTCGTTACCGGCCGCTGTTATCTGGCAGCCATCGTGTGTCATTCCTCAGTGACCCACTAAGAAGCCGCAGCCACCGCTAACCATGTCGCGCTCCCGCGGGAGAAGCTGGTTGCGGAGTTTTCCTCACCCCGCCAGGACTGCTCTGCAGCCGGAGGGCCCGGCCATGCACCACCGGGCTTCCGGCCACGCGCCACCGGGCTTCCGGCCACGCGCCCTGGCGTTTCCGCCCACGCGCCCCGGCGCTTCCGGCCCCTGCTGTTTGGCGCGTCACCCCGGACCGGCTCCTCGCGGTGCGCACAGTCTGAAGCTGAGGAAAGCCTGCCCTTGTGGACTCTTGTCCAAGGCGCGGCCTCTGGACGTTCCGGAATCCAGATTCGGAGAGTTTTATTTACGACGGCGCCTCTCGCTCTGGGGTGGGGAGGCTTCGTGAAGATGCTGATGAAAGATAAATTGCCTCAGGGAGAGGAGTAACTAAGAGCTTCTGCTTCGCCCAGATAGCTGTGCCCTCAGCCTGCCTCCCCGGTCCTCTGCGCTCGGCCCACCGCGGCCCCGGCCGCGCTCGGTCCCACCGGTCCGTAGGTGCAGGAGGATCTCGGCTGCGCTCCGCGGTGCAGAGGACTCGGGCTTGAGCGGCCGTGGGCGTCGCCCTGAACCCCAGCCCCGGGGCTTTAGCACGGTGGTGTCCCGGGTCTCTGCCTGGGCCCGGGAGCGGGAGCGGCAGGAGACGTCCCCCCGCAGCAGCTGCGGAGGAGCGTCGTGAGTAGAGCGTTGAGGAATCTGTTCTGCGACTGGCACTGTGGCTCTTCTGTCCCCGGCCGTGTGGCCTGGGACGCGTGGAAGGCTGAAGCGGCTGTGGCACCTCAGAACTTGGGCGTTTGACAGGCAGGCGCTGGCAGACAGACTGCGGGCTTTGGGAGTCGTTTTCTAAACCGGCTCCTGCTGCGGAAGGGCTTGTGGAGAGGGGGTGACTTAGGTTTCAGCGCCCGGGACCGCTCCGAGGCACCACGCATTTCCAAGCCCAGTGCATGAGGTCGCCAGACAGTCTGCGGGGGTAGAAAGACTTCCGTGAAGAAAGCAACGGAAACTGGATTTGCTCCTATTAATGAAATTTCAAACTTTGTGCCAGACCTCGATACAAATCACAGCCTGGAACTATGTCCTAGGATGAAAAAAAGAGAGAGAGAGAGGGAGAGGAAGGAAGATGGAAAGAAAGAAGGAAAGAAGAAAGAAAAGGTTTGGGGCAAAATAGGGCAGTTCCATTCTTGGAAACAAAATTTCATCTCGGAAGCTTAAAGTTCCAGGCTCTAAACATTAAAGTCACAAGCTTATCACAGTAGTTCCAGGACCAACTGATAACGCAAGTAAAGTGGTGGCTTTACTGTTTCATCCCTGAAAGAAAATACTGTGCATCGTTTATACACCTCGGTAAGGTCAGTTTTTTGTGTTTTGTTTTTTACATTTTTGGAAGGCATTTAAGAACAACAAAAAGATTATTTTAGAGCGAGGGAAAGCCTGCGGGCAGGCGTTGCCCCAGAGGGGGAGGGGCAGAGAAAGCAGGATAGGGAAGGAATCTCAAGCCTACTCGCCTCTGGGTGTGGAGCCGGAATGGGGGGGGGGGGGGCTCGATCTCATTATCCCGAGATGCCCCTCCCCAGAACGCATTTTGGATGAAAAAAAATGAAGGAGAACTCCATAAGCTCCACCCCTCAAGAAGGCTGGTCTACGGGCTACCACTACAGAACAGCGGGCCCAACAATGTTGTTTCAGGCTTGTGTACATCACATTCTTAACCCTATGTTCCCTAAAGGTGTTGATCTTCAAGTAGGAGTGACAAAAAGGGGAGGGGCAATGTTGGAATTTTTAGGGTAAAGTCAGAGAGGTGTGGTGAAGAACAACTCTCCTACAGACTCTTTTCATGAAACAGAGAAGTTAAGCTTGACAAAATCTTTGGCTGGCGGGTGGTATGCAAGGTTTAAAGAGGGGAAGTTAATTAAAGGAAGCTAATTTAAATAAAAAAGATTGTGAAACTTTCTTAATATTAAGCTGGTCTAGAGAATTTATCTACTGGGGCACCTGGGTGGCTCAGTGCTTTCAACCACTGACTTTTACAACTCAGGTCATGATCTGCATAGTTGTGGGATAGAGCACATCCTTCCCCCAACTTGGGGCTGGGTCAGGAGTCTGCTTGTCTCCCTCTCTCTGGCCCACTCCCTGCTGGCACGCTTGCTTTCTCTCTCTCAAACAAACAAATAAATGTTTGAAAAAATGTAAAAAAGAATGTATCTACTAAGAAGGGACTAAGGTAGAGAAAACAGTCATGTGAAAGCATAAAATAGGGTCTAAACTGATGGAAACTTCCTAGCTGAATGATTGCTGAATTAAAAGTTAATCAACATTGCATTAGAAGACTTCAACTTTAGGCGATAAATGATAGACTGTAGATTTCCAAAACTGAGGAACTAAGATCATGAAATTCACCTTTAATTTCTATTTTTAGACTCAAATGAACTTAGATTTAAATTCAAAAGCAGATAAGTATTCAGATCCTTAATACTGTGATTTTATTTTGAATAATTGCCTTTTATTTTTAATGCCTGTTGTGTCTTTACCTCATGTCACAATTTAATCCCTCTTTAAACTTAATTTAATGCCCAATTTAATCTCAATATGACAGCCAATAATTAAGAGAACTCATGTTGTGTAGCATACTGTTTGGTTGTGTTGGTCATGTATATGTGTTGTATACAGTATTGTTTTGTACCATGCAATTTAATGAACAGTACCACTTGATATGTTTATTAAGGAAGAACAAAAAACCAAGCTACCATCTTTTGAGAGTTAAAACATAGGTTTTCATGGTGATGGTATGAATAGCAAAAGATTTTACATGCTACAGAGGCCTACCTTTAGTATTTGTACATTACATGTATAAATGTACAAACCCAATATAGATTATGTGTATTTTACACATCAGATCTAAACAGTATATGTACAAATCTGAAATAATCATTTTCTAAGTATAGTATTACATGGATTAATAATTTGTATTAGTGGTTTTCATCCTTTTCCCTCTTTTTCTTATGGAATCTTTCAAGGAATTCTGGGAAGCCCAATTTGCAAAACAGACATTCTGTTTTGACACTCTGCTCTGATCAAAGTTGTGTGAGGGCTGGAGGTGGGGATGGAGGGCCTAAAGGCAGCTTTTAGGTTCACTTTCAGTGGCCCCGAAGCCCTTCCATGGAACCTTTAGAATTTCTGGAGCACAGTTTGGAAATTGTTGTCCTATATAATGCCCTACATTTGTAGTGGGCTTTTGTATGTTTGATAGTACTTCATTCCCACAACATTCAATGTTTTTTCATTTTACAGATAAGAAAACAGGGACTCAGGTCAATTCATTTTCCCACTATCACATAATTACTGAGTGATTAGATTTAGGACTTGAACTCAAATCTTCTGTTCTGACTCATGTTTTCCCCCTTAATTCATACTGTCTATAACAATAGAAAACATGCTCAGGATGTTTTCTAACATCCAAGTAGGATGAGATAGAATTTATGTAAAGCATGAGTGTTTCTTAACATTGTCCTTCTGCAGCAGAAGTGAGTGACAGCAGTCCTTTGGATCACAGTCCTTTGGCTCACCAAGGTCATTGACTGCATAAGGCTTGGAGATGTGTGTAATCCTCACCTGTAAACCTGGCCCTTTCTTCCCCACTTGAGAAAGCATATTGGAGTACAGCGCACAGGGTGATATTATCAGAGTCAATTTTTATTCATGAACAAGATGAACATTTCATCCCCTGCCTTTGGCAACCACCAGTCTGTTCTCTGTATCCATGCATTGAGGTTTGTTTTGTTTTAAATTCTGTATGTAGCCAGATCATACAGTATTTGTCTTTCTTTGACTTTTTTCACTTAGCATAATGCCCTCAAGGTCAGTCCTTGTTGCTGCAACTGGCAGGATTTCCTTCTTTTTTATGGCTGAGTAGTATTCCATTGTATATTTACACATTTTCTTTATCCATTCACCCAACAATAGACACTTAGGTTGCTTCCATGTCTTAGCTATTGTAAATAACATTGCAATGAACATGGGGGTCCTTGTATCTTTTTTCAGTTAGTATTTTCATTTCCTTTGGATAAATATCCAGAAGTGGAATTGCTGCATCATAAGATAGATATAGTTTTTTAAACTTTTTGAGGAAACTCCACACTACTTTCCATAATGGCTGCACCAGTTTATATTCCCATTAACAGTGCATGAGGGTTCCTTTTTCTCCACATCTTCAACAACACTTACTTGCTTTTGGTTTGATAATAGTCATTCTAACAGATGGGAGGTGATATCTCACTGTGGTTTTGATTTACATTTCCCAAATAGTTGTGGCTCCTTCTTACTCAACTCTGGGATGCTTTTAGATCTACAGAAGGAAAGAAAAGTAGAACTCAGAAAGCTCATCAGTGAGCATCTGACCAGTATTGAACGTACTTGCCACATGCAAGATTTAAGTGCTGAATCACAGATGGGTGTTGAATGTTATAATTCTGATTGTTACACTAAACACTTCCCATCTTAAGCCCAAGCAATTTATTTTCCTTAACTAATTTTCCATTTTTCATTGGCTCCTATTGAGTCTCTTCCCCCACTAAGGTAACTTTTGATTTCAATATTATAGTCAAGATGCTGATCACTAATTGGCCTTCTTTAGATATACTGTTTCTGAATTAGAAGATGAAAAACAATTATTTCCACTGATAATTAAAGTACTGAAGTTTGTGAACTGTTCATCTTGTATGTCATAAATAAAAATTGACTCAGTTAAAAAACAGGATAAGGCTTATTAGACCCCTTGATATGTTCATGTACATTGTAAAGCCGAGAGCACAAGAAAATCAGAAGCATTTTACAAACAGCTAAATAAAGAACTTTTTCCCTTCCCTTTCATACCTCAACAAAGCACTGGAGTTCTGGAAAATGCCGATGTACAGCAATGTTCTTAGGCAAATCAGAAAATTGGCAGATACTTCCTAATTAAGAAGAAAGCTCAGTATGTCTGGAATCGAGTATAGTAATTTCATACTAGTCTTTCCCTACCCCACATCACACAGGAATGGGGTTCTACGTAACACCCGAGTCCTTTGGGTGAGACTGTTCTAGCCCTGCTGTTATCACTTACCCAGCATGACCTACAAATACCCACCTTCCTTTCTTTGTTTAACTGACTTTCTCTACTTTGAAGGTCTTGAACTAAGCAACTGTTAGACACAGAGTCCAGAGCTGGTGGCAATTCATATGTGCATGAACATATACAATGTACATGAACATATCAAGGGGTCTGAGAAGTCTTGAAGACACCTGTATACCTTTTTAAAACTTCAGTGGATATTAAATGTTAAATATTGCCAGGCACTGTGTTAAATGCTATTCAGGGCAAGGAAGGGAGTCTTGCCTTCAGAGCAATTAACATCCAAGGTAAAAAGGAATATTAGAAAATTTAGAAAGGTAGTTATTGATTTATTTTTGAAAAACTGATGGATAATTGACAAATACAAGTATGTATATTTAAATGATATGTATACATTTTGAAATGACCACCACAATCAAGTTAATTAATACCAATTACATCACATAGTTACCTTTTATTTTTTTTAATATAGAACACTTCACAAATTTGCATGTCATCTTGTGCAGAGGCCATGCTAAATAATTTCTGTATCATTCCAGATACAGATTATCTATATATATGCTGTTGAAGGGACAGTAGTCATTGATTGTTGGCACAAGTCTTAAATTGATTTATGAAGAAATGTAAAAATTTTCTATTAATTATAGACATTTTAGTACACACCCTACAATGCTGTGTTTTCCTTTGCCTTGCCGTCCCAACTTCCAGTCCCATAAAAGAAATGAAAGACTCGGAATTTAGCTTCAAAGTCATGTTTCTTTGTACATAGAAGTGTGACCATGTCTGAGGTGCCCTGAACCAATTTTTAAACTTAATGACAGGAAGGGAAGGTAGGAAATTTAATATTAATGTTCTACTTTTTTCTTTAAAATCTTCTGGGGTTAACTCTAATTTCTTAACTGTTTTCTTCTTCCATATTTGTTCTTCTATTTACAGCTAAATAACAAAATGAAATGAAAGTGGAACTATTAAAAAGAAAATAATTAACAATTAGGTATTTAGAATACTTAGAATTTTGCTTTATAAAAATATTGTTAAAGCTATTACTCATGTTGAAGTTTTAGTATTCATTAATGTATGTATTTTGTGCAAAATCAGCAAATTCCACATTCCTGGTTTGGCTGTTATACACACAAATTAATGAATGTACTTTAATGAATTTGATTAATATGCAGCAGTTTAAGATCCATTTTGTATTATTAGCCCATGAAATGTTCCTCATTGAATGGTGCTGATTCAGAATGCTGTATTTCCCTGGGAAGGCTGTCTCTCTCTCTCTCTCTCTCACACAGAGATGCTCTTCACAAATAATGTAAAACTAAGATTTTCATAATTATCATAATTCACTCATTAAGATATTAGCAAACTGTCACAACCACAAAAGATTCTCTGTGCATGGAATTTTCCATCTTTTGCCGGCACCCAAGATCTACATGCAGTGCCAGTGCCAGAGAATGTTAAATGGAAACCCTACTTTTGCATTTTATTAGCAAATTTTGCAAACTACAAACAGCTTGAGTATTGTATAAATTTATAGTTGTACTTGCACATTTGTGATGGTGGTTTTCGGCATGCAAGTTTTATCTAAGAGCTTTTACTTGGAACTGCACAGAGCAATTCCAAAACCTCAAAACTAAAGGAAAATAAAATTGAAGTGCCTTTAGAATTGTGTGATTTATACATTAAAGTATTTATTTTAAAACAAGATTAAAAATACTGCACTCCTAGAAACATTCTCTCCTGGTAGAAGCCACTCGGATGGAAAATTTCATCTATTTCAAACTGATTTTTTGCCTGAATGACTTTCACATATTTTCCTAAAACCTAGTCATGTCAAACGATTTATTTTACCTTAATAATACTGTGCAAGTAGCCAGGAAGATTCAAGTGCTGAAGTGGTAGAAGGCAGTTGGCCAATTAGGTGCTCAACTATATTTTGATTTTCTATGCTTAGACATACTTATTCTTTTCTTGCCTTCTGATCCCCTGCTCGGTACTTCTAAATGAGAATTTCTGCATATTTCTGTCCTAGGAATACTTGGCCAAATTTGAGATATAGAATGCATTTTGGATCAAAATCCCAAGTAAGGATAAGGCAGTGAAACCCATTTTCTCACTTTAAGAGGTAATAGAAGGAGCTCAGAATGGTATACAATGGGCACATGTATTTTCAATGTCCTCCCCAGGGCACCCCGTCGCCCCCTTCACAGTACAGTACCATCTGTGCCACCACGATGTCCCTAGTGATAGGGAGGCTCTGCATCTATTAAAGATGACTGGCCTACAACAGAGCTACAGAGTTGCAATATAAGAAATCATTTTTCAGTGAAATAATTGGCACTTTTTTTCAGATTTTTCTCTCTTAAAAAATTATTTTTTTTGCTTCAATCATTATTGTCATTGACTCACCATCCTCTGGCAACATATATTATTTTTGAAAAATCAATTTTAAAGAAAATAGCATGCAAAATATTCTTAACAGAAACAGTTGCTAGGCCGGAAAGTAATTGGAAGTCTCTTCTCTGGTTGAGTTCATATCATGATCTTGAAATAAAAAGACACAGGATGTGGTATATGTCTTGGTTTATGATCTCAGAAAGTATGTGAGAAAGCTATGAAAGTAAATGCAGACTTTGAAATTTGGAATTTGCTTTGGGAAAAGATGACAGTGGTAGCAATGACCAGAGCATTTTCTCTAGGAGTAGCTCTTAGCCGTCTTGATTCTAGTCAACAAGTCAAAGAAACTGTCATTATTTTTCTAAATAGCTGGACTGAAAAAAAGAGAAAACCAGCATTCTGGACTAGGTTCTTATCTTGATGCACTGACACTCATGAAGAATTCTTTGAGTGAAGGAATACGAAGCTTTCCTATGACAGCACTGGCCAGTCCACGGAGAAAGAGGGACCTCGTGCAATAAGCCCTCCCCAAATGACCATGTAACTCATTTTCTGAGGATGGAATATTGAAAATGCATAAGTCCTGAGCTTTTCCCTTTGCAATGCCCCATTTGGAATAAAGAAGTCATCAGAAAAATGGATTCTTTCTTGCTAACCTGACAGATACCATCCAGAGACTAGAAAGAGATAATTTGTCAGTACTGTCAGCCGAATGCTGCTGTGGCCCCCATCTATTACTTAAGGTCTATTTTCATTCTACCCAATTCCACGAAGTTTGTTTTATTAAAATGAAAAATGGGATTATGGTGCTCCCTAGAAAGTCATTTTATCTCCTTCCAGCTGTTCAGTGACACACTTTTAACTTTGTAAAGTCACTTGTTTATAATTTAAACTAAAGTTAGTTACTGCACACCTTGTTTACTTGTACCTAGTAGCAAATTTGTAGTGACAGGAGAAAGATCACTAAGTACCACTAAGTCTTGCAAAGAAAGCACAATTAATAGCATCCTGTCCCCAGTTTTGGGAAATGTATGTTGTGCATATAACAGTCAGGATTCTATTGTAAATAATACGAGGCATTTTCACTATTTTAGGCCAAAAAAGTTGCTTTACAGGGAATTCAGAACTTAAATATTCATTAGAAGGTTGAGAAGAGCAGGCTGTCCACTGACCTCCAGGAACAACTCCAAGGACAATTTTGCAGACCCAGGCTTCCAAGGACACTGAATTAGGAAGCTGCAGCAGCAATGCCACCGCCAGGATCACTGCAGATCTTGGACTTCAGCTGCTTTCCAGGCATCAGGAAGCCACCACCCCAGTTGCTGGCTCCAGGAGTTTGCCACCAAGGCTGCAGTCTGCTAAGGAGGCCGCTTCGGGGTCATACCGTGCCTATTCAATCCATGAGAGGAAAATGGAGATCTCCTGCATCACCCCTTCTCCCTCCCCTGAACTTGGCTCCATGTACAAGTCTCACAAGCGTGCATCTCATTGGCCAAACCTAAAAGGCTTCTTTAGCTGTATGGGAGCCTGGGAATTGAAGGTTTTGTTTTGTTTTAATTTTCTAGTCTTTCCGATCCAGGAAACCATGCTAATAGGAGGTTAGAACAGAGTTGAGATAGTTTACCAAATCTACTCCAATACCTGTAGACTCATTTTGTACTACTGGTTAGCCATGCATAAAGTTTGTCATAGTTTCCCATTTTTAAAAAAAATTAGTGTAATTCCTTCTTTCATCTTTTTGGAGATCTTACACTAGTTTTCTTAAAGTCATTTCAGATTGTTCTATCACTTCCAATGGTCAGGAGTAGATAGGTCCTGATGTGGTAAGCAGAATAATGTCCTTCTGCAAAGATGTTTATATCCTACTTCTTGGAAACTGTATGTTACATTACATGGCAAAGGAGAATTAAAGTTGCAGGTAGAATTAAGGTTGTTAATCAGCTGACTTTAAGACAGAGAGATTATCCTGGATTATCCATGTGGGCCTGATGTAATAACAAGGGTCTTTAAATGTGGAAGGGGGAGGTAGAAGAAGAGTTCAGAGTGTTGCGGTGTAAGAAATACTCATCCCACTGTTGCTGGCTTTAAAGATGGAGAGGAGCCATGAGCCAAGGAATACAGGCAGCCTCTAGAAGCTGGAAAGGGCAAGATAGATGATTCTCCCTAGAAAGGAATCAGCCCCGTTAGCACCTAGATTTTAGCCCACTGAGAGCCAGTTCAGACTTTTGAACTACAAACTTGAACAATAAGTTGGTGTTTTAAGCCACTAAGTTTGGGGTAATTTGTTCAAGCAGCACTAAGAAACCAACACAGCTGATAGTTAAGATTGCTGGCTGCCTTTTTCACTGCTATTTTTTTCTCATGAGCTTTGACATTTTAGCTTGTGGGTTCATCTTGAGTAGGGTTTTCCCCTGCTCTGTATACTTTCCTCACTTTGTCAACCTGTTTGTGGACACAACGAAGCTCACTGGGACCCTAGGTTTTAACCTGGTAGTTCCATGTCTAGTCTTACAGTGATATTGGTGCTGTCCCAAGGTTAGCCAAGGGGACTAGTGGACAGCCTGGTCCAAGTGCTGCCACAGTCAAGGAACAGCACTTGAAGCTCTATCTGGCTTGTTTCACATGTTAGAAAGCGTGATTAGCCCTTGATTGTATGCAGGAAGTAAAGCACTCGTCCCCAGCTGGGCACAGGATGCTCCTGTCCAGGCTGTCCCACAGGAATCAGGTCTTTATTCCCATGTCTGTTTTAGTGTTAAAGCTTTGTAGGTCTCTGGCTTATGACACACTTTCTGCTTTGTAGTTCAGTTTTTGGTCCATCAGGATGTTTAGCTCATTTTATTCTTTAGCATAGCCATATTTTTCAATTTATAATATATATTTAATATATAATGTAATTTGGGGCACCTGGGTGGCTCAGTGGGTTAAGCCTCTGCCTTCAGCTCAGGTCATGATCTCAGGGTCCTGGGATAGAGCCCCGCATTGGGCTCTCTGCTCAGCAGGGAGCCTGCTTCCCTTCCTCTCTCTCTCTGCCTGCCTCTCTGCCTACTTGTGATCTCTGTCAAATAAATAAAATCTTTAAAATATATATATATATATATATATATATATAAAATGTAATTTGTAAAATACATATGAAATGCTGGTTGCATATTTTGTCATTGCTGTGTTTAGAGCAGAGGGGAGAAATTCCAAGCATTACCTTGACCATAAGACTGCAATATGTAGGTTGTATGATTTTTTGTTTTTTTAAGAATTGCCTATTCATTTTACAGAGGGAGAGAGCAAATGAGCCAGGGGTGAGTGGCAAGGGGCTGAGGGAGAGAAAGAATCTGAAGCAGGCACCCCGCTGAGTCCAGAGCCTGATGCAGGGCTCAATCCCACAACCTTAAGATCATGGCCTGAGCCAAAATCAAGAATCAGACACCCAACCAACTGAGCCACCCAGGTGCCTCGGATGTAGAATTAACATTTCACGGAACACCGTGTCCCAGGTTTTCACCGTGTTTTAGCTGAAGAGAAAATATAGTGAGTGGTTAGATATTTCTATTTCTATCAGTGATTTGCTTTCTGCATTCCCAGGGATGTCACTTTCTTCAACAAATAATACCCTTTTGGCAAAGGCTTAGCTGGCTGAAAATTATAAGAGAAAGTTTCATTGTATTGCACTTGAAAGTGGTTGTTCCAGAAATTCATCTTAAAACTTGCTATTTCAGGAAGCTGGCTCAGCTCCTCCACTTTCTCTGGAGTCCATCAATTCCATAAATTGGCTAGGCGTTACTAGAGGATGATTGTTAGGGTCAGGAGGGGGAGGAACAGAACACCAGGTGTTACATTACAAAAGGTGGCATGAGTCCCTGGTTTAGTCATGTACTTTAAGAGTGTGGGAAATAGCTGTTCACAGTTAACACCAGAAGTGCTCATTAAACTGATTTTCTGTTGGGAATGATTCCCCCAAAATGTCTCAGGCTATCAAGTAGCTAAAATTCTATCAGGATTATGATACCCACTGAGTTACAAGTTATAAGAAATGATACTTGAAATAAGGGCTTTGCAGGCAAATTAAAATAGTAATAATTTCAGTTAATGTAATGATATCTTTTTTTTAAAATCCCTTAATATCATTCAGCCAAAATTACATATTTGGGAAAAAATGAGCTACTAAAGAAGATTTCCTAATTGTATGTAATATGCCTGAAGGCATATTGCGGATGTAATTCAGATGCCTGGACACAGAGGAAGATGGCTCTGATGATGATATTATGCAATAGAACTACATTTTAGTCACAAATAGTCATAATGTAAAATTATTTCTCAGAGAAAGGAGGCCGGGAGTATGTTGCCACTTCCGCAGTAAGCTCTGTAATCCTGGCTGCACTCTGGAGATCATATTTTTACATGTGCAGGCTTCTCTGTAAGCCCTTGAACCTTGCAGATCAAATTTTGATATCTAGCATCCCAGTATTTTGCAAGTGATAGCACTTATTTTCCTGAAACTCAGTTGTGAGTCTTTTGCTTTCTTTGTTTAGTTTATGCCAATGTGGTGTTCCATCAACCAATTCATTTTGGCTTGCCCTTGTCTCATCTGTGGTCCAACAAAGCCCCAAAGCTGCTTCTTGAGGTGAAAGGAGACTTACTTAAACCAAGCATGAATTTAACTACTTACAACTAGAAGTAGCTGGGTTTAAGAAGGGTTTTTTTTTTTAATTTTACATTGTTAAGCTATAAGTTATTGTCAAGCAATGTATCAGTTAAAGCTTTTACACTTACTGTAGTTCAGTGGTCACAGTATTTGCATAGAATTTCGTATCAGTGCATCTGTGATCTTGACAAATGACCAAAGATCAAACTGTATTCTGATTTGTAGTCTAACTCAGGTGACTAAATTTGAATTTTTTTTTTTTTTAATGCTCAGGTGGGGTTCCCAAACCATACTGGCAAAGGCTCATAAAAAGTAGGTCTCGTGGTGGTCTCTGCACCTCTCCACTCCCCAAATCCCATGGTCTTTTCTTTCCCTTGCTGGCGCAGGGGTCAGATGCCATCACCTCTGAAATGTTGATTTTAGTCTTCCTGAGATAAGGGCTCATAACCCATCTGGGCCACACTATTGTGAGATGGTGCCTTCTGCTTCAACACGGTTGATTCCTTTTCCATCCTTCCATGTTTCCTTTATGCTGGGCTAAATGCATTCCTCCACTGGGGTATGGCTGGGACAGTGGATTCCTCCATTTGTCCTGGTTGGCTTCTGGGATAGCCATAGCTCCAAACAGGCTTCTTGGCTGGTGAGTCTGGGCTCAACAGTTCAGTCTTCCTACTAGGTCTGCAGTCAATTTATGTCTATCTCCCAGCTTCTCCTTATGCCAGCTTCATGACGGTTTTTCAGTTGGATCTCAGAACTATCAAAGGACAGCTGTGGGCTTTAGCCTGTCATTTGGCCAGGGATGTCGCTGGCTTGGGCTTAATACATCTGAGGGAAAGCCCAGAGATGTGACAACAAGAAGGAACAAATAGTTGTTTCTCTGGCCCCGGTCAGAATTCAGCCGATTCTAGGCATCCAGTATTCAGGATCAGCTCAGGCTCAAGTCTTTCCAAAAGACAAAGGAAGGTGAAGACCCATTCCTAATTTCAAGGCAGGTTTTATAAGAAAACCTTCACCTGCTGCAGTCTGGCTGGGCAAGGTGCCTTCAGAACAGAAAAGGGAGGTGCCTGGGTGGTTCAGTCAGTTGAGCAACTGAGTGGCAGACTCTTGATTTCGGCTTGGGTGTGATCTCAAGGTCGTGGGATCAAGTACCACATCAGGCTCTACTCTCAGTGCAGAGTCTGCTTATCCCTCTCCCTCCCCCTCCATCCTCTGCCCCTCTCTCTGTTCGTGTGCATGCACACACGTGTGTTCTCTCTCTAATAAATTTAAAAAAAAATTTTTAAAGGTCCTCTGCTTTTGTTTCCTAGAAGAACCCACAGAATAATGAGACCATCCTAGCTAGAAGAAGGACATAGCTGGCACTAGCTGGTATAACCAATATCAGATACTGTGTGAAAATCAAGCTTTGGTTTTCCAAGTGACCATATAATACTTGAATAAGGTCCGGAATTAGGCTAAACTGGGTTGGTACAAACTACACCTGACCTCTTACTGTTTCATGATACCAGAGAGCTGCCTTCCTGGCTTTCCCTCTGTGTGGAATAAAGATGGTGGGTATAATCCTTCCTCTCTTCAAGAGAGAAAGGACCTATGCAGACATTTATTTATCAGTTTAACTTTTGTTTGTTGAGCTATAGTTCTGTAGCCTTCCAACTGCAATTCGGGAAGGAAAGGGAGAGACATTCATGTCATGGAAGAACCTTTGGATTAGGCCTCTGAATACTTAGGATTTGATTTGTCATTCATAAGCCAATACTCCTTAGTTCTCAGTTGATTCCTCTACAAAGAAAGTTGATAGTGAAAACGCTATGAGGGCTTCCCAGTTTTGTTAAGATGGACAGATCAGAAAAGGGATGTGAAAGCTCTCAGAAAAGAAGCCTACTGACATGTTTATGAAATACCTAGTGAGCAGCAAACTATGTGCCAGACACTGCCAGCCTCTACCGATTAGAAATAAGATGACACCACCCTGCCTCATGGAGACCAATGCTTTCAGCCACTGAGTGGTAAAGTCACAGCCTCCAGAGATAGAAAATCACTATAAATATTTTCTTCAGTTAGGGCCTTTAATTCAGTCTCCGTGTTGCTGCAGGGTAGTTCAATTCCAAGTAATGATGCATACGCTTCTTTTCCTCCACCTCTGCCTAATTGTTTCCTTATATCTTCTTCCTACAAAACTGAAGCAGTGCTTGGGGAAGTGAAGGGAAGCTGGTACTGGGAAATGTGTCAGGGATCAGGGGAGGCTTATTGCACAAGGGACACCCTAGTTGAGACCTGAAGTTTGAATTGGATTCATGAGGCCAAAAGGGGGGAAGTGATGGAGGAAGAAGCCAAGGCTGAGAGAAGGAACATGTGCAAAGGTCCAGGGATGACCGAGAACAGTGGGCAGAGAGATGAGAGTAATTTGGTGTGATTGGAATAAAGAGTCCAAAGGATGGAGGGAAAAGAGTTGGAAAGGATGAATGTTTCAAATACTGGGATGACAGGTACGTGGGAGAGAGGTTAGGTTTGCTTTCTGCAGCTAACTAGCTCCAGGGGCACAACTAGAATCCAGGGGGAAAATTCCAGGGAAAAGGACATTGACTAAAAATTAAACTGTGGTAATGGCCTCCACTTAGCTAGTCCTTCCAGTATTTCAGACACCATGGTAAGGATTTTCTATCCATTATCTCACTGGAGCCTCAAAACAACCTTGTGAGGTAAATGAGAAAACAGACTCAGAGAAGTTACATTAACTAGCTCAGGGTCACACAGTGAAGACAGAGTTGAGTTAGGATCCCAGAATTGCCGCTCTTGGTCACCACTGTCAAACTGCTTCCTTGTGAGGATTATGTTGTCGCAGAACAAGTGTATGGCTCTGAAAGTTTCCTGTCACTGCTGGGATACTGTAAAGGATGCAGGCATCAAGAGAACCAGTAACCTTCTGAGAATCTTCCCATTGCAAGATCCAGGGGTTCAATGACACATCAATAGTTGGATACATGAAACAACCCTGAGAGACAACCAGCTTCTGCATTTTGGGCAGCTTTATGTCACATGTAATGGGCCCTCCTGGGGTACCTTTAAGGGGAGCGTTCTCAGGCTTCATCACTGCAGAAGAGAGCACCGAAAGGGAGGCAGAGTGAAATGGACCGAATTAGGGCAGCTCAGCCCTCCACTAAAGACATGCATCTTTCACAAACATCTGCTTTAGCTAATGCTGGCCTTGGGCAGTATTAAATTATGTATTCAGCTCTTAAACTATCACAGATTCATGTTTCAAGAACATAACCATGAGAAAATATTGCACCACTAGCAGAAACAAAACAGCTCTGCTCATTTGGCATTAAATTTTTTTTGGTGAATTTCTATAATAATTCTTCATTTTCTTTCAAATTAAAGGACATTGTGGGAGACCAAATAGGTTAGAATGCATAGGAATTTTTTTCTATTGTTGACTTATTGAAAAAAAGAATAAAAAATTGCCTCTTTTGCTCACCACTCAGTGAAGGGTATCCAAATAGCAAACAGCAATAAATTACACAATGAATTTGGGCATGTTAGAGGTAGAGAGACCTTAGAGAGCATTCCAAATGTGTTTTCTAGAATTGCCTCTTCTTTATAATGAAGTGCTTCTCTAAGGTCAGAAATCAAGACCTTCCTGAAATACACCCTGGGTAGGCCAGCTCCCACCCCCGTCCCAGCATTGCTTTAAAGCAGAAAAAACCGGGGTGCCTGGGTGGCTCAGTGGGTTAAGCCTCTGCCTTCAGCCCAGGTCATGATCTCAGGGTCCTGGGATCGAGCCCGGCATCAGTCTCTCTGCTCAGCAGGGAGCCTGCTTCCCCCTCTATCTCTGCCTGCTGCTCTGCCTACTTGTGACCTCTCTCTCTCTGCGTCAAATAAATAAAGAAAATCTTAAAAAACAAACAAACAAAACAGAAAAAACCATGGACTATCACAGTATGAGGGCTTTACCTGTGAATTTTTTAGAGAGAGAGGGAAATGTTGGGGAAAGGAAGAAGGGCTCTCTTGTGTCATCAACTCTGATATATTTAGTGGTCAATAGTCGGGAAATATTATATGAAGTTCATCAAAACGTGTGCTTCTCAGAAATCCCAATAAAACATTAAGAGTCTTCAACAAAGGTGTCCTTTGTGGTGGCAACCCAGGATCCTTGCCCCCTGATGGGAAGACAATTTTCCATAGTGACAATGAATATAGGTGACCCTTTCAAGCAAAATTCTGAAAATGTTGATTCTCCTCTCTCTATAGCTGAGGCAAGGCATTCCATTCCCTGCCCCTTCCCCCTCTGAACACATAGTGATGCTCACAACTTCCAAGTATTTGCTCATTAAAACCCTGCATTCCGGACTCTTTCTGGTTCTTTCCCTTCTTTCATGAAGGAAAAAAACCCCTCTTTCCTATATATCAACAACGGGTGCAGAACATATACTCTTAAAATGTAGTAAACCAAATTTTTGAAAATTATATTGAAAGGCATTACTTTTGCAACCATCATTTCTTCCTTTACTCTTTCCATAAATATTTAAATAAAATTTTAGATCATTCTTATTCAAAAAAAGATATACCAATGGCCTTATATAAAAGAATTTTTTTTCCTGGCAAATTGAACATGTAGTAAATACAATAAAAAGAGAGTAAAGATTTTGTAATAAGTGCCCTGTGAGTAGCAGAATATCTCAGCTGGAATAATCATGTCAAGGACCAGGCAGTTCGGCAGGTGATTTTTCTTAAATAGAACTCAATCCACTAATGCCAGCTGTGGTCCAAATGAGGTAACTGCTGTGGGTCAAGGTGGGGAAGACAAAGTTGTACAAAGACAGTTAGAGCTGCAGTAAACTAAAAACATCTCTGCTCATTTCCTCTTTGGTCTAAAGCACGCAAGAGAGGCATTGATCTTTGCCAGCCAGTCTTAAACACCGTCTGTAAGAGGAAGATGAATTAAACTCAGAAGCATGATTGCTCCCTGGCTGCTGGAGAGGCTGGGAGAATTTGGTGTAGGGGATGCCAGGACTGACTGTGTTGGCAGGTAGGCAGGTGGAGTGATGCTGGCCTGTGCCCAGAGGCCATCAGAGGTCAGGACTTCCAGACCCGACCCCAAGCAGGTCCAGTAGAGTGTCTCAGCATAGCAATCCAACTGGCCAGGACTTCCAGACGCCTTAACAACTCTGTACCAGGAATTGAGTGGCTGGAGGAGGAGAGATAGAAACCAATTTGAGGTACTTTTTGACGATGACTTTTCCCTCTAAGGTCTTCCACTAGTCTAAGTGACTGTCATTATATAGCAGCAATTAAGTCAGGCTGTCCAGACTCACGAGTTTCTCTGTCAGATACTCTCTTTCTCCAAGTCAGCACAAAATTTGAGATCTGTAGGGTGTTTGGCCAACATTTTGTTGCCTTTTTCTCTAACACCATTTTTCAGGTTGCGTATTTCTGTGTGTGTGTTAAAACTAATGACGTCTGTCAAAAATGTTTCATTGAGTATGGTTTTTGTGTTTGTCTTTTCAGGGATAAGGAAATGTTTTATTTTCTTTACTGTTTGTCTTCCTTCATCTGGCAAAGACTAAGCTGTCCCATCAACCCCCAGTGATTTAGAACAGAGAGGAAATTAATATTAGGGTTTTGTTTAACAGCGGCACTACATCTGCCATTAGACAACTTTTACTTCCTCTCTGAGTAGCAGAGAAACTGTCTTTCCTCAACCAAAATGTCAAATGAACAGAGGCCTTAAATAAGAACATGAATTTGACCTTTACCAGATGTCTTTATTCTTTAACATTTTTCAAAGATACACACTTGGAAAAGTTAAGACTTATTGATACCCAGCACGGATGCTTTATTGTCTGCCATTTCCAAGATGCCAGAGGCTTTCTTATGTGAACAAAATGACTATTTCCGTCATAATGGAGCACAATTATTTATTCACCTAGCAGAGCTGAGGAAATCATTTTTAAACTAAAAACACAGAATGGGTTGTCTCTACCACAAACTTCCCACAAAAGCAGGAATCTTACTTCGTAAGTAGAACCAGATCCTTACTCCATTCTCTGCCCAGCAGAAAAATTACATGGCTTTTAGGTTTAATGGCCTTTTAGGCTTGTAGCCAAAAGAAGTTCCAAAAAAACTTCTCTGGTCCCAATTTGCCCTCTCAGCCCAGTTCTTTGTAAGCAGGGAGCTGAGTCGCTGGAGAGCATCCAAAGCCAGCTCTGTGAAATGGAGGCCAGAGAACCACTCCACACAATTGGGAGGAGAGACAAAGGAGCCCCGTGATCACAGTGAGTCAGACCATGACAGAGCAGGTTCAGGATGGTGAGTACAACCTGAGTGACGGAGCCGCTCGTCAGGTGCATGCATTATTGACGTTGTTCAGGTCAGCGTGTGGCGGCCAGGTGGGGCTGGGGGGGTGCCTCCATCAGAGTGCCCCAGGCCCTCCTCTCTCATCATTCGTTGCATCTCATCCTGTTTCTGTCTTTAGTAAACAAACGTGACTATTTTTTTTTCCTTGTCAAAGATTTGGGCTTTTATTTGAGCAGTTCACATCCCAGCCCTAAGTCCAGACTGTGAAGCAGAGAATACTTCTCTGATTTTTCATGGGCATCTTCAAGCTGAAGGGATTTCCGGAAAATATAGGAATATCCTTGCCTGCCTAGACATTCTCTTCTCCATTAGCTCAGGCTCCTCACTCTTGAGATAGGAAGGACTCAGATCAACCGCCCATGCTGTAGTAACTCCGTTGTACATAGGTTTTCCTCTCCAGAACTCTGGATTCTCTCCTTCCTTCATTCAACAACTGTTTATGTGCTACTGATGCACAGCAAGAGATCCGGGGCCGAGTTCTATACCTGTACCCGCCTTCAGATTGCTGAGAATTACCCAGAGAGATCAGAAGATGGCACAAAGCGCCAGGGTCGTCATCTCAATTTGTTCGAGTTGGTGAGGGTCACTCGGAAGGCGCCAGAAGGACAGCAGTTCTTCAGAAGATGAGAGGGTTGCTTCCGGCTCTGGTGATCGGAGATGTCTTCAAGGAGAACCTGCACCCATGCAGACCTTTGAAGGCCCTTTGAGCTGAGATATGTAGCGGCTGAGGGCAGGCATCCCAACTTGAGCTGAGGAAGCATGAAGAATCATTTTCTCTTACTTCCTCTAGTCAGGTTGGTTCCTAAGGGAGCTGGAAAATGCTTCAGCATTGCTGGTGGCTGTGCTCTAGGCATTTGCTTCCCCTCACAGCCAGCCAGGTTAAAAAAGTTTTACAGCTGACGCAAATAGGCAAAAATAAAACAAAAAATGTAAATGATCTGGATTTGAGGAACTTAAAAAAAATTGTTAACGAGGGAAATGCCCTGTAGTATCAGTACATAATTTGTCTGGGTTCTCAATCACACCTACATGAACTCTGGGCCCCACGTTGGAGTTGCTAGAATGTTCTGTATATCTGAGCGATCTCAGACACCACAGGAAGACTAGAGCTCCTCCCTGGAAGCCTCTGGAGATGGGGTTTGTGTGGCAGTTATCAAAATAAAAGATGATTCCTGAGAAACAGAAACCTGTAAAGACTGTGACAAACTTACACCTCATACGAACAAATCCAAACCTGTGACTGGAATGTTCTCACAGTTATTTAAGTTCCCAGAGTGTGGCAAGTTTTTCTCTTAACCATATCATTATTGTTGAAATGTAAGAAAAAGCAAACTGAGAAATGACATCCTTCTGAATAAGTGTCTGAGAGGCAAAAATGTAATAGTCAAAGCACAGGCATTTCCAAACCTTTCAAATAGAAGACAACAACACAGTTAAATCATTTTTATTACAGGCATAAAATAAAAATTAGTATAAAATGTTAAATGTTTATGAGCATGACTCTGCTTTGAACAATTTCTAATTTAGAAAGGATGGTCTGGCAATCAAAACTGTCTCATAATTACTCTCCTAGATCCATTAAGTTCACTCAGTTTCACCTTCAGGCATTTAATGGCAAAAGACCATGGTATCTTTAGCCACATTTGAAATATTAGATCTATAGTCAAGCAAACTCTTCCATAGAGGACTTTCCTTCTCTGTTCCCTAGTCTCTGAATGGTGCACAGTAAAATAGCAGGCAGGGTGGCGACAGGCAGAGAGGATGGTTCCATTTCCTGGCACCAATGACAGCTACACCCTGGAATTTCTGTCTAGAGCTGAACTTAAGAAACAATGGCTTGGGGAAAGTCAGGATTTACAACAGAAAGGGTTTTGAAGGTTGCAAAGGCCCTTAGAGCAGACTTCCCAGTGCATGGAAGCAGCCAATTCCCCACATTTACATTGTATCTATAGCTGGGTGACAGCTCTCAGTAGGGCAGGCCAGGTACAGCAAAGGAGTGGACCATCTCCTGCAGGCCATATTAGGAGGCTCTACTCGACTTGTGGTCCCCCCCCCCACTTTCTGGAGACTCTGAGCCCCCAGAAAGTCCATTTGGATAACAATATCTTATTAGGACAATATGAACTGGTAAAGAAGTTGATGGAAATCCAGTGCAAGGGTTGGTCAGTGGGCTTGAGTGATGTAGGCCTCTGTCAGGGAATAGGGGGAGGTGCAGTGGCCCTGAGTTTGCCCCTGACTGGTCTGATTAGGGTGTCCATGCTTTCGGGAAGGTAGCTGCCCAGTGCAGGATTTTGGGGTGGGGAAAGAAGAGCATGTTCATGGTGGGGAAACTGGGGGAAAGGTGAGGGGGCTGATGAAGAAAGAGCCAGTGTGAATGAGGAGGGTGTTGACATTGGATTCTGATTAAATAGGTACTTATGTTAGGGATAATGGGAGCTAGGTTTCTCATTGTCTGAGAAAGGAGTTGCAGTTATGGAATAGAAGAAGTTAAACCCCTATGAGTTGTGTTGTGAACATATGGTTATATATGTGGACCTGGAAGCAGGGACACCTCAATTGCGTTGAGCACATATAGCACACAGATACTGCTTCCTAACTTGCCTAAAAGAAACCAGGGATCCTTGGAGAAATGTCTGTTTCTATGGCTGGTGCAGAGAGAGAACAAAATGAATTTGAAATTTGTTTTTGTGCCCCAAAGTAAGAAAGTGCTTGAAGAATGAGGAGGACATGCCAAAGGGACACAGGAACCAGAGTGAAGAGGCTCTTCGCGGGCAAATCGGGTACAATTTGAGTATCAAACCCAATAATTTTAGTAATGAATTATAGTCCATTGAATAAAATAGGAAACCATGAAGTCCACACTGATATAAATAAATGAGTAAATTGAAAATATGATAAGGAATAGGATGTTTACGTAGTCTCAAGATATCTCCCCACAAAATACTTATTACAAAAAGGAAAAGAGAGCTGATACAGTGGAGAAGGCTGGAAGATTCCACCTTAAACAAAACAAGTAATATCAGTAAGGGAACAAATTGAGGTTGTATGCCCCTGTTAGCATCCCAAAGAAGAACACAACATCATGTCTGTGGTATTTCTGTCCCAAATACATAGTATGAATATAATCACAAGGAGATAGTAAACCCTGAAAGGAGGGAAATTTCACAAAATAACTGGCCTGTAATCTTTGAAGTGTCAAGGTCGTGATGATTAGGAAAGACCAAAGAGATTAAAGAGAAATGACAACTAAGTTCAACATATGATTCTGAACTGGATTCTTTTGTTGTAAGAACATTATAGGGATAACTAGAAAATTGAATGCTGATGGAGGGTCATATAGTACTTGTATATCAGTATTAATTTCCTCATTTTGGTTGAATTTTATTTATGTTGGAGAACATCCTTGTTTGTAGCAATACACAATATATAATAAATATTTGGGAATGTTGGGGCATCATGTAGGCAACTTTCTCTGAAGTGGTTCATAAAACCTTCTTTGTACCAGAGTTGCAATTTTTCCATAGTTTGAGTTTGTTTATTTTTGAAAGCAGTTAATTACTTCTCTCATCAATAGATGTTGGCTCTCACGATGCAATTGGCATGGTTAACCTTGTCAGGATTTGCACAATCCAACATTCTCAAATATACATGTTCTGGAAAAAAGTGGAGTTTGGAAACATTAGGAATAGTAGATCAAACAATTCAATTTCTTATTACTACAAACAGATACTTCATTTTGTTTTTGTTTTTGTTTGTTTGGCGTTTTTGATGGGCAGCAAAGCAAAGATTATTGAGCATTAGTAGCAATCTCCTGAAGATGGAGGGGCCCTTAAAGAGTTGCAAGTAGAGTTTCTAAGTCTAGGGGTTTGAGGGGCTTGTTGGCTCTGTTTTAATCTGATTAACCCTCTGTGCACCTGTCACCCAATCAGGTTTTTGTCATCTACTTATCATGTGGGAAAGGGTGGAGGGCACCTTTCAGGGGGGTGTAAATTCCTTTATTTTTATTTTTTTAATGTAATTAATTAACATATAATGTATTATTACTTTCAGAGGTAGAGGTCAGCATTCATCAGTCTTATATAACACCCAGTGCTGATTACTTCACTTGCCCTTCTTAATGCCCATCACCCAATTAGCCCATCCCTCTAACCCCCTTCCCTCCAGCAAATTTGTTTCCTATGATTATGTGAGTCTCTTATGGTTTGTCTCCCTTTCTGTTTATGTCTTGTTTTATTTTTTTCTCTCTTCCCCTATGATCCTGTTTTGTTTCTTAAATTCCACGTATGAGTGAGATCATATGATAATTGGCTCTCTTTGATTGACTTATTTCACTTAGCGTAATACCCTCTAGTTCCATCCACCTCATTGCAAAAGGCAAGATTTCATTTTTCTGATGGCTGAGTAGTAGTATTCCATTGTATATACATACCACATCTTCTTTTTTTTTTTTTTTAAAGATTTTATTTATTTATTTGACAGAGAGAGATCACAAGTAGGCAGAGAGGCAGGCAGAGAGAGAGAGAGGGAAGCAGGCTCCCTGCTGAGCAGAGAGCCCGATGCGGGACTCGATCCCAGGACCCTGAGATCATGACCTGAGCCGAAGGCAGCGGCTTAACCCACTGAGCCACCCAGGCGCCCCATACCACATCTTCTTTATTCATTCATCTGTGGACATCTGCACTCTTTCCATAGTTTGGCTATTGTGGACATTGCTGTGATAGACATTGGGGTGCAGGTAACCATTCAGATCACTACATTTGTATCTTTGGGGTAAATACCTAGTAGTGCAATTGCTAGGTCATAGGGTAACTCTATTTTCAACTTTTTGAGGAACCTCCATATTGTTTTCTAGAGTGGCCAGACTTGCTTGCATTCCCACTACCAGGGTAAGAGGGTTCCCCTTTCTCCGCATCCTTTCCAACATATATCATTTCCTGACTTGTTAATTTCAGCCAGTCTGACTGGTGTGAGGTGGTATCTCATCGTGGTTTCGATTTATATTTTCCTGATGCTGAGTGATGTTGATCATTTTTTCATGTGTCTTTTGACCATTTGTATATCTTCTTTGGAGAAATGTGTGTTGATGTCTTCTGCCCATTTCTTGATTGGATTATTTGTTCTTTGGGTGTTGAGTTTGATAAGTTCTTTATAGATTTTGGATACTAGCCCTTTATCTTATTAAGATATTTGCGAATATCTTCTCCCATTTTGTCAGTTGTCTTTTGATTTTGTTGACTCTGTCCTTTGTTGTGTAAAAGTTTTTATCTTGATGAAGTCCCAATAGTTCATTTTTGCCTTTGTTTCCCTTGCCTTTGGAGATGTGTCTAGCAAGAAGTCTAGCAATCGAGGTCTTCTCTAAGATTTTGGTGGATTCCTGTCTCATATTAGGTCTTTCATCCATTTTGAGTCTGTTTTTGTGGATAGTGTAAGGAAATGGTCCAGGTTCATTCTTCTGAATGCCGCTAATTTTCTCAACACCATTTGTTGAAGAGATTATCTTTTTTCTGTTGGATATTCTTTCCTGCTTTGTTGAAGATTAGTTGACCATAGAGTTGAGGGACTATTTCTGGGTTTTATATTCTGTTCCATTAATATATGTGTCTGTTTTTGTGCCAGTACCATATTGTCTTAATGATTACAGCTTTGTAATAGAGCTTGAAGTCCAGAATTGTGATGCCACCTGCTTTGGTTCTCTTTTTCAACATTCCTTTGGCTCTTCGGGGTCTTTTCTGGTTCCATACAAATTTTAGGATTATTTGTTCCAGCTCTGTGAAAAAACTTGGTGGTATTTTGATAGAGATTACACTAAATGTATAGATTGATCTATGTATAGGCATAGACATTTCAACAGTATTTGTTCTTCCAATCCATGACCATGGAATGTTTTTCCATTTATTTGTGTCTTCCTCATTTTCTTTCATGAATGTTCTATAGCTTTCTGAGTACAGATCCTTTGTCTCTTTGGTTAGGTTTATTCCTAGGTGTCTTATGGGTTTTGGTGCAGTTGTATTATAAGATCAACTCCTTAATTTCTCTTTCTTCTGTCTCATTGTTAGTGCATAGAAATGCAACTGATTTGGAAGTTTTCCTTCCATTTCTATTTTTTGAAACAGCTTCAGAAGAATAAGTATTAATTCTTCCTTAGAAATTTGGTAGAATTTCCCTGGGAAGCCTTCAGCCCTGGACTCTTGTTTGTTGGGAGATTTTTTTTTTTAAGATTTTATTTATTTATTTATTTGACACAGAGAGAGATCACAAGTAGGCAGAGAGGCAGGCGGGGTCGGTGGGGCGGGGAAGCAGGCTCCCCACCAAGCAGAGAGCCCAATGAGGGGCTCAATCCCAGGACCCTGGGATCATGACCTGAGCTGAAGGCAGAGGCCCCAACCCACTGAGCCACCCAGGTGCCCCTGTTGGGAGATTTTTTATTACAACTGCAATTTCCTTGCTGGTAATGGGTCTGTTCAGGTTTCCTATTTCTTCCTGGTTCAGTTTTGGTAGTTTATATTCCCTAGGAATGTATCCATTTCTTCCAGATTGCCTAATTTGTTGACATATAGTTGCTTATAATATGTTCTTTTAATTGTTTGTATTTCTTCCATGTTGGTTGTGATTTCTTCTCTTTCATTCATAGTTTTATTTATTTGGGTCCTTTCTGTTTTCTTTTTGATAAGTCTGGCCAAGGGTTTATCAGTCTTATTAATTCTTTCAGAGAACCAGCTCCTACTTTCATTGATCTGTTCTACTGTTCTTTTGGTTTCTATTTCATTGATTTCTGCTCTAATCTTTATTAATTCTCTTCTCCTGGTGGGTTTAGGCTTTATTTGCTGTTCTTTCTCCAGCTCCTTTAGGTGTAGGGTTAGATCTATGTGGCTTGATCTGCTGCCAGTCTAATGTAGGTTACAGACCTCTTGTCCCAAGCTGCTTTCAAGATTTTCTCTTTGTCTCTGAGATTTGCAAATTTCACTATTATATGTTGGGGTGTTGACCTGTTTTTATTGATTCTGAGAGGGGCTCTCTGCCTTCTGGACATAGGGAAGTTCTCCACTATAATTTGTTCCAATGTGCCCTCTGCCCCTCTCTTTCCTCTTCTGTGGTCCCAATTAGTCTATCTTGTTTTGTTTTATGATATCACTTATCTCTTGAATTTTCCCCTTGTGATCTAGTTATCTCTCTTTTTCTCAGCTTCTTTATTCTCCATCATTTTGTCTTCTATATCACTAATTCTCTTTTCTGCCTCATTTATCTTAGCACTCAGAAACTCCATTTTTTATTACATATCATTAATAGCCATTTTGATTTTGACTAGGTTATATTTTAGTTCTTTTATTTCTCCACAAAGGAATTCTCTAGTATCTTCTATGCTTTTTTTCAAGCCCAGCTAGTATCTTTATAATCATTATTCTGAACTCTAGTTCTGACATCTTACTTTTATTCATACTGATTAGATTCCTGGCAGTCAGTATTGCCTCTTGTTTTCTTTTTTGAGGGGAGTTTTCCCATATTGTCATTCTTGCAGAAAGTGGTCACTTTTGGGGGCACCTGGGTGGCTCTGTTGGTTAAGCATCTGCCTTTGTCTCAGGTCATGACCTCAGGGTCCTGGGAATGAGCCCTGCATTGGGCTCCCTGCTTATTGAGGAATCTGCTTCTCCCTCTCCCTCTGTCCCTCCCACTCATGTGCATGCTCTCTCGCTCTCAAATAAATAAAATCCTTTTTTTAAAAAGTTATTGCTTTTCTATTTATAGAGTTTAAGCTATTCTTTTCTTAGATCTTTGCTTGAATTCTTAGGTCTTCAGAATGATTTGATAGCAATCTAGCTCAATTCCTGGGACCAGACGAAACTAAGGTCTCCTACTCCTCCACCACCTTGGACTATCTGCCCTTGATTTCCTTTGTTAATCTTATATTCTCTCTGTTTATTAGGGATCACTATACTGCAGAAGTTTTCAAGCTTGTGATCACATCCAAATGAATGTGTCATATGACACTGAATATAATTCTTCAGTAGATGTATCAACATGATCTTTTCTGAAAAATGATATACTAATGATGCGAATTATTTAATTACACCATTATGAATGGGCCTATCATCTTGATTTATAGGATTTCTAATATAAATTCTCCTGGTTCATAGAACTTATATACATGAGCCTTCAAGCCTAGTGTCCCCAGTGAGTGAAAATTTTTGGCAAGCAGATTTGCTAGCCATTTACTATCTTCTTTGCTTTTTTAAGATTTATTTGAGAGAGAGGGGAACAATGTGTGGAGGGTGGGGCAGAGGGAGAAGAAGACTGCCCATAAGCAGACTCCCAACACAGGGTTCAATCCCAGGACTCAGATCATGACGTGAGCTGAAGTCAGATGCTTAACCAACTGAGCCACCCAGGTGCCTTGCTATTTACTATCTTCTTTTTTTAAATTTTTTAATTTTTTTATTTGACAGACAGAGATCACAAGTAGGCAGAGAGATAGACAGAGAGAGGAGGAAGCAGGCTCCCTGCTAAGCAGAGAGCCCGATACGGGGCTCGGTCCCAGGACCCTGGGATCATGACCTGAGCTGAAGGCAGAGGCTTTAACCCACTGAGCCACCGAGGTGCCCCTATCTTCTTTTTGATCCAAACTATCATTTCTCTTAAAACTATGTTATAGCTTATATCCTAGAGAAAATATTTGAGTCACTGAGTCACCACCACCCCACTCCACTGCCTTGGAATTTTTTCCACACTCCTGTTGTGTTACATAATCATTATGGTACTCTATAAGAAAGTAAACAGTATAGTTGTCTGAATAATAAATGATGTAATTTCTTTTGAGTGAGACAATTACTTTTATTTCTTTGGTATGTTTGCATTATTCCTCAGTGCATTGTATGTACTCGTGTTGTTAGCAAACTTAGATTTTTCATAGTAAAAATTTCATTTTATTAATACTTTTAAATATACATATAAAAGATCATATTACATACATATTTCCGAATCTTGTTTTTTAAAACTCAACAAAACCTCATGGAAATCCCTCTGAGACAACTGGTATAACTTTAATTCATTTTGAAGTGTTGCATATTATTTCATAATGTGGATGTGCCATAATCTAGTCAGTCATCCTCCTACTGGTAGGGCTTAATTTAATTTCCTTTTTTTGGTACAAATAATGCACCCATAAATATCATCTTTGTCTTATGTCTTATGTCTTTCTGGTTTTATTTCTGTGGACTGGATTCCTAGAAATGGGCACATGGCATCTTAGAAAAGGCTGTGACAATTTACAATGTATGCCTACCCTTTTATGCTCATTCCTAACAATACTAAGAATTAATATTGAGTTATTTAAACTTGTTTGTAGGTCAGGGGCAATGATTCACTCACTCATCTGACAAACATTTATTGAGCACATTTTACATAGCAGACACTGTTGTTGGCAGCTTTATACAGCTGTGAACAGAATAGGTCAAGTCCCTGTGCTTCTGGAGCTTCCATTCTAGAGAGGTAAACGGATAGCAAATATGCTGAGAGTCAAAGAGGGCCTGGAAAGAATGGGACAAGACTGACAGAGGTGGTGAAGCAGGCAGTGCTATTTGAGACAGGGTGCTCAGGAAAGTTATCTCAGAGTTGTCATCAGAGTGGAGGAAGAAGTATGGAATTGGGTCATAGGAAGAGGGGACAGCCAGTGAAGGCCCTAAAGCTGGTGCGTGTTTGGCATGGCTTTTGGAACGAACATCAAGGGGCCAGTGCAGCTGGTGGGGATCTCCACCTCTACACCTCAGAGCTCTGTGGAAGCCAGCTTCAGAGGTAGTGCCACTGAGACTCACTGGGGGTGGCACCGCCGGATATCCTGTGCATTGCTGGTCACTGTACACAGCAGGAGCATGCTGAGAACACACTGGAACCGAGAAGAAAGACCCCTTTCTGGCCCAGTTTTCCTCCAGTGCCTCTAGTGGCAAAACTGGCACCTAATTACATGACAAATTGTTTTACAATAGTTTTTGTAATATTTTACATTATAGTTTTACAATTTTTTTTCCAAAATTCTTCATTACAGATCTTTTCCCCCCAAATTTATCATTTGTCTATTGGCTTTGTACAGGGCCCAGTTTGTCTTCTAAATGTTTAAAAACTACATCTAGTCATATACGTCTCTCTCTCTCTTTTTTAATCTGCTTCTAGGTTTTCTCAAGATTTTTAGAATTTTATTTTTTTAATTTGTATCTTCAGTCTATGTAGATTTATTTTTTAGTGTGGTATAAATAAGGATCCAATTGTATTTTCTTTCAAATAGCCCTTGTACTGACACCATTGATTAAATAATCTTTGCTCCACTAAAATGAAACTTTGTCATTTATTATACTTTTGTATTTACTGGGATCTGACTTTGGATTCTCTTCTCAGTTTCACTGATCCATTTGTTTTCTCCTGAATCTGCAATGACTTGATTGTAGACTTATTATTTTGTAAGGCAAGTACTTACACTATTCTTTTTCATAAGTTTCTTAGCTATTCTGAGCACACTTATTCTTCAAGTTTCAATATCATTCCTTCTGATTTGGAAAAACTCTTTGAGATTTTAACAGAATTAGATTACTTTTACATATTAATTTGGGAGAATTGACTTCTTTATGATATGTCTTCCAATCCAAGAAGAATATCTGTTCAGATCTGGTTTTATACATTCAATTAGGGTCTTTGATTTTCTCCTTTTAAAAAACGACTACACTTTTTGGTTAAATGCATGTCTAAGTATTTGTGGCTTTTGTTGCCATTGTGGATGGCAGTTTTTACTTCCAGGTGCTTGTGCCAGTGTCCCAGCAGGAGACACATGATATATGCAAATGGGGTAGTGAGAAGAATTTTAAAAGAAAGTATTTGTAAAAGTATGGACATGAGTAAGGGAAATCTACAATGATGGAGAAGCATACCAGGGCAGACCCAGCAGGACAGTGAGGGTTGGCAGGGAGCACTTTACAGACTTGGAGAGAGAGCTGCAGCAGCAGGAAAGGACAGCTGGAAAGGAGCCTCTGGTAGAGGAGGCAGCTGGGGCCCATCCTGGGTCCAGCAGAAAGGGAAACACCCTGTCTCTCCCACCTCCTGCCAGTGCCACCCAGTGGCTGAGCCCAGCTGGAAGGCAGAGGGCAGAGAAGGGTGAGAAGGGGAGACCAGGAAGGCAAACGGAGTCTGTCCAGTACCATGTTCAAATTTAGAATACAGGAAAGCTATTGAATTTTTTTTAAAAAGATATTATTTATTTATTTGACAGAGAGAGATCACAAGTAGGCAGAGAGTTAGGCAGAGAGAGGGAGAGGGAAGCAGACTCCCTGCAGAGCAGAGAGTCCGATGCGGGACTCAATCCCAGGACCCTGAGATCATGACCTGAGCCGAAGGCAGCAGCCTAACCCACTGAGCCACCCAGGCGCCCAGCTATTGAATTTTTTGGCCTTTGTCTTGTATTCAGCCACTTTACATATTATTTTATTAATTCTAGTAACAAAAAAAAATTGAATCCCTTTGGGTTTTCTGGCTGTACCATGATATCATTCTTTAAAACGGGTGATTCTCTTCTCTTCCAGTCAATTCATCTTCCTCTTGTATTAGTTTGTGAGGGTTGCCACAATAAAGTAGCATAAATCCACGGGCTTAAGCAGCTGAAATGTATTGTCCCAAAATTCTGGGAGCTAGAAATCCAAGATCAAGGAGGCCTCAGGGCTGGCTCCTCCTACAGACTGAGAGAGGATCTGTTTGGTGCCTCTCCCCCAGCTTTTGGGGGTTTGCTGGTCATCTTTGGCGCATTCCTTGATTAATAGGTGAATCACCTCTATCCCTTCCTTCACCTTCCCAGGGCATTCTCCCTGTGCCTTCCCCCTTTTATAAAGACATCTGTCATATTGGATTAGGGCCCACCCTAATGATCTCATTTTAACTTGATCATCTGCAAAGACCTTATTTCCAAATAAGGTCCTACTGCAAGTACTGGCGATTAGGACATCTTTTGCAGGGTATGGAGGGAGGGGGGTACACAATTCAACAGTCCAACCCACAACACCTGTCCTATCACCTTTAAGACAGTACTTAGTAATAACAACTATGGCAGGCATCACTGTCTAATTTCTAATTTAGTTAAAATTATTTTCAATTTTCCTCTTATAGGATATATTTCCTGTTGATTTTTGGTAAGTAATCTATTAAAAACACTCAAAGATAGTTTAGTAAACAAATGACATTGTTATCAAGTTATTAAATTATTTTCTCTTTTTCTGTTTGACAAAAATTTTCATTAGGAATAAGATTACCACCACCCCCTACCCGGTGTTAAATAAACCTCCGATCCTCAAAAAAAAAAAAAAAAAGATTACTACTACATTTTTATTGATGGTCTTTGTATCATCTGTTGATTTGATCAAATACCTTTACTCTTTTAATTTATTGATGTAATGGATTATGTTGATAATTGTAGAATTGTTGGATCTCTCTTGCTTTCCTGTAAAAAGCTCTTTTTGAATAAAATTTATTATTTATTTGATATATTGATGGGTTCAATTTGCTAATATTTATTTAGAATTTTTACATTGATTTTTTAAAGATTTTATTTATTTATTTGACAGAGAGAGAGTACAAGCAAGGGGGAGCAGCAGGGAGACGGAGAAGCAGGCTCCCCACTGAGCAGGGAGCCCGACGTGGGGCTCAATCCTAGGACTCTGGGATCAACTGAGCCACCAGGTGCCCCTACATTGATTTTTCTGTGAACTCAGACTATAGTTCTTTTGGTAACTCTTTTACAGGTTTTGGTATTACATATATCCAAACCATAATTTTTAATTGGAAAGATTTTTTTTTTAAATCTCTGGCCTAGAATAGTTTACATATTTGGATTATTTATCTGATCTTTAAAAGTTAAATAAATTTCAGCTGTGAACTCACCTTGTTCTGTATGTTTCCTAGTGAAACATCTTAAAGCAGCTTTACAGTTTTTTCTTTGGTGATTGGCCTATTCAAGGTTTCCACTTTTTATTGGGTCAACTTAGGTAATTTAGGGTGAATTTGGGGTTTTTCCTTTTACATGTTTGAAGTGTTTGGCAGAGTATTACATGTGATGTTCCATCATGTTTTTTCTAAGTTCTCTTTTATCTGAGATTCTGTCTCTTTTCTCATTCTTAATCCTGCATATTTTTGCCCTTGCTCTCTTTTTGTTTATCAAACTTGAAAGGAATTTATCTTTTTAAGTGTTATTTCCAAAGAAACAGCTTTTGGATTAATTTATCCCTCTACTCTCTTTGTTGCTATGGTTTTCTATTTCATTAATTTTGTCTTTTAAATGAACAAATGTCCACTTTTCATCTTTTTATTTATTTTACAGTTCATTTCTAATTTCTGGTTTCTTTATTTTTAATATTTTATCTTTTTAAAAATTTTATTTTTTCCTTATTTTCTGATGACTACTTAAATCTATAGAGATGTTGTAAAGCTTTTAAGTGTGCACCCTAGGTTTTTAGAATCAAATGTTCTTTTCATTCTTTTCTTCCTTTTTTTTTTTAAGATTTTATTTATTTATTTATTTATTTATTTATTTTTAAAGATTTTATTTATTTATTTCACAGACAGAGATCACAAGTCAGACAGAGATCACAAGTAGGCAGAGAGGCAGGCAGAGAGAGAGGAGGAAGCAGGCTCCCCGCTGAGCAGAGAGCCCGATGCGGGGCTCGATCCCAGGACCCTGGGACCATGACCTGAGCCGAAGGCAGAGGCTTTAACCCACCGAGCCACCCAGGCGCCCCAGATTTTATTTATTTATTTTAGAGAGAGATCACGAATGGCAGGGGGAGGGGTAGAGGAAGAGGGAGAGAGAATCCCAAGTAGACTCCCTTCCCTCCCACAGTCTCAAGATCATGACCTGAGCTGAAATCAAGAGTCGGACACTTAAGTGACTGAGCCCCTTCTTCATTATTTTCTAAGAGGTTTACTATTTACCTTTAATTTTTCTTTGTGTGTGTGTTCATGGTTTAGTGATTTTATTGTGTTCTAATTGAGGTAAAATTTTATATAACATTATATAAGTTTCAGGTGTACAATATGATAATTTGACATCCGTGTGGACTACAAAGTGATCCCCCTCCAAAGTCTAGTTACCATCTATAACCATGCTGTTGATCCCCTTCACCCATTTTGCCTAGCTCCCAACCCCTTCTCCTCTGGTAACCATCAGTTTGCGCTGTGTATCTGTGAGTTTGTTTTGTAATTTTTGTTTGTCAATTGTGTGTTTTTAGATTCCACATATGAGTGAAATATATGGAATTTGTCTTTCTCCATCTGACTTATTTCACTTGAGTAATACCTTCTGGGTCCATCCATGTTGTCATAAATGGCGAGGTTTCGTTCTTACTTATGGCTGTATTCCATTGTGTATACATACCTCATCCTTTTTATCCATGCTTCTATTGATGGGCATTTAGGTTCTGTCCATATCTTGGCTATTGTAAATAATGCGGTAGTGATATAAGAATGCATATATCTGTTCAAATTAGTGCTTTTGTGTTCTTTGGATAAAGACTCAGAAGTGGAATCGCTAGATCATATGGTAGATCTATTCTCAATGTTTTGAAGAACATTTGTACTGTCTTCTACAGTGGCTGTACCAGTTTGCATTCCCCTCAACAGTCCGTGAAGTTTCCTTTTCTCCACATCTTCTCCAATACTTTTCATTTCTTGTCTTTTTGATACCAGCCATTCTAACAAATGTGAGGTGATACCTCATCGTGGTTTTGATTTTCATTTCCCTAATAATTAGTAATAATTGAAGATCTTTTCCAGTGCCTGTTGGCCATCTGTATATATTCTTTGGAAAAAATGTCTGTTTAAATCCTCTGATTATTTTAAAATTGGGTTTGTTTTTTATAGTGGAGTTGTATGAGTTCTTTTTCTATTTCAGATATTAACCCCTTATCAGATAGATATATGATTTGCAGGTGTTTTCTCCCATTCAATAGACGCCTTTTCATTTTGATGATACTTTCCTTTTCTGCGCAAAAGCTTTTTAGATTGATACGGTACCACTTATTTATTTTTGCTTTTGTTTCCCTTGCCATTGGAGTCAAATCCACAAATATATCACTGAGACTGATGTTAAAGAGCTAACTGCCTATGTTTTCTTCTAGAAATTTTATGTTTAGATTTTATTTATTAAATACATTAAACTCTGTAATCCATTTTGAGTTAATCTTGGTGTATGGTTTCATTCTTTTGCATTGTGGCTTCCCTTTAACTTTTTTGTTTAACCTAATGATTAACTAGGATTGTGATTCTAAATTCACAAGATTTTTGGTCAGTGTTTATTTAATTTTTTTAAATTTTGGTATAATAATATATGGCTTTTACATATCTATTTTTATCCTTCTGTACCCATGCTTATTTATTTATTCATTTTTTTATTATGCTCTAATTGTTTTGTTGTTGTTGTTTTTAGTTTCAGGGGTAGAATTTAGTGATTCATCAGTTGCATATAACACCCAGCGCTCATTACATCAAGTGCCTGTCACCCAGTTACCCCATCCTCCACCTGTCTCCCCTCCAGCAACCCTGTTTCCTATAGTTAAGAATCTCTTATGGTTTGTTCCCTCTCTGTTTTTATCTTATTTTATTTTTCTTTCCCATTCCCTATATTCATCTGTTTTGTTTCTTAAATTCCAAATATAAGTGAAATTATATGGTATTTGTCTTCCTCTGCCTAACTTATTTTGCTTGCATAATACCCTCTAGTTCCATCCAGATCATTGCAAATGGCAAGATTTCATTCTTTTTGATGGCTGAGTAATATTCCATGGTGTTTTTGTGTGTGTGTGTGTGTGTGTGTGTGTATAATCTACGTATATCTTTATCTATCTATCTACCTATCTATATATATCATATCTTCTTTATTTATTCATCTGTTGATGGACACCTGGGCTCTTTCCATACTTTGGTTATTGTGGACATTGCTGCTATAAACATTGGGTGTGTGTACCCTTCAAATCACTATGTTTGTATCCTTTGGGTAAATATCTAGGAGTGCAATTGCTAGGTTGTAAGGTAGTTCTGTTTTCAACTTTTTGAGGTACCTCCATACTATTTTCCAGAGTGGTTGTACCAGTTTCCATTCCTACCTACAATGTAAGAGGGTTCCCCTTTCTCTGTATCCTTACCAACATCTCTTGTTTCCTGAGTTGTTCATTTTAGCCATTCTGATCAGTATGAGGTGGTATCTCATTATGGCTTTGATTTGTATTTTCCTGGTGATAAGTGATGTTGAGCATTTTTTCTTGGGTCTGTTCTGTATCCATGTTTACTTTTGATTTTTCATTATTATTTTCTCTCTCTCCTTTAAAAAATTTTCTTCTTTAGTCAAGCTACTATTCATTTTATCTTCCCCTAGCTAATGCAGAATTTTAGCTGAACATTTATCTTCAATAAATGGTTATTGGATTTTTTTTATCTTGAAATCATATGCTTCCTATTTTTGGTGTTATTATTTCCTTTAATTAAAAAGAGAAGGTAGTTATACATGGTTGGATTTTTTTAACTTTAAACTAAGGCTTGCAGTCCTATGTCAGCTCCTCCAGTTAATAATAATAATAATAATAATAAACACATTTTTTAAAAAGGAAAGGTATAGGCCTATGAAATCCAAATCTTAGGATCTTTGCCTCAAATTTTTTACATCACAGCAGTCTCGTCTCTTTCCCCAGAGAGTCACTCTGGTTTCCTTGCTCAGTTCTTATTTGGTGTACACTCTTTGTTACAATTTAACCCACCACTTGACCTGGAATTCCAATTCTGCCACTTGCTAATGAGTAAATTGAAGAAAATTTAAAAAAAAATAAACGGTTATTGGACTTTCTCAAGAACTCTTACACAGAAACATATTTCTAAGTTTTTATTTTCAGTCAAGATACTAAGTATTTACCCCACCAAGATGAATTGTTTTCTTTTTTCCTCTACTCTATCCCAATAAGGTCAAACCATTTTCAAGATGTTCTTGATTATCCTTGAAATTTTATTTTGGTAAGTTTTAGCATTGATTTATTAAAATTTAGAAACATTGACAAACTCAGAACTAAAAAGGAAATTGGGATTGTGATAGAAACTGCATTAAGTAGATTTTGAGGAGTAGTGGCATTTTTTTTTTAAGATTTTATTTATTTTTTTGACTGAGAGAGAACACAAGCAGGGGGAGCAGCAAGCAGAGGGAGAGGGAGAAGCAGGCTCCCCGCTGAGCAGGGAGTGCAATGTGGGGCTCGATCCCAGGATCCTGGGATCACAACCCGAGCCAAAGGCAGCCGCTCAACTGACTGAGCCACCCAGGTGCCCCAAGTAGTGGCATTTTTAAACATTGACTTTCCTGATCTGAAAACATGATCTGTGTCTGTTAATTAGGATATAATATCTTTCAGAAAAGCTTTGTCAATTTTTATACCAAAGTTATACATATGTTCTTTTCCAAATTTTGTACTTTCCATTGCTATTGTGAATGGGATCTCTGTTTCCATTATATTTTCTAGCTGATTACCATTATAATAAAGGAGAGCAACTTAATTTATATATTATCTTGTGTCTAGCATACTAGACAAAAGTATGCTAAATTTTAAAGCCGATTATAATAGTTGTTCATTTGGTTCCTTGGATTTTCTAGATAAACAATCATATAACCTATTAATATGGATGGTTTCCAATACTTGTTTCTTTAATTTTCCTTTTCATGTTCTATTGCATTAGCTAGAGATCCCACAGTGTAGAATAACGGTTCTTAGAGAAGACATTCTTATCTTGACCCTAACTTTAGCCCAAATATTCTTATTTAAATATCTTTAAATATTAATTTTTATATTCTAACATATATTTTATATCATTTTTTTAAAGATTTTATTTATTTGACAGACAGAGATCACAAGTAGGCAGAGAGGCAGGCATAGAGGGAGGGAAGCAGGCTCCCTGCTGAGCAGAGAGCCCGATGTGGGGCTCGATCCCAGGACCCTGGGACCATGACCCGAGCCAAAAGCAGAGGCCTTAACCCACTGAGCCACCCAGGTGCCCCTATTTTATATCATTTTTAAGGTTTTGTTTTATAGCTATTTCCTAAGAGTTGTTTCTTTTCATTTAAACCCAAAATAAATCTGAAATTTTGTGGGACGCCTTAATGTCTCCTGAGATGATCACAAGACTTTCTCTTAATCTTTCAATGTAATGATTTACACTAATAGATTTCTTAAAAGTGAATAGCCTTTACATTCTTAATTTATTTTATACCCTGTTGTAATTTATATACTAACATTTTGTTTCAGTTTTGCATTTTTGTTCATGAGCGAATGACCTTTAGTTTTCCTATCTTCAGCTGTCCTTGTCTGATTTTGATATCAGGAATATGTTAGTCATTTAAAATGGGTCTGAAAGACACACCAAATGTGTTTTTGCAAAAAAAAAAAAATATGCGTTACATCTTAATTCTATTGAAAAGTGTCAGTCAGGCCAGCCAGCTCTTGAAAAGAAAGGATTCCATGATCCGACACGTCTGGGACACATATCCATCTGTTAGAGATTCACAGTACACCAGGTACAAAGCCTTTGGAAATTCCTACTGGAAAGAAGCTTATTTCTTCAACCCAGGCTTTCCAAGCAAACTTGAGCACAGACATTTCGTTCTTTTAAGCTTACCTATTAAAACATCCTACACGATATCTTTAAAGAGATATTAGCTTTGGAAATGCTGCTGTAAGCACAAAGCTGTTTCTTGCAAATTATTTATAACAGCAAAGATTAGAGAGCAACCTAAACAAGAGGGGGATATTTAGGTAAATTATGGGAGAATGGAACATCATGCAGTCAGAAACTGCTATGCACAAGAATTTTATAAAGGCATGAAAATGCATTCTTTTAATGTTAAGTGAAAAATCAGGTTAAAAATATACTACGTCATCACACGTGCATTAACACCAAAAACAAAAAACTGAAAACAAAGAAAATGATAAGGAGTTAATCAAACAAAATTTCAAATAGTCATCTTGGATGGTTGGGTTTATTTTTTCTCCCTATGTTTCTACAACCACAGATTGCTTCCTTGTTTGGGAAAATGGCAATATCAAAATAATAGAAACTCCCAATTTCTTCCATGGAAGTGAAAGTTTGTGGGCAGAGGGAAGAATGTCTAGCAGAAGTGGGTGGGTGCCAGGGTCTCTGTGTAATATTCTTTACCTCCTGCCCATGGAAGGGCGTCCTCAGGGTGGACCATATTCTTAGCATGGATTTAAGTGTGAGCAGCCTCTCATCCATGCCAACACCAGGTTCTAACATAGCAAAACAGGCTGCTGCAGCGTGTACTCCCCGCCCCACCTACCCTACTCCTTTTCCATCCCAGCCTCGCAGTAACTATAGATGACTCTCTTTCCCTTTGGACCTTAGGCTTCTCCAAGGAAGATAGTGTCTGATGGACCTTTGAGTTCCCTCTGGTAATTAGCACAGGGCTTTAGGCATGACACATGTCAAAAAATGTTTTTTCATATTCTAATATAATGTAAGGGGTGTCATTTTTTTACGTGCCCCCAGACCAGTCCTGCTCAGCATGAAAGAGTGAGGAAGGAAGCAGAAGAATTCTATGGCTCCAGGAAGAACACATGCTAGAGGAACGATGAGCTCTATACAGTCCCTGAGGCCACTCCCAATTCTCTCCCTCTAAATCTGTTTATTCGTAGACTTTGGACTCCCCCATTCAAAGTTGAGATTTTCTATTTTGCATAATATAATTTTAATTGATTACATATGACTATTACCCAATTTCAGAGTAACAATAAAATTCTGTATATTGGACAATCACCTAGTAGGGAACATCTTTTTTCATTAAAAGAGATAGAGAATTGAGGTAACTAGTGACAACTCCAATTTTTGAGATATTTATTAATGGTATTCTGATTCTAATTAATTACACTACAGTTTACATAATTCTTGACCTCTTCCAACACAGAGAACATTTTGCTATGTATTTTTTTTAAAGATTTTATTTATTTATTTGACAGACAGAGATCACAAGTAGGCAGAGAGGCAGGCAGAGAGAGAGGAGGAAGCAGGCTCCCTGCTGAGCAGAGAGCCCGATGCGGGGCTTGATCCCAGAACCCTGAGATCATGACCTGAGCCGAAGGCAGAGGCCTTAACCCACTGAGCCACCCAGGTGCCCCATTGCTATGTATTTTTGAAGGCTAAAGATATAGAATCTCCTGTAAGGACTGGATCCATATACACACATACATATACAGGCAAAGTCAAGAGCATATTTTTCATGGAGGAATGGAGGAGTCTCTTTCCTACTTTCAAAAATCATGTACAATCCAGAATCTATTTGGCCACTACTTCTGTGTTATTTTTAAATTCTCTGTCAGATAAAATAAAGCTTAGCTTCCCTAAGATTTTAACAATGACTTCTTAATACCAAGAGTGACATGATCCTAATAGTTTTCCTGGACTGAGCTCCTTCTCTGAGCCAGACAGCAGGTGACTGTCACTCGCTTCATCCTCAGAATCCCCCTGGTTGATGGGTTCTGCGACCGCAGGTGCACAAGCTGAGGCTCAGGGCAGCGAAGTCACTGTGTAAGATGGCACAGCTAATAAATAACGCACAAAGCCTGGGGTTTCAAGCACAGGTCTCACTCTCTTCAAAGTCACACCATTTATTGGTAACAGCTTCACAGGAAAACTGGAATTAGCATATGAAATTGACAATACTCATATAATATGATGATAATAGAAGGAAAACCCCCAATTGACTAAGCCCTAAGCAGCACTTAATATGCACCAGGCACTGTTCTGAGCACTTGCCTGGTATGAATTTATTACATTCTCAGTTTGACCTCAGGAGGTAGGCACCATTATTATCTTTAGTTTAGAGGCGAAGTGAGAGTCCTGATAGGTGAGACAACTTGCCTAAGGCCATGCCCTTGGCAGCAGCAGGGCAGAGCTTGGACCCCAAGGAGTCGGCTCCAGATGGGAGGAAGAAGCTGCGTGAGAATGACAAAAGCCCTTGGGACTCTCCTCTTGCCTGTTGGTCATCTCCATTAAAAGTGATGAATTTGAGGCGCCTGGGTGGCTCAGGAGGTTAAGCCTCTGCCTTCGGCTCAGGTCATGATCTCAGGGTCCTGGGATGGAGCCCCGCATCGGGTTCTCTGCTCAGCGGGGAGCCTGCTTCCCGCCCCCCTTTCTCTGCCTGCCTCTCTGCCTACTTGTGATCTCTCTGTCTGTCAAATAAATAAATAAAATCTAAAAAAAAAAAAAAAAGTGATGAATTTGACGCTTGCTCTACTGTCCTCAGCTTGAAGAGATTTTTGGATTATCTTTGGGAATCAGCAAGACACATTTGTTCTGGGACAGGCAAGCTATCCCAGACTCCTTTCGACAGAACATGTATCTTCAAGCACCCTTGGAGGAAAACAGCCGTGGGAATAATCTGGCTATTTCCTCAGCGTTTGTTAAATCCCCATGTCACTATAGTATAAATTGGGCTTTGAACTGACTTCTTGGTTTTATCAAACATCTATATCCTAGTGTGTGTAAAGGAAACGTCCTTTAGGTTTTCCAGAATCCAGCAAATAATAAGATGGTGGGGAGAAGAAAGTTCTGGAGTTCACATCTCACACTGCCTTAGAACCACATTAGTGACACCGTGAAGCTTTGTTTTTCCAAGAGATTATTATCGTCAGAAGAGTGTCTCAAGTTAACATTTTCCAAGAGCTTCCCATCCCCTTCATATTTATTATTTTGGCTTCAAATTACCTCAGTCAATAAAATTACCGTTGTTGGTTCGCACCTTTCAGAAAATTTGTGTGCATTAAACACTTTGGCAATATTTATTTATTCTGCCATCTGTCTCACTATCTACACATTCTCAACAGTCTGGCCTCGAAAGGGCCCAGAATCACCTGAGCATCGTAAAATTAGTCCATGGCTGTCAGAGTAACGCATGGAGAACACAGCTGCTGTCCTGCTGCCTGATTTAATGAGGTTCCGAAAGTATGTGGACAAGGATGCTTTCCCTTGGTTACCATGGAAACAGGACAGGCTCTCAGAGCAGGTGTCAGCAGCATCGAAATCAAGATGAATCAGCTGATGGCTCGTCATCTGCAGGAGGCGTTGACCAAGCCCCCGTGGCTCCAGTTTGCACATAATGGCGCCCTCCCGCTCCTTCCTTCAGAGGAACTCCAGGACAGAGACCCAAACTCCACCCAGACTTCATTCCAAATACATTGTGCTACCATATAAGCTTTGTGAGTCGAAAAGGACTTACACTTTGAGAATTTCAACATTAGAAATCCATGGGTACTTCTGTTCTTTCAGATCCTAATTAATTGGTGATCTGTTTTATCTGGGGGGAGACATGATCCACCCCTGAAGCTCCCCTTCTGCCCAGTCAACTTGAGTTTATTTGATTTTATTCAAAGTCAAACTCATGTCCATGTCAGGAGGAAACTTTTTGTCTTCATGACCAGAATAGGCTATCCAGTTCTTCTGGCTAAACTCACCATTTCCGGGGCCAGAGGTTTTTTACACAAGGCTGGTTTTCCTCCTAAGTTATGTCGTCCGCGCTGAAGCAGTGTAATTCGTAAACTTCAGGGTTAACTCCGTGAGTTTAGTGTTAGCTCCGAGTCACTTCTCTGAGGCCACATCACTTGTAAAGAATGGAAAATCGAATATAAAAACTATTCTTTACAGTTCATTCTGTGAGTACGGAATCTTTTCAGGAAAGCTAGGAATGGAGGGGGGTTGGCTAAAACCCCTGGAGCCCCATTCCTCGGGAAGCTCCAACTTGGCACCAAAACTTACAGCAGAAAAACTTTGGTAAATACAGCTCTCTCCCCTCTGGCTTGCGCAAGGAGAAGGAATCTTTAACTTCTTGGCTTCACCTTCTCGGGATTTTTCTCCATCTTTGGACAGGGTCAAATAGAATTCATTAGCCAATTACCTCAGAGAAAATAAGGCAGCGTATGTGCTATTTCATGTAGAAAAAGAGCAAAGTGTTCCATTTTTCTGCCTTTTTCGGCTGAACTGACAGATATTCTTTGTTCTCTAGGAATGTGATGATTTAGGCCAAAATTCTGCTTCCTGAATAATTTAGATAATTGCCTCCACCCAACACTTTGCTGGAGTCGGGGAGATTTGACTTCAAAAAGCAGGTGATCAAATTAAAACTGTGTTTTGACGGACCTTACGTTGAGCTCTTTTAGAAAGGAAAAGATGGATATTTACTGCTTAATTAAATGTTTCTGTGTGTTTTGAAAACAGAAATGAACCATACAAATACTGAATGTTATTAGTCTAATGTTAAGTGGTGAGCAGTGAAAAAGCTCTTCTGAAACGGAGCTTGATATCCTAGACTTTGTTGCTTAAGACTCATCCAATCAGACGTTTTTGTCAAGCAGAGGTTCGAGCCTTGATGTTGGAGGAGACAGAGCGTTCTTCCTGGCCCTTAGGAGTTGTGTGTACAAAGTGAGTCTTGTTCCTCGGCTCTGTAGCTGTCAGTCTGCGTCCCGTCACTCCGAGCCAGTGTCCTGTGCGGTAAACAGCGGAGAGGAGTCTGAGGGCTAGCCGGAACTAGACGTTTCCCTGGATGCTGGTGACCCAGGAGCACCCAGCATGCACGGACAGCAGGGGCTCCCCGGGAAGAGAAATTAAATAAAAGATTTCATTTAAGGCAACAGGACTGCTGTCTGGACTGACCTCCTGTAAGAGAATGAGAGCTTCATTTTGGCATCATCATGTGATTGTTGACTCACTTTGTGGACGTTTTCTCAAGACTTTGGCGAATGCTACTAACGCAGGACCATGGTCCGAGCACGAGTCTTTTGCCTGACAGGATCCAGGATCTGGGCTAAACCATCTGCATACCTAGTCTGAGTGACCCGCTTGGGGGTTTGCTGCCGGGGGGCGGGGGTGGCCAACAGGTGCACCTGTAGCCCAGAGCGGGCCAAGAGAGAAAGGGGTGAAGCAGAAGGAGTCGTCTGTCCCTCATGCCCACTGGCACAGACCCTACTCTGGATGGACCCCACTGCATGCCATGTCCTTGCATGGCCCTCGGCTGCTCCCACGCCGCTTAGAGCCTGTACCCCAGGGCCTCAACACTACCATCTCTCCAGCTCCTCCTGAAGACCCTTTAGAATCTCTGCCCCTCCTCAAAAGTCTGCCCAGCTATCCCGCAGCGGCCCCTCCTCTCAGCAAACGACCTTGCTCCCCATTTCGCAGAGAAACAGAAGCCGTCAGGCAGGACCATCACCAACCTTGTAAACTAACCCGACTAAACGGGACCGTCACCAACCTTGTAAACTAACCCGACTAAACAGGACCGTCACCAACCTTGTAAACTAACCCGACTAAACAGGACCATCACCAACCTTGTAAACTAACCCGGCCGCACCCATCCTTTCCTCATTTCTCTTTTTAAATAATTACGACAACCACAGATAGTGCTTATGTCTCGTTCACCATGGAGTCTCTACCTGTGCTCCTTTACTTAGTCTTCGTAACCCCCCCTGTGATGTAGGCGTTAGTCTCATCCCCATTTTAGAGATGAAGAAGCTGAGGTACAGGGAGGCTGACGCGCTTGCCGGGGCCACTCGCGTAAGCTGTGTCGGAGCCGGGATATGACCACCGTTTAGCCACTCTGCTAAGATGGAGATCAGCTGCTTATCTCTAGCCAGTTCCTCTGCGGCCTCGGAGACCCTTCCCCTCCCACCTTCTGAGGGATTCACTCTAACAACCCTCCCTGCCCCCCTGGATCAACAGCTTCTCCTTTCTTATTGGTCCTTTCCTATCAGCAATTAAATATACCCATCTACCCATCTTTAAGAAGTCCAAGATCTCTCTTCTGTCGTCTTTGGTCTTCTCCCTCTCCCCACTTCCTCTCTTCCTCCCTCCTCTCCTCCTTCCCACTCCCCCTTCATTCTCTTTCTCACTCTTTCCTATCCTCTAGTTCAAAACCAAGCTTCATGCAAAAGCCACCAGCACACATGGGCTCCATTTCCTCACCTTCTACTTACTCAGCCCATGCTGAGCTGGTTTCTGTCCCATCACCCCATAGAAAGGTCCCTCAGCTTGCCGGTAATCTCCATTGGGTCCTTTCAGTCTTTGTCTGGCACATAATTGACTTTAAAGAAATGTTTTTGTAAAATATATAAACAAACAAATGAATATAGAAAATCTTCTAAGAAAAACTCAGCTTATTTCTGCCCACTCTGTTCCCCACCCCTCTAACAGCTTACTTCTGGAGATCCCCCCAGCCAGCGCCCCCCCCCCATCACAGTTCCTCAGCCTGAGGTCCCAGGCCACCTGTGTGGAAATCTCATGGCCACCCCCCACCCCTACTTGACCTTCTAAGTAAGATTCTCTAGGTGGAGTCTGGTATCTGCAGTGTCAACAGCTATTGGAGTTGAAAGCCAGGCACATGGCAGTCTGAGGACCAACACTCCATATCTGCCCTTCTGTTAATGTTGATGATGCAGGGATCTCCTTATAAACAATTAGATTTAAAACTATAAAAGGGATTATGCCTTTGGAAAACATTCGCAGATAGGAAGGAAAAATAAGTGTTCTCTTTGGCATTCAGTAATGCTTATGGAATTTCATTGATCCTGCTGTTTGCTTGCAGCATTGACCCCTTCCATGAAGACTGTGGGGAAGGTTGCCACAGCAGAATGATGGTAGGAGCAATCAGGGCGCATCTGTGTGCCCCGAACAGCTTACCTGGGGGGACCTGATATCTTGGAGACTGATGCTCCGTGTTCTCTGCTCCCACTTTTTGGGACAAGAAAATCTTATTTAGAAGGCAGAATCGCTTCTCAGACAAACGCAGACAAGGGACTACCTTCCCCCTTATGTGAAAATGCTCAGTGACTTTCATTCCATGTAATTAATAACTCTAATACTTCCTGCTTCTATGTTGGATTGCTACCTCACACACCACTTCCCGTACGTTAGCACAGTTTACTCTAACAATACACAGAAATGGGCGGGGCATTCTATGCATCATTCCTTCCACAGAATCCTAACAGGTGCCTGTTCTGTGCCTGACCCCAGCCTGGGAACACAGAAGAGGGTCTGACGCGGAAGCTGCTGCCCTCCTGTACCTTGCAGGCAGATGGTCGAGATAAGCCATAAGTACACCATCTAGTACAACCTAGAAGGTACCAAGGGCTTTGACACTCGATTGTAAACACCCTAAAGGCAAGATCCTGCTCTTTTATATCTCTGCACCAAGCCCAGGGTCTGGGGGGAGCCAACGTCCACTTCACGTGGTTAAATGAGCAATAAGCATCAAGCGCTTTGGAAATTTGGAGTTGGGTTGGGATTGGGGGGTGGATCACTTCCTGCTTGGGGTGGGTCAGTGGACTGGGACTTCCTGAACAAAGAAATGTTTGGACCCAGCAACTCCTACTTATCTGTAGAACTTGACAAGACGTCTTCGTTCAAACCTTTACATATTGAGTGTAAATTCATGGAAAAGATGTTAGAATGTCAACCTGCATAGCTTACAGCTTGTATTTGGGTGAAAGGCATATTTTACTCAAGTGCCCACTTGTATTCCATGTTCTCTAACTTAGTTTCCAAGACTTTTCTCCTGTGTTATTTTTGTGTTTGCTTGTTTTTGCTCTATTTTCTCATAAGAAAAATGCAATGCCATCTTGTAAACAACTTGGAAAGTGGAGACAATTTGAAGAATTAGGAGGAAAATCACCCATAATCCCATGACCTAAAGGCAACCATAGTTATTATTTTTGGCATATTTCTTTACAGCATTTATATATGTGTGTGTGTTTAACATTGATAAGCACTATTAAAAACACAGTTTAGAGTACTTTCCACTGTCAGTAAAACTCTTCAACAGCTTTCTAAAGCACTATGGCATGAGACACTGTTGCTCATGCTATAACATATTTTCATCGTGTTTGACATGTGGCTTGTTCCAATTTTACATTAATAAAAATAAAGCTGAAATGAAATCTTTATAAAGTGTGGCCCACATTTTGGGTTACTTGCTTAGAATAGGTTCCTCAAAAGGAAATTGTAGAATCAGTGGAAGCAAACATTTGAAGGATCCTAATTAGATACATATTACCAAATGGCTTTCTAGAAAGTTGGCCTCTGTGTACCCTGCTCCCAGAGGGTTTGATTCTGTCCACACTTTTGTTCACCAGCTCTTCTCATGACTGACTGCAGCAGAACAAACTGTCCCCAAAGTGAGCAGCTTAAATTTCCAGGCATTTCATTCTCTCTCACAATTTTGTGGGTCAGGAGTTCAGGCGGCGCCCAGCCAGCTGGTTCTTCTGCCCCAAGGGCCACTGACTGGGGTTTCTTGCAGGGGTTCGATTGGCAGCTGGTCTGGTCTGGAGGGTCCAGGATGGTTTCATCCTGGCTCCATCAAATCCCTCCTCTCTCCAGGTGGTCCCAGGACCTCCTCACATGGTCTATCCAGTAGGCTCATCAGACTTGTTACGGGGTGGCTTGGGGTGCACAAGTGAGCCAATGTTCCCAGAGGAAGGAAGTGGAAGCTGCCCATCTCTGAAGGCAGAGTGTCATTTCTGCCATATTCTGTTGTCAAAGCAGTCACAGAGCCCACCCAGCCTCCAGGGAGGGGACCAAGGCATTATGTCCCAGCAGAAGGAACATTAAACATTTGTAGACACTTCTAATTCAATGTAAGAGCATTGAGTGTTATTGTAAGAAATATTTACTTGCTTGCCAATACAAAATATAAGATATGGTTAGATAAGTTGCTTTCCTTATAATTTATTCGTTCCAAAAAATCCTCAACTTCTTCATATAATTATTGCCCCTTGAATTTTCCCACTGATGAGTTGTTTGTTCCTGCCCTTGGGTCTCTGCTAGCTTTGCCATGTACAAACTCCAGGTGGTGGGTGGGCTATATAAGCTCTCCAAACCTCTGCTTCTTCATCTGCAAAATGGGGGTGATAACGTTATCCAGCTGAGCATCTGTGAGAGCTGCTAGGATTTTCAATGAGAGGAAGAATCTAGAGGGTTTATCACCATGCCTGACCCATGACAAACACTCAATACACGCTAGCAACTATTGCTAATCGTATCATTTGTTCAGAGTCTTGTCATAACACTCAGGTGCCAGACTGAGGACGTGCAGATGGAGAGACGCAGGGCTGCTGAAGTCACCGAGTGACTTCAGACAGAGGAGAAGCCAGGCATCCTCTGTGTTCTGCACGATGCCAGTTCACAGCCTTATTTCCTGGCACCTCTGCGCAAGGGCAGGGAGCTGACGGCTTTTGAGTGGGCACAGTGCCATCCTACAAGGTGGGAATGAGAACGGGCAGCCAGGGGAACATGTATGTGCCCTGCCGTGTTTGTTAAACAAACCGTTCCCAGCCGGGGAACACTGCAACAGCTGTCAATCCTGTTCTTACAAATCCTGCTAATAGGAGACGTACAGTCATCAATCCAGCTTGGGGAAGAATTACCTTTCAAACTTTTTTTTTAAAGAAACAGTATAGTACACCCAGCAAATACAGAGAAGTTGATTTATGTCTCATCCATCAAACTGAAATAAATGTTATTCCATGGAAACGAGACCAGCACTTTGAGACTAGAGGTAGTAAATTCATTTGCTGAGCACTGACTGAGGGGTACTCACATTTGTCACTTCCCCCTCTTGTCTGAAGGTGACACTCGGTGCCCGGCCACCAGCGGCACTGGGCTTTCAGTGGCTTTTCCTTCCTGTTAGTGATGACGGGTTGTGTCCTGCCAGGCTCACACTCCCTTCCTGATTTGAGCCCCGCAATGCCTGGTCAAGCCGGTAGCCTCTCGGATGACATTCTGGACCATGAATAGGTCAAACCATGGCCTTGCCAGCCATGGGCACATAGGGATGTTCTCAGTGGGCGATGGGCCCAGACGGAAGGCAGGCAGGTGTGGGGTGCAGCAGGGAGGAAGAGGCATGTGATGAGGACTCAGAAGGCAAGGGTTCCCCTATCACCTACCAATCACGTGACAAAGGCTTCCTGAGTCTCAGTTTCCACATCTGCTAAATGGGGATACAAATGCCTGCCCTGCCTACTTCCCAAGAATGGGAAGCCCCACAAAACAAAAACCTCATTACCATATGAGATACAAGCACATCTGAAGCAAGCATATATATTCTCTCTGTGTTGTTCTTTACTGAAGATTTCATTCTCTAACAGCTTTGGAAGGGTTTAGTAACTACTACTTTTCCATTTAACACAGTTAGAAAACTAAGGTGCATTGAGTTTGACCTGTCAGGTCCCAGAGCAGAGCCCAGGTCCCTCACCCTCCACAATTCCCACCGGACCACCTAGTCTTCAGGCGGAACAAGGACACTGGATATGTCTCCAGGGCCCTGTTCTTAAACCCCTGTGGGTCAGTTCCAGCTGGGGTGCAGTGGGCTGGGACCGGCTGCTCACCTGGAGAAGCTCACAGACACCCACCCTTCATCCCTCTCAGTCCGTGGAACGCTGGATGGGGAGGACTGGATCCTTCGGAGCAACTCCATCCAGCAGTAGGACAGAAATCTTGGAAAGGCGAATACTCTGTTTCAAAGAGGCCAGACCTGTCAGTCAGGTAGGACTGGGTGTTCATCTCTCTACTTACTGGCTGAGTCAGTTACTGCATCTCTCTGTGTCTCGGTTGCCTCAAAAATCGGGGACAGTGAATCATGGGGTGTGTGGCCGGTGGGGGACTCAACCAGTGTGCAGAGCGTCAGGCCTAGTGCCTGGCACCGAGTAGGTGGACACAGTTTCTTCCTTCTTTCCTTAACATCTATCTTGTCTTTCCCTTTTTCTTCCTTCTCTAGGGGTCTTGGAAATATCCCGGAGATGAACCAGACATACTTGACCTTGGAGATTTCTTGGGCAGATCGTGTTCTGCAGGTATGCTGAGGTAATGCTAATGGGCACAGAGCTCGGAAGGAGCCAGCCTAGTCTCTGAGGATGGAGACAATGCAAGAGGGAGGTGGTTGTTGATATAGTGCAACCCATCGCATTCAAGTGTTCCTTGGTACTTGGCACACAGCTCCTCACGTGCTGGGGAGCGAAGTGACTGCAGAAACCCTGGCAACTCCTCCCACCTTTTCCAGGATAACCGTGCAGGACCGGAGCACATCCCGAGGACTGGGTAACAGATTCCAGTCTCCTTAGAAGAATGTCAGAGGAATCCCAAATTATAATCTCTAGAAACACTTCTGGAAACTCCTTTTCCTTCTTTCTTTTCTCCTCCGGTTCTTGTGCAGTTCCTGTAGGGACTCTCAGACTCAAGACATTTCACTTTCAAAATTCTGCTTCCATGAATAGGCTGCCCGTCCCCTCTGGCTTTTAAGTCCTCTCCTACTGTTGATCCCCCTCCCTCTTCCCCCTCCAGCCCCGTGCCCCTCTAATTTTCCTAGGTCTGTATCTCAAAAGTCTGGCAGCATGCGGGGAAAGGAAGTTATCTCCTACAAGGACAGAGGAGGAGGAGAAGATGAGCCTGAGAGAGGGGGGCGGGCAGGGCCCAGGGTGGGGGCAGTGTGCATGAGTATCTCGTTCCCACTGCACATGCCTGTGGACCAGGGAGCCCCCTAGCACGTGCTGGTGGGGAAAGCCAGGATGATGGAGTGCAGACAAGACAAGGAGTGTGAGCCGGTGCCCCCCGGTCTCTCTGAGTGTGACGCGTGTGGGAATGGCATGCAAGGGTCCTGCTGGATGGTTTCTAATTCCCCACTTCTCCCCACCCCAGTCTCTCCATCAGGATGCTCCCCTCTTAGTGGCCTTTCAGTAGCATCCATCCTGAACCCACAGGCTCCCTGGCTTTGTTGGGTCTGTGCTGCTCCTTCTCATGCTCTCTGGGGTGTCACGAGCACCCCACCCATGTCCCGTGCTGTTTCCTCTGAGTACAACACTGTTCCCTCCCCTGTCTTCATCCAGCCATGGCTGACTCGGCTCAGCATCAGCTCCTCCGGGAAGCCTTTCCAACCGCCCTCTTCTGACATGGTCTGGGGATGGGGGAGCACCTTCTTTGTAATGACTCTCATTCAGCAGACACCTGTTGGCTGCCTCCTGTGTATTGGCCATGTGCAGGCACTGGGACACAAAGACAAGCAAGACACGCTCTTAGCCTTCAGGAAGCGTACAGTCTCTGTCCCTGGAATAGTGAGGTCGGGGACACAGGACAGTGCCTGGAGTTGTCTTTTTCTACTTGCCTGTGTCCCCGCTGTGCGTCCTGGAGTCCTGCAAAAGGTCCTACCTGGGTTTCTAGCACCCCAAGCACGGGTTCTAGCCCATACAGTCCTGTGCCTTCCATGAACACACGAGCGGGTGGGCGGGCGAACACGTGGACCTGCCACGAAGCTTTGGTGCAGGTCTGGGAGGCACCGCCGCCTGGAGGCTACCTTCCCAGCGGCTGTCACAGTGAGAGCTTGCTGATGATCCCGCTGGCAGCTGTGTGGATGAAGTGATTTGTGGTTTGGAGTCCCTGAGCAAACACTGTGGCAGAGAAACGAAAGGAATTCCTGTGGTAGTACTTGCTTCCTGCTCATGTGCTCTTTTCTTGCAAGCTGGAGTCGTATGTTAGGTCCCGCCAGGACAAGCGTTCATGTGTGAGTGATTTATGTTTATGCAGGCAGTGCTCCTGGAAACACAGGTGGGAATGGCGGTAATTTCGGAAGCAATCCAGTCCCAGCTTGATCCCACAGAAAGTTCTGCAGCCTGAATTACACCTGAGATGCCTTATGATCTGTGTCCACTTCACCGCACGAAGGGATCCCAGAAAGCTGTCTACACATGATTCCAGGGCGTGTCTGTGCGGGTGTCTCCAGAAGAGACTGACACTCCTATCAGTCGAGTAGGAGATGTCTGCCCTCCCCAAAGCAGGTGGGCATCACCCAATTTGCAGAGCACCTCTGTAGAACGAAAAGGCAGAGGAAGAGCAAATTCTTTCGCGCTTCTGGGGCATCGTCTGCCCTCGGATATCGGCACTCCAGGTGCGCGGGCTTCCAGACTTGGATGGGGACTGACTTACACCATCAGTTCCCTGATTTTCAGGCCTTTGCACTCAGACCGAAATCCACCACCAGCTTCCCTGGATCTTCCAGGACGTTGGGTGACTTCTTGGCCACCATAACTACATGAGCCAATTCCTAGACTATATCCCCTCATATCTGCATCTGTATCTATACCATTGGTTCTGTTTCTCTGAGAACCCTAATACAGCACCTCAAAGCTGAGCCCAGGGGAACAGGACCTCCAAAGCCCTTTGGGGCCTCTGAAGGATCCCTGGTGCAGGGACAAGCCAGGAGAGACCAGGGCCAGGAAGCTGGAGATCTGGGAGGAACATCTACACCTTGTGGGGACAGGAATACCTAAGAGCCCTGGGGGTGGGGAGGCCCTTGTTTCTATTTGACTTGGAAGTCTGTGTCTAACTGACAGACGCCACGGGCCACACTCAGCGGGGGATTGCCTCCACAGCCTCCAGCTGGACAGTGGGGGTTGAAGCCACAGACACGGGCTGAGCCCAAATACGGGCTCCCTTGTGCAATTCTAAGAGGGGCTCTACCTGTGTCCTTGGTGTCTTCGCTAAGGGTTTTATCCTGTTGTGTTAGGGGTGAGCAGGGGTAGTTCTGTTAATCCAAGAAGTCAGAGAAAGTGCTTCCTTCCTGAAGATCAGAGCTTATCCTCAGCTGTCTGGCAAACAGGTGGAGATTATGATTGAGAAGGTAGTCACGGAGGCCTCAGGGCTGAGCACAGAGAGACCAGAGCACACTTTCCTTCCTGGGCCTGAGTTTATTTCTAGAAAGAATCACTTTTAAAAAACATCATTAAAAGCTATATTCATGGACGCCACGACCACGATATTTGAGTAGGACATACTGCGAGCACCTCACTCCCTGCTGTCTCCAGTTCTTAGGAATGAAAGCATTTTCTCCAGAAAAATGAAAGCTAATGTTAGAAGTGCTTGGGGAATCGCACCACTTAACTAATTTCCTAAGTGTTTCCAGCAACACAGCCTCAGTGGAAACTTTGGAGGGAAAGAGGGAGCCTTTCAAAGCTTTTATAAAAGGCAGCAGCACCCCCTCTGACACAGGGTGGAAGGGGGGACAACAAATAAAAGAGCGTCTCAAAACTCAAAAGGAGGAAAGGATCGCTGGAGGGCGTGGGGGGGCAGAGAACACATGAAAAAAGACATTATTCCCACTTTGCTGATTATAGAGCTCCACCAAATCCTCCCACGCCGGAAAGAACAAAGTACTCATTTCTAGCAACCCCAGAACAGAAGAAGGGGATATTGGCACAATCCCTTCATATTAAGGAGCAATTAAGGTATTAGGAGATTTCAGAGAAGTTCCAACAGAACAGAGCCATTCCCGTACATCACAAATCACGTCCTTGACGACCTCCCGAGACACCGTGCGGCTCTGTTCCTTATTATTTTTCTGGCTGTTACGTTCGCCCATTCACTCAACAAATATTTGTCAGGTGACTTCATGCACAGGTCATGGAAAACGACTTTAAGGACCCACCGACATCCTGTGGAAGAAGCAATCAGATCTGGAGTTAGAAAAGCCGAGATTCAAGTCACCGCTGTGCCACACACGTGCTTTGTCACACGCCTTTCAAGCTCCCGGTTTCAGGCTCCCCACCGGGAAACTGAGCCTCTGATAATGCTTCACAGGGGAGGCGAAGGGGTTCCGTGAGAGAACGTCCTTCGCAAAGGTGACCTTTCATTCTTTTTGTAACCTTCCCGGACAGGAAAGGGCAACACATTCCCTGGTTTGCCCAGGAAAGTCCCAGGTGACACCTGTTGGCCTAGCCCAAGTGCCCTGCTCCAGGTGCCCCCATGTGGCAGACCGGTGACAGGATCCCCTCGTGGGAGCATCACCTGTGCAGGAGCAAGCGCGAGAGGAGCCCCAGGGCTCCAAGCTGGTGACTCCGTTGCAGCGACTTCCGTCCCTCGCTAGTGGCTGGCGGAAGCTCCTTCCCGCCGAGCCACCCCTGCTCCCTGTGAAGGTGCCAGCCCGGGCGTGAACCTCAAGTGCGTTCGCAGAAACCAGTGCACTGCTGCACGTCTGCAACAGCGGGCCCTCAACAAAAGAGAAAACTGTAATTTGTGGTGCTCCCCTCCCCATCATGAAGGCAGACTCTGGTATGAGGAACTGATTTTCTGCACAAAGACCTTCTTCAGTCCGTAAACTGAAATACGATATTTCAAGGCCACAGTGCTGCCGACCTCTACAAGAAGCACAAAGCACTGGCTGAGGCTGGTGACAGTAAAAACCTGGGAGATCCGGGCCCTCCATGTGGAATTAGGCCGCCAGGGCGTGGCTGAGTGAGAGAACCTTAGACCTCTGACTTGAACTCTCAGCTCTCGCGCCCTTGGCCATGTTCCTCAGTCCTACCCTGCTGCTGTTTCCCAACTCGGCGGGCAGGTATGACTACAGCACCTCCTCCTAGTGCTGCCTTGAGGAGGAAGGCGGATGCATGCAGAGGGTTTAACCGGCCCTGGACGCTGGGCACATTGTCCATCAGTTGCGGAAGAGCTTATTCTCCATTCTGCTGCTCCCCACGGAGGGTCGGCAGTGGTCAACAAGCATGTTCATGGTCAGCAAGTACATGGCAGGAGTAAGGGGCCAGCCCCTGCTCGTACCTTCTCTCTCTTGGCCTTGCTTCCAGATCCTCTCGAGAACCGTCCAGAACTCAGACTTTCAAATGTGGTCAGTGAGTTTGCCTCCTGCCCGTGTGAGTTAGCCACTGCCACAATTACACCGTGCCACAAACTACCCTAAACCTCTGTGACTTAAGACAACAAGGATTTATTCTCGCCGCTGTGAAGGTCAGCTGGCATCAGCAATCCAGGCTGAGCTCTGCTTCACACCGCTCTGGTTGGGGGAATTCTGGAGGTAGCTCTGGGAGGACTCATCTCTCAACCTTCTCCCGCAACCAGGGGCCTTCCAGGAGAAGGACAATGGCAGGGGCTCCCGGGGCCCCTGGGGAGCCCTCCATGCCTCTCAAACTCTAGACTCAAAACCCAGTCACTGCCACTTCTGCCCACGTAGCCCCACCCAAAGCAAATCGCATGGCCAAGCCCAAAGCCAGTGCTCCCCCAGAAAGGCCATGGCAAGATGTGATGGGAGAGATGATAAAGAACTAGGGCCAATTCACAACATCCCATCTTTCACAGAAAAGGATGAAACAAACAAATTCCGAGTACCTCTTTGGGACTAGGACATGTTTCAGTTTCAAGAAACCCTATGAACCCATTTTACAGATGAAGAGACTGAGGGCTAAGATTGAACCGTCAGCTTTTGCTGTATAACAGAGACTCCCAAACTGTATCTATATCTGAACACCACCATTTATGTAGCTCACAATGCTGCCTGTCAGCAGTTTGAGCTGGGCTAGTCAGACTCGCTGAGGCAAACTCAGCTGAGACCACGATGCCTCAGTGGTCAGCTAGTAGGTGGGCTGGAGGCTGGCGGGGGTTTGGAATGGCCTCACCCACCTATGTGGTGGTTGGCTGGCCGTTGACTGGGCGACAGGGATCCTGGGCAGCCTAGCCTAGATTTGTTTATATCTGGATGTAGATTTGTTTATATCTATATATCTATATAACAAATATAGATTTGTTTATATCTGGATAGAGCAGCAAGAGAGAAAGCCCCAATATTCAGGCACATTTTTTGCCTTTGTTGGCATGTTTGCTAATGTCCCAGGAGCTAAAGCAAGACCTAAGGCCAACCCAGAGCTAGTGTAGGAGGGGATGAACCGACGGGTAGAGAGAGCACGTTAAATGAGGAACGTTCTGGTCATCCGACGTAAGTACCCGACTCGGGGCACACAGTGACCACATGGCAGACTTCCTTTTGGGGGACTTGGGGCTGACAGGCATGTGGTAAGCTTAGCCTGCAGGACATCTATGTCCCTGGTTGTTCCAGACACGCAGATCCCTTCCCACAATGGCCATGTAAACTTCCTGTCCTCACTAGACTTGCTACTCATATCTATCTCAAAGCCTCATGTCTCGGGCATTAAATAAAAATTACAAAATAAATGTATTTCATGACCTTTGGGAATCTTTGGGACCTTTGGGATCACCATGAGGTGTATCTCTTAGTAGCAAAATTTACCTCCAGAAACAGAAATCTTGCCCATGTGATTCTGGAGATTAGTTCTCCAAAAGCATTGTTATAAACAGAAGTGGGGGATTCTCTAGGTCCCTGCCCTCGTGCCCACAATGGGGCACCCACCTGTCAGGCTATTTGCTGGGCCCGGTTTCTGAAGAAGTGCCTAGGATTTGCTAAGCGTGCCCAGGTCTTAGCATCTGAGCTTTTACTATGCAAATAGCCTCAAATGCTTCACCCATTTCGCATCATTTATCTGGAAAAGGGCAAAATCATTTTCCAAATTGGAGCAGACATGGAGGGGGGAAATGTGTTCGGTGTTATTGCAATTAGTCACGCTTTGGAATATCCTGGGGAAAGTCTACTCTTGAGTTATTATTGACATAGTGAAGTGGAGGAGGTTAGAAAGAAGTCTGCAGGCACCATTAATTAACCTCTCCATTATTTTTATTTCCCTGTGCATTTTTCTGACGGATAGAAGACCCCGGGTCAAACCCTGCTAGAGCCGTGGGCATCCCAGCCCTCACAGAGCCTACGCCTCCTGTTTTCCAGAGCCAGGGGAAATGGCTGGCAAATTCCACAACTCCAGCCGGCAATCAGGCAGGCACGGATCCTGGTCCCACATTGTTCGTGGCGTGGTCCTCCCTCCCCCCATCCTCCCGGTCCTCCCGGTCCTCCAGAGGTTGCCTTCCCAGGATGGAGTTCTCCTTCTTCCACAACTCTCAGCGCTTAGTGCCTCTTTCCGGGTGGATGCTGGGATATTTTGCCCAGATTCCATCTCTAGGATGAAAGCATTCATCTCCCTGCTGCTCACAGCTGCAGCCCTCCCTGGCAATTGCCTTTGGCCACAGGGAATAGACTTACTTGCCCAAGGTTAGACCCATCGGGGGAGCCAGCAGCCAGTGACTGGCTAAAGCAGGGACACCGAGCCCAGCCCATTTCCCAAGATTTAGGCACATCTTGGCTTCAGAGCTCTTAAAGGATCAGCTGGGCCCATGCCTGTTGCACCTGCACTGCGGACCCGCTTCTTCTGCTCAGTGCTTACTTCCTCACAGGCTTACCTCCCCATAACCCTCCCCCGTACACCTTCTGCCTGCAGCTCTCCCTCTCAGAGTCTGCTCTGGGGAATCTGAATTGAGACACTACATGGCACCTTGTGTCTTATTTTGTTTTCTAACTGGGTGCTCTGAGGCTGAACTCACCATCATACTTATTTTTTTTTAAATCTTGATGACTAAGGATGAAGTTATGGATTTTAAGTTGCTCTCAGTTTCCTCCTTAGCTAGAGATGGAGGCTGACCTTGTCCCTGAGAAAAGACTGCTGGTCTGTTCGTGTGGGGGTGGGAAGGACTTTTCAGCATCCTTGTTGTCATGGAGAGTAGAGCCCCAGGCCTGCTCCGGAATGGAGAGGTTGAGGCCACAACATGAGCAAACACTGTGTGGTGATGTTCAAGTATGTCTCTCCAAGGCAAGGAGTTTCATCTTACTCAGGAAACCAGACAGGGAGGAGGGGTTTCTTTCCTGCTCTGGGCTGACGAGAGGCATGGCTTTGAATCAGCTCTGGCTAAAGGGATGAGATGAAAGCTGTCCCCTCACTCCTGGGAGGAGGTGGCTGGTCCCGTTGAGGGTGGCCATCTGGGAGGGACACCTAAGAAGGGAGAGAGCCAGAAGGGGACCCTGTGAAGGGCATGGCCAGTGGACTCTAGGAGATTTAATTTCTGGAATCTATTTTAAAAGTTTCCTCATTCAGGGGAGCCTGGGTGGCTCAGTCGGGTGGGCATCCAACTCTTGGTTTTGGCTCAGATCATGATCTCAGGGTCTTGGGATCAAGCCCTGATTCAGGCTCTGTGTTCAGTATGGATTCTGCTTGAGATTCCTTCCCTTTCCTGCTCCCTCCCCCTCTCCTCTCACCTTGCACATGAACACACATGCTCTCTCTCTCCCTCTCTAAACAAATAAATAAATAAAACAATAAGTGTTCTCATTTCCACTATAGACCCTGATGTTACCCCCAAGCCTCCATGGCCATGTAGATATTCGGGAAGGGCCTGATCACACTTGGCATGTAGAAGATGAGTTCCAGCAGCCCAGACAATGAGAGTGACATAAGGGAGGGGACATGAGGTGATAAACTGTAATTCAGTCAGATTCATGGGAAGAAAGCATTCTTGAGAGACCCAGAAACACTTGGAGTGGGGGAAGGGGTTCTGAGGAAAACAGAACTTGTTGGCTGAGTGTTGGAAGGTCAGAGGCTCTGGGGGAGTTGTGTCTATGGACTCTGGCTGATGGGCTGACTCCCTACTCCCCTCCTGGGAGAAAGGAGTTAGTGGAGTCCCTCAAGCCGAGAGTGCACTGGTGTGCACCCAAGGGCCAGTGACTCCTGACCATGGTGTCTGGTGGGCAGAATTCTAAGATGACTCCCACTCCCCTGTAATCCCTTCCCCTGTACATCACGAGCCATCACTCCTGCAGTCATGGTACATGATGTGGCAGAGGGATTTTGCAGCTATAACTAAGGCAGCTAATCAGTTCACCTTAAGATAGGGGTATTTCCCAGGTGGGCCTAACATAACCAGAGACTTTGGCTGGTGGCAGAAAGAGAAATCAGAGGTGTTTGCAGCAGAAAAAGGATTCAGTGCATCATTGCTGACTTTGAAGTTGGAGAGGACCACATGCAAAGCCTGGAAAGTGGCCTGGAGGAGCTGAGAGTGACCCTGGGCAACAGTCAGCAAGGGCGTGGGGACTTCAGTCCTACAACCACAAGGAACTGAATGCTACCAACAGCCTCGATGAGCAGATTCTTCTCCAGAGCCTCCAGAGAAGAGCCCAGCCAGCTGACAACTTGATTTCAGTCTTGTGAGAGCCTAAACCAAGGCCAGCCAAGCCCAGCAGAATTCCACCTGTGAAACTGTGGGAGAGCGGCTGTTGTTTGAAGTCACTACGTTTGTGTTCATTTGTTACCCAGCAACAGAAGACTGATACAGTCTTCTTTGAAAGCTCTTTGCAACAGATTTTGGAACACTATGGACTGTGGATGAATTCCTTCCTGTTCTTTTCAGCTGCATGACCCCTGAGCCTCAGTTTCTTGACCTCTAACGTGAGGGAGATAATGCCTATCTTTCAAGGCGGTCTCATTCACTGGAGTCTGGGTAGGGGGCTGCTCTTGGGAGACTCCTTGATCATTCTGCACCTCAGCTGTTTCCTTGTTAAAAGGACCTCATTAATACTTATATCATCGTTCTAAAGATCATAGCAGACCAGACAGTGGATGCCTGGCATGACATTGACCTCTCCTATTTACACCACCAGCCTGAGCACAAACCACACACATCACACACCCAAGAACAGGCCATGAAGGGCAATTTCCTGCAAGCTTATCATCAAGCCCTCTTGTTTCTGGGTAGCGCAGGCCCCTCTGTTTGAGAAATCTATTGAATTTTCTAAGAAAAATTGCCTATATGTTATATTGTCCTTTTAAGGAGCCAAATATCTCAATGCAACATTTTATTTGCATCAAAAACCGAAAACCAAAAACAAGATCCCATGAAAGTTCCCCAGGAGAGATTTTGCCAGAAGTTGTCACATAACAAAGTATGTTGCCATCCGTCTTTTCCTTTAGATCCCCTCCCGTGTAGTCCCGCAGGGAAAGCTCCTGATTGAGATATAGGTGGCCAGTAAACGGGGAGCTGGAGCCCACACCTCCAGCGTGAAGAAGTCACGTGGGCGGGGGAGGCGGCTGCTCTGGATGTAATCGTCTCCCATCGGAGCGCCAGTGATTCATGGGGGCCCTGATCACAGGCCCCACATTATCTAATAGATTCCTGAAGTTTTCCACCAAGCGTTTTATTTTAAGTGACAGTTATTTCTATTAATGGGTGGGCCCTGTCAGTTTCCTGACCCCGGTCGGCAAGGATATTCTTCTGTTCCAATGGCAGTCATCATTTCTGTGAAGTGATGCGTGTAAAGGAGGCAGCCAGTGCAGGGCACCTCACTCGGGGCTGTCACTCAAGTTGACATCTCCATGTCGGAGCATTTTCTCAAAGTTTTCTCCATGTGACCTGCAAGTTAAAGATCAGGAGGCTCCCTTCATCCAAGCCATCCAGGTGCCAATCATCCTTAGCTAAAAATGAAAGTTACAAACAAGCGGGGCTACTATTTATACTCCCCTGCCTGGCGCATCTTCTCCCTGTCAATCTCGCTCTCTCATTACGGATACAGGAGCCTCTTCTCCCTAATGCTCCGCAGCACACATTAGCTGCTCCCGCTCCCCCACTATTTGTCTTCCCTCACCTTCTGTGATGTTTTATAAAATAATCATGTCCGCCTGGCCTTCGTGCTTTCTCTGCCTAAGAGGAGAAGGGGACATTTTTCCTCTCCTTGGCTTTTCTTTGCCTTCTCTTGCCTCCCGCCCTCCCTCTTCCATCCTTCCTCTTCTCCTCCTCCTTTCCTTCCCCAGGTCCTCTTTCTCTTCCTTTTTCATTGTCCCTGCTTTATCCCCTTCCTGTCCCTGATGGCTTCCCACAAGGAAGTTATGCTCTGACTCTGCCCTGCAAAGCTACCTTCCCTTGGACCTGTGGCTGCCTGCCCACACAGCCCGCCCCAGGCCCCTTCCCAGCCTCCGGCCTGAACCCAGGTCCCACCTGATGGCCTTCCTCCTGCCTCCACTGAGCCACCCTTCTAACCTCCTCTGTCCTGATAAGGAGGTGCCTCTCCCTGCCATCAGCCCCTCCTCTCCATGTGAGGTCTGTCTTTGCTTCCCTTCGGCCTCCACCAGGGATCTTTCTTAGCTTCTCCGGACAAAAGCACTGCTCTGAGTAAAGGCCTTGTTCACTCATTCAACAACTCCTCATTGAGCACCTTCTACCTACCAGGCTCTGTCGAACGAGGAAGCCTGTGGTTAATGAGACCACAGCCTACAAGGCACTTGAAGCCACGCAGGGAAACTCGCACTGAGCTAATGTCTACCAAAAGTTGTCATCACGATGGCCACGCATGGCACAAAGTAAGTGTATCATCCATCAATACACGTCCTGTGCACTCACTTCCTGGTAAGGACCCTAGGCACCAACGGGCACTCACTGCTGCTGCTCCTGCTTTCGAGAACGTCCAGGCCCTGAGGATGGCAGGCGGGCTCCTCCTCTTGGGTGGACATGGCCTTCCAGTCTTCTTGTACTCTTCAGGAACTGGGATGGTGAAAACCACTGGACTGTGGTCCTTCCCCTGGGGAGGGGGCTTGGGCCTGTGTACTGGCACATCTAAGTGTTTTGAGTGGCCTCAAGTGCGTTCTCAATTTTTTTGCTCTCAAATGAAGCAGGAGCACATTTTCTCAGCCTTCCCTTCCACACGGGACCACTGCCTCCTCCCGGCACTTGCTCACTTGCTGTTTGTGTCCACACTGGGTGAAGCTCAACTGTGAACTTGAAAACACAAGTGTGTGTACTGAGCTGTGAGAGCCCAAAGGCACCTGTACTATGATAGAATGCAGAAAACCCTTGAGTCTTAACAGGCACTAAAATAGTGAACAAAGAAAAGAAATTCATTAACTAACATCCTCAGCCTCCATTTTCCCTTGTGTCACGTGGGAGAGCCATAGCACAGAGAGATTTCCAAAGCATTGCACACACTGTTTGCACCAATAAATGCCATCTACTTTCCCTGATATATGCCATTTAGAAGTCCCAACTGTGGGGGCACCTGAGGGACGCAGTCTGTTGAGCGTCCGACTCTTGATCTCCGGGTTGTGAGATTGAGTCCTGCATTGGGCTCCACGCTGGGAGTGGAGCCTACTTGAGATTCTCCCTCTCATTCTGCCTCTCCCCCACATCCCTGCTCCTGCATGTCTCTCTCTCTCTCTCTCTTTCTCTCAAAAAAAAAAAAAAAAAAAAAGTGTAGATTTTGTGAACCCGGCACGAGCACAAACAAATGTGGGAAACTATACAAAAAGCCTTAGTGTTCGAGGTGGTGGGCTCTGGAGGCCCCCACTGGCAGGGGCATCTGCACAGACCTCCACGTTGGGATAGGGAGGGACAATGTGGGGAGGGCAGACAACAGGGTCACCTGTGTCTGCTTCCTGCTTCACTGTTGATTGTCACACGAAAGGAAGGGAATGGGGGAGTCAACTGAGGAACTTGGCTGACCTGGAGAGACTGGGCCCCGCTGTGGGAAACTGAGGTTTGCTCTTTGCAAACCAGCCGGATGCCTTCTACAAAGACACTGGCAAACGAGGAGTCATGATAACCTCATGAACCTTCCCTCGAGGTGCTCCTCATCACTGCAGAGAATTCACGTCTGCACAGAACTGAACTGAGTCACGCATTGCTAATCGGACAAGGTGCCATTGGGAGATCGAATACTTCATCCAGACGCCTGGCTTGAGGATAGGAGGAGTTAAAAAAAAAAGAACAAAAACTACTGTTAACTTTTAAACTAAAACAGCAACTAAAAGTCAGACAATTAAGCAGGGAAACCATGCACAAATGTCACACACAGAGAAGATCAAAGGAAACTTCGATCTCTGATAAAGATCAAGAGGGACAACTCAGATTTTTATGGCATCTGCTGACAAATGGCTGGAGTGGGAAAAAAACACCTAGTAACTTGATTTCTCAGTATACTGGAGAGATCAAAGGCTAGCCTCGGAAGTGAAATACCACAACAAGAAATGGCTCGCCCTTTATTTTTATTATTATTTTGGGGGGTAACTTGTATTTGAGGCCCATAACTCAAGGTTTGGAGACTTACGAGCCAGTGTCAGGAGAGATCAGTCAGCCGGCTGAACAGTGAGGGATATATTGCCCTTGGAACTTGTTCTCCTATCTTCTCAGCGCACCCCTCCCTAATGAAGAAGGTGATACTAAACCTCTGTAAATAATATGGTAGAACCCTCTGATGCCCCAGAACACTGCCTTTCCTGAGCTGGATACTATGTGGCTCTGTGTGCATGTGTCACATATATTCCATCATTACTACTTTCTGGCATTTTATCCTCTCATAATATATCCACATGCCCCGGACTTTGCTCCCTCCAACTGGCTCTTCAACACCATCTTCATCACCTTTGAAGTCTGGTCTTCCTTGAGTCGCCTGTGGTTACATCTGTATCCACAGCACTGATAATCATCCCTGATCTGTCCAAATGTGTAGGTATCTGACAGCAGGTAAATAAAACATCCGGCTGTGTGTCTCCTTCTGTTTTCATCTGGAACTTCGGCCTGATGCAGAGATCTCTTGGATGAAAGCTAGCCTATTCTTTCAATTTTCCACATTTGGTTAGCATTAGCATTATATTGTTATTTATTGTTATTTTTGTATCATTTGCTGATTCATATAGGTAGCCAGCCACAGGCATAATAATGTGGTTAATATTTTACACAAACAATTATCCTTCAAATGTAAGTTAGTAAGTGGATTACAAATGAATCCAAGAATATTTTGGCAAATATCCCTGAGAAGCTGCTTTGGGACTAAAGCCATGGTAACAAAGCAGAGTATTCTGGCTAGGGGATCGATGGTGTGTTTGAGAAGCTTAATAAAACATTAAGAGTGTTGATACTGCTGATTCCAGGAAGGTAGGCAGAGAAGTTTAATCAGGTATCAGGCAGGTAACTAGACAATGTAAATAAAATAGACCAGAAATACATGTCCTATAATCAGAGTTATTTGCATCTCTCCAGCTGAGAATTACATACATAATAAGGATAATGCCTAGATTATTGTAGTGTGTTAGAGGAACCTGAGGAGCCAAAACGTGCCACCTTCTGTCGCTAAGTTCCTAGCGACTGTGGTCTAGACTCTGATGAGCAGCCCAGAGTAATCTTCTCCCTCTTGGATGCCGGAAATGCTCCATGTGCAAAATGGTGTGTCCGCCCAAACTCATGCATCCTAAATCCCTCTGGATGTTTTAGAAATCCAGATGCCCCATAGGTCTTCCTCACTGTGGCCTGTGCTCAAAGAGCTGTGTTCTTTTCTTAGTTACTTTATATTACAGGACATTTCAAGCCTTTACTAAAATGGGCAGCATGATGAATCCCAGCGTACCCATCAGCTTCCATTATTGGCAAACTTTCATCAATCTTATGGCTGATTTTTTCTATTGTGGGAAAAAAAAACCCACGTAACGTAAAATTTACCATCTTCACTCTTTTGAAGTGTGCAGTTCAGTGATAAGTATATTCACATGGTTGTAAAACAGATTTCCCGAACTTTTTCATCTTGTAAATCTGAAGACTTACACCCAATTTCCCTTTCCCCCCGAAACCACCATTCCATTTTCTGTCTTTGAATTTTATTACTTTATATATATTTTTAAAGATTTTATTTATTTATTTGTCAGAGAGAGAGAGAGAGAGTGTGAGCAGCGGGAGAGGCAGGCTCCCTGCTGAGCGGGGCTCAATCCCAGGACCCGGAGATCATGACCTGAGCCAAAGGCAGACACTTAACTAACTGACTGGGCCACCCAGGCGCCCCTGAATTTTACTACTTTATGTACCTCATGTTAATGGAATCAATCACATAGTATTTGTCCTTCTGTGACTAGCTTATTTCATTTAGCATCACATCCTCGAAGCTTAGCGCATTTTGTAGGATGTGACAGGATTTCGTTCCTTTCAAGCCTGAGTAATATTCCATTGCGGGGATGGAACGCATTTGGTTTATCCATTCATCCGTGGATGAGCATTTGGGTTGCTTCCACCTTCTGGCGATTGTGAAGAGTGCTGCTGTGAACGTGGGTGTCCAGATACCTGGGTGCCCAAGATCCTGATTTCAGTTCTTTTGGATATAGCCCCAGAAGTGGGATTGCTGGATCACGTGGCAGTTCCGTTTTTAACTTTTTGTGGCATTTCCCCAGCAGTCCATCATGTTTAGCATCACGCCAACGTTGTGCAAGGGTCTAATACCTTCCCATCCCCACCAACACTTGTTATTTTGTTCTTTGGGTTTTTTGATAGTGGCCATACTGATGGGTGTGGGGTAATATCCCATTGTGGTTTTGATTCACATTTCCCTGATGAGGACGGATGTTGAGCTGCTTCTCATGTGCCTCTTGGCCATTTGTACATCATCTTTGGAGAATTACCAATCAGGTCCTGTCCCCATTTTTTTAATTGAGTTGTTTGATTTTTCATTGTCATTGCTGAATTGTGATGTCTTCTTAAGTAGAGACATAAAGAAGGTTTTATGTTTTGTTTTTAATCATAAAAACTGTAAAAGAAAAAGTGACTAGACTACGAAAATGAAGATCACATAACTGTACAGAGGAGGTTTCCAATACAGGCCAGTTAGGGTTAGTAGATTACTTTGAACTCTCCATACGGCTAATGGGAGTCACCCTTCAGCCATCAAAACAGTAGTGGCACCTGTCTGAGCCAGCCTTCCTAAAGATGAGACATGAGTGTGTAGAAGGCCTGGCCTCTGTTTCCAAAGAGCTTACAACAACTCGGAAAAAGGCAAATTTGGGTCTGATATGTTTTAACAGCTTTACTGAGATATATCTCAGTTCAGATATACAGTACAAAATTCAATGGGGGTTTGTATATTTATTTTTGAGATTATGATAAGATCTACGCAACATGAAATTTGCTAATTTAACCATTTTTTAAGAGATTTTGTTTATTTATTTATTTGAGGGAGAGAGAGAGAGTACAAGTGGGGTGAGGGACAGAGGGAGAAGCAAATTCCTTGTTAAGAAGAGAGCCCCAGGGGGCTCCTGGGTGGCTCAGTGGGTTAAGCCTCTGCCTTTGGCTCAGGTCATGATCTCAGGGTCCTGGGATCCAGTCCCACATCGGGCTCTCTGCTCAGCAGGGAGCCCACTTCCCCCTCACACTCTGCCTGCCTCTCTGCCTACTTGTGATCTCTCTCTCTGTCAAATAAATAAATAAAATCTTTAAAAAAAAAAAAAAGAAAGAAAGAAAGAAAAAGAAGAAGAGATCCCCAGGCAGGACTTGATCCTGGGACTCCAGGATCATGACCTGAGTCGAAGGCAAACACCTAAACAACTGAGCCATCCAGGCGCCCCTTATTTAACCATTTTTAAGTGCACACCGGGGCCTTGTGCTATGCACTTCACCGACTGGCCAGCAATCTTCCAAGTGATCAGGCTTCTTCCATGACCTCAGGCTGGATAGTCAAGTGCTGTCCTCGAGTTGCTCATGAGAGATGGCAAATACATCAACCCTTATTTTTGCTCAAAGTATTCCTTCTCTCCAGTTAAAGACCAAGTATTAGAAACCGGTGGGGCATCTAAACATAGCCTTCCTTCACTTAGCCCTTAATCCCCAATTCATGGTATGAAATTTTTTTTAAATTAATTATTTGACTTTTTTTTTGCCAGATTATTCATTCATATGGTTCAAACACTGAAGAAATCCTAAAATGATGTTAATTTCCCCTTCTCTCCCAACAGGGGACCAGGATTACTAAATTTTTATTTGTGTTTTGTTTTCTTTCTCCATCCAGAGACTTAAAGCACTTACAGGCTAATACAAATATACCTTCTCCCCCTACCTTAATCATAGATAGCAGCATATACATTGTTCTGAACCTTGCATTATTCACTTAACAACATATTTAGAGAGCTTTCATGGTGAGTTTCTGAGCATCACAAATACTAAGAGATCAAGACTTCTGATGGGAGTAATTTTTGCAACATATTTGGTTATTACCTGATGACTACCGTGCGACTCCTCCACAATCAGTGCCTACCAGCCTGTACCAAAGTTCACAGCCTGAACTACCTGGCTCATCTGGGTGGCAGGAGACCCTATTTCTATCTGAATCATGCAGGCAACTGTGGTTGATAAGAGTGGGTCTAAAAATACGCGGCCCTTTCCCATTTCCCATCAGGGACATACTCTATCATACTTTGACCCCAACTTATTTTAAAAATCAGCATTGCTGGGCTGTGGCTTGAATTGATTCGCTGACACTTCAGATGGGAGGCAGGGGCTCAGAAAGATGAGAAACGGCTACGTGGGAGCCCTTTCATAGACCTGAGCTCCCACGGAACATTCTGAAGAGTACACAGAGAGCACCTGCAAGGTGAAACCCCCTCACCAGAACGTGCGGTTTGCCAGACCCTGAATCTGGGATCAGCTCCTCCAAGCAAAATGGCACCATTAGGGACGCCTGGGTGGCTCAGTGGGTTAAAGCCTCTGCCTTCGGCTCAGGTCATGATTCCAGGGTCCTGGGATCGAGCCCCACATCGGGCTCTCTGCTCGGCGGGGAGCCTGCTTCCTCCTCTGTCTCTGCCTCTCTGCCTACTTGTGATCTCTGTCAAATAAATAAATAAAAATATTATTAAAATGGCACCATTAAAAGGGAAAGAGGGCCCCTTGCAAGAGGGTCTGTGTTGTGGGAAACTGGACTTAACTTGAACATTCGCCTCGTCACCGCAGGCAGCCTCTTCCGGAGCAGAGATCTTGCTTGTCAGCCAAGGAGCTCGGACACACGGTGGAGGTGAATGGACTGAGTCGCACCAGAGGAAACAAGGGGCTATAGAGAGGGGTTACGGAGAAATAAAAGGGTTTAACCTTAAATTATCTCAATTGATGTAATTTTCCTCCTGGCCTTATGGAGGGAAAATAAAACAAGATGAGAAAATGGGAAGATTTCTCTCTGGCTAGAATATTCCACCTCTAGGCCTCTGTGGTAATGTTCACCACCACCCCATCCGGTTACTCTCCTCTCGCTACATTTTCACCCGGGCCTCATTCCTTCCCCCCTTCATTCATTCGCTGCAAGCCCTTTGCGATAGGTACTTTCAAGAAGATCCGTCTCCTCCTTAGTTCTGGTGGGACGGACAGGCCTCTTTCAGGTGTGCGCGCCCGAGCCCCGCGTGGACGCCGGCCCCCAGCTCTCTCCGTCTCTGGGGGGAGAAGCCTGGTGCCTCGTCTGCAGTCCCGCCCGCCCTTCCCTCCCTTCCTCTGGCACCTTGAAGAATTCACAGAATTTTAATATCTCCCTCAGTTGTCCCACGGTGGTGCCGATACAGTGTTTTAAAAATCTGTATCTTATTTCATTAATGCCGTTCACAGATTTCTGGCTTCACATTTCATCACCAGCGCAGACTTGCGGGCTTTGAACCAGAAGAAGCGAGTTGAATTGCTGGAAATGGTCTTGTTGCAGCAACTATCCTTCAGGCCCGGGTGAGAGAAGCTGGTGGTGGGGTCTGGTGCCCGCCCGCCCCTGGGGAGACTGTTGGTGCCACCTGCCCCGGCAGCCAGGGCCCGACTGGAGGGAGGAGAACACGGGGGCTTGGGAGCGCATTGTTTTGGAGAAGGATAATGTGGCAGGAGCTTGTTATTTAATAACCAGCTGCCTTCTGAGCGGGAGGGTTAATCACTACCATTAAGCAGTGATCACTCCAGGTGAGGAGATGAGAGCAACTTCACATTTCGAAAGTTTGGAAGTCAAAAAGCAAATGTGAGCAGAGCTTGACGGGAAAGCTGCTCTCGGTTCCAACTGTGTGCACGCTCTGGGGCTGTGCTTTCAGGTTGTGGGGGGGTTTTGTGGGGGTTTTTTTGTAATGGAAATTAAGATAAAACAACTTGATGCTGGCGCCTGGCCCTTTCTGGTCTTACCTATCATCATGTTTGAAAGTTTTTACAAGGAGCCCGTGTAATTTTTGTAATTAGAAAAAGCAATTGGCGTTCTGTAAAACAAAAGAAAACAATGGGCTTTTTTCACACTCCGTTTTTGCCTCGCTCTGTCTTCCGTCTTCTGTGGATGGCAGTTTCGGCCCAGGGTTCAAGGCTGTTTACCCAGTCGTGGTAAACAACAGCAGATTTTCCCTTTTGCTTTCTGACTCTGAGAAATGAGATCCACGAAGACTGAAGACCATTTCCAAGGAAGACAGCACAATGGAAAACAACAAAGAAGATGGAGAAGAAAATGGTCATCACTTCTGTCCGGCCAGGTCTGTCTCCCCAAAGCCATTCCAAGCCACCATGCCAGGGTCAGCTCAGACATCCAGATAGTGATCCCGAGTGACTCGGCTTTAGGAAGCTCTGAGTTCAGCTGCCGCCGGCTCTGAGACCCGCCGCCCAACCTTGCTTGCGGTTCGAATCACCTGGGCAGCCTTACAAGACTCTGAGCTCAGAGTCTCCAAAGACTCGAAGGTGAGGGCTCTGGGTACAGGCAGATGATGGTGTTGTGCAGCCAAAGTCAAGAACCTTCCCCTCTCCTCTCAGCTCTGCCTCCTGCTTCGGTCAAAGCCTTCCAGTGTGGCCCATGGACCAGAGCATCGGCAGCATCTGGGAGCTCAGGAGAAATGCAGAATCCCAGGCCCCAACCCAGAGCTTCTGAATCAGATCCTGCATTTTAACCAGACCCCCAGATGTGGAGTGTCCGTGTAAAACTGTAAGGAGCACTGGCCTTGGTCTCAGTCAGGCTCTCTTGCCCGGACTCCTCCGTGGTCTTCCAGGGGGCTTCCTCTCTCTATTCTCCCTCATTTCGAGGGCGTCTCCACACTATTGAAGGGGTTCAGAATAAGCTACTGTAAAATCACCTTGAGCTGAAGGCATTTGTGTTCCTGAAATCTCCTCTCTGTCTGAAAGCGGAGCCTCCCCCAAAGAACTCAATGCACATATATCCCTCCCCAGCTCACCTCTAATCTTCTGAACCCCAACAGGCGTTGGCACCTGAATATCACATCTCCCATCTATCCTCTTAAGGGGCCAGCTTCCTTTCCAAGATGTCATTGGCTTTTCCATCAGTGCCCTCTCTCCCATCTGAGAAGGCATTCATTTTCTCAGAAGTGCCTCCCTGCCCTCCCCATCCCCTACAGAATGGAACAGAAGTCTGGGATTCTGACCACTTCCTGACTCACGTTCTTCGAGAACTCCCGTGCTGTTGGGTCATTTAACCTGGTTTCCTCTCCTGCTAGTCTGTCTTTTGTTGGTTTAATTTGCAGGTCCCCACCACTGCTCTAAGAAGGCAGAAGAGAGGTTTCCCTGTCCCACATGACACATTTGCTCATGTCAGGCTGATGCCTGACATGTTGAAGTACCAATTCCTTCCCAGGCACCAAGGCCCCACAAAACTAGGCATCAGACCTCTCAGGAGGGGTGTGTGTCCCTGGCTTCCTGGAGCACCGTCCTCCAGCGGTGCTGACTCCCAGACGTCACAGCTCTTTGTCGATCTGTGTGTGCACAGACTATAACCTCTATATGCACTTTCTCCCTCTTCTCTCCCTGGTGCTCTCTCGCTCTTCAAGAGCAGCCCCACTGGTGCCCTGTCCACACACCTTTCCAGTTTTCTTCCCCACCCCCCCAAAGGACTCTCAGTGCCCCTAGTTTGTGACTCCAGCGCCTGGCACAGAACCTGGAATCTGGGAGCTACTCAAAAAATAGTTCAGTTTAGGGGCGCCTGGCTGGCTCAACAGGTAACATGAGACTCCTGATTTGGGAGTTGTAGGTTCAATTCCCACCATGCGTACAGAGATTACTTAGAAATAAAATCTTAAAAAAAAAAAAAAAGGAGTTTAGTTTGGATCAATGAGTAGAAGACCTTAGTTCTGGATTCCAGACTTCTGAGGGGTATGAACATCCCACCCCAACACACACACACACACACACACACACACACACACACACACACACACACACACACATAGTGATAGTTCAGAGAACACGCAGGCACCACTGTCCTGCCCTCCAGCCCCAAACATTTGCTCAGGTGAAAACAGCTCAGGCTCTAGGGAAACACTTCTCTACGGCTCTTGCCTTACGTTCTCGAAACAAAAAGTACCTGAGCCCTTACGTTCTCGAAACAAAAAGTACCTGAGCCCAAATGCCGTGAAGTCTTGTGGGTTGTGCCTCTGGATGTCAGAAATAGACACAGCTTCAAAATAGGGGAGGATCTGAGCAGCAGAAGTGCTTAGGTAAGATAAATGACTAATTAATTCCCTTGTCAAATCCATCCTCCCAGAGAGGATGAACAGAAAAGATTTTCGCATAGGGAAGTATTCTTTGTGATACTGAGAGTCCATTTTCTTGCTTCTCTTTGTATTCCAATTTGTGGCCCAGATGTATTAAAGAACACTTAGCAGTAGTTAAATAATTCATATTGCTCTAAAATTTGCATACATGTGGATCTAGATATGACAGACATGAAGCGTGGTACCAGCTCCCGTGGTTACAACTGGATGGACTGGGAACACTAGAACTGAAAGTAGTCCTATTTTTGTCAACTACTTAATGGGATTAGCCTGACTTTCAAGATTTCAGAGAAATTCAGCTCTTAAAAAATGGTTTCAGTTTTTATACCATTAACGATATTTTCTTTTCTTTTTCCTTTTAAATTTCACGGATAGTAATATTTTAAAAGAAAGTAACTCTTAAAAACATGAAAAATAATGTTGATTTTTGGGGAGTCACATTAGCTTTCATTTGTTTTTTGATATAAAAATATTTGAATTGTATTTACTTTAGACACAGCTACATTCTATTTTAAATCTTTAAATCACTGAGAGCAAATATAAGGCAAGATCATGATGAGAATCAAAAATAGAACGTAGAGCTCAGACAAGAAAAAAAGGAAAAGAAAAAAGAAACAGAATACCTTCAAATAAGTGATTTGCATAAATTTTTTAAAGCTAGAAACGAAATGAGAAGTCTCTGTCAGACACGACCCACACAAAATTTGCTAGTAAGACATTAGAAGTTCTATATTTAATGAAGTTTTAATTACTGATCAAAACAATGAAAATGAGGGAGAAAATTATTCTAATCAAATTCACAACTTCAAGAGGTCAGAGGAAATCCCTGGGACCTCATATTCCCCACTACATGAAGATTTAATTACTGATCAAAGTGGTGAGAATGAAAAAGAGGATTGTTCGTGACAAATTCACAACTCAGAAGCAGCAAGTGCAACTCTGGCCTGTGTGTTGGAAGATGAAGAAAAATCCATTCATGAAATTAGCAAATTGGATGAGAAAGAGAAGCCTCTGGAGCTTCACTCATTTATGGTAGGACAATCCTAAAAATGGCATCCAACGCTCTTTGACAGCACGAGAATGTTATGGTAGGACAATCCTAAAAATGGCGTCCAACGTTCTTTGACAGCATGAGGATGTTTCTAACAAAACAATCCGATTCAAATTAGCAAATCCAATTTTTCGTTGGATGAGCATGAGCAGAGCAGAAAACGAAGTATTTCACTTTATACTAACATTCTTTCAAACGGAGAAGGAACCTCTAAAAGCTGGTTCTCGTAATCCAAAGTGAAAGACAACGTATTTTGTTACATGTGTTATGTAACTCACAGCCGACTTTTGAGATCAGCTTTGGCCAAAGATGTTATTTGTTGCCAGAAACATTTGGATTTTTTTTATCAAAATAACACAAAATGTCATTGGCATATGTAAGAAAAAAGTACACACATGCAAGTACTAAAAATTTAAGAATGGTGAATAAAGAGCAAACCGCTAACAGTATTTAACAATGACAAGTACATGCCAGTCTACAACACTATTGTGATGTTCTGAAATGATATATTCTGAGCTCAGTGTTTATCTGAGAGTTATGGTGCTTTTTACAGTACTGAAACCCCAATATTTACAGAAAGCAATAAAAATGTTCCAGGTTTAATAGAAATAATCCCAATTTTTAGGCTAGGATGGCCAAAAATGTAAGGCGGATAAAAGTCATAAAACAAACAATCACTACTCAGGATGGAATAATTAAAAATGAGATGATTAATTCAGTAGGTAAGAAAGTGAGAGAATCAATCCTACATACAATAATACCATAAATAAACATTACTCAATGCAACTAGATGTATCACTGACAAAAGTCATGTTGAACAGCAAACATTGATTATATGTATTGTTGAAGAAGAAAACAAGAACTTATTGCACTGTTGTTATACCTAGTAGTTTTTTATTTAAGAACTGGAAAAATAACTTTCAATTTGTGGCATTGACTTAAAAGCTTGCTAAGGGGGCACCTGGCTGGCTCAGTGGGTAGAGCATGTGACCCTTGATCTCAGGGTCGTAAGTTCAAGCCCCACATTGGGTGTAGAGATTATATCTAAAGATGTTAAAAGCTTGTTGAGAATAAGTCTATGAAAATGGCATCAAACACAGTAAACAAAAAGTGTATGGCCCCAAGTTTTTTGGCGAGAAAGTTAGAAGCAACGCGTGGATAGCTCATAATTCGACTTTGTTACTGGGACGCATGGTCTCAGGTTAGCTAGTGATGCATTCCTCAGAATAATTAACCAAGCATATAAAGGGTACTTTCTAGATCTGCCCAGAAAGGGAACAGTTTGATCAAGCATATATCAAATCTGACCTACAACCTCTCTAAGACTTAAAATGGGAATGCCAAGTAAATGCCACTCAAGCAATTACATTTAACTTAAACAACTTCATAAGAACAAGTTAAAAATGATTAAATATGTTAAAAATGTAGATGTATGTTAAATATTAACAAATTAAAATATGTAAAATATGTAAAAATATGTTTGACTCTAGTTTTTACATGACAGAAAATTGGCCAAAATATCAAAGATGGTCAAATTTAATTATTATGTATATGTATACACATATTTTACTGATGGGTCAGTAATGCATAGGTGAAATCCATAATTCATAAATTACATACTTATTCCATAAAATTTGTATTTCTGACTTAATTTCATCAAAATCACTAATTATACCCTTATAAAAATTCTCACATACTTTATCCTGTGGAATAATGTCAAATTAGACATTTCTTGAGTCATCAGCATTCCTAGTTTCTTTTTTTTTTTTTTAGAATTCCTAGTTTCTATTAATTTCACATTAGAGAAACTTTGCTCTATGTGAAATTATAAGTATTAATCTCTACACCCAACATGGGGTTTGATCCCACAACCCCGAAATCATGACCTGAGCTGAAATCAAGAGTCACATGCTCAACAACAGACGGAGCCCCCCAGGCGCCCCTCACCTTGACTGGTTTTAACTCAGCTATCCATGAGATAGAAATGGGGGGGGGGTGGGAGGACACCTTAGCATTGGCCTTCCCCAAAGACCCCTGGGGCCCAAGATGTCAGTGGGGTGCCCAGTACCTGCCCCTAACCCTTCAGCTGGCCTCCTGTGCTCTGATGCTCCCACACAGCTGGCCCCCTCTGCCTCCAGATGCCCTGTTCCCACAGGCCATGGTTGGAAGATGGCCCACTTGTGCCACCCCAGAGGGACTGCCTCTCCCCCCCGCTTCCCCAGTAATCCCAGGGGCCCCGTGAGTACCCACAGAACTGAGATGTGTGCTTGGAGCACCAGAGCCAACAGCATCCACTGGCTGCAGTGGGACTGGAGGGCTCCCCCCAGAGTTCCCCGAGGTGGACTCGGCAGCCAGCTTGCAGCTGTGCCTTAACGTTCTTGGCCAAGCGCAACACGCCACATCTAGAGTTGGCCTCTCTTCCTCTGTATGAGTTTCTTACTGCTTGTTGCAACAAATGACCACAAACTTAGTGCCTGAAAACAAAACACGTGTATTATCTGACAGTTCTGGGGCGGAGAAGTCCCTGAGCTGAAGTCAGGGTGTTGGAGGTTCCTCAGTGAATCCATTTTCTTGACTTTCCAGACTTCCAGAAGCTGCCTACACGTCTTCCATCTTCAAAGCCAGCAATGTTGTGCTATGTCTTCCTCACGTGGTGTAACTCTTTGACTCTCTTGCCTGCCTTGCTCCTCCATTTACTAGAACATCGTAGAACCTGGCTTGAGTCCTATGCTCATTCCTGAGCTGGGGTCAGGGAATGGGGTAGAATTACTGGCTCTATTTGGGTCAAAAGTATCTCCATCCCTTCAACTCAGAGTGGTGGGGGGCAGTGATGGGCAGCCCTCAGCAGAGGTACAGGGCTGAAGCAGAGAAAGAAGTTTTCTCGTTTCTTCTGAACGGACAAAACAAGAAATATCTACTACAAATATTCATTGTTTTAAATCATGGAAAGATGTTAAAAATTCAGAGCAAAAACATCACCCATCATCCTGTCATCCCCCAATCAACTGTAGTTAAGACTGTGGAATATTTCCTCCGAGTCCTTTTTTTCTGGGCACATGCACACGTTGAATACAGTCCTACCATATCATATAGACAATTTTGCATCCTGCTCTTTTTACTTGAAATCATAACAGAAGGATTTTCTCATGTTATTTCCTTTGACTCTGTGCCCTGCACAAATCCACTTCCTTTCCCACTCCAGCTCTTTGGCAGAAGAATGTGTAGCCTGTACAAGTTAACTGGAAGGAGTGTGGGCTGTTTTGATTTAGGGAAATTTGAGCAGAGAGGAGAAAGAGGGACGAAAGGCACAAGCCTCTGTGACCCTTGCAGAGCCGCTGAGACCAACAGATGACACAGGATTTGTGCTTCTATCCATAGTGGTCCTTTACCACCAAACGCAGTTGCCCACCCCAATTTTTTAAGTAATCAAGTTCGCGGGACAGTCCCAGTGCCAGCGGAGGGTGACGCTTTCCTGACACAGGGTCCTGCAGGGAGAGGAGTGCTTTCCCAGAGAATCCATACAGTTTTTGTGAGTTGTGGGTGGTAACGTGATTTTTTGCAAGGCGCTTCCGTCTTCAGGTGAGGACGGGATACTATTCTGAAAGCTGCTGGTAACATGTGCTTCCAAATCCATGGACTCTGAAGCTGCTTAGCTGAAATTCACATCCAAACCGAATTCTGTTGTAGCTCAACTTGACTACTACGGATGGTGAAAAGAAATCCCCAGGTCCCACAAGGTCAGTGATGGAGCGGAGTTTGTTTGCTGGCACAGAAATGACATTTCAACTGGAATTCAGTTGTCTTCATGTAACCAAACCAAATTCTATGTCATTCTCTGACCTGGATTTCTTTTTTCCCCAAGATAACACAGACAGAACTCAGGCACTGTCAGTGACTCAGATAACTCAGTTTGCCACAGGCAGCCAAGTTTGGCTATGGGCTCACTGGGCGGCCAATGGGCTCAGCTTTCCCTGAGCAGCCTAGAGGGAGGGAGGGGTGCCGTGACCTCCATCTCCTTCCATTCTTCATCCCGCTTATCCTCTCCATCCACAAGAAGTGCCTGTTCTACCTCTACACGCTCCTCTGTTTCCACCTGCAGCCAGACCACGCGCAGTTCTCACCTGCACTCATGAAAGCCAGGAGGATCCTCCAACGACTGTAACCTCAAGCGTCTCTCCCCTGCTCACAGCTTCCTGTTGCACGGACTCAAGATCCCCATTCTTCACCATGGCCCATGGCCCTACAAATACCATCCCTTTCTGACCCACCCCCTCTCTCCCTTTGCCCACACAACGCACCTCGGCCACTCAGGTGTCCCTTCTAGTCTCCCCAAACCGCTAATTGGTTCTTGCTTCTCCCCAGCTAATCACACCCACATCCCAAACATACAACCCCAAGGTCTCGAATCAAAGTCAAGATCTTGCTCGGGGAGGGTTCCTTGGCTACTTTCTGCTTTATTGCATTTCTGCCACATTCACTCTTGGAACAATCTTGTTTTTTTCATTCATGCATGCCTATCTTCTATCTCCCCACTCTAAGTAAGCTCCTTCAAAGCGGGAATGTTGTTGATCTTAGTCAACACTCCTTAGGAAGCACCTTCTGGGTACTTAACAAATATTAGTTGAATGAAAGAGTGAATGAACATCCGATTCTAAAAAGACATGTTTTCTATCAGGCATGGACGATGATCTGTTGGAGTGTCAGTTTCACACCAGTCAGTGTTCCCCTGGTTTTTACCACTAGCTTCCTACATATTGCACTTGTCTTTGAGCGATGAAAGAATTCCCTTAACATTCATTAAGGTCAGGCAAGTGAAAGTCTTATTTCTAGTAAGGGAGAGCAAAAGCATGAATCTAAAATGTCAATTGCCCTAAGGTGTGAAAAATATTTTAAAATTCTCCATTTGCTCTTTGGTGGTAGTATCCTTTGTCAAAACTTTTCTCCATATTATATTCATGCCTGATGAATGGAAGAAGAGAGTTTTCCTAGAACACCACAAAACACACCCAGCTCGATGGAGCTTAGGAGGTATAAGTGCCCTTCGAACTCACAGTGCCTGATGAATTAGAAGTAAAAGCAGAGAGGGAGGAGGAGAGAAATCATTGATATATAGAGCTAGAAGATTGATAGGGAGAAAGGGGAAATTTTAAATTTAGAGTCCAGCAGCCTTCTGAGAGGGAAAGATCAAGACCCCACATCCTCCTTTCCCCGGTTTAAGTCTGTCCAGCTCTTTGGGTTGGTCCTGGCCAATGTCTGATGAACAAGGCACCCAACCACTCCTTGAAGCCTCACACCCAGTCTTCTGATCAGGGGTGGGCAAATGACCCATCCTGGGCCAATCATAATCCTCAGCACCTAGACCACCGTTATTGGTTCAGGGATGTCACATGATCCAGCCAGGCCAATCAGAATCCTGCCCTGGGACTTGGCTGGATGGAGCAGGAAGGGAAGAGTCCTCCATGATCTGAATGGACACCTGCTTGGAGGGATCCAGTTCCCAGAAGAAAACCCCCTTGCTGTCAGGGAGAGTGAAACAACCAGCAGAGGCAGACCAAGGAGATAGAGAGTCCCGAGGGCAATCTGGGCCCAGAGTAGAAAACAATGGGGCCCACGCTGTAGCACAAGGTCCACCTGGGTTCTCGAGCAGAGGCAGCTGGGGTCTGTTACCGGCCTCGAGTCCCCGCGGCTTGCTTCTTTTCTACCTGTGCCTTCTCCAGCTAGCACAACCCAAAACACAGGGAAGCTTGCCTAAACCTAAATATCTTTTTGCTTAAACTTGCGGGTTTGAATGGCGCTTCTGTCACACTCAAAGAGTCCTGGAAAAGAACAGGTGAGCAAGTCACCACAGATACCATGCTGTGAGGGAAGTGATTGCTTGTTGGGGGCTGTGGGGTGGTTGGCTTCTGACCTTGTCCAGGCTCATGCATCCTTTTTCTTAGAAGTGAGTGTGTCTGAAAAGCGGCAGCCCTGGGAGTGCCACTGGCCGGGCAGAGGCTTGGGTTGTCAGGGGTACCCTCTGACCTCCCATCAGGGAGAGCCTGCAGCCACAACAGCAGGAGTGGGAGCCTGAGCCCCAATCCCAAGGCCATGATGACACATGGTCTACAGGGCAAAGAGGGGTCTCCCCACACTTGGAGCCCAGCCCTCCTGCTCAGGGATGGAGTGAAGGGACTGGCAGGAGGAAGTGAGTCTGAGTGCACTCTAATGGCAAGGCAACTGAGTCAGGAAGCCAAGGGACACAGCCTCAGGCCAGGGAGGTGGGCTGGCAGGAAGGGGGTGGTACCCTCTGGGTCATCGCTGGGCCTGTAGCCTCCATCTTGACTGCTGCATCATCTAAGAGAGAAGTCATGGCTGGCATCTCTGTGCTGTCTCTAAAGCACGTTTATACTGTTGTCTAACTCTACCTTCTCAGCCTTGAGCCTAGAGCACAGACTTGGTGCACATTGTTTTAAAAAGGATTTTGTGTATTTATCTGAGAGAGAGAGCATGAGCAGGGGGAGGGGAGGGGCAGAGGGAGAAGCAGGTTCCCTGCCGATTAGGGCTTCATCCCAGGACCCTGGGATCATGACCTGAGCTGAAGGCAGACATTTAACCCACTGAGCCACCTGGGTACCCCATCATGCACATTTCACCAAGAAGGAAGTTAAGCTCTGGGAGGAGAGGTGGCTTCCAGCTCCCCACAGCCGAGGTGCATCTCTAGAGAGAAAAGAAACTTTGCGCATACCCAGGGCATGGCTAAGTCTCAAGTGTACATCGGTTCTCTCATTCAGCTGAGCGCAGACTTACAGCTCGGAACTGGTGACCAAATGCAGTAGATTTAACTGTCTATTTGTGTGAACCTGACTATTGAATTAGTCGCTTAAAAGTTGAGTTGAAGGAAGTGACTCGGCGTCCTACACACCTGTGGGCGCATCCATTTGTTCATTTAGACAATCAACAGGTAAACCCGAGGAATTTGCTTGGATTAAGAGCCCAAAGTCTTGTTGGGATGTCATTTTTCAGTGCTTATTTCGCTTTGGGTTGCTAGGAGATAAATTGGTTTAAAAAAAAAAAAAGCCAATTTGCATAAAGACCAGGAAAGCATTTTAATAATGTCAATATACAGCCAAGTGGACTAAAGAGCTAAAGTGACTATTTTTCACTGGATAATTAAGCCTCCAAATTTAAATGTTATAAAAGAGAGAGACTTGTATTCCGTGGGGGTCTGTTCCACTTGAGTAGCTAATTATTTCTCAAGAACAACACTGAGTCATGTTAGACATCTTCTTGCTGATCTAATAATATGAAGCTACTCAGAGAGGTCTCCTATCCTATCACATAATCAGGAATGGAAAGTGGGTAGGGTTTTCATTGCAGAATTGTGAGAACTCCATTTTTTAATCACTAGCACAAATCTGACCATCTGTCTGGCAGCCAGGAACTAAATTAAAGAAGTTTTCTTTCCCTGATACGTATGCTGTAAATCTCAGTAATTCAAACTGATGGAGGGGAAGAGCCAATCAATTTTGGGAAAAAAAAATATATATATATATACACATATATATATATGTGTGTATATATATATATATATATCTCCACCCTAGGACTCACTTAATACTTTTTTAAGTTCGCCTTTCAAGTCCCATTAGAATCTTGAGTCCTGCCCCAAATGATCGATACAAAAGTGTTACTTATGTTTATTGTCTCAAAACGGGTACACAGACTAGAAGAAACTTTGAAAACGTTTTTGGAACGCCAGGGTCACACGTTTGTCCCTGTCTACAGGGAGGTTCCGATCATTCCCTCCATCCCCGTCTGCTAGCCTCCTCGCCCTGGCCCTTCACCACTTCTCCCAGCCAGAGGAGGGCCTGTTCCCCTGCCCTCGGGTCTGCGCAGGCCTTGTGACTTACTCTGAGCAATAGACTGGCGTGGAAGTGGCATTGGGTGAGCACAGAGCATGGGTCTGAAGAGGCCTCTGGCTTCTAGATCTGCCCTCTCAGAAGGCCACTGTCGTGTAAACAAGCCCCAGCTGGCAGTGGGCAGATGAAGCACCGCTTGGAGGGAGAGGCCGGGCAGGCCAACGCCAACAGCCAGACGTGGTAGGCTCCTGTGGACCACACAGGCCCAGGCAGGCAAGACCAGCAGAACTACCCAGCCGAGCCCAGCCTCAACTGCTGACTCGCAGAATGGTCACCACAGAGCTGTTTGAACCCACTAAGTCTGGGGGTCATTTTTAATGCAGCAATAGATAACAGGTACAAATTTTTAAATGAATGTAGACCGTTCAGAAGTAACAGTACAAAAAGAAAAACATCCCCACGATCTTACCTCCAACGTTAGCTACCATCAATATGTTGATATTTTTCTTCCAAATGTTTTCTTGTATGTTTGTTTATTTAAAACATATTGTTTTATAAACGTGCTTTTCTTTACGCACCCGACGTGAATGTTTTTGTGTGTCATAAAATAGTCTTTGCTTAGTGTTCCCTTGGGTGATGGTCAGTCAAGTATAGTCACAAGAGGACACAGGAGAGGCTCAGGAAAGCCAAGTTTAATATCCTACCGGGTCCTAGAATCAGGATGCACAGCATGGCACGCAGATTCTCCTTGGGAAAGGGAAGACGGGACAGGACAAGCAGCTTAGATTAGCTAGTTTGAATAATTTTGTCAGGCTCTGGGCTCCAGGGGTGTCCTCTGGTTGTCTGTACCTAGCCCTGGGATAATGAGAGCAGGGAGTGGTGCCTCCTGGGGTATGCAAGACCGAGAGAAGAGGTAAGGCTCTGGACTACTTAGTTTGCACGCGAAGGGGGTTCTCCAGCGGCGCCGTCTGCCATCTCTAAGAATTTGCTAGCCCGGGGAGGGGCAGTCTCTCCCCAGCCAGAATGTTCTTAAGATGTCAAAACCTATCATAATATAGAGAAGATGAAAAATACATATAAACAATAGAGTCTTCAACCTCGTTTTAAATAATGGCTTAGTGTCTAATGTCTTCACATACATCTTCCAGAATAGACAGCCTCAGGCAAGAATTGAAGGGCTGAGACTTTATTTGGGAGGTGCGGGCTGAGGGCCTAGATGGTGAGGAAAAGAAAGAAAAAAAATCCAGGGAAAAACACAAAGCAGTGCTCTCCGATGAGTCAGCACACCAGCAGCTATTTCAGGACGAGCTCCGGAGAGACACACAGGTCGTGCCACAGACGCGTTCCCCTGGCATCAGGAGCTTCCCCCAGAAGGGGTGCAAGGAGGGACCTGATCACCACACAGTTCCCCAAGGGGAGAAGCACGATGGGGGTGTATCTGCCCGATTTCCAATCGGTCAAGGGTCACCCCCACCAGGAGCTGACTCTCCCACACTCACAGTGCTGTTGTGAAGTGCGCCGCCATTCGTTCAGGAAGCCCTGCCTCGTGGGACCCTGTCTAAGCTGGGAGGAGAGGGTGACTGCGCGGGAGAGGCGTGAAGCCCGGAAGACAGAGACGAACAGACCGCCTAGGGACTCTGACAAGGCCCAGACTTTGTGTCCACTGCGTGTGTATCTAGTGTAATTCACTCAACCCATGTTTCACTCCCAACATTACCCGCGCGGCTCATTTCCACTGTGCTACTTTACAAGCTGGGTTGGGCCAGACATTCTCGCCAGTTAACCCTCGTTTTCATCTGGGACCATTTCCTGGGCATAAACCCCTAGAAGTGAAACTGTTGGGTCCATGTTGAGGATTTTGATCAGTATTGTCACCCAGAGAGCCACCATTACATATTTTGTCATTTCGAGCCCTGTGCACTTCTTGTTAAAGATTTTATTTCGTGCTTGTGACTCCTGTGAATAGGATCTTATTCCAATACGTCCTTTACCTTATTAATGAGGATGATGGTTCATCAAAAAGATGTTTGTTTTCGTAGAATCATCTTTTGATTTAAGTTTAAAATATTGTTACATTCGCGTGGCCCAAAGGCTTGAAGTTGTACAAAGTCTCCCACCTACATCCTCACCCCTGGAAATAGCGTGGGCTCCTCAGCCAGGCATTGGAAGGCCTTTTGTACAGGTGCAAACAAACACGCGGTGTTCTCCTTGTCATGTTGTAACGATGCTCTGTCCTTGCTTTCATTCACTTCACATGTAACTTGAAGATGACCCCCATGTTCGTAACTAAAGCAAAGTACCCACCTTTTTGACTAGGTTCTCCATCATAGTATGGACGCCGTGACCTAGTTAACTAATCCCCTGCTGACTGGCACTTGAAATGTTGTGATCTTTTACTATTTCCAAAAAATGCAGCAGTAAGTAACTTTGTAAACATATCATTTCGCCCACCCACATGGAAGTCTCTGTAGGATCAATTCCAAATACGGGGCGGATTGATAGGTCGAGGGGTACGGACATCTGGAGTATGGGTGGATGAGGCTAGCTTGTTTTTTGACAAGGCTGCATCCGTCTACATCCCAACGGCAAGAACAAGAGAGTCTCTCGCCCCATCACAGGGTGGTTTTAAACTTCTCAGTCTTTGCCAGTCTGATCGGTGAAAAGCAACGTCTCGGCAAGGTTTTCATGTGATTTCTCTGATTACGAGACTCAATCTCTTTCCGTATGTTTAAGAGCCATTTATATTCCCTTTTCTGACAACTACCCAACTCTGTTCTTTCCCTATTGCATCAGATTGTGTGCTGTATGTTTAAGAAGCACAGGCTTACTGGATTCGCTTTTGAGCTCCAGACGTCAATCCGTTGACTCTTGGTGAGAAGGTCTAATACTGGGGCGCCTGGTGGCTCAGTCGGTGAAACGTCTGCCTTCGTCTCAGGTCACGCTCCCAGGGTCCTGGGACGGAGCCCCACGTTGGTCTCCCTGCCCAGCAGGGTGTCTGCGTCTCCCTCTGCCCCTCGCCCTGCGCCCGCTTGTGCTCGCTCTCTCTGAAATAAACACAATCTTTTAAAAAAAGTGAAGGTATAAGACCTGCAAAGAATGCCGCTCCCATCTTCTCCTTTCTAAAAGTCCCATCGGATATTGCTGTCTTTTTCTGTGTGTGTTTTCGAATCGGGACTTACGGTTTCCAGCACAGCTGGCTCCCGGCTTCTACCTTCCTTCCAGGGGAAGGCCTCCCGCCCTTCGTTAGCGGGCGGTGAGATACAGGCTGACAGCTTCGGGTTCACGTCCTTTACCCTCTTCGCGGAGTGCCCTCTCGACTCCCGGCTTACTGAGAGGCTGTTAATAGTGTTTCAACTAGAAGCAGCTTCTCGGCTCCTCGTAGAACCTCTGTCAGGTTCAGCCTACTCGCCTCCGCTCCGGCCTCCGCTCCAGCCTCCGCTCCGGCCTCCGCTCCGGCCTCCACCGTGTCCGTCAGGGTGACCCAGAAGTCCTACAAGATGCAGCCGCTCCTACACCAGCGGGCCTGGCGCCCGCATCAGCTCATCCGCCTTCTCCCGGCTGGGCGGCAGCTTCCGGGGGGGCGTGAGCAGGGGCATGAGTGTGGTCGGGGGCTACGGCGGCGGGGCCGGGGGCATGGGGAGCATCACGGCCGTCTCGGTGAACCAGAGCCCGCTGAGCCCCCTTAAGCTGGAAGTGGATCCCAACATCCAAGCTGTGCGCACCCAGGAGAAGGAGCAGATCAAGACCCTCAACAACAGATTTGCCTCCTTCCCCGACACGGCGAGGCACCTGGAGCAGCAGAACAAAATTTGGGAGACCAAGAAGAGCCTCGTGCAGCAGCAGGAGACCGCGCAGAGCAGCCCACACACGCTCGAGAGCTGCACCAGCAACCTCCGGCGGCCGCGGACACCCTGGGCCGGACAGGCTGAAGCCGGAGGCGGAGGAGGACGACTTCAGGAGTAAGTACGAGGAGGAGCTCCAAGAGCGCGCAGACATGGAGAATGAATTTGTCCTCATCAAGAAGGATGTGGACGAAGCTTACAGGAACAAGGTAGAACTCGAGTCCTGCCTGGAAGGGCGGACCGACGACATCGACGTCCTCGGGCGGATGTGTGAAGAGATCCGTGAGCTGCAGTCCCAGATCTCCGACATGTCTGTGGTCCTATCCATGGACAACAGCTGCTCCCTGGGCCTGGACGGCATCATTGCCAAGGCCAAGGCCCAGTACGAGGACTTTGCCAACCGTAGCTGGCCTGAGGCCGAGACCCTGTACCAGATCAAGTACGAGGAGCTGCAGACATCGGCTGGAAAGCACGGAGATGTCCTCCGTCGCACGAAGATGGAGATTTCTGAGCTGAACCGGAGCATCAGCCGACTCCAGGCTGAGATCGAGGCCCTCAAAAACCAGAGGGCTGCCCTGGAGGCGGCCAACACGATGCTGAGCAGCGCGGGGAGCTGGCCATTAAGGACGCCAATGCCAAGGTGGCCGAGCTGGAGGCCGCCCTGCTGCGAGCCAAGAAGGACATGGCCCAGCATCTGTGCAAGTACCAGGAGCTCATGAATGTCAAGTTGGCCCTGGACATTAAGATCGCCACCTACCGCAAGCTGCTGGAGGGCGAGGAGAGCCGGCTGGAGTCTGGGATGCCCAACATTGAGTATCCATACTAAGACCACCAGCAGCTACTCATGTGGCCTGAGCTCGGCCCGTGGGGGCCTCCCAAGCCCTGGCCTCAACTATAGCCTGAGCTCCTTCCGGGCCAGCTTTGGCCCCGCTGCGTCCTTCAGCCGTAGCAGCTCCTCCAAAGCTGTGGTAGTGAAGAAGATTGAGACCCGTGACGGGAAGCTGGTGTCCGAGTCATCTGATGTCCTGTCCAAGTGAACAACCACCGTGGTCCCGCCCAGCCCCCCCACTCTCGTGGCTGCCATAGAGCCTTTGGGGGAAGGAGCTGTGCAGGGGAGCGTCGGGAACAGGAGACCCACCTAAGACTCAGCCCCAGTCCTCAGCCTGCCCTTGGGGGCAGTCTGCTGCCCTGGGTACCCGTCTTGTCCATGTTTCCAACTATAAGCCAATTCGAGTGTCTTGTCCCAAATAAAGCCTCAGCTGGCTTTGCCCATCCCCCCCAAATAGTGTTTCAAAAAACATAATCAATATCAGATATTAAATTGTATTAAATATATTTTCAGAATATGCAGATAATCATAATTTTTTTCTTCATCTTTTGATACATTGTATTAATAGATTCTTAATCCCAAACTATCCTTGCATTCCCAGAATGGTGTGTATTCCTTTTTAATACAGTGCAAGACTCAATAGCGTAGTATTTTGTTTAGGATTTTGGCATCTCGGGACACCTGGGTGGCTCAGTTGGTTAAGGGTCTCCCTTCAGTTCAGGTCATGATCCCAGGATCCTGGGATCGAGTCCCACATTGGACTCTCTGCCCCGCGGGGAGCCTGCTTCTCCCTCTGCCTGTCTCTCTGCCTGCTTGTGCTCTGTCTCTGACAAAAACATAAATAAAATCTTTAAAAAAATAAAAAATAAAAAAAATAAAGGATTTCAGCATCTCTTACATATATTCCTATGAGAAGTTACTGTCTGGTTTTCTTTCTGATAATACCTTTGTGCAGTCTGGGCATCATGATCTGTTAGGCGGTTCTTGATGAAGCTTCAGCTCCGAGTCAGTTTGCTTTTTCAAATCCATGTAAGTAACATCTCTTTTCTCACAACTGCCACCCCCATCCACGGAACCTTGGCAGAGAATCTACTTATTGGCATCACATGACCTCGGGGGAGTTCCCCCTATCTCTCTGTCCCATTCTCCTCTTTTATTTAAAAAGGGGAAGGGTTAATAATAGTGCTATCTCGTGGTGGCAGCATTTTGTAAGGATTAAATGAAATAGTGTTTGTAAGAGGCTTTAGCACAATGTCACAGAGTAAGGGCTCCCAATGTAGCAGATAGGACGCCTTTCTTGATAACCAGCCCCATCTGACGAAAGTCCACGATCGTAACGTACTTGCTCAGAGAGTGCTTGCTGAATGCTGAGCGACATTGGCACGTCCATGGGAAACAAATGCTGCGTATGATGTCAGCCATGATCAGAGCGATATTGTCTGATCAAGAAATGGTTCACATCGTACTCACCTTTTAAACAATGTGGTTTAACAGGAAGACACTGTGACACAGCACAGAGATTCAAAAGACAGAAATATTAGCGATCAGGAGGTGCACTGCACAAATGCTCAGAAAGTTTTTCTAGTGCCTAGTTTCACCGTGTCTCCGCAGTTTTGTTCACATTAGGGATTTCGATACCATTACTCTCCCCCCTCTCCCCACGGCCCAGAGGGAGGCAGCCTCAGCAGGGTGGCCTGGGTGGGGGCTAGAGTCTGAGTGTCATCTCTGTTACCTCTCCGTGCAGACTCGGGGCAAGCAAGTAACTTCTGTTTGTGTTTTTACCTATAAACCATGAATGAAGATGCTAGAAACCATCTCACTTGGAACTGTGAGAACTCAAAAATGAGTTACTGCAGGTGAAATGTTTGGAATTGTGCCTGCCCCCGCCCCAGCGCCACACGCAAGGAGAGTGTGCGGTCATTCATGTCACTTTTATTACTACACACCACATTCTCAGCAGGAACCAAGTCAGGTGGTGGGGGATGGAAGTTTGAGAAATTGTATACAGTTGGCTTTTGTCATAGGTCCCCAAATCCCCAACAGCCCTGCCATTTAGCTCTACCTGGGGTGACTAGGAGGCAGCAGGGCCTGGGGGTGAGAGGCCCCACGCTACACAGAATTATCGAGAAGACCTCTCCTCCAAAAGGCAGTCAGTGATTGGCAGGGGGCCCTCGCTCTGTGCACAGACACGGGCTTGGAAACCTCACTGATCAAACCCCTGCGTCATCCAAGGTTCTCCCCCCTACACTCCCAGTTACGGAAGTCAACAGAACATCAGTACTCCTGTTGCAAAGCAAATCTGAGTCTTAACCTTAGAAGTGTAATTAGAATACTCATGCGTGTACACAGAACTGCCACGTTAAAGTGGAAACCGCTCCAGCTCAGAGGATCGGTGAGCAGATGCCTTCACCATGGTCTGGTCCCTCAGCTCTGGTCAGCTTTCCTTTGTTTTACACCAACCTCCCTGAGCAAGCGTGCAACTCTTGATCTCAGGGTCTTGAGTTCAAGCCCCAGGCTGGATGGAGAGCTTTCTTAAAATACAGATAAATAAATAAACAAACTGACCTCCCGGCCCTCAGGAGAACCATTAATGCCCGGGGAGATCACGCTCTGGCCCATCATGGATCCCAGGCTCTCACTTCTGAGTCGGACCCCGGGCTCACCAGGTTTTTCACAAAGTGACCTCAGCGTATTAAGTCCTCGCAAATCAAGCGGGTGTCCTGCACGGCGGAACTGCAAATAAAACTCTACGTGTCGAATGAGCTTATTGTCTCCCTCTTGTTTGCAAACACGCACACAGTGAGATCTTGATTATTTCAGAGCTTGGAAAAACAAAATTGTCTTCCAGCCTGTTTGAGCGCTCGGTGATTTTTCTGGCTCCTGGAGAAATGCCCAACCTTTCTGGAAGAGCGTATCTTGTGCATCATAAACCCTCCCGCTGGGAAGAAACCCAGGTCGAGACGGCGGGCCTGAGGAGCATGAAGCCGGAGGCAGCAGGTGGAGACTTTCCCAGGAAGACGAACACGCATGAGGACCCCCACCCAGGTCGGCCCTCCGCCAGTGGGCTCTGCCCGCCACATGACGGCTCTCCCCTAATTACATGCTCACAAATGCAACATGAGTCTTTCTTTGCTTCTGCAAAATGCAGTTAGCCCAGCTTTAGGCTTAGATTCCAGAGGAAAGAAATCGTCCCCTCCTTCTGACAAGTTGCCAGACTCTGGAAAAAGTGATCGAGTCTGCAGACCCGGGCTTCTCGTTGTAATTCAGCCACTTGCTGTGTGACTTTACACAACCTAATTAGCTTCTCTGGACTTCAGTCTCACGAGGGTCTGTGCTTGCCTCAGTGAACGGCCAGGAGACTCATACACACAAATACATTAGAAAATTCTTAGAAGGTACAAAACATTGCACAAATGTAAGTTATAACCTTAAATGTGAGGTTAGCTCCCGTTATGAAACAGATGATGAAACAGAAAATAAAATTGAGAAAATGGGCAGATGTACAAAAGGACAAGCGCATGAGGTACCGGGAGGAGACAAATTCACAGAGACGGAAGTAGAATAGAGGCGACCTGGGGGTGGCGGGGGCGGGGAACGGGTTAGTGTTCGGTGGGGACAGAGCTTCTGTGGGAAGATGGAAGGGTTCCGAGGACGGGCGGTGGCAACAGGGCACAGCAACGTGAATGTACTTAATGCCATTGAACTGTACAGTTAAAAATGGCTAAAATGGTACATTTTGTGTTATACGTATTTTCCCACAATACCAAAAAAACCCAACAAAAATAAATGAGCAGATGGTTTAGGGAGACGCAGGATTCTTTACAACAAGGGCTTTAACTTACGGATCATCGGAAAGAGTCGTGTCCATGTGTCTGATAACTTTCCTTTCTATGGCCAGACTCTATGGGAAGCCAAAACCTCATCAGAGGGTATTTATGTTTGTGCCTTTGGAGTGGCACTGTCCCGTCCACGGATGACCACCCCCGGTGCTGTGTCCTCACCAAGAGCGGCCTGCCTATGGGACGGGTCCCGTAGCCAGAGCAATCGCTCCTTCCTCGGACAGACGTGAACAGACACGCCAATGTTTGCTCACGCTTCGCCTTTACGTTGTGCCCAGGGCTGGCTATGCCCTCTGCCCGGAAGAGTCTCCCTTCCTTAGAGCGGTCGTGATCAAAGCAAGGAATACACAAACGTCCTCCATGTGGATGACCATATAATTTATCCTCTAAACCGTGATGCTTCTGAGAAAGGGGGGCCTTAGCCCTAAGTTGGGACAGTCCCAGGAAAACCAGAACGTAGGCTCTGTCTCTCTTTCCTGCTCCGCTGAGGCTGCTCCAACAGATAAAATGCCAGCCGTTCCCTTCCCCTCGCTGTCTCTCTGTCCCAAGGAGTGGGAGAAAGCAGCCTCTGGGGAGAGAAGACAGTCACTCCGATGCAGCTCTTTGATGAATGCCCCAGAGCAGAAGCTGGAACTCCCGTGAGTGGGAATGTTCTGTGGCCCACGAGGCGTGTGTCTGCTCTCCGGGGACGCGGAGGAGGAAGAGGGGCACGTGGGGGTGAGGCCAGCAAGAAGGCCCGAGGCCGCCTGCTTGGCGATGAGAGCACCCACCCCCACACAGAATGTCGGGTGACGGTCCCGGAGGCATGCGGCCCCCGTGCAGGAGTGGGTGTTTGGGGAAATCGGTAAAGATGTGGGCCTCGACACACCACAACAAGGAAGAGCCTCACACACGTGGCGCCAAGTACAGTAAGGCCCACACAGAGGCCTCGTGCTGCATGATTTTGTTTCTGTGAACTACCTGGAGGACGGAAATCCATAGAGCGCAGCTGGCCAGGGGATCGGGGAGGGGAATGGGCCAGTGACGGGCTCATGGGTGCGGACTGGAGCTTGGGGTGATGGAAGCAACCTGGGGCTGGAAAGATGTGGTGGTTGCACAGCACCAGGAATGTACTAACACCACGGAATCGCCCGCTTATTAAAATCATTCATTTTATGTTTTGTGAATTTCACCTGAATTTTTTTTTTTTTTAAACTGTGCTCTTCCTGGTGGATCTAACACAGGCACGTGGCAGCAGAGGACCACAGGGTAGAGGCAGGCGTGGCTCCGGAAGCCAAGAGTCACACACAACCACATTTCCGGGGGAGGGCGGGGTAGGGGCAGGAGACCCCAGCTGCCGGCTGGCTTACATGGCGGGTGAGGGGGTGGTCACCTGGCTCACTGTGGCCCACAGGAACTTAAATTTTCCACTTCCGGTTTCCAGCATCTGGTAGCCAACTGTCTTCTCAAATAAATAGAGTGACAGACTGTTTACTGACACCCATGTCAACCAGAAGGGATTGAAATAAAGGCATAGACAAAAGAGGTCCTAGCTGTGTGAGGCAAAAAGGACGAAGAGGCAGGAAAATGAATACCAGAGAACACTGAATTCACAGCGAAAGTCATTGAAGGAGGCAGCAGGGGTATTTGATACGGAAGAAAAGTTTAAGCTTAAGCTTGCCTACACTTGACACCATTGCTTCAAACTCTATAAGGCATTTTAAAAGGTCGGATGGGAGGTACTTGGGTGGCTCAGTCAGCTGAGCATCTGACCCTCGATCTCGGCTCAGGTCTTCATCTCAGGTCGTGAGTTCAAGCCCCACCTTGGGCTCCATGCTGAGTGAATAAATAATGCAAACACATGTACGGGTGCACACAGACCGAATTGAGCCGATAAGCCCACACACCCATGGTCTGAACAACACACCGCTCCTTGAAATTGATCAAATAGACAAAAATTGATCAAATAGACCAAAAATCAAATAACCCCCAAACCCACATTTTCAGTCATTTTAAAGCACAATTTAAAACAAGTTATAAAAATCTGTATGTTTTTCTAAATCATTACTTAGAGGGAAAGTCAGAATCTTAAGCGTATACCCTGGAAGAAAGAAAGATTACAAATTGACAAACTGACTTAGCAACTCAGCAGCACGATGGCAAAGAAAGCAGAAGGAAGGAGAGGAGAGCAAGAAATGCACAGAACAGAAGAACAGAGAGAGTCCACGAAACCAACACTATTCCCCCAGAGACTAGTTTAAATAGACAAATGTCTGGCAAGGTTGAGTGAAAAAAGCAATAGAAGGAGAAAAAGAGAGAGAAGAAAGCACAAGACAGCCAGGCATGCAAGAAGGAATGCGGCTACGGTTACGATTCAGATTTTAAAACTCAGCGGAAGAATTTGATGTAAACTTTACACTACAATGTTTGAAAACTTAAGGAAAAAATAAGTCATCTCAAAATATGTGTTATACTATTGTGAATTTAGAAAAAAAAAACACAAAATCAGAATAGAACTATTAAATACATTGAATCGGAGTCAAATTCTCACACAAAAGGCTGATCTAACATGCTGACAGGTGTGTTTCACCAAACCTTCAAATAATACCGATTATCTTTCACTTACATAAATCACTCTGCCCACAAAAAAAAAAAATGTATATTTGTAAATAGAGGGAAGGTTACCCAGACTCATTTTACGAAGCTAGCCAGCATCATGTCAATATCAAAATCAGACACGAACACCCAGAAAAAGGAGAAGTATCGGCCCAGCTTCAGCAGTAGCTTCCCGGCTAATCTCATTGCTGCTGCTCTTGTCCCATTAGAGTGTACTCTACTTGCAACCCAGAGCGATCTATTTAAAGTGTAAGTCAGAGTATGCCAGCACCTACCAGTCTGGCCCTGGCCACCACTCTGCCTTGTCGTCTACCTCACCCCCTTGCTGTTCTTGAAGCACGCCAAGTACCGCTGCCCCAGGGCCTTTGCACTGGCTGTTCTTTCCACACAGACCACTTTTTCCCCCACATTCACATGCTCTCTCTCCACCTTCATTCAGCCTCTGCCCAGAGGGTTTCTTTGACCCTGATTACTCTGCTGCACTGTGCATAACATTGCCTAGTGCTATTGACTATACCGTGTCTGCCCCACGTCCCCCCAAATTTCTTTCGAAGTCCTACCTCCACCCAGTGTCATGGTATTTGGAGATGAGGCCTTTGGAAGGTCATTAGGGTTAGATGAGCTCATGAGAGTGAAGCTGTCATGATGGGAACAGTCCCCTTGTAAGAAAGACCCAAGGAGCTTTGTAAGAAGACACACCACAGAGCTTGCTCTCGCTCTGAGAGACACAGTGGGAAGACAGCTGTCTGCAAGCTGGGAGGAGAACTTTCACCAGGAACCAAATCTGCCTTGATCTGGGACTTCCCAGGCCCCAGAACGATGGGGAAGAAAATGTGTAGTGTTGGTCCCCCGCCCCGCCACCGCCCCAGTCTCTGGTATTTTGTCCGGCAGCCTGAACTAAGACACCTGTTGGAATAAATACTTGTTAATCATTTTCTTCCTCTTGGGAATGTAAGCTCTGCAAGGCAAAGCCTTGTCCATCACCATTTCCTCCGATTATTCTCCCCGGGTATAAGCACAGCACCTGGGGTGCCTGGGTGGCTCAGTTGGTTAAGTGTCTGCCTTTGGCTCAGGTCATGATCCCAGGGTGTGGGATCGAGTCCCACATCAGGCTCCTTGCTCAGTGGGGAGCCTGCTTCTCCCTCTGCCTCTCTCCCTGGCTTGTGCTCTGCCTCTCTAACATATAAAAATTACTAATAGTAATAATTTAAGAACAGTACCTACTTCAGAGAGCCACTGTGGGTCACATGGGGTGGTGGCCCGTGCCATCTGCTAGGGCCTGCGTCCAGTGAGTGCTCGAGCATGTCACCTCTATGACCACCTGCCCCAGACCGTGCCCTGCCGGTGTTGGGGGGTGACCGCATCCCACTGTCGACTTCACAGTCACCAGAACTGCCAAGTGCTTTGCTGTCCAGCTCCGTACTCCAGCCGGTGGAGGTGGGCGTCTGGGCCTCAGCACGGACAGACCGTCCTCCCCTCCATCAGGTGAAGTCCAGCCACTGTCCCATCAGTGACATCCCGCCCGAGTCCAAACACCTTCTGAGGCTTTGGGCCATCTGCTGATGTGATTCCCGCCTCTTGCCCAGCGTCAGCAGGACACACGGATTTCCCACGTGTGGTTGTTCGCCGCGTCCTCGAGCCCACTATGAAGAGCCTCCTGCCCGTGATAATCTAACAATGACAGTAATGATGAGCACTGGCTGAGGTCACAGCCCACGGAGGGCCCTGCCCTTCTGTTTTGTGTAAACTCACGGCAACCCTGGGGTGTGGCAACAGTGGAGGAAACCAGGTCGCGTGGGCTAAGCTCGTGCCCCGGTCACCAGGCTGACGCCCAGCCCAGTGCTCTTTCCGCCTTCAACCCCGCCTTGAGCTGGGTTTGCTGGGCTCAGCTGCCACTTCCCCTGACCTAGAGGAAGTGGGTCCTTGGGGAAGCCCAGGCCTCGGGCCCTGGCAAAGCCATTTCTCCCCAAACCAGCAGAGCCCAGAGCTGACCATCGTAGCTGAACTGACCTACTTCGTGCTGAGAAAAATGAATCTAGAAGGTGCATTCCTGCCCTTCTCAAGGCCTCTTTTAATTCCATATTTCACAAATCAGTAGATTTTACTGATTTTTGACTTGGAGGTTTTGAGAGACCCAGCACATTGATTATAGGGAATCAAGTCCATTCAGACAGAAGCCCGGCTCTGTTTCATCATCGGCCAGGCCCAGAGCTGTTTCAGCAATGACTTACCACCCCTGAATTAAATCACACCTTTCCTGTCAGAAAAGAATGACTAAAATTGAGAGCTCTTGAAACCTCCCTACCATTATTGGAACCCCGAGTCCAAAATTATACCCTTGGTCCTAACGACTAACCCATTCACGATAAATGTGAAGCCGAAGGTGAACCTGATCAGATCAGCCATGTTTCCATAGAGGGGGGCTCCTGTGGAGTCTTCACTTTTTAAACCGTGACCTTTAATAAATAAATAAATAAATAAATAAATAAATAAATAAACCATGACCTTTGCTCCCCTTCCCACACGCTCTCTCTTTGCTCCTCCCCCAAATCACTCATGAAACCAACTGAAAGTTACACTCATCTTGAATAGTTCTTCTTAAAAAATTGGAAAAAGGGGCCCCTGGCAGGCTCAGGCTGTAGAGCATGTGACTCCTGATCTCAGGGTCATAAGTTCGAGCCCCACCTTAGCGGTAGAGGTTACTTAAATTAAAAAATAATGCTAATCAAGGAAAAAAATTCTTTCATTATAAAATGTAACCACAGTAAGGAACCTTTGGTAAGTGGAGAAAGGAAAAAACCAGAAACACCCATAATCCCAGGCAGCTGAAACAGCTTTGTCCACTTCCTTGACGGCGTGAAGACCAAAGTTGCTCTCAGTGTGTAACTGGAGAATCACGTGCGGAGCTTCAGGATGGCTGAGGACCACCTGACGTGGGGACAGGCCACTGTGCCCTCCCTCAGAGAGGCAGCCTTCTGCTGTGCACACGCATGTGAGCACACGCAGGCTTTGTGTTTTCTCCTCTCGGCGTTGCCCGAGTTCCTGCTCATCCCTGTTCATTTTCAGTTTTGACCTTGTTTCTGCATTTTCTTCCAGGACAAGTTCTTTAAGAGATGCGTCTTTTGTTACATGTGCTCTCGAGTTTCACACACTCAAGAGCACACGAAGAGGCGGCAAATGGGCAGCGGCCCTCTGCTCAGGGGATGACGGTCCACGAGCACACTGAGGCTGCTGCTCCCCAGGCCACGCCCCACACCGAAATGGTAACGAACGTGTCACTGCTTCAAGCTACTTGCTAGACAACGAGCAATAAAACCCCTTCCACTTTGGAGCCCAGTATTTCAGGATGGGGGCCGGCCAGAGGCTCTGAAAGTGTCAACAGGTCCTCGTTGTGATCTTTCATAAGTCTGGGGGGCCTGGGTGGCTCAGTCGGTTAAACGTCTGCCTTCAGCTCAGGTCACCATCTCAGGGTCCCGGGATCAAGCCCCACATCGGGCTCTCTGCTCAGCCGGGAGTCAGCTTCTCCCTCTCACTCTCCCTCTGTGCTCTCTCTTTCCATAAACAAATAAAATCTTTTAAAAAAGTGATGAAAGATCTGAGCCTCAGTTTCCCCATCTGTAAATCTGGGCGGTCTCTAAGGATCCCTCAGGGGAGCTTTCCCTGGCTCCCTGGCCACTGCAACCTCCCGTAAGGGAGCTGTGATGGAGAGACCTCTCCCCCCATCCCTGGCTCTGCCCTGCCCTGGACTCCAGGACTTGTGCTGACCTGAGGCAGAGGGACATACAGAGCTTCAGCCCCTTGTCTGGGATTTGCCCTGTGATCCAGTCCTGACGTGCCTAGCCCAGTCCAGGAAACCAGGCATGGGTCCAATTTACTTGGGCAGCAAACACAAATGAGCCACCGCTTAGAGCTGGGCCCTGCACCAGAATACGCAGAGAAGTGGTACTTGTCCCACCCCCAGCAGCCCCAGGGGACGCACAGAACAGCATAACACGGTTCTCAGGCCTGCGCCCACCAGTGCCCAGCCCAGAGAGCACATCTGTCTGGGTCCCTGGCCTTGAACCTAGACCTGTCCTGCACCTGTGGGCCTAGTAGCCACCCCACACCGCACTCTGACCCTTGACTGAGCCTCTCTTCCTCAGATCTTAAGACTTCTGCCCTGAGCTGAGTCTGAGGGTACGTGCAGGGATTTCAAAGAACTCACTCCTCCCAACCTCCCTGACTCTGGGCTTCCCCCTCCTTGGGAGCCCAAACACTCCAGGGGTAAGCATCCTGAGCGCCCCACAGGCTACGAGTCAGGGCCAAGCTGGAAACATGCCCACACTTTGGAGCATCTGCTCGGACCCTATTCTCTGAGCTTTCTCTTCCACCCATGGGGACAGTGTCCCCAGCAGCCACCATGTCCTGCCCCTTCTGCCATAACTGACTGGCCTACGGGGGAACGTGTGGCCCAGGTCAGGATTGCCAGAAAAATGCTGGATGCCCAGCTAAGTTTGAATTACAGGTAAACAGTGGGTTATCCTTCAGGATAAGTGTCACTATGAATTATTTAGGCGTCCTTTGTATCTGTTTGCTACACCTGGTCACCCTACCCAAGGTAGACCAATCAAATTCCATCACAGAACTTTGAACCCACAGCTCAGCAAGACTATAAAGAAATAGCTTGGGGTGACAGTGGGGCAGCTAGGTCCCACCAGGGAGGGAGAGAAGAGAGGAATTTGATCTGCAGAGAGAAGGAGGCTGACAGTGGTAAGAGGCAGCCACTTTCCCCTGTGTCATGTTCTGGACGTTTCCTAGGAACTGGCCCCATCCCTGGCTTCGGTGCCCTAAGAGGCCCTGACGTCCTCACCATTCATTCCACCCTTCAGGGGAGGGGGTCTTGCCCAGCACGTCTAAGGTGGAACCCTTCCCTGGGAACCCAGACGAAGTAACTGGTGTGAATGATGTTTTGTTTGTTGCTTTCCGCCCCAAACACCAAGATGGTCCCTATCCCACCAGAGTCCCTTCAGTGTCCCCAGGAATCACTGCAAATCCCTCTCTCCCCTTACCCCCCTGCCTCCAAAGCCCGTCAACTCCACGTGCTCGCCACGCAATGACACCGCCCTGTTTCCAGCCTCCAGCCCCGGCTCTCTACAGCTATGTTTCTCTGGGACTGTCGCTCTCCAGCCAAGGCAATTGTCCTAAACGTTAATCTGACTTGTCCCTCCACCTCACTTGACATCTGTCCATGGTCTGCCTGCGGAGGCATAGGGATCCCTCCGTGATCTGGCCTCCGAGGAGCTGTCCACCTTCACCCCATCCCTTGCCGCCGGCCCACCCTATTCCCAGCTTTGGCTTTCACATCCTCCTCCAGACTCTCCCTCACCTGAGGGCCGTTACACCTGCTGCTCTTCCAACTCCTCCTCCCCTGGCCCCACCTTCCGCCTTCAAGGCTGGGGTTGGAGGTTGGGGAGGGGCGTTAGCAGCCTGTCCTGACTCCCTCCCCCCACATCCTAGCAGGTATGATAAGGGCTTCTCCTGCCTCACGCTTACCTGGCCCTGGTCCCTGGACCCGCAGCAGCACCTGAGAGCGTGTTAGAAACGTCAATTCTCAAGTCCCCTCTGGACTGCCTGATTGGAAACTCTGGAAGTGCGGCCCAGCAGTCAGGGTTGTAACTAGCCCACCAGCTGGTCTGACGCTCACCTGTTTGAGAACCACCACGGTATTGTAATTGCGTATTTATGTGTTTGAAATAAATAGCTTGACTGGCGTGAGAGGACTGCAAAGACCACGGCGTCTTCACCTGCTAACATAGGAACTGGCGCGTAATAGATTCCGGGTCAGTGTCTGTGGTGGAAGGAGAGGGAGGCCGGGACAGAAACTGGAAGGGGGGACGAGGGGAAGCGGAGAGGAAACCAGGCGGGCGGCCGCAGTCCTGCTCATGGCACACTTGGCTTTCTGACCCTCCAAGGGTTTCCAGGCCCAGCCACCCTGTTTTGGCATTTCCCTGGCTCTCCCCTCTGCTCACTGTAAGTTTGGGCACAGAGACCGTGCGGGACACAGGCGCTGTGCACCTGTCATTCCTGGTCCCGCAGGGGCAGCAGGACGCACCTACCACCATGGGGCCGAGAGGGAGCAGGTGACAGGCTTTGGGAGTGTCAACACCGTCCAGCATGTGGGGAGGAGGAGGGAAGCGAGAGTGGAAAGGATTTGAAGCAGGTCTGGTCTGTTATTTTCTGGCGGGTTTCATATCACTCGCCCACCCCATGCGCATTCCCGGCTCCCAGGCCTGCCAACGGCCGGGCACCCTCCCCTCCCTACCTTGGGCTATGGTCTACTGGCCCACGGGCAGGCGGCTGATCTCAGGGGAGTGTGTCCACAGGCTCGTTGGTCATTTGGACCTGTGTCGTCTGCTTGGTAAGGTGAACGGGTCACTGCCAACTCCCTTCTCAAGAGGCTGGCATGAGACACTAGGAGGGCAGTCGCCGTGGGAACCCACGGCGAGTGGGTGAAGAGGAACCAGCGGCTTGTGTGAGATGGGCCACGTGTGGCCGATGACAGAGTGAAGACCGGGAACGGGAGGGAGGGAAGCACGAGGTGTTGGCAGATGCAGAAAGAGACGGAGCAATGTGCCGGGCAAGACGGCAGGGCCGTCCCACCAGCGTTCCCGCTCCCATGAGAACTGCTCCGCCTGGCGGCCCGGATCCCTGAGCCATCCCGGTCGCACTTGCAGAGGACCCTCCTTTACTTACTCCTCGACGACGGCTGAGTGTCAATCTCTACCTGAGCAACTTAGAGTGAGAGAAAAGGCAGCGCTCAGATGTAAGTTGTGTTCCACAAGCGTGGAAACCGGGGACCACAGCAGCCAAGGAGCCTTCCCCGGGCCAACCAGGGACGCCCAGGGGCCCAGTTACAACTCTCCATGCGACCGACAGCTCTGCGTTACGGCACTGAGGACGGAAGGCACACGCTTCCATCGCTAAGCTAAACACAGGTCACTCTGTTTCTAAATGTAACCCCGTCGAAAGACCCGAAAATCTCGTGGCATCCTCTCATTAGCATTTCAAGGGTAGGTCTTGACGCACCGTCTATGGAAAAGTAAGACTGGATTTTGTACATGTGAGATGCTGAACACCACGGCCCGTTTCTGTTTGGGTCTGACCGGACCCTCACGAGGTAAGAACTTAGCTGATGACCTCAGCCAGCAAGAGCGATTGTTACAGAATACTACACGCCAGATCTAAAAGCAATTCGGTTTTACCTTCTCCGTTTGGCCCGAGGAGTCGGCATGGGTAACTGTTCACCCAATTTGTCTGTCTGGAAACAGAAGAATTGGGAACATTAAACATATTTGTGAAATCTAAGCACGTGTTCTATCCTTTAATGCCCCACATGCTAATATTTGGGGTTTGAATTTTCAGTTAAGAATAGTAGCTAACATTTATTGTGTGCTTTCTGTGAGTAAGAAACTCTTTTTGTGTGTGTTGGTAAGAAACTTTTAACCAATAATCATGTTTAATCTTCACAGTAACCTATGAGACAAGTATATTGTTTTAGAAACCGCACTAATTATCATATGGGGACCTCCCAGGAACCCGCCCACGAGCGCACCCAGCAGTGGCAAGCCAGGTCTCCCACTGGGAGGCTCCCTCCCAGCCTTTCAGCCACATCCCCAGGGGAAGGTGAGCTAAGGAAACAGATGACTGCTTGTTTGTTTGAGGCACAGACAGGGAAGATAATACAGGAATTTGTAATTGCTCATCCCTGCTGAGGGATATTAACCAGACATTAGCCTTGCCACGTGAATCATGACACTTGTGTCCTGCTGACTTATTACCTATGCACGGTGGTGCTCACCAGCTTGCCTGCTTGGTTTAGAAGGTGCTGGAAAAAGATGGTCCTCACTGCATCTAGTGCTCCCACTGCCGGTGGCCCAACCAGGAACCCAGGGCTCTTCCCCATGCCTCGGCCCCCGCTCCGGGCCACACCGCTACCCTGCACTTCTGCCCTCAATCCTACAACTTCCTGCCCCTTCTCACCCGGTTCCCTCCTATCGCCCTTCCTTCGGGAATCAGCCTGAGTCAGCCCCCGGGGAAGCCCCCGAATCTGGAAGACCCTCCCCCCCGGATTCCTGCGTCCCCCTGCGTGCTCCCGGCGAGGCTCTCAGGGCTCTGACTCCCGTTTGAATCATTCGTTCACTCCTCAAACCTGCTCTGAGTGCCTGCTCTGCCCGCGGGCGCTCCGAGAGCGACAGAGAAGAGGACCAGAGACCCAGCGCCCACGGAGGGGGCACAAGCCTGCGTTCGTCCCCGACTCTATCTCCACCCCGGTTTTTAAATTCTGCTTTATATTTCCAGGCTACATAGAATTTCATTCCTTCTTTTTTAAAATTCACCTGTGTGTCCTTTCCAAGGAATCCCAGTTAAAGACAGACGCTGGTGCGCTGTGCAGCGGAGCCCCTGGCGCTGGGGGGGGGGGAAGGAAGGGGGGCGCCGAGTTGCCCGGGCCAGGGGGCCCCGGCCGGCGCGGGGAAGCTGCGAGCGGCTCTCAAATGTGGCCAAACCGGGCCAGAAAGGGACCTGGGACGACCTCAACCCCAAGGAGCGCCGAAGGGTAGGGCCTAGCGTGCTTCGGTTCTAGGAGTCCCGCTCCTCCCGCTGAGAGGACTTAAATAAAGTCCCACCCTCCCCACCGCTCCCCCCTTAGAAACTACTGGAGAGACGGGTTCCACTGGATTTCTCCAACGTCCAAGGATCCGACGCCCCCTCCCCCCACGCCGGAAGCCTGGTGGGGGCGAGGTGGCTCACAGGAAAGCCCTCGGGCTCCCCACCCCCACGTCTCCCCATCTCCGGCCCACGGTCCCTCCTGTCTCCCCCCACCCCGCTCCATGCCACCCCCCAACCCCACCCTCTGAACCTCCGCCCTCCCCTTCCCCCCACCTCTCTGCCTCCCATTCCACTTCCCCCTTCGCTCCCCTGCTTGGCTCCTGGCTCTGCTGAGCCCGCCCGTCCTGCGCTCCCCCTTCCCCGGGCTCCCAGGCTCCCGCCCCCCCCCCCCCGTTTCCCCCACTCCTCCTCCCCCACCACCCCCACCCCCGCGCGCCCCTCTGCTGCACACAGTTTTTCTCCTTGAGCACGGCCCCCAAACACATTAAAGACGCAGACTGCACGGAGAGGGCTGGGCGGTCATCCTTGCCCCTAGGGTGTGGGCACGGGGTTCGCAGCCCAACTGGGGACCCGCCGCTGAGCCGCAGCGCGAGCCCAGCAGCTGCGGAGGCGGCTTCCCGGGCCGGGGCGCAGGGCCACCTGCTCCGACCTCGGCCTACAGCGGGGGCGGTGGGGCCTCTGGGCCTCGGGCCGCCTCGGTCTCCTCCTTCCCCTTGAAAGGACAGAGTACCCAGGGCTCCCCGCCACATCCTAGTGTTGAAAACCACAGTCCCCTCCCTCCCTCCGCCCAGCCTGGGAGACCACCCGAGAGCAGGACCCTGAGGGAAGAGTGGACGGGAAAGGGGGCGCTGCTGGGGCGCAGGGGTGCACAGAGCGCGCAGCGTGGCGAGAACTGGGGGCCGGGTGGGCAGCGCGGAGACCGGCCGGTGCCTGGTGGCGCACTGAAAGCGCCTGGGGACCAGGGTCGGGGGACGCAGTTCTAAGTGGGGCAGCAGACCCGGCTCTCCTGGCGGGAACCTGGGTGAGGCCCTCGCGCAGGCCGGGCAGTGTTCCTTCCCCTCTGCGGCTCACCCTGTATTTTCTCCCAGACAGGCTGTGCGTTCTGGGGTGGGACCAGCTCCTCCCAGCTCATCTCAGTAGCCAGCAGAAGGCAGGGACGACGTGTGGGTGCTTAATGCATTTTTTTGTTGAATGAGAAAACAGGAGAATGAAGGAATAAATGAAAGAAACTCTCTGGGTCCAAGATGGGTTTATTCTTACATCCTACTCCCCCCCCCAGCCCCCAAAACTCTCCATCTTTCTTCTTATCTATCAAAACCAAGTTTGTGCCTTTAAAAAAAAAATGAATTCAACCTGTTCATCTACCAACCTTTTATTTAGCACCTACTGTACAATTTCTGTACTTGGGAGTTTATGGGCCCTGAGGGAAGTGTGGATCAGAGACTTCTTAGACGCAGTGCCCTAAGACTCAATTTTCACAATCCCAGCCATCCTCCCTACTAGGAGTAAGAGACAGTCCTTCTAACTGGCCACCCTTGTAGGATTCCCCCTCCTCCCCCCCCCCATAATGAAATGTATTCAATGATGAGATGTCAGTAGATCCCGGAGTTTTCAAACATCTCTCTAAAAATCTAAATCCTGGACCCCATCTCCCCGTCTGTCCAAACAGGTAATTATACTTTGTGTATTAAAGTCTTCTATCTCTGACCTATCCAGTGCACAAAAAACAGTTTAACCTTTAAACCAAGCCATGTACACCATTTTACTCCTGGAAAGAGGAATTTATGTTATTCCGTCAAATCAGTATCAACCTGACCTTTAAACGCATCAGTGTTTCTTGGGGAAATATTATGGCTGGGATGCTTAGCGAGGTAAACAACATCCGCTGCTCCTGCCCAGCGCCGAGCCCTGCTGGGCCCGGGCTTCTCGGAATAAGAGGGTGGAAGGCGGCGGGGCCCAGAGCTCTTCTGACAGACCCCACGGGATATGAAGAACATTGTGAATGCACCGGAGTTGGCAGATATATTTCTATATTACTGTTCCAGAGATAACCGCTAAGGTGAATCATTTCCCACCACCTACCATTCCAAATTATTTCAAATTCTGAAGGGACCCTATTTATTTCATTGGTAGCTAGCATTTTACTTAGCCGAAGATCATTATATTTATGTGTCTGTGAAATCCTCACAATAATTACACATTTGCGCCGTCTCCGATGTGCTATACATATTCTCATTAGTCATATACTTGGAAGGATATTATCACATTTTTGGAGCAGCCTTCGCAACGTACATATAAAGCGCCCGACTGGATGTGAACTTTGATTCTCAGGGTTTTCTTACACATCAGATTTATCAAACAGCAGGGCAGCCCGCATTCACATGCAAATGCTAGCAGAATGCTGGGAAATTGTCTTAATTTCTCTTTTCTCTCCACCGCTTCCGCGCCACAACCCTGGAAGATATTGTCTTGGGCAGCAGGGAGAGCAAACCTAGCTGAGATCTAAAATTGCTTTAGAAGCTTACCAAAAAGTTCCATAATGGGAAATATTTATAAGGCAGTATGCTTCTTTCCCAATCATAAAGTCACTGATGGGGAAGTACGATGAGGGCATTTGAAATTTCCAGTGTTCAAGCAAGTGTCCCTGGGTTGAATTCTCTGGACAGTGTTTGTGAGGCTTGTTGGTTTACCTGAAAGGTCTGTTTTGTCACCTTAAAGTCATGGATTATTAGAGGGCACGGACCGCCTGGTGGTTTTGTCTGTTTCCGCACGTTTATTTCGGAAGGGTCCATGATTATCATAACCCAGGTCATTCTCAGAACATGTCTAACCTTGATAGCAAATAACCATGGTAGGAGAATGTTTTCTCCCACCTGAGCAATAGTTCCAAGAAAACATGACAATTCACGTGCCAGAGACCATTATAGGACCGCAGAATTCCGTATGGGACCCAGGGGCTGGAGACGGGGGAGGTGGATTGTCTGATGGCACGCATCATGGTAATTTTGTGTGATGATGTATTCACATGTACCCTCCCCCACCAGACGGTGACCTCTGTGAGCAAGAGGACCGTGTCGCTTATGTTCACTTTCACATTTTCAGCACCCAGGGCAGTGCCTAGAAATACCAGCGCCTGGCACATAGGTGCTCAATAAATATTTGTTAGACGTTGAGATGTGATGGAGTGAATTATCAGGACCAGCTCTGTGACTGTCGCCTTCGGATGCAGTACTGTAACTATCTTCTGGCCCTCGAAGAGCTTCTAGTCCAATGGGAAAACAGATGTTTAGCAGCTGCTCCCAAGAAAGAAGATTCCCAGTGCAGAGAAAATAGAGCTGAATGTGTACACAAGAGAGAAAGGAGAAAGTGGTTCTGATGAGAGTTTCTGTGCCACAAATCACCCTGAAGTTTGGTGGCTTGGGAGGGAGCTTTGTTGGGTGATGGGAGTGTTCTGTATCTTGGCTGTGATGGTAGCTTCGCGACTGTACATTTGTCAAAGTCAGCAAACTACACCTGAAAAGGGTAGGTCTTACTTACTCTAGGTTATACTTTAATAAGCTGCCTTTCAAAACTGAAACAAGGGGCGCCTGGGTGGCGCAGTCAGTTGAACATGGGGCTCTCTGCTTCCGCCCAGGTCTCCTGGTTGTATGGTCGAGCCCTGCGTCAGGGTCCACGCTGAGCGTGGAGTCTGCTTGAGATTCTCTCCCTCACCCTGTCCCCCTCTCCCTTCAAATAAGTAAATAAAAATCTTTAAAAAAAAACCTAAAAACTAAACCCAAACCCTTAGAGACTTGTGACAATAACTACTGGTTATACCCACAGATGCTGCGGAGGGGGGATCGGGGCTGGACACAGCAGGAGGCCTAGGCATCGGCAGGGAGAACCCCAGGCTGGACAAGGACCAAGTGGCCGAGGGTGGGGTCACATGGAGGCCCCTGGCGCCCAGGCTCTGGGCTGCGGTGGCTAGAAGGCCAGAATGCCCCCTGGAGCACCTCCACCTTGGCCTCTCCATTCCGCACATCCTTGGTAAGTGCCTGCTGTATGCCGCCGGGCTCCGCTGCGGAGGCTATGGGTGGAGCCGTTAGCACAGGAGACCCATATCCTTGCCCGGCTGGAGCTGACAGTTCAAAGATGGACGAAAGACAATAAACATTATAAATAAGTCAGTCTGTGGTCTGCTAAAGGTAATATAGTATGTTAGAGGGAAAGAACTAAGCAAGATGAGGGGTGCGGGACGTGGCAGAGGGAGTCATCTTTGCGAATGGCACCACCTGGTGCCACCAGCTAACGGTCCTGGTGCTTATTTTTGCCGGTGTGATGGTGCAAAATGGTGTTGGTTTTAATTGCATTTTTCCAGCTACGGGGGAGCCGAGCGTCTCCTCACGTGTGTGGCAGACCGCCAGCTGGTCACCAAACACGGTTCCTCGTTTTCTTGGGTGCAATTAGACTACATTTCCCAGCCTCCTGTGCAGTTGGCTGCAGCCTGGGGTGGGGTTCCAGTGGAGAGAACAGAAGCTGTAGAGTCTCACATCTCCACGTCTCGTCCATAAAAACCTCCTTTCTTTTTTTTTTTTCCTCAGCTGCCCCATTCCTCACGCCACTTTGGAAGACCCATGTTGAAGATGGCAGAGCCTCCAGCAGCCTGGAACCCTGCAGGGCTGTGAGGACCAGAACTTTGCCCCTTCCTCTCCCCAGCCGAGTCTATATGAGCAAGAGATAAGCTTCTCCTGCCGGTATTTATGGCGCTGCCCAGCCTCGGTCACATGCGTTCATTCCATTTCTCTCTTCTGAGGATGACCTGCTGGGACCCTTTGCCGAACTTCGAACTTCGTATGGGGTCGTTTATTCTTTTTTTCACTTATCTGTAGGAGTCCTTTGTACCCTTGCTAGCCAAAGTGTGGTCTGTGGACGGCAGGCTAAATTTCACCTGGGACCTTGTTAGAAATGCGCGTCTCTGGCCCCACCCAGACCCGCTGGGTCAGAACACGCATTTTGTGAGGATCTCCCCGTGAGTCTCATGCTGGGGGATGTCTGGGAAGCGTCCCTCCCCATGTTCCGCAGTAATGATTGTCATCTTTCATGTGCATTCGATCCATTTTCCCTGGTCTATACCCATCCTCCCATTTTTTGGGCTCGGTCTTCTCACATATAGACTCTTAAACATTTTTTAACATTGCAGTATTTGCCAAAATTTCATTTATTGTCTGTCCCCTAAGAAATTTTCTGCCCGAGGGCATATGGATATCACGCTGTATTTTCTTCTAAAAGTTTTAAAGTTTTCCTTTTCACAGATTGTTCGTCCACCTGGAATGTTTGTCTGTCTGGGATGTCCCATAAGGCTCTCCTGTTATTTTTGGGTGTGGGTAACAATTATCCCTTATCCCAGCGCGGTCCGCTGAATTAATCATCCATTCCGTATGGATCTGTCATGCTACCCCAGGCTCCGGCTGTAAATCAAGTTTGCACATACACGTGGATCATGTCTCTGGTCTCCCATTCACATTTTTCTTTTGGGTAACCTGCTTTCCCCCGCCGCTTAACCGTACGTTTCAATCTGTCCCCGTCATGAGATTCTTTGACAATGAATTTGAATGGCTGCCTCCTATTCCGCCGTCCTTCATTCTGTTCAAGTTTCCTTGTTTTGGTTTTACTCTGTTGTAAATAGCGGTGGGGTGAATATCCTTCACGCAATCTTTGCACGCACGCGTGTTGATTTAAGATAAATTCTCTGAGCGAAATTACCAAGGAGGCATATTTTTAAAGCATTTGATAAATATTGCCAAATTGCCCTCTAGAGAAATGGTACCAATTTCTATTCCTACCTGTTTCCTGTTGCCTTCCTTAACATTTTAATATCTCAGCATTTAAATCCCTGCCAATATCATAAGCAAAATACTAACATGCTATCATCGTAATTCATGTGCTTTTGATGACAACTGAAGATGCACATTTTTCATATGTTTATGGGCCTTTTGTACTTATTTTAACATGCCTGAGCCCATTTATGTGTAGGTGCACTTTTCTTATTGATTGATAAAGCTCTTCCTATATGAATAACGCTGACTCTTACATGTACGTCGCATTTTTTGGCAATTTGCATTTTACCTTTTACATTTGCTTACCATGTTTTTTTCAGTGTGCAGAAGCTTTAAATGTTGACGTGGTAGGATCTAGCGATGTTTTCCTTTAGCATTATACTAAAAGAAATAAGTCCTATCCCAAAATGATTGCTGTATGGATTTTTTTGTTGTTGTTCTCTTAGATTTTGTTTTTTACATTTTACTATTTAATTCACTTATTCGTTACACTCAACCCTCAGGTGGCAACTGACTTCTCCAGCCAGGTACAATCCCCCTATTATACACTTCCTTCCCTCTGAGCACTTTTCACAATGGTAATGCTTCACGGGTGTGCGAGTCTTTGGCTGATGTCTGTGTCCCACAGTAACATGCAAGCCCCGTGAAGGCAGGAGTCACTTTTCCATCCTTTTATTCCCAGCACCTGTCAAAATGCCAGGTGCCTGCACCCACTCGTGTGTTACCCTCTGGCTTTGTTTAGAGCACCTGAGGAATCCTGTGTCTGTCAGCCCTTACTTCTGTCTATTTATTTAGCTCAGCTAATATGCACAAGCGATTATATGCATATACACACGCATATATGTACATAAATTTATAGCTATACAGTCAGGTCCTATTCAGCCTTTTTTTTTTTTTTTTGCAGCCCTTGAGGGACAGCCTGGGTTCATCTGACCACACCATTCTCTTCTTCCCTGTGGTAGATCACTCAGTAATCCCTTAGGCTTTATAAACAGGCAAACCTACTATCTAAAAATAATTTAGTCTGTCTTGTTTCTACCAGTCATAATTCACATCTTTGATTTGTTTATTGCATTGGCTAAAACTTCCAGAACATGTAGTTCTTTCATATTGTGGGGGGGGGGGGACCATATAAAACCAAAATAGAAGAAGATTGTACTTAGGTGGTAATTTTTTTCAATTATAAATTTCAAAAGATAGCCAGATGGTCTCCTGATGTGCACACAAAGAAAAATTTCACAATTCTTATATCAGCACTAAAAGTGGCCACCATGCACAGCACTCCCAGGGTCCCGCCTCCCCCCTCAGACTGCTCCACTGTGGTGAGTCCGGTGTTCCTGGAGGAAACAAGGGTCCTGTCTCCCCTCCAGCAGCAGGCTGCAGGGGACAGGTGCACTACCTGGGTATCTGGAAAGCTGGGACACGCTCCCAGCTCTGCCCTAGGCTGGTGCCCTGTCTTGGACGAGTCACTGTCCCTCCATGGTCCCCATTTCCCCACTTCCCAGTCGAGGAACCTGCCTCCCAGCTCTGCAGCCTAGGACTCCTGGCTTCTGCAGAAGTGGCCCTTTGGCAATGTGGGCCCTGCACTTCCCAGACCTTGATCTCCAGGCAAGAGAGACATCTCTGCCAGAGCGGATGCAAGCCACGTGATGATTTACATAAGCTCAGACCTGAAAGCCTGCTGCCGTGAAGGTATTAAGGAGATAAACCTTGGAGACTGTCCCACATTGGCTGAGTTGAGCCTACACAGATCACGGAGAGAACAAACCATGAGGCACCGTCAACTGATCACAGGAGCAGAGTGTCCGAGTCGAGTGATGCCAGGAAAGGCCCCAGTTAGCAGGAGGCACTACCAACAAGCCCAGAGGAGGCAGAGACAAGGGCTCAGATCCTTCCTGGCCATGCAAGACCCCTCTCCGGAGATGGTCTCACCTCGTCACCCCCCACGCCAGCGCTCCCCAAGCACCATGGCGGTCGTCCGAACCACCTCGCGACTGCTCCTTAAAAACAGGGACTATGTCTTGTCATTTCTGCCTTCCCCAAGCACTGGTGAGACGCTCAGATAGTGACAACATTTTTACTTCTTTCAAGGCACATTTTGTTCCAACTCACAAAAATATCGAATGCTTGTTCTAGACTATCTAGAAGACAAAGCCACAGGCTAAAGACTTCATCCAGAAACCACAGATTACATTTTGATGTATTTCCTCTCTGTTCCGGAGGTTCGTTGGTTTTTCACAAAACCTATCTTACTAATATGCGTAACCTATATGCGTATATCATTGTAAAAATTTCTTACATGGTTAAATATTTTTCTAAAATGTGATTTTTTAGTAGCTATATAATTTTCCATCTTGTACCTGAGCCTTCTCCGTTGGCCAGATATTCAGATTTGGTCTTTGAGCTATTAGTAATAACTCTGTGAAAAGTATCTTTGCCCCTAACCCATTGCCTAGGGCTCTTGTTGGTTCCTTAGGATATATTCTTACTCAGATGGGGGATTATTGGATCAAAAGAAGGAGTTTTTATAGGGCTGTTCATAGGTACTACTCCATTTCCTTCCAGAAATGTGCCAGTCCTGTCTGAAAATGTCCATCTTGACAAATCCTTGCTAGCATTAGGTATTTAAATTATAATAATAAATATCTTTGCTCATTTCATAGTGAGAAATGGAAACTCATTGTTGCTTTAATGGGCTTTTCTTTGATTACTAGTGAAGCTGAAAATTTTCTCATTTGGTTACTGTCCATTTGTAATTTATCTTTTGTGGATTTTCTATTCATTCCTTCTTCCCTCTCTCTACCTCTGTCCGCCAGACATTCAGTAAAACTGTGCGGAGGTATCTGTTGGCCAGACCCTGCCCAGGGGCCATGGTGAACGTGGTCAGGAAGACACAGTCAAGGACTCAGCACCCCTGGGGTGACATACAGCCCAGCAGAGGACCATTGACAGCCGGAGACAACTGCTAAGAGGAGGCAACCACGCATAATTCTTTTTAATTATGGTAAAACACACATAAAATTTGCTATCTTAACCATTTTTAAGTGTGCCATTAAGTGTACTCACATTGTTGCATAACCAATCTCCAGAACTTTCATTTTGCAAAACTGACACTTCATACCCATTAAACAGCTCCTCGGTTGACAACCACCGTTCCACCTTCTGGCCCTGTGATTTTTGACGACTCTGGGGACTTTATATGAGTGGAATCATATAAAGTGGCTCGGTTATTGCACTTAACCTAATGTCCTTGCGGTGCATTCATGTAAGATCATATGACAGGATTTCATTCCTTCTAGAGCTGAATAATATTCCATCGCACCTATGTGGAGATATATCTGTCTGTCTCTCTGCCTCTATCTCTGTCTCTGTCTGTATGTATCTACCCCACTTTGTCTTTATCAGTGCCTTGATGGACACTTGGGTTACTTCCACCTTTTGACTATCGTGAGGAGCGCTGCTACCAACCGGGTATACGAATACCTCCCCTGAGACTCTGTTTTCAAATCTTTAGGATATATCCCCGGAAGTGGGATTGCTGGATCGTAAAGTAATTCTATTTTTAATTTTCCGAGGAACCGCCACACTGTCACGCGAGCAGCCGCATTCACAGGGCCTCCGGAGACCCTCCCCTGGCCTCACCTGGTCACCCCGACCCAGCGCTCCCCAAGCATCGCGGCCGTCGTCGGGACCACCCGGCAGGCCCACGAAGAGGGCGCAAGGGCTCGACGTCTTCACATCCTTGCCAAGTCTTGTTACTTTCTGGTCTTTCGCGGTTTCTTCTCGTCGTAGTCGTCCTGACAGGTGCGCGGCGGCGTCTCGCCGTGGCTTCGGTTCGCATGAGAAGGCGGTGAGCATCTTCTCAGGGGCTCGCGGGCTCGGTGCGTCTCTCGCCGCGGCCGGTGTCCCACGCGGCCTTCGCGTCTGCAGCGCGCGGAGCGACCCTGGGAGGCGCCCCTCTCCGGTCCCGTCTTCACCGGGAAGCTGACTCGAAGTCCTCCGGATGATTAGCCAGTTTCTAAGTGAGAGAAAAGCCCGGGGACTGTCCTGACCAACCCGTCCCCCCCCCCCCCCGCCCCGCCCCGGGCGCACGAGGGTGGGAGGCCGCGGGCGCGCGGACGGGAGGGTCCGAAGCAGCGCGGTCAGTGCGGGGCGGACGCCCGTGCCCCCCTCGCTCCGCTCTGCCACGTTCTGTCCGCACGGGCGCCCCCGAGAAGTTAGGAACGCGCCCAAGAAAGGACTGGAGGCCAACCGCTTCGAACGGCCGACGGTGCAGTTTGAATTTACGAATGACCAGGCGCCTCTTGGCTCTGGCTCTGGAGACGCGGCCCAGGGACCTGCTGGCGGTGGCCGCCCTGTTCTCCTCCGAGCGGACACGCCAGCGTGGGCCGCACTAACACAGGTGCGGACAGGCTGCGAGGTTTTTTAAGGTGTTGGTGCCCCCCCCCCCACCCCGGTACCAACAATTCCCGAGTCTCAGCTTCCAGAACTCTCGGCAGCAACTTTTTTGACTCTAAGATGGACAGACCGTCGTCCTGAGACGCCCCTCCCGGTGCGCAGTGCTGCGGACTCAGCAAAGCCACGGCACAACAGCGTTCGCAGCCGCCAAACCTACCCTGGGGGCCGAGTCTCCTCCTCTCTTCACAGGACCCTGCTGCACGGTATCATCCAAAATCTTCCCGAACCACAGTAAGAGGATGCGGGGATGGCGCCAGGTGCCCATGTGAGGACTGGCGGGGCTGTCACCTCCGCAGGAGCTGGGGGCGGGCGGGGGGGGGGGGCGTGACCCGACATAAGTGAGAAACCTAAAAGCAGGTCATCGAAAGTCTTGAGGTCTTCAGGCTGTTTGGGCTCTGAACTGAACCAAAGGATTTGGTTCTCAACACTGCGCTGAGAGAAGGGAAAAGGTGGGGTGGGTCCTTAGTGGTCAGCTCGCTCCCAGCCAGGCCGAGGGTGCCACGCAGGCCCTGAGGTGCCCCGGCTCACCACCCACCTTGTTGTTAGGGGCTAATCTTAGTTGGAAGATTTAAAGGGGTAGAGCAGGGAATGAGCCTCTGCAGGAAGGCTGGGTACCCAGATGTGCAGTCCCGAGGTTAAAAATAAAAGGGGGGGGGGGCGGCTGGGTGGCTCAGTGGGTTAAAGCCTCTGCCATCGGCTCAGGTCGTGATCCCAGGGTCCTAGGATCCAGCCCCACATCGGGCTCTCTGCTCAGCAGGGAGCCTGCTTCCCCCTCTCTCTCTGCCTGCCTCTCTGCCTACTTGTGATCTCTCTCTGTCAAATAAATAAATAAAATCTTAAAAAAAAATAAAATAAAAAAGGCAAGAAAGCAGTAGCAGACAGCGGACAAATGTAACAGGGCACATCCAGAGAACGCAGGCAAACAGGGCACACAGGGCTCCGCGAGAGGAGGCTCGCGCAGAGGACGCGGGAGAGCCTCTGTCCCGCCCAGGCAAGCGCCGCCGTCTCAGAGCGGCCATCTCTGCGCCGGAAGATAAGGCAAAGAGCACAAAGACAAGAGGACACATGCAGAAAGGCGGGAGCCTCACACGTAGGGGCCATGCCCAGGAGGAGGCCAAGATGACCTGGCCTGTGGAGGAAAATAAGCACAGGCAAAATGAGGTTTCCAGGAGACCCGCCAAAGCACTGAGATAGCCATCTCTCCAAATCTGGCAAGGGAGCACCTTTTCCAGAATGTTCATGCCGATCCTTGCTCTGTGCACCCAGCTCAGCCACTGGCTTAGCTCTTCTGTGTGCCGCAGGCTCCCACCGGGCTGGGACCCCTCCCCAGCGGCGCCGGTGACTCCCCTGTCCCAGACGCAGCGCCTGGTGGAGCAAGGGCTCCTCGAGGGCGTGGGGAGAGGAACTGGAAATGGTTTAGACCCACCTCCCCGAAAACGTGTTCGCGTCTTCCTTCAAGGGACAGAGAAGCTAATAATGAACTCGTGTGGAGAATAGAGAGGTGTCCACACTTAAAGTGAAAATTGGGTTTGGTCCAGAGATAATTTTGACGTCCTGGCTCAGGTCATAGTTTAGTTTTGAAATCTTTGTTTCCATCTGGGGTTTGGCAGAATTGCATGTGGTAAAACCCCACTGATGTTTTCCCTCCTAAAAGGAGAAATCGGAGGCGGATGGGAAGGTTAACCTCGACACATTCGTTACACACGTTTAAAATAATTCGAACAGCGTTATTGAGATGTAATTTACATAATGTCTATAGAAAAGTCTTTGTGTCAGAAGAGCACAACTCAGTGTAACCCTACACCCAAAGCAAGAGACAGAACATTGCCAGCACCCCAGAGGCTCTGACCTAGACTTTTTTTTTTTTTTTTTTTTTTTAAGATTTTATTTGACAGAGATCACAAGTAGGCAGAGAGGCAGACAGAGAGAGAGAGAGAGAGGGAAGCAGGCTCCCCGCTGAGCAGAGAGCCCGATGTGGGACTCGATCCCAGGACCCTGAGATCATGACCTGAGCCGAAGGCAGCGGCTTAACCCACTGAGCCACCCAGGAGCCCCCTGACCTAGACTTTTGAAGGGCTTGGCCGCTGGCCTTGTCGAAGAGCCACTTTGGTGGCCGCCCCTCATGTATACACTAGGATATGTTCACTTCACCGAAGCCCGTCTTCATTATAGGTAAGGATTTGCAAGCCCAGCCTCCTGGGCTCTGAACACGCTCTCTTGGGTCCCGGATTCCATAAGAACCGGTGTAGTGGACACTGCGATGCGCTGCCCAGACCCCACTAGCACACACCTTCACCGAAGATCACACCCCTTCCTGGGGCGGCCCACACCCAACATCTGATCAGGGCAGGCGATAAAGGCCAAGCTGTCACGGCCCAAGTCAGGACCCGTCTAAAGGACCGTCTTAGCTCAGGGCTCCCCATGGGGACCATCCCCGTGGGGGTGTTCTCAAGTCACCAGCATGGCAGCCCCCGGCCAGTCCCACGTCCTCCTCATGCTCCTAGTCCAGGCCTGAGGGCTTGCTCCGAACTCCACCTGAGTCGGCTTCCTGGACACTTGACCTGCAGCAGCCATGGGCTCCCCCAGCCTTCCAAGCTTTCATTTCCAGCGGTGGCGCTGAGAGCCGGCTCTGTCCTGGGAAGGCCCAGGGTGCTGGAGAATATACAGAAAGGGGTCATTGATGGGCTTCACTGTTCACATGCTGCTTCTCTGGTCACAGAGCTCTTCTGCGCGCACTGTCCCCGCGCCATCTGCTCGTTCATTCACACATTCAGCCGGTCCACCCGTGACGCTCCGGCCCCACACCAGGGGTGACCATACAGTAAAGAGTAAGCCTCTCCCTTCCCTCTGAGAGCTCACAACCCAGTCTGCAGAAAGCAGATGCCACAGCAGAATTCTCTGGGTGCCAAGGGCCACGACAGGACAAGCCCCGAAGAGGGGAGAAGAGTGGCAGCTGGGGAGGTGAGCCCGCAGGGAGGTGAGGCTCCCCGCCGGGGCGTGCGGCGGCAGGGCGGCACCAGGGAGACCACAGGGTGCGAGAGGAGACAGGCAGCCAAGCCCCAGCAGCCACATGGGCCACATGCCCAGGCAGGGTCTCTGAGGTTCCCGTGGACTTAGCCCAGCGTGGCTGGGAGTGGGAGAGGCCCCGTGGGCTCTGGCTTCCCCCCGTGCGAACTCCCAGGGCCTGTCAGCTCACACGCTGCTCGCTGGGGCCCAGGCAGCTGAGCAGGGAAAGAAGAGGGGAGAGTGTGGGGAAGGAGACAGTTTGGAGGCATAGCGTGGTGGGTGGTAGGATCCAAACCAGAGACGAGCATGATCTTGGCAAGTTGCCCCAGGTCCCACTTCAAGCACTGGATTAACTGAAATCCTTCTTCGCTACTTTCCAAAGTCAACAGGATTTGTTGAGTTTTTATCTCCAGTAGGGGAAAAGCTTTGAGAGAACAAGACAAAAAAAGAAAAAGAAAAAGAAAACATGTAAAAAGAGATGTTTTCACTGATCTGAATTTGGGGCATATTGACGATTGAAAAAAAAATTTAAATGCTTAATTGTGGGGTCAGACACACTCTTCTAGAACATCACTGCTTAGAAAACAAGCATGAGATCATGCTCTTCAATGCTACAAAGATGAAAATATATCTTGCCTATTTATCAAATTAATCACCCTAAAATCTAAAGACAAATGGGATTCTTAGGGCAGTGTACAGCCAGTAATTTAATACCTAAGTTTTTCTAATCAATAAACCATTGGCCTGTTAGAATACTTAAGTCATGCTTAAAGTCATTCAGAAAAAAAAAAAAAAATCTATCAACTTAAGTTCTTTGAAAGCGTGTCTTTAATTTAAAATGTCATTTTTTATTTATGGGTTGCAGTTTACGTTACTCTAAAACAACACCAAAAAATGTTCATAAAACTAGTGAAGGAGCGCCCCGCTGGCTCAGTGGGTGGGACGTGAGACTCCTGATCTCAGAGATGTAAGTTCTAGCTCTCCGCTGGGCGTAGAGATTACCTAATAATTAAAACCTTTAAAAAAATTTTTTTAGATATTTAAAATATCTTAGAATCAGAAATGTCATCATTTATTATGTCTTTGATTCACTAAGTATTTTATATACATGATACTATGTACCAGCTCGTCGTATGACTCTAGGGGGCACCGCTCGTGTTGTGATGTCAGAAAGTGATCCGGGTTTGTGTGAGGCTATTGGGACACTATTATGGACAGCGTGTTTGTGTCCTGCCCGAATTCATATGTTGAAACCTTCCCCCTCGATGTGACAGTATTTGGACTTGAGACCTCTGGGAGGTCATGAGTGTGGAGCCTCCATGATGGCGATCGTGCCCTTAAAGAAGAGTGACGGTGCGGAGCGTCCTCTCTCTGTCCCTGCCATGTGAGGGCACAAGAAGGTGAAGAAAACAACTTTCCCTAGGACCCAACCATGCTGACCTCCCAGCCTCCACGACTGTGGGAAATGCCTGTTTAAGACCTGCCGGGAAATTCTGTTAGAGAGAACTGAACCAAGACAGATCCCCCGGTGAAAAGACACAGTCCTTGTCCTCGGCGAGCCCACAGTAGAGGGTGGAACCGGCCGGCGAGGAGATCCTCATGGGGCAGAGGCGCTCGCCCCTCCGAGCCCCCTCACCTGCCTTGGGATCAGGGAAGTGCCAGGTGTGACTCCTGGACCGTTAAAGCCACAGAGAGTCTTCAAAGGTTCTCCCACAGAGAGGTTAAAGGATTTGTCCAGGCTAACGCAAGGGGCTTTCAAACTAGAGCTGCAATTTACTGCCTGTCCAAATGCAGCACGCTTGCCGTCGTGCATTAAAAGTTATGCAAGTTATTGGTGCCTTAAAAAAAAAACAAAACTCAAAACATATTTCAGGCCATGTAATGATAAGAAACATTTGGCATGTTCAAGGGGGAAAAATTCAAGTGTGCCACCGTAGAATTCTCCCCTATGGAAACCTCTGACTCGGTGTGCTCGGCTGGGAGGAAGCAAAGTTGGAAAGAACCTGATGTGGAACTCCAGCCTGGGACCCGCCCGCTTCGTGCAAACAGCTCGAGCTCTGCAGCAAAAGATTTCCACCTCCGCACCTCGGACCCACAACAGTTAATTCGTGACTGTGGCCTCCAACGTGGGCTGGTGGCAGTTGTGCAAAACCTTCCTTCAGCAAACCTTCAGTGGGGAAGGCAGAAGGCATGCTGCTCGAGAAGCGGCCACCTGTTGTAATAGACCTTCCCTACCAACACGGGGCAAGAAAACGGGCTGGAAGGCTTCCTTCGTGGGAACTTTTCCCTCGTGATACTACCTGCATCTTCGGATGCCTACAAAAGCATGGAAAGGAGCAGCCATTCTGGAGGAAGGTTCTAGGAAGATCTTACAGAGGTCATGTGTTATACACAGCTAGTACGGGAGACACCACACTGTTCTGGCGTCTTTGTTTTCAAAGTCCTTTTTAAAGATTGTCCTAGAACAAAATGCAAGGCAGTAAAAAGTCAGACTAGGTAGGCTGGCTGGCCAGGGTCTGCTTTTCTGGGCAGCAAGTGCACGTGCCCAGGCGTGTCTGATCATAGGCGCCGTGGTCCCTGGTCTCCTCCTCCTCACAGCACCCTCCGGAGAGAAGCAACAGCGTGGCTCCATCTCACAGATGGGAAAGCCGAGGTTCAGAGAGGCTGCCGAGATGCCCCTCGTCACAGGACATACAAGTCCCAACTGGCAACCGCCGAGCTCTGTGACCCCACCCGGTGGCTCGGGATTGGTGCCAGGCACACTGCCAGAGGGCTCTCCATCAACCCTCGATGCCTCGGCACCGTGGGCTCCGGCCGACCGGCCCGTGGAACCGCACGGGAAGGACAGGCGCTGCCCAGGGACGAGGAGCCCAGGGCGCGGGGAGGGTGAGAAGCACTCCAGGCACCGGGCTACCCGGAGTTTAGAAGAAACATTTCGAGAAGATAATCTGTCATCAGAAAAACCCCAGGGTCTGAGAAGCCTGCTTCCTCATCTTGGAGAAATCGAGACGACTTTAAATTACCCGACAAATTAGTTCATTTTAATGTCAGGATGCACCGAGGGGGGAAGGGTTTCTAAGGTGAAAGACGAGTAAGTGTAATTGCTTCTTTTTTCAAGATCACAATATTACTTTGTTCATTATGAAATAATGAAGCATTATTTAATCCCATTATGAAATAAATGAGATTGAGTAAATAGCACATCTGCATTCAAGCAGTGATATAAAGTCGGGAAATGTTTATCCCACTGACATTTAAAAATAGCAGCTCAATTTTTCTTAGTAATGAAATTGTAGGTGTTTTCATTACAAAAAATATATTTTACAAGAAATACAAATATGGCATTGTTAAATTAACTGTTTGGGAAGCTCTCCGGCTGAACGCCTTCCCGGGTGGTGGGGTTTTGAAATGTGGATTCACTTCTTCACAATAAAGCTGATCTTCGGGCGGTGATCAATATCAAACAAAATCATCAGTGAAATGCAAAAGAAAAAAAGCCGACATGAGGGAAGAAGGGTAAGTCCGAGAAGCCCTATTTCAGTATGTACACCTGCCCTCTTGTGGTCTGCATCTGTATGGTCGCCCACCGGGCACTTTGAAGACTTGGAAATAGGGTATCCCAGCTAGCGTCCTGGGTAGCTGTGTGTTCACCTCACCACAGAGCCCTGTCCCCACGTAGTTCTGATTCTTTTCAGTGAGCACGTACTCGACACCCTCCTCTGCTAGGGGTTGAAACCCCCAAGGCGCACTCACGGTTGATGATGGCAGTGTTGGAGCGGGATCCATTTCGCTATTTCTCTTGCTCTAGCTACTAAGACTGCGTCACACATGACCCCAGAACATAAGGAGGCGAAACCACGATTCTGTGAGTCGGGAATTCGGACCACGGATGGTTTGTCTGGGCCCCCATGTGGATGATCTGAAGGCTGTGGCTGGGAACGTTTCAAGGTTCATTCACTCTCGAGTGGATGAGGCTGGCTGGAGGCTGGGGACCTCAGTTTCTGTGCCCACGGCTCTGCATGAAGGCCAGTATGGGCTTCTTCAGTATGGCAGCTGTGTTCCAAGGGTGAGTGTTTCCAGGAAGGAACGATAGGCAGAAGCTCCGCTTTGACGACCCAGCCTTAGAATTCAGATATGGGCGCTTCCGCCGTGTTCTGTTGGTCACAAGGGGCCAGCCCTGATTCAGCCTGTTAGGGAACCAAACCGGCGTGAGAACAAGGAGGTGTAGATCACTGGGGTCCATTTTGAAGACTGAATGCATACATTTTAATAATGAAACCACACTGTGTTCTGTTTTTCAGTAAAGTATGACTGCCTTCACCTTCTGCATCTGGCCCTGGCTTGCTCTCATCTGACCGCAGGCCAACGTGTAGGACTGAAGCCCCCTTTCCTTCCTGCTTGAGTGTCTGTGGGAGAACGATCTAGGCTGATGTCCCAAATAGAGTGACTCATCCGAGGGAAAAGGCGAGATCTTCCGGGATCTAGCTCTGGAGGGGCAAAAGGAAGGCGGGGGAGGGGTGCTGGCACGAATGGGGGGGAGGTGGTCAGCTTGGGCGGGCGGGGGGAATGGGGACTTGTCTCTTCTCTTCTGAGGAGTCTCCCTGCCAGACCCCCATTAACCCCCACTCTACCTGCACGTTAAAAGATTTCATCAAGGACATCTGGGAGAAATACGAATGACTAATAAACATTTAAGAAAAAAAAAAAAAACAAACAAACCTCAATTTCACTAGTAACCCTGGAAACAGACATTGAAGCCACATTCAGAGATACCCTGAAGGGATTTTTTTTTTTTTTTTTAGGTAGGAAGGGTCAGAGTGTTTTCTCAATGAGTGGAACCTCATTTAATCTGAAAACGTACTGCAGCCTATAATTATCTGAGTCTAACTCAAGTCTTAATTCAGATTTTCCATTTTTAAAAATATAAGTGTTTTTGGTTCTGAGAAAAATAGCTTCATATTCAGGAATACCAAATGCTGGTATCAGACCACTACCCACAAATCTGTCTCAGGGGACAGCTGTGTAACCAGAAGCTGTCAAGGCGTGGCAGTTAACTGTAGGACAGACAACTCCCCCTTGATCTGGAACATTCTGTGTTGTGGTCAGAAAGGAGACGACCAAGGACAGGGCTGGGGAGTGAGAGGAACATGGCTTGGGGCCTGAGCCTCGAACAACAGGTGAACAGGCTCCAGGACGTCCTCTGTGGGGTGTGGGGGAGAGCCTCCTAGATAAAGGCAACAGCATGAGCCAAGGGCCAGTGGTGCCAGCCAGAGCCATGTGCTTGGGAAATGGCAGGTCCCAGTGTCCCGGTGGGTGGCATGTGGAAGTTAGCACCAGAGCAGTTAAGGGCCGTGACTGGAGGCTGAACTCAATCTGTTGATGTGAGGCTCCAGTGTTTTTCAGTAAGGGCACCAGCATTTGGGCAAATTTTAGAACAACCACTCTGTGCACAGTAGCCATCGAGGGGCAAGAGGATATGCCAAAAGCCAGCAGCAGGAAGCTGAGTCGGGGTAACTGCGGCGGTGCAGGTGGGAAAAGAAAGAAGGAAATCGATTACGAGAGGGAACTTTCTAAAGCCAAAGAGGCAGGGAGGCCCCGGGGTGGACCCCAGGCTTTGGCCTCGGTGACGGGATAGATGGGGGTGTCTTTAACTGAACTTAGAACACGAGGAGGGGGAAGAGTCGGTCTGGGAGAGACCTTGGGCTCGCAGTTGGACTTGCCCAGGGTACGCGCTTCTGGGCCCACCGGCAACTCTGGCTCTGCCCGGGGGCCTGCATCTCACTAAATCTTACCCCCACCCCCGCAACAGGCGCGCTAAGAGGAACAGGATTCTCCCTCGTGCCGCATCGCTGGTGCCTCGTGCGGGGCCTCGGGAAGATTCGGCAAGCTTTGCTGAAGACACGGTTTTGTACACAAGCGAAGGGTCAACAAAACACGTGCAAGACAGAGGAGAGGGAAGAGGGCGGGAAGGGAAGGGGTCCGGGGACACCCTGAGGACGGCCACCTGAGAAATGGTCGAGAAGCAGAAAGCCCGTGCGGGTGGTGGGAAAGACCAGGAGGGCGGGGCAAGAGACCCGCCCAGCTAGTGGACTGTCCCCAGCCCTCCCCACCTAAACAGACACAGCGACAGCCCAGCAAGGAGCCCCGCAGACAGGGTCTGCACAGGAAAAGCTCGCACTGACCATGTGGGCTGGAATGGGTGAGAACCGGTTCTGTTCATTTCCGGGCAGAATCTGCTCCCTGTAGACAGTCCAGAATCCTCCAGCGGCCGTCCCCCTCCCCGCCACCAGCCACTTTCTTCCTAGACATGCAATCACACAGCCGCTTCGTGGTCTCATCTTTACGGAAGGGAAGTTTCTTAAATATCATTAATTACCTTGAAGAATTCAGTAAGTGGAAAGACCTAATGAGGGATTACTTTTTATTAATGGCGGTAACTTGGGACATCTGTTGGAGAGTCAACAGCCCGCCAGATGAAAGCTAAGATATGGAGGCCTATGGCACTTGACTGAATTTTGTATTTATGTCTACAAATGTGATTTCTTGTATTATGCATTTGCCTACGATATACTGATAAAAATTAGAATTTATCTTAATAATGCTCACAAAACCCTAAATAAATGGCCATGTTCGAAGCACGAAAAACATTAAAAAAAAACGTTTGCTTGACTTGGAAGCCTCGTGGGATGATCTTGCTCTGAGTAACAGCATCTGCTAAACAATTGTTTTGCTGATCCATTTAAATTTTTTGTTTTCGGACTCATACAGCAACAGAAAATTTAGAAAACAGGGAAACCCATCTCCCGAATCTTGCCCCCATCACCAGGTCTGATAGCGATTGGAGGGCTCTGTCCTTAGCGCTAAGCAGAGTTTTTTAGTTGTAAACACAGTGTACTTTGTATCCTGCTTTTTTTTGCTTAATGTTATCTGATTCTTTTTTTATGAGCGATGAAATTTGATACAAGGGGGCTGCTCATGGGGTTTTTTGAGAGACCATTGTTGGAAGGATTGGTGAGCATTTTCTAAGCCCCATCGACTTCAGGGAATCAGGAAATTAAACTTTTTATTTATTGGTCCTTTGACTTTCCCATAAATGGACACAGTTCCACCTTGTTTGACTGCATTGTAAAAGCAGACACTGGCTGAACAAAGGCATGCCAGTGAGTAATTAGGCATTAGGTGGGGGCAGGGTGGTGCTTTATGGGGCCATTAGGACTCACTCAGCTGCCTTTAAGGTTCAAGTCTGCTCCTTGGACATTAGCTCCCATTAGTTTCTTTGATTTAAAAAAACTGGGGGCTTTTAGGGGGGAGGAGTGTCCAAATGTTTAAAAAATGGTAAACTGACTTTCCTACAGCCTTTTAAGGGAAAGGATAAAGGCTGTTTATTCCACAGGTGCTTTTGAAAAAAAAACAAACACCACATTTTCTGAATCCGAGTTGCTTCAACACTTCTGGTACAGATGGTGTGGTCAACCCTGCAGAGCCTAGGGAAGCCGGCTCCCCGTTTTCCCACCCAGCAGAGGAGGGGGTGCAACCCCCCTTCTCCGCAAGGTTTGCAGCATCCCTGAGAGGCTGTGTTCTTATCCCACGTTCCTCGGCCAGCCCACTGGCTTGTGGGTCTTGACCAGTGTTCTGGGGGAAACGTGGTTTTCGCTGTGTGCAGTTTTCCTTGTGAAATGCATTTCCTCATAGATTTAGTTCAGAGCAAAACCTGTTATTTTCTTTGCCTGCGATCACAGCTATTAAATAAATAACTAAAGGGAATCCATCTTCAGAGGGGAAAAGTTGGCGAGTTCTTTTCCACAAACGTGGCCTCGGGAAGACGTTGTCCTCTTTGTAGAACCATCTTTACTCACCTGCTGTGGCTTTGTAAAGCAGAATGATTGTTGTCACTTCTAGCATGGAAAAAGCCCATTTTGTTAAAAATCATAAGTTTAAAAATAAAACCACTAGTTTTAATGGTTAGCTGTTTGGAAACACTCCCTCACTGATTAGCACTGTACATCGTCAGTGAGGGTCAGATAGTAAACTAAGCACTGAGCCAAAGTCAAGGTCAAAGGGATGGATGTGAGCCTGTCCCCAAGGTGCTTGCCACCTAGGAGGGGAAACTGATGCTTAACATACCAGTGGTCTCAGAGTGTGAGGGAGCTCAGAGGAGAAAGAAGAAATGTTACTTCCCACTAGGGACCAGGGTGGCCTGGCCAGGTTGTCCCTTCACAAGGCAGGACAAGGGGTCAAGACCACATCAGACCCATCACCAACCCAATATATTTTGGTTCTCAAGGAACTAATGTGATCCACTGTTGTAGCAGAGTTATAACTAGGGACTCGATATGGTGAGGAGTTCCTGGCCAAGAGTCTTGAGGAGTCGGTGGCACCGCCCCAGGGAAAGCAGATGAATTCTCCCCAGAGCAGAAGGCAGCCCTGCCCATAGCTGGATTTCTGTCCTCTGAGACCCATTTTGACTCTGACCTCCAAAACTGTAACAAATGTGGGTTGTTTTAAACCTACACTAAGTCCTTCTGTTACTCTCTTCCTCCGTCAAGCTATCACCCCGTCTCCTTCCTGTCCTCCTCCTGAGCTGAACCCCAGTGCCTAGCTATCTGCTGGAGGTTTCCTCTGCCTCCCCAGACACTTCGATGGGAACCCTGCTGCCTCCACTGTCATTACCTCTTCCTGACCCATCGCCTCTGCCATCTCCCCACACCACCAGCTCTAGGTGAAGAGGGTAAACGCCGAAACCTCATGTCCCGACGGTAAGGTAGGAAAACAGACCTCAGTCCGTCTGCTGAATAAACCCACCACCCTCACCATCACCCTCCTCTTAATTTTACCTATCATTAGGCTTTCAGTAAGTAAATAAACAAAACCGAAATAGCTGCTTATAAATCCATAAGCAATCAAAATATATTTAGTGCTTTAGCAAATAGTTTGTTTTTCTAATTTTCCTTTAATTAGCAGGGAAAGAATTAAAATCAATTTCTCATCCAGCAGATAAAAAATTAGACTCAGCTTCTGCCCTTAGACAAATCCAAATTTTAATGTACACAAGAAACACAAATTCATAATTGTTCTCTAATATCATATGTATCCAATATTAAGCACATTTCTATGACATTTATCTTATCTCCCTGATCACAGCTTAATAAAATTATAATTATGACCTTTCAAAGTCTTATTGCCTGATCCACACTTAATCGGCATTCTTCGCTCGAAACCTTGAGTCTTTCGAGGGGGCTGCCGCATTCCGTCGGTGAGAGAGTCTCGACTTTGTGCACGAGGTGGGAGGGTGAGTCGGTCGGTCCCCGCGCCCCCTCGTTCCCCAATGCCCGAAGCAGGGGCTTGAGAAGCAACCACTGATGAGTAAACACCAGGTGTCAGGCATGTTTTACTTGTATTCACACTGGCACGCGTGAGGGTGTGCCTACGCCAAGCCCAAAGGGAAGAGGGCAGTTGGGGGAGGAAGGGGACAGGGATGGGGACAGGGCTATATTAGGAATGAGCTAGAAATCAGCCCAGACTGAGTTGGCAAATGTATCTGCTTTAACCAGAGCTCTCCTGGTCCGGGGCTCCTGGCTGGCTCAGTCGGTTAAGCGTCTGCCTTAGGTTCAGGTCATGATCCCAGGATCCTGGGATCGAGCCCCATGTTTGGCTCCCTGCTCAGCAGAGAGCCTGCTTCTCCCTCTGCCTCTGCCTGCCGCTCAGCCTGCTTGTGCTCTCTGTCAAGTAAATAAATTTTTAAAAATCTTAAAAAAAAAAAAATAAAACTCCTTAAAAAAAAAAAAATCTGTCCCAATCAGCTGAAAACACTGAGCTCTTCTGCCGACTGTGCTCGCGCAGAGCCAAATCCTTCCTTTTAAAGATGCTGAATGTGACAGATGTCAGGCATTGGTTTGGTGAGGCCTTGGTGTCTGCCTGTTCTCGAAGGAGCAACCTGATTTCTCCCGTGGGATGCCGTGGAGACGTGCCTGTCCTCTTCTGGGACGGCGGCGGTGTTCGCTGAAGAAGGCGGGCGCGCGCCCCTCGCGGCTGATGAGAATCCTGGAAGCTTCCACCGAGGTGATGAACGGCAGATTATTTAAGACGGTTTCAGTGTTTCCCCTTCGGGCCCCAGGAATAACAGCGTGTTCTTGGGCTGGGAAGGCCAGATGCTACAGTGGTCGCTTATGATCCCATGAACAGTACGACCCTAGGTGACCGTTCCTCCCGCTGGGAACTCGTGCTGTCGGCTGCAAACGCTGCGGCCAGACCGGTGCCCGGGAGGAGCCCAGACAAGGCTTCGTGGACCTGACCTTCGGATGCAGGCTCCTGGGTGGCCCAGGGGAGGGAAAGACGGGAAGAAAATGCGACGTGTGCTCTTGTGCCTGCATTGCCCAGTTTGGAAGCTTGCGGATCTGTTTGATTTCAGCTGGGAGAGAGAACACAGCACTCGAAGTTATTTCGGTTACTCTGTGCAGAAATCACACGCTACACCTAACAAAGTCAACAATTTCATGGAGCCTAGTCAAGCGTGTGAGTTACCGTTTTATTCATTCCATTTATTCAGTGAGTAAGACGCTGACAGGGGGTTGATTTGTTGTTTAATATTTGGGGGGGTTTATTTTGGTATATTCGTAACGTGTTTACTTAAATATGGTGTGTTAAATGAGATGTTTTCATTTGTTTTGATAGGTACTTATAAAGGCAACGTACAGCATTTCACACTTACACAGCGCTTTCCGAGTCCTCAGCACGGCACCAGGACTCGAGAACGACTACCCTGCGTGTTTGGGAAGTGCCAGACTCACTTTACCCGAAGCGAAGCGAGGCTTGAGCAGTGCCGCCGAGCCCCCGGACCCTGAGCCCAGTGGCAGGGCTCTTCCCCAATCTCGGGCTCCCACTATCACGCTGGGACCCAAGACTGTGGGCAGCAGCAAAGAGCCCAGAGAAGGATGTGGATTCTTCTTGCTTGTTTTATGGTTCTTAGGGTGTTACCATAACAGCATGGATTCTTCCGTGAACTCAGCGGAACATATGGGAAATCTATACTTAGCTTGTCATTTCAAGCCCTTCCTCCCCCACACCCAGCTCCCCCCCCAAAGTCCTCAATATGGTACCAATTCTGTAGGTTAAAAAAAAAAATTCAATTGGGTGATGTGTCCTTTGGTCTTGACCCATGGGACAGCAGCGATGTGTCCCGCCATCTGATTGGAGTTGCAGTTGAACGCTGAAGTGCCAAGCAGACATGGTCCCCGGGATGGCTCTACCGGCCACGGCAGGAGCAACACAGCCAAGACAACCCAATCTGGTGCACAGCCTCCAGGACAGGGATGGCTTTGGCCAAAGACAGCTCCAGAATGTGCAAAACAAAGAGACGGCACAAGGCGATCTTTAAAAATAGTCGTAAATGTCAAAACAGACAAAATGAGAATGTGCTCTTCTGCCTAAAAATAGGCAGTGTTTCAGAGCCGGCTTCACACAGGCAATCACCACTCTGCTCTTTCAACTCTCATATTTAAGGGTCTTAGATCTGGATTTTTATAAATGAGAAACCCAGTCGTTATGCACATGCTTACCACATGCACAGTAAGTAACTGAATCTCCCCGATCTGCTTCTAGAATGGATACTAGGCAGCATCTCTCCAAAAGAGTATTACTGAGCCATCAGCTGTTCTTTTAGTGTCTCAGTCATTTCTAGGATGGCACAAGTCCAAGTCTCATTCATTAAAACAGAAGAAATCTATAAACACCTGCATGTAATTGATTAGTAAGTTGGGGTTTCTTTAACTGGCTGTTTATTCCTCTGTTCGAAACAACACACTCAAACAAAGAACCAACAATGGCAAATCGTTGACATTGTGCCAAGTTATTAGAGACTTTTATTTCTGCAAAGTGGGTTATTTTATTGGGGGGGGTCAACCTAAGTTCCTGAGGGCTCCCCTTCCATTCAAGTGCTATGTCCTTTTGTTCTTGGTTCACTGGATTGAGAACAGTGAGGTCGTTGGACATTGGTGTTTACTTTTTATGTAGAAAACAAAGAGAGAAATCTGGATTTAAGGGCAAGTTATCTAATTTGTGTTTTTGCCCGTGGTAAACATAGCCTCCACTCTTCCATCCCAAGAGCAGAGGCTGATCTTTCCCCAGTCCCTTGTCCCGCCTTCACATATTGCAAATTTAGTTCTGCATACCTTGTTGGTAATTTTGTGAATTTTATCCATAGGGTGTTGAATGTTGGGTCACTCTCGTTGGAGACTGTTGGTGTTTGGGCAGAGAGAGGTGAGGCGCAGCAGAAGTGAGGTTAAGTGGGGGTTTGGCCAGGGTGGGTGGGGAGAGGGTGCCAGGAGCAGACAGGGAAATGGGAGGGAATACACCTGGAGAGACCCAAATTCCTATAAGTCAGAGAGTCAGAGACTGATTTGCAAAGAACAGATAACCCTGTGTGTTGGGGCAGGGACCTGAGAGTGGTGCCCTGGGCGAGCCCCAAAAGATTTCCAAGCATTCAAGTACTCGGAATGTCTGAATGAGGGGGGGATGCCAAGAAGCAGGGCTGAACACCGACAGCAGCTCAGACGTCATCAAATCTGTCATAAGGCATTTGACTAACACAAGCCAAAACCCAAACAAAGCATCTCTTTGAAACTGGGGATGGGGAGGAGCATCCACACAGAATCCTTCCAGAAAGGAAAGGTAAATAGAAACTTCACTGAGGACTGACTTAATGTGTATAAAGTGTCACCGGCTAGTCTCTCCATTTTAGTGTGTCATTTTTTAAAAATCAGGGAATATAAAAACAATTTGTAAAGGCTGCGATAGGGATTACTAGGACTCTGCTGTCTCCTTGCAGTCTTTCTCCTAAGATCTGAAGGTCCCCAACAGGGACTGCTCCCGGAGGTGGAACCCACGGTGAACCCCAGCCCCCAAGTAGGGAGTAATGACCATGACCTCGAAACCAACAGGAAGGGTTGGGAATATTTGGTTGGCCAAACATCGTGTGCTCTTCGGGGTAAGAAACTGTTATTCATACGACTGCCCTGATGTGAAATCATATATCATAGAATAAAAGTCAACACTTGAGGTTTTAAGAATTACCCCTCACAAATCACAATCGAGATGCACTGAGTGTGCCTTCTACGTGGTATCACCGGTACACACAGGACACATGCGCCTTGAAATGAGAGAGCGGAGAAACACGGGATGAGGAAGAGGGACGTCACCGGAATGTACAGAGACTGCTCTGAAGAGAACTTTGAGGACTTTCACTCGCAACCTTTAGTCCCTGTTTCTGAGGTGTGGAAGACACTTCTAGCTGGCTGAGAGGGGCAGCATTAAATAGTATTGGCTTACATGTTAAGAAAAGTATTTCTTTTCCTATTTGAAGACTTCCATTTAGGTTGGGGAGAAAGCCTTGGGTTTAGTGACTATGTGTCTAATACCTCTGAGGGCAGACCTCAGACATGAAGTCTTGACGGGAGAACGATGTTTGCCTGGAAATTAATCACATCAGATTGGGGTTTTCTCCCCCCACCAAGGTGATTACCTTTAGGTTACTTTGTATCTATGACAAATGATCCCGATTTTCTAAAAGATGGAAGACAGGGTCAAAGTGTGCACATCAGGGCAGCCAATGTGGTAACCAGTCCAAGGAGACAGTGGGCTTGGGAAGAGGCAGGGCCCCAGGACACTTGACCGGATTCTTTATAGAGTTTCTCTGCCAGAGTTGGTCTCCTCCTCTGTGCCAGGCAGCGAACTGGATCTGTGTCAGGGCCAAGGCAAGAGGATGGGGAGTAGTTACCTGGGCCTGGGGTCAGGGCAGTGCCCCCTGCAAGATGACAGTAGACAAGCTGGGAACCCTCCCCAGAAACAGAGCCGGTGCCATGTTCCGGGCAGTGCAAACGGCCACTCACCCGTCCTCAGGCTGACGGTGTGAGGATGTCCACACCACTCACAGATAAGCGAGCTAGGATCCTCACAACACGAGCATAAAACCAAAAATCACCAAGTGTTTGCACCATGCTAGAAATACATACAGCAATGCCTGAGAAACAAAATGAATGGACAAAAATAATGAGATGCTAAATAAGTAAAATTATTATTGGACAGAATTAAACATTCCATCCACTAATAAGACCCGAATAGAGGCTCTGGAAGTTAAAATATTATTTGGCTATAGGAAACCCTCACTAGCTTGGCGGAATAACAGAATGGACCTATTGAAGAGCCAACGACCAAACCGGAAGATGAAGTATAGGGCTTCTCCCAGCAAAGGGTGCAAACAGACAAGCAGATGGAAAATATAAAGGAATACCTCAGAGTCGAGAAAGCTAGGTCCAGAGATTTCCATACCCATCTAAGACGTATTCTAGAAGAAAAGGAGAAAGGGAGTAGAGAAAATAATCAAAGAAATAGTTAAAGAAAATTTTCTATGACTTTAAAAAAAAGTAAAAAAAAAAACAAACAAACAAACAAACAAAAAAAACCCCCTAGGATTTAAAAAGTGAAATAGCTCACCCAGTTCTCAAGGGTGCATATCACATTAATGCTAGACTAGCACAGCCAGTTAACAAGCTATATATAATTATTTTTTTATAGCTAGTGAAAGAGGCTACTCACAAAGACACACACACACACACACACACACACACACACACACAAGTGCACGTACTGGTAAAATCTGAATAAAGTCTATGGATTTAACATCAGTTTCCTGTATTTGCTATTCATGGTGGGCTGAAGCCCGGGATGAGGCCCTAGACACTCACTCTTGTGTAATCCCTTGCCCTTGAGTGTGAGCAGAACCTGTGAAAGTTCCTCCCATTATATTATTATTATTATTATTATTCCTCCCATTATTCTGCCATGTTATTGAGAAAAAGGGACTTGTCCAGGTGCAATTAAGGACCCAAATCAATTGACCTTAAGATACAGAGATTGTCCTTCTGCCACATGAACCCTCACCAAACGCTAAATCTGTCCCACCATCTTGGCACTCCCCAGCCCTCCAGAACTATGAGAAATAAAGGTTTGTTGTCAACAATCAAATACAAATATATATGGATGTTAACTGGGTGGATCTGGGGCATCTGGGTGACTCTGGTTGGTAAAGCATCTGCCTGCAGCTCAGGTCACAATCCCGGGGTCCTGAGATGGAGCCCCAGTTCGGGCTTTCTGCTCTGTGGGGAGCCTGCTTCTCCCTCCCCCTCTGCTACTACCCCTGCTTGTGCTGACTCTGTCAAATAAATAAATAAGATCTTAAAACATCAACAATAACCTGGGTGGGTCTGATCTAATTGTGTGATCCCATTAAAAACAACAAACAAACAACAATCACAGAGTTTTCCTAGTGAGAGAGATCCCAAAAGGTAAGAGAGGTTTAAACTCCATTGAAGCCAGACAAGGTGATACAGCATGTCATGCAGCAACTTCCAGGAGCTAAGAATGGCCCGTGGCTAACAGCCAGCAGGGGAACAGGCATCCAGGTCCTACATGCACGAGGAACTGAGTTGGGGTACAACCACATGGGCTTGAAGGAGACCCCAGGCTTCACTCAACCCTTCATTTTAGCCTGTGAGACTCTGAGCAGAGAGTCCAGCCAGTGTGCCCAGAACCATGAGCTAATACACGGGTGTTGTTTTGAGCCACTACATTTATGGCAACTTGCTATAAGCAACAGAAAACGAATACCCTGTTGTATGGTAACTACGCCAAATATTATCATTGGGGAAAACTGGGTAAAAGGGACGTAGAATCTCTCCGCACTACTTTTTTTTTTTTTCATAATTTGTTACGAAGCTATAGTTCTTTCAAAATAAAATTTTAAAGATTTTATTCATTCATTTGAGGGAAAGACAGAAAGAACACAAGCAGGGGGAGCAGCAGGCAGAGGAAGAAGCAGGCTCCCCCCGAGCAGGCAGCCCGTCGTGGGGGCTCGATCCCAGGACCCAGAGATCATGACCTGAGCTGAAGGCGGACGCTTAACTGACTGAGCCACTCAGGCGCCCCAAGAAACAGACTCTTAACTCTGGAGAACATACTGATGGTTACCAGGGGGACAGGTGAGATAGGGGATGGGGATGAAGGAGGACACTTGTGATGAACACCAGGTGATGTACAGAAGGCTTGAATCAACATATTGTACACCTGAAACTAATATTACACTACATGCACACTAACTGGAATTTAAATTAAAACTTTAAAAAAAAAGGGAAAGAATAATAAAAATAAAATAAACAGTATGTACAGAAGCATAGTGTATCTACAGAATGGCCTTTGGAAGAAACAGTCTTACCTACATTCTCAAGAAAACAGGAAAGGCTGCAAATAAATGAGTTATATTTTCACCTTGAGAAGCCATAAAGAAATAAAAACAAGCCCAAGAACAGAATACGTGAACAAGAAAGCATGAATTAGTAAGATCAAAAGCAAACAACAGTAAAAAAAATGTAGATTTAGTAAAGAGAGCAAAGACATGTGAACAACGTTTAACATGTCAAAGGACGGGACATAACTTTAAAGATTAAAGAGAAAAACTAAATGAAATATCCCAAATTCAAAAATCAGTACAAAACAGATGATTTCCTCTATAAATAATAGTGACCAAAATTGGATGGGGCGCCTGGCTGGCTTGATGGGAGGAGCATGCAACTCTTGATCTCAGCGTTGTGAGTTCAAGTCCCATAGTGAGTGTAGAGATCACTGAATAAATAAATAAATAAATAAATAAATAAATAAATAAATTTTAAAAAGTGACCAAAATTAGAGAAATGGAAAAAAAGAAATAGAAGATACAGATTAATTTTCATAAAAAACATTGAGAAGATGTTCAAAGATCTGCACCTGAAAACTGCACTAGGCCCAGGAGATTTCATGGCAAATTCTATAGATATTTGCAATTTACACACGCAGTGTCAGAGCACAGTAAAAATAGATTTGAGAGGAGGGCCTGGGTGGCTTTCATCATTTGAGCCTCAAACACTTGCTTTTGGCTCAGGTCATGGTCTCGTGGTCATGATTCAGGGCCTGTGCACTGGGCTCTGCTCTCAGCTCAAAATCTACTTGAACCTGTCCTTTCCCCTCTGCTCCTCCACCTGCTCCCACACACACACACACACACACACACACACTCTCTCTCTCTCCCAAATAAATAAATAAGTAAATAAAATCTTTTTAAAAAGTAGACTTTAGGGACACCGAGGGTGATGTGGTCTGTTGAGCGTTGAACTCTAGGTTTCAGCTCAGGCTGTGATCTCAGGGTTGCGAGACTGAGTCCCGCATCTGGCTCTGTGCCCACACGGAGTCTGCTTAAGACGCTCTCTCCCTCTCCTTCTGCCCCTTCCCCCTGTGCTCCCTCTCTAAAATAAACAAACGAATCTTTTAGTACAATTGATTTTAAGATCCTTTAACAATTTGCATATCAAGGCAAGAGAATAATACATCAAAAGAATAATACATCATATCATAACCAACTAAAGTTTGTCCCTTAGAATGTTAGTATGGGTCAACATTAGGAAATCCATTAATATACTTTACTATATTCACAGATTAATACTGAAAATGTACATGATCATCTCTATAACTGCCAAAATGTCATGGGCTAAAATGTCACCCCACATATTAACAATAAGAACTACAACAAATCTTAGATTTCATCACTCAAATTAAAGGGGTCCTAAGCAAGGCATAAAATCCAGAAGCCATTAAATAGGAGATTCATACATTTTACTACATGAAAATACACACAGAACTAAAAACATGGTGTATACCACACCTATGTAAGATGTTAACAATGGGGGCAACCGTGGGGAGTGATGAATGAGGGGAAAGGAGGGAGATGGAAACTGGGTACTTCCCATTCAGTTTTCCTATAAACCTAAAACTGCTCTAAGAAATATAGTCTATTAATTTAAAATACATATATGACAACAAAGAGGGACTAACCAACATTTGATACAAAAGCCTTAATATCTTAATATATCAAGAAATCATGCAAATAATGGAAGAATGAGACAAATGAACCAATGGAAAAATTCGTGAAAGATACAGATAAACATTTCACAGCAAGAGAAACACAAATGGCTTTTCAATAACAACACACACAATGAAAGAGATGCAAATTGAAATACGATACCATTTTTTAGCTAACAGATTGGTAAATATAAAAAAATTTGTTAATGCACGAGTGTGGGGAAATAGCTTTCATATCTCATATCTTGTTGGCAAAGCTGTGAGTTGGAGCACAGCCCCTTTTAGGAAATTTGATCTTAACATTTTTTTATCTTTTTATTTTTTATTTTATTTTTTATTTATTTGACAGACAGCGATCACAAGTAGGCAGACAGAGAGAGAGAGAGGGAGAAGCAGGCTCCCTGCTGAGCAGAGAGCCCGATGTGGGGTTCGATCCCAGGACCCTGAGATCATGACTTGAGCTGAAGGCAGAGGCTTAACCCACTGAGCCACCCAGGCACCCCTTAAATTTTTTTTAATTTAATATAAACTAAAATTGAAAATCCACATATTCTTTGGTTGAACTAGTTTATTTCCATGAGTTTTACCATTTAGAAATGCCTGTAGGTGGAGGCAAATGTTCATCTATACAGATGTTTAGACGAGGAAAAGACAGAAACCTGCATAAATGGCCATCAGAAGCTTCCAGGACCATGGCACATCCATGTAATGAACCACTAGACAACTGTGTTTTCAAAAAAGATTTGTAAGGACTGGTAAGGAACAACTTTGAACCTTCAAAGATACATTTGTAAGTGTAGTTGGTAGTGGAGCAGTGGAAAGGCGACAGTGGAATGGTGTCTACCGTTGGTGTTTGTTAAAGGGTGTTGTGTGTGTGTGTTGGTGAGAGAAAGAGAATGAATCTATACAGATTACCTGGGAAAAGACGTACATTAAAAAGTGTCAGTCAGTAGGGCTGGCGCTGGGAGAAGAAATGGGGACTGGAGTCAGAGATATCAGGAAAACCATTGTCACTCCTTAATTTTTTTTTTCCCATGTACATACATTACATGGACTTTACAAAATAACTTAGGCAGAGAAAAACAAGAAACAAAGAATAAGAGATCACTCTTAACTGGATAAAGATTACCTATCTAAAACCTACAGCAATAGTCAGACTTGAGAGCAACACATTCGAAGCAGCCTTGTTACTTTCAGAAATAAGGATATGCACCATCTGTGCCAGTATTCGAATTGTATCTGATGCAATAAAATGAGGGTGATGTATAAACGTGAAAAATGAGACAAACGATCATTTTTACAAATGATATAATCATCTGCATGGAAAATCCAAAAAAAAACTACTGAAAAATTATTAGAACTTTTTTTTTTTTGGAAATTTATTATTACAAGTTTAGCCAGGTGTCAAATACTAGATTCCCACACAGAAGTCAATAGCTTTTGTACACATCAGTCAAAATCAACCTAACAGTGTAACTTCAAAAAAAATTCAAAATAGCCACAGAAGTTCAAAATATGCGGGAATGAACATAGAAAAGAAACATGTCAGAACCATGTGAAGAAAACTCTAAAACTTTACAAAAGATCATAAAACAAGATTTGAATAAATGGCAAGATTCACTGTTGCATAAGGATATCAATTCTCCTATAAACTATTTTCTAATTTGGGGAGATTTCTATCAAATTACCAGTGGATTTACTTGACAAGCTTATTCTAAAATTCATCTTTAGGAAAAGTATCCAAATACAGATAAGAAAGTGTTGGTATTGAGTGCTGGTGACACTGGTAAGTTTATAGGAGTGCGATAAAAAGGACCATGGAGTGGGAAAAGACAATCCACCAATAATCAGAGAAATGCAAAATAAGAAAACAAGTAACATGTTTTTGTCCTTACATATCCCTAAATATCTAAAAGTTAATTTGAGGGGCACCGAGGTGGCTCAGTCGGTTAAACATCCGACTCTTGACTTCAGCTCAGGTCATGATCTCAGGGTTGTGAGATCAAGCCCTGCGTTTGGTCCCTGTGCTGGGCATGGAGCCTGCTTAAGATTCTCTCTCTCCCTCCACCAATCCCCAGCCCATCGTTCTCTCCCTTTCTCTAAATAAATAAATAAATAAATAAAAGGTGATTTGAGGAGGGACAAACTGAAATGCACAGACACCATTGGTAGGAGGCCGATCACTTTACTCTAAGGTAATTTAGGAGTATTTATTAAAACTTCAACTGTGCATCTCATCCAATCTAGCACTAACGGGGTAACTTCTCAGATTTTACTCCTGAGGAGCATACAAACATGCACTCAAAGAGACTGATCAAAATGTTCTTGTGGCGCCGGGTCAGACAGCAAAAATGTAGAAGCAATTCAAATGCTCACTAGGAAGATAACGTCTAAACACATGGTGCATCCGTTTCAGGGAATGCAGTGCAGTCGTTTGAAAACCAAACCAGTCTATTCATATTGACACAGTAAGAACTCCTAGGATACGTTGCTAGATATCAAAGGACGTTAGATATCAAAGGACACCATGGGCTGTGGAACAGTTTATGTTCAAAATTTATATGGAGTGATACGTATGTATACGATTCTAAGCGCACAGAATAAAAACAAAAGGTTAACTTACTTCTGGGGACAGGACAAAGATTGCAGATGTGATGAAATCAAGGGGAACTCCTGGTACCTCTGTGTTGTTAGAACTTTCAGCATGAAAATGTGATCCTATATCAATTACAGAATTTTTTAAACTCCCCCCCCCAAAGGTAATGTGGCAATTTTAAAGTTCATTTTAATACATTTTTCGCTTAAAGCACTTTTCATTGCAAGTGTATATATCTTCACATATCTTTATTTTTATAAGAACTTGAATGTTTTTCAACCTTACTAAAAAAACAGAAATATGTTAAAGTGGGGAGTGGTAACATAACGTGTAGCTTTTCTGGTTTCTCAATATAAAGACTTTCATCTCTGTGTTATCACAGCAAGAATATTTCACCTCTGCATTAAGACATGTACAATCTCTAATCTCTAATTTAAACAAATCCTATGTCAACTAGTAGGGCTGAACCAGAAAACAAATGTTCAGCGCGATACCAATATTACAAAACTCATCCATAACCTTCTGGAAGGATTAGGGCTCCAGTGAAGAACCAACCCTTTTGTCAATAGCAAACTTTACTTTTGGAGTCTTTTTCAAAAACTCTGTATAGCTTTTCCGAGGAATAAATTTAAAAGACTTCCATATCTCATTATAATGTCTTGGGAAGCGTCTGAAAATTGGGAGCACCACAACTTCTCGATAGACATATGATATTTGGTGATTTGAAAAGCCATCAAGACAAGACGGAACATAGTCACACGCCCAGAGATTGAAATTTCTTGAAACATGTTGCCTTTTCTCTGGGGAGATCTTCCTCCGTCCCAGGCCCTGGGAAAGAATTATAAAAAGATTAGGAGAAAAATATTCAAGGTCACAAAGTTCTGGGGTCTTCAGCGAAACCAGTTATATGGCATCCTAGACTTAATGCACAGTATGGCAACCACTACAAGAGGTATATCCTTTACCTACTTGCTAAGTGTCGCACATCAACACTCAGAGTACGCTGGAGGCATTTTGTTAATGATTCTTGCAGTCTTCCACTTCCACCAAAGAGACTGGTCTTCCAGAGACACGGAAGGGGGAGCCAGAGAGACCACAGCTGGAAACAGCCTATTAGTCAGCCTGGGCCCCCCGGGCACCCTGGGCAGGTTCTCTGCACCCAGGTGGCTCTTCGGTGAATCTGCCGCTGGCGGCAACCCAGCATTCAAAGGGATAGACGGTTCTCTCTCTAAGAAGTCTGCAGAAGCTGGATTTTTTTCCCCGAGAAGGAAGCAACACCTTTGGGGATCTGCCCACAGCCTTCCTCATTAACACTCGGGACCTCACACATGAACCTGAGAACAGCTCTGTACTCAGAATTGGGCTTTAGATCTGATCATGATTAGGAGACAACACTATGCTTAGACAAAAGACGAGGAGAAAAGACACATTAGATTACCCAGACTTTACATTACAGAGCATCCTGGACTCACAATGGAGCAATATCCTATAATTCCATGGTAAACAGAAAAAAATTGCAAGTTAGGGACTGTCTGTAGCAAAGCGAGTTTGTCTTTTCATAAGGACCGGTATCATTCCAAGTGGCAGCAGGTGGCAGGCCCAGTTAGGGTAATTTGAAGAGAGTTTAGTAATGGGACTATCTGTGGGCCCCCCCACTGGGACAGTGCAGAGGCTCCAGGTCCAAGGGGCTTGAGAGGGAATGTAGTCCCCACAGATGAGCCCCTGGTGCCAGGGGAGAGAGAAAGGGGGAGACTGGCTCTGGAGGCACAGACAGAAGGTGTTGCCCAAGCACCTTTCTAAAAATGTACCTGCAGATACTCCAGAAAAAAATTTAAAACCAGATAAAAGAGACAAAATGAATAGAGAAAGAGCTACAAAGAAAGGAACAAGTAAAGCTTATAATTAAGTCTAACTACTTACTGATAATGTGACTATGAAATATATTGAAACTTCAAGTAAGAATCCACAGAGAGAAAGGAAAGAAGGGAAGAAAGAGAGCTAGAGAGAGAAACAAATCTGGAATTGAAATCCCAGGATTTCAACTTGACTGCTTTTAACCCCAAGAGGTGCCACTTAACATGAACCCGTGAAAATGGCACCTTCATGATTGGGAAAGCACATCCTGGCCTCCAGCACAAGAACACCTAGAGAGGAAGGTGAAGGAGGTCAGTACACTGAAGAACTTGCCTTATTCTGGAGGGAAAACCTATAGGTATTAAATTTTATATTCATAGAGTAATAGTGTCAATGCATTTCTCAAACATTTATATTTAAGGGTAACCACTAGTAAACAAGAGAAGTCAGGGTGAGCAAATAAATTCAATCTAACAAAGTCAGGAGAGTGAGGGGAAAAAAAACAAGAAACAACATGCGAACATGGTAAACAGGAAACATAAAATGAAATAGCAGAAATAAAACCCAAAACACAAATTATATCAATGTGAATGGGTGAAATTTTTATACAAAGAAACAATGACTCTTGGACTTTTTTAAAACCGTGCTCTATTTTATTTATGATTTAAAAAAAAGAAAAGCAATACCAAATGACTAAAAAGTATAAGGACAAAGGAATAAACCATAATGAAAGTAATGACTATTATCAAAAAGAAAACAATAGTGGCAAAGCTAATATTGCACTCTAGAATTCATGGCTAAAAACAATAAGGTATGTAAAGAGAGATACTTCATTTTGATAAATAATAAAAGCAACCAAGAAAATAAAATTTTTATGTAGAAAGATATGGCATTAAAATATATAAGGCAAGGGGCGCTTCGGTGGCTGAGTGGGTTAAAGCCTCTGCCTTCGGCTCAGGTCATGATCCCAGGGTCCTGGAATCGAGCCCCACATCAGGCTCTCTGCTCAGCAGGGAGCCTGCTTCTCCCTCTCTCTCTCTGCCTGCCTCTCTGCCTACTTGTGATCTGTCTGTCAAATAAATAAATAAAATCTTTAAAAAAAGACTATATAAGGCAAAAAGAATTTAGAAATTCAAGAATAATCTTAGAAGGGAAAATTGACAGATAAAAACAAAAATTAAGAAAAAGCTATGAAGGATTTGAATAACAAAATTAAGACTTTAATTAATAAAATGAAGAACTTTGTAATCAACAGATGGGAAATATATGTTCTTTTTAAACACCCATGAAACACTTATTAAAATTAATCAGATATAAGATAACAAAGATATTCTTTATCATTCAGAATCCATATGCTATACAAATTCAACCCATTGAATTAGATATTAGCAACAAAAGATGATCTCAAAAAATTCTAACCATGCAGAAAATTCAAAACATTCTTCTAAATTATTTTTAGAATTAAAAATTAAATCATAGATTATTTGAAAGCAAATAACAATGAAACTTTAATTAGTAAAACTGTTGGGATGTAGCCAAAGCAATAACCTGAGGAAAAGTCATAGTTTTAATAAGTTTATTAACAAAAACACTAACAAGTATATGAACTAAGCATGCAACCAAAAAAGATTAAAAAGAACAGCAAAATAAGAATATTTTAGGAGTTGTTACACCAATAAATTTGAAAAGAAATAGATGAATTTTAGGTAAACACGTATCAGCAAAATCTACATGAGAAGAAATCAGTAGAATAGATTAATAATCAACAGAGAAATGGAAAGGGTAAAACAGTAAACAAACAAACAAACAAAAAAACTTACTCTAAAAAAAGTATTAAATCCAAATAATTTCATGGGCAAATTCTATCTAAATCTAACTTCATTAAACTGAAAGTTCACATTTTATCTAAACTATTCCTAAATGTAGAGAAAGTTGGAAAGTTTCCAGTGTTTCCTGTGAAACTAACATAGCTCTGACAAAATATTTGTGGGACAGTCCTGTTTATCACATTAACAAGATACACACTTTTACATATATGTTTGCATGTGGATTGCAAAAGTTCTCCAATTTTACCCACCAAACCATTATTGGTGACCCGTCAAGGTGGCATTATGAGGAGGAAAAGTAAGAGTGCAAGTTTTTTTCAATTGTATTTAATTCTGTACTGTTTGAAAGTTGTAAAGGAAATACGTTACTTTGACAGTTTAGAAAACCATTTTAAGCCCTCGATTTAGAAAGGCCGGCAGCATGGGTATTCTGGATCTGTATTCAACACTCTGCCAAGGGAAAATCAGAATTTTTAGGTTAAACCACTTCAGCTGAGCTTAGATACGGCAGCCTAGAAGAAAGAGTGACTTTGGGCAAGTTCTTTGGGTTCCTTATTATCAGGTTCCCCATCTCCAAATTGGGAACGATAAGAGTAATTAGCCAGAAGTGTTGCCATGACCATTAAATGAGACAGTATGAGATGCTTACATATGGTACATTTTAAATAAACGGTGGGTTTTATGTACATCATCATCATCATGGACGTTCAGATTTGGTAAGAATTCTCGGAGATCACCAGGTCCACCCCTCTACCTCAGATATACTAACCCTGCCCTGTCCAGTTTGATAACTGCCGGCCACACGTACACTTTAGATGTGGGTTTTCCAAATGGAGGGGGATTTTAAAGACTATGTTTAGGGAATGTAAACTATCTCAGAAATAGTGTTTATATCAATTACACGTTGAATCGATAATTTGGGGAGTTATTGAGTTAAATAAAATATATTATGAAAATCATATTTTCATACTACAAAATTTGCGATTACGTATGTAGCTCACGAGATTTCCACAGCACGGTGCTGTGTTCGCCACCACTAACAAGTGCTCTCAGACTCTACTCTCTCCACTGAGGGCAACTCGCCACTTCTGGGGAAGGACAGCACCAGTGATTGGGAAGTCCTCTGTATTATGTAAGCTCCCCTTCCTCCGACCTCTCCTTGTGGGGCGTGGGGCTGCCTACCAGAGACACACAGGCAACCCCTCCTTCCCAGGATAGATCTTCACAAGAGACTCATGAACGAGACAGTTTAAGAAAAGACACATTTTCAAGTAAAAGTGCATGCAAACATAGGCAGAAGGACTGTGCTTTCTGGTGCAGAAAGTTGCATGAAACTTTGAGAGGTTTGTGCATTTTTTTTAACCTGTTATGAGGCATTAATTTTGACCTGGTTCCAAATTTTGAGGAACGTCCTCTACCTTCACCGTGCCTTCCAGGGGCACTCCCAGTTGGACTAGTAACTTGGAGAGCAATACTCACCGAGTCCAGGTAGCACCCCGAGCTCTGCAGGCTGTGCCGATTGTCGTGTACAGAGAAGGGGAAGTTGTTATTTACTGCTTGCTGGAAAAGATCAAGGGAGGGGATGAAAAGACACACATCAGGACCCCAACATGCTTTCAGAACTGACACACAGCAGCATGGAAAGAAGACAGAGGAGGCGAAGGGACGTTATGTAAGAGAGAAACCCATCACTGGAAAGGAGCAAATGGCCCAGGGCAGTGAGGTCGTGGGTGTGCACACCAACTCAAGGCTTTAAAACTCGACTTTATTGGTGACCTTGTGGAAAATCATAAGAATCCTCTTTCTTTTTTTAATATTCATATATTTTATTTTATTTTTTATTAATTATTTTTATTAACATATAATGTATTAAAGAATCCTCTTTCAAAATGCCTTCTTTGGAGGCAAAGAAGGAAAAGCATATTGGTTCATGGAATTGAAAGCTGGTAAGGACCTTTGAGGCCATCAAGACCAAACTTCTTCATTTGACCAATAAGGATTCTGGTAGCCCAGAGTCCCAGCCCAAATAGGCAGTGAGAGTTAGCTAAGGGTGAGGTTCGCACCCGCTTCCCCTTTAGCCCACTCTATGCCCCTGAAGTTGCTCACAAACTGGCCGGGGAGGCAGAATGGGCTCGTTCGTGATCTGTGAGCTGTAACCAAAGGTGATGTTCCTTGTCCGCAGATGAGCCTAACCTGATTGTCTGGACCAGGAGGGAGTTCCTTCTAGAGAGTATTTGGGGTGTCACAGGGACCAGGTTTCAAGGTGGGATGCTACCTGCATTTAGGGAGCCTGGGATGACAAAGGAGTAGTTCCTTCCGAAGAAACGCCAGAAATGCCCGTGCGGCTGCCCCCGTGGAGAGCCACAGGGACGGGGGGCCCGGGCCCGCACTCTGGACTCACTCACCTTCTCCCGAACTTTGTAGATTGGCGGTAGCTTCCCCTCCACTTGCCGAGACAAACGTGGGCGGTGGGGCTCCTTGAACATAGCGCTTGTGCTGGATTCTGGTGTCTTCTGTGTAAGTCCAATCTGAGGGAACTGGAAAACCAGCGCACGCCGTGATTAAAACCAGACACAACTGTGTCTCAAAGCGAAGTATCGGGGCTTCCTCCGTGATGTGATTAAAATGCCATTTGGGTGCTTCTGGTGTGCAATGGAAATGGCATAATTTTTGTAATTTTCAAGTATTCTTTCCAAGACAAAAAACACTGGAATGGCCCCAGGTCATCTCTGCCAGCTGTTTCCAGTTACCGGGGCCACCCCTACTGCACCCGAGCCTGGAAATGCTTCCGCCCTGGTAAGGGGGGTGTGGCCTGTGAGCGCCAGCAGGGCCCCCCCCCCCAGAGGAGGTGCTCCCCAAATGGGGGCTAAGGGTTCAGCCGGCCTCCTGCAGGGGGGAGGTTGTGCTAAAACCCAGTTGAATCTCCACTGAGAAGGTAGAATGGGAGGGGTGGGAAAAGCCCATGAGGGAAAAATAGGGGATAGGATACAAAGCCTAATAATAAAGATGACTTGGGGAGGCTGCTGGTTTCTCTCCATGAACAGGGGGGCAAGAAAACAGGTCTGGGCAGTGGGAGGAGCCCCCAGAAGGGCCTCCGCCCACCCAACAGAGAGCTCTGGGCATGGGATGACCTCAGAACTGTCCTGAGCGGGGGTGAGGGGCCTGGGCCTTCCTGCAGCTCATGGATCAGTCACCCACGGTGGGTTGTTCTAGAAAGAGGGGTGACCTCGAGGAGGCAGCTGCCCTCAGCCAAGGCAGCCCGTGTCAGAAAACGGAGGAGGTCCTGGTTGGGGAAGAAGTATAATTTGGTGGTGGGATCACACACTATAGATCAAAGGTCCTGAGTTCAATCCTGGCTTCCTCTCCTGTAAGGTGAGCCTGATGCGAGACACTGAATTTTCTAAGCCCCCATCTCTTTATCTGTAAAATGGGAATAATAATATTTATTTGGCCGGGTAGCTGAGATTAAAAGGGAAAATGCCTGCGCCAGAGAGTACCCTATACCTGCTAGCAGATTCTAGCTTTGCTCACAGCTGTCGCCTCCCTGTCCCCTCCCCAAACCCCCCGCCACACCTCAGGCTCCTGCCCCCTCCTTTTTGCTGGATTACAAGGAATTTAGCCAACACTGCTGTTCTGCCTCGTTCCTTCTCGCGTCACAATCTAACTGTGTATGCAGGTGGCTTCCGTTCACTGCCTGCACTGAGTGTGTTCAGTATGTTACTGTTTCTGGAAAAAGGTGGGGACGTTACACCCTACACGTGGTGCCCTTGGTGGGCTCTCCTCACAGCAATGAGAAGCAAGGGGCTAGGTGACACACAGCCACTGAGCCATCTCTTAAACACAGTCCTGAGTGGAAAAAAGAAAACCAGAAGGAGACCTATAACCCAACACCATTTCTGTACATAAAGTATCCATGCACACAAGACAACAATAGCTGATTTACAGAACACATCCAGATGAAAAAACTCCCAGTACACGTTTTTGAATGACTACAGGAATGAGGATCAGGGCAGTGAAAAACCACACACCAGTGCCAGGCCAGCACCCACCCGGAGCCCCAACCAGCGCCCCAGCCAGGATCCTAACCAGCGCCCCGGCTCTCCGGGGGACCTGCACAAGGAGGGAGGGAGGAGGGAACCAGGAAGGAGGAAGGCTTTCTTTTCACCATCATGCTCTACTATTTAAATGTTTCTTAACTAAGTGCAGCATTACATTACTCTTTTCCACAACAAAAATAATTGTATCTGTTTCTGATTACAGTTGTAATACACACTCATGGTTTAAAAAGATTCAAACATAGAAACATAAGGAAGTCTTTCTCATACATCCCTGTGGGCGTGAACACCCGTATCTGTGTATGTATGGATGTGTGTAGAGACAGAGATAATTATGCATACACAGGGTCATATCATACGTGTGGTTTCTAAAACATCATGCACGCCGATTTATTGAAGAATAACTTTTGACTCCTCTCTCCCCCTCCTTTTGTCGCCCCGCATGACAATATCCATGGCTGAGTGCTCATGTCCACAAACTCCGACCCCTGCAGACGGGCTTTGATTGGTTTAAAAAGTTGGACCATAAGATGCGTACTGTTCTGCGGTTTTTTGCTTTCCCACTTAACAAGGTACCCTAGACATTTTCCCAAGCCAACCTATATATTTCTGACTCATTCAGTTCTATTTTGTAATGTTCTAAAACAATTCTTTTTCCAAAGTAAATAAAAAAATACAAAGAGCCTCCAGACCCATAACCTTTCCTTGCTCCCTTTCTCCGGTCTGGCTATGTCAACACTCCTGTCTGGGCGGCTATGGAAAATCAGGCGGGGGTGGGAGTCATTCTAGCATCAGGAAAGATCCCTTTCCCCAGCTAAATGACAGCTGACTTGAGTTCATTTGTATGCTGGACGTCTAAGCACTAAATCACTAGGGGAAAAAAAAAAGTCTCTAGCATTTTAATTTCACTCTTTTAAAATATATATTTAATGGTGATAACATGATAACTGTGAAATAAACCCTTCTGGTGGATATTGTAACCATGAAATATAGCTTTTTAACTAGTTGGCAGTGAAATTTTTGCTGCGTTCACTCCCACAATGACTGCAATATTAAACAGGAAGGGAAAAGTGTATGAAAAAAGCTTTTCCTGCCCGGCAACAGCCAGATTACAACCAGTAAGGTCAACTGCAAAATGACTGTCACCTTTAATGTGGCAATTACTGTCCTCCCCAGTGGGCTGCTGCTGACTCAAAGCCAACGATTTCTTGAATTTTCCCAACTGGCCTGCAAGTTACTTTGGGAAACTTCATGATCAGCACTATTCTTTTTACGCTCTGAGGTGCTGGCAACAGGGACCCACCCCAAACACTCAAGTCAGGCTTCGGGAGGCAATGCCTTTCCCCCTGAGCCCTGGCCCCGGGCACAGTCCTGGGATCACAATATCTCCCCAAACTCCCTGGCAATAAAATTGACCACGTGACCCAATGAGATCAAAGAGGAATCTGTAGGGCAGGGCTCTGGGATAGCTTTGTTTCCCCCCCATGAAGAGGGACAGAATTAACCACCAGGTGCCTTCCGTCTTTTTGTCCATTGACTTCCCCCTCATTTACCCCCCTGAGTCGAACAGTCCCACACCAAGGATGACATGACAGAAGACTGAAAGGGACCTGATGACCTCCAAGAGCATCTGTCCCAGCCCCGAACTGCCTCCTTCTGAATTTCTTGTTGCTTGAGAAATACAAACTCTTATTTGGTTCACTGTAGTCAGCTTTTTATGATTCCTGCTCAAACACAATTGTCGCTGATATTGTAGCTGATAGAAAGAGAGGAAGCTACTTAGTCTGAGAAAGTTGTATTTTTCTCTTCAAAACTGACTCCTGTTATGTAGTTCATCCTATTTCCCATTTTACTTTGGCTGCCAGGAGTCTGAGAGCCAAATCTGATGATATTTTATAAATTGCAGTCATATAAGTCCTATGGCTGGTGTATATTTCATATCTTCCCAGTCTCAGCCTTTTATTCTTAAATATATCAAGCTGATTCTGAATTTTTATTTTTTATGATTTCCTGCTTTATTGTGAATATTTTCTATATGTTACTGTAAATCTTTGAGGAATGAAGCAGGATATACAAGAAAAAATATAGGTGTATATGTATAATATTAATATACGGAATAGTTAACACGTATTGAGTGGTTACTCTTTTTGTGTGCACCATACTAAGCCCTCTCTGTGAATGGTCTCATGATCTGCGCAATAGCCCTATAACCTTGGTACACTATGCTCCCATTTAACAGACAAACAAACTGATTTAAGAGTAAGCTGTTTAGTCAAGATCACATCCAGGTGGGTAAAGTTAGTTTTTGTCGGTTTTTTTTTTTTTAAGATTTTATTTCTTTTGAGAGAGAGGGAGAAAGAAAGAGTGCACAAGCAGAGGGAGGGACTGACGGAGAAGGAGGGAGACAACCTCCAGCAGACTCTGCACTGAGCGGGGAGCCTGACTCGGACCTCGATCTCATCACCCTGAGACCATGACCTGAGCAGAAACCAAGAGTCAGACATTTAACCAACTGAGCCACCTGAGAAACCCAGAAAGTTAGTTTTTTAAAGCTTTTAGACTGAAATGTTCTGAGGTGTTTTCTATTTTTCCTTTTCTTTTTAAACAAAGAGTGTTAACTTTTCTACGTATTACAGCTCTAATGCAATCAGTAGGTAAAAAGACAAAGATCCCAGGACCCCTGGAGCTTACATTCTCGGAGTGGATATAATACAGTAGATTACATAGTATGCTGCAAGATAGATGTTATTAAAAAAAAAAAAAAGAAAAAGAAAAAGAGCACACAGCATTGACGGCTTTGTGGACACTCAGGAGAGCGCTGAGTGTTTTACACCCAAGAGTTGTTTCATGCAATCCTCCTAAGGATGCTACGAGGGTCCTATTTCACAGGTGAAGGGACTGAGGTTAGGGAAGTGATTTGTCAAGTGATGCCACGTGAAGTAGCAGTAGCGGGGTCTAGACTCAGGTCTGTGACCTTGACCACACCCACGTGGCCTGAGAAAGGCCAGAGAAGCCACCATCTTTCTCACCCATCTTCCGTCCTTATCTAAAGCTGGGTTGAAGCGTCTCCCTTTGGCCATTTTCTGCAGGAAGTGAAGGTGCCTGAGGTCGTCTCCCTGACCTCCTCACTGCCTCAGAAACTCTGTCATCTGGAAGACACTCCCCCTCCTTGCTCCTGACCTTCAGCCTCTACCAGGAGGGAGGGTCCAGGGGACCCACCGTTGCCATAGAATCAGAGCTCCCATCACAATGGGAGAGGATGGCGGGTCTTCCAAGCCCTCAGAGTGTCCTGCCAGGGTCCTTACACCTGCTGTTCCCCAAGGTGTAAGGCAGAGAGTCACCGGGTCCCAGCTGAGGAACCTCTTTAACAGGTCAGACAAGTGGGGACAAGACAGCCTGGAGAGAACAGCAGACTTTTGTCCCCTCTGAATCCTCGAACTGGTGACATTGAGTAACCATCTGTCCCAACTTGTTAGTTTCCAGAGAAGTGAGCTGAATCCAGGCAGGAGATCACCTTCTCCTCGGTGGGATTGTGACACCCAGGCCCCAGGGCTCCCTTCCTGTCCCGGCTCAGATCTCCAGCCCGAGGGCCCCTGCTGCTTGCTCACCGTAGGACACACCACTGAGGCCACGAGGAAGCAACCGTCATGAGCAATCGTGAAACACCGGGTGCTGGGCTGAGCTGAATACTTTCACGTGTTTTTGTCTTATTTACAAAGGCGCACAAGCACCTTTGGCATTTACAAATGAGGAAACAAGGGCCGTGCAGCCCACGGAGTTGGCACCGGGTGGCGGGACGGCTCCAGAGCTCACGAGCCTTCCGCAGGGCCAGCTCGCCCCCCCGGGGTGCACAGGCTGCCCCTGAGAGCTGGCCTTTCTCTCCGAGCCCAGATACCCAGACCTGCCTCTCTCCTACTCGGCAATGCGACTTCTGCCTCTCTTGCCGTCTTTCTCCTTTTCGAGATGCTCTGTCTTCATGGCTTTCTTGGCTGTTCCACGAGTTAAGAAGAGCAAACATCTAGAGGAGAATCTGTCCAGCACCTTCTCATCCCCTAATCACCAAACCGGGCATTCGCACAAGACTTGCTGTGTCGGTGACACGGGACCTCGCCCCCCGCCAGCGCCGGTGGCCTAGAGAGGTGGGCTCCCGGATGTGAGGCCCGGGGTGGCACCGTTCTCTGGCGGCCACAAGGCCAGAGTCCTGCAGTAGGGCTGGAGGAGAGAAAGACGGAGGGCAGCATCGTCCCATGCCGAGGAGCCGCTGTGCCAGCTCCAGACCGACAACCCTGGCACTCAGGGACAGGCAGGCCCCCTGGCTTTCCGCGACCTGCCGACCGTCCCTGAGGTGAGGCTCCCTCTGCGGCTCACCAGTCCGCCGGCTGTCCTCCTTGTGGCCCGGAGGTGGCATCCGGGCTCCAGGCGGCGGGGTGGGAAAAGGGCTTGTCCCAGAGCGTGGGGCTGGACCGGTCCCAGCCCCGGGTTCACGGTGCGCTCTCTCGCTGGCTCGGCACCTCCTTTCTGAGGAAGAGTCGCACCCGCCGCTGCGAAACGCTCCCGGGAAGCTCCATCCCGTGGTCACGCCTCAACTGAAGAGAGGCTGCCACCTAGGCTTTGTCCCGGTGGGGTCTTCTTCCAGCTGACGCTCCGTCACCAGGAAAGAGACAGAACAAGCTCCTAGGACAAGCAAAGGCCTCGGCCACCCGGATGGGTGTGAAATGCTCTGCTCTGGCGTCTGAACGGCCCTGACTTCCAGCAAGGTCAGGCGGGAGGCACGTGCTGACCACTCCTCAGCACGGCGGGGACAGAGGCAGTAGACGCCATGAAAGCACTTGGTAGACTGGAAAATACTTTGCAGAAATAAGGAGGGACCTATGTGAAAAGCCCGTCGGTTTTGATTAAGTATTTTCCTATCCGCTAGTCATTGCTGCACATGACTCTCGCATGTGTGCTGGTTGTTTCCTTCTGTGTGCCTCCCACGCACCGAGTCATTCCCCACCCATCTGCCCCCCATTCTATGCCCTGGCCACTGGCCTGCAAAGACCACATCACCCGTCCCCCCCTTTGGCTGTGGTTGGACTCACCAATAGGAAGAACCAGTGGGAACTGGGAGGGCGGGAGAGCAGGGTGCGGGGTGCCGGTCACTGGTTAACAACCAGCTCTCTGGGGAACAGTCTGATTTGTAGGGGTGTTTGTCAAATTCCATGGTATAAATACTTCTACTGTGATTTTTAACCTAACACCAGGGACACCCCCCAGGGCGCACTTGGGAAGGAGCTGTGTTGTTGGATGGACAACTACCACTCCGGTCAGTCTGGCGGCCCCTCTCCCACAGTCCCCGCTCTTGCTGTCAGCAACGACCTCTCCCCACCCCTTTGGCCTTGGGGTGGGCAAGGCTCTTGGCTCTCATGGGTCCTTGTCATCCCCTGAACCCTGCCCATGTCTGTAGAAGGAGATCCTTCATGAGACTATGTTCTGTCCAGGAGCGGGCCACCTGGTTCCTGTGGGGACACAAGGGCCCACGCAGGCATGAGCCATGACCTCCACTTACAGAAGAGGAGACTGAGTCTCAGAAGTGGAGGGACTCCTTGCAGTCACACAGCTAATACGTGGCAGAGCCCAAACTAGACCCCAAATGTCCTGAGGCCAAGTTCAACACCAGCATGTGTTTATACGGCTGCTCGTCCATGACTCCGCCAAGTTATTACGCAGTGACTTCGAGGAGGATTGCTTTAATTCCCTTTCTTTCATTGGCATAAAACAAGGCCCATCTAAATTCCTACCTCTTGGCCAAATTGCCCCTCTCCGGTGACCTCTGAAGGTCAAGGTCAAAGGGCTGAGGTCATGTGCTGCCGGTGGCCCTGGGCAGCAGAAGGGAAGCCGGGCAGCACTGCACACATGATGGGGAAAAGGGGGGGGACCCTCGCGCAGAATGTGCTGCTCCCACACCCGGAAACTGAAAGGAAAGCAAGAAGGATGGCAGAAGGCGAAGACTTGGAGTTTACAAGCCTAGAACCAGGGCCATTTCCAACACAGTGTTCCACGGGCACTCACTCTGTCTCCACCAACGGAGCAGAAAATTTTTTAGAACGGGAATCTCATTCCTAAATACACTTTGCATCTCCTCTGTCTTCAGTCATCCGCTCTGTTAAACGAGGACTGTGATTGCCGGTTAAGGTGTGTGTCAATTTTTCCCCTTTGAATGATTGCTCAAAATTCTAACAAATTTGTCCAAGGAAGTCAAAACTGAATAAAGAACACCCCGCCAGGAAAAATAAAATCCCGCTTCTCTTCAGCTCGGATTTCTCAGTCAGAGATTGGGGCAGGGCTGCTGCTTGGTGGTGCTGTTAGTATCCGTAGAGTTTGGAGTTACTGGCCTGAGTTTTGTAAACCGCCCCCCCTCCCCCCCCAGTTCGCACACAGGTCCCGGAGCGCGCAAGCGCCCGAGCCACTGGGGCCAAGGTCAGCGGCGGTCCACGCTCCATCCTGGCCTGAGCTCTGCCTGTGCTGGGCCCCTGCCTGGAACACAGGGGCCAAGAGCAGGCTAGACACCCTCCGCACAGACACTAGTGAACGTGCGACAGTATTTATTTCATCAGCCAACAAAGATTTACCGGACATCCACTGTGCCAGTCCTGTTTCCAAACAGCACCAAGGCAACCACCGACATATAGGAAATGGCGAATTTACCCGTTTGTCCAAGGATCAGAACCCCCAATTACTGGTGAACTGAGAACTATTTTCAGCAAACTATCTACATTTGCAACAAATTGTTTTGCTCAATTTTTTTTTAAAGATTTTATTTATTTATTTGACAGACAGAGATCACAAGTAGGCAGAGAGGCAGGTGGCGGGGAGGGGTCGGTGGGAACGGGAAAGACTCCCTGCTGAGCAGAGAGCCCGATGCGGAGCTCGATCCCAGGACCCTGAGATCATGACCTGAGCCGAAGGCAGAGGCTTTAACCCACTGAGCCACCCAGGCGCTCCTTGCTCAATTTTTTTTTGACTTAACAGATGTTGCGTACTTTGACTTTTTGATCTTGCACATCTGAAGTGTTAAGGAGTTTGCGAAAGGTAGATGGGTCTCTCTCTCTTCTGTGCATTTCCAGTGCAATAGGCCATTCCTTGTTAAATTAATGACGGGAGAGAAATCTTTTGAGGGAGAGAAAGGGGTGGGACTAGGGGCGCTCTGCAAACATGCTCACACGTGTGTGCGTCCGCACCCACCTGGGACGCCCCCACAAACGCTCAGACCTGTCCACACGGGCGTCCTTCCGGTTGTCACTCTGCCAAATGAATGTTTCATCTTCGCGTCGACATCCGCAAACCCTGGGCAACTTCACTTCCGTCTGCGTGTAAAATGTTGCACACTGAGAAATTCTCAGGCGTCTGCCAGACATTACAAAACATATTTTCGTTTCACCCCACGAAGGTAAACTATCTGGGTTCTTTCTGCGGATAGCAACCGGATCAAGGTGACTCGACTACACTTTTTATTACGATTCATGATTTGTATGGTACTGGTGGAAATTTTAACGGACGCACAACACGTTCGCACACCGTCTGGAAAAGCACTCTTGCATCTGTAATGGAAGCCCATTTTTGGTTGCAACTCTATGCTGCAGACTCTCTGGAAAATTAACTGCCTCTCTCTCCCTTCTGCTCAAGAAAACAATTCAGTGGATCCAGACGGCTAAGACTCTCGGAAAGACAAAAAGGAGATCTTCACCAACTGGGAAGTTTATGGAATTGAGAGGCAGGCGCGGACTCACTGTAACATTTACAAAAACCCTTGACTCTGCCAACGGGCCTGGTACCCCACATTCAAGTTACAGGGGACATGGTCATTGTAAGGACCGAACAATTTGATCATCTTGCTGAGACGTGAATTGCCATAAACCTTTCAAATGGCTTCGAGAGAAGCTTTTGGGTAATGGATACTTTGGAGACTTGCTCACTCAGAGAAGGGCCACCATCTGGCAATTGCGCTGGAGACGGTGACGGGCGCAGTAAAGCCAGCCGCTGTCCTCATGCAGCCGACCCTCCTCTAGACAGAGACATTGACCCACAAATGATCAGTCGTGACTCAGAGAGGCACGGGGTGCCCCCTGGACTGTATGACAGAGGGACCTGAATGAATGTGAAAGGATCCCGGGGCCGTGAGGAAGATGTGGAGAGAGAAACAAGGGCAACGGGCCAGGGAAGAGGGCGGTGCGGGACAGGCAGACGGACATCCTGGTGCCCTGGTGGTGGGCGCAGCTTGGCTTGCTCTGGGAAAGGAAGGGAAGCCAGTGTGGCCTCGATGCTCGTGGGACGACGCTGGTCGGAGCAGAGGTTGGAGGGAGGAGCAAAAGGCAGACCACTGGGGCATCTGGGCAGTCCAGAGCGGCGCACAGGCACCTGCCCTCCATGACCTTGACCCGACAGCCAATGTCACCAGGAGGCAGAGACCCACGGAACAGGCAGCAATAGCCTAAAAAGCCTCTTGAGGACTTTGGCTTTTTAAAGAAGAGCACCTTAGAAATGAGACGTGCCTGAAATGCCCCCGATGCGTGGCGCTTACTCTTCCTCCAAATGCTGAAAGAGACGAGCAGAAACCTTCAGCTCGGAGCCGTCTCTCCCCTCGTTGGGATTGTTACGTCTGTTTCCACGCGTGCGTCTGCGTGTTTGCAGAGGCGGACGCCAAGACGCGGCGCTTCGTTTTCGCCCCCTGGAAAGACAGCTGCTCCCGTCCTCTCGCACGTTGAATGGGAGAGCCCTCCGAAAACACAGAATAAAAGACGGCAGTAATTACAAGTGTGGTTCAAAACGGAGAGCACTAAAATGGAAAATGCCAGCCTCCAGAATCGTGGAGCGAAACGGCAAAATAAATATCTATTTTTCAGCTGAAGAGAAAACGATCAGTGTCGCGGAACGCGACGGGAAGTTCATCTCTACCCCAGCCGGCGCGGGAAGCAGCGGAGGCAGGGTCCCCAAACGGAGAGGAGATCTGTGGGCCTTTTCAAAATCCCCTTTATCCTCTTCTTCTGTACTATAAAACATCACGGAGATTTCATCAACTTGGCAGGAAATTGCGAGCTAATAAAAGAGCCTTGTTACAAAGATAATAAGAAGAGAAAAGTCATAAAAGACAGACTTGAGCTAGGCTCTGGCCTTAGGCCCTCCTTTCCCCAGCTCGGCGGGGACCCGAGGTTCATCAACTCAGTTAATGGTGTGGATGGCCACCAATCTGTCCTTCCTTGCTCCTGCTCTTTCTTCACATTCTGGGACATTTCCGCCCCTAGAGGGTGTCTTGCAAAGGCCAACAGGAAATCCATACAGCATGAAGCCTTGCCGTGTCGCCTTCCGCACACGTGTCACCTGTTCATTCGCTCAGTAAATGACACCCTGACGGAGGAACCAGACAGGATGCGGCATTGAAGCCGTCGTTGATAAACCCCTTCACCTGAGGGAAGACTGCTTATTCCTCGTATCCTTCTGCTCCCTCTCTGGCTTCCAACTTATCTTGTCACCAACACATCAGCCATTGCTTTTTCCCCTACTCCTCTCCAGGCCCCGGGCCTCACGTTGGAGTTGATGAGAAATGCAGATTCTCAGGTCCCTGCCCAGACCTACTGAATCAGAATATGCACTTTCACAAGACTCCTAGGTGATTCGTGTGCACATAAAAATTTGACAAGTGCCACCATAGAGAGTCAGAGGCACGTGAGACTCATCTGAGTCTGAGCCATGGGTTCGGAAAGCCCCGTGGGCACATGTGACCTCACACCTGCGGATAAACACTGCAGCCTAATCCCTGGACAATGACCACTGTCCTGCTAGATTTTGACAGGTTCAGAAGCCAAACAGGAGGCTTAAAGAGCTTACATTTACCCAGGTTTTCCCTCAGGTGCCCCAACCCCTTCTAGATGGTGTCATACCGACCTACAGAGTGCTTGACGTGGAAGGAGGCAAGTGAATGATGTTCTTCCCCGGAGGACCCTCAGACACATGCTGTTTCTTTGCACAGTTACATAAACACACTGCACTGTGGTGGTCTTAATGTTTAATTTAGATTGCTGCCCCATTGATTCAACTGTGGCTCAGGCAAATGAGAGTGAACCAGATTCATGGCTCCGCCGTGCCACGGTCCAGTCGTCCTGCCTCTAAGAGAATGACCACATCAGGGCCGTGCGCCTAATTAAGCACTTAGTCAATAACCCACTCCCTCCGGACCGAGCCATTTGCTTTATCCATTGCGGGAACGAGATCAAGCTGGGCAGTGAGTGTGGGTAATTCATGCAGGAAGAACTCATTTTAGGTGAGGGCGGATTGATTGGAATTGGCTGTTTCGGAGTCCGCGCTGGAGAGAAAGCGCCTTCCCTCCTCCGGTGCTGCCGGCACCCCCTTCACAAAGGCGAGGCGAGGCTTGAAAGTCCAGCCTGCCAGGGGTGCGCGGGTGTGGACCCCGAAGGGCCAGCCGGACCCGGCCGCGGTGGCCCCAGAGAGCTGGGGACAGACCCCATCATTGGTATGCACACAGCTGGCTGCTGTGGGACGTCTGGAGCCGTTCTGTATGCGATAAGAACTCTGCATTTTATCTGAGGTCTCGAGACAGCTTATTGACTGCACTGTCTTACTGTATGGCACATAATAACGTTGTTAGGGGAAATGTCAGCGAAGGCACTGAAGGGTGGAAAAACACGAAATCAAATTTCTCCGATGACAATGGCTTGAGTATTTGTTGGGTTTTCGCTTCCACCAAATGAGGCTGCGGGTTCTTTTCAGGCTGATTCAATCGGCCCCTGACCAGTGTTCGTCCGGCCAGCCTACCCAGCAGTCAGCACATTTTAACAAGCCATCCACTCAACCTCCTCTCAGAGAGGGGTCTGGAACAGGCGGACGCTGTCCCAGTCTCTTCACAGAGAAATCATTTTCATAACATCCCGAGCGTCCCCAGACTTCATGGTATATTCTTTCATGAGCCATCTGCTGGGGTGGAGGCATCCCTAAGACATCTTCTTTTGCTGGCGTAATTAAAAGAGATTCTCCTCTCTCGAACATTGTGTTACATTTACATTCAAAGTTATTTTGCTCTTTCTTTGCCCTTGCCCTCAAGGAATTGTGGGAATTCAAGTTAATAGGCTTTTAATGGCTCTGTGATAACTGTGATTATAAACTGTGAATCAGATCCGGGGAGCACTGGAGTTCAGCAGCGGCTCGTGCAAAGACACCACCGTTCCTTTTGATCCTTGGTTGAAATTTGGTTTTTACTGTTCAGATGCCACCATCCCCTAAGGGGGGAAAAAATTATCTTTAAGGATATCTCATTTGTTTCACAATTGCTTTGATAACAATTTGAAAGCCTTTCCACGTCTTCCTTTTGATATATTAGCAGCATTTAGAAACATATCCTGTTGCTAAAAATTAAGTCTACAATTGCATTTCCTGCTTCCTTTTTGAGGGGAAGATGCTGGATTTATTTAAAACACATGCAACATGTTGGACACACACACACACGCTCACACACACACACACACACACACACACACCGTCTTCAACTTTTCACTGCCAAATATTTAGAAATAAATTTTTACTGTGTTCTCTGAACATATAATTACTGCTTTGAGGCTAGTTAATGAAAATATACTTTTCTTTGAAACATATTGGCTCTACTAAATGAGCCTTTCCTTGTGAGTCTACAGATGAATTGATTGTGAGCCTCCTTGAAAAAAAAGAGAAAAGGCATTCTGATCATTGTTGCCAGATGTCTCTAGCAAGCCTGCCAAGCTGGGGCTAGAAACGCAGCCTCAAAATAGTAGGCATGGGATTGTCCCATCAGCCAATTAGGGCCCTTAGAGCAAATTAGCTCTCGCTTCCCATTGGCCAGAACATCTGTGACCTGCGCGTGGACAGCCCAGGGACGTTCTAGCGAGCCTCCCCCACTCTGGCCAGTCGCTGCTCGCATCCGAAAAAGGCCACGAATAACAGTCAGTCCACGGATTTTAGAAACTGCCTGGTTGAACACCTCAGTTTACTTCCTAGGAAAATCGCCATGGCCATCCGTGGAGACCAGGACATTTTCTAGGCAAAGTAATACCTGTGGTTGGAGTAATTGCACCGAGCAAAGCCCTCACTGAAGTTGTTCTCTAGAGACAAGGTCTCAGTCTCAGAGAAGGGGGGGCCCTTACCTACAGGGCCCCCGTCTTGGGGGAGAAATCAACTAGATTTGTTCAGTGGGAAATCTGTAAGAGCGAAAGCTCCCTAATCCAGCAGCAGGCAGCTCAGCGCTGCCTTCTTGAATAATCATCATCTCAAACTGGAAATTGCAGTCACCATCAATTAAAAAAAAAACAAAAAACATTTCAGCAAGAAGCCATGGGAGACATGGAACCCTAAAGACCAGCTCATCTGTAAGGAACAAAGCAAAGCTGTGGAATTCTCATCCACAAAGGTCGGCTCTTGGCAGCATATGCCCCACTGGGCAGCCAGGAGCTCTTTAGACGCCGTTGCAGGACTGGCATCAGGACCAGAATTAAGAAACTACTGTTGGCAGCAAAGACTAATTTGGTAGCAACAGCTCCCCCAAAAAGTCTCAAAAATATCCATATCTTATGATCCAGCAATTTTACTTCTGAGAATTTACCCCAAGAAACGACCCATATATTTGCAGGAAGATTTATCCCTAAGCGTGCTCATGATACTATGTGTTCGAGAAAAAAAAAGGGAAACATAAAGTTGAACCCAATGCAGTCATGAAAACCACAGAATGACACAGAAAGGTTTACATTACATTGTTCATTTAAAAAGAGCACCTGGGTGGCTCAGTCGGTCAAGCATCTGCCTTTGGCTCAGGTCATGATCTCAAGGTCTTGGGATCCAGCCCCAGTGGGGCTCCCTGCTCAGTGGGGAGTCTGCTTGTCCTCCCTCTGCTTGTCCTACCCACCCCCATGCTCTTGCTTTCTCTCTCTCTCAAATAAATAAATAAAATTAAAAAAAAAAGAAAGGTAAATACATATATAGAATGATCCTCTTTTGCAAAAATATGTATACATATTTAGAGAAAAATGGAAGGTTACACAAAAAGTTTGAGAATTACTTGAGTTTCTTTTTTCTCTTCACTGGGCTTTTCCAAATGAACATGTATTGCTATCATGGTTAGAAACGAAATGAGAATATTTTTTTCAAAGAGGGCATAGGAAAGCAAGTAACATAGGACTGATGCAACAGTTCAAGAGCTAGACAAGGAGAGGGTGTAAAAATTAAACTACAAAAAAACAGTGATGATCTAGGAAGAACAAAGAAGGCCAGACTTGTTCTGGTCAAATCATAAATTTGCATGTGTTCTAGAAAAAGTGTTTCACAGGCAATGTTCCACATGGCATAAAGTGCTGAAGATGATCGGCGTTCCCTACTCTGGAAGGCTTACCACCTGTCTGAGGAATGCGTCCACATGTCCACGGGAGCACTCCCCTTCTGCCCTCATGGTGAGCAGAGAAGTTCCCCGATCAGTCTCTATGGAATGTACTTTAATAAGCCCTCCCATTACGGAAAGTGAAATCAAATAAAGCTTAAAGTCTGCCAAAGCGTGACACTTGGCCTTAACCCAGACTTTGGAGAGTGAGACCTTGAAGTCCAACAATGAGGAATAACAAAGTTTCGAGTTCCAGCAGCAGCCCTGCTGAGATCTTCAAGCAGGAAGGCTAGGACCTGCTCGAATGTCTTCATGGGTTCCTCTGAACACAACTGTGAAACTTTCAAAGCTTCTGCCCTCAGGAATCAGACCCAAAAAGCTAGATTTTTCTCAATTTAAGATATATATCCTCTCCATTATGGAAAAGCTTTTAGTAGGAGTTCTTCAATATCCAGTGTGCATTTTTACAGTAAATAGACCATCTGCCAAATTCTTCCTCAAACAGGTTAAAGAAGGCTCCAAGGACACTGGCCAAGTGGTCAAGCCAGGGTTCAGTCCGAGGGAACAGAGGTTCATTTAAAGGGGTATTTATGAGAGACTTGGAGGCAGGAGGAACTGGGGGGATAACAGACATTTGGCGGCTTGCCTCTCTTGGCATCCATCACCTTTCTTTCGGCAATAACTCCAATTTCTGCTCCTCACGACCATCAGTCCACCTGGATGGGGCAGAGTGGGGTCTGCCCGTCACTCCGGCTCTAGCCAATCAGAGCATCGTGTTCCCCTGGTGCTACTGTTTGGTTCTGGGTGGGCACAGGATGAAATCAGTCCAATCAAAGCAAAGTAAATTCCATTCTCAAGCAGAGAAAGAATCTCAGTCTTTCCCGACAAATTCGAACCTGAAAGCATGCAGGCTGGCATCTCCGCTCCCCCCCATTCCCACCTCAGTATCTCAAGAAGGAAGCCAGCTCACAGGGAAGACCTGCCTGGGGGAGCTGAGGGAATGCGGACCCTCCCTACACAGGCTGCCCTGCACCGGAAGCCAGCGTGCCGCTGCCCTAGCCAGTGCATGAGCCAGGAAGGTTTCCCTCTGTCCGTGAAAAGGGAGGGAGGGTTGAGGGAGAAGCAGAGAGAGAAGCCTTGGCCTCACAGGCAGAGGGGAGGGGAGGACCCACGGGAAAAGAAGGTGGTGGGAAACAAACCTCAGAATCCACTTCCTCCAGGATTGGGGGCCCTCCCTGGGGCCTGGCCAACACCTTCAAAGCCCAGGAGTCTGCTGCCCAGATGGGGGCCATTCCATATGCCTCCCTGTCATCCGTGTTCCTGGCACATCCCCTGCTGTCCACTGCTACCGAGGACGCCTCACACGCCTGTCACCCATATCTTCTGCCGAGTGGATCTCTTGGTATGGATTCTCCCCAAGAATGATACTGTAGAAGGCTGAACCCCGACAGGGGAGGGGAGGGAAGGAGGAATTCCCACTCCCTGGTCCCCATGATCACTCCATGTACTTGACTCCGATCCCAGCCCCCCCACACACTCTTGACTCGAACTCACCCCAAAACACCAACTGCCCCTCCCTGATTTGGCAGATCTCGGGACCTCCAAGACAGCCCCACTGTTCAACCTGTAATTCCTGCTCTCCCTGCAGTTGGCACAGACGGCCCCAGATGCAAACCCCAAGGACTGAATGACCGCTTCTTGCCCTAAGTGTAGCCTCCTTCTTGTTAACAAAACTTGCTCATTTGTGACCCAGAGGCTCTGTGTTCGGGGTTATGACAAGCAGGGAAAGGAAGCCATCATGAAACCTTGAAAGGAGCAAATGGCAAAAGGCCTACTCACTCAATTTCATTGAACAGAGTTGATAAATTCCATATTTATTTCCCTATTAACCACCATCTCAATATCATTAATGGAAAGTTACATATTTTTCTGTTAAAAATAGGCATTCTTGGAGTGCCTGGCTGTCTGAGTCTGAAGAACATGCAACTCTTGATCTCAGGGTTGTGAGTTCAAGCCCCGGGTTTGGTGTAGAGATTACCTAAATAAATAATTTTTTTTTTAAAGGCCCTCTCATCTGCATCTTTGTTGACCATGTTTTCTGGATTTTAGTGCAGTTGGACTCCTGGGTCTGTAAAATGCCCAACCTCTGTTGTAACCCAGTCCAGGGCAGTAAAGCAGAACTTTAAATGGTGCATCCAGAATTATTTGTTTTCTGTTCTCTAAGTCATCCTGGAAAGCAAAAGCACCTGAATGCTAACCCCCCAGTATTTCTCTGCATTCCTCAATATTCTCAGTATTTCTCTGGACTGCAGGAAAAAATCCCAACACTTAGAAATGTGTAGGCAGCAACAAGAACCCTGGGAAAACGGCCTCAAGACGGCCGCCGGCAGCAGCATCAGCCCGTTCTGAGAATGCAGCTTGGGAGCGGGAGGCTGGTTTGCACCCCAACACTGCCACTTCCTAGGTGTGTGATCTCAGGCAACTTCCTTCACCCCTTTGTGCTTCACTTTTCTCATCTGCAAAATGGAGATCATTTTTTAAGTACCTGTATCTTTAGGGGGCACCTAGGTGGCTCAATTGGTTAAGAGTCCAACTCTTGGTTTTGGATCAAGTCCCAATCCCAGAGTCCTGGGATGGAGCCCAAGTCTGCTTGTCCCTCACTCTCTCCTTCTGCCCCTTCCCCTGAGCTCGCTCGCTCTCTCTCTCTCTCAAGTAAATAAAGTACCAACATGTCTGGGCTATTGTATTAAAGCCATTGCTAACAGGTGAGAAGCCTAGAAAAGTTCCTGACCCATGATTAGGTGTGAATAAATGTGAGCTCTTTTTACTATATATTATTGATTCTTCAAAATGCATAGATTTTGTCAAGAAGACTGTGGGGATATAGTGAGTGGTAGCTGAGACTGGGAAGGAGCCTAGAAAGCCCAAGATGGGCAAGACCCGAGCTGGGGACTCGATCTGAGTCTCTGGAAGGCTGGCCGCAGATCCTGAGTTTTCAGAAGTAAAGAAGGTTGTGGCAGAGGCAGATGCTTTCCACACCAATCTGGAGTGCCCCCCCCCCCAAACGATGTCCTCATTCCCAAGGATTCTCACAGGCCCTGACCTTGGATTCTGTTTCTTCCTCTGCTCTCTTCTCTGGCACCAAGTCCCCCGCAGCTATGTTGGCATCCGTCCTTTCTTTGGCTTGCAGATGGTGGCCTGTAGGTGGGGCAGGGGTCAGGAGGAATCCTGTGCAAGAGAGGACCCCAAGCACCAAATGGGAAGTCTGGAAGCTCAAAGGCAAATATGGATTCCATACAGCTTTGCTAATGGAAACCCTTGCTTCAGTCTGAATTCAGGTCTTCCCAAAAAAACCCACCAGCAATGACAAGCTCTTCAATGTGAGTTCTAGGCACAGGCCAAGGATTGGCCTTTACTGAACCAGAGTAAGGGAAGGAATGACAGTCAAACATCTTTTTCTGCACACAGACTGCAATCAGCTGCCCACAAGGTCATCGTGGAACACCAAGGACAATCCAGACCCCTCCTGGCTCTCCTCAGTAATGGACAGAAGCAATGGTGCAAATAATCTGGCCAAATGGTGGGTAATCCAAAAGTCATTTCCATTTGGCCTTGGGAGAAGTCTCCATGCTCATTCTGAGTGTGGATGTATGCAATCCTCCCTGCCAGCTCTGGGGTGTGCAGTGGGGTCTGGACATACCTATCCTGAGATCAGGCTGTGCGCAGAGGAAGGCGTCTCCAACCAGTGTCGCACAGGCCGTGGTCACTGCAGAGCTCGGACCACACTGGCCCATTTGGAATGGATGTGTGCAGGGGTTCTCCGTGTGCCTCTGGCCCATCATCCATGCTTCTCAGCTCTGCCAGGCTGACCCTGCCAATGGTATCCCGTAGGTTCCTTTGTTGTTTGGCTTCCTGGCAGGTTTGAGTGACAGGAGATGGGAGCAAGGAAAGGAGAGGAAGCCGGGGCATCCCTCCCTGCATCCTTCCTGCTCTGGCACTCTTTCTCCAGTAATCTCTATGTTCTGCCACCTCCTCGTTGGTGCCAGTGTTCCAGGAACACTCCACGAACACTATTCCCTCCTTATCCTTTCAGTCTCCAGGTGGTGACAGAGTTTCACCATCCCATATGGGACCTCACCTGCCCATACCTCCAGGAGTGGTGCCTTCATTAAAGTATTTTCATTAAACCATCTGGGGCGAGCTGTTTCCCACTGAATCTTGATGGATACGAGATGGTAGCAGAAGGGAATGAATTTGGGGCAGGGGCTGGGGACCTGGGAGAGTTCATCAGAGAGGCAGCTAAGTGCTCACTGAGAGCACAGCCCCTCACTTGATCTCACTGAAGCCCAACACCCCACCCCTCCTTTACACTTAGAAGCCACTTGACTCTGCTGGGCCCACCCCTCATTTCAGACAGGGGGTATCGGGTACAACACATATGGATCTCCATCCAGTGTTGGAGGCCATTTTTCTCTCCCTTGTTGTCATCCAGGATGATGCAGTCCTCCAGGGATGATTGACTTCCTTTGGAAATGGATATATCAAATTACCAAAGGAGTCGCTCACCCAACATTCTTGACTTTTCCTCCTCCCGAGCCCCTTCTCCAATCCTGTCCTCTCAAAACCGGGTTTGGGATTTTGTAAGAAGGACCTTTTGTCAATCGCTGGTTCCATGATCTTGACCCAGACTCTATTTTCTAGAATCATGACCCAAATTCTTCCTCCTTAGTCTGTTCAGCTTTCTGACTGCTAGTTGGTCAAAGCCAGGGCTGTTGTGAGTTTGCCACAGTAACAGTCTATTTGATCATTGTTCTGTTGATGGACAATTCAGTTGTTTCTGATAGTTTAAGATTTTATTTATTTATTTGACAGAGAGTGTGCACTTGTGCATGAGTGTGTGTAAGCACACAAGCCGGGGGAATGGCAGGCAGAGAGAGAGGGAGAAGCAGGCTCTCCGCTGAGCAGACAGCCCAACATGGGTTTCGATCCCAGGACCCCAGGATCATGACCTGAACTGAAGGCAGATGCTTAACCGATTGAGCCACCCAGGTGCCCCAATGTCTGATAGTTTTTGAATCTAGTTATTTTTCAGTTTCCTGCCCTATGAGTGGTGCCACCATCCATCCAGTTCCACACCACAAAGACTTAGGTGTCATCCACATACCTTTCTCTCCTCCATTCCCCAAATCCAAGCCACCCCCAAGTCCTGGCATATCTCTCAAATCCATCCACTTCTCTCTAACTCAGATTCCAACATCCTGGTTTAAGTGACCACTGTTTCTCAGGTGGATGGCTGCCTTGTTCTGGGAATTCCTGCATCTTCCCAGCCCTCTCCACCCAGGCCATTCTGCAACCTCATAGTTTGGAAATGTGACTCATACTATGTCAGCTGTTAAAGTCCCTTCAGTGGCCACCATCACACAGCATAAAGACAATGTCCTCTGTGCAGTCCATAAACTCCTGACTGCTCTGACATCTGCTTCTTGGTCTGGCTGTGTCTCATACCATCTTCCACCTCCCTTTCTTCATCCCTCCACAACCCACACTCTCTGCCACCGTATGGTTGTACACTGCTCTACCCATACCCACCTGACCTCTTTGTCTACCCAACTCCTGTTCAGCCTCCAGATCTTAAACATTACTTCCTCTAGATCAAGTTAGCCCCCCCAGTTAACTGTAGAAACCTGAACTCTCCTTCAAAGCACCTGTCACAGTTTGTAGTACGTAACGTGTTCATTCCCCCCCAACCCCAGGCTACTCACTCCATAAACCCAGGAATTATCCCTAGATCCTCCTATGTGACAGGTGTCCAAGAGTCTTGAATGAATGATTTTTTTTCCTATTAAAAATGCTGCTGAGGAAATTTTTGAGTCAACATGGCAAATTTACCACATGTTTCTATTTCCTCTTCTTCTGGAAACCCTCCAATGATGGAATTTTTCAAAGGTATAGACCCAAAAGGACAAGAACAAAGAGAACTAAAGAGGAGACAATAACAGAAGAAAGACCTCAGCAGATTTTTGGAATGTAAACAACAAAACAAAACAAAAAATAAGTGGGGAAATAGTAGCTGCTGCAGCGAAGAGCAGCAACTAGGACCCAGGTGCCGATAGAAGGTCAGCCAGGGGTCGTGGAGAGCCTGGGCCCCTGAGACCTAGAAAAAATACTGTGGACATTGGGGACACAACAAAGCAGAGGCTGATAAAGCTGCTTTAAAATCCATAGCCAGAGGGCTTAACCCTTGCCCCTTTCCCACCCTAGGTAGCCAAGCAATGACTTTCCCCATCTCTACTCTGACACCACCACCAGGAGAAAAGCAGGGGCTTCTCCTCTAGAGAAAATGAATCTGAGGGTCTCCACTGGGGAGGAAATGAGGCATGGAGGTAAGGAGAGCACAGGAATAAAAACAAGCAGCTCGGTTGAGCATCTAATATTCTGCAGCTTCCCAGGAAAACCCTCAGGCACAGAGAAGCAACTTTTCACAGTTGCAAGTGGGCCATGGCACACTGATTGGTCTCAGGACACAGGCAGGGACAGACTGTGGCCACTACCATGAATAAATGCGATGTGGTAGCCCCGATTCTGTTCTAGATCAGAGAAAGAAAAAAGGCAGCTATAAAGGATAAGTTGGGAATGTTGGAGAAATTCAGATATGGATCCTATATGGGGCTTTATTATCCATGTTAAGTATCTTGCTGTGATAATGGTATTGTGCAAAAATATAGGCAAATATCCTCATCCCATAAGCCATGCCAAGGCATTTAGAATAGCGGTGGCTTTCAGAGAGCCAACAAAGGAATTATACACATACAGATATATATGTGTGTGCATGTACACACAGATAGATGGAGAGGTACGTACAGGTATACATAGACTAATAGTCGGACAGGAGGGGTGGGGAGAGGAAACCGGACAGAGCCAGTGTGGCAAAATGTTAACCATAATAAGAGTAGGTGTGGAGTATTCAAGTATTCACTGTTCCATTCTTCAGTTTTTATAGTAGGTTTGAAATTTTTCAAAATAGAACAACCATGGAAAGAATCCTAGCAGAATAAATCCCTTGACAGCAACACTTAAAGTGAAACCCAATAACAAACATACTTTGTCGGATATTGAGTAAAAGTGATTTTCAATCCAGATTCCTAGTCCCGCCAAACGATCTAACAAAATAGGGAGGGCGGGAAAAAATACTTTGGACGTAAGAAAGGAGTCAGCATTCTTACCTACCATGTACCTTTTCTCAAGAAGCTAGCGAAGGACATGCTTCAAACAACAAAGGCAGGATGCGGCAAAGAGCCCTGGGAAGAAAAGAAGGCTGGGGATGGTGGGAAAGAGAAGCCACAGGACACAGGGGTACAAGAAGTCTGCATCCAATGCAGGCTGCAGCAGAAGGGCACCACACTTCTGGAAAAAGGAAAAACAGAAAAGACCAACAAAACAAAACTCTCCTGGGTCTGCCCAAATGGGAGTTGTCATTGATAAACATGGATCAGAGCATTAAGGGAAATGCAGTGATGACACATAGTAAACTATGTGTCAAATATAAAAAGCAAATATAAAGTCAATTCCGTTGTTAATTCCAGAAAAAAAAAAATGACGAGTATTCCAGAAAAGAGACGAGGGACTAGAGCATGTCTACCTCAGCACTTAGCAATATTTGTAACGTTATAATAAAGGAAACACTGTTTTGTTTTTTTTTTAATTTCTTCAAAGCTGGGAGGGCACCTGGGTGGCTCAGTCAGTTAAACGTCCGACTCTTGATCTCAACGCAGGTCTGGATCTGAGGGTCGCAAGTTCAAGCCCCACGCTGGGCTCCACACTGGGCATGCAGCCTGCTTAAAACAAAATTGAAGCAAAACAAAGCAAAACCAAGACACTACGTGGGTGTGAAGATGGGGACTGTGTGTATGGAAAGGTAGGGAGTTGGTTTTAATTTATGTTCTCACCTGTCTGATTTACCGTCTGGAAATCAAATGTAAAAAAATGGGTACATCAAGAAACAGCCGCCCAAAATAATTAAACGCAGTGGTGCAGACTGGTATTTGTACATTAGTATTCATGCCAACATGGCTCACAGGAGCCAAAAGTGGAAACAATCCAACTGTCCACAGACAGATGGACCAATGAGCCACGTGTGGCATGTCCAGGCAGTGGAATATTATTTAGCCTTTAAAATGGAAAGACACTCCGACACCTGCTACGTGGGAAAACCTTGAGGACATGATGCTGAGTGACATAAGCCAGTCACAGAACAATGAATATCGTGATTCCACTGATAGGCGTTACCTAGAGGAGACAAATTCACAGACACGGAAAATAGGGTCAAGGTTACTAGGGGCTGGGTGTGGAGAGGGAAGTGGAGAGTTACTGCTTAATGGGGACAGAATCGTCTTTTGGGAAGGTAAGAAACTTCTGGAAATGAATGGTGGTGATGCTTGCACCACATTGCGGGTGTGCTTAATGCCACTAAAAAAAGGTCAACAAAAAATAACAGCAGAAGAATAATATTCAAAGTTATGGTGGTAACCAGCGGGAGAAACAGCTGAGTGGGGAGTGCTTGCAGGAGGAGGGGATGCGGGGCCAGGGGAGGGGAGGGGCGGTGGCAAGAGACAGTTGCCAGTCATTAAAGTCCTTGTTGCACTGTTTTAACTTTTAAAAGGATAGCAGGAACATTCACACAGTGCAGCTTACTCGGATACTTTATGTATATGTTCTTTAATCCTCCTGTCACCAAGACGCAGGTGCCTCCAGTGTCCCTGTTCTCAGCCAGCCCACTGTGCTGTCCCTTGGCCACCTGCATTACAGTGATCAAAGTGCAAACTAATTTTCAAAAGATGCCACCGTGAATTTCCTTGTCTACGTATTTTATGCACTGCTATGTGAATATCGGATTCCTAGGAGTAAAAGAGTCCGAATTTTTATAAAAGACAAAACATGGTGTCCAGCTCATTCTGTCGACATAAAAACTAAGAATGTTGCTGATGTAGGTGTTATGTTCCTCTTCAAGTAGAACTGAGCACAGAAGCCAATGACCTTCCTTTGTATTCGTGATTTTTAGCAGGTCTCTCCAGTTTTTGCAGTCCCCCCTACTTCCCTTCTTACCTCTCCTGGGACGATGATCTTTGTAATGGTACCTGGGGAATAAAATATAAGAAAAATGAGCACCGAAAGAGTAAATTGGGCTTCCTTTCGAAATAGAGGAAAATAATTTTGCAGTTGAGAAAACACATTGAAATATTATTTTTCTAGTGAAAATAGTTACATCACAATTTTAAATTACATTTCCATTTGAAATGGAGTCGATTTGCACCACCTACTGGAATGTATGGCTCTATATAGTCCAAGGTTTCAAAATTAGGAATCCGCTTTTAGAGAATTTAGAGTTAGGTTTTTAGTTATCTTTGAGAGACCAGACCCTTTGATATGTTGGAAATGCCAAATGTTAATTTACTTCAGGGACCATTTTCTAAAACAAACTCTCTTTAGAAGCCAAATTTAATCATCTAGCTAAATTAACAAATTGTACAACTGCTTATAAAAATAAAATGATTAAGCCAAATACATCAACCAAAGAGATAAAAATGTAAATTAGAAGCAAAACTGAAATCAATACACATTATCAGTTGCTAACTCACTATTAAAAAAGAAGATTCAAGCAGACAACTGGAAAATGACAGGAAACATAAGCAAACGGGATAATAAACAGACCATAACTCAACATTAATTAAAAAAGAACTTGCCCAATGAAAATTTGATAGTGTTTATACCCAAAGTAATAATCATTGTCATGGCTTAATTACAGCTGAACATCAACATACAAAGTACTCATATTTAAGCTCTTTGACATTGTAAAGGAAATCCCAACAAAAATTTCATTCCTCATGACAATCTACTCCAAGCAATAAATTTTGGAATATCTAGTAGCAACATTCATTATCGCGTAATTGACAGAGATTCAGAAAAAAATATATCTACAGTATCCACTATTCTACATGAAATTGTTTTAGAATAGAAGCCTAAATATATTACATTTTAATTTCTTGAAACCTATTATAGCATTTCACTTATTTTATGGGTGTTTTGTCTCAAAATTGATTTTATTTTTAGATGTCAACTAAATTAGATGTCAACTCAATTAACTGAAGCATAAAATATGCCAGCAGGATATATGTAAAATACACCCCACAAAATGGTGTGCAAGTAAGCACCTGACTGAAACTCGGAAGCACAGAAAGGTCCTGTGCGGCGGCCACTGGCTCATCCATAATCCTCTTTGTTGTTGCAGGTGATTTGTGCATGACAAGCCCGTGCACAGTGACAAATGTCATGTGCAAAGTTGCCGGAAGGTGTTTTTCCTCAGTGTCGTTCACCACGGGTGTGATTTCATTCTTAAGGTTCTCATCTGCATTGGAAAGCGGTAGTTTAATTTCTGTCAGCTGAGATCGAAGTCTTTCACTGAGGATACAGAGGAAATTCTTACCGAGGCCACAGATATCTTTCTTGGTCAAGACACAGCTGCCTCTCCAGCCGGACTTGCCACCAGCAGCTCCCCAGGCTTCTGCCCTAACCTCACCACTACCTTCCTGTGCCCCGCCCTGGCCGTGCTCCCCACCGCTACCAGGGCTTTGCCTATGTTTTTCCCTCTGCCTGAAATTCTCTTCTCTCCCCACTTTGGCCTAGTTACTTCTTCCCTGTCTTTCGTGGCTGAGTCCATTCAAAGCGGCAAGTTCGCATCTGGGGGTACTTACCTGCAAGTTTCTGCATCCCCCACTGGACTGATTCTACTCACCTGTGAGTCCCAAGCGCGCAGCACACCACCTGCATAGAGGAAATATGGAATGACTCACTCAGATCAGGGCCAGAGAGGCACCTGCTCTGGCCCTCCTCTGGCTACACCCCTCCCCAAAGGGAGATGGGCCCACCTGGAGCTCCAGGGAGCCCACTCTAATGGCTCCAAGCCTACTCTGGGGTCCATGGAGGCTGCTTCCCAAGCCTGTTCCCCCAAACACCTGGCGTATCCACCCCTGTGCCCAAGGGGTGGCCAAGGGGCATCTGTTGGAAAGGTGAGAGAATAAAATATATTTTAGGGGCACCTGGGTGGCTGAGTCAACTAAGCACCCAACTCTTGATTTCGGCTCAGGTCATGATCTCAGGGTTGTGAGATCAAGCCCCACATTGGGCTCCCCTGGGTGGGGAGCCTGCTTAAGATTCTCTCTCTCCTTCTTCCGTTGCCCCTCTCCCTGAAAAAAAAGTACAGAAGTATTTTAATAGTTGGCAAGGGGTGGCTGTGATAAAGGTGTACAGTTAAGGAAGGAGGATAGAATGTGTTTTATTTCATAATTTGTTGGTTTAATATATAACTTGAGATATTTCACTATATGCTATGCAGAACTCCATTTATAGTTTTCCCCAGAACCTGCCAGTCTCCCTCCCCAAAAAACAGGCACAGAAGTGGTTTCATGCATATCTGAAAATAAACTTTAGCTCTCACTTAATATCCTGATGATCCCTTGTATCCCATCTGAAATCTGAGTTCAAAGGAGAATGATTTTTAAAGTCAACAGAGATATAAATATTTAATGTCAAAGCTCCTTGATAAGCACAATGAATGGAGCCAGGGGGAGAGGAACAGGGATAAAGAGTTGAAGTCATTCAGTTTGAAACCATGTTTCAAAATCATTATATGACACTGAAATATTAAAAATTATGTTCTTTGGGTAATAGGACAATGCACTTTCTTGCCTTTTTGCATTGTACTACTGTTTGAATTTTCTAATATAACAGTGCTTACATTTGTAATGAAAATATTACTTTTAAAAAATCAAGTTACTATTCTGTTTCATTTACAAAATGCGAACATTTCACCAAAGCTCACCATCTTTGCTATCCTTCACATGGAAGCAACAGTAAGACTTTTTCGCCCATATATTAATTTCAGAGGCAAAAACTGTATCTTCTCAGAACTCAGTGGAAAAGGACTATGGCTTATCTTACATTGTAGATAACAGGAAGTCACAAATAAGCTTCATTTCTAGGTTTAGAAAACGTGTCACCTGGCTAGTGGGCTCGGAGCCTACTTGATTTTGGGAGTTCCCTGACCGTTTGTTATTCCTGCCAACTTCCATTAAGCCCACCTTGATTTCTTTTGGTTTCCTAATTATGATCTGGAGTTTCTTCTTCATACCCATTCTTCTAGAAACCCAGTTTTGGTTTTCCTTACTTAGAAATAAGAATGGTCTAGGGACACCTTGGTGGCTCAGTCAGTTAAGCATCTGCCTTCAGCTCGGGCCATTATCATGATCCCAGAGGCTTGGGATCAAGCCCCAAGTTGGGTTCCCTGCTCAGCGGGGAGCCTGCTTCTCTCTCTGCCCCTCCCCTCCTCATTCTCTTTCTCTCTTCTCTCTCTCTCAAATAAATGAATTCTTTAAAAAAAAAAAAAAAGAAAGAAAGAAAAGAAAGAAGAATGGTCTAGTCATTTACCTAGCAAGAATCAATTTCCCTCCATCCTTTGCCCCATCCCTCCCACCAAGTCCTTCACACCATGTGTACCGGTCAACAGGTGATGCTCTCATCCCCTCCCCCTTGCCCGGGCTGCTCCCACCTCCACGCTTTGGCTAGTGTTTTCCCTTTACCACCCCACCCCCTGCCCAACCTTCCAAATCCCAACTACCCCAGGCTCCACGGCCATTCCTGACCACCCTCCACAATCACCCCTCCCAGCCGAGTGTAATTATCACACCTTGGAAACTCTGGCACACCTGGAACTTCTCCTTTATCGTATCAGGACTCACATTCACCTGTTGCTACTGAGGACTTGCTACTGCCCTTGTCCTCTTCCCAGAGCTAGATCATAAGCCCTTGAGGTCAGGAGCCCTGTTCTGCTACCGTCTTTAACCCAGCACTGTTTCTGGGACTCAATGAATGTCTGAAATGAGTGAAGCTACATTGTTTGGTCAATCCCAACCCTTGCGTCAGAACTGCTCAGGGCTCTCTTGAGAAATGTGTCTTCTCAGTGCCAACTCAGCGGACTGACTTAAGACAGTGATTGACAGAAGAAAATGGCCAGAAAAATGCAACACGGAAGATTAGATTAAAAGGGATGAAGAATGAACTGGTTCCAATAATAATTCAAGGAAGGGGAGGGTTGCGGGTGGAGGCTGACTAGATGCGTGTTGATAATTGTTCAAGGTGCATGACGGTGACGGGTACATGGAGGTTCATTTTCCCACTCTCTCTACTTAGGTATATATTTGAAAATTGTGTGATGAAAATACTCGAAGATGAAGGCAAAGGAGAAGCAGCAGCAACAGTTGGTTTGCAGACATAGAGGAGGCCCCGGGCCCAGGTATGAGAGAAAGGCTTGGGATGCAGGTCTCTCTCCCTCCGGGTACCATCCTTCCCTGTGGCCACACTCCTGTCGTCCAGGCTCTTCTCCTTCCAAATCTATACATGCCCCCCACTCATTTATATGGCCCCCACGCTCAGACCCTTGGCCCAAGTAATGCCATCCCAGGCTCTGCCTCTTGGGTATTGCCCCACGTACTAGGACATTCTTGGACGGGAACGGGAGCCCCTTGGAGCCAGTCTCTACTTCAGCCAATCTGGTTGGCAAACCCTACCCCGTGGGTGTGATAAGTCACACGTGGAGATCTTCTGGGACGTAAAGTCCTTGATGTTTCTTAATCCACACCAAGTACAGTCCCCTATGAGCAAGAACTTGCCACAGTTTCCAGGAGACACCTCAGTGGAAATTTCTCCACTCTGGAAGGCTTCCCATAGCAGTGGAGGCTAGCGCAGACCACCCTCTGCCCAGAAAGACCAGTTCTATTCTAAAGGAGCCCTCTGAGGATCATCCCCATGGCTGTGATTTTCCAGTGAGTCACGACAGTCAGATCATAACATTCATTGCAGCCAAGATGCACAGAACGCCATGGTGCTTTCCTACTCAAGTCTTCCCTAAACAAGTCATGACAGCCACACTGATGATGTGCAACCAGTTTTAGGGATAAACAAGCCTGACAGCCTCCAACAGGACAGCTCAAGTTTCTCTTCCCACTCCCTTGCTAGCGCTTTCCTACTTCCAGAAGACCATTAAAAGAATGATATTTGTAATGTAGATGAGGTCAGTCTTTTTGCACAATGTTGACAGACAGGAGGAAGATTCCAGAGAGAAATGCCACAGCAGCAAATGAATATAAATGATGCTTTTCTACTTTGTGTTTATAAAATGCCTTTTGTACCAGAATCTCAAAGCGCTCCAGGACGCAAGGCTTTGACTGGCACATTCAACTCGGGGTAAACGTGAATGGCCAGAGCTCCTCAAGTCATTTGTGATAAGAAAGAACAAAAGTCCAGACATTCTAAAAATTCAATATCCTTGCCTTCTGGGTAGTAAATAAAAGTGTGCAGATGGATAATGACATCTGTGGATGTCACACATCGGCTCTGTTTCCTAGGGAGAAAAAATGTAAATAAATATGTAAAAAATTGTCATATGTGGATAACACCCGTGGTTCACCCAGTGGTTACCAGTCAGACCAACGTCTGCGTGCCATGGATTCTGTTACTGGGTGCCTTGTGACTGCATGACACCGAGAAAGTAAAGTATATCTTTGCCATGACCATGAGAAGACAAATACAGAAACGTTTAGTTAAAAGGTCTGTCCAGTCAGTGACTTTGACATCTGATGCTTTGGCACTAAGTGATACCTTCTTTTTGTTCTCTCCACTGGTGTCACTGCTTAATCGCTAAATGATTCATTAGGGTCTGCAAAGGCCAAACCCTTAACTAGAAAGGCAGAGGGGACCCACAGGCAGTGCCTGACTGTGGGATTGATTTGAAAGTTCATTTGAGAATTCCTTTCTTCTCACTCTTTCTCGAAAGTGCGAAGGAGCGTGCACAGTGTGAATAACCCCTCAGGCTCCAGCCACCAAAGAGTTGTCTGAAGAGCAGACGTTAGTGACTTTGAATCTGTTCTTAGGATTCGTTTAGGGTTCCAGTCAGCTTCGGAGAAGAAAACTCACAAAGGCCAAGAACACGTCTGCTGTGAAAGTAATAGCTAGCAGAGACGACCTGTCCCTACAATCACTTGCATTGTGTTCTGAAAGTCAATGCTAGTAGCTTACGAAAGAATTTCAGTTCTTCCAGTATCTAGAAAAAGAACCCCTGAAAGTGCAATCGAAATGGCTTCTAAAGAGTTTCAAATAATTTGCTTTAATGTTATTAGTCTACAGAAGAGCAATTAAATAATTATCACCTAAATGAAACAAGCTATCGTGTAGTTTTCACCAAGAGGGTGTTGCTATTACACTGGTAAAGGGTACCTCCAAGTTTTCATTGTCTTACACTTTAAAATTTTTCTACTCTTGTCAGATTAAAGTGTAAAGAAAATACAGATCACTAACTTGATAACTGTTCTTGACTTAAAGAGCAGCTGGCATGTGGCTTTTGGTACCATGGTGTGTCTAAAATAGTCTTTCTAAAAACAGCATTCTACAAACTTTCTTATCACACACTGTTATTAGTTTCAAAATGTTCTGAACATGCAGCCCCAATGTATGCGATGTAATTTGTAAATTACATCATAGCAGTAATACATTAGTATCAAAACACAAAAGTAGAAAATAATCAATACTTAACATATTTTTTTTTTAAATTTTTTTTTTTTTAAGATTTTATCTACCCATTTTGACAGAGAGAGAGAGATCACAAGCAGGCAGAGGGGCAGGCAGAGACAGAGAGAGGGGGAAGCAGGCTCCCCGCCGAGCAGAGAGCCCGACGTGGGGCTTGATCCCTGGACCCTGGGATCATGACCTGAGCTGAAGGCAGAGGCTTTAACCCACTGAGCCACTCAGGCGCCCCAACATATTTTAATTTATTGACTGCAAATGAGTTCTGTTCCACTAATATTCTTTAAAAGAGAGTAAAGTGGTCAAACAGGTTTATTTTTGTGGCTCTAGTTTGAAAACTTGGTGACAGAACAACTTGAAGTGTCCTTCTAAGTTCAGTTTATTTTAAAACAGGGTTTGAATGGTTGTCATTACTTAAAATAGCGCAAGAGATAATAAACTAACTAGGAAGAATCCCATTGTCTCAGAGCTTTCCAAGTCAAACTGTCATTTCAACTGTCTCCGCACATGAGGCAAACATTGTAACTGAGATTTGGTTACATTTCCATCTTCGTTGAGTCCATCCATCTTTCCTACACACCAATTGTATGGTTTCAAGGAATAATTCAGAGATTGTAAGTTGTCTTACATGCAATTTGTTTACTCATTCATTCGTGAGGAAGAAAGGTCAACAGACTGTTGTCAAGGAACAAAATTAAAAACAGGCCGAATGAGAGAGAGAGAAAGAGAGAGATTGAGAGAGGGAGAGGAAAGCTCTTGCTGGCAGCTGGGGAGAGTGAAGCTGGCAGCACATTTTTGGGGTAAACAAATCAGTTGGTGGCTGACAAAGAGATCGGTCCGGGCATTCTGAGTAGGCCAAGGAGTGGTATTGAGGAAAACAATTAAGACATGGATAGGTTTTCCCAAAGCCTTAAGAGTGTGGCTGAGAACCACGGCGGGCTTGCTGTCTCTGTATGAGGTCGGCTCTGCTGTCCCCCTTTGGTTAGATGCTGCCCAAGGTAAACCAAACCTGCACCCCTGTTCTCCTCGATATACTTAAACTCCATTTGGAGGATTTGTAAAAGAGGTGAGACATTTCAGCTCTTAAGTTGACTGCAGACATTAATTTTTAATAAGCAGCGTAGGTCATTTTCAGCAACAAAAGCGCACGATGTCGGAAAGATTTGCAAACATCTATTTTCAAAAGTGCTCTCTCCATAAGATAAAGTTTAAAAAAAAAAAAACCGTGTCTTTCTCATTTGCTGTTAAACCATCACCTTTCTCTCAAAGGGACAGATTAAGCCTGTCTATTCTTGTGAAATTTTCAACTAAAGCATCTTAATGATGGCTACTTGTCACCCCAGAAAAGGATGAGGAAATGTGGGACACTTTTTATAAAGTATAGTAACTCATTTTCTAAGCTTGACAATTCTTTTAAGTGCTTTGCCACACGATAATCTGTAAACTGTGTGTGGTATATAAGATTTTCAAGGTCGCCTCTCATCATGGAATTCTGAAAAAATTGTCCTAAAGGCCTTGTTTTGTCACCAGATTTAATCATGTGGACAGTATCTAATAACCCATCTGAGCCACCATAAACTGGCATACTACGGAGTGGTCCCCAGACACCCAGTGCCCCTTGCTGGGGCATATGTCTTCCCTACCATATGGGTGCTACACTTGGCTGTGTATCTCGTTTGGGCAAAAAAAAAAAAAAAAAAAAGGTGAGTGGCAGCGATGTTTGTCACTCCTTTTGTTTGTTTGGTTCGGTTTGGTGTGTGTGGGGGGGTGGGGTGGGGTGTGTGTGTGTGTGTGTGTGTCCCTGATCAGAAGCTTTGGGAACTGGTTTACAGGTTGTACCTCTCTTGGTTGTATCACTCCGACAGACATTGCTCAGGATGGTCTCATCAGTCTGGTTCACAGAGTAAAGATCACGTGGACTAGTGCAAGGATGTCCCAAATTCTGCCTGGGACACACTTCCACTAAATATTTGGGATGTTCTTACCCTTAAGAATTTGTTCATAGTTTACCTGAAATTCAAATGTAACTTACCATCCTGAATTTCACCTGGGGACCCTAATTGTAAGTCACTGCATTTGGGAATCGCTTGTTTTGGCTGCAAAACCCAGTCTTCCATGACTGATATACCATCTGACCATGGCCCAAGGAAGGGTGCCTGCGTCAGTCTGCATATCAAGTACTAGGAAGGCTTAATTTTTGCCTTAGTTTTCAGATTAAAAAGAAGTTCTGGTTCTTCCCGAAAGCCAGCAGAATGTCTGTAGAGATCCCTGTTCTAAACTGTGGTCACCAGCAGCAGTGGTCAGATGCTGGAACCTTGCTAAAAATGCAGATTCTTGGCACTACCTTAGAATACCAATTTTGAATCTGGAGATGGCTGGAGGATCTACTGGTTTAACAAGTTCCTTGGGTGATTTTGAGACAAACTAAAGGTCCAGTGGCCTGTGTCTGCATTTCAACTTTCTTTAAGACTGTGTGGGAGTCAGGGACTCAACCCCTTTTGCTGTTAAACTAGTTTTGTGTGATGTTCAACAAGTCAATTCTGTCCTCCTTTCCGGAGTGCACTGTTCATCTACAGAGGGATGGGATTGGCTCAGATCATCTCAATCTCTCTTCTAGCTCTAAAAGTCCAGAACAAGGAGTCAGAAACCCAGGGCCTTCTAAGGTTCTGTGGACAAAGTAAACAAGTGAGGGTGGGTAGGTGTAGACACTAGGTCGTGCAGGGGACCGTGGCACTTTGCAAGGCACGAGCCCCATTCTAAGTGGTCCCTGTATGTTTTCTGTTTTGCGGGCAGAACTCCCAGGTCCTAGGCACGTCTCCCTTGCATAGAACCATAACGTTTTTTTGAAAGATATTATTTACGTATTCATTTATTTATTTGAGAGAGAGATTGAGAGAATGATTGGGGGAGGGGCAGTAGGAGAAGCAGACTCCCCGCAGAGCGGGGAGCCCCATACAGGAGTCAATTTCAGGACCCTGGGATCACAACCTGAGCCAAAAGCAGCTGCTTAACTGACTGACCCACCCAGGCAGTAAACATTTTTGACAAGATTTCTAATGTTGCTCTGGAAAAAACTGTGTGCTGCGAGTAACTAAGCAAATTTATGTCTGGCATTTCTCTGAAATCATAACGTGTGCTGGGAGGATGAGATTTGTAAGTGCAGTCTAACCTGCAGATTGTTTTAGAATGGAACTGGTGTGAAGACTAACTTTAATAATTAATGACTGACACCACGATAGTTTGGAGAGACTTCATTAAACCTTTTCAGCTTTGATTTTGCAGATTAAACAAAAATTGGAGCCAACAACATTGTTTTTATGTCTCAAACACTTTGATAAGCATTTTAAAAGTCTGTCATACTAGTTATTTTACCTACATTGCCTAAGGGCTAAAACAGTTCAGTGGGCTGGTGCTGTGCCTGGTGTTGGTAAAACAGGTGATCAGATGGGACACTAGCCCTCGAGGAGCTCACAGGTGGCAAGAGAGGCAAATACATAGAGCTAGTTTTTCTATAAAGTGGCAAGTGCAGGGTAAAGCGACATACAAACTTTGGGAACAAAGAAAGGGACCCTAAGGGTTAAGGAGGGGGAGGTGTCAGGAGAGACTTTTCAGGGACGCTATCTGAGATGAGTCTTGAGGAATAAGCCAGGTGAGGAAGGGAAAGGTGTCCGAAGCAGGGGGCAACACCGGTAAATACAGACTGCTGGAACAACCCGCTGAAGCAGAGAACTGTAAGCCGTTTATTCATTCAACAAACATTTCCTACGTGGTGAAAACAGCAGGTGCTGGGGAGCCCGGTAAACACCTGAGAGTGCTGATTGGCTACAGGAACGGACACCTACCAACAAAGCAGAGCAGGCCCTAGGTGATGGAGCACATCCTGAGCGGCAGGAAGCAGCGGGACAGGGAAGGAGGCAGAGGGCAGACATTGATACCATACAAAAAGAAACATAAATAAGCTTCTTGAAATGTGAAATTCTGAAGTAATGATCCATGTTACCCACAACATTAAATTTCAATCACTTACATCAGAAACAATGATAACTCACTATCTCTCTCTCTCTCTCTCTCTCTCACACACACACACAGCACTTAAAAGTGTGTACAGAAGAAAAGAGAGCAATTAACAAGCACTTGGTTAGAAGAATGGATCAACTCTCTGTAACTCAGAGGTACCCGGTTTCTCTTGCCTTCAGGAATCCCCCTCCATTACTGTCTATACTTTGCTGGTTCTAGTCCTGGGAGCGGCCTCAGGAAAAACCAGTCTCCCCTCAGGTCCTGGGAGTCACTGGTAACCTCCCTACCCTGAAGACCCTCTCTGCCCCAGGACCCTTTCTGTAGCTGACCTCTTTTTCTATGCTGCATTTCTGGCTCTCTTTCACTCCTCTCTGCCCTTTCTTTCTTGCTTTCTTCCTTTGCTTCTTTCTTTTTCTTCTGTTTAAAATATTTATTTGAGAGAGAGAGAGAAAATGTGAGGGTTGGGGGGAAGGAGCAGAGGGGAGAGAGACTCTCAAGCAGACTCCATGCTGAATGAGGAGTTCTACATGGGGCTTGAGATCACAATCCTGAGATCATAACCTGAGCCACTGAAATCAAGAGTCAGATGCTTCACCAACTGAGCCACCCAGGCACCCCCTCTCTGCCTTTTCACAGGCCATTTCCGGCACATTTTCCCACTAAGCAACATCACCAAGGAAGGGTTCAGGAACCTGCTTCTCAGGAAGCCTGCAATGTATTTGAGTCCTGAAAAAAAGAATTACTGATACCTCAGAAAATCCCTTCTTACAAAAAATTATAAGTTTAATAAAAATTATGTTTTATGATAAAATAATGCATAATCAGAAAGAAAAATGGAAAACTAAACTTTGAAGAATTAATTTTAAATCACTTCATCTTACCACTCAGAGACTTTTTATGGACATAGACACAGGCAAAAGATATTCTTTAAAAATTAGGATCATAATACATATTTGCTTTTTAAATTTTTATCATTTAACATCATATGTACAACTGAAATGTTCTTGAACATTTCTGAAAAAGAAGTTAATAGTTGCACAAGTTAATGGTACTCTATACCAGGGGCGCCTGGGTAGCTCAGTGGGTTAAAGCCTCTGCCTTCCGCTCAGGTCATGATCCCAGGGTCCTCGGATGGAGCCCCACGTTGGGCTCTCTGCTCAGCAGGGAGACTGTTTCCTCCCCTCTCTCTGTCTACTTGTAATCTCTCCCTGTCAAATAAATAAATAAAATCTTTAAAGGAAAAAAAAAAGGTACTCTATACCAAAAAAGACTTAATCATCTTCCTAATGCTAGATAACTTGAGTTCATTTTTTTTACTACAATAAATGTATTGCCTTGCAAAAAAAGGACTTTACAAAATATAAAAAATGATAACTACCAAAATCAATACACGTTGAAGTGTCTACAAAATGTACTATTATGTATAATTCATTGTTAAATATAATTCATAAGAACGTTTCGTTACATTTGAAAACAAATTGCAAATCGAGCTTCCTCAGTCACAAGGATGTCACAAGGACGTGTGACTATGCACATAGTTATCAGAGCCCAATGTAAGTTACAAGTTGAGATAGCCAAACACTGCAAGGCAGAATTAATTTTTCAAAAGGTTTCCAATGTTTTGCCACAAAACAAAGCAAGTTTTTATGAAGGATGTGGCTGCATTTATGCTTGATATGGCAGTAGATGAGGATTCTGAGCAGAAGAGATCCTAGCGTCTCCCAAGCTTTCACATGGCGCTGGCCGTTCCTCTACGTCCAGACTACTCGAAGCACTGGCATCATCTCCTGGAAGTCTGTTGGAAATGCAGACTCTCAGGTCCATCCCAGACCTACTGAGTCAGAAGGCGCATGTCCACTAGATCTCCAGGTGTTTCCCGCGCACGTTAACGCTGGACAAGCCCCAGGGCCACCCAGAGAGCCCCTTGCTAGCTCCCTGGGGCCTCACAAGTTGGCAGCCTTTCCGCCCGTGCTTCCCGAGTCACTAGGCAAACGCGGCACCTTGAAAAACCCTGTGGAGGTGCGACCGCCTTCGAAACGCGTCGGTTCCGTAAAGGCGGAAGGCCACCAGTCTGACCCTCGGGCCCACGGGCCCAAACCCGCTTTGTGATGCGCGAGCAGGACGCCAAGCCGGGGCGCGCCGGAGTCTGCACCGCCCCTCACCTGGGCCCCTGATCTCTCCCTTCCTGGGGCTGTGAGCCCGTCTGTAAGCCGGTGGGGGCACGGAAGGCCGCGGAGGCAGGAGCGCTAACACCTCGCTACTCTATTTTACTGGAACGGCTGGTTACGAGACTGCGTGCGGTACTTCCCCGCCCGCGCTGCGACAACCTCGCCGAAGCCGACATCCCGGAGCCCAGGTCGCCAGAACTGTTTGCCCACAAAGGCTAGAGACGTGCAAGGGGTGGAGCCTGGGAATCAGCTACCGCGAGACGTGGTCCCCTGAGGAGGCTCCCACAGGCGCAGGCGCACTACACCTCCTGCCCCCGCCGCGAACGTGGCTTCTTCCACCCGGGAAGACGGGGCTGGGCCTCTGGCACAAAGATCGCGAGATTTGGGCGCGTCACCGCGACTCCTTCCGGTCAGAGACCGGAAGTTCAGTGAGCGGGGGCGTCCCTGGCGCTTGCTTCGCTGTGCTGCGGCGCCGCTGGGCCCGGTTTCTGTCGCGCCTCCTCGCATCCCGTTCCGCCTCGCCTGCCCTGGGCCGAGGTGATGGGGGACTCCAAGGAGGGTGGAGCGGAGTCTCCGCCGGCCGGGGCCGCTGCTCGGGAAGGGCTCAGCCTCCTGTCCCAGGGAGAATCCGAGGAACCTTCTGCACAGGTGAGTCGGTCCTGGGGCTGGACCTGCAGGGCTCCGGGGGCTGCGGGCCCGCTCCGCGAGGGCGGCATGTTACGGTTCCCGGAGGCTGCTGGTGCCTTGTGTGCGTCTCCCGGACAGTCCGCCAGCCGGAGTGGAAGCCCCCGTGTCTGTGACCTGGCGGTCGGGTATTTGCATCCAAGTCACTCGTCTCAAAAGCGGTTCTGGCTTCCCACTCGGTTATAACCGACGGGCAAGTTAGGCACGACCTCGGCCGTCAAGGAGCGGGAGTACGTGGTTCCACAGTGTGGCCCAGTCGTGCAGAGCTGCAGGGAAGAGAGCGGGTGCCGGGGGGCGCCCGGCGAAACGGGGTCGAGGTAACCCTTGAAGGGTTCATAGTATTTGCCGGGCCGAGAAGGGACTGAGGGAAAGGCTAAGATCGTGAACTCGCACACTGAGCTTGCTCGGGGGTGTGCAAGTGAGGAGTGTGAGGCGCCTCCAGCGCCTTCCCGTGAAGGCAGAGGCTCAAGAGTGTGTAATGACCCAGCGAATCAACTCCGAAACGTTTGCTTGAAAACAGGAAAGCCCCGGGGGCGCCTGGCTGGCTGAGTTAGTGGAACGAAGGATTCTCGGTCGTGAGTTCAAGCCGCACGTTGGGCGCAGAGGTTGCTTAAAAAAACAGAAACAAAAACGCCGCAGATATCCTACCACAAAAGACTTTCTAAATGATATGTTACTGAAATTACAATAGTACATCTTTAATAACAGAGGCTTTTACCAAATTTTGCATTTTGTTAATGGGATTCTATGGACTGTCCTTGGCTTTTGCGTGTCCACTGTCTTAGCTGATCACCATAACCATTGTACTTCCTGACTCACGTTTTTCTTTGAAATTGTGTGAAAAAGAGCTAAGTAAATGTGACAGTGTGTGCTTGAGTTTATTGCTGTTGGAAGGGTGTGGCATATATTCTTGTGAAGCCTGATGTGTGGTGGGGTTTTTTTTTTCTTTTTATAAAGGTGGTATTTTTAATTTCTAGCAGTGTTATTAAAGTTTCGTTCAATGTGTTAATTAGGGATCAGCTTTATTTCTTGGAGGCAATGAAGTGAAGAGCCGAGCTGTGGTGAAATACTCTTCTGCCCCTCCTCGAACAGCATTTGCACGCCTTGAAGAGAAAACAGACTTGAAACTCCCACCTGCCAACTGGTTAAGAGAGAGTGCCAAACTAGGGCCGGCAGGAACTACCATTCTTGGCAATAGTAAGAAAAGCAAGCCATTTTCAAGGTAAATGTCCATCAGTGACATTTTTTCCTGTCTCTCAACAGCCCCCCTGCCAGCCCTCAGACTCTGATGTTGCTTTTTTGGTTTAAGTTGTAATGCTCACCATCTTGGTGAGATTTCTTTTGAGAAAAAGACTTTCAAAGGGACTTTCAAAGTCCCTCCCCGCAGTGGGATTGTATTCTCATGCGAAGGCGTCAGGTGCATGTGCTTCTTTCAGGTCTGCAGCCTGTTATTAACAAAGCTGAGTTTTGACCATTTAAATTCAATCAGCTGTTTTATTTTTAGCCAATCAGGGTACCTTTTGAGTATATGAATACAAAGAATCGGGGTGGCACAGGAGGAGGAGAACCCTTAACACTACTGAATCTGCCCTGTAGAGTTTTTCATGAAATGGTGGTGGATGATTTCATCTGAAAAAGCCTGATACAGAAACTGAGCATTTTTCGGTGACTTACACCACCCTTGACTTTGACACTTGCTGAGACAGTTGCTGGAAGTTCTGCTGGTGGTATTTAAGTGTGAGAGAGTGGCCTGGGTTCTTATAGAGAAGAATATACTAACATTCATATTCTTGTAGACGATTTAATGTGTAGGACACTCTTTTTTTCCCTCTGTATAACTGAACCTAAAATATGTCCACATAACCTAGCAAGAGCCATAAATACGTTAAAAGCTAATGAGTTAGTAGCTTAGAGATTATCCTAGTGCTTCCAAAGGTAAAAATTATATTTGCATAATGTTGTTTGTAGCATTATTTATACCAGCAAAAAGTCGGAGATAGTCCAAATATTTTCTTTTAGAAGAATGGCTTAATCAGTTATCAGTCAACTAAATTAAAAATTATAAAGTCATTTAAATTTTAGTTTAATTGACCATGTGCAAACATGTGCCAAGTACTTTATATGTTTGTCTCATTGACTTTTCACAACAACCCTTTGAGTTAGGTTCTGTTAACTAATTTTCCACATGGGAGAACTGAGACTTAGAAAGGCTAAGTAACTTGCTTAGCCTGCATGGTCAGTCATCAGAGCATGCTTTGAAGTGAGGCAGTCCTAAGTAAGTGTTCTGATCCTCTGCCATTTACTGACTGGAAAATGGTGACATCAGCTGCTTTTCAGGCTTAGAGATTGTAGACGTGCCTCACGTGGCACCTGACACAACATTTTTTTTCTTTTCTCCTTCGGGCTGAATTGAGGTCATGTTCTTCTTTTCCCCTAAAACTGTAGTATATGAACTAGCAACACAGTCCTAGAGACTAAAATCCTGATAAATGTTTCTACTTATATTTTTCTTATCTCTTCACCTAAAAAGTATAATATCTTAAACTGATTTCTCTCGGAGATTTTTTTGGGGGATTTGTAATTACAAAAAAAGAAAGTAATTGTTAATTTTTTTATTCTAGATGCTTCCTATTAATTGCTTCTAATGATTATTACCGTGTTTTATCAAATTAAAGATGTGATTGATTTAAATCTTGTAACCATGAAGAAGGAAAAACTTCAGTTCTAATGTTGATAGGCATATTGATTGCAGAGATATAAGAATGTGGAAAATGGGTATCCTGGAGGTGATGGAATAGTGTATTCTCTTATAAACTCTACTTGTTTCGTCACGAGCATGACCTTTGTGGCCTTTGTTCCCTTCATTAGCTTTGGTATGGCATACGACTTTATTGATTCTGTGGGAAATGATGTGGACGTTGTCTCTGACTCTGAAGTAAGTGTGCTTATTGAAGAATGTACTTGCGGTGTTTATGTTAGGGATTTATAACGTTCTCTGTTCTGTAGTCTTGAAAAATTGCTGATGAAATAAGATACAACTGTTTGATGATCAAATACCTTTTGTGTTAAAAAGTAACATTCTTCCACATCTCCTTTCAAAAAGGAAGGAGTGACACCCAAAACACAGGCAGTGATAGTAATTAATATCGGTGGTTGTGTTTTAATAATAGCAATTACAAGTCATTGAAATGTTTGGGATGATTTCTATAATGTTACCAGTTGAGAATTAGAAATGATACTTAAGGCAAAATCTATTGCTCCTTAGTTGGTCAGTTTTATCTGATACGCTAAAAGCCTAGGTCAGTGCAAAAGTGACCTGTACACACTTAACTTTAGGAAATTCCATTTTGTAAAAATAAATGTTTGCCCACCATTTACATTAAAATAGGATGACTGCTAAAGTGTAAGTGATTCTGGTTTTAAAGGTTCGTCTCCCATGTGTTTGTGTTTAGCTCTTTGTGTACAGTAGTTTATATAACCTTAGGAAAATAAAGTTTCTTACGCTTTAAAATTGAATGAAGTTAAAATTTGAAAGAGTTCAGGTCACACTAAAAAGGTCTTTTTAAACTGTTTTTCCTCTTAATTTTTTAAAGAACATAAAAAAGCTGCTGAAGATTCCCTACAGCAAGTCCCATGTAAGCATGGCCGTCCACCGCATAGGAAGGACTCTCTTACTCGATGAGTTAGATATTCAGGAACTCTTCATGAGATCATCTCAGGTAATAACTTGTGGTGGAAAAACAACCATTTAAGCACTGTTAACAACTTAAGGGGACTAGAAATACCATTTCAAAGAAAGACTGAAGCGGAAACGTGGTTCAGCAGTTCAGCAACTGAGAAATGAGATGGTTCGTGGAATATAAAGAAATTTTAATTAAAAAAAATAGAAAACAGAGTGAATAGGGAAGAAACTTATTTTATTTATAACCAACAGCCAGGATTCTTGCAAAGAAAAGGATGAAGCCAACGGAGAAAGTTGTGAAAAATCAGAAATCTTAGAGGATTTTTTAGCTGAATTTTTTGAAAAATTCTTTGGTGTCTCCATTAAAGAGATTCTCTTGAAACATAACTGCCAGGAAATGTGAAAAATGTTAGAAATAATTCCTATGAATACATGGTTATTAGTATTAATTGGTTCACTTAAAGCAGAACTTCTCAAACTGTATTTTGGTAAATGACTTCCCCACTCCCCTCCCCACCGTATGTTGGTGATGGATACTTTTTGAAAAGTGTTAACAACAACGTTTCAGTGTCTCAAGGCTTACTCTCCATTTCTGTACTCTGACTGGGGACTGTTGGCAGATCAGGGTGTATGTATGCTTGTCACTGGTCAAGTTCTTGGGATGTGACAATGAGTAAATCACAAGTCCTTCTTTCCTGGCAGCTTACAGTTTTGGCGTTATAAACACACACAGATAATTTCAATATGATATGCATACTGGAGCTTCTTCCAGGTGCCAAGGAACATGGTAGAAAGAAAAACCACTTCTCTTAGCCTGGCTCAAGGAGAAGAGGAAGACAGCTTTCCCTAAGGAGGTGATAGGGATTAAGTCAAGAAAGATAGTGTTTGAGTATGTGTTTATGAAATAGTATTTTAAAAATAGAGTATTTTTTGTAAAAGGGTAACAAATGTTTTGATTACAGGTTTGTTGTATTTATCGTTTTCTTTTGTTACTCAGACTGGTGATTGGACATGGCTGAAAGAGTTTTATCAAAGACTCATTGATCAGAAGTGGCAGAGGAAGAAGAAAAGCAAAGAACACTGGTATCAGAAAGCTATTCTTTCCAAGTTTTTATATTACAGGTACTTGGCTACTTTATTTTCTATCTTTAGGAAGATGAAATTCTATTCTGAAATTGAATTTTAAGCTAGTAAAAGTAAGTTGTGTAACTATTGATATTTCAATGCCTTCTGTTCCTTTTTAAAATAAGATTTATGGTTGATATGGAATTTAGCTTTAAAAAACTGGTAGACTGTCACATAAAGTTAACTTTAGTAACAATGTGATGTTTTTATTTCTGGTTTGGCCAGTATCAATGGTGATGGAGCCGCTCAGCCCGTCCCATCTGCTGCAGAACAGCAGGAATCATCCAGTTCAGATCAGACAAATGATTCGGACGGGGCTTCGTGGCCCGCCCCCTTTGAAATGCCTTCTTCAGTTTCTGAAGACCCCAGTGCTTCCAGTCAGGTTAGTTAGTACTTAGATGTTAATTCAGTAAACTCATTTAAGAAGACAAAACAAATGATCTTGTTAATAAAAATGGAAGAACAGGAGTCAAGAATACTTTTTTAAAAGTTTTCAAAATAGGATTTGTAAAAAAATATTATGAATAGCTAGATAACGTTTTTAAAATTAATTTGAAGTATTTAAAGATTTTTACTGGCATTCAAAATAGCTTACCTGTGTAAACACATTGGTCTATGGTGTCTATTTAATGACACCATAGGTGTCATTAAAACACCAGGTCTATGGTGTCTTTTTAATAAGCTTTTTTAATAAGCTCTAGTGTCTAGTGTCTATTTAATGCCTCTTATCAATACTGATTATCTCCTTGGAGTCATAAAACTATTATATAATACAGTGATAGAAACTATTTTAGGGGCGCCTGGGTGGCTCAGTGGGTTAAAGCCTCTGCCTTCAGCTCGGGTCATGATCCCAGGGTCCTGGGATTGAGCCCTGCATCGGGCTCTCTGCTCAGCGGGGAGTCTGCTTCCGCCCTCTCTCTGCTTGCCTACTTGTGATCTCTCTCTCTGTCTCTCTGTCAAATAAATAAATAAATAAATTTTTTAAAATCTCAAAAAAAAAAAAAAACTATTTTAAGCTTTAGACTTACAGTGAATGCCTATCAAATACTGAGACTCACAGGCCTGTTTGTAACTTAATACTGACCTTCTTACCTTAATTTTTTGATTGTTAAGCCTAAAATTGCCCTTAAGATTTTCTGGATGAAGTTCCTGAGACTTAACCCACATTAATATTGTAAAGTTTTTAGAAAGGAAGGAGGAGTAGTATATCTGTTTTGTCTCTTGTATTCTTGGTCTTTTTCTTATTTCTTGTTTAGTTTTTGTCTTTACTGTGTCTATCAAAGAGTAAAGTAACTGAATCTATGTAAATTTATGCATGTCTGTTTTTAGGAAAACATATTGACAAAGTCGAAGATAAAAATAAGATCTTTGGTTAATTGTGTTTTTCCTCTAGCTGTGTGTTCTCACATATTGAACATTATTTGTCCAGATTGTTGCTGTCCTCACAAACTGTAGGGTTACAGGAGGCAAATGCATTTAACTTGATTTTAGTTTTAGTAGGTTTTAAGATAGAGAAAGCTCATTAAGCTATGTGATGAATTTAAATTTTTTCCCAAGTTAGGAAAGCTGTAGTGAAAAAGAAGGAAGTAATTACTGTGCAGGTTCACAGAGTGCTCACCTCCAGGAGGGGTGGGTGTTGTGAGAATACGAAGGGGCATGGGTGCTGGGTGCTAGCGCGGTCCAGTGTCATGACCTGGGTGATGATTACATGGATAATTTGCTTTGTAATTAGTCATTTTACTGTGTATGATTTATTTTATGCACTTCCCTGTATGTGATTATATTGCACTAATGGAGTTTTTAAAAATTTATTTAGTATTCCTTGACTTCAAAACCCACGTATTACAAAAAGACCACATAACAGAAATACAAATCTCCTGCCATCTATCTGCTCATCTCCCAGCCTTATTATTCTGTTCCTACCTTGTTTAGTACTTACTATGAAAAATCACGGAGGCTTTTGAGAATCTGTAGAATTGTATGCGGAGGAAGTAAGCTGGCGTCTATTTAATCCCTTTTATGCCACGTACTTTAAGCCGTGTATGTGTATATGTGTACGTATATGTTTGTTTTCATCCTTGGGGCTGTATATGTATTCAGTGTTGATAGTACCATTTTATAAGTAAACTGAAGTTCATAAAGAGTAGATGTTTGCTCATGGTCCCACCACTGGGGACATCTGAGGATTTACACCCTGAGCTTCCAGACTTCAGGGCCCTGTTCTGACAGCAGTACTCCACTGCATCCATGCACTCCCACGTGTCTAGAAGGGCCTTGTAAGCAGTGAGGTTGTCAGAACGATGGCCATGGTCCTAAGCAGAACTAGCCTGCCATAAAAAAAAAATCTTCTTTGATGGAGTATTTTATATAACATTATACTGCCTGCATTTCCGATTTGGAGATTGTTGTGCACTCTTACCTCATGAATTCTTATTCCCAAAACTAACCTTGCTAGTTTGAGGCAACTAGTGTTAAGCAGCAGCAGAGTTTCGGTAGATGTCTGTGGTTGGCCTTGGAGCCGGACTTTTATTGAGAACATTGTGACCCAGAGCCCAGACTCGCTAAAGCTGCTACCTCACAAATACAGTTTGGGGATTTGGTCCACAGGTTGATACCTTGTCCGTACAAAGAAATAAAATAAAAAAGCTTGGAGTTCTAGTGGGACTCTTTAAGGAGACTACAAGACAGCAAAAGCACTGAAGATCTCCCCCACCCCCACCCTCACCATACTTGCAGTCGACCTGCTCACTTCACAGGCAGGGGCTGAGCCTGTTAATATGTGCAGAGGTTGGGAAGTAAGAGATGTATGGAATTAACTGTGCACATGTGCACACACACATACCGATCTTGGGATTAAAGGTTTAAAGTGATGTTTCTTTTTTTTTTTTAATTTAAATAATTTTTTGTTAATAAACATATAGGGTATTATTAGCCCCAGGGGTACAGGCCTGTGAATCGCCAGGTTTACCTGCTTCACAGCATAAAGTGATGTTTCTTAAGGCAACTGTCCCTAATGGTTGGAAATTTGAGTGGTACACTGAGTTTACCCATTGTCAAAGGTTCCCTTCCTTAAGTGCTTTCTAGAATATATTCCACAGAATGTATTAAGGATAAAACGTGTTCTGAGATTAAATAAATTTGAGAACATTGGATTTTACAGAGGAGAAGTTGATTTTTCTCTTACAGAACCTTTTAGAGGCTCTTTTTAAAATGTAATAAGCATTGTTACTGTCCAAAAGCAAGCCTGTAGTGAACAGTGGGTTTCCTCTGGAAGGTCTTCACCAAGTGCCCCAAGGACTAGTGTTCTGTGAAGCCCATGTCGGACAATGGCAGACCTCGGGGCTGCTATGATGACCGATGTCTCAAGAATAATACGGCTGGGTGTGCCCGGCTGGCTCAGTCAGTAGAGCGTGTGACTCTTGATCTTGGGTTTGAAAGTTCGAGCCCCATGTTGGGTGTAGAGAGTACTTTAAAATAAAGTCTTTAAAAATATAGGAAAAATAAAAAATATGGCTGAGATGTCTTAGAAATTTTTTAATTCAGTAGAGATGGCATGGGCTGAAATAGCAGTGGTATTCAGATTTAGCCAAAAAAGAAAAAAAAAATCAAAACTTTGAAAGCTTAAAAATAAAATCTTTAATCTTTTTTATTTGAGTAAGATCTAAATGTGATTAGCTTATTAGAATAGTTATAATTAAGAGCTGAAGTAATCCACACGGTGATGAGAGTTCATGATTTGCACATTAGCCCTAAATTCACAAAAGTAGATTTGAGGTTTATGCTTTGAATGTTTAGGGGATACTCTTGAAAAGTAGGCCATTTGTGAGAAATTACGGCAGTAGAGTCACTCCTTATCCTTGCACTTTTCACAGGGAAGTGAGCCTCTTGAACCCTCATACATAGTGGGGCATGTGGCCTCAGCGCCCAAAGAACAAAACCTGACTACTTTATTCAATGACGGGGAGAACAGTCAGGTACGCTTTCTGTGGTGTCCAAATTGGGACACCTGATCCCCAGTCTGCTTTGTCATTTAAAAGCTAGGACTTGTAGGGAAGAAAAGTCCACTTGATCCTGAAAATCACTTTCTAAACATCTCTGTGATCTTATAGCTCTGTGACTTTAATTTACTTTGTCTTCTTTGTCTTACCTTTTTCTAGAATTTCTGTGAATCGTGGGGGGAAATTATGGATCTCCTGTATATTACATGGTAACCTCTCTTATTTTATTTTTAATCAAAGGGTCTTAAAAATGATTTTGTTCGGAATATCTTATGGACATTTGAAGATATACATATGTTAGTTGGCTCCAACATGCCTATATTTGGAGGAGGCAGGTATCCAGCAGTCAGCTTACGTCTCAGGTAAACCAGAATGGTATTTCTTTAGAGTCATTGTTTTATCTGCTTTCACTTAATCTGTTAATCTGTTAATCATCACCTGGGTTTTTCACCTTTCTCCTTGCCCCATGAATTGAATCCGGGCAGGAGTGAGGAAGGGGCTGTTAGCAAATGCTGAAAGCCCTGAGGTTGGGTTTTCATTCATGTCCTTAATGAATGGAGTCAGAGATCTGTTGTACTGGCTTAATCTTGTGTCGGAATTCACAATGTGTGAGAATATAATAGAATTTAACTAGTTAAGGGGATGGTTTACCAGCTTCCTGTTAACTGACTGTGAGCACTTGCTGCTTTAGTGCTCTAGCTGTACGTGTTGGTGTGGGCCAGTGTGAGCACACATGGTCAGTCCTTCACCTTCGGTTGTGTGAGGAGCAGGCAGTGGGCTCACGGTAATCTCTCCCACTTCTACTCCTACTGAGAACTCGTATGGAGTCCAGTTAGAAACGCAAGCAGAACTTATGGAAACATGGTGGAGAACACACCACATGAGCTATGTGTTACGTGTGCATATCTCATCAGAAGGTGTGTATGCCATTTTTCACCTGGGGAGAATAGGTTAAATTGGTCAAATGGTGGAAATAAGTCTCAGATGGTTTATTGCGGAACATCTTAAACTGAGTAACACCGGAAATGTGCATTTTTAGGGACAACAACAAACCAATTAACGTGCTAACTGGGATTGACTATTGGTTGGACAACTTGATATGCAACGTACCAGAACTTGTGATGTGTTTTCACGTAAATGGAATTGTACAGGTAAGTAAGCTGCGGTGTGACTTTTCTAATTTTCTCCCAAATGTAACTCAGTGCAGAGAGTACCTCTTGAGGACCTTAAAGACTAGGCTGTCTTTTTAACAAGGAAGATTGCTGTGAATAAACTGAAAATTTGAATGATTCCACATTTGAGTTGGTGATACCAGAATTCTAGATATTATGGGAGTATAGTTGTATAGGTAATTTGTAGGAAGGTCATAAATACACTGCAACCTACATTTGTAGCCACAGAACTTTGATTTTAATGCCACGCATTTATAGCAATTAATTACTTAAAAATGTCTCTACAGTGGAGGTGTCTGTTCAGTATCCGAATATCTACTCCGGATATGCAGTCTTAGGGGAAGGCTACAACAATAATGTGTGAAGTTGATAGCTTACATAGCGTGTTGTTAATGAGCTTGTTCTAGTCATGAGGCACTTTATCTTCATTATAAGTGTTGGGGAAAAACAAAGAATAAAGTTTGGTCACTACCCAGAAAGGTAAAATACTAGTGGGAAATAATGGTGCAAAGAGAAAGATAGGAGACCATCTGTTAGAAGGGCAGGACAGCCATGGAAATCTGGGTGGTCAGGGAAGGTGCGATCACTTTTGTTTTAATCTGTAGAGACTTTTGGAAGTAGCGGTCTCTCAACCGAATCTTGAATGATAGACTCTCTGAAAGCAAGGGATGAATGTTAGAAGACTAGTTTAAGTAAATGAAGGGATTGATAACAAATGCAGCTAGGGACACGGGATTCATGTGACAGAAGAGCAAATAGATGAGAAAAGCCGAGGTCAAATAATGCAGAGTCCAGGATAGCTCATGGAGTCAAATAGCTCAGTCCAGGGTGCTGAGCTAAAGAGTGTGGGCTTAGTTCAGTTGGTCATCTGGACAGGCATGGAGGGCTCTGAGACAAGAAGCCTGGGGAGGGCCTTGCTCTACTTGTGTAACTTGATGGACTTAAACTGCAGAGGAAATACTAAGAATTGACAATGATAAGAAGGAGGAGCTAGCACTTACGGAGTGCTTGTTTTGTTCCAGATAACTTTGCTAAGTGCTTTACATGCATTACTTACTTGATCTTCTTAGCTGCTGGAATACCAGTATTCCCTTTTGATAAAGAGGGTAGCTTGAAGACCAGGGAGCTCAAGTGAGTCACCCAGGGCTACATTGCTAGTAAGTGGTGGGGCCAGTATTTAAACCTGTATCTCGCTGAGGCGGTGCTTCTAACCATTGTACTCCAACCCAGTGATTCTAAACCTTCAGTGTTTATCAGAATCACTCGTGTTCTCTTAAAAAAAAAAAAACAAAAACAAAAAAACAGTTGGCTTGGCTTCCTAGTATATCAGGATAGGTGGGATCTATGTATCTATCAAAGAAAATTAAAAAAGGAAAAAGCTTTGTAGATTCTGATTTGCCCTGGTAGTTGGGAAACACTTTTGTACTATTACCCTAAACAGCAGCATTTAATGAGAGGCTGTGGCCGGAGGGGGTGGTGGCATTACAGGGAATTCCAGGGCTCAGGGTCTAGAATAGCGGTGGTATCATTGCCTGAGATGGGGACATGGAAATGGTTTAGGCAGGGAAGGTGGTCTGTCTTCATCACGTGTTCCATTTGAGGAAAGCACTGAAATGTCCCTGTGAGGATTTTGAAGTTGCAGGCTTTGGAGAAGACGGGCTTAGAGAAGTAACCTGAGTGCCGTCTCCCCAGGTACTGTTGGACGCCATCACCGTGGAAATCTATTCAACTCAAATGCTGGAGCCTTTCCCCGTGTGGGTGAAAGGGGAGGGGGACCTGAACAGTGCAGTATAAAATCCAGGAGAGGAGTGTTTTAAGGAAGGAATTAAGATGCGGGGCTTTAGATGAACCAACAAGGATGAAAACCAACCTTAGGAGACTATTTGGTCTTATTTTCCAATCCATTTGGAGTTTTTTAGAGTTTTCAGAAAATGCGATAAGAGACATTTAAGGAAGTGTGAACAGAAGACAAACGAGAAAAAAAAATGTGGAAGTATTTTAAGAGTAGTGGCAGTGGTGTCCCTGTGGCCTCTACTCTTGTTGCTGCCTCCAGTGCCTGGTTCTGTTTCTGGAAAGGAGTCAAGTCCGTAGCTCAGGGGAAGAGAAGAGCTCAAGGGAAGAGTCGTGTCTACTGGGGAGAAGTGCCCAGTGAGTCTAGTGTCTGGGGGAAAGCAGCTGGATGAAGTCTGCCTTCCTCTGCCACCCTCCCAGGTGAAAACCACCAGGTAGAACAGAAGGAATTGCATGCTATGAGCTGTTCTACATGAGAACAGAAGCAGGATCGTGCCTAAATTTGTGATTTCAAATTGGTGGTGATTCTCTCTTGAGACTTGTTCCTGTGGTAAGCTGACAGCATTGCTGACAGGTGGGTCACATTCCTTTGGAATGTTGAAGCAATAAAAAGATCAAAAACCAGCGGTTTAAGCTCTTTGGGGCTGCACAGATCTCTGATGGCAGGGTTTATATGTTTGGTTCCTTCTTAATAAGGGAAGGGTTGCTGCCTAGGTTTTCTCTGAAGCTGCATTCTGTCTGTGTTTTACAGAAGTATGAAATGATAAAAACCGAAGAGATTCCCAATTTGGAAAACTCAAACTTTTCTACAAAAGTCATAAAAGACATTGCACAGAATATTTTATCGTTTCTAAAATCTAACTGTACGAAAGAGGGACATACCTATTGGTTGTTTAAAGGTAAATTCCTTCTTGAATAAAAAATAATAATTGATTGGAGTGGTCCTGGTAAACTAAAGTTTGTTTTCCTTTTCAGCAAGTGGCAGTGATATAGTGAAGCTTTATGACCTCACTACTCTTTGTGAAGAAACTGAAGACAAGTACCAAAATCCGTTCACGATGCCGGTGGCTATTCTCTTATATAAGTGAGTGCTTGAAGAAGTCATCTTATTGAAAATTTTAAAGTGCACAGCTACACATTCCAGATCAAAGCTTTTAAATACCTCTTAGGTTTAAGAAACAAAATATAGTGCATATGTTTACAGGCTGTACCAAAATCAACTTGGGAGGGGGGAGTAAATACCATATTATAAAATACAGTATTTTCTTATTATTTCTTATATATTAGTTTCTTATATTCTTTATTTTATTGGAAGGTAAGAAGGGCATGGTTATACTTGAGTCTTGCAGAGAATGAGGAATGGGTGTAAAGTTGATATAAACATTTTTTTTAGGGTTGCTTGCAACATGATGATGAAGAAGAATCAAAATAAGAAACACTACGGGACTATTAGAACGTTGCTTCTTAATTGTGTTAAGTTGTTGGACAAAAGCAGACATCCTCAAGTAAGATTAACATTTATATGCTCTTTAAAAATATTCTAGCATTCTGGGGGCGCCTGGGTAGCTCAGTGGGTTAAAGCCTCTGCCTTCGGCTCAGGTCATGATCCCAGCCTGGGATCGATCTCCACATCAGGCTCTCTGCTCAGCAGGGAGCCTGCTTCCTCCCTTCTCTCTCTGCCTTCCTCTCTGCCTACTTGTGATCTGTCTGTCAAATAAATAAATAAAATCTTAAAAAAAAAAAAAGTATTTTAAAAAAAATTCTAGCATTCTGAAAAAATAAAAAAAAAATTAAAATATTCTAGCATTTTGAAAGACTGTTGCCTAGACTTAAAGCCTCTTAATTCATAGTCTGAACTGCCCTATCCGTTACGGTAGCCAGTGACCACTGGTGGCTGTTGAGCCCTTACAGTGTGCTTAATTGGAATTGAGGTGTGCTTCAAGTGCAAAATACACATGGATTTTGAAGGTTGGGTGTACAGGTTGCATGTTGAAATGGTAATATTTTGTGTTACTGAACCAATACATTAAAATTAATTTTGCCAGATTTTGCCTTCCATATTTTAGCCACTAGAAATGTAAAATTTCCTATGTGGCTGCCTGACATTACATTTCTCTCAGATAACACTGTTCTATAATTTTAGAACTCATGTGATTTTAACAATGGTGGTGTTTTTTCCTCTTAGCACTTCTAGAAGATGGAAAACTATTTTACAGTATTTCTTAAAAAATGGATTTACACAAATGGGCCTTGTTGTCACTTTGTTGTATAACTAAAGTTCACACTCCATACCTCAGTATATAAAGCATCTCTTAAAATAATCTTTTAGTCCTGTGCCCCACAGTTTTACATCACCCTTTCCCTCAGTTGTCTGAACCTGACAGCTACTTTTTGGTGTAATGCTAGTTGTGTTCCATTTGAATTAGGAAAGGCATGGAACATATAGGCAGTTTTTTTAAGATCCAAGTTAGTTTTAATTGTAAGCACATCCAGTTGGATATAAAAGTTTATCCTAGATCCCAAACCATGAGAAAATTCTTTTTGAAGAAAAATAACAAAATAATTTCTGATTTAAATACCTAATTGCTGATTATGAGGTAGTGGCAGTTAGTAGAAATTGAATAGTTTACGTGAAAGTTAGAAAAGGGTTTTAGAACTATTAGATGTCTGTGGTCAAAAATAATTACTGATAATAGAGTAGAATAAATAATGATAATACATAAATGCTAATTTTAAGAAATGCCAGGACGGACTTTTCTTCATTAAGCTAGTGGGGGATCCCCCCCGCCCAGAACCAAAGGTCACGTAATAAATATTAGTTGCTTATCAAACCCTTATTAAGTTATAGCTTGTAAAGAGAAATTCTGGTTTCTCAGTTAATATGGAGAGTTGTCTTGCTAATATTTTAGTTATGACACTCCCTGTGAAAACTTGTATCTCCAGGTGCCACCTCTTTTTAAGACAGAGGGCTGGGGATGGAATAATTGCAGGAAATAAATAACCCATGAAGATTTTCTGGGGAACCTTCACGGTATTGATAACTTTGACTTGAGAACAGTTCTGTGTGTATTACAGTGTAGAAACAGCCTGTTTGCTGACCTCCTAATATTTGTTAGTACCGTATAACATTTATTCCACTTCAGAATGTTCAGTTTTGATGACAATCACACGTATTTCTTTTTTTTTTATAAGATTATTGCTTCAGCCAATTACATGCTTTCAGAACTTTTTCAATTAGATGAACCTAAAAAAGAAGAAAGTTCAGAATCTCCTTTAAATGAGAATTCTGATGAAAGTTACAGTGAAGAGGAGGAAGAGATGCCAGACAGCGATGAAAATGGGTCCTATAGTACCAGCTCGGATCCCTCAGACGATAACAAAGCAGTAGCTATTATTAAGTCTGTTGGAGAACTGTCAGTTCCAGAAAAATACAAATCCATTCATCAAATCCGAGTAAGCATGGTAAAATTATATGTATTAAAGTTTTATCAATTTAAAAACAATTATTAATTGAATACAGCTAACATCTCAAAGGATGGCATTACTGGGGCGCCTGCGTGGTGCAGTTGGTTAAGCGTCGGACTCCTGGTTTCAGTTCAGGTCATAATGTCAGGGTCTTGAGATCGAATCCCATGGCGGGCTCCATGCTCAGTGCGGAGTCCACTTCAGATTCTCTCTCCTTCCTCTGCCCCTCCCGTTTGTGTGTGCTCGTGTACACATGTGCTCTCGCTCCCTCTCCCTTGCTCTCTTTCTCTCTCTCTTTCAAATCTCTTAAAAAAAAAAAAAATTCGGTAGATCTTTCATGGTCCAGGGGCTAGTAATCATTAGCTTTATGAATATTAAAACCTGTTTTATAATTGCCCCAGGATAACTGATCCACATGCGGACCAACGGTAGACAATGAGTAAACCACACATCAATATATTAATTTTTATGTAGGAGATTTTCTTTTGCAGTGACCAGTGTATATTCCTGTCTCCTCGCTGGAGTGTTCATTCTCAGAGTCTGGGTTACTGCGAAACAATGTATAGATTGCTTGGTGAACATAGGATAAGAGCAGATCAGGGCTGGTTTGTTGATCCATTTGTGAGGAAGCTGTTGCCTTATCCAAGGACAATACTTTCACAGTGACTGGGCCTTATCAGCTACATTGGACACATCTTTGGCCTGGTCAAGGTCAGATAGACTCTGACAACTTCCTACCCTTTAAGTACTGTTGATGTGGCTGGTGCTGACTATTCTTTCCCAGTTGGTCTCTTTCCAGATGGTAGAATTATGTTTCAGTTTTCTAAATCCTAATTACTTTCCAGTCCTATCTCCCTGTGATCAGATCCAAGTTAGCCTTAAAAAATTCTGGCTATTCCAGAACTGAATACAGTCATATATACAGGTAATGTCTTAATGTAAGCTCTGAGTTTAACTTTCACATGGAAACTTAATATCCAGATAGATTTTTAGAGGACACCCCTGTCACCCGAAAACATTGCCTATCTTTTCAACTCTTCACTTTCCCCTCGCATTCACCATAGCCACACTGCCTCTTCCCTGCCTCAGGCTTGTCTGGCTCATGCCCATGGGAGGCACGTGCTGTTGCTTGTGTTCACCATGTCCCCCAGGTTTTCGTGGCTGCCTTTTTTAAGCCTTAAATCTTGATGGAAATGTTGCTCCTTCTGAAGATCTTCCCTGACCACTCTAGCCAGAGCATATCCTATTTTTATCTCCTTCATGGAGATCATAATCTATATCTAAAGTTTGTGTTTGTTTCCCTTTATGAAAACAGAAGCTCCCTGTACGTATGGACATTATTCTGTCTCCCATGTCAAGGACACATAAGGAAATATTTGATTAAATGACTACAGGAATAATTCTTAACTGTCCATCTGAGAGTTTTCCTGCACTTTCAGCTTGAACTCCCACCCCCCACCAGTGGAATTTAAAACAAACAAACAAAACTTTTCTGATTATAAACAAGATTACTGAAGCCAAAAGTTCTGTGTATTTGGGGAACTGCATCGTAACACCAGACCCTAGATTTATGGAGTAGGTAGATGACAAAGACGTAGTGCTATGTTAGCTTATAGTTTTTTACAGAGATGGCACTTTTTTATCAATATCTGAAGCACTCAGAAAAATGCCCTGGTTTTCATATAAACAGGTCTCTAGTTAGCTTCCCCTTATTAGTGCACTTTGGAAACTACAGTCAGCCTGGCTTCAGCACCTCATTTCCAGCTCAATGACTGGGTCCACGGACACGTTACTTAACATCTGTGCTCGATGCATAGTGAGAACAGTCATTCCAGCCTCGCGGGAGTCACTGGAAGTGAAATGCCTCGCAGAGGCCCTTACACATAAGATCACTTAGTAGATACAGGTTGTTAACTGGTTCCGCTCGTAATGAAGCATATAAATTGTACAAATTATGCAGTGAGACCATTGGTGATACTTGTTAACTTACGCGGATATTGTTAACCGTGTTACGAAGTATCAGTGCTAATTAGGGATTAAACTCACCTATTAGATTAGGTATACATTTATCCAAAACATTACTCACATTCTTGCTTTTTTTGTCATAATAGAATTATCTTTAAAACTAAGAATTTAACATTTACTTTGGCCGATCTTTTTATTAGCAAGGTTTTGTGGATGCTTAGGCTGCTTCTATCGTGAAAGCAGGGCATTAACCTTAGTGTCAGTTACCTCACGAAGCTGAATACACAGCAAATTTTGAAATTATTGATGCATAGAGTTTTAATAATGCCCAGGAGCTGAGAGCTGTGGAATTTGTCATGTGGGCAGCATATTAATCGTTTTAAATGTTTGTTTCTGAAGCCCAGTTGCACGTTCCCGGTTTGCCATGACACAGAAGAGCGCTGTAGACTCGTGCTTAGTTATGTTCTGGAGGTGAGTCTTAATTTTGTCTCCACTTTCAGTAAACTTGTACTTGCTAGGCATACAGAGCTTGTTTACTGGTGTCTAAGCATTAGTCTGAATGATATTCTGCTCTTTTTCTCCCCTTTAAGCATAATGAAAATTGGTTTTTCCCAACCGTTTCAAGTAAAATGTAGTCTTTTCAAGTCTGTTTTCAAAATTTAAATTCTCCTAAACGTGTTTAGGGCCTTATATTTAGTTTCTGGTTGACCTTCAGTTACATGTCTGGTAAATGTTTCTCCTTTTTTAAAGGGGTTAAAGTCTGTGGATAGCAGTATTAAAAAAGAAAGCGACCTTCCTGCAGCTGACCCCAACACCCCAATCCCATTAAAATATGAAGATGAATCCACAAGGGGGGGTCCTGAGGGTCTGGAGAAGCAGATGGCCTTGTTTTTGGACAAAAGTAAGTTGAATTGATGTGCAAATAAGGACTTTTCTATAGAATAGTATACTGGTCCTTTATCAACAGCAGACTTATGTCAATTAAGGCGTTCATTGAGAGGAATTCGGGAGAAGGATATCATGTGAATGGAAAGTAGGGGGAAATACCGTTTCATTCAAAATATAAAACAAAGGATAATTTTGACCCTTTATAGATATCCCTAGTAAGTTCCGCTTCTTCCAGTTCCCTGCAGCGAGGAGCTAATACCCTCAGCTTGGTAGGGTTCTCATAAGAAATTACTGCTTCAGTAAAAGCAGTCGAGTGTTTAAGAGCAGACTTGAGAACCAAACTGCCTAGCCCCAAATCATGGCTTTGCCAAGGCAGGTTCCACCTTTTTGAACCTTTTTTTTTTTCTCTCTCTCAAAGTGGAGACAGTAGTGCCTACTTTAAAGTTTTTTTTATGGATTAAATGAATTAGTATGTGTAAAGTGCTTAGAACAGTGCACATAATAAGCACTGTAGGATGTTGGCTTTTGTTACTGCGTGGTCCTTGAATCAGCTAGGAAGGTCACTTATAAATTGTCTAATTTGTTCCTCAGGAAAGTCACTTTGTTAAGAACATGTGGACTCTTAAGAAATTGGTTTCAGTTGCTTAAAAAAATGTTTCAGAAGCTTGTATGTTTGAAATACTAAGTGCATCAGTCACTTCTGGTCAAGGGTTAAAAAAAAAAAAAAAGAAATACTAAGTGCTTTCCTGACTTTTTTTCTCTTCGTGAACATAAGTTGTTTATGGGGGGGGGGGGAGTAAATTTAATTACCCTAAGCATTTATGTATTGCTTCCTGTGTGCCCGGCTTGAGCCTCTGTACAGTGAGGAGAACACCAGGACTTGAGACAACTCTGCCTCCTTTATGGTGTTTTTTTGAAATGCCTTTTCTCTTCGTCCTTCGTCCCCACCTCAGCTGTTGAAAATCCTGCTGATGTTCAAGAGATCTATGCTCCCCTCTCTCTCTAGTCAGAATTGATTCTCTTACCACTTTGTCCTTGAGCACTTACTGAAACCTGCCTAAGTCATAGATTTGTTGAACAGTTTTATGCACACCCGCCAGTATAGTTGTAAGCAAAAATTGTGTCTTATTCAATTTTGGTATTCTCACCAAACCTCACACACAGAGAATACAGTTACAGAGGAAAAAGAAATACGTTGCACAATTAAAACCGTAAGAGATTGTAAGTACCTTTCATTGGTTTGAAAGATTCGTGTTGTCACTGATCAAAAAAATGAGAAATCTTGAGGCTCAGAGACTAAGGAGGGGAATTCCCACAGCATTTTGTTCTCACCTCTGTAGTTGCACTTAAAATAGATTTGCCATGGTTTGTGTTAGCAGCCTGTCTCTACCTCTAGTGTGCAAGATCTCCAAGGATGGAAAGCATAGAACTTCGTGTCACGGTTTCTGGTGTCTAGCACAGTGCTTGGCACAGAAGTGATCGTTTGTTAGATAAAGGAAGGTAGTAGTAGGCTGGACTTTAAATAAAGCATGTTCCTGGTGGAGGAAACAGTCCACTAAGAGGGGAGATTAGAGAAAATAGGCATCTTTGTGGGCAACAAGCTGTAACTTGATTTTGGCTACTGGGTAGTAGGGGTGGAATACTGGGGAGGAAGACAAAAACATCACATAGAAAGTGGGCTAAGGTGCTCAGGACTTAATAAGTGGTGCGAAGCCATTTTGGTGTTCTAGAACAGGGGTCCCACCATAATTAAAGCTTATTTTAGGAAGGTAAATTTTCAGGGGCACCTGGGTGGCTCAGTTGTTAAGTGTCTGCCTTTGGCTCAGGTCATGATCCCAGGGTCCTGGGATTGAGCCCCACGTCGGGCTCCCTGCTCAGCAGGAACCCTGCTTCTTCCTCTCCCTCTGCTGCTCCCCTGCTTGTATACCCTCTCTCACTGTGTCTCTCTCTGTCAAATAAATAAATCTTAAAAAAAAAAAAGAAGAAAAAGGGAAGATGAACTTTCTGGCAGGTTGACATAGACTGGAGAAAGGTCATGCTAGTCATGAATGTATTTATGTCAGTGACCCTGAAAGAGAATGACAGAGTTGACAGCAGGGAGCAGAGAGCCTTCAGAAATCCCAGTGAGGATCTGTAAAACGCTGCCGTTTTACTCTGTTGTTTAGTAGTAAAGCGCAGTGTATATCAGTCTTGTAGCCATAGTACCTAAGCCCGGACTGTTTCTATGAAGAAACGTTATTTTTTTACAGTGAAACTTACATTCAAGTAAAATGTGCTTCCTTTCCCCTCCTCCCGTGTCATAGTGGGCTCCCTTCAGAAGGGTAATTATTCCAGTCAATCTGGAATGATCCCTGGTTCTTGGCAACATAAAATGAAACTCCAGCTGATTCTCAAGTCATCAAAGGCCTATTATGTTTTGTCTGATGCTGCCATGAGTCTTCAGAAATACGGAAGAGCGTTACGATACATCAAATTAGCTTTGCAGAGCCATGGTAAGTCACTGTAAACTAATACACTTCATAGGCATTGGGAGGGGAGAACAGAAAAGGCATCTGAATCACAATGAAGTTTTACTCCTATTTCTGTTGTAAAATTTAATTTTGAAATAACTTTTCCTAGTCTTGAGTGTGTTACTTCATATTTTATTTTGTGCTGAGTGGTAATCTCTTCCTTTGAAATACACGAAACTACACGTGATAGCTGCCGTAACATAAACCGAAGAGCTACAGTGGTACAAAGCTTTCAGCTAGTAACAACTTTTTTTAATACTCCCCGTAGTCATCAATTTTCAATACCCCGGTGTTTTTTCTCTTTCCCACCCCTTCTGCCTAGATACTTACTGCTGCCTCTGCACCAACATGCTTTCGGAAGTGCTGCTGTTTCTGTCTCAGTATTTGACGCTCTGTGGGGACATCCAACTGATGCTGGCCCAGAATGCAAACAACAGAGCGGCGCATCTCGAGGAGTTTAATTATCAAACGAAAGAAGATCAGGAGATACTACACAGCCTCCACAGGGAGTCCAGTTGTCAAGGTATGCCAGTGAGACCCGGCATTCCATGCACGTGGGATTAGTCCGTCCAGCTCGTGCTTATCAGAGTATGCCAGGACGGTGGCGAAAATGTTAGTGTTTTGATATTGCAGTTTTGTTGCATTGATTGCTTAGTTTTAAAATTGAGCATGATCCCTGGTGTATTTGTGTGTTAAGCGATTTTGAAATATTTCATAATTACTAATTATACAACTAGAACTAAAGATAAAATAAGCTTTAAGACCATTGTGTTGACTTTTTTACCCTCGTCTTTTCAAGAGGTTTTCCTCGGTAACTTTGTAGTCAGTGAACCAAGCCATGGTTTCCTTTTGTAAAGGAGTAACAGTTGGGTAAAAGCGAATGAATTACCTTCTGAATGATTTCTGGGGGCTCACATCCAGAGACCATTTTTTTAAACTTAGTTCATAGCTGACTGTCTTACTGAGTATATTACTTTGTTTTGGGGTTGTCCGATTTTAAAACTGGGAAAAAGAATTAGTCCACTGCGGCTGTATCCTTAGCACGGCCGTAAGCTCACTGCAGTCAGGGCGGTAAATGAGCTAGGAGGTCCACCTTTGTAATGTATCATGGCATTGTTGTATTTTGCTCTGAAAGTGTTGACGTCATTTGATATCTCCCTCCCCAAAACTTTGGAACATTTGCCATCTAGAGAAGTACAATGAGGGGAGTGTAGTATTTCCTCACTTTTGCCCTCTTTCTTTGCCTTCTCTCTTTCTGAGTTTCTCAGACGATCAGTTTCATAGACACAGGGAGAAAATCCTTAGTGTTTTTACCACTCCCATCACATTTCATTTAAAATAGTTGAGCGTGAGAGTGACGTTCTCCCATGTATGCCACGGTGAGCAGTAGGAGTGCTCCCTTTTTTTTTCCTTGAATTTTGGGCCCTGCACCCAAGTTTACTCCAGTCCCACTGGATGGCATGTTGAAGTCTCTGAGAGCGTATGTAGCGCTTCTTCAGTGAGGTAAACTGACATTCAAACCATAATGTCCGTTAAGTAGCCTCTTGTAGCAATCGGAGTTTTATTTCAAGAACTATTTCCATTAATTAAAAAGAAGAAAAATGATTTACCTTGTATCAGTGAACTTTAAGTCTGTACCAATGAGCAAGTGTGCTTGGTAAAATCCAGATGATGAAAATTGTTTGGTATTTTTGGTCAGGAGAATATTTCTTTATTCAAATATTAATATCCCAGGAAAATGAAGTTTTCTAAATTAAAAGATCTTTCCTTTAAAACTTAAAATTTTACTTATATTGATTGAATCTTATAGTAGGTTTATACCATATTGGATTTCTTTTGTTGTCTTAAAAATAGGAGATTACTTGACTACTGAGGAAGAAGAGTTCTCGGGACTCACTGTGATGTTTCCTTTTTTGTTTCAAGGATTTGCATGGGCAACTGATTTGTCTACAGACTTAGAGAGTCAGCTTTCAGTCAGTTGTAAATGTTACGAAGCTGCTAATGAAATCTTGCAATTTAGTGACTTAAAAAGCCAGAACCCAGAACACTATGTACAAGTATTGAAGAGAATGGGTAACATTAGAAATGAGATCGGTGTATTTTACATGAATCAGGCTGCTGCTCTGCAGAGTGAGCGAGTAGGTGAGTATCTCTTTGGAGTCCGCTCTTTATTGCCTCTTCTCATAGAAAATCATGCTGATTTTATGGTCTGAGCATAGTATTATGGCACTTGACTTGATGTAGAAAGGGGTGCTCTGGGGCGCCTGGGAGGCTCAGTCATCAAACGTCTGCCTTTGACTCAAGTCATGATCTCAGGGTCCTGGGATCGACCCTGCATTGGGCTTCCCTGCTCAGTGGAGAGTCTGCTTCTCCCTCTGTCACTTCCCCTGCTTGTGTTCTCTCTCGCTGTGTCTCTCGCTGTCAAATAAATAAAATCTTTAAAAAAAAAAAAAGGGGGTGCTCTGTTGAAGAATCTTTTATTCTTAAGTTCTTGAGAAATAAAGATAGGAAAATACATTTCCCTTTAAGATTCATCATTTCAGTGTCCTCTGTTCTTCATCTGATCAGAAGTGAAGTGCACAACCAGCTTGTGCCAGGCTCTGTGCTAGGCTCTGGTGCTGGGTGTGTAATTGACTACAACATGGCTCTCTTTCATGTCAGGAAGCCAGAGAGAGAAACAGATTTATGGCGCGCTGGGCTGGCTCAGTCAGTAGAGTGTGCAACTCTTGATCTCAGGGTTGTGAGTTCAAGCCCCATGTTGGGTGTAGAGATTAGGTAAAAATAAAAAGTCTTAAAAAAATAATAAAAATCTTTGAAAAATACCATAAACACAGATGCAGTACAGTAGAAGAGTAGGAAAAGGAGATGTATTTTGAAGTTGTGGGGTTTTTCAAGGGCTTTTGGGAAGAAGGTGTGGTTTGAGCAGACTGATACATGACGTAGGATATCAACAGGCAGAGACATGGAAGGGGGTGCTGTCCAGACGGCGTAGGCAGCACTGAGGAGGACTAGAGATGCAGGGTCCGGTGGCTGGCGAGAGTAGCAGGACGTGGTCTTTTGTGATTCAGGCAGAGGAAAACAGATTCAGCTGGGCCTCTGTCAAGTCTGAGAGACGTGTGGACATGTGAGTGGAAGGTCTGCCTCAGTTGTTGGTTAGAAACCTGTACTTAGAGCTGTTTGGGTTAGCAGGACGTAGGTTGGAGATCACTCAGATGTCGTGGGGAGGGGATAGTTGGATCCATGAGAATGCTGGAAATGTGAAGACCTGCCAATGGGAGGAAGGAACAGGGCTGTGGTAGAATGGAGGACAGCAGGTAAGTTGAGGAACTGTGTGTGTGCCTGGTAGTCTGTGAACTGTGCTTGGCACTGGGGTACAAAGAGGTCACGCTGGTTAAAGAGTTTTGTTAATATGTATAATATACGTATTTTATTGGGTAATAACCTGTGCTTTTAAGGTGTCTCTAGAGGAGGAAGTCTGTGAAGGAGCATGCAGAGTGGTAGTCAGAAACCTAGGAGAATTAGATACAACCCAGATCATACCTCTTACAACTCCATGGGACCACGTGTTGTGAATCTTTATAAAATAGGGCTTTGCCCAGATCTTTTTATTTGCTTGTTTTCCTGTCTGTCATTTCATAGTGAAAGAGGGCCTTGTTTGAGTATTATGTGAGTTCGCTCAGGCCGCCTTACAAAATAACCACAGATTGGGCGGCTTAAACAACAGAAACCGTATTTCTCACAAGTTGGAAGCCGGAAGACAAGATCAAGGGGCCAGCAAGTTTGGGTTTTTCTGAGGCCTCTGTCCGTGGCTTTCGGATGGCCACCTTCTCACTGTGTCCTTAGCTGATCTTCTCTCTGTGTGTGCCCCTGTTTCTCCTAGGAGAACACCAGTCATGTGGGAACCAGGCCCCATCTTATGACCTGGTCTAACTTTAATTACCTCTTTAAAGGCCCTGTCTCCAAATATAGTCACATTGGGGTAGGGCCTTGCTATGAATTTGAGGGGCGTAGGATGAGAGTAGGATGAATTTGAGGGGCGTAGGTCACTGCAGTGGCTGCACACAGCTGGTTCCTTAGCTATCCTGCCCCTGTCGTCCTGCCCTTGTCCTTGCCTGGGACGCATGGGGCGTTGACATGGATGTCTGCTGACATGTGGTTTTCTTTCTCTTCTTTTGTGCAGTGAGCAAAAGTGTGTCTACTGCAGAGCAGCAGTTGTGGAAAAAAAGCTTTTCTTGTTTCGAAAAAGGAATTCACAACTTTGAGTCAATCGATGATGCCACAAACGCTGCCCTTCTATTGTGTAACACGGGGAGACTCATGCGGATTTGCGCGCAGGCGCACTGTGGTGCCGGCGATGAATTTAAGCGGGAGTTCTCACCAGAAGAAGGCTTGTATTACAATAAGGTAACACGCTTGCATGTCGGACCCCATCCATTTATACCTCCTTGTCATTCACTTTTGCCATTGCTCCCTGAAAATATTATAAAACTAACTAGAACTGTAGTGATGGCCCAGGAGGAGACAGAGTGAACACGTAGGGACTGGCCCGAGAATGGAGAATTTAGCGTTAGAGGGGGCGTATTGGAAAGGTGGTTATCCAGTGAGTTGTGTTGGCATAAACAGAGAAGACAGGTGGATTTGTGGAGAAAGGGAACTGAGAAAGTGGAGGAGGAGCTTCATGTGATGAGATGGGACAGGCCTTTCCCGGCACCACACCACAGGCAGGGATCACAGAGTAACCTTGGACACATTTAAATGTGTAGAAATAACGATTTCCAAATGCACAACAGAAAGCAAAATTGAAAAGCAAACCCCAGTCTAGTGAAAATATTGATAACACAGGACAGATCAGAGGTCGTATATAAAGAAGCATTAAGAACTATTGAAGAGAGGGGTGTCTGGCTGGCTCAGTTGCCGGAGCGCATGACTCTTGGTCTTGGGGTTGTAGTTCAAGCCCCACGTTTGTGTGTAGTGCTTACTTTAAAAATAAATGAAATAAAATAATTAATGAAAATAAATTGCCCCAATAAAAAAAAGAGTTTAGAATATGTAAAATATATATATTTTTTAGTGAAAAAAATATGTATTCATAAAACCTTTTTAAAATTAACATATAGGGGCGCCTGGGTGGCTCAATGGGTTAAGCCTCTGCCTTCGGCTCAGGTCATGATCCCAGGGTCCTGGGATCGAGCCCCGCATCGGGCTCTCTGCTCAGCAGGGAGCCTGCTTCCTCCTCTCTCTCTGCCTGCCTCTCTGCCTACTTGTGATCTCTGTCTGTCAAATAAATAAATAAAAATCTTAAAAAAAAAAAATTTAACATATAACGTATTATTGGTTTCAGAGGTACAGGTCTGTGATTCATCAGTCTTACGTAATACCCAGTGCTCATTAAGGGGCAAATCTTGAACAAAAAACTCATACACATTTCAAAAAGGGTGGTTAATATGTAAGAAATTTAAAATTCTAAACTTTTATGAAATTAAAATTTAAATTAAAAATTGAGTTTCTTTTGTCTGTTAATTGCCAGGTATTTTGGCAAGTGGTAACATCCAGTGTTAGAGATGGTGCAAGGAGCAAGAGTTCTCCTCTTTTTTTTTTTTTTTTTTTCCTAATATTTTATTTATTTGAGGGGGGTGCAGAGGGGCAGGGGGAGGGAGAAGGGCAAGCAGACTCCATGCAGCGTGCAAAGCCCAACAGGCTCTGGACCCTGAGATCTCAGGAACCTGAGATCATGGTCTGAGCTGAAACCAGGAGTCAGATGCTGAACCGACGGAGCCATGAGCCCAAGAGCGCTCCTTTAGCAAGTACCTCACAGCTAGGTGAGCACTAGTGAAGAATGTTCATGGAATGGGAGGGTTTTTTTTTTTTTAAGATTTATTTATTTAATTATTGGAGTGCGAGTGTGGGAGGAGGGGATAGAGGGAGTGGGGGAGAGAGACACAAGCAGACTACCTGCCGAGCACAGAGCCAGACGCAGGGCTTCATCTCATGACGCTAAGATGACGACCTGAGCTGAAACTGAGAGGCAGATGCACCCCCCAGGCGCCCATGCATGGAGATTTTAAAATAAAATTGACCTTTTTATAGTTTTTTTACATTTACAGATACATAGAAAAGAAGTAGGGGGTACGCACAAAAAATGCAGAAGTTATTGCTGGGTGATGGAATTAAATGTGATTTTATTTGCTTAATTATAATGACCAATGCCCTTCAGGCTGGGGTGGTAAAGGGTGGAAGGGGTTGCTGCTTTTTATAGTCGGATCCAGCAATTTTTTATCCTTAGGCTCATCAAGTTAGTTTCTTCTGGCTTACTAGTTATATAAACACATTTTCATTTAGAAAGGAAAAAAACCAAAGGAAGGAAGTGCATCCTTGTGCGTGAGCATGAGTCAGAAAGCGCTGAGGCTGGTGCCGGACCCGCCGTGGAAATGTGGCGGGGCCCACAGCCCACTTGAAGCACCTCGCCTCACCGAAACAGTTTCATTGATACGGTTTTTTCCTTTCCTCCCAGCACTGCCCTTCTGTAAATTGTTCCCACATCAGATTAACATCTGGGTGATTTTAAAGTATGTTTTATTTTCATGTGTTGTTGGCATAGATTTAGACTGAGCCCGACCTGTATTTTTCCCTCCCTCACAGGCTGTCGATTACTATTTGAAAGCCCTGAGATCACTGGGAACACGAGACATCCACCCGGCTGTCTGGGATTCAGTGAACTGGGAATTGTCCACTACTTATTTCACGATGGCAACTCTACAGCAAGATTATGCTCCATTATCTAGGAAGGCTCAGGAGCAGGTAGTAATACTCGTGGGGCTCTAGAAGAAGGCTTCAGCTTCATTTATGCCTTCATAGATATTGAGCATAGTTTCTGTAACAAGCAGTGTTTAAATATTTTTATTTAAGATTATAGGCTTGTCATTTTTTTCTCCTCCCCCTTAAAAACAAAACCAGATTGAAAAAGAAGTCAGTGAGGCTATGATGAAGTCCCTGAAGTACTGTGACGTGGACTCAGTGTCCGCTCGACAGCCTCTCTGCCAGTATCGAGCCGCGACCATCCATCACAGGCTGGCGTCCATGTACCACAGTTGTCTGAGAAATCAGGTACTGCCATTCCAGCTGAAGTTCAATGCCAGGTCCATTTAAAAGTGCTCTGGGAGTTTTTCTTATATTTTACTATCTATCTAAATGTCATCTATTCTCTTCGCTGATTTGGAAAAACTCGCAGTGGAGGTGATTTTTCCTCTCTTACCTGTACTGCATATTTTTGTCTGCTGTAATGGGTATTATTTTGTGAAATCAGATATCCTCTGTGTGCCTCTCCCTCCACCCAGAGTAACTATGTCCTGGATTTTCCAGGATGTCCATACCTTTTCTGTTTTACCATGTCAGCATTCTGCCTGGCGGGGAGCTCTGTAGGAGAAATCATTGTGTACGTATTCTGTGGTTTATTGCCTTTCACACACACGGTGTTCTTGAGATTCCTGCTGGTTGGTGCATTTTCTCAGTTCACTAGTCATTTAATATATCATAGTTTGTCCATTTTGTGATTCCTGGGCTTTGGGTTGTTTCACTGAGAGGCTGTGGGAAGCAGTGCGGTGAACAGCCTTGTGCGTGAGGCCTGGCACCCAGGTGTGTGTGTCTGAGGACAAACAGAGGCCCAGGTTGGAGGCGCCTTCCTCCAGGGGGGTTGCCTGGCTACTGCCAAGGAATCTTGGGTTTGAAGTTTCTCAGGAATGTTTTCTTATTTGTGTTGCTGTTTCCCTTTTCTTAGCTCAGGACCAAGACAGCTTAGCTTGCAGTCTCCTGGGTATGGGCCTTCTCCGGGTGCCCTTACCCTGACGCTGTCGTCCTTTGAGGTGCCGCTTAATCGGAGAGGATTTCTTTTTACTTTAAGCTGGCCCTGGACACTCTTCCCCTTGCCCCAGGAGTTCCTAGCCAAGATTCAGGCTTGCCCAGATGGCCTAATAGCCTCAAGGCAAAAGCAAGCTTTAGCATTCCAAGACAACACAATGGGGACAGAGTTGTCTTTTCAGCAGATAGTGCCAGGATGGCTGGATGTCCCGGGCAAGGCAGTGGAGTTGGACTCCTGCAGCGCCTCATGTACGAAAATTAACCAGAAGCGCGTTAAACACCTGACTGTAAGAACTAAAACTGTAAGACGCCTAAAAAATAACGACACTAAGTAACATTTAGTGATTCAGTCAGAGACGCGGTTAAGTAGCTATTGTGAAGCCCAGGCGTCAAGATGGGTCTTATTTGATTTTGACTCCAGGTTGGTGACGAGCATCTGAGGAAGCAGCACCGGGTGCTGGCGGACCTTCATTACAGCAAAGCTGTTAAGCTCTTTCAGCTTCTCAGAGACGCTCCCTGTGAGCTGCTTCGAGTGCAGTTAGAAAGAGTGGCGTTTGCAGAATTCCAGATGACCAGTGAGTCCTCACTTTTTCCTTTCGCAGACGTGTGCGCGTTGACGTCGTGTTGGATCCTCTTTGAGTGAGACAGACCTGGGGATCTCTCTTGAATGTAAATAATGTCATTTTCTTTTTAATATGCCCATAGTTAACGGCTTTGGGTAGGGTCCAGGAGAAGTCTCTAAACTTTTTAATGTTTAGGAAATGGATTTGGTTATGTTCTTTGACTAACTTATCTTCATAGAAATATTGAAATATAGCCCGTGCTCTCTTGGGATAAAAAATATGATAAGTCAGTCAGTTGAGAGCATTAGAGCTGTGACAACATGATCATGAACAGCACAGGAAGGGAGAAGCAGTGGTCCCATTGGAGTCCTGTAAACCGACGGTGCACACTGGCAGCTATGGATTACGGAACTAGAACTTAGATCCCGAGCAAGGTAGAGCTAAGTGGGAAGGGAAGGGAAAGGCAGGAGGCAGGTGGATGAGAGCCGCCTTTGCTGGGGCAGGCGGCAGGTGCATGAGCGGGTGGGGAGGGAGGCTGCAGCGGGGTTGGGGCGGGGGGTGGGGATGCCCACAGCAGGGGGAGGAGTTGCTGCTCCACACTGAATGTGTCTTCCTGAGTTCTGTCGCTCCTGCCCACCTGCTCCCCTTCTGTAGGAGGGGTCTTTGGAGAAATAGCTCTCGTGTGGTAAAGAAACAAGAAACGTTTCTTTGAAGTACAGCTGTTCATTTGATTTTATTTTCAGTTGTTTGCTTGTATAAAATTAAAATAAATGTAATACTTACCCTGCTAGATGACTCTTTCAGTAGAGGATCCCGGAAGGAGACACCAGAAAGTGATATTGCTGCCTTGGGGATGGCACCTGGGGGCCCAGGAGGAAGGCCTTCACTGTTTTCTCATTCAGACTTGATACATTTTGAGAACGTATTACCTATTCAAAACAGTTTTTAAAAAATACTTTTTACTGGGGCACCTGGGTGGCACCGTCAGTTAAGCATCAGACTCTTGATTCGGCTGAGGTTGTGACTCAAGGTCATGAGATCGAGTGCTATGTCAGGCTCCACTCAGTGTGAAGTTCGCTTGAGACTTCCTCTCCCTCTCCTCCTGTCCTTTCCTCCCCCAACCCCTCTCAAGAAAAAAAAATAAATTAAATACACACACACACACACACAAAGACTTTTTACTGAAAGTATTTTTAACTTTTTGCCAGTGTATACTAGATGGCAGGATTAATAGTAGCTCTGTCTGGGGGTGGGTTTGGATGACCTTTGTTCATTTGCATCTTTAAATTTTCTGCCATGTTTGAATTCCTTCAAGAGAGCATGTATCATTTTCATAAAAATGGATACTGGAAACAAATTTGCAAAGATGACAAGTATGGTTAATTTTCCGTCTAGAAGAATGTTTAAAAATTGAGTACCTGAGAAAAGCAATGTAAACATTTGGGGGCCTTTGGACCCGACTTGTCCCAGCTGGTTTCTTTGACCTAACACTCAAGTCCTCCTGCAGGTGGTTGTGTTCTCACCCTGACAGAGGTAAATGGTGACGCAGGGAGACAGTTGTTATTTATTGTTTTGTCTAGACTTAATATTTTCACATAGAGATGATTACTCAGAGTTGAATTTGTTTAGATTCTCATGAGCAACTGTTAAAGGATTTGAAAGTCCGTTTTCATTAATACATTGACACTGCATGGGTTTCTAGATTTATATTTTAAAGGAATGATCATTTTTGGGATGTCTGAGTGGCTCAGTCGCTAAACATCTGCCTTTGGCTCAGATCATGATCCCAGGGTTCTGGGATCGAACCCTGCATCAGGCTCCCTGCTCGGCGGGAAGGCTGCTTCTCCCTCTCCCACTCCCCCTGCTTGTGTTCCTGCTCTCTCTCTCTGTCAAATAAATAAATCTTAAATAAATAAATGAATGATCATTTTTGTGTTTTTAACACTTTAGGTCAGAATAGCAATGTTGGAAAATTAAAAACACTGTCTGGGGCTCTTGACATAATGGTGAGAACTAAGCATGCATTCCAGCTCATCAGAAAGGAGCTTGTAGAGGAATTTGACCAGGTAAATGGAGAAAATATATATTTGTTTTTTGTGTGTCTTAAGCTAAGTGGTGAACATATATAGTGAGCAGTTGGGGTATATGTGTGTGTTTTTCATATCATGTGTATATGTGTATATACAGACATTCATACATATATGTGTTTTCCATTAAACTCATTAACAGGGATCTGTTGTATTTTCTTGGTGGAATTATTAAACTCTTTAAGTTGGAACTGTATGTTTTGTATTAAAATTTTTCTCTTTAACCACATGGAGCTTAGTAAGACCCCAGTAGCATAACGTCTCTGTTGTGTTTTCCTTTTGCTGCTTTTGCTCTTTTTTATTCTTCCGTTTGTTTTTAAGAAAGAAGGAGTTGTGTAGCTCTTTTATAATCTCTCCTGAACTGCAGGGGAGCAGTTGAGCCATTAGCGGGCCGAAGCTCCTTGGAAGGCGGTTCCGGTTGCCCGGCCTTCCAGCGTCCAGGCTGCCTTCTGCTGGTGCTGAAAGCTTCCCGGAGGCCCCCGTGGTCCCCAGCCTGTTTCTTTATCCGGCCCTGGTTTGTCCAGCCCTATAGTCTGCCCATTTCCGTCTTGCTCCTTTACTGTGCAGTGTTACAAAGCAGGAGATTTCCATTTGGGGTTAATTTCTTCTGTATAAGTGCCTGTTAGGTGTGAGACATTTTTCACAGGTTTTAGTCTGTCAGAGTGATCTCTGAGGCGGGAGAGCTTCTGCCACCACCGGGCTGTGCCTGGAGAGAGATGACCTGGAGTTTCCTTTTTGTTTTGTTTTTGGCTGAAAAGTTTACAGAGTGAATTGAAACTGTGGTCCCTTCATTTTACCCTGAAGTGGTCACTCTCGGGCGGCTTAGGTAAAGTAACTTCTTGTCGTTTTCAGCCTAAGAGCGATGAGTCCACTCCAGCTGCTGATTCCTCTCCGAGTCTTAATCGGGAAGAAGTGGTCAAGCTCCTCAGCATATTTGAATCCCGGTTGTCATTCCTTCTCCTTCAGTCCATCAAGCTGCTGTCTTCAACTAAGAAGAAAACAAGGTAAATGCAGTGGTTATTTGTGGAAATTTCTTTTCCAGCACCATACCTGTAAAAAGGAAGTAATCTCTATTGACTGAATGAAAAGATAGGTTGTATTCATTCTTGTCTTTTATGTGGGTGATCAGGGATTTTAAGTGGTGCTTTTCCTGACTTGGTGAATGAGATGAGACTCCTCTCCGTGTGCCCTACTACATATTGGAACCATAGAAGCAGATCTTGCTTCCTAAGAGTAAATACCCTACTGGTTATAATGCTTTCCCTGAGAGAGATGACTGACCCTGCAAGGAAGAGCCCGCTGTTTCTAGTAACTCTCCATTGTCTTTAGTGGGAGGCAAGACTGCAGTTTTGATCCTCAGCCTGAATGTGCTAATAGCAAGGAGATGACAGAGCATCGAAGTTTCTGCAAAGCCCAAGAACTTAGTGAAGAGAAAAGTGGGAGCATCTCAGCAAAAAATGTTCTCCTACACCTGTATCAGCTTGTACAGTTCTGGTGTTCTGCCAGAGTCATTATGTTGGCCTTATTAATTTAACTTGAAACTCCAGTAGTAAGTACCAGGTCAGGAAGGTAATACAAATAGTATGTCTGTCTTTTTTTAAAATACAAGTATAGTCTGGCCATATTACAAAATTTGGAAAATAGGAAAAGAATCATTGTGCATATACGTTGTTATCAGTTATTCGATGTGTATTTTATCAGTTTATAATCTTCAGGTGCTTTGTCTCTGTATTTGTTTTCGTTTACAAATAGTAAAATTTACTTTTGGTGCTGTATAGTCCTTCAGGCTTTGACAAACACATACAGACAAGTGTCTCCTGCCAAAACCATGACACAGAACAGTTCCATCAGTCCAAAAGTTCCCTCTTGCTGCCTCTCTGTGGTCTGCTCCTGCTCTGCCCCAGTTCCTTAGATCTCAAGGAGAAAGCTTGGTGTCTTTTACCAGTAAGTGTAGCATCAGCTGTGGGTTTTTGTAGCTGCTCTTTATTGAGTTGAGAATGTTCCCTTCTATTCCTAGTTTTTGTCACAAATGGACATGAAATTTTTGTCAGACGTTTATTGGTACACACGTTGAAATGACCGCATGGTTTTCCTTCTTTAGTCTCTTGGTATGCTGGAGCTCATTCGGTTTTTTTGAATGTTAAACCAGCTTTGCCTTCCTGAGATAAACCCCACTTTGTTGGTGTGTGTCATTCTTGGGTATCCCTGGGATTCCGCGTGGTCATACTGTGTTGAGGACTTTTGTGTGTGTTTGTGAGGATGGTTCTCTCCTGTAGTGTGGTCACGGTTCTGGTCTTGTAGTGGTTTTGTCTGCTTTCGGGACTGGGGCAGCGCTGGCCTTATTAAATCAATTTGCAGGTATTTCCTCTTCTAGTTTAGAAGTATAGAGTTATTGTTTGTTCCCTAAACTTTTGTTGGAATTTACTAGTGAAATTATCTTAACCTAGAGTTGGCTTTATTAAAAGTGTTTCAGAATGACTTTTATTTCTTTTCGTAGGTAAAGTACTGTTCAAGTTGACTTTTTCTTCTTGAGGAATGAAAGTCTATTTTAGCTGTTGTCAGATCAATAGGTTCACAGTATTCTGTGTTATCCTGTTAATGTCTTAAGGTGTTTGTAGTGACAGCCCTCTTTTCATTCCTGATAATGCCAACTTTTGTGTTCTTTTTTTTTTCTTTTAGTTTGATTAGGAGTTCATCAATTTTATTGATCTTTTTAAAGAACTGGCTTATTCGATTGATTTTTTTCCCCATTGTTTTTCTATTTCCACTGTCAGTGATTTATACATTTCTCTATATACCTTTCTTTCTGCTTATTATGGATTTAATTTGCTCTTTTTCTGGTTTCTTAAAGTGGAAGCTTAGATTATTGACTTGAGACCCTTTCTCTTTTTTAATATAACCATTTACTCTAAATTTCACTCTGCTACATCTCACAGCTGTATTTTCTTCTTCTTTCAGTTTAATATTAATTTTTTATATCCCCTAAAACTTCCTCTTTGATCCCTGTGTTATTTAGAAGCCTGCCGCTTAGTTTCTAAATAGAGGGACTCTCCAGGTGATCTTTATTATGGATTACTAGTCGTTCCATTGTGCACGGAGACCATACCTAACTTCGTCTGATTTCTCTCATTGGTGTACGTTTGTATTATGGCCTGGAATATGGTTTGTCTTTCCATGTGTGTTGAAATGTACAGGTATCCTGCTGTCTGGGAGAGAGACAATGGAAAGGTCAATTAAGTTGGTGTATAGTATTCAGGTCTTCTGTGTTCTTGCTGACTTTCTACTTGTTTTATCGATTACAAAGAGAGGAGTGGAATTCTCCAACTACAGCTGTGGATTCATCTATTTTTCTTTTCGGTTCTGTCAGTTTTGTTTCCTCTGTATTGATGTGGACACATTTATTTTTTATTTATTTATTTATTTTTAAAGATTTTATTTATTTATTTGACAGATAGAGATAACAAGTAGACAGAGAGGCAGGCAGAGACGAGAGGAGGAAGCAGGCTTCCTGCTGAGCAGAGAGCCTGATGCGGGACTCGATCCCAGAACCCTGGGATCATGACCCAGGACCCTGGGATCATGACCTGAGCCGAAGGTAGAGGCTTTAACCCACTGAGAGACCCAGGCGCCCCGATGTGGACACATTTAGATGCGCACACACTGAGGATTGCTTTGTCTCGGAGAACTGACGCCCTTATCGTGTGATATCTGCTTTTTATCTTAAGATAGCTACTCAACTTTCTTTTGGTTAACATCTTCTTTTCTTTTAACCTTAACTGTGCCATTTTTAGTAAAAGATTCTTATAAATGACGTTCAACTGGGTCTTGCTTTTTTTAATCCAGACTTGTAACTGGTGTGTTCAGACCATTCACATTTAAGGTGATTTCATACAGTTAGATAAAATCTAGCATCTTGCTAGCTAGCTGTTTTTTCTATCTTCTTGAGTTAATTGAACACTTTCTATGATTGTATTAGATTTCTCTTGATTTATTATTTATACTATTTTTTTAAATGTTTTGATGTTTGCCCTAGGGTTTAAGTTCACAGCTTTAATCAGAGACCACTTTCCCATGATATTCTTTGGCACCACATGTTGTATGAAGACCTTCAGATAGTTACTCTCAGTTCTTCCCTCTCATTAGTTGTGTTACCATTCATTTCGCTTTTACATATGTTATAAACACACAATACACTACTACTGTTTCTGCTTTAGATAGTTACTTTTTAGAGCAATTAAAAATAGAACAACTTATTTTTATATGAATTTATTTTTACCTTCATTTATTCCATTTCTAGTGCTCTTCTTGGTATAGATACCATTTTCTGTCTGGTGTCCTATTCTTTCTGCATAAAGAACTTCCTTTAACATTGACCAACAAAGAATTCTTCCCTTTTGATTGTCTGAGAAAGTCTTCATTCTTCCTTCAGCTTTGGGAGAGGTTTTAGCTGGTATAGAGTTCTTGGTTGGCAGATCTTCATCCCACACTTGAAGGATGTACCTCCCTTGCCTTCTGGCTTGCGTGTTCTCTGACAGGAAGCCCGCTCTGGTTCTTACCTTTGTTCTTAGGTATTTGTTTGTTTTAAAGGTTTTTTATTTGACACAGAGATAGAGAGTACAGGTAGGCAGAGCAGCAGGCAGAGGGAGAGGAAGAAGCAGGCTTTCCGATGAGCAGGGAGCCTGATGCCTGGCTCGATCCCAGGACCCTGCGATCATGACCTGAGCCGAAGGCAGCCACTTAACCAACTGAGCCACCCAGGCGCCCCTATTCTTAGGTATTTAATGTGCCATTTTTCCTTCAGCTGCTTTCAAGATTTTCTCTCCCACTCCCCAGCAGTTTGAACATGATGTTTTTGGGTATGTTGTGATTTCTCCTTCCTTCATAGGTATTTTTATTTCTTATATTTCATTTTCTCTTTCTGTGGTGCCAGTTTTACCTATGCTAACCTATCTTCAAGTTCATTGATTCTTGATTTTGTGTCATTTATAGTTGAACTTGTCAAAAAGCATTCTTTATCTCTGTTTACTCTGTTCCTCATTTCTGCAATCCCCATTGGATTTTTGCTGTAGGTTCCATCTCTCTGCTGAAGGGACCATTCCGATCTTGCACACCGTCCACATTTTCCACTGAGCCTTTTAGTGTATTAATCATTGTCATTTTAAATCACCTATCGGATAGTTCCAACATCAGTGTCATATCTGAGTCTGCTTCGGTTGATTCTTTGTCTCTTGGTGTGTGTGGTTTCCTTACGTTTCTACATCTCCTAGTTATGGGAAACTGGACATCTCAGCCTGAGGGAAATAATTTTAACCGTGCCCGGAAAGCACCTGTCCCATGCTAGGCCTTTAGGATGGGGGTTGAGTTTGTTTTTCTAGTCTGGAGCTGAGCTGTGGTTGAGCCTTTGTGTCGCTTTGGTTAACTTTTCACGTCTGGCGGCCTTCAGGTTCCTCAGGCGGTGCCTGTGCCTTGTGTGGGGCGGGTCTCCGGAGGGTTTTTCTGAACGTCTCCTCCACCTTTAGCGTTAGGATTTTCCTAAGGAAGGTTTGTGGTACCTCAGAGACGGTCTGTCTTCACACTCTCACGGTCCTCACAGCTGTAGTCCACTCCTGCTTGTCCTTCAGTGCTTCTAGGCTGCTAGGGAGGGGAAAGGCCGCCTCAGTTGGTCGGGTAAGCCTCAGTCTTGGGCAGCCACCACGTCCCTGAGCGCGAGGTGTGTGGCCTCACACTGCACCTGCCCCACCCCCAGGGTAGAGTGGCTTTCTCTGCATTGACTTTCACCAGTGCCCTAAGGCCGCCGTGGCTCCTGGCCTTCCTCTCCCTCGACTATACCCTGCAGATTAAGGCTTTCAGTCCTTGGAGAAAAGGGTCTGGGTGGGGTTGCCTGCCGTGCTGTAGCTCTAGCTGGTCCCCTTGCCCGGCCTGCATGAAGGTCGCTTTCTTAGGGCTCTCACCGGTTTTTTATGTGAACATCTGGGGGGGTCCTTGAAGAAGAGCCTACAAGACAAGGTGAACTCATCCTCTGGCTGCGGCCCCCAGGGACCCTGCACTCCCTCGCCAGCCCTCACTCCGCCTCTTCCAGCTCATTAGCTATTTTAGCTAAATTCTTAGCAGTATCTGGGTATCTGGCTGCATCTGGCCCAGCCAAGGAAGGACTTCTGGGTCTCCCTGTCCGTCCTTAGTTTTCAGACTCATTGCTTGCCCAGGGATCCCAGCTCTTTGACAGATTCATGCAAAGTCATGAACTTGTAGTTTGTCCTGCTTCGCATTGCTGTGTTTGTCAAAGGGTGGGAATGATACTTTTTCCAGCTCTCTACATTCTGAGAAGAAACCCTCTCCAGTAAATGCTCTCAGATAATTCTCTGTGGCCCAAGGGGAGCTTTTGTTTGGGGAGGAGCGTTCCATCTTAGGTGCGCTGCCGTCTCAGCCCCAGTGGTGATCCTCGGGTCAGCTCCGCGTCCTGTCACTGTACCCGCAGGGAGTGTGGTTCAGCAGGTGACGCCTGTCTGCTGAAGAAGCAAAGAACTAAAAGGCAGAGGAGACAGTGCGAGTAGTGACACAGCTGAAAACCTTAACGGCTTTCCTGTTTAACAACAGTGGGTAAATTTTAAAATTTTTTCTTGGTTTCCACAAGGTGGCAACATAAACATAGGACATATGAGAAACAGTGATTCACTGATTTTCACAAATCAGTGAAGAAGCTACCAGGTGATGCTTCAGTCTTACAGTATTTTTTACAAACACAACTGTCAGGGCGCCTGGGCGGCTCAGTCTCCTAAGCGTCTCACTCTTAGTTTCAGCTCAGACTGTGATCTTGGGGTCTTGAGATCAAGCCCCCAGGCCAGCTCTGCCCTGGGCCTGGAGCCTGCTTATACTCCTCTCTCCCCCCCCATCCCCACAGACTCGCGTGCACACTCTAAGAAATAAATTAAATCTTAAAAAAAAAAAAAAATGTAGGGGGTGCCTGGGTGGCTCGGTCATTAAGCGTCTGCCTTGGCCTCAGATCATGATCAAGTCCCACCCCCGGTCAGCAGGAAGCCTGCTTCTCCCTCTCGTACTCCCCATATCTCTTACTGTCTATCTGTCTCTCTGCCAAATAAATAAGTAAAATCTTTAAAAACAAATGAAAGTTTTAAGGAACTGTCATGTGTGCGGCTTAAGTGATTTTTATTTTAGTGGAGGGTCTTGTAACCTGTTTTTTCAGGTCATTAATGTACTGTTGGGAAAATGCAGTCTGAAGTTTTCCTGCATGATGCACAAAGTCCTGTTTAGCTCACTTGTGTTCATTTGTCAAGGTTTATTAAATAAAAGACTGTTACATGTGATATTTATGTTTATACAGTTTATATGTTGATAGACTTCAAAACCTAGAGAAACCGGTTACTGAGTCAGTGACTGCGTTTCTTCTGTGTCACTGATCGCACATGGAAACATGGGATTTTATTGTGAGGAGGGAGGCCTCCCGTGCTGTCTCCCCACAATCTGTGAGCGTTCCTGTTTGGAGTAAAGGGAGACCAGAACTTTTTTTTTCTTTTCTTAGTCTTGTTTTACTTTATTTCTGTGAGAGAGAGCGCAAGCTGGGGGGAAGGGGCAGCAAGAGAGAGAGAGAGCAGACGCAGGGCTCCATCCCAGGACCCTGGGGATCATAACCTGAGCAAAAAACAGACGCTTAGGTGACCGAGCATCCCAGGTGCCCCAGAACTAGACTTTAAAAGGAAATAGTATGTTTGGGTTTTCTTTTGATTATTCTCTACCTGCCACAATGCCGCTTTAAAAAGAAACAGCTTGGGGTCCCTGGATGGCTCAGTGGATTAAAGCCTCTGCCTTCAGCTCAGGTCATGATCTCAGGGTCCTGGGATCGAGCCCCGCATTGGGCTCTCTGCTCACCGGGGAGCCTGCTTCCCCCCTCTCTCTCTCTGCCTACCTCTCTGCCTACTTGTGATCTCTGTCTGTCAAATAAATAAAATCTTTTTTAAAATAAATAAATAAAAAAAAAGAAACAGCTTAGGGGCACCTGGGTGGCTCAGTGGGTTAAGCCTCTGCCTTCAGCTCAGGTCATGATCCCGGGGTCCTGGGATGGAGCCCTGCATCCGGCTCCCTGCTCAGCGGGGAGCCTGCTTCTCCCTCTCCCTCTGTCTGCTGCACTGCCTGCTTGTGCTCTCTCTCTTGTCTCTCTAATAAATAAATAAAACCTTAAAAAAAGAAGCAGTAATTAAAAATCTTAATTTTCTTAGAATGTTCTTAGGACGACTAACTTCCTCTTATGACCAGCGTTATCCTGCTAGAAGTGCTTGTTTTGTCCGTTGGGTTGTGTTTTCTTTTTGCATGAAGAATTTATTTACTCTTGTACTGTATTTTAATATTCACTGCTTTAGCAGATAGAGCCTTTTGATCTTTTGATGGCTTTGGGGTTTTGTAGAATGAAAAACTATGCAAAATAGAAGTAATTTCTGAGGGTTTGGAAAGCGTTTGACCACAGTGCAGAGAGCAGATCTTTTAGCTTTATGGGCTGTTCTTCTTGGCCATTTAATATGTGCATTTAATATTTGGTTAAGATAAAAGAAAAACAGAGGAATGGTAGTCACCTTTGGAAAAAAGATAAGCCAATGAAATGTTGGGACCTTTCTTGTTAGAGTTCATGGTTCAGTGACACTATTGATGAGTGTTGATTAAGGATGAGAATCATATGTAGAAATTGGAAGATGGGCTGCTTGGCTGGCTCAGTTGGTTAAGCATCTGCCTTCAGCTCAGGTCATGATCCCATGGTCCTGGGATTGCGCCCTGCATGGGGCTCCCTGCTCGGTGGGAAGCCGATTTCTTGCCCTCTGCCTGCCACACCCCCTGCTTGTGCTCTCTCAAAAATATTAAAAAAAAAAAAAATTGGAAGATGAAGATATAAGATTCAGAAGTAGGATCAGGACAAATCTCAAAGGGTTTTAAATTTATGATTCCAGCAGCCATCAGTTACTTCAGGCCACCAGCCAAAATGTGGTATCATCGTCCATGAGGGAAAATTCATTTTTGGAGACTGGTTCTGATTAAGTACTGCTGCCTTGATTTGCTGGTAGTTTAAATTTCTTGTAAGGTCCTCAGAGGTTTTATAAAGGTCAGCCCCACCCAGAAATTAAAACATAGCCCTCTTAGGCCCAAACTGTAGACAGTGAATGCATTTTAAATGATCACTTTCACTGTGCCACAGGTGGTTTGAAAGGATTGAGTGATAAAAGAAGTAGGACTAAGAAGGAGAAGAGAAACAGGTTTCTAGAGAGGGGTGGGCGGGGCCCACACTCTTTCCAGCCTGGGCCCATGGTCAGCCCCAGTGTGGACAGGTGGGTCCTGGTGAGGAAGAGTGAGTGGAGTCATGAAAAGGAGGAGTCGTCCTCACAGCCCAAGCCTTGATGGACACCCGAGGGAGGCTCTAGACAGCTGGTTTGCTCTCTGGCCGGTCTGATGGGCACTTGGGCAAAAGCAGAACATTGGCACGTTGGTGAACGGAAAGAACAGAGCATTTGAAGTCAGAATATGTTTTGACATGAATCCAAATTATTTAGCCCTTCTGAGCCTTGGTTTTTACATATGTGAGGTAGGAATAAATACGTCCTTGCCTTTCTGAGAGGCAGTGGTTACCACGTGGTTCAGATGCAAATGTGCACATTCTGCAGAGACGATCTGCTGTCAGCTATAGATGGTCACATGTGGCCGGAGAGTCGGTATTGCGTCTGGACTCGTTTAAAAAAGGAAAAAAGAGCGCCTGGGGGGCTCACTCATTAAGCATCTGCCTTCGGCTCAGGTCGTGGTCCCAGGGTCCTGGGGAGAGCCCTGCATCGGGCTCTCCGCTCAGCGGGAAGCCTGCTTCTCTTTCTCCCACTCCCCCTGCTTGTGTTCCCCCTCTCACTATGTCTCTTGCTGTCAAATAAACAAAATCTTTTTAAAAAGTCGGGGAGGATGCTAGAGCTGAACTGCTGTGTAATTAGTAATCTTTTCTCCTAGTAAGATAATCTGTTGCTCTGTCCTGTGGGGGACCTGTTTTCAGAGCAGCTGAGTCTGTCATATGTCTCGGACCCTGCGCCCGAGGGATGTCGTTCACACGAAGTTCACGGGCGGTATAGATACGTTGAGGTGGGCTAACTCCCAAGTCTGGAGTCTGGGCTTCCGGCCGGCACAGTTCTAGCCCCACGGAGAGCATCCCCACCTTCACGAAGCTGGTTGATCTCAGGGGGTCAGGCTCAGCGCAGAGAAGGGAGGACATAGGGGACAGCTTTCCACGCCCTCCCTAGCCTGGCTCCGCCGGATTCTCTTCACGGCATGTCTCACCTGACACGCTGTTCTCTTCTGGCTCAGTGCGCGTCTTGGCCCCCGCCCCAGCCCAGCTCCCACCTGAGTGGAACGCGGGTGCCGAGAGGGCGGGGGCGCTGGGTCCGGCTCGCCCGCGGCCGGGAGCCGCTCCCCGTGCGGGAGGCGCTCCGAGACTCGTAAACAGAAGGAACGTTGGTTCTGGTGGGTGTAGTGGAGTACGGGTCCACGCACGGGCCTGTGAACGGTGGATACAGAAGGTGAGTACGGAATGCCCAGGACTAGAGCACCTGCCTCCCCGCGGAGAGTGACAGGCCGTTCCTGTGGACGGTTTGGATTCTTCTTGAGCTGTTGGCGGGCGTCGCTGTGCACTTCACTTCTTTGCTTTTGTTTTAACGCAGCAGTAATACTGAAGACGACGTAGTCCTCAAAACCAACAAGCAGATCTACTCCCAGCTTTTGAGAGCTACTGCTAACAAAAACGCAGCCCTTCTGGAGAGAATCGACGTTCTCGTCCATCTGCTGGACCAGCTCGCTCGCGGCGGCGGCGGCGGGGTGCAGTGACTCGCGCCCCAGGCTCCGGCCGCGGAGATGCTCTAGTGCCTTCAGCTCTCGGGGGCGAGTTTGTCCACTCGGTGCTTCATGTCATTAAATATGAGAGAAATAGCCACTTACAGCAGGCCCGGCAGGGGAGACTCAGAGTGCTCTTTTCCCGGGACAGATGAGTCATGGTTGAGTTCTTGGACTTCTCCGTTGGAAGTGCTACGACCAGAGTCCGACTTGGAGCTCCCGGCACTTGTTTCTTGGAGAAGTACACGGTACCTCCGTGTTCACAGACTTGCTGTGGTGGCCGGTACACTTGTAGACATTTTTGAAGTATGTTAAGCTACATGGGTTTAAGATAATAATTATTTCGGATGATGTTACTTTGGTCAAGGGGACTTTTATCCAGATGGCTCTAGTGGTTCAGATGGGTCAAGGCAATGTCCTGTGCATCTGCAGGGTCTCCTCCTCAGTTGCACAGAAGGAAGCCCGTCCTCTTCCAGCTTCGGTGTGGGATGTGGTGGAGACTGGCCGTTGTGCCAGTGTCTGTATTTAGTGCATGTTCTGAAAGGATCCGCTCTTCTTTGACTTTGTATGACAGTTGATCAAGAATAGGTACTACTCCCCCCCCACTTTTTTTCATTTTAAACTTGAAACTGTGAATAAGGTAAGAAAACTATTTTGAATAAATAAATTATTTATTTAAAATGTCTGTATTTTTCCATTTTATGTTCTTCGCTTTGATTGAACTGGTTTAATGAGTGAATTTTACAAAGGAAAGATTAAAACATTAAAAATAAAATTGTGCTACGAAGTTCTCTCTGGAAAGTCACACTCACGACTCGCCACTGTTGCTGCGCGGCTCCTGTCCTGTGGCCTACAGACGGCCTCTGTTTTTTCTGAGCTACAGCGTGCGATGCTGTGCTTGTCCTGTCCTGCTAAAATCTGTTTCAAGGAAATGGAACAGAAATCAAGCCTACTCTTTCCTGTCAGGTAGATGGTTGGGACTTCGGTGCATGAGGCCTTTGTAGGCAAGAGCCTGCCCTACCCCCAGGTCTGCTGGCCTGGCCCCCAAGGTCCATTCCGACCTCCTTCCGGCCATCTGCAGACCCCTGTCCTGGCAGATCATGCAGAGCCCCTCCGCTCAGCAGCCACACCTCTCCGGAGGAATCAACTCCGTGGAAAGGTGTTGAAGCTGAGTTTTTACGAGGCGCCTTCTCACGCACCGGGACTTTCAGGTGTTTCCTTGGCAGCGTATGGACACCTGTTCCAGCTTGGCAGAGCTCCTGCTGGCCCCTGGCTGTCTGTCCACTTCCTTGTTACTTAGTTTACACTTCCTTGGGACAGATTTGCATCCATTTTCAAAAATCACTGAGACATTTTTTGACTAAGTCATGAAGCTGATGCACAGAATCAGCCGTGTCTCCTGTCAGGACAGCGGTCACTCCGCTTTCCCCGTCGGTAAGCGCTGTCTCTGCGGGTTAATTCTGCACGTTTCCACGGGGAAGATCTGATTTTGAAGCAAGCGGGCGACAGGGATGTCGCCTTCCCTGTCTTGTCTTCTGGCCTCTCCTTGGCTGAATAGCCTTTTCGTCCAGAGGAGTATTTGTTTTTAAGCAAGAAGATACCAGTTCTAGCTGTCTTCCCTTGTCCAAGCAAGAATATGAACATCCCTACAGGGGAAGAGAGGGCTTTTTCAATGTTTTTGTCATCTGTTGACTAAATTCGTGCTGCTTAAAGTGCTCATGTCTTAAGCTGTTAATTGAGAACTGTGCCACCCGTGGCCTGACCACCGAGATGACTTGTTCTGCAGTTAACTTCAGGCCAGGGATAGCGAGAAGGTTGCCTGGACGCTGGGCTGGAGTGCGGAGGTGAGGGGGGCCAGCAGCCACCGCGTCTGACTCTGGGAAGGACACAGTTGTGAACTCCGGTTTCCTCGACTAGAAATGTGCACAGTTGTAGGTTCCCTGGCACTCTCCAGACTTGTGAAGATCAAGAGAGAAATACACGGGAAAACCTGTACACTGTCATGTATTAGAAAAATATAAATTATTGTGACAGGAACTGTGGACTGCAACTTGAAATCTGTGACCTTTACAGCTGAAGGCTCCCAGGGAACTGTGTTCCCTTCCATGACTGGATCCTATGGCTATCGCTACGTTTTCGTCCACCCACGAAATCAGTGTGCAGGGGGGATGGGTGGTGGAGAGACAGGGATTCCTCAGGGTTCTTTTTTTTTTTTTAACCTTTCCTAAAAGATTGGCAAAATTATTCAGTGGGTTATTTTTTTGCCTGAGAAATTCCCTTCTGAATCAAGTATTTTCGAAGTTCAAGTAATGCTTTTTCCATTGGCTTTTAGCCCTGTTTGCTTTGGTTACTAAAAATCTGGTTTGTTTCCTTTGCAAAAGAAACCAGACTTTCTCTTAGATGAGAAATCTTCTGACTCCATTTGCCTGTTTCTCCCATTACATGTTCAGGGTGGAGGTGTGGACGTCACAGATGTCAAACCACCGCTCTGAGATGGACTGCTTCGGAAATAAGCCATTTGGAGGAAGCCAAGAATGCTTCTGTTTGTCCTTGTCGTTAACTACTTTCCAGTATGCATCGCCTTTGAAAAAGAAAACGGAGTTGTGCGCGTAGGAGTAATAGGTGGAGTCTATATTCCTGAAGGGATGGTTTCGTGGCTCGATTCCCGGAAACACTTCAGTGATCTTCTTCGGGTAAGAATCAAGTACTCGATCTCTATTGACATCAAATGCAAACACCTGCAAAGCAAGTAAGAGAGTAAGACTGGCTTTTCTGAAAACCACTGATTTTTAAGTTAACTTACAGGAACGAGGTAAGTAAATCTGCGGCTTTGCACTAGATTCTCTGGGCTTGAACTTCGTTCTCTGTATGGTGGGATCTGCCATGGCCATAGAGGCCTGAGGCAACTGAGAACAACTTAACGGAGAACCTGAATTTCAAGTAGGGCTGAAGAAGCAACACGAGGCTGGAAAGCCTCCTACTTACAAGGGACTCTTTGAAGAAGTAAATTAACTGCTTTCTTCGGTCATAAAAGGCAGTGTCCAGGGGACTTGGGATGCCAGGAAATCCTTCTGAAATCAACTTGGGGTAGCTTCTTCCTTGTTCATCTTCTGTGTAGGTCTGATCCTTGTCACTGTCGTATCTCCAGTACTGATTCCCTGAGGGCCAAACAAAAAATGCTAATATGGCTTACTACCATTTAATTAGAGCCAACCATGAGGAGGGACTGCTTTCAACACAGGCCTCAGCCAACCATGATGATCTGCCGTGACCCCAGGAGAAGGCAGGACCTCAGCATCTAAGCGAAGCCTCCATTCAGATGAATGATTCCCCAGGTCTTGAATTACTACTAGATTGGTCTCAGCAATCACTGCTGCTGTTAAAATGTTGGTTGTCAGGGACACCCGGATGGCTCAGTCAGTTAAGCAACAGCCTTCAGTTCAGGTCGTGACCCTGGAGTCCCAGGATCCTGGGGTCAAGCCTGGCATTGGGCTTTCTGCTCAGCAGAGAGTCTGCTTCTCTCTCTGACCCTTCCCTCTCTTGTGGTTTCTCTCTCAAATAAATAAAATCTTAAAAAAAAAAAAAAATGTTGGTTGTCCTTTGCAGGGCACACCAGCCCACTGGCGCTCATCAAAAGCAAAAACAAAAAGACGAAGAGCATGTGGTCTTTTTCACAGAAGTTTCTTCTTCTTCTTATATACAGTCTCATGATCTCCCTTTTACATGTTCGGGAACCATGGGTTGTCGGTCATTTTCCTACCCTAATCAACATAAGCCCTCTTTTTACAGAAGACGATCCTGAGGCTAATGACGGGGTTTTACTTTTTTTTTTTTCAGGGTTTTAGGATCATGTAGTTCCGCCACCAACCACCACTTCTCTCCAAGTAAACTGGAGAAAAGAGTTGAAGTGGTCCATCCAGTCACAGCGCAGGCAGACTGGTGCAGCCCCCTCCCACGTCCCTCCCGCGTCCCACCCATGTGACTCCACCCACTGTCCCTGTAAGCTTGTCATTTTGCTCGCTTTCATTTCAAGATCTAATTGATCAAATGCTAATTTCAGGCTCTGAAACAGCACAGGATTATTCTAAGATCTCCTTATTGGTTCCTAATGCTGACTGTTAACATACTGTCATCAGAAAATAGAACACATCCACGGGTTCAATATTTTGTGCTCACAACCTACACCATGTCACAGTCAGTTACCTTCCTTAGCCACCAACCATGTGAGCTCCCTTTCCCTCATTCCCTCCCCCTCCCCCACCCCCTTCACCCCGCCCCACCCCCCCAACCCCTGGCCAAAAGTTTGCCATTTCGAACAGTGAATGACGTGTGTCCAGCCAGGGGTGAAATTCACTCTAACTGGAATACTTTTTTGAATTCAAAGTATTCACAGCAAGTTAACTTTAAGGTATTTTTAAAGCTCCAAGCATAAAGTACAGCCATATGATAGCAATCCCCTGCAATGACCTAATTCTATAATTAAGAATCTTTGAGTGTTGCCAGTCTAAGTTCTAGTCCAGGACTTCCTAAAGCATGGAACGCTGTGCTTCTAACTCTGTAAGATCTAAACCAGAGAAGTCCACCCTCGTGATTTCTTTATGTAACTGAACCAAAGTAATTCTTCCTTCGTGTGATGTCAGGAAAATTAAGACCAAATTCCTGTGCGGCCCAGTCTGTACACAGCATCCTTCTGGCTGGGCTCTGGCCTCACGGAGTCCTGAGTGGTTTCAGGCAATAGGGTCGTATTACTAGGGAGTGGGGCAGAGACAGGGCACACAGCTTCCCCCTCGAGCGTACGTTTTGGGAAGGGAAAGAAAAACCAGCAACCACAAAATCTTGTTTGTGGTTAGATGCCACGTATTTGGTTTGCTAAGGCAGCCCACCTTGGTGACAGGGGCACAGAGGTCAGAGCAAGGCGATCAATGAGTGAAGGGAGGAAGCCTCAGGAGACCCTTGGCCGGCCTGCTCCGTGCCTCCCCCCCCCCCCAACCACCACCACCGGGGCCCCCACCTCAGTTTCTGCCTTCCAGCAAAACACAGATCTTCCCTGCTCGGAAACCACGATTCCTCACTGCCTGCTGGGTGAGGTCCAGCCCCCGGGCATGGAGGCTCTGGGTGCTCAGGCCGGCCTGGTCTTTCCAGCCTAATCTCATCCCGTGTGGGGGCCTGTCATACCTCCACGGGCTCAACTGTCTCTCCCGTCTGTGTTTTCACCCTCACTCACCCTAAAGCTTTGCCTCGGCCTCCTGTCTCTCACCGCCCCCTCGCCCCCCCATCCGTACCTCCCCTACCACGTTATTCCCTGTGTCCCTTTCGGGGAACCTGGGGTCCTACGTGTCCTCCGAGGCTGGGGCAAGGCCTGAATTCTGGGTGGCTCCAGCATCTGGTTCCAGGGACAGTGGCCACCTTGTCCACTCATCCTTCCCTTCACCACATAATTCTAGTGGGCCACTTCTAAGGTCTCTTCTCTCCAGAACTAGTCTTTGGCAACCACCTCATGGCCTGGCACAGTTGGTTATTCATTCATTCAGTCAGTCATTCATTCATTCACTCATCTGTTCCTCTGATGCATGGGTGCCTTCTTCCAGAGATCAGGGGATACAACACCGTCCCTGTGCTCACAGAGCTCACAGTCCAACGGAACAGACAAATTATGTGAGGACTTGCAGGTGCATTATGCTAAGACTCCCTGGTATGGGGTTCAAACGTTTGTTCCCAGTGCACCCGGGAGATGAACAGAGCCGTCCATGAGAACCTTTACCTTTAAAAAAGTAACGCTCGTCCCTCCTCCACGTCCAGAGGTGGACATAAGCGTCGATGTTCTGTGCTGGGATTCCGTGCCAGCCCCTGAGGATTTGGAGTGGATCCCCGTAGCGCGTCCGGTTGTTTCGGTTTTCGTAAAGCCAGTACCAGCTGTTGCGGAAGAAGTAGGTGCTGAACCTCAGCGTCACGGCGCCTTGTGGGTTTCGCTCTCTGCGAATCCAGTCAAATGCGGTATCAAACGACCCTTCACATGAACCTGAGGGGAAAATGTCCAGCCACTTGTCACCTGCTGCAAAAACTAACAATCGCTACTTCCATGTGCCACTCAAACAAAGACAACTGCGAAGCTGGAGTTTTCTGTTCAGTGTCTCAAAGCAAGACGCCCTCCCCCACAAGCCTGAAGCAGGCCCACCCAGCGGAGCTGGAGGAGCCGGAGGGGCCCCGGGGCAGTGTCGGCTCACAGAGCCCATTCTCGCTACTCTTTGTGCGGGAGATGACTCTCCGGAGTGTCCGAATTTGGATGCTGACTGCGTGATCCCCCTAAACATAGATGCCCCCTGATGGCTCGTCTGACTTCATTAGAGGCCATCAGTTCGGTTCTGGGCACACACAAGAGAAAGATTTCCTCTGCGGGAAAGAAACCCATCCTGGCACTTGTCACTATCCGAATGTGCCGAGAGCATCTTTGCAGAGAATGGTTGGAGTGGAACAGGAACGGTGGCGCCCTCTCTTTCAAATGGAAAAGGGGAGAGTAGCTTTCTTCCTCTCAGCCTCAACGCTAGGTCATTAATCACTTCCATTAAATAGTGAACCCTTAACACTCTGTAATTAAAGAGAAATTAAAGTTGATCCTGGCAAGGCTCCCGCTGTTCTTTGCCTTAGGACGGCAGGGAGCTTCTTCCAGGGGCTTCCAAGTGCCCGCGGGGCCAGTGGGAGGCCGCTGCCCGGGGGGCCCGCTGCTCTTCAGGAAGCCGCCACGCTCCCCTCCTTCCTCCCGGAGACGTAACGTAGCCCAGGGAAGAGGGAACATCCACGGGAGAGCTTTGCTCTACACCGGTGGCCACGTCCGGGCCCGGCCACCTCGAAGGGAGAGAACTCCCGTCACAGAGCTAGAAGGCAGCTCCCCTCCCGTGCGGCCAGAGTGGCACTCTTTCGTGCTCCTTGGGGGCAGCCTCCCGATCAGGAGTGAGTGGGGTCCTGTCATGCTTTGAAATACTGAATGTCCTCTGTGAGCTCTGCGGACGGTCTTCCAGAACAGTCTTACCGTACAACTTTTGAACTGCTTTTCTGTCTGACCAGTCCAACTCAAACACAGGCTCCTGGGGGATGTAATTCGGCTGCATTATGGATCCTGGCCTGTAAGTGTGAGGCAGGCCGAGTACGTGGCCAATTTCATGGACGGCCACCTAGAGGGAACACAAATCATGGGTGCGGTGCCAAGCCTGGGTGTCTGTCATGTGCCCCCCCCAACTCCAGGGGGCAGGCCTGTGCTTTAGGAGGAGATGCACACGTTAAGGAGAAGGGGAGCGGTGGGGAGAATCAGGGAGCTTTCTCAGAAGGCTGGGGACACTTCCCCCGAGAAGGCCTGGCGTCCTGCCCTCCTGCCCGTGCTGCACACCCTTCGCCTGGCCACTCGGAGCAGCTGCAGACCGCTTACTTTGAGAAGGCTGATGCCCGCGTCACTGCTGGGAGGTGTGAAGTGCTCGTCGTCATCGAAGTGGATGTCGCCCAGGCGCCAGGCATGTGCAAACTCCTGCCCGCTGCCGTCAAAAACCCGAGGACAGCCCAGGTGCCGGCCTGGCCAGGGGAGAGGGAACACGGACACAGGAGTCTTCGCGGCCTCCAGGGGCTCACAGTCCAGGAGCGGAAGCAACAGCTCCTGGCTCGTGCAACATGCTGGTGTCGAGTCTAAACACTTGGAAACAGCTGCCCAGCAGAACTGTGGGAGCCGGCAGAGGGGGCCAGGGGGGTGCCCTCCAAATGCTTAGGGAGGAGACAAGATCTGAGCTGGATCCTCACAGCTGACTGGTCAGGACACGAAGGAGGTGCTGCCCGATGGTCAGGTCCCTCCCCTGTGTTCGGTTTTCAGCTATGCTTGCTGCATACCAGCAGGACAGCCAGGAGCATCCCTAGCTCCCAGGGGGCTGCAGAGAAGTTACGTTGTCCAAACCCACCCAGCTAGGAGGTGGTGGGCCTGCTGGTGGGGGTCCCCAGACTACCACGGGCTAGTTCTCCCCAGGAGTGGCAGGGAGGGGGCGCCCCTGCCCTGCTGGGCACTGGAGCTCTCTGCAGCAGTGCTCACTTGGCTGACCGGCTCAGGGACAAGCACAGGGATCTGCACCAATGTCCCCATGTCACCACCCCTAAATCGCGGAGGCAGGCAGGCCGTGCCCTTCCCAGTGAGTTGTAATAAAGCAGCACCGAGGGTTTGCCGGCCGCACTTACCCCTGGCACGTGCCACCTCGGACACCCCAGGAGGCTCTGCAGGTGGTCCGAGTCGGGGGGGTGGGGAGGTCCCCCAGTCGGCCTGTTGCCCCCCCCGCCCCCGGCTCCCTGTGCGAACCGGGCCGCGCCTCGGGCCGCGGGGAAGGCAATGGGGACACAGCCCGCCTGAGGGTCTCGGCCCTTCTCACCTCGCCCGAAGCCCAGCTTTATGTCCACGGCGGCCCCGGGGGCGGCGAGGTCCTCCCGGAAGTCCAGCGGCATCACCTCGCTCCACATCCGGAAGGCCAGTCTGAGGATGTGCCTCTGCTCGTCCACGGCCAGCTGCCCGCTGGCGCCCTCCCCCAGCAGCCGCCAGGTCAGCGTCCTCTTGGCGAAGGCCCGGGTCCCCCCGCGGGGCGCGGCGACCTCGGGCTGCGGGGGCGGCGGCCGTAGGAAGCGCTTGGGCCGGGCGGGGGGCGGCGGGCGCGACAGGGGCCGCGTGTCGGGGACGCCGCAGCGCGGCCTGTTCATGGCCGCCAGCGTGGCCGCGTCCAGCCGCCCGCTCGCCGGCAGCGCGTTGACCTTCTGGAACCTGCGCACGGCCTCGGCCAGGCCGGTGGCCCGGGGGCCCGCGGGCGGCGCGTCGGCCCAGCCGTACTTGGACAGGAATCGCTGCGGAAGAGAAGTACCGACCGCGGGGCGGGGGGCGGATGAGCGGCCAGGACGTGGGGGAGACAGGACGCGCGAGGCCCGTGTGTCCTCGTGCAGGTCTGTGTTCGCGGGGGTGGTTGCCCGTGTGCTGCGGCATTTCTGGTCCGTGGTTACGGCTGTCTGTGGGAGGCCCTCGCCCGAGGCGGTGTGGCTGCGCACGTGCCTGCGTGTGCGCGCGTCTGTGTGTGCGGGTGCCCGCCTGTGGTGTGCACGAGTCCGCGTGTGCGCGTACGGATGTGCAGGCCGGCCAGGGGCGTGCACCGGTCTGCGTGCGCGTGTCCGCGTGAGGTGTGCCCGCGCCCGTGAGTGTGCGGCCTGCCGGGGCTGCTCCTACCTGCGCCGTGAGGGGGTCCGCGATGGGCTGGGCGCGGCGCAGCGGGGCGGGCTCCAGGTCCGAGCGGTCCCGGCTGTGGAAAAGGGGCTCGGGCCGGGCTGGCCCGGGGGCCGCGAGCCAGCAGAGCAGCAGGGCCCGGCGGACGGCGGAGGCGGCCAGCATGGCCCCGGCCGATCTCCGGCCTCCGCCACGCGCCGACCGTCCCGTCTCCCTCGTGAGGCGCAGGCCCCCCGGCGCTTTTATAAGCAGCCCCAGGGAGACGCGCGCTGGCGAGGCCTTCCCACCCAGGCCCGAAGTGTGCCCACCAGGAGGCCCGGCCGGCCCTGGACGCGCCGCCCTTTGAAGACCCCAGGAGCCCGCTTCTTGTTGGGGTGAGAATGTTTGCGGCTTCCTCGGGTAATTACATCCCGACCTGGCAGCCGCCTGCCGATTCCGTTTCTGTGGTGACGGGCCGTGGACGAGCTGCTGCCCGAGTGGGCTGGGGACCCGCCGCCAAGCACCCCCTGCCCTGGTCGCAGAGGCGCGGAGCCTCGCCCCCCGCAGCCTGCTGGGGTCCAGTGCACCTGCGGCCGTACCCCCCGCCCCATCCGTTCGCTCCTAGCTTGCGTCCATTTCCCTTCTTGGTTGCTGCGGTTGGGGATGTTTTGTTGCTCTGATCTCTTCTTGTTCTTGTTTCTTTTTATAAAAGGAATAATCAGTATAGGCAAATGTAAATTCTGGAGGAAATCCTGTGATCCAGATGGTGACGTTTCGGGGAACATTCTTACAGGTACATGCGTCCTGTACATGTGCAGAAGGATTTATATTTGGTTGATTTTATGTGCATCATATTCTCTATGCTGTTCCCGTAAACTCCAGGGAAGGTCATGGGCGCCTTTCTGTGTTCATGAATATAGGTGTTTGCCGTCCTAGTTAATGGCTGTGTGCTGTCCTAATCTGTGGGCCAAGGCATTTTTACACGAGGATGAACTAGAATCACCTGAGGTTCTAGAACTGCCCCTCTGTTGCCCCTCTTGAAGGAGTCTACTGGAGGAAGGAAAGAAGAAGAAAAAATTAGCTCAGCTGCCTGGGAGTTGTAATTGGTCATGTGCAGAGAGCCCGAGGGAAGAGCGTAAGGCCCTCCAGGCACTATGGCTGTGGGTGAGAGCCTGGAATGCCAGTGTCGCAGGTCTGATAACAGCAGGGGTGCAGGTGTGCGGGCTGTCCTTTAGCTACTCATTCATTCACCAAATACTCCTTACTCTTCTAGGGACAGGGGATACGGAAATGAACATGATGCACTCGTTCTTTGCCTGCATGGAACTTATATTCTAAGTGGAAGAGACAGACAATAAACAAGCCAATGAATGAAAAATTAAAATGATGACAGGAACTAAGAATGCAGATCAGGAAAATGAGTGCCTTGGAGGTGGGCAGTCGATATTAAGGGGTCTAGGAAAGACCTATCACAAAGATGAAATGTCAGCAATGAAAGAAAAGAAAGAGGGACAATGTCACATGTGTTTGGGATTCGTGGGTGGTGTGGGCAAAGGAAAAGTGCAAAGGCCCTGAGGCAGGCCCCAGCCCCTGCAGAATAGCAGAGGGCAGTGTGGTAGATGTCAGCGAGGCGGCGGGAGGAGGGAGGTGAGGATGGAAAAGAGGGTGGATGGGACGATGATGAAGGACCTGGAAGTCAGATAATTTGGATTCTACCCTAAGTTCGTTGGGGATCTTTTGAGCAGGAGAGTGACTTTATTGCTTCATTATTTAAAGAATCCACCTGGGGCGCCTGGCTGGCTTAGAGGAGCAGGAGACCCTTGATCTTGGGGTTGTAAGTTCAAATCCCACGCTGGGTGTAGAGATTACTTAAGTAAATACATAAACTTAAAAGAATCCTCCCAGCCACTCTGTGGAAGATGGATAAAGGGGGTGCAGCCCCGAGGCAGGTGTAGACTGCAGTCCCTCCAGGGTGCCCTAGCAGCCCTTCTGTGCCAGGTTGGCCTGATGGCCCTGTAGCCTGAGACCCCTCAGGGGGCTCTAGGATATTGGGTTTCTGGACAGGGCACTGTACCGGGCTGTGACGCAGGGGGATCCATTCCTAGTGAGGTCCCTGGGGCAGGTGTTTTGGCCTCACACCACTGCTGCTGTGACAAGGCCGGCCCCGGTGGCAGCAGGGCGTGGCGCTCACAAGGAACTGGGCTGCTCGTCAGGCCAGCTGCACAGCGCCACTCAGTTTCTGTCAGCTCAGAGACATCTGGGGCCGGCCCCGTACCAGGTGGGGACACAAGAGCGAGTAGGGGTGGGGAGGCATGACTTTGGAGTGGGAGGCCCTATGGGGTTGAAACCCTCCCAGGGCTGTGCAGGTGTAATGGGTCCCTGCAACCGCCTGCCAGATCTTGGAAGTTTATCAGGAGGCCCTACCTGGGCTCAGTCCCATAAACTCTGCAGGTGTTTTCGACACCACATCACCTTTCAAGGCTGTGTCCTTAGAACAGCGTCTGGGAGCGGGAAAGGCAAGCCGAACAGAACCCACATTCCAAGGACTGGGAGCGGGTGAGGAGCGTCGGCGTGCCCGAGTCCAGCTCACAGGACAATCGGCAGTCACATCTTTTAGATGACCTTCCCCTGCAGGGTCGCTCACACTCAGCTGTGTCCACAGACCCACAGACTGCCCACCCCCGACTGTGTCTCCCGTGGACGTGCTCTCCTCGCTCCCGAACCAGCACCACTGGCTGGGAGTGCTCCGTGGTCACTCCTGGGTCTGTGGCAGGAGGACACCTAGGCCAGCTGTCAGGAGACAGGTGTGGCTCATGTAATTTCTCATCGTTAGCCTCACAGCTGCTGCAGAAGCAAGCCCCAGGCATCCTGTATAATCCTGTGCATAAATATGTTCGTATGGGTCCGTACAGGATAGACTGTTGGGGAAAAAGGGCAAAGCATACCAGCACTGTCATGCCTTAAAACTGAGCAACAGTGCTCTGACAGTATCACGTGGACCCAGGCAGAGTTCACATTTTCAACTCCAGCCTCTTTCATTACATTTTATTTATTTATTTTTAAGATTTTATTTATTTGACAGAGAGACACAGTGAGAGGGGCCACACAAGCATGGTCACAGGGAGAGGGAGAAGCAGGCCTCCCACTGAGCAGGGAGCTGATGTGGGGCTGGATCCCAGGACCCCGGGACCACATCTGGGCCGAAGGCGGATGCCTAACAACGGAGCCACCCAGACGCTCCCCATTACATTTTAAATTAGCTTCTGATTGGAAGGGACATCCTGAATACTTTCTGTAGAACCAAATGAAGAAGATGAAAAGCACGACGAGTGACTCCCAGTGGCGCGCAGGCACCTGGTACTTCCCATGTGGCCGTGGCGCCCGACATTTACATAGCCAGAGGGGGGCTGGCCCCAGCGCTGGGGGCCTGCTGGTCCCTACCCGTGCCCACCGGACCTGCTCAGCCCGTGTACCTGGACTTCCGTGAGAGGCCCGGGAAGCCCATCCCTCATCTCACAGAGTCTGCCTGGCAGGCTCTCTGCACCGCGTGACCAGAGGGGCCGGGGCACAACCGGTGCTCTACTTGAGTTTCTTCCCACTGTGCCCTGTGTCCTACCTGTCATACACATGTGTCATTTACATGTATAATATATATAGGCACACATGTGACTATGACAGGTGTCAGTCATGTCAGTGTGTATATGTCAGCTGTATTTATCAACATACTTCACGTATGCATGCATGTCAACGGACATGTACATCTGAATAAATGGCCACAGAATTATTGCACCGTGTGGCCAAAGCCAAGTGCAACTTTCAGGTTTAAGGGTCATATTCACTTTGCACATGATTGGGTTGTCTGTTCTGTTTTTTTTTAATTGAAATCTCAAACTGTTTTGTGTTTGCTTTTTTTTTTAAAGATTTTATTTGAGAGAAAGAGAGAGGACGAGCAGGGGAGGGGGTAGTGGGAGAGGGAGAAGCAGGCTTGCCGCTGAGCAGGGAGCCCAGCGTGGGGCTCCATCCCAAGACCCTGGGATCATGACCTGAGCCAAAGGCAGACATTTAACTGACCGAGCCACTGTGGTGCCCCTCGAACTGAGTTTGGATTAGAAGATAATGCTAAATGTTTTCTCTTGGGGAAACCAAAACCTTCACAGGTACAAGATTTAGAACAAAATTATTCAAGATGCCACCTAGACACTATCTTTCCTGGGAGGCCAACATTCCGAACACGGAGCAGAACTGAGAACTCTGTGGTTGAGTGCTGGCGTCCCGAGGGTTGATGTCACACAGCCGGAGTTCTGCTGGGTCTGAAAGACCAAGTCGGGGCCCGTCCATCCTGCGAGCGCTGGCCGAAGACAGCGCTTCTGAAAGTCAGGTCTTCAAACGTGCACAGCAGCTCTCCGTAAAGATGGCAGGGGGACCCACTAGGGCTTTATGACGGAAGGGTCTCGTTCCCTCACATTGGTCTTTTCTGCTGTGTTGTGCGGTTGGGCCGGGGCTAACCGGCTCGGGGCACCCGGACCCAGGGATCATCTACTCTTCTCTCAGAGCATTCTTCTCCTGATTATTTCAAAGCTTCTGAGTAGCCTGACTGGTGTCACAAGGTTCCCACTGCTTGATTAACTGAATTGTTTATTCCAGGTAAATTGGATTTTAAGGAAATCAGATTTAGGAGGAAAAAAGGCAGAGAAAAGCGGGTGGTCTACAATACAGACAGGAGCGACAGGGGCTCCAAGAGAAGCTGGTGTTCCTGGTCTGTGCAGAGCACTCCTCATCTCTGAGCTTGGGGAAGGGTTTGGCTGGAAGCTTCTAGAATCTTAAATGCTGAGATGGCATGATCCAGTTGTCAGTGGAAGGACTGAAGACTTTTTTCCCCCTGAAGTACATGTCTGTACAATATGGGGTTGCATATTCTCAGCACCACAACAGCATAACCTTTTGAAAGAGACTTTCCCTTAATTCCCACGGGAGATTTCTGGGCCTGATACACAGTGAGGGGTCAGTTCTGCCTCTGATTGTGGATCGATCTCAAAGGCCCAGGTTTTTGGGAACCACCTGTGCAAGGGCAGGCCTGGGTGTGACTTACAGCCACATACTTCTGCCCGTGAATGGGAGAGAAAAAGTCTCCCCACTGCCTGATCTTCCGATTTCCTTCACTCTGGACTTTGCATTTCAGTCACTCTCCACCCGCGAAGAAATCCCCTTTCCCCCGTGGCCAGCCCTGGCTCCCAGGCCTCCCCGGGAGCAGTCACACACGCTTACACGTGGAAGGCTCTGTGGTTTGGGGCTCCTGCTTCCCCACGGAAGGACGTGTGCCAGGATGTGTGCCGAGGCGGCGAGGGGGCTGGGGGGAGGGAGGCCGCAGTCACCGCCCGCCCGCACTTCTCTGCGCAGGTGTGTGAGACGCTTCGACGATGGCCACTGACGTGGAGGTTATGATTGCCATTGGCTGCGGCTTACTGCTTATCGCATGGTTGCTGACTTGCTGCGTCCTCTGTCTTTGCTGCAAAGTGTTCAGAACACTGAAGTGAGTGGGAAAGGGGGGAGGGCGGAGAGGTTTGTACAATCAGTAGCGTGATTTGCCCGGCTGAGAACCTCCAGGCAGTTGTAAGAAATGGGCTTAAAAAAAAAAGAAATCTGGGGGCGCCTGAGTGGCTCATTGAGTGAAGTGTCCCATCTTGATCTCAGCTCAGGTCTCAATCGTGGGTTTGAGCCCCGTGCTGGGCTCCATGCTGGGTCTGGAGCCTAATTTAAAAGAAAAAAAATCAAATCTAATGCCTACTATAAAATCTCCAAAGGGACATATGACAATCGATGGCATCGACACAAAAGGCAGGTGACTTGGTTTGGAAGAAGGCCACCCGAGACTCTGCTGTCTCCAGCTCCCTGCGGTCAGGCTCCCAGCGACAGAACCTCAGAGGTTGGTGCTCTGGCAACTGTCCAAAGAGAGGCGGCCTGCCCCCCTGTCTCTAGGCCACAGGCCTGTTGTGTGAAATACAGGCTCTTTATGTGGAACTCAGCTGCCTCCTGACTTTGTTCTCTCCGGGTGTTTGCAGGCCCCTCCAGGGCAAACGCTCTGCTGTCTCTGATCCCCAGGTACTCAGAACTCATTAGGTGTCGGGGCCATGACCCCAACATCACCGTTGCCATTCCGGCAACGCTTTCCGCCAGACAGACCTCTCAGCTCGGAGCAGTAAATGCTGCGCAGTATTGTTTGTGTATGACAATACGCGACACACTGCTTACTACCCACCAGCATAAGCTCTCCATGCAGATCTCAAGGCAGCTTCGGGGTGTTCTAGACCTAGTTTTCTGAGCTGCAGGGCACACCTCTAGGAGGCGGTAGCTCATCTGCTCTTGACAGGTGGGCAGACTGCAGCTCAGAAGGCAGAGTGACCCTCCCGGTGTCAGGGAGACGGGGGCTCGGAGAGTTCCACTCCACCCCCTCCTCCCAGTCCTCATGCTCCCCCAGCCCAAGCTTCCCAAACCCTCAGGACACTTCACTTACTCCCTGTCCCTGCAAAGAAGCCCAGGCACTGTCCACTGTGGGAGGGCTGGTTCCTGTCCTCACCCAGGTGACACCCCAGTGGGGCCTCCTAGGTAGGGGTGATGGCAGCCGGGGGCTGTGTGCACACGGGACAGCGGGCAGCACGTGGGTCAGAGGCAGAGCAAAAGTGTGGGGATATAATGGGGAGCAATCCGGCAGGGCTCTGACCTGCAGGCACACGGTCAGGGGACCGCCTCCACCAGCCCCGGTCCTGTCGGCCCCACACGACCACCCGGGGTGGCACGGCTGCACGTCCCTCCTCACACAGCAGCACCCACCGCAGCCCTCGGACGCTGAGGCTCGTGCAGCCATCTCTGGTCCTGGTGACGACACTCTGTCCCGAGGCTGGCCTCTAGATGCTGCTGCAGCAGCCTGGCCTGGTGGGCACCGCTCGGTGGCAGCTGTGGGGCCGGGAGGGCAGCGCCCACCTTAGCGTGGGCTGCTTGGGGCACGGCTCTTCCCCAGGCTCAGAAAAGGTGACTCCAGCAGAAAAAGTCTCCCCGGGAGCGGCAGGGATTCTAAACACGCCCCATCGATCCAGACCTGACTTTCAGATCAGAAAGAAGTGGTGGGATGGATTCTGACCCGTCCCCAGAAACAGGACCGCAGACAAAAAGTACGGGGCCATCACGGTGCCTGCAGAACTTCTGCTCAGGTCACACCACTAATTATCACCAGGTGCTCACTTTTCTGCTGAGGTCACGTGGCGGTGAGGCCGCTCCGGAGTGCTATCAGTCTGGGCCTCTGTGCTTTACGTGCCCAAGTCCCTTGCAGAGCGTCCCGGCTGGTCACTCACTCGCTGGGTGACCCTGAGCAAGGCATTTAATGCCGCGAGTCTCAGGTTCTTCCCCAGAGAAACAGGAGTCATAGTGGCATCCCCGCCTCAGGTCGTTAAGGGGAACGAGGAGGAGGGAGGCAGGACTGCCAGCGTGACACACCTGCCAGGTCAGACACTCCTCCTCCCCTGCCACCAGCTCACGTGACCGAACTGTGGACGCGGGTTGCAGCCCACCCAGCTCAGGTTCCAGGCCAAGACTTTAAAAGTGGAAATAAAGTTTGTGGGCAGAGTCCCCAAGCCTGTCTGCAGGCCTGGCACCTTGCAGACGAAGGCCTTCTGCGTAAACCCACCCCCCCGCCCCGCAGACACCCTGCCTGGCCTCGGCTACATTTCAGCTCGGGAGGGAAGACGGTCTCCCCTGATCAGCACGGCAACTGGCCACAGCGCACAGGCAGGACCAGGCGGGTCCCTTCTCTAAGATGAACGAAGCTGCTTCCTACACAGATGTTCTTGTGCCTGCTGGCTCTGGCAGCTCTGGGAACGTGGGCGCATCTGTTTCCTCCGCAGACACGGCTCTGTGTGCAAAACACCACACAGCGAGGGACAACACAGTCGGCGCCGGGAGCCGGGCGGTTTATTTGGTTTTCTTGCCTCTGCCAGAGGAGCTCTCGCCGGCTCCAGGGGCCCTGCGGAGGCACGAGGCCGAGGCGTGGGGGCCCTGCCGATGGCTCGCCTCCCTGCAGCGGCAGCACGGTGCCCTGGGCCGGGGACAGCAGCGCAGCGGGAACGGTCACCGACTCAGCAGCTGGGGGCCTGAAGGGCCACCTGGAGACTCTTGGCCAGGGCCAGCGGCGTGGGGCTCTCGGCCATGCAGCTCACACGCAGGCCCTGGGCGGTCAGCGCACGGGCTGTGCTGGGGCCGATGGCGGCAAACTGCGGGGGGAGAGACGGGGAGATTCAGTGCACCTGCGGGGCCGGGAGGACAGTGGGGCAGGGCCTGGGGCCAGTCGGGTCACTGGGGCTCATGTGAGGCCACCGCTCCTACCGTCTTGGCCGCCTCTCCATAAGCCTTAGCGGCCCATGGCTCTGCCCTGGGTGGGGGGCCACGTGGAGCAGAGAGCAAGTCGGAGAGGTGCTCCGGGCATGGTGGGGGGCCCCGGCTGCACCCCCCCACCCCAGGAAAACTCAGCAGCCGAGGGTCAGGTTCCCATCCTAGCCCTGCAGCACAGTGGCCCTAGCAAGTGACCTGCCCCCTCTGGGCCTCTGTCCCTTCATCTGTAAAGCAGGGTAACAGCCTTCCCCAGGGGCCGCTGCGAGGATCACGAGAGGCTGGTGCAAGTAAGCACCTGGCCGGGGCCCCGGCACAGACGAGTGCTGGGCGGGGGAACACGGTTACTCCGAGTGAGACGCTCGGTGGCCTGAGCCGTGTCAGCGGGACGCCTCTCTCCCTGAACATCGCGTGTTTGATGGTCACGTGCAGAGCCTCGCTTGGGACTGAACGGGGTTTTCTGTTGTGGTGACCGCGGCCCTTGCCCAGGTGTCCTCACAGGTCACTTAGCCCCCCTGGCCCTGTTTGCTCACCTGTAGAAGGGGTACAGCAGCCCTCGCGTGGCAGGCTAGCACGGGGGGAGGTAAGGCCCGTTGCTCTGGCGAGGAGAGCACGCACGTCACCGCACCCCAGCACTGCGTGCACGTACCCAGCCCGGGGGAAGGTCTGGGAGGATGGCAGCCCTTACCCGGCGCCCCCTTCCATCCTCCCTCCCGGGGCCAGGTGTGGCGCAGGGAACAAACTCAGGACACTTTCTGGGGCATGTCAGAGCCACAGGACAGAGGCTGCTGCCCCCGGAAGCCCAAGCTCCCCGCCCTCCCACTCAACCTCATGACGCAGCCGTTCCTCGAGAACCTCCCTGAGGAAAGGACGGCGCCGGACCCCACATCACAGCAGACACACTCGTGAACTCAAAGTGGCTCCCAGACCTAAGTGTGAGAGCGGAGACCCGTCAACACAGAAGGAACACAGGGCGAGTCTTCACGCCTGGGATTAGGCAGTGGTTTCTGAGCTCCGCCGCTCACGGCCCAAATAGCAAAGGGAAAGCCAGGTAAGTGCGTCTTTACCAAAATGGAAAAACTGTCCTGCTTCTGAGGACACCATCACAGAGGGGAAAAGACAACTCAGGGGACGGGGAAAATTGCTGCACATCGTACATCTGTGGAGGAGCCTGGATCCAGGAACCAAGAACTCGTCCAGCCCAGCAGCACCGGCCACAAGACACACGGCAAGGATGTGAACAGACACTTGTCCCAAGGACACACAGAACGGCCAGCACACGCGGGGACAGCTGCTCGGCGTCGTGGGTCATAGGGAAATCCAAGTCAGAGCTACCCCCCGGCCGCCGGGACGGCTCTGAGCATGAAGACAAAGATGGTAAGTTCTGCGAAGGACGTGGAGGAACCGGAACCTTCCCACACGGCTGGTGCGGAAGCAGAGAGCTACAGCCGCTCGGGAAGACGCTAATTCTTCAAAATTACCGAAGTTAGACATAAAGTGACCGTGCGGCCCAGCAATTCCCCTCCTTAGTCCGTGCTCAAGAGAAATGGAAATACGCGTCCGCTTCAAAACTGCAGTCAGGTGCCCAGCATCACTCCTGCCCGCCCCGGAGAGGACCCAGCGCCAGTGCCCGTTGCCGAGGAGCGGCTGAAGACGCGGTGCTGTGGTCCCAGCACGGACTATCCCACGGCCACAAAAAGAAGCAACGTCCTGACAGGCCACAGGCCGGGGGTGCCTCGAAGGCACCACGCTGATAAGCAGAAGAAGGCAGTTCTGAGGGCCCAGAGAGCAGCTCCGTGGAGACTGCGGTTACCAGGCTGCCGGGCACGTCACAGCGGCGAGAACTGGGGGCAGCCCAGCACCCCGGCTTCTCCCAGCCTCCAGGGAGGAAAGGGCTGACTATGGACCGGTCACTAACTGCCTGAGCACGTCAGGGTCTGATCTTCTCAATCCTTCCAACCCTGAGCGTTAGACACCGTTCTCCTCTCCCGTCATTTGACCTCTCTGGGCCTCAGCTCCTTCACCTGTGGTCAGGACAGTGGTCCCAGTTTTGCCTGATTTCCTACCACTGGACCGGTGGGCGAATTCTACCAGAGACTGCCCGGAAATGTTCCATCAACTGGCCACGGCTCAGGTGTCACCACGGCTAACAGCGTGGCACCCGTCTTCCTGGGTTCAAATCCCTTCCTCCCGTGAGACCTAGGGCAAGACACACAACTGCTCTGAGCCCAGTACCCCCTGCAGAACCGGGAGCCGGCGCAGAGTCCGCAGGCCGTGGGACGCACCCGGAGTAAAAGCCAAGGGTGCTCGCTGTGTGTGAGGACGCGCGGTGCTGGCGGCCTGTCCTCCGCCCTCTCCTCAGTCCCACTGCAGCCAGTTCAAGAGCCTTCCTGACACAGGCCCCAGACACCTCGTCGTTACTTGTAGATGCCCAGCAAATGGGGTCCCTCATAAGTGGGAATGTCAAGCTTTTGAATTAAAAGACATGGAAAGAGGGAATGACTTTTAGAATAGATAAGGCCAAGATGTTTCCATGGGAAACCAGGGAAAGGACACTAAGATGCATACCAGGTTCTGGCCAAGGACTGGCCCGAATTCTCATCCAGTCCTGAGACTCCTCTGCCGGAGAAGACCACAGACAGCAGCCCCCCTCGACTGCAGCTCCCTGAGCAGTCCCTGCCCCCTTATTCGCGGTTTCACTGTCCACACTGCCAGTTCCCCGCAGTCAGCCACAGTCCCGCCCAGCCTCACGCTGCGTCACTTGCCTCCATCACTGCCCTCCCCTTGTCTCGTCATGGAGACACGTTCCCATCTCACATCTCGGGAGAAGGGTGCGAGCACCACAGCAAGGCGTCCTGAGAGAGCTCACGTCACTGTCATCACAAGACACCGCTGTAACGGCCTCATTGTTAGTGGTGGTTAATCTCGTACGGGCCCTAATTTAGAAATTAAACTTCATCACAGGGATGTATATGTAGAAAAGAACACACTACCAGGACTGGGTAGTAGCCGTGGTTTCAGACATCCACCTGAAGGTGTGGGAACGTATCCCCCACAGATAAGGTGTGACTACATGTCTCTAAAGGCCACAGAGGAATCATCGTCCTCATGGTACAAATGAGGAAACAGGCTCAGAGAGATTAAGTAACTTGTCCAAGAGCACCAGCCAGGAAGTGGTGCTGGAGAATTCTAGAGCCCGGCCGTTCCAGGGCTACGAGTGGACATCACGGTGTCTGCTAGGTCAGGAGTGCTCTGACTTTACACGGAAACTCTAGGATAATTGGCAAAATTTTAAAAAATCTGAAAGACCAAAAGCCCACTGAATACCTCACCTTAATTCGATCAATGTTGTCACCAGATAACTCTTGAATGTGCTTGAGGCTGTATGTAAGGCCAGAGGGACTGAAGAATGTGATGCTGGCCGGAACGCCCTGCAGGGAGAGCACAAGACCAGGCTGTCGGCACAGGCCAAGAAGAGAATGTTCCCTGGTTCTTCTAGCCAAGGGCCATCAGCCCTGGAGCCCCAAGAGGCAGCCCTCAGGCAGCCCCACAGATTCACAGCAGGAGGGTTCCCGGTGGACGTGGCCTTCTCTGCTCCCTCGAGGCCAAAGCCAAGTTCAGGTGAGGCACCATTTAGAGGGCAGGGTGCCTTTGGGGAGGCTGGGTGCTGCTCCTCATCGCTCTGCTGGCCCACAGGTCTGTCAGTCTGGCCAGAGGACATGGCAACCGTGGACCATGCCCAGCCGAGCAGACGGTGCCACGAGCTCACATGACCAGAGTGGCCCTGAGGAGTGAGACGGCAGTCCAGGCCCGCTCCCTGTCAGCTCTGCATCCCTTCTCGGGAGACAGAAGGCGCACTGGCTGCACAGCCTTTCTGTTTCGGTCTGCACTAACGGGACGTCCAGAGCCAGCGAGCCATTCGGAAGCCTGTCCCGGGAGAGGGAGGAGAGGCAGCCCACTGAATACAGATGTGGAAAAGCTTAAACCGGGGCCACCCACCTTCCTGCCTGAAGCCTTCAGAGGTCTCTGTGGCTTCCCAAATTCAGTGCAGACCCCTCGGTGGGCACTGTGGGCCTTCCCAGTATGGGCCCCGCCTCCCCTCCCAGCCTCTGTCCCTGCGGCTCCCCCAGTGCCCCACACAATGAAGAGACAGTCACACGAGGGCCCCTAGCTGCCCAGGCCCACTAGGTCTGGGGTGGAATCCACAGGGCTTTGTGCATATTATCTCCTTTCATCCTTCTAGAAACCTTACAGGAGAGATCTGTTCCCATGTCACAGATACAGCGATGGAGCCTTGGGAAGTCGTGCAACTGGGGATGGTGGGGCCACGCACAGGGATTTGGGCCTCTTTCCCCCAGGCCTCCACTACTCAGGTGGCTGCCCCCCCACCACCCAGAGCTCTCCCTGCAAGCACCACCCACCTGCTTAGAATAGTAGCTGTTGAGGTTCACTTGGATTCCTGGGTGTGGGATCTTCTGATAGACAGTTATGCTTTCCATGGGGATCCCTGGGCACAATCAAAAGCAGAAAACAGGCTTTATTCCACTAGGAACACCGGGCTCCCTCCTGAGACTCTCCTCTGTACGGGGACCTGCCCCAGGGTCCGTCTGCACCGGCACCACCCATACTCTTGGCGAAGGCTGTGACACCCTGCGGGCTCCCAGCCCACACCGAACATGACCATGAGAGGCGGCCCACCCTTCCCTGGGGGCTCCACACAGCCAACCCCGAACACGGACCGCGAAGGCTCCCGGCAGCCCTGAGCGGGCAGACCGGGGGACTGTGCCCACAAGCCAACGCACTGTCGTCACCTCTGTCCTTGAGCATTTTCGGCAGTATTTCTCCTTTGACGGTTCCGCAGGGAAACAGAAGGGGCAATGCCGGTGGCTCCCCTGTGGATAAAGAACCAGACTTTGTTAACCCTTTCAGGAAGGGGATGCACGTGCCCGGGGCACGGGGAGCAGCAGCTCCAGCCCACTCGGTGGCTGTGAGTGGGAGGGAAGCAGCTGACCTTGCTGCAGGAAGATCGCAGAGGGTTCGGCCATGGCGCTCAGAAAACGGGGGTCCCCGCGTGCCGGGGCCGCTGTTCCCCAGGCCCTTCCAGCCCCTCTGGTCCTGATGCGGCACTGGGCGGCAGGCGCGAGCTATCATGCAGCTCTGCACTTGGCTGGAGTCCGAAGCCGGGGCCCACGCTCACAAGGCGGCAGGGAAATAGCAGCCAGAAGTGGCCGGGCGGCCCCCCCGCCCCCGGACAGAGACAAGCTGTCTGCCTACTGTCCCCTCAGGATGGCGGCCACCTGGCTAAGTGCCCACAGGCCAGATGGGTGGCTGTGGGGGGACCTGACCTGCTGAGAAGGGCCCTGCCTCCCACCCAGCTCCCCGTCTCCACTCTAGGAAGACCTAAGGGGGCGTCCAGCTCCAGGCTCTCCGCAGAACGAAGACGGCATGTGGCTGAGCTCTGACCTGAGACATTACCATCCAACAAAACCGGTGGGCGAATCCTCCCCAAATGTGAACATTTTGATCGAACCAACCACTCTCCACCGATGTCCGTCCATCAGTTGGAAGAAGTCTTAGTGGCTGTTGCTCACGCACAAGCGCATTATTCTGTCCCCATCCGATCTCTCTGAACACCTCTGTGGGGACTGCAGTCAGAGGAAGGAACAACCCAAGCTCTTCTCGTCCAGCACCTTCCCCTGGAAGGCCTAGCCCAACCACAGGGACAACTTCCTTTTTCCAGGTTATTCAATGACTACGTACTGGTGAATGTGTTCTTGATTTAAGCTGCTCTGTAACAATCAGCATGGACATAAAAGAACACAAGGAATCGGGAAAAACTCAAATGTAGACAATAGATCCCCATTGATTGCTCTTTTCCAGTGGGAGGAAATGCTTCATGTGCTGTAGATGCCATCCTTGGAGACAAATTTCCAAAGCGACGTTCAGGTGCAACTTGCTTACCCAGAGCCCAGGCGTCCCTCCAGTGTCTGTGCATCCATCCATGAAGTTAGGTGCTGGGGTGCAGGATTCTAGGGGCCAAAGCTGCTCCCACAGAACCCCCCAGCCACCTGCTCTGGGGCAGCTTTGAGAATCCGGCAGAAAAACCAAGGGCCTGCCTGTCCAGCAAGCCCAGCCCTAGACATGTGCAAGAGGCCTTTGGAAGATTCTAGCAGCTGCTCTTCAAAGCACCTCTTCGGAAGGTCTAGCCCAGTATTGAGCTGCTCGTGCTCATTCCCGGATAGCTGGCCACTAACTCAGAGAATGGGAGCTTAGCATGTGTGTCCTGGTACAGGGCAGATGACTGTCTTCTCTCACCGTACCACCAGCGCCTGGAGAGCCAGGCCATGCATGCAGGCCCAATCAGCCCAGCTGACTTAATGGAAACCTGTGACACTCTCAGCAAAGGAGGAAAACCTGAAAATGCCCCAGCAGAATTCTCTTCTGCCAAGTGGAGATCTACCACAACTATCCTTCCTGGGACCTACCCCCTTCAAGAAGTCAGAGGCAAAGAACCCATCTTTTGGGGGGGAGAAGTTTACTGCCTGCAGATTTTTAACTCACATAGGCCAATGCTGATGCTGGCTGGTTCTGCAGAGGTGTGAGAATTTTCCCGGAATAATAAGGAGAGACGAGGGCCTGGCAGGGGCCTCACGCAACAGAGAGGACTCAATGGTGACTCCCAGGGCTCAGAGGCCGCCCATTCCTTTAACAGGGCTGTGGGGGCTGAGGCCAGCAAGAGTGCTGAAAATCCCAGGAGAGGGTTGTGCCGAGGGGCTGGGGACTCCATAAATAGTCAATGTGGAAATTAAGGTAACAACGCTGATTTTTAAAAAAAACGCCATTTCACTGGAGGACACATTTGTGGCCGGAGAGCTCCATCTACTGCCATGTCGGCTCTGATTTCGGCCTCCCAGGCAGGGTGGGAGATGCGGCGGTGCAGGGATTCTCATGGTGGAGAATCCGGACAGCAGGGCTGGTGGCGAGGGAAGGAGGGCCAAGCGAGCTGGCGAGGCTGCAGGGGTGGCCGTTGGCAGCCCCCGGGCCGGGGACATTTCAGATAAACACACGCCTGCCTCTCTGCCTGACGCAGGCGCACCCCCTCTCTTGCAGAATGCCGTAATGCCCCCTTCTACCATTTATTTGCTGCTCGCTTTTCCATTAGCTCCATTAGCTCCTTTCTCTCCTGGAAGGGGAGAATTTTCTGTCAGAACAATGAGCTAAATGGGTTAATAGTTTTAAGAGCCTGCGTTGGCACCTGACACGTAGTAAAAAGTGTTATGTAAAAGAGAGAAGCAGTAACTACGAATTGGCCTGTTGACCGCAAACACTGGAAGTAGATTTTTAGCTTTTAAAATCCAGTTTCAGAGCTTGCTGAGGGAGAAAATCATTAATGCTTTGGTAAAACCAAGGTGAAAGTCCCTATTAGCAGTCAAGAAGGATTCGTGTTTGGATATTCTAACTGTGACTGAAGATTTATTAGGACGCACGGACGTGCTGGTTACAAATGAGAAGAAGAAACAAAGGCTTCGCAAAGGATGCAGCTCAGTCTCTGCGGAGATAAGGCAGAGTGCGTCCCTGTCTCCCCTCGAAGTCTTGAGTCCATTAATGGAAACACCAGTGTGATATCTCAGAACAACACGGATCCTTCCTGCTTGTGTGTGCAGAGCAAGGAGCCTCTGGACCTGAGGGTGAGGAACGGCTCAGTTTCCTTCCATCTCTTTCTAGAACTCGTGCGTCAGTGGTGAGCACAGCCAGGTCATCTGCCCTGGAGACAGAGCTAAATGCCGTCCCACCCGTGGAACCAGTCATTCATCTTCGTGAACCAAGGAGGCACTTAATCCCCCGGGGAATGCCAAGCTCCACCATTTACATTGATTTCTACTTTAAAACAGAACGGCTTTGTTACTGTTTGATGGTGACCATTATCTCCTAAGAACATTAGAAATAAAGAGCCTGGCGCTGGGTCATTCTGGAACACAGGCATCCCACACCGTGAACTGCTGGGGGAAAACCCAATCACACGATGTTCCTCTCGCCCTGGAAGAGCTGAGGCTTTGATCCTCAGAACAGCCCGATGGGCCTGAGGACCCTGAGGTGCCCAGGCCCGTGCTCACCTCCGGCCCACCGGCACAACCGCCTGCGGCTTCTCAGCCGCTTTCGACGCCCGGCCGCACGCCCGCGCGCTCCTGGCAGGCCTGGGCTGACGCTCAGGAAAATGGCCGCTCAGCTTGGCCAGGCCTGTTGGCGGGGACCGAGCCCTCTCTTGCCTCGCTCCCCATACGCCCTCCTGTCCCGCTAGAACAGCTGAACAGCGCTCAGCAAACACCGCGTGGGGACACCTGTGTGCCAGGCCATGAGGCAGGAGTGGGTTAAGCGACAAGGTGAGGCACAAAGGGCATGTGTATGGTGGGGGTGGCCAAAGGAGGGCCACGGTCTCCAGGACAGTGGACGTGGAAGGAACGCAGCCTGCGGCGTCCCTGTCACACGGGAGCCTACGTGAAGGACAGAGTCTCTGCTGGCAGCACCGACAGGAGGGCTGAGGCAAGACGGCTGCACAGGAAGGGAGAAATGAGAGTGGCTGGCCAAAGCGCCACGGAGCTGGCCACTAGAGTCGTGGGCCAGGCGAGACTGTCCTGCTGAAGAGCCCCCGAGGCCCTGCAGTTCACGTGGAGTGCTGGACACAAGAGCCGGGGCAGGAGGCCCAGCGGTGCTGCCCTGGGATGGGAACACAGTGCTGGGTACTCGGTCCTCCACTCCAGCCCAGGCCAGCACCTGCTTCGGCCAGGACGGGGCCCAGAGGGTCACTGCATTAGGGCTCACCTCCTTCGTCCCTGGGGCTTTGGAGGGTCTCTGAAACACACCCCCTCAGTACGAAGAGCATTTTCCAAAACTTAGAGACATCAGCAAACTAAAGCAAAGAGCTGGGCTGGGACACAGTAGCGGATGTGACCGGAGAGGCAGGGGGCGCCTTCCCTCCAGCTGCCCTGCTCCACTCCCTGCCAGCGGCCTCCACCGTGGCCCTGGACGCTCTGCAGGGGCAGAAGCAGCAGTGGGAAGGCACGTCTGTTGAGTGCTGCGGGAAGGGCAGGGGGCCACCTGGAGCCCGGCATACGCTGGCATCATGCGTGTTTCATCTCTGAGTATCTAATACCTCGTGAACAGCCCGTGATGGGGCGGTGATCATTTGACTCAACTTTTACCGATGGGCAGGGGCATCAGGACGCAAGAGTGAGTGTCTGCCGCCGGGTTAGCCCTGGGGGACAGAGGATGGGAGATACAAGCGGGGAGGACCGCTCTGCTGGAACCCCTCTGGCCCTCTCGTGCCTCTCGCTCCAAGAGCTCCCCCACATCTTTGCTTCCATCAAGCCTGAAACCCCACTGAAAGGCAGACCCCTCTACACTAGTGCCATCTCAGGTCCGGGGCCACATGCTGCCCAGGGATGTGCTCCCAGGGAGCGGGCTGCTTGGAGAAGGAGGCGGCCCCTGAGAGGAGCGGGGCGGGGGGCGGGGGGGGCAAGGAGCGGACACAGACTCAGGGAAGGTTCCCAGTGGCAAGAGCCCGCCTCCACTCCTGTCAGCATCACTGCAGATGGTCTCCTGGGATTTGTCTCTGAATGTTTGTGTCATGTTTCAGTTGTCTCCAGCCCTCTGGTGGAGGGGGCGGAGAGAGGCGGGCTGAATGCCAGCAACACAGACACACACAGGAAAAGGAGCCTGCGGTCCCACAAGCAACCTGCACACTGTGCGCCAACCAGCGTCACCACGGAAAACGCGCCCAGAAAATGTTGCTCTCCTGGGGTGGGGGGTGGGTGAGGCCAATGAACAAAGAGTAAATGGGCGTCACTTGGGGTGACCTTTTTCTACTTACGGGAACAAATGTATTCTGCAAGCTTTTCTGCATTTCCAGAGTTTGCTCCTTCTGTGTCCAGGCCGATTTTATTCACTGAAAAACAACAAAAGAAATGTGTTTTCCTTAAAGACCTCCCTCCCTGGGTTGTTTGCTAATGTACAAATGCAAAGGAACGTCTCCTCCTGAAGGCTGGTACGGGATGACGGCAGGCACCGTGTCCAATGTGAGGGTGCTGGGCCCTGGGCCCACCCTTCCTAGATGTGTGGCTTTGGGTCATGGGCCCATTTCTCTGAGCCCCACTGAGCTCATCTACACGAGGGGAGGACACCAGCCACAGGGGACTGCTTTAAAGATTTTATAAGATGATGAGAGCGAACCCTGGCCATCCAGGGGGAGCTAAAGAAAGACGGCTTTCTTATCGGCCAGTGAGGAGGTGGCGAGCATTTAGGATTTGCTGCGTCTCACAGGGCATGCAAGGGCCCTCGTTCTGTCGGGGAGATGAGGCCAGCCCCGTCCAGAAGGGTGTTGTGGGCTGACGTGGCCAGACTGAAACGGAAGGGAGGGCAGGAGAGGTTCCACGGGATCCTGCCAACAAAGACCTCCAGCACCTCAACTACGGGCCTTCTGGGCTGAGGGGTGAGCAGCTCCCATCAAGGAGCACGGCAGGAGCAGCCCCCCGACCCCAGGCCCCTGTGCACTCTTCTACACGGGAGACGCTGGCCTGTCTGCAGACGACGCCGAGGGAGGAAGGGCCGCAGCCCCCGCGCCGTCCACGCTCACCACCTGTCCACGGGCTGCGGCACCCCCTGACGGGAGGAGGGGCTGTGACCGTTCCCTTTAGGATTCACGTGAGACCCGCCGGCTAATAACAAACCGTAGCTTTCCCATCAACACCGTCAGCTTTTCATTTACAGGTCATTGCTAGTGTCCCGAGCCCAAGAGTCAAAAGTCACATGCCGCCGTAAACTTTGTTCTGGAACAAAGCCCTGCTTACACTGCACGGCCGCCCCGGCTGGGCCGCCCCTCCTCTGACTGGACTGGGAGGGTCTCAGTACACCAAAACCCTGAAGACTCCCCAGCACGGAACTGGGACCTCAGCACCGCAGTGATGTCGCTCTTTACCGTCGGCTCGCCCACGAGGTTCCTGAGGCGACGAGATGGGAGGAGCCACGCCCAGACACTTGCGCCCCGTTCCCAGGGAGCCCTGGCACAAATGTTCGTCCTTGCACGACTCTGGGACGAGGGCTCCTGAGAGCAGGGGAGCAGAGCCCCGAGCCGTCCAGTGCCTGTCAGCTCCGTCTGCAAGGACAGGGCCTGGCTGTGTGGCCGCCCACAGCCCGCAGAGGCTCTCAGCAGAGGTCAGGGAGGGATGTTCGCGGGAAGGTCTCCCCCCCTGTGGCGGCAAGGCTGGCTCTGCTCTAAGCGGGTGCAAGGTTTCAGCCCTGGGCCCGGGGCCTCGGGCGCTGGCAAGCCCGCCTCCGGGGGCTCCCCAACCCATGGTGACAGGGGAGCTTCGAGTGACTCACACCTGTGAAACAAACCAGTGTGCCCCAGACAAACGTGCCATCGTGTTCTTTACATTTAAGAGCTTAAGGCGAGGACTGCCATGGTGGGCCCAGTCGGGAGCTCGGGTAAACCTGGGGTGAGCCCCCCTGCTGGCGGACGCCTATGCCCGAAGGTACCGTGCGGTTGTCTCAAGGTGAGGACAGTTCTTAGTGCAGGGCGCCTGGGGGCTTCAGACGGTTAAGCGTTTGCTCAGGTCATGATCCCGGGGTCCTGGGATGGAGCCTTGAGTCAGGCTCCTGGCTCCTTGCTCAGCAGCGAGTCTGCTTCTCCCTCTGCCTGCTGCTCCCCCTGCTTGTGCGCTCGCTCGCTTTCTCTCTCTCTTCACAAATAAATAAAATCTTAAAAGAAAACGCTTAGTGCAAAGGCAAATCATAAGAATCAACAGGTGGGATGTGGAGACACGTTAAGGTTATAGACCCAGATGATCTCAGTATTCTCCCAGAATTAAGGGGAAAATGAAGCAATGAAAAATACTCAAAAAATAGATATGGTTTATGGGCTGCCTGAGTAGCTGTTGGGCTAGGATCCAGCTCTAGGGTTTTGGCTCATGGGTCCCGGGATCAAACCCCGGTCGGAGTCCACGCTCAGCAGAGTCGGCCTGAAGATTCTCTTCCTCCGCCCCTCCGTCCACTCGCTCTCATGCACTCGCCCTCTCAATCTAAAATAAATCAATCTCGATGGACCTCGACATTAAGACCACTGGCTTGGGCCAAGTTTCCATTTCCACTATGAGAAACATTTGTATCTTCTCTTTGCTTCAACTGTTCCATTCTCCTGACCTGATGTGCAGCTTCTGGGGGGAGCCAGAGGCAGCTCTCGGGCCAGGGGGCTCCTGCAAGACGGCCCCTGGTGACTTCGGTGGGCACCACTGTGACATCCCCATCCCTTGAGCGAGGCTGGACTAACTGTATTCAAACAAAAAGAAGATGGCAGAAGTGATGGGATGTCACTCCCAAGATTAGACATGAAAAGACTGGCTTCTGGCCCGGAGGCTCTATGGTGCTGGCTCTTGGATTGTCTTATAACAGGGGAATCCTGCTGCCGTCTCCTAAGGCAGCCCTCAAAGAGGGCCATGTGAAGGCTGGGAAGTGGAGCCACGTGCGTGGTCTTGGAAGCAGACCCCCCAAGTCAAGCCTTGAGATATCTGCAGCCTGGTGAGAGACCCCGAGCCAGACGGACCCGACTTAGCCATTCCCAGATTTGGGACTTGAAGAAACTGTAAGAAATTAAACGCTTATTGTTTCTCGCCACTAAGTTTTGGGCAGTTGTTACGCAGCAGGAGATGACTACCGCCTGGACTCAGGACACCTCTGGCTGTCCACGTTCCAGTTCCTCTCACCCTCCACATGCTTGCTGGGCCACGGGATGAACAGAGGCGCCCAGCAGTGCACTAGAGAGAGGTCCTCTGGGACACCATGTCCGGGAAGGTGAACTTAGAAGGTTCCAAAGCCGGGTGACTGACTTTCATGTTAAGATAGAATGTGGCTTCTCCTAAGAGATTGTTTTTCCCTTTTCTTTTTTAAAAGTAATCTCTACACCCAGTGTGGGGCCCAGCTGAGCCAGCCGAGCACCTCTCTCCCAAGAGATTTTTTAATCTCATCTCTCCCTAATCTCATCTCTCCTTTGACCGTGTGCTTCCAGCCCTTAGAACATGTCCTTCTCCTTGCAGCGGAGAAACAGGGTGTAGGCCAGGGCCGGGGATCCCACGGGACCAGGTTCCGCCATCTGGGGCACAGCACACGGGGGGCCGGCCCACACTAGCCGGCTCCGTCCCGGGTTTCTCATCCTGTATTTTGCTCTTTTTTTTGGTCTTGGGTTTTCTTCTCATTTGACAGAACAATGAGATGCAGCCTGCACAGGGGTGCCCCTGAGAGGAGACTGAAGGTGGCGTGAGCAGAACAGGACCATTTACAAACGTGCTGTGTTTGAGAGCTGAAGTGATGTGTAAATCCAAAGTTGCCATGAGAATTTTCTTTCCTCTTCTACTTCAGAAAAAAAGAAAGAGTGAAAGGAAGGTGTAAGCAAATTCTTAACTGATCTGGGGGTGGGGGTGGGAGAGTAGGGGCGGTTTCCTTGGTAACCAAGGCCGGATCCCCTCTTCACTGGTCCGCAGAGCCCTGAGCTACAAGCTGCTCTGTGTTGAAAAGCAACACACCGACTCTTCATTAGTCAAGCAACTCGCAGCTCAAGGGATGGGGATGTCACAGTGGTGTGAGCACTGAGGTCACCGGGGGCCGTCTTGCAGGAGCCTTCTGGCCCCAGAGCTGCCTCTGGCTCCCCCCAGAAGCTGCACATCAGGTCAGGAGAATGGAACAGTTGAAGCAAAGAGAAGACAGAAATGTTTCTCATAGTGCAAATGGACACCAGGCCCACACACTAAATTGGGGGACCGTCTATAAACAACTGGCCAGTGTCAAGGTCACGAAGCCAAAGACAGACAGAGGCACCTTTCTGGCTTCAGGAAACTAGACATGCCGATGAAGGGAGGACAGGATTCTGAATGCCGTCCTTCCACCACGATGGACACCGTGGAGAATTAAGAGGTACTAGTATGTGCATGTTAATTTCTGGAATGTGATAGTTGCATCGATACAGAACAATGTGCTTGTTTGTAGGGAACCTACACTCAACTATTTGGGGTTGGTGGGACATCCCGTTGGCAACTTACTCTCCAGGGGTCCAGGAAAGATTGAGTTCTTTGTATTGTAACTTAAGTTTTCTGTAAATGTCCTTCAAAATAAACAGTATATAAGAGAAGAAACTATATAATCATCATATAGATGTATCATAATTTATTTAACTATTCCCCTATTGGGGGCTCTCCTTTTTCCATGATTATAAATAATGCTATGATATACATTCGCATATAAAAACCGATTCTTTTCTCCTGTTTTGGATTATTACCTTTGGCTAGATTATCAGGAGAGGCATTAGTGGGCCAGGGGGTACAAACCTTGTAATAGAGGCTTATTTTTTATTTTTTTATTTTTAAAAGATTTTATTTATTTTTTCAAGTAATCTCTATGGCCATCGTGGGGCTTGAATTCACAACCCTGAGATCAAGCATCGCATGCTCTACTGACTGAGCCAGCCAGGCACCAATGTGATAGAACTTCTGAATACATACTGAACAAGTATTTCTGAAAATATATGACCCAATTTCTAATGCCATTTAGCAATATTTGTATATATTTGTCTCACTATACCTTTACCAAGACAAGCAGGAGAGGCAGAAGGAGAGGGAAAGAAACCCTCCAGCAGACTCCCTGCTGAGTGCAGAGCATGACTGGGGACTTGATCATGACCTGGACCTGAGACAAGGTCCCTGAGATCATGACCTGAGCTGAAATCAAGAGTCAGACCCTTAACTGAATGAGCCACCCAGGAGCCTCTAAAATTGCCTTTTGTTATTCGTAGTAGATCTCTTTCCATTACACCTGAGTTTATGTTAATGAGGTGGTGTTTGGAAAGCCCTGAAGGATGGGGGCTTGTTGCCAGGGGAACCAACCTTGTGATTAGAGAGGGTAGTCTCTTGCCTCCAAGGAGAAGAGTGGGGCTGGAGGTTGAATTAATCACCAATGACCAATGACTAATCAATCATGCCTATGCAATGAAGCCTTCATAAGAACCCAAATGGTGCCACAGAGAGGTGCTGGGAAGGTAGTGCACCTGGAGGGGGTGTGGAAGTGCACCCCTATCCGCCCCCCACCTTACTCTAGGCAACGCTTCCATCTTATTCATTCATATCCTTTGTAATAAACAGGCAATAGTTAGTAAACCATGTGCCTGATTCTGGGAGCAAATGATCCAACCCAACCCACATTTGTTAACCAGAGTACAGAAGGGTGACTATGGTAATAACAGAGACTACAGGAAAGAAGAAAAATAGTTTTTCATTCCCCAATGACTTAACCTTGTTTGTTTAAAAAAAAAAAACACAAAAAACTATAGTTTAAAATATGATATTTTGCTTGTATTTATGAATAATTAGTCAAATATGCTGCTGGTAAGGGTACAGTGAAAGCTCTCTCTCTCTCTCTCAAATAAATAAGTAAAGCTTTCCAAAAAAGGGGGGGAAACTTCATCTTTCTTATCACTTAGCAAATACCAAGGGTTTTATAAAGGAGATTTGTCCCAGGGACAGGGACAAAGCCAAATACACATTTTTATTACAAATCATAACATCACAGTCATTTTTTTGGTGTTTTATCTTTACCTGGATTGCTTACCTAGAGAAGCAGTAGCATTTCCGACCACATACACTGACTTAGCATTCCACTGTTCTCTCAGAGAATGTTTCCAGACTGTAAAACATAGAATTAGATGTGAGCAGCAAACACCACAGTGGCCGTCTGGACTGCTGCCCAGAGCTCCTGGTTCATCCTAAGACACTTGTGAACAAGGCAAACTATTAATAACCACGTATAAAGAACAGCATCTCAAACTAAAAATCCATTTTTGTTCTGTTCATATTCGGCAGTCAAATTTCTAAAAATCACTTCATAAATGTTTCAGTATGCCTTGCTTAGAATATTAACTCTTTTCCACAGTTGTACTAGAAGCACTTTTAGTATGTACCAGAAAATAAACATAACCTGAAAAATGAATTTCCAGGGTGACATTAAAGTTTAAAAATGTAAACTTTTATTAATTTTTTTTTTTTTTAGTAATATCTATACCCAACATGGGGCTCGAACTCATGACCCCAAGATCAAAAGTTGCAAGCTTGGGGTACCTGGGTGGCTCAGTTGGTTAAGTGTCCGACTCTTGGTTTTGGCTCAGGTCATGATCTTGGGGTCGTGGGGTCGAGCCCTGTGTGGAGCTCCATGGGAAGCCTGCTTGAGATTCTCTCTCTCCCTGTCCCTCTGCCCCTCCCTCCACCCCCCCCAAAAATAAATAAATAAGATCTTAAAGAAAAAAAAAAAAAAGAGTCACACACTCTTCCAACTGTGCCACCCAGGTGCCCCTAAAAATGTAGACTTTTAAAGAAAAACTCACTGGTCTTTAAAAATAGCAACTTAGGGGCTCCTGGGTGGCTCAGTGGGTTGAGCCTCTTTCTTCGGCTCGGGTCATGATCTCGGGGTCCTGGGATTGAGCCCCACTGAGCGGGGAGCCTGCTTCTCCCTCTCTGCCTACCTCTCTGCCTACTTTCCGGTTCGTGAGCAAACACAATTTAACAGAGAACATTACGATTTTAGGGCAAAAACAAACAGCTTTAACTGTGGATTAAAGAAATACAAAGAGAAAATGAGTTGGATGAATACATGCTGAGGCCACTGGGTGTTCACTACTGTTGGAGAAGACAAGGAAACACGAGTTCTCCCTTCCTACAATCCGATTAGGAGTGTAACTTTCCAGAACATTTAAGTGTTATGCTACCCTTTACACTTCCATGGGAAATTTCCTTTTATTAATTAACTAATTTATTTATTTTTAAAGATTTGTATTTTTTTAAAGTAATCTCTACACCTGACATGATGATCACAGTACGCATGCCTCTGGCCAGCAGTCCAGGAATACATGAAATGCCGAATGTAAAGTATTTAACAGAGCCTGGCATGCATTAGGCACTCCGTAAATGTTAGCAACGAAGCTATTTGATTGAAAGACTAAAGTGGTTGTTCAGTCTGAAGCCTGGGCTCTGTTCCTGTGTTTTGATGGGGTAGGGAGGGAGGAGGTGGGAAGAAGGGACTGAGATGACCATGTCATTGAGTGCCTGGCATGGCACCAGCCATTTTTTTGATGTGCTTGGATTTTCTCATCATCTCTTTGAGGAAAGAGACTGCTGCCAATATATTCTGAGGAGAGAAATAACCACCGGCAGATGAATCCCTCGGGGTCTAGGGACTTTGAGGGGCTGCCCTGTCTTCTCTTTCCCAAGGCAGCATCTATGATGTGATACCACGAGGTGCCTGCCCTGGTCAGAGACCATGAGGCTAACCTGTCATTCTGTGTGGGACATTCGGAGTCTGCTTATAAGGAGAGAGGCCATTTTCTGCTTCTCCAAAGGTTACGCAAACATGAACTAGCTTGGTACGTAGATACTTTTTTGAGCTGAAAGTCATTGAGATGTTTCAAACCTGAACAATCTATTTCTGGAATCCGGTCTCCCTGCTCAGGAGAATCAGCGTAAAGAAAGTCCAGTGGAATTCCGGAGAGTCCCCCTCACCTTCCATTTTATTGTCTTTCTCCAAACACAGCTCCACTGCTCCCACTGCTCTGGGGCTGGTAAAAATGAGTCCTCCGTAGCCTTCAGGATGAGACAGCTGTGCACCAAACCGCAACAAAGGCATTTTACATGATGGCCAAGTTCAACATTTCCCAGATTTCCAAATGCTTCACAAAACTAATTCCTTCCATCCAGGCATGCATCCGTGTACCCATCCATCCACTCTTCCATCGACACCTGCCGGGAGCTGACTATATGCCTGGAACTATTCTAGGCCTTTCAGGGTGCACGGATGTTCATGGCATTTCTCTCAAGCAGCTCACAGTCAAGGGGAGAGCTAGGAAAGAGCATGCAGGGTGGGGGTGTAGCAGGAGCAGAGAGGGGGGCCATCTGACCCAGCCGGGGCTTGGGTGGGATGCAGGCAGGAGGGCAGACTGGATCTGCATCCGTACTAAAGCTGGAACCTTCAAGGGGTGGGGTAAGCTGCCTGCTCTTGACTTTGGCCCAGGGTCCTGGAGCGAGCCTGGCATCGGGCTCCATGCTCAGAAGGGAGTTGGCTTGGACAAATCTCTCTCCCTCTGCCTCCTCTTCCCCTTTATGTTTTCTCCCTCCTTCTCTCTCTAGGGAAATAAATACATCTTTTAAAAAACCACTGGACTCTTTAAGGGGCAATATCCATGTTGAAGCCTTGATTTTCAAAGATAGTAACAGTGACAACATTTACGGAACATTGCTCTTTTTACATATCGTGTCCCTCACTCTAAGTTCCCTAGGAGATGCGTGAGGTTCCTGTCCTCTCATCGATGAAGACTTGGGCTTGGAGAGGCTGAGTAACTGGCCCATGGTGAGAGGCAGGGCCAGGACTCGAACACGTGCCTTGTGCCCCGACTCACTGCAGCATAGGGAGCGAGACAAGAGTCCAGAAAAGCCCTCAGGGGCCACGCTGGCTGGCGGTGATGGGAGAGGCTCCTGTGGAAACTCCAGTATCTGTGTGGCCACGAGGTCCAAGAGGTGATCTCAGGTGATGAGATCTCTGAGGCCTTTCAGGGCTGCTTCTGGAAGGGCACACGGGTCTGGGTCCTTCTTACCTCGTTCCCTCGGCACACAGCCCAGCGCATGGGGCATTAACAGGTGCCAGAACAGTGTCTGTCGGGTGCATTATTGAATGAATTGTGCAGTATTCGGCCCCAAACAAAGGAAAACACAGGTTTTCCATAAAGAGCGGGAGGGGTGAACCTGGTGCTAACGGCGGCACGGAGCCCTGGAGCACGGCTGGGCACCCCTAGTCCATGAAACCAGCTGGCTCTTCCCCACGTGTCTAGAACAGGGCTCCTGGGAGATGCCCTGAAGGCGCTCCCCTCTTGGGACAGGGTGCTCGCTGGTGAGGGCTGTCTGAGAACTGAAGCTTTGATGGCAAACATCTGGAAGGCTTTACTGAGATTGTGTCCGGCAGGATGGATCCCTGTTCCCCTTGGCGGCAGACCTGACACCGTCGGGGAGCAACGGTCTCACCCCAGCGGCCCAACCTGGGGCCTCTAAAATAGTGAAGTGCGTGGTCAGGGCGGGTAGGTGAATGGGAGGACGCAACTGGAAAGGCCCGCACGGCTGGGAGCCCCCTCCCCAGACCCTGCCTCCAGATCAGGGTGGCTTTCTGGAGGAGCTGGGGACTGCCACAGGGACAGACTCATAGCCCTGTGCACTGGAGCCTGGGGAGGCTGTGCTGCCCTTGCCTGCAAGTCTGGTAGTAAAACGAGGGAGCAGTGAAGAAATCCTTCCAGCTCAGGTTGGCAAGCGTTCTAGAGACTCAGAAATTACGGTACTCAGACACCGACAGACCTTACCTTCTCAGAAAAACTGGGAAGAGACAAAAACTCAAATGATAAAACAGGGATCAGAGTGGCTTCGAGTCCATATAATCCTAATTCCTGCAAATACAAGAATACAGTTCTGGGTTGGCCAGGGTTGTTTGGAAGATAAGGAAAAGGGTCACAGGACCAACTTAGTCTGTGTCAGCTCCTCAGAGGGTTCGCAGACCCCCCTCTGTCCCCCCCTTAGCTTCCTTGGGAGACAGTGTGGCGCTGGGCGGGACCCAGAGCCTCAGGCACTTACCCTGATGTACGGATCTTGGCCACAGTCGTCCTCTTTGGCGTCTTTCAGTAAGAGAACCTTCATTATGGCCTGGCAGTCCTTACAGGGCGCTGGGACAGAGCAGGGAGACGGATGGATCTTAATTAGATCTCAGGAACTCTTCCTAAGCAATGTCAGTTGGGACAGGCGCACAGGAGGAAGGTCATCAACCGCTTGCTGAGGTGACTGACCTATCCCTCATCCGCAGTGACTTAGCGTTAATGGGCTTGTTCCTTCTGAAGCCCCTGTCACTGATAAGGCCAAGGGACAGCATGCTGGCGCTTGATATCACTTGGAAAGGCAGATGAAAGCCATTAGGGAAAGCCAGTGTCCTGGCCACACATTTAAGGCTCCTGAAGAGGAGCGATAAAATTTTGGGTTGTATCATTAGCAAATAGACAATATTTTAAAGAAATAAGGAATTACTCTATCTCAAGATAAATGTACTAAAAAGTTAATAAGCTTTTTAGGAAATAATTATATTGACCTTCTACTTCTCAAATGACGTTTTATAAATAGTGCCAAGTATGAGACCTCTTTTAGAAGTTTTCTAACAACCTGGAAAAGAATTTGTTGATATCTTTCGAAAGCCTTGTATACTTTATACTCTTTCTTCTTATGATTTCACTTCTAAGAATAAATACTAAGGCAATATTCATAAAAGTGTGCAAAGACTAACATAAGGATGTTCATCCCGGATCCTGGCATATGTGACATAACAGCACTGTGTAAGTTTCAGCTCACATCAGCTGTTCATCTGATACATTTATTTGCTACAGTATGATTACTACCACAGCAGCTCAGCTAAAGCCTCTACCAAGCCTCCTGATAATTATTTCTTTTTTGCAGTGAGAACAATTAAGATCAACTCTCCTAGGAACCTGGAAGTTCGTAATAGAGTACTGTTGGCTGTAATCACTACGTTGTGTATTAGGTGTCCAAGATTTACTCTCTTCTAGTTGCAAGACTATATCCTGGTATTTATTGTGGGAACAAAGTGAATGTCCAACAGAGAGACCAAGGTAGTTATATGAAATTATTAAAATATTAGTAACTTTAGTTACATGGATTATTTAATCACAAAATGTGAAGTTACAGAAGTATAATGCATGAATAGTATGGTTTTATAAATTTTATATATGCATATTTATGAGAGAATATGCATCCGAATACTACTAATAATTACTTCTGGGTGGCAGGTTAGGGTGATTATTTTCTTGTTTACCTCTTTTTATATTATCCATTTTTTTTTACAATAAACATTATATTCTTTTTTTTTTTTTAATCAAGGGGGTGGAATTTAATATGACAACCCCAAAGACCTCAAAATAAATGTTGCTAGAGACCTGCAGAATAAACTCTGCCTGAAATGTGGATTACTATCCTGTAAGTAGCATTAGGCCCACCAGCTGGTTACTGACCGAGTATTACACAGTGGTTGATGATAGTCTGACAGCGTGTATCGTGTGAAGCAGAAATGGGTTAACTCTGGGAGCCATTACTTGTGAGTTATTACTGAATGGGTTTCTGGAACATTATAATATCTATGGGATGCCTTAGAAAAATCTGGCTCAAAATGAATTGCTTTGTATCTAAGCAACCAGGCCCTGGGTGAACAAATAATAATCATGAAATCAAGTTCTAATTACTGCTGCTGTCGAGCTGTGAGCTAGAGAGACTGGGGATTTCGAGAAATGGGCAGTACCGTTCCTATCATTTCTTGGAATTACTTGGAATGTGTCTCACATAGAAATTAGGAACCGGCCTTTCTGAGATGGGCACACACAGGTGTCAACCCGGTGAGGCTCGAGTCCGCATTTATTCCCAAATGCTAACGTAGGTGGTGCTGTGAAGGCATTTTGGAGATATGATAAAGTCTATCATCGGGTGGCTTTTTGCCAGGGAGATTATTCTAGATAATCTGGGGGGGCCTCCTCCAGTCAGTGGCTTTAAGAGCAGAAAGAAGCCTTCGCTGGGAAGAAATTACAGCCGTGGACACAGCTTCCTCTGCTGCCCGAGCTGGCCCACCCTTCTCGGCGGCTTGCACTCAGCCTGCACTGGGGGTCTCAGACTCGCCTGGCAGCCCCCGCAGTGGCACCAGGCAGTGCCTCCCAGCAGGTCCTAATCCATATCCCCCATGAGCTCTGTATCCTTGGTTGAACCCAGACTGATCCCAAGAGCTCCTTCTGGGGCTCCAGGAATCTGTACGTCACTGAGTGGCAGGTAAAACTTAGCATTTTCAGGTAATACATACATGTTTCCAGGCCCATGAAACAAGCCAGGATTGTGGGGATTAGAAGGTGGACACAACCTGCTGTTGGAAGCAGTTGGCCCCGGGGCCGCAGACCTCAGCCCACCATGTCCCCACCACGTCTTGAGGTTCTGGGATGCGTATCCCCAAGATTTCAAAGGATACATTTAGTGGTGCTTCCAAATTCCAAGAGCCAATCTCTCCCAAGTGTTTCTATACGTTCTCAGAAACTGACATCTGGAATCTGTCTTGGGGAGATTAGGTCTGCATTATGTATTGGGGGCGGGGCACAAGTTCAAGTCTACCAAGTGCTAGGAGGTGATGTGGGAGAGATGACTGGGTGCTGATAGCTGGTTGCTGGTCCAGGGCCACCACTCTGAGAAAGTGGCATCTTATTTGAGATCTGAATGACAACAGCAGCGAGGAGAAGCGTTCAAATGTCAGGAAGGGGCTGGGTGCATTCCCAGGAGAGAAGGGTATGCAGAGCTCTGGTGGGGACAGGTGGACTTGGGACACCATTAGATATGGGAATCCACGGACAGGTGTAAGCAGGACTGGCAGCGATGGTATTCATGCCTGAGAAAGGCCTCCAGCTCCTGCGGTGAGGACGGCCACCTGCAGAGCCGGCAGTGTTGGCGGCTTCGGCTTCGGCAGTGGGGCCCTTAGGAGGGGGCTGGCCCAGGGACTCACCCTGAAGACAGGGTTAACAGGGCACAGGGGTGTAATTCACGGGGAAACTATCTGTCCACTGCCTGACAGCTGGACTAGGTGAAAATGTCTTTCTTCTTCGAATACCACCTACACTTGGGGTTTGTTCGGTGTAATCCTATCTGTGAGTTAACAAGTATTTTTCTAGACCATTACTGTGTCCTAGGCACTGGGGATACGATATGATTCCTGCCTCCCACTGGCGGGAGGGTAAAACAGACAATTGACTAGTAAGTGAAAGCGATGGCAGAGTCGGTAACTGCTGCGAAAACAAGTCAAGGTGCTCAGGAGGCTTAAGTGGCAAGTCTCACCTGGACTGGAGAGGGGGGCTGAGGATGCCGGTAGCCCCCGAATGCCCACCCTTCCTTTCTCACTCACAGAAATGGAATCCCTTGTTAGTAACAAGGCACACGGTTGCCCAACAGAAACATGCACCTGGATGTAGCCAGGGGACTAGCTTCTGGCCACAGGATCTATGTGGGAGTGATGTGCAAACTTCGTGGGGCCCGTCCTGAGAGGGAGGTGACCTGGCCCCACTCCTTCCCCCCTGCCTCCCTGCTGGCTAGGATGTGGATGCGTTATCTGGACCTTTCCTTGGTCTGTGAGAAGCTGCAGTAATGTCACCATCTAAACTCCTATGACTGGAGAAAGCCATTTGGACGTAAGTCAGGGAATCTAGGCACAGAAGTCGTTCCTCGATCGTAGGGCAGCTGGCTGAGGTCACCCACACCTGTGCCTTTACAAACCCAGGTACCTTGGCTGTCCCATGAGCCAGTCCTCCCCTGGTTGGTATTTCCTCTGCTAAGGGCGGTGTCCGTCACCTAGTCCCTGGGCCTTTGCTACAGACTCTTTGGCTCCGCAGAACCTTTTGGGACTCACCCCCCACCCCCACCCCAACACCCCCCATCACCCGTAGACCGTTCTCTGAGCCTTTGGATTCTGCCCTGGGTTGAATGTGCTAATACTACAGTGAACGGTTCCCGTCAATTAGGGGAATCATTCTTGAAACATTATCAACTTTGAATCTTCAATTACAAAGAAAATTAGTAATCTGTGAGCATGACTATCTTTGTGCACTTATCAGGTGATTTCTTTCTCACTGAACTTGATGACATGGGCATCTGGCAGGGCACAGAGTCTCCAGCAATGATTCCTCTTAATTCTGCATTAGCAGTGCTTTGAGCAATGGCAAGGAGTAACGGTGTCTGGTTTTTATCTGCCAAGTCCAGCAGCGCATCTCATGGAACCTCTTAACGGTAATTATCAGGAAGCCATCAATTTTATTACCTAAGACAACCACAGAGCAGAACCCAGAAGACACATTTTCTCGATTTGCAGTGGTCGACTGGGTTTGCTTTCAAGTGTTTGCATTATTTAACTAAGCCCTTTGTACCAGAGTGGTACTTGTTATCTTCATGCCTTTCTGTTTTCCCAAACACTGGAGTGTGCAAAGTCTATGAGAGGCAGCCTAGTATGGGGGTTAGGAATACAGTGTCCAGAGCCAGACTGCCCGAGTGGGAACCCCACCCAGCTCTGCCACCGACCAGTTCTGGGACTTTGGATGAGTTTTGTCCTCCATAGGCCGGCTTCCTCACCCCTAAAACAGGACAGACCTCGTATACTTAATGCAAATAAAGCATTAGATTAGTCTCTGGCGGACAGTAAGTGCTCAGTAACTGTGGCAGCGGTCACTGCTATGTCCTTCCAGTCGCTCAGCAACCTACGGCTGGATAGGGCAGAGTTTATTCCCACTTAATGCGGGGGAGAAAAGATCACATCATGCGCAATAAAGCTACCATCGGATCCCCAACCCTCAGCCCTGTGCTGGTTCAGTGACACCATACTTCCCTCCTATTACCCCAAAGAGAAAACGGAAAGCAGACATGAGAACAGGAGAGGAGAAATGAATTCATAAACAAGCGGCTTCCCATTGCTGTTAAGATCAGAAAACTCCCCAATACAACCTGCGAAGGCCCAGCGCCTTCCAGCCTCACGTCTCTGCTCTCCCCTGTGCACTCCGGCCGCCCCACACCTCTCTGCATCCCTCAGAGCTTCTAGTGCTAACTCCTACTCGGCCTCCAGGGCTAGGGGTAAACATCACTTCCTCCAAGACAGTTAGGATGTGGTTTGGTGGCTCTAAGAGATCCAAGTGAACAATGGCTGACATGGGAGAGAACTCTGTCGCGGCTGGCTGGCGGCCCGTCATGCAGAGGGGATGTGCTCCTTCTGCCTTGTTCTTCCAACATCCCCAGGTGGGCGAGGAGCGCAGAGCTGGGCACCAGACCTGCTCAGGCCATGGTAAGGACTTTGCTGTTTATCCTGAGTGAGTTGTGATGCCACTGGGGGACTGAGCACAGGGCTGATGTGCTCTGACTTATATTCCAATAAGGTTACTTGCAGCTGTGAGGAGAAAAGACTCAAAGTAGGAAGGAGGAAGAACTGGGAGGCTCTTAGAACAGACTAGGAGAGGGGCGCCTGCATGGCTCAGTCTGTTAAATATCAGACTCGATTCGGCTCGGGTCATCATCTCAGGGTTGGGAGATCAAGTCCCAGGTCGGGCCCTGTGCTGAGTATGGAGCCTGCTTAAGATTCTCTCTCCCTCTGACCACCTCTGCCCACCCCAACGACTCATGTGCTCTTAAAAAAATAAATAAATAAAATATGAAAAAGAACAGTCTAGGTGAGAGCTGGTTCAGGTTTGGGCTAGGCTGGCAAAGTGGGGAGGAGTGCACTTGGATGTGTTCTGAAGGTGGAGCCAATAGCATCTGCCTGGGCTAGATGCAGGGCAGAGGAAAGAGGAGCCAGGTTTAGAACCTGAACCGTGGGGAGAACGGGAGCACTGTCAGGAGATGGGAATGGATGGGACAAAGATTCACTTGGGACCATATTATGTTTGAGGATGCCTACTCCCCACCAAGGTGCCTTAGCCCATTTGTGCACTGTGAATGAGTTCTAGGCATGTCTGCAGGCTTGATCCCCTCAGCCCTTGGGGCAGCTGGTAGGGCCCAGGTCCCCGGAACCACAGTGCCACTCGTCCCACGCCCACCCCGGCCGGGGCTGGCTGCCTTTCTCTGCAAACTGCACAGCTCATCTGTTTCTTACAATGTGCTGTCTAATAAGTATTAGCACTTTCTTGGTATGCTGTAATGTTTAAAAAGTTGGAGAGAACCAGCATTAAATGTCCAAATGAAGAAACTGGGTAGGCAATTTGGGCTCAGTGGGGAGTCAGGTCAGAAGACAAAGATCTGGTCAGTGTATAGAGGGTATTTGAGGTCTGAGGACCTGGTGAGACCACGGTGAGAAAACAAGGAGGCCCAGGACAGAGCCCTACAGCACCCATGCGATGCCAGATCCAGTCTGGGCAGAGAGCAGAGGAGACCCTAGCAAAGGAAAAGGAACACAGACTGGGGTGAGCCTTAGTCACGCTGTAACAGAATTCCACAGACTGGGGGCTTTCACAGTAGACTTTATTTCTTTTGTTTTGGGGCCTGGAAGTCCAAAAATCAAGGCTCCGTCATGTTTGGTTCCCGGTGAGAGCCGTCTTGCTGGCTTCCAGCCTACTGCGGTCTTGGTGCGTGCTCACGTGGCCTCTCCTCTGTGTTTGTGCAGAGAGAGAGCGCTGGTGTCTTCCTCGTCTTCTAAGACACCAGACCTAAAGGATTAGGGCTCCACCTAATGGGTAGAGTTGTAGGGCTTGACCTCTCATGACCTCATTTAATCTTTATGACCTCTTTTTTCTCCTTTCTCCTTTTACCTTTTTTTGTTGTTGTTGTTTTGTTTTCGAGTAGGTGCCATGCCCAACATGAGGCTTGAACTGATGACCCTGAGATCAAAGTCATGCTCAACCAGTCAGGCACGACCCTTCATTGCCTCTTCAAAGGCTCTATATCCAAATAAAGTCTCATCGGGGATTAGGGCTTCGACCTAAGGAATTTGGGGGGGACACAAAATAACCATAACTTAATGCGGAAAGTCCTACTGCTCTCCCAGCAGTAACAACCACTGCTTCCCCCCTTTTTTAAGGTTTTATTTATTTATTAAAGAGAGAGGGAGGGAGGGAGGGAGAAAAAGCACAGGCAGGAGGAACAGCAGAGGGAGAAGCAGGCTCCCCGCTGAGCAAGCAGCCCAATGAGGAACTTGATCCCAGGACTCTGGGATCATGACCTGAGCCAAAGGCAGATGCTTAACCAACTGAGCCACCCAGGGGTCCCAAGAGCTGCCCTTTTAGTGAGCATTTACTCTGAGCAATTTATGGGCCTAAGCATTTTATGTTGCAGGATCTCAATCCTTATTTAAACCAGAAAGGGTAGGTATTATTATCCTTATTCCACAGAAGTGGAAACCAAAACTCCGCTGTGCCCAGATTCACACAGCACACTGAGTGGCAGGGGTAGGATTTCATCCCAGTCTGAAGCCCGTGCCCATTCCCTAAGCACTCGCACCACTTCTCAACTCCTGTAAGACACTCTATGCTATTTCACACTCTGACCATTCACTCCACACTGGGAGCTAGTCTGAGGACACAAAGTAAGGCTTTTCCCTCGATCTCGTCTCAAAGCAATACATGCTCCCTGGAAAATTTGCAAACTACAAAAAAGTACAGTCCTTCGAAAAACAGCAAACACAGAAAGAATTACCATATGATCCAACAGTTCCACTTCTGGGTATACACACCCCAAAATGTAAAAGCAGAGACTTAATCAGGTATTTGTACATCCAAGTTCACAGCAGCGTTATTCACAATAGTCAAAAGGTAGAAGCAACCCAAGTACCCACCAATGAACGAACGGATAGACAAAATGAGATATATATGTACAACGGAATATCATTCAGACTTAAAAAGTAAATTCTGACACATGCTACAACATGGATGAACTGTGAGGCGTTTATGCTAAGTGAAATAAGCAATCGCTTATTTATGCTAAGTGAAATAAGCAATCGCTTATTTCTAGGATTCCCCTAGAGTAGTCAAATTCACAGAGACGGAGAACAGAATCGTGGTTTCCAGGGACTGGGCAAGGAGGAAATGGGGAATTATTGTTTAATAGAGTTCTAGTTTTGCAAGATGAAGAAGGTCTGGGGATAGATGATGGTGGTTGTTGCACAACAAAGTCAATATATACTTGATGCCACTAAACTATGTCTAGAAATGATTAACATGATAAATTTTGTTATGTTTGTTTTACTATAAGAAAGTAGTAAAAGAAACGGAAAAGATTATCCATGATGTCTGAGTGCGACTCTGTTGATAGGCTGGCCCTGTGCCTTTGAGTCTTTTTTCTAATTTTAGCCTTATGGTATCTCTCTTTCTCTCTCTTTTTTTTAAACAGCTTCCTGTCTTGTACATTACAGAAAAATGTTTTTACATAGTTGTGGGATGGAAAGGGGACATTTTTAAGCTATCCCATCAGATGTGAATCCCTGATATGCATGTCTATCAATATCCAGGCTGTGGCCTGGTAGCGGAGACCCTCAGGAACGATGAAACCCACAGAACACAATCATGGGGCTCCAGGGACGCTTACCTTATCCTTACCACACTTCCTGCTGCTGAAGGATCACTGAGCTTTTCAGGCTTCTGCTTAAACCTCTGGGCAGCAGCCCCCTCACTAGGAGGGGCAGCTCCTTCCATTTTTAGAATTAGAGGTATCCAACCCACTTTTCTAATTTTACAGAGGAAAAAAAACCATAGACCTCCTTCTCAGATACCTGATTTCTTCTTTAATTAAGGACTTTCCTTCCCAAGAGTCTTTACAATGAATAGCTGCACACTGGTAGCCCGTGAGATAAACCTGACTGGGGACTGAGCTTTATTTGGCACAGGTGTTAAAAATCAGGACCGATCTTGTCGAACTCCGGGTTCTCTTGAAGTGTAAAGACCTGACGGCACTGGGGCAGCATGTCCCCTCCACCACAACTGGCTGCTGCAGCATAGCTTACGCCGTCTACCTGACCACAGTCCCCTCCACTCTGTTCTCTCCAAGGAGGCTCTGCTCCGTAGTTCAGATTCTCCCCCAATGGACCTGAAGCATTTAAGGTTAATCCCCATCTTAAAGAAAGTTCGTCAAGAAATGCGCTTAAAGAGCGTCGGTTGGGGGCAGGGCTTCGGTAAGATTCATTCAACCGCGGACCAGGCCAAGCTACCGACGGTGCTGAGGGGCCCGAGCCCGGCCCTGCAGGCACCTGCGCGAGCCTGACGACCTGCCATCCGGGTTCGATCGCTGCCCCCGGGCCACGGCCCCCGCCCTGACCAGCAGCGGCCTCGGGGTTCCGCTCCCCACTCGTCACGCTCTGGCTGGCGCCGCAGGCTAGCCTTGCGCGTCCGCGGGCCTCAGTGTCATCGTCGGTACCGTGGGCGGCGACACCTACCTCGCCGGGCTGCGGGGGCCGGAAAGGCTAGGCGCTGGGTCAGTTCCCAGCACTCGGGGGGCGCCCGGTCGGGGGCGGTATCTCGCTGTGCAGACGAGTCCGCGGTGCCTCAACCGGAGAGAGGAGCCGGGTGGGCGGCCCCCTCACCACGTGGTCTCTGCTGCCATGGAGACAGCCGACGCGCAGCCACGAGGCCTCAGCCCGGAGACCAGGGGGTCCCCGAGGCGGAGCCGCGCACAGCTGGAGCGCGCGCATGCGCAGACAGCCAGGCCCGGGGAGGGCGGGCCCAGGTGGATCGAACCACTGAGCGAAGGGGAGGGGGAGCCTTGGTAGGAGTCAGGGAGGATGGAGAGGGGGAAGAAAATGCCAAATGGGACCTGAAACTTGACTTGACTCCTAGGCATCATGGCCGTGGAATCCATCAGGGGCCCTGGATTGACGCCGACTCAGCGACGAGGCTGTCCTTCGTCTGGTGGGTGACAGACATGTGTGGGCGGGTCCGGAAGGGCGGGCTCGTGGGAGTTGCGCAGGCGCAGCGAGGCCGGCAACATGGCGTCCAGGCCCAAGCGGCGTGCCGTGGGAAGTGGGGTTCCGCAAGCCCCAGGCGTCCTGGTCCACCGCGACGAGGAAGAAGAGGAAGATGAAGTGGAGGATGAGGACGAAGACGATGAAGACAGTGACGAAGAAGAGGATGAAGACGACGAGAGCATCCACGAGGTGAGAAAACACGCGACCCCAGTTTGGTTTATGTTTGGGAAAAAAGTTTCTGGCCGCCAGAGCCGTGTGGCTGAGTGAGCTGCTCGGAGGAGCGACTGCCGGTACCTCAGGGCCTGTGAGCAGAAGCTGGAGATGATAAAAGTGCCCTGCTCGGGTTCCACTTGAGTCTTTCACACATTGCAGCCACAGGAATCATTGCTACTATTTTCAGAAGTCCTACCCCGGGGGTTCGGCCCCTCCCACCTCTCCGGGAACACCCGCCACAACCCTTTTCTCAGTGGCTTTCTGTAAAAGCCCCAAATCCATATTACAAAAGCAGCAATTTAGTCTCAGCCCAGTCTCCAGCCAGGTTCTTGTCGCCTTCCTCACTCTCCGCGGCCCTCTTTCCGCTGTTCGAAGGCCTTCTCGGTCCGCTTTGTCGAGAGTCTCTCCCGGTGTTCTTCATCCTGCGGTGTTTTCCCGTCCTTCCTAGAGCCCAGCTAAGCTGTATCTTTTGCCTCCGGGCACCTGCCCCTGCCCCACTCACCGACCCTGGTGATGGGTTCTTAGAAAACCGGGTTCCTTTTTTCCAGCATATTTCCTACCATACTGCTTGGCGTTACGGGTGCTTAGTATTTGTTGAATGAATTATCAGGACTGAATGATCCTTCAGACCACTATGTGCCCAGTAGGTACTTAAAACTTCATGGGTTCAAAGCAGAATTTGCAATTCATGCTCCAGCTCCTAATCTTTGCCATTTCTGTAAATGGTTCCCGTATTCGCCAAGTTGCTCAAACCACAAACCTGGTAACTAACTTTAATTCCTCCCTTTTTGCCTCTTATATCCCACAGTCTGTCAGTAAATCTGTTAGCTCTACTTTCGTACCCAGACACTTGTCGTCATTGATTCTCCAACAGACTCAGTACGTGTTTCCACCATCGCTTGACTGGATTCCTGTAGTCACTTCAGTTGCTTGCTCTCTTCCATTCTTGTTCCTGTACCATCTCTACACCCGCAGCCAGAGAGAGCTTTTTATTTCATTTTATTATACGATATCAGGAATGCTAAATACCATACTTTGAAGTTTATTTATTTTTTAGTAATCTCTAAGGCCAGCGTGGGGCTCAAATGCACAAACAAGAGTCACATGCTTTTCCTACTGAGCTGGCCAGGCGCCTCCAGAGAGATCTTTTTAAAATGTAGGTCTGTTCTCTTTTCCCTGTTCAGAACACTCCACTGACTTTTCATTTAGTTTATAAGAAAATCCGAAGACCTCCTGGTTGATGGACAGAAAGGTAGCTAATGTGGCCACAACAGAATAAGCAAGAGAAACTGAGAGGAAGTCAAATCCGATATAAACATGATTCAGGCTTAGGGCTCAGACTGGCGTGGGTATATGGTAAATCTTCCTTTGAACAGAACTTTCCTTTAGAAATCAGCTCTTGACTTTGGCCCCTTGCCTTGAATGTGATCTCACTTTTTTTCACTTAGAACTCACTTAGAACTTTAATGGGGGGCGCCTGGGTGGCTCAGTGGGTTAAAGCCTCTGCCTTCAGCTCAGGTCATGATCCCAGGGTGCTGGGATCGAGCACCGCATCGGGCTCTCTGCTCAGCAGGGAGCCTGCTTCCCCCTCTCTCTCTGCCTGCCTCTCTGCGTACTTGTGATCTTTGTCTGTCAAATAAATAAATAAAATCTTTAAAAAAAAAAAAACTTTAATGGGCTCTTTTGCTAATTTTGGGTTATAGAAATCAGTGCTTTCGTTGACATGGATAGTCTGTCACACTCCAGTGATTAAAAATTAGTGTGAGGGGGCATCTGGTGGCTCAGTTGGCTGTCTACCTTCAGGTCAGGTCATGATCCCAGGACTCTGGGATCAAGCCCTGCATCTGGCTCCCTGCTAAGCAGACAGCCTGCTTCTCGCTCTCCCTCTCCCTTAGCTGCTCTGCCTACTTGTTCTCTCTCTCTCTCTCTCTCAAATAAATAAAAAATAAAAAAAAATTAGTGTGAGAATGGTCGTTGACTGTAGAGTAAGAAAATAGGCACGTATACTGTTGGTGGGAGTATAATTTGTTGCAATGTCTTCGGAGGGCAATTTGACAGTAATTGTCAAAACTAAAAATGTGCACATCTCCTGATACAGTAATTGAACTGGAAATAATTTATTCTTCAGTCATAATAATAACGTTTCCAGGCTTTGTGCACATTGTATTAACTCATTTAATTTTTTTTTAAAGATTTTATTATTTGAGAGAGAGAGAGAGATGACAAGTAGGCAGGGGGGCGGGGAGGAAGCAGGCTCCCTGCTGAGCAGAGAGCCGGATGTGGGGCTCAGTCCCAGGACCCTGAGACCATGACCCGAGCCGAGCCAAAGGTAGAGGCTTAACCCGTTGAGCCAACCAGGCGCCCCAACTTGTTTAATATTTACATCAGTCTTCTGAAGTTGGGAGTTATCACCATTTAAGACCGAGGATACACAGCAGGTTAAGTGAAGACAGTCTGTGTAGTGTAGTCTCTGCAGGGGAAAGAAACAGGAAATAAATTTGATTATGTGTCGGGCGCCCGGGTGGATCAGTGGGTTAAAGCCTCTGCCTTCGGCTCGGGTCATGATCCCAGGGTCCTGGGATCGAGCCCCTCATCGGGCTCTCTGCTCCGTGGAGAGCCTGCTTTCTCCTCTCTCTCTGCCTGCCTCTCTGCCTACTTGTGATCTCTGTCTGTCAAATAAATAAATAAAATCTTTAAAAAAAAATTTGATTATGTGTCGAAAACCCCTTGAAAGATTAGCTTAACTACTGATAGGAACCTCTGAAGAGTAGGAGTTGGGGGGTGGGTAATAAGACTACCAACTCTGTAATCTGGTCTCTTGTAGTGTTTACCGGTGAAATGTATTACTTTTTTGACTGAAGAAATTCTTAGGGCTTTCAGGGCAGTTCCCTACACTTGATGGATCTTGATTCCTTTATTTATTCGAATGGGGCTTTTAGTTTCTGACATGTTCACTCACCCACAGCTCATTACTGTGATGAATAAATCTATGAGAATTATATTTGAAATTCAAAATCTGCCGTAGGTATGCTGTGTATATAAGGAAGGAAATGCACGTGCGTGTGTGCGTCAAGTCTGATTTAGAAACAGGGTGATTGGCTTTGCGGCAGCTAGCAGAGAGGCGATAGAAAGTGGATATGAGAACTTCAAGAAATAGGTCAGGGTATTGAAACGATGAGAAGAAAAGCATTAGGCATGTTAAGTTCTTGTGGCCATGTGGTTAGGACTCTTGCTTGTGCGGAACAGTGACCCTTGGAGGGGAGCTTCAGAAGATGCGGAGTTTGAGGTAAGGATGCGAGGGTACCTTGGACCTCCAAGAGCAGGAAGGGGCTGGGGCCTTGAGCCTAGAATGCTGTGGAGAACCCGGGACATCCTTACATATTTTTTCTCTGCTTTATTGCTCTTCGTTCCATTCAAAATAACTTGGTTATTTTCCTGTTTCTTTTCCATAAAGCAGATAATAGAAAATGCCAATGTAAGGACCTATTTTATATTTTTATATTTTAGCAAGAGGCTTTCATTGAGGTTAAACAAAAACCTTGTTGTTTAACCCTTAAACTGTCCCTGTCCTCCTTCCCCCAGGGGATTCACTTAAAAACAAATCCCGGAAACCAGCTTCAGGTAACAAAACCCAGATACAAGGGTGGGTCAGGCCAGGTGGAGACATCAATCAGTGGGGTTTGCATACGGTCTCCCTAGCTACCAAGGAGTATGGGTCTCTGCCCTTTGGGAGCCTTTTGGGCGCCAATCCTAACCAAGGTGATAGCCTGGGTCAAATGTCTACTAGAGTAAATTGTAACTCAGTTGGTCACCTAGCATCACTGTGGAGTTTCCTGTGTGTGTTACAATCTCATTGGTCACCTGTGCGTGCCCAGGCCCCACTGCACGGCCTTTGCCCTTAAAAGCTAGACTGTGAAACAGAGAAAGGTCGCCCTCTCTTGTAAGAGGTGCGTCCCTGAACGTTCGGTTAGATTCTTGATGCTTGGCGCGAAATAAAGTTTTGCTTGACCTTCGCTTTATATCAGTCTCGCTCCTTTAATCACGGACCCATTATTGGGGCGTAACAGCCAACAGCTTCTTTGGTGCAAAAAGGTAGTTTTATTGAAGCAGAAGGACAGGACCTCTGGGCGGCTAGAGCAGCGCTGGGTCCTGAGGAGTGGCCCGCTGTAAACTTCCAAGTTGGGAGGGGGTTAGGGATATCGTGAGTCTCTCAGGAATTTTGGAAGCAAGGTTTCCAGGACCTTGAGGGGGCTAGCTGTTGTGGGGAAAAGGTCATTTATTACTGTTTAATAAAACCTGAGTCATGAGACCCTTCAGATGTATATCTGTGAGTCATATGCGATTGCCAACGTGTATCTTGGAGAGGGAGGGTAGAGATAAAGGAAGTTTCTGAAGGAATTTTTATATGATAAAGTAGATTTACAGGATCCTGGGGTTTGGGCTAAGATTGCCTGTTGCTCTTAGCAAAGTATTAATATTAAGGCAGTTGAGTCCCTAGAGGGATGTCACTCTGCCTGTTTCAAGGACTTGTCAGTAGGCTGTAGGTAGTAAGGAAATTTAGTAATTTTTCGTCTGCCTTTGTTTCCCCACATCATTATTTACAGGAAGTGAATGTTGAATTTGAAGCTTATTCCATCTCCGATAAGGATTATGACGGAATTAAGAAGTTACTACAGCAGGTATGGTCTTTACCCCCCGCACAAATCTCTTCTAAGAAAATCCAGGCCATTCCACACAAACTAGGTCAGATTTCATCCTTTATTTTAGAATTCCCATTCTTATTCCCTCTACCCTGCAGAGAAGGAAGGACAGTTTCTCTTTTCTTCTCAGGCTAACTCCCGGTTGAGCCTCCGATTCATATGTTAATCAGTGCCTGTGTCCTAAAATACCTTCCTTTTCATGTGCTAATTATTTGGGCTACTCTACTGTTTTTCTCTTACTCCTGTCTAAGCTTTGTGGGGCCGAAGAATTCCATAGTCCTATCGCTGAGTGCACCAGCTGGTGCTGCAGAATCGGGCTTGCTGCTTCTACACAGTCCTTACCCGTGTACGGTGGCTTTGGTTTTACCCTTCAGAGCCTCCAGTGTCCAGGCACCACATTCTTTGCCCCTTTGTCTGTCATTCTCCTCCCCTCCCCCACACGTCCTGTCTTACCCCAGACTGTCCCTTCAGTTTGATTTCCTTGAGCTTCAATTCTTCTGGGCTTTTCCTTTCCTCCTGGGATCGCTCTTCTGAGGTGTCTTTTTCATCATTGATATTTCATTGTTTGAGTGGATATTAGGAGTTTTATTAAAAATTATGCTTTGATTTTCATTTAAAATAAGGTTTTTTTTTCCCTCCTCTTAGCTTTTCCTGAAGGCTCCTGTGAACACTGCAGAACTAACTGATCTCTTAATTCAACAGAACCACATTGGGAGTGTGATAAAGGTAAGCGGGACAGTTATGTTTGTTCTGATTAAATTATTTTTTTGTCCTGTTAAGATCCTCCTGATGTTTAGCTGGTGGGCCAGGAGCTCAAACTGGAAAGAGGTGTCACTGGAGGAAGGGAGACTGGTTAGAAAGCCATTCCGGTAATTTCCAAGATTACTGAGTGTAGGAATCCTGGGGCTGGCAATGGATAGCAAGAGAAGGGAGATATTTGGGAGATGAGGTATGATGGGGCGGAGTGAGTAACTGGTTTCACTGAGGGGAAAGGAGTCAAGGGTGGCTCCCACGTGTCTGGCTCCAGCAACCAAGATAGCGAACATGGAGGATGAGGGGGTCAGGAAGCAGCGTAGGTTTGGGTGTGCACTTGTTCAGTTTGATTTGCAGGTGATACATACCAGGGAGGTGTGAGCAGCGGCTGGATTTGGGGGGGTCTCAGCAGATGGATGGTTTACCCAGGGAGGGTGGGGACGGACACTGCTGATAGCACCGTTACTTGGGGAAGTAAGTAAGTGAATGGCGGAGTCTGCAAAGGAGCCATGCTAGGGGCCACTGGGGGCCATGCTGGTGGCCAAGCTGGGGGTGCAGGTGACCTGGAAGGAAGTGGCATTAAGCACCGGAGGGAGCTTTTGGAGGTTGCACAGTGGGAGGGTGAGTCCTGCCCCTGCTGCTCCTGATGATGCTGTCGGTTTTCTGTCTGTGCCTCCTGCCCTTGGTTTAGTGTCCTAGGATAGCAACGGTCCCCTCTTTGGCTTTTTTTGGACACAACTCAGTGGGGACAACTCCTGTCTGTTCCATGTCACGTTAGCTAGAGAGGGTCAGTGGGGGTCCAGAGGATTCACTTTCAAGATGGCTTACTCACGTGACCAGCAGGTTGGTGCTGGCTGTCCACGGGGAGCCCCGCTGGGACCGTGGGCCAGGGGCCTCTGTTCCTCCGCGGGGCGGGCCCCTCTACGCAGTGGCTGGGTTCCAGGAGCAAGCAGCCCCAAAGAACCAGGCACAAGTGCACAGCATTGTATTTCCGCTGTCCTCATAATCAGACATGAAGGTCTGCACAGGCTCGAGGGGAGGGTGACGGACCCCACCACTTGGAGGGAGGAGGGACGAGGTCCTTTGTCAGAACGTGGAGCTGGAGCCGGAGCGACCATCTGTGGAAAATAGAATCTGCCACAGTGACTTGGGTCCATTTCCGCATCCGTCTCTGGAAACGAGGGTGGTCCTGGTTGGACCCTGCTTCGTGTGGTGGCCCGTGGTTCGGAAGCAACAGGAGTTGCTGAGCGCTCGGCGCTCCTAGCCGCGGCACGTGGTGAGTGCTGGAGTGGCGGCACCCGTGCTTGGTCTCCGCCCGGCCCCGCCCACGCCATGGCCCGGCCGGCACAGTCTGCGTCATGGTGCTAAAGCAGCGGCCCTTCAGTCTGAAGCTCGCGCGCTCACCGCCGCACCTTGAGCCTCCTCCTTTGTTGTCAAAGCCGCAGGTCTCGAGAAAGTTGGCATTCGCAGCCTCTGCCTCCTCTCCTCAACACCCGGATCTGGCTCTTCTCACCAGTACTCCCCTGAGGTTCTGGAACTGCTGTCGGATAGGGTCATCAGCATCCCTGTTACTAAACCTAATGGCATGAAATGTCACAGTGAAGGGGATAGCACCGCCAGTAGTTTTCTTTTATTAGAGCATGGGAGAAGCAGGCCCCTTTGACCAAACACGTGTCCTCTCCAGCCGATGGTGTCTGTGGGCATGCTGACCACACTGACTCCATCTTGTTCGTGCTCGGCCGGGACCTCCTGTGGCCTCTGTGCTCTGGGCCCCAGGGAGGCTAACGCATGCCCTGACCAGAATGCGGGGAGGCTTGTTCCTATCTTCCCTAAAGAGCCCCCACCTTAGGTAACTACCCTGAGACCTCCTGGGCAGCGTGGAGAGCTGCTACGTAGCCCCAGGGTCGCATATCTGCAGGATCCCTCTGTCACTAACAGCCTGAGTGAGAATGGTGTGGCGTGGCTGGCTTAGTTTTCTGTCCTAGGTGCCTCCTCAGTGTGGAGGAGATGCGACTGACCCTCCGCCACCTTTTTTTTTTTTTTTTTAAAGATTTTATTTATTTATTTGACAGACAGATCACAAGCAGGCAGAGAGAGAGAGAGAGAGAGAGGGAGGGGAGGAAGCAGGCTCCCTGCTGAGCCAAGAGCCCAATATGGGGCTCGATCCCAGTGGGATCGAGCTGAAGGCAGAGGCTTTAACCCACTGAGCCACCCAGTGGCTCACCCTTCTCCACCTTCTAATCGTGTCCTAAGACCGTCCAATAAGAAACTGTCACTTTTATTCTTGCAAGAGCTTTGCTGTCAGCGGGGGGATTCAGCCTTCACTGGGACGATGACACAAATAACTTCACCGTGGAAAAGAAGTTACAGCTTTTGGCTTCCGCAGAGGTACTTGATGTGTCCCAGCCACAGAGACTTCTGTCCCTAGGAGAGGGACTGCCCAGAACTTCCACCAGAGCCTCTAGGACTCTTGCAGAGAAGGCGGATCCTGGGGCTGTGGAGGGGAAGGGCAGGGGCAGGCCCCGAACTGCACCTGTGGGTTGTGTAGAGCGAGATTCCGGGGTGAGGTGTGAGGTGCGGTTGCTCTGGCCTGAAGTCCCCGGAACTGTGTTGAACCAGGAGGCTGGAGGGATGGGAGGGGGTGTGGGAGGGGGTGGTGACCGGGTTAAGCAGGCTAGCCGCGTGGGGTGTTGCTTTGAGGGCTGGTCACTGGTCAAGGAGGACCGCGGAGCGTGCCCGGGGGGATGCTAACTGCTTGTGAGCCCAGTGACCATTTGGGGTGTTTCTTTTCTTTCATTTTTTTCTTAACTAAGCTCTCTGCCCAACCAGCTCACAACCTTGAGATCAAGAGTCGCATTCCCCTCCGGCTGAGCCAGCCAGGTGCCCCAGTTTGGGGGATTGCTTAGGATTCGGCACCCAGGGTCCCTTTTCCTCCCCTGGCGCTCTGTCGGTACTGTGCGTATTTTGCTGCAGTAGGTGGGAGACCTGTGAGGTGCAAGACGTCTGTCTCCCGTTTGCTCTTGGACCGGGGCTGGTGGACGTGTTCTCTTCTTTCCGTCTCCTGAGCAGATATGCCCTGGCGCTCTGACGGGTCTCGTTTGTGTCCTCCTGTGTTACTGTGCTGCTCTGTCCGTGCCTCTTGATTCTGGAGCTCGCAGCGGCTCTCGTTTTGGCACACAGTTCCATTTCCTCGGCCACCGCGCCCTTCCTCGTTCCGCAGGAAGGAACTGGTGGTCTTTGAGCCTGGCAGCCCCTTGGCCCAATCCCCTGTCAGTGGCTGCGCCGCCTTAGATCCAGGAGCCACTTCCCCAGGTCTCTCCCGTGAGGCCAGGCCCCTTCAGCCACGGGCCTGACGTCCTGGCCCTATACACGCAGGTGCCGCTGCTCCGTTCTCGCCCAGAGCCGCCTAGAGCGCCCCTGCTCCTTCAGCTGTCCAGCTGGGAGCCAGGGGTGCTGCAGCGAGAGCTCGTGTCCCTTCTCTCGGGAGAGTGTCAGGAACACACACGGGACACTTGTGGGTCCTTGCCATCCCAGGTGCTGGGGACGCAGTGAGAGCGCTCAGCCTGGGCAGGCCACGTGGAGGAAGATGTGGAGGGAGCGCGAGGGCCCAGGGGAGGGGCTCTGGGTAGAGTCAGCAGGTTCAGGTTGGATTCAAGCATTTCATTCTTCGTTCTCTGTTCCTATTTCATTCCCTTTCTTGCCCTCCTTTCCTCTTCCGTTCACGTGGTAGGAGGAAGTGGTGCTCAAGCGTTGCTCGCTCTCCCTGCTGCTCAGGACTGGCCTGTGCTCTGGGGGGCCCCCCCTCACCCCCCGGAGGACCGAGCAGGGCTGGCCTGGGCCAGGTCACTTAGAAGACAGGAGTGGTTGATCTCAAGAGGTTTTATCCCGTCTGGATTGGTAATATATTGAGAATCCAGCATAAAGAAAATTGGGAGCAGGAAGCAGTCACCTGCATGCAGAAAGGGGGAGCAGACCCTAGAGAGGTGAGCCGGTAGGGACAAGGCCCACGGTCCTCACTGTGCGCTGCTTCCCTGAGGCGACGGCAGCCACGGAAAATGGGTGTGAAAACCGCAGTGTGAGTTTTGTTTAGCTTCCTCCCCACCAGACACACAGTTTTAATTCTTTTTCTTTCTAAAATAGCAAACGGATGTTTCAGAAGACAGCGATGACGATGTGGATGAAGATGAGATTTTTGGATTCATAAGTCTTTTAAATTTAACTGAAAGAAAGGTTGGTTTCACTGGTGGCATCTGAGTACCTGTGCCTTAGACCCCAGTCACTTCTATTTAATGCATGGTGATGGTGCTGTTTATGTCAGACCATGAAAGTAACAACAATAAGGATATGTGCTTTTGTGAAATCTTACTGAAATCTTATTTTTAGGATTTTATTTGAGAGAGGGAGAGGGAGAGAAGCTGACTCCCTGCTAAGCAGGAAACCTGACAGGGGGCTCGATCCCAGGATCCTGAGATCATGACCCAAGCCAAAGGCAGGCGCTTTACTGACTGAGCCATCCAGGCGCCCCACTGTAATCTTTTTTTAACGTGAGAGTGTTTTTGTGCTGAATGATCTCTGTCGTGAAAGTCCTGGCTCCCTGGGGTATAGAGAACCATCCAGAACTGGGGACTTGGTGTTGGTATCAACCCCGGAGCCGGTGGCTCTGCCGGCCTGCGGCGCTTCCTTTCATTGTGAGGCTTCGTTGCTTCCTGCAGTGGAAGGCACGTTCTGACCTTCACTCGTGTTTCCATTCATCTCTGCTGACTCGCTGAATTTTTTTTTTTTTTTTTAAGATTTTATTTTTTTGACAGAGAGAGGCACAGGGAGAGAGGGAACAGAAGCATGGGGAGTAGGAGAGGGAGAAGTGGGCTTACTGCAGAGCAGGGAGCCCGATGCGGGACTCGATTCCAGGACTCTGGGATCATGACCTGAGCCGAAGGCAGACGCCTAATGACTGAGCCACCCAGGTGTCCCTTGCTGAGTTTTAATAAAAAGGGAAAACCAGCTGTTTACTTTCATCGGAAGAAGTTTATGTCGAACTTCACCTCCAGGTTTTTTGTGAACTTTCCAGTTACTCCCATCTGTCTTTACAAGATGGACTGGAATTGCTCTTCTCATGTGAGTTGGTGTCTCGCGGTCACCACTGCTTGTGGGACCGTAAAGAACCAGGTGTAGAGACTCGGAGAGATGCCTGAGCGGTCAGCACGGAGGACAGGCGGGCTTTAAAGGAGGTGGCAGGAGGCCGCCCCCAGGTTCGGTAGAAGGTGATAGACAGCGCTCTGGTTTCCGCTCCTGGTGTGGCCTGTACGGAGCAGCGACCTCGTCTTGGCTTCCTAGGGCGCCCAGTGTACCGAGCAGATCAAAGAGCTGATCCTGAGCTCCTGCGAGAAGAGCTGTGGGAAGAGCTTGGTGGAACAGCTGGACGCACATCTGAACGACACCTCCAAGCCCGTGGGCTTGCTCCTCAGCGAGAGGTTCATCAACGTCCCTCCTCAGATCGCGCTGCCCATGCATCAGCAGCTCCAGTAAGAGCCTGCGCCGCGCGCCTCCGAGCGGTGGGGGGGTGGGGGGGGTCTCCCCGCAGGGCTTTCAAGCCAGTGGCGGCAGGAAGCTCGCCGCCCGCAGTCTTGGGGGCCTTGCGGCTCCAGTGAGCAGAGGCCGCCTCCTCCCGGAGGCATGTCCCTTCTTGACAGTGGGCTCCTTCATGACTTGTGACAGTATGAACAGTCTTACCAGGTGCGCGGGGTATAATCACAGATGAGTTTATATAGGCTTTTTACCCCCTACTGGTCTAAAGTTGTCATCCCTTTGCCAGATTTCTGTGACACGGACACAGTGCCGAACAGGTAGTCCAGTAACAAACCAGTACAACTCTTCAATTCCACTGGGATGTTTTGTAACGAAGGAGGCAGCAGTCCTGATACTGTGTCTCTCATGTTTTGGGGTTTGCTGTTTTTACTTTTTTGTGGGTTTTTTTTTGTTTTTTAAAAATGACCCTGAGATCATGACCTGAGCCGAAACCAAGAGTCAGAAGCTCAACAGACTGAGCCGCCCAGGTGTCCCTGTTGTACTTTCTTAATGGAGGAGTTTTAGGTTTACAACATTTCAATTGTTAAGAAGAGCTGCTGTGCTTTGGGGTAGAGCAGGATGGCAATCCAGATGGACGCCCTTGCTCCGGGGTCGTAGTGCTGCGTGCCTGCTAGCCGGTGGTGGGTATGTAAGGACAGGTGAACCTTCAGGGTTTCCCACTGAACAGGTTCATTGCTTTCTAGTTTTCCTCTCAACCCTGCCCTCCCCCGATGCCAGCTGCCGTTCTTCGGTTTGCTTTTTTTTTTCCTTTTCCTGATCCGCTGGCGCTCATGTTTATTTGGTTTCACAGGAGGGTGATGTGCTTTCTCCTGGTCCTCTGTTAAAGAAAGGTGAAGCCTTTACATCTTTGATTAGCCAGATACACAGGGACATGCACAGTTTTCCGAAGGCTACGTTGCCACTCCACGGACTCTTCTAGAATCTAGGGGAATCTGTCCTGTCATGCCATTTCTGCAGTATGCCAAGACTCGTCATAGTCCCGGGCTCTAGTGCTTGGAGACTGGTCATCACATGCTCTAATGACATTGGTTGATGCTCTGTTAAACATTTGTTTTTAAAAATCCAGATTCTTACTATTTTTAGTATCTGCAGAGGCAGAGCAGTGATGTTGATAAATGTGAGACTCCTGTTATTTGCTGTGTGTCCACAGCTCAGCATCGCCTGAGGGATACATCCCACTGCGTCCTGTAAAACACGGCCATAGTCCATCACAGTGCAGGGGACCACATAGGTAAACTCATGGCTTTAGAAGTGTCCAGATCTGATCTCTGTCCATCAAGTCCGTGTCCGAGACAACGGACCCCCCCCAGAGGCCCCACTGGTTTGCCCTGTGCTCTGGTTTGTGGATGGATTTCACCGGGCTCAGCAGGCAGACCGTCTCTGTTATGCTTTGTAGGAAAGAAGTAGCAGAGGCACACAAAACTAACAAGCCATGTGGGAAGTGTTACTTCTACCTTCTGATAAGCAAGACATTTGTGGAAGCTGGAAAAAACAATTCCAGAAAGAAAGGGAATAACCAAGAGAAAGAGGAATTAATGTTTGCCAATGCAGAGGAAGAGTTTTTTTATGAGGTAAGACTGTCCTGTTTTCATCTATTTGTTTGAATATAAACAGGGATTTTCTTGATGATAGGCAGGATTGACTGCTCTCCCGTTTATGGCAGAGTGCTCTGAGGATGGTGGCCGTTTCTCCATATTGCCGGCAGCTGGTGGCTGATGCAGTCCCCACACCTAGTACATTCCCTGGCAGGTTTGTCCCCAGCCCCCCAGCCCCCCAGCCCCCGGGGCGGAGCGTGGGAGGAGAAAAGCCATGAACGGTGAATGGTGATGAGGCACTCGATACGCTCACTAGAAGATCTGTAATTCTAGAACCACTCTATGAGGGAGACGGTCCTGGTTTACTGATGGGGGACATTGAGTCTGAGGGAGATTAGAGCCATTATCTGAGGTCATGCAGGCGGTTAATGTGAAAGCTGGGGCAGGCCCTGCTCCCCAGTGGTGGCTTATATGGTTCTCTGTGCCCTTGGTCCTGGATGTCCTCCCGCTTGTGGGATTCCTAGCACTTTCTTGCAGAAAGGTGGCATGTGCCATGATGGGCAACCAGATACCAGAGAATACGCTTTCTCACCCTGACCTGCTAAGTAAATCCGAGGGGTAACTTACTTTCCTGGATTAGAGAACATTAGTTACTACTTTTTTTTTTTTTGAATTTTAATTTAAGATTTTATTTATTTGAGAGGGAGGGAGAGCAAGCACAAGCACGGGGAGCTACGATGGGCAAGGGAGAAGCAGACTCCTCGCTGAGCAGGGAGCTGCGCACGGGCTCCATCCCAGGGCCCTGAGATCATGACCTGAGCCCTAGGCAGATGCTTAACTGCCTGAGGCCCCCAGGCACCCGCATCTGTCACTGCTTTTCAAAAAGCCTTTGACTAAATACTGAAGTACCACAGGTTCAGCTCTACCCTTGTTTTTCAGGAAGTAAATAGTGAAAGTTAAATTTTTAAGCCTGAGCACCTTAGAGTGTTTCGGGGCAGGCTGGATGGGTTTTTAAGAGGGCCTGGTCACGCAGACCTCCCTGTTTTCACATGGCTTGATTCCAAGAGAGCAGCCAGGACAATGGGAAACACCTGTGTTTGAAGACCATTCTTTTCGTTAACTGTCAAATGTTACAAGTCTTTATTTCACTTTTCTGTTGCAAGATTGAGAATCAAGTGAGAATGAATGAATATGAGGGACTTCAGAATTACAAACGCTTAGAAATGGTAGTACATATGTCACTTAGCGCTGTTCACCTCTTAGGTCTGGGACACTGCTCTCCATGCCTTTGTAGGTTAGAAATCTGGTAAGCATTTTGTAACTTCTACCTGCATATCCCATTTGAGCTTATTTTATTCCATGTTTTGCTTCTGTTCACTGTTATTTTCGTTGTTGTTCATTGTCATTCTTAAACACATCAAATAGTATTCCTGGCTGCCATGTAAATAAGTTTTGCCTTTAGGTTGTCTGAATTTTTAACTTATAATTGTATCTTTGGTTCAGAAAGCAATCCTGAAGTTTAACTACTCGGTGCAGGAAGAGAGTGACACTCGTCTGGGAGGCAGGTGGTCCTTTGATGACGTCTCGATGAAGCCCTTGCGAACTGTGATGTTGATTCCAGGTGACAGGATGAACGAAATCATGGATAAACTGAAGGAGCATCTCTCTCTCTGACCCATTTCCCATGGACAGTAATGGGGTGGTTTTGCGTTTGTAAAATTACCAGAAAACAGCTCAGATTTACTGAAAAACCCAGACTTTATTCAGAGTAAGGTCCTCTACAAAAAAGTAGGGGTCTATCACTTGTGTCGGTGACACATTTACAAAATAGCTTTAAAAAAAAGTTTGGTCGAATTATGATTGGTGAATTAAAAGCTTTTCCAGTAAGAAGGAAAACGTGGAGTCGTAATTTAAAGAACTCAATAAGAACTTCTATTTTTTATTTTTAAATAATATACAAAGTGTTATTTTTTCAAGACTCTCGTGTGGGGTGTGCTGTCCTTGTTCAAGTTGAATGTCTGCACCTCACTCTGGTGAAACGACGTTCAGGCCAGCTGGGGGAGGGCAGGGGCGGGACTTATTGCACATCTTGCTTTCTGTGGAAGGTTCTGAAGAGTCACTGGACGGTGCATCTAGGCTCAGTAGTCTCAGGGCACTTCTCACACATTTTCTGGTCCTTTTTCATTGTTGATAGAGGTGAAAGGTGATCCACTACTTGGTGGAGAATATCCTTACTTTCACTAGGAGGCAGGTTGCTGAAATAGTACGGTGGTGCCAGCTGCATAAATCTGTTGAAAACATAAAGGTGAGATTTTTTTTCTTTTTGGGGGAGAGCTACCAAACATTATGTGTGGGAACTTCCACCCCCAAAGAATCTCGTTGTAGACCTGGTACTTAATTTGAACTCTTCCGCCTCCGTCTGCCTTTGCGGAATAAATACTTCCTGTGGTTTTTTCCTGTGGTTTTCATGGAACTAATCCAACTGCATTTCTAGAATATGTTGGCTTCTCTTGTGTTATTTCTCTGCAGCTTTTTGTATCTTTTAAGAGCCATTATGCTCTGTTCTATATTTCACTTTTTTTTTTTTTTTAAAGTAACCTCTACACTCAACATGGGGCTCAAACTCATGACCCCGACCGAGATCAGGCATCGGCTGCCCTACCGACAGCCCGCCAGGAGCCCCCCTGCGGGCTATGATCCCAAGGAGGGGAGCATTTACTTACTCATTCGTAGAGACCTGCTGTAAGTAGGGAGGCTCAGCAGAAATTGGAACTGGGGCCAGCGTGAGCTCCCAGAAAATGTCACAAGAGCCAAGTGGGTCATTTGCTCAAGTATGAGTTGAAAAGAACTCCATTTTTTCTGTTAAACTCACAGTTCAGGAGAGATTTCTGAGGTAATCCTGACGTAGTTGTTCTCAGCGATGCTGAACTTGTGGAAGAGCACCCACTCCGGCAGCTTCTTGGTGACGGAGTAGCCGGACAGCGGGTGCAGCTGAGCGACCTGCTTGTGCGTCAGCATCAAGTAGTTACCCGACCCGTCCACGTCCCGCGCGATCTACCAGGCAGCGTTGGGGAAAAAAGATTTTGTGTTAAGATGGAGATAACGGACAAAAATGTTTTCTTTAAAAAACTCCTCTAAGTGTTTTGTTCAAAATCGTAAAAATTACAAATCTGCCACCCATGTTTCCTATTTTCAGATCTAGAAAATAAGCCCCAAACAGGTTTTGCCCAGAACTTTGAGACAGTGACGACATCCCTAACGGCAGCAGTTTCAGGCGGTGGGTGAGGAGCGCGGCTGCAAAGGCGAACGTGTGGGGGGGGAACGCTGGCGTGGTACCTGCCACGCGGTACCTGCCACGGTCCCGGCCGCATGTTTTAGCTCAGTCAGTGCAGTAACACGGTGATGGAGGAACCTTACTTTTTCTGTACATGAGGAGGAAATTCACGTTAAAATGTCATTTTTTTTCTCTATTAAGACCACTTTAGAGTTTGAGAGGGAATACCAGTTTCTCGGACGGCGACGTGAAGGACATGCTCGCCTCGGCGGTGTGCTTCAGTTGAGGGGGCTGCGTTATGAGGCAGCCTTCATTTGGGGGATGAAACAAATGAGACACTGCCTTTATTTCTTGGCTGGGAGTTAGTGTCGCTGGTTAAATGTGAGCTACTTCACAGACCAGCGAGATGAGGGGCTGTGCCTGAAGCTCAGCCACAGCGCGGGTTTTCCTAGCGTCCCCGCTGCAGTGAGAACAGGCCTCCTGTCCTTTTGGACAAAGTGAACATACTCTGGCTTAGCCCTTCAATTCCCTGGAGGGGAAGTATAGTTAAATACTAAATCTTTAGTAACATAGAAGGTTTGCGGTTTTATTTCAAGTTACCACCAACAAAAGAATCCTAGGCGAGAGCTTCCCGACCGGCTGTCGCGGACAGGTGATATTCAGGAAAGCCCACGCTGAAGGTCGCCAGCCCCACTCACCTGCATGAAGTAGCCGGACAGGAGAGCCTTCTTTATGTTCAGAGCATTTTCCTTTGAGCCAAAAGCAGGTTCTGCACAAGGGAGCTCGATTCGCTTGACAATTTCCAAGAGTTCAGCTCGGATAACGTCTGCCATCCTCAGAGCACAGCAGTTGAGGAAGTAATCATGACACCACTTTTCAACACAGTCTGGAGGGAAAGAAGCAGAGCTGATGTGCTGTAAGCGGTAAGAGTCCAGGCCAGGACGGAGGGGTGAGCTCTGTCCTCTGCGCGCCTCTCCTAAAGAGGTCACGTGAGCGGTGGGAAGGAGGCTGCAGGGACACGGGCTGGCTGGCAGGACCCGCTCTGGCCGTGGGGGTTCTGGATGCCCACCGAACTGTGGGCACAGCGTGTTCTGGTGCCGACCAGCGTGTCACCCTTCTTCAGCAGCTGTGAAGGGGACAGACGAGGGGCTCTCTGATCAATATTTGTCTTTAGTCTCATGTACTAAGAGTGAGGATGTCCAGGGCCATGTTTACTCAACTTAGGAAGGGAAGGTGTACAGTACAAGTTCCCTTAAGCCATGAAAGTATCTCAGTATAAGAAAAGGATCACTACTAGGCTGATTTGGGAATTCTGTTAAGCTCATCTATCTGCTCTAGCTGCAAATTTTATGTGTGTGTGTGTGTGTTTAAGATTTTTATTTATTTGACAGAGCGAGAAAGGGAACACAAGTAGGGAAGTGGAAGAGGGAGAAGCAGGCTTCCTGCCTAGCAGAGAGCCCGATGTGGGGCTCGATCCCAGGACCCTGGGATCATGACCTGGGCCGAAGGCAGACGCTGAATGACTGAGCCACCCAGGCGCCCTGCAAATATATTAAAATTCAGTCACCTGGTTAAGTTAATGCTTTCTTGCTACCTGTAGTTACTTAAGATGGACCTAGAGTTCTGCCTTGCACTGGGAATGCACGGAGCCTTCACACAGCAAGCAGAAGACCCCGGTGACCCTGTCCGGTTTACTCAGACCTCCTCGGAGCGAAAAGAGCATGTGCTTGGGCAAACAATGGCACCCACCCTCCTTGTGCTCAAAAGATGCCACCAAGCTCCCCCTATCCTTTCTGGCTCCACTGACTTTATCTTCTCAGCTCTGAAAAATTAACTCCCCGCTCTCTAATTCTACTGCTATGCGAACTGCTGTCATCTTTTTCAGCTCACTTTCCATCCTACCAGAGCAAAGGAGGTAAAAGACGCTTCATGGAGAAGGTTCCCTTGCAGGAAGGGAGCTCCTCGCCGGCTGCCTCTGGAGGCCCCAGCCTGTGCCCGTGGCTCTGCCCTGTCTGCCCTTCGGGATCCACTTCTTGTCTTTAAAGCCAGGCCAGGGAGTCTCACAGAGAGGTGTTTCCGGTTCCCCTTTCCCTGGGTCCCTTTGTGGAAATTCCTTTGTCGGTCAGCACCAGGACTTCTCAGCTTTTGCACACGTCCGCTCCCCTTCTCCCCTCCCTCAGCCAAACCCCAGTCCTGTTCTCTCCAGCCCCCTCGGCAACCCGCTGACTCGTTCCTGGGGTCTGGGGCCCGGCTGGCTGGTTTGGTTCCGAATGTCTGCATCCTCTCTTCGCCTGGGAGGAAATGTGGGTGTTAGGGGAAGCACGAAGCACGGCTCTGACCCCGGGGCCCCTAGAGGTGGCAGTTCCTTCCCGGACCCTGGAGGGCGGAAGCTGTGCCATGCAAGTCTCTGTGTCCCCACGTCACGTGCGCCCGAGCTACGCTCCGAGGCGGGCCGAGCGCTGGAGGTCCACAGGCACAGACACGCACGGCAGCGGGCGCGGCCGGAGCCTCAAGCGCCATTCCCCCCGGGGGACCAGCAGGGCTAGGGAGGGTGAGGAACACCTCGGCTGTCTTTGAGGAAAGAAAGGTGGAAATGAGTTTCTCAGGATCCCAAGCATTCACTTACGTTCACTGGTGGAGTTCAGAGCTATGTCTTGGTAGGCTTTGTAAATGTTGATGAGGGTAAAGTGATCTCCTTCAGGATGTAAAAACGTCTTCCAACGAGTCAAGGCCGCTTCCTCAGCTCCATGTGGCACATTAGAGAAGCAGTTGGGAGCTTTAAGACACAAAAGGTCGCGAGGTCAGCAAGACCGGAGACCTGTGACCTGAACACAACACGCAGAGGGGAGGGGCTCACTGCTGTGTGTCTGGAACCGCTCCTGTCTACTTCTTTGAACAAATGTTATTCTTGCTTGCTTAGAAATCAGATTTAGGGCGAGCTGTCATGTTTTTGTCCCTACTTATGTTGGCCTCTGTCAGGTATAGCGCGAGTCCCCTGCTGGTAGCACAGTCAGAACAGGGGGACACCCGGGGACTGGAGCTGCTCAGAGGCCCTGCCGCAGCCTTAGGCTCGTGCTGCCAGTAAAAAAAAAACATTAAAACAGAAAGTAAGAAGATGGAAGGACGTGGGAAACAGCAACACATAAGTCTGTGGGGGAAGAACACTTCTAGTGACACATTTTTCTTTCAGTGTCTGATTAACAAATTCACTGGATTTGACTGATTTTTTTTATATTAAGATAATTCATCTTTCTACCTTCTAGATCTGTTAAAAGTACTTCATCATCACTTGAAAGGGTTGAATGAATTGGTCAAAGTCTCTGTTAGGTTCTTAAACTTTTTCAAGGCGGGTCTCGCTTAACTCTAGAGCCAGGATGGACTGAGGCCACAAAGAGCAGCGCTCCCCGAGGAGTACCTGTCACCATGGCGGCGATGGTCAGCATCTCCTCCACACAGTCAAACTCGCAGGACGCTAGGATAGACTTGGAGAGCTGCGGGTCAAGAGGGAACTCTGACATGATGATCCCGAACTCCGAGAGGTTCCCATCGTTGTCCAGCGCTGCCAGGTAATCCAGGTCTTCCAGGGCCTGCATCAGACTCTCCGGGGCTAGCGGAGGGAAAAAATCATCACCGTCTCCTAGAAACAAGATGGGGTGACAAGTCCCGGACCTCCCCTCCCAAACAGTGGGCAAAAGACGGTCTGCGAGACCAAGAACGTCAGGCAGCGAAGGACAGCGATTCCCGAGAGGGGGACGCTAATGACGCGAGCGCCATGACTGCCCAGCGTGAGGCCTTGACAGCTTCCTGCCGCAGTGCCAGAAGGGGACCCAGGTGGGGCCTGCTGGACTCCCTGCGTCATGAAGACGGTGTGGAGGCCCAAGGAGGCTACGGTGGCCAGAGCTTGCAGGTGGGGTACCTGACAGGAGCCATATAGAGAGAAGACGCAGAAGATCCACGGAAGGTCTTAACTCAACAGCAGAGCATGCAGAAGAAACTATGTCGGGTCCCAGAACCATCCAGGGGATTAGAGGGACAGTGCCAGGTGCTCTAGTGAGATCTAAGATAACCCCCATTTCTACCCACTGGACTGGGAAATCGCCAGTTCGTGGGGCCCTGGGTAGGAGATGTGGAAGGGAAGAGCCCCCCTCGCCCAACCTGATGTACACCCTCCAGTATCAGCTAATGAATCTGAAAACCAGGACCTGAAAGGATCATCCTGCAACCCAGGATAAAGGTCAAGAGTATAAGAATAAAAAATATCGGGCGCCTGAGTGGCTCCGTGGGTTAAGCCTCTGCCTTCAGCTTGGGTCATGATCTTCGGGTCCTGGGATCGAGTCCCGCATCAGGCTCTCTGCTCAGCGGCAAGCCTGCTACCCCCTATCTGCCTGCCTCTCTGCCTCCTTGTGATCTCTCTCTGTCAAATAATCTTTAAAAAAAGAAAGAATAAAAAATATCTAATACCCACCACAGCAAAATGTACAATGTCTAGCATCCAGTAAAACATTATGAGGCATGAAGAACAGGAAAATACAGTCCCATAAGAAAGAGAAAAATTAATCCACTGAAACTGACCCAGAACCTGGAGAGGATGACAGAAATAGTAGGCAAGGATGTTCAAGAGTTACTTGTCAGCAGGCTGATTTGCTCCAGACCCGTATTTCTTCTTTAAGTTTACAGAACATCAGTAATGATGTGTTCATCATATATGCTAGTCCCCACCAAAAAAGATAATCCATTTATTCAAAGCAAGGTACTCTTGGCCTTGCAGAATAAGATGAGATTAATAAATAACAGTGTTTTTCACCTGTCCGGCAGGTGGTAGAGCAATGCAGGCCACACAAAGAAGCAAAGCAGAGCATTAAGCTGCTGCTGTGTTCCACCCCAGACACTGAAGGATTTCCGAGCACCTCCAGGTCGCTTTCACTGTCTCAACTCCAGCAGGTGCGCCGTGAGCAGGAGATGAACATGATGGGGACCCAAGCAGCAATGTCACCTACTTGCATCCTGGAGTTCAATGTAACAATAAAAATGACCTTATTTGCTGTTCAAACACTGACCGCTAAGCTACTTGTCAAAACTTCAGGCAAACTGTGTAACTCCAAAGTCAGTCACCAACTCAGATTTGCTAGAACCCCTCGTTGCTAACAAGACGCCATGAAAACATGGGGAAAAACCACTGCTGTGGGGGGAGAAATGGCTCGTTGATGCTGATGTGCAGTTCGCCAAGTCTCTAGCCCTTTTGGTGAAGAAGAGCAGAGCATGTGAGAGCCCTGATCTCAACCTGAGACACATCAGTCGTGAGCAAAAGCTCCGTTCTGGAAAAGCAGGTGTCGGGGTTGCAGGGACTCTCTAAGAAGTAGCCCCTCCGTGAACCTGCCCGAACCCCAGAAACCTACTCAATGCCCTGGCGCTCAGCTTTAATCCCCAGCCAGGAGAGAAGAACGTTAACTTCCCTACTGCTTTTGAATTCTCGGAGATTTAACACTGAGCAGGGCAGGCCTCCCAGGAGATTCCTGTCCTTGCCCAGGTTCTGCCGCCTCCGTCCCGCCTGGGTGTCGGCATGGAGCACTGGTGCACTCCTCCTCCCTTCTTGGACACCCCCCGCCCCGCCCCAGGCAACAACGAGACCTTGAGAAGCCACAGTCCTGGGAAGGAGACAGATGGGCTATTCAGGAAAAAAAAAAAAGTCCAAGAGTTCTCTCAGTGAGCCATGACAGAACAGCTGACCTGCCGGAGAAGGTGCGAGATGCCGTCACAGAAACATGCGTCTCAGATTAAACAGCATGAGGGGGTTGGGAGCACAAACTTAATTACTGACAACTGTTGAGAAACCAATTTCTATAAATCAGCAAACCCGCTGCATTATAACTTGCAGCATCTTTGGCAACTACCCGTAAGCATCTGGCTTCAAAGGGCACCAGCTCATTTTTATGCCCTGCAGCTGAGCTGGCTGCACGCAGCATTACGAAGAGAAGTAACTTCATAATTCTGTTCCTGTCCTAACATCAGGAAAAAAAGAGGATGTTCTTGGGTTTTCTTATATCAGAAGGAACAAGGTAATGAATGTAGATTACGCCAGTGAAGGAACAAAAGAAGTAACTGAACAGGGTTTGCTCACACTACGTTCCACACTTTCAGACACCTCCCAGTGCAGCTCATAAAACCGTCTTAGCTACAAAGCAGAAGGGTTTAGACGAGACTCTCCTTGGCAGCTGTTTAAGCATGAGCCATGGGAACAGTGCTAACGAACGTCTCACTGGAGAACAGGGCAGGGGTCTCCCTTGGTCAGCAATCCCCGGTTACCCCCACCGCCCCCCACCAGGTAATACTCCTTAACCTACTCTCTAACCACTAAGGATCCAGGATTAAGGTTCAAGCTGAGCAGCTGGAGTTGGAAAGAATCTGAGAGACAGGGTGGCCTCCACGGGTGAACGGAAGAGACGCGTTGTCAACACCACACCCACGGCAAGGCCCGACCCCGGCCCGGCAGGAGCAGACCCTCTCGTACCCAGCCTTGCCATTGACGGGGCTCGCCAGGCCCTTTGGGCTGACCCAGCTGTGCCCTCAGGCCAGCTCTTCTCTGTGCCGTGCCCTGGAAGGACACCCTCGAAGACCAGAGAGCCACGGGCACCTCACGTCCCTCGCACCGCCCAGACCTAGGAAAGGACTAAGGGGAAGAAAGGAGCAGAGTTCAGCTCCAGGGGCTGCCTTGTTGTTAACTTATTTCCTTTTAAGGATAACATGCAACTCATTCACTCACTTCCTCTCAAGCCACTTGTGAGTGTCTCGTGCTCTTGGCATCTGCGAGGCCCTGGGGGCAGGGGCACACGTGGACGGGCCCAATCTTGGCCCTCCTGGAGTTGGAGGTCTTAGGAGAGAGACACACATATACACCAACAACCAATTTCCAATGTACAGAGATGCAGTTTCACCCCACGGGCCTCTTCTCCAGGAAGTGCGCCCCCACTCCGAGAAGCATGATGCTGTAGCCCGTGACCAGACGCCCGTTAACCTCCAGCCACGGCTGCCTGGCTCGGGGTGGGGCCCTGCTCAAACCGAGCCGCTGACGCTCTACGTTGGGGGTTTCAGAGTCTGGACCAGGAGAAGCTCAGGAGTGTGCAGGGGCTGACTCGGACATCATAAGGCTTGGAGAACACAGTCGGGAGTCTGCCATGAGGACTGACGAGAGAGCAAAGGAGAAGACCCAAGAGACACGGAGATGAGACTCTGTGCCGAGGTTGTTCAGGTCTCTTGTGTTCCTGAGGCTTGACTTCCTTCTCACTCTGGGTTTCACGGGACACCCCAATCTCCTTATCTTCCTCCACTTGTGTTTACACTAATGTGGACCGCATGGCTGGCTCTCACGTCCAGAGGAATTCTAACTATACACCACAGCAGAATCATTCTGTGTCGAAGGAACAGGGTCTCTAAGCCACTGGAGCTTAGAAAAGGTAGGGGCCGCTTTGGCCTCCGGAAGGAACAAGAACAGCTGCCCTCAGAGCTCTCGCTGTGTGCCTGGTACCTGCATTCATCACACACACACACGGAGAAAGACGACAGATAGCAATGAAGTCACAGCTTGAGAGGACTAAAGAAAAACGAAGTTTCTGGTCCCAGCTGGTTTTAGGACTGGGACTTGGGCACCACGCACGGCACAGAGTCCACAGGGCGAGAGACTGACGAGTCAGGAGATGGCTCTGGGCTGACACTGTAGACTTTAAAGTCTTGGGACTTCTAGGGAATGGGACCCCGGCCGCTCAGAGCCCACAGGCCTGTTTCTGAGCTCAGGTCAGAGTCACGCAGGTGGGGACAGCTACAGGATTGACTACATGCCGGTCATGTAAACGGATTTATCTTGACGACTCTGTGAACCAATTACTTTGATTATGCTCACATTCAGATGAAGAAACTGAGGCCCGAGGGGCTGACAATGCTGATGTGACACAGGGAGCCGGGGGCCGTGACCGGAGCCTGAGCTTCCTGGTGCGGTCCCTCACCTGGGCCCCTCTGCCCCGGCTGGCCAAGTATGGCGGGTTTCCGTGGCTCGCCCCGGCTTTATCGCCAAGAGTGTCCCCTTTCATCCTCCAGCGTCCCGGCCTGCAGAGTAAGTCCCTACATGCGGGACCCATGAAGAGCATAAGGCGAATCAAGAGTTGAAAATGCTTCTGTTCTGTGTCTTCTACAGTCTCTCCCTTCTCCTCTTCACTTTCTGAAAAATTACTTTGTTGCTTCCGAGACCCTCCAGGATCCTCGCTCAGCGGCTCCGGAGTTGTTCCAGCATATTTGTGCCTGTTTTCCACACTCCCCCCCCCCCCCCCCCGCACCGAATACAGCAACACACTCCGCGAGCGTGACCGTCACTGACGCAGACATCTAGAGGGGGTTCCTGCACGTGCGGTGTCGGGCTCTCTGCTCACGTCCGGGGCTGTGGGGGGCGGCCGGCGGCCGGCAGGGAGCTCTGCAGCGAGGCTGGCTGCGCGCACCAGCATGTGCACGTGGCGTCTGGCCCCTTCTGCCTCTCTCTCCTCTGAGTACAGACTGTCCTATTTAAAGACCCTTTTGCAAACCCCAAAGCAAAATCCCGTTTCCAGCGATGCAGAGACAAGCAGAGGTGCTTGCCAGTGTGCGCACGAATGTGGCTTTTCCACGGCAGACAGGATTCCAGAAGATCTGGACTCACTGAGTCCTGACTCCTCAGGTGAACCTCCCGCAGCATCTGGGCAGGTTAAGCCCCTGCAGCGTCTCTAATCCCTCGCTCTGCTGACTCCAACACTGGCCTCCGTGGCTGTGACTCGATTCCGTCCCCATGTCCGTGCCCTTCTCCTCGACCACCCGGTCCCATCCCGCCACCGCGTCTGGCAAGTCTGTGTGTGGGTTCCTTCTTCCCAGGTCATTCCAAAGCCAGTCATCGCAGCCACACGAGCTCTGCACCCAGACGCAAAGATGACATCTGGGGCAGGTTGGTAGGTTTCAGCTAGTTTGTCCCCAGTTTTTGTGTAGGTGCCATTGCTTCCCAGAGGGCAACATGTGCTCATTTGACCCCGGGCCTCCTGACCCTGATCAGCAGTGACCGTGTTGCTCCTGATAGAAATCAATCTGCAGCACCAGGGAAGAAAAAACAATGGATTCTTTCTTTTTTTTTTTTGAAGAGCTCTACATCAACAGAGTTCAATGAATAGCCTGTAGCCTAGTTATGCCAAATTCACTTGCACACGGCTCATGGATCCTGAAAGGGGTAACAGGTTGGCCGCGCTGGCGTAGTTCAATGGTAAGTTGAGTTAAATGCACCAGCCGCAAGCATCATCTATTTTTTCCTTCTGAACTGATGAGTCAGGGCGAATCCACAGTGAGCCTTCCCCCCAGCACAGCAGACATAGTTCTGTGCGTGTCCTCGGGAGCTGACAGTAAACGGCGGCCCTAGCCCGCGGCCCCCGCTGCCAGCTCTGGGCCTCGGCAGCGCGGAGGGGCCGCCGGGAGAACGCGGGGTTCTTCCCCGCTGCCGTGCTTTGCGGCTGGCTTTGTACAGAGGCTGCGTCTCTTCCGTCTTGACGGCGGGTCACTAAACACCTACTGTCTGGAACCAAGAAGACGCCCGGGGAGTCAGCACGTGCGGATTCCGGGCCTACGAGAGAAGCAGCGGAGCCGGAGCTGGAAGAGCGAGTTTCAAAAATGAAGGGTGTTTCTTCGGAGCGTGGTCTCAGAAGGTCGCTGCAGGGGTCACGGTGGCCGACTGGCCTCCCACAAAAGCCACGCTGTTGCAAGCTCTGAGGTCACCGAAGGGAAACCCGAGAAATGGACGCACGTGGCAGAGACCCTCGCTTTGTTCCTCAGCGGCTAGAAGGGCAACCGGGAGAAGGCGGGTGGCGGCTGGAAAGTCCGGGGACCGGGGCCACGGGAATGCGGCCACCAGCACCGTGGGCCTGCCCGGGCCCCCAGTCCCCACCCCAGCCAGCGGCCCGAAGTTCCCGCCCCTCCTACCCCCTCTGAGAACCAACGCACCGGCTGAGGCCGCCACGCACAGGCCACAACCTCGTGTCACATCCTCAGGCGCTGCCGTCCCCCGAGCTGCCGGCCCGCACGTGGGCGCGTCCGCGGCAAACGGAGGCGTGTCCCTCGTCAGTTCTCCGCACCTCTTGACAATGGCTGGCGCCGCTGGCGGGCCTTCCTCTTACTGAAGCTCCGAGTCCTGCCAGCCTCGGGGATCCGAGCCGCGCTAAGGCCAGCATTGCTTCTGCAGCGCTTGCGAGCCCGCTGGCGCCGCGGGGCCAAGCGACAGGAAAACGCGGGAACCGAGAGAAAGCTCCGCGGAAGAGCAGAGCCTGCGCGGCTTCCGGCCGAGCTCCCTGTGCGAGGCCTTCCGGCTGCCACTTCCGGCCGCGCTCCCTGCGCGAGGCCTTCCGGCTGCCACTTCCGGCCAAGCTCCCTTCGCGAGGCCTTCCGGCTGCCACTTCCGGCCGCGCTCCCTGCGCGAGGCCTTCCGGCCGCCACTTCCGGCCGCCGCTCCCTCGTGCACGTGTGGCCAGGAGCAGCACCGCGGCACGCGCCGCTCACCCTCCCCGGAGTCGCAGCGAAACCGCAACCGCTGGTCTCACACGAGGGACAGGAAGGAGTGGGACGAGGAAGGAGTCCACGGGGACGACGGCCCCGGTGCACGACGCGCGGCGGGAAGAGCCGCCCGAGGAAGCGGCCCGTGGCGCGCTGGGGCCTAGCGCGGGCCTTCCCGGCGGGGGCGGGGGGGTGCGGCGGTGGGCAGGGAGCACCCAGGGGAAGGCGCCCCTTCCTGCTCAAGTCCCCGCTCAGCAGGCCGCGTCTGACCCGCCCCTGCGGGCTCCGGGGTGGGGTGCTGGGGGCCACGGGGGTGCGGTGGAGAAGCACCCCAGACCTTCCCTCGGACGACCCGGAGACAGGTTTGGGCCCGCGGGACTCCGGTGTGTTCAAGGGGACTCTAGCAGAGTCCCCTCCGTCTGCGCGCGGGACCTAATTTCTGTGACTCGGTTTCCTCATCTGGAAAATGGGGCGAGTCCGAGCACCAGAGCGTTGTTGCAGCACAGACGACTGTCCGCGCGGGCCGCGAGACGGTGCTGCTGCCCCCGAGAGGACGGGCAAGTGCTTAAAGGCACGAGAACAAGGGCCGCATTTGCGGCTGCCCACCTTCCTCGCCGCGGACTGCGGACGTCGGAGGCTGCGGAGCCCGCGACCCCCGGACCGTGCAGGCAAAGCGGCGGCAGCGTTCGCCCGCCAGGTAGCAGAACGTGCGAGAAGGCCGGAGGTCCCGACCAACCTTCCTGAGCTGAGCAGGCCCATGGCCTCCCCGCACACCGCTGGAGCCGCCGGCCGCGTGCCTTCTCGGCCTTTCCGCAGGCCTCTGCTGCTCCTCAGAGAGGCCGCGGGCCCAGGGCAGGGGCGGCCCTGCGGGAGAAGGCGGCACCTCCGGGTGACGGGACCTCCGTGGAGAGACCCCCCCATCCCGAGAACCATGGCCGGCCTGAAACCCCGAGCTCCGCCCTCGGCTTCAGAGCCTCGGCCCTGCAGGAAGAGCTGTACCTGAATGACAAAGGAGGAAACTTCTGGGGTGCCCCCGGGGGACCGTGCGACGCACGAGGAAGGACGGTTGGCTGACACGTGTCCCACCAGGAGACCTGAAGGTCGCCTGAAGTCCCCTGCCCTCGGCCGCTGGCAGCCCCAGACGCCACACTCAGCCGACAGCGGGTCTCCAGGCCCGGACCCCCGGGCGCCCGGGGCCAACGGCAGACGGTTCTCCAAGGTCGGGGCAGATAGTTCTAGAAGCTTTTAAACAAACTCCTTCAGAGAATGCTTCTCTCTAATGGCAGAAATGCTCGCGCACAACCCAAGCCCACGCCGGCCCAGCCTGCCACGGGCGCCCGCTCTTCGGCCTGGCTGCGGGGGAAGGAGAGGAGGCCGCGCCCGCCAAGCACAAAGCTAACCTGGTCTGTTCATGAAGTCGCAGTGGCCTAGGCCCGCGATGTCTATTCTCTTCAGGAAGAGCACCATGCTGGTCAGGTTGGCCTCCTGCATCTCCGCCGGCTTGAGTGGCCGCATGTCCTTGGAGGCAAACTCCTCGGAGTACAGACAGAAGAGCTTGCCTAGAAGAAACCGAAGAGGGCGGTGTGAGCGCGCCTAGGTCGCCTTCAGTCAGGGATTTACAGCCGCTTCCGCGACCGTGGGGCTACCTGAGGAGGACGAGCCGAGAAGCTGCTTGCGCGTGTCCGCCTGGCTCTGGCTGATGGGCTGCGTGACCAGGGAGTCTGCCCGAATCCTCGGGTTGTACACCTTGGAACAGAAAGACAGCAAGGGGCGCATCAGACACTCGGGGTTTCCGGGCGGGGCCGAGGACAGCCTGTGGTCCCTCACGTCACCCATGACACGCTCTGCTAGGCCCCTCCTCTCCGGCCGGGACTTAACCACAGGCCATGTCTTGACAGAGAAACTGCCAGCGCCTTAACAAATGGATTTCAAGTCGTCTTTCACTGTAGGTTCCATCAATATGGGACCTCGGCACCATCTCCTGAATGCTAGCAGTGTCACTTCTCAAAGCACGACCCGTGATGATGACAGATCGGCATCCGCCACACGGAGGAAAGGGTTACAGCTGCCAGTGCATCTCCTCGAGGTTCTATGCATCTCCTCGACGTTCTATGCGAATCGTGACCTCAGCGGTCTGACCTTGGTAACAGCTGCTGAGCTCTCCCAGGCCTGGATGGGCTCAGACAGGAACTGCCCATGGCAACAAGTCACTGTTTTCCCTTACAGGGGCTGGGGGGGTAGGGACAGCCCTGGGTCCTGAGTGATGCACTAATCCAGTAAGACCCCACACTGGCTCCAAGGGGACTTTCCGATCAGGGGGCCCTGCTCTGTGCAGTGAGACAGTGAGATACTCAGAAGTCCCGGTTTCCTCGAGGGATAAAAGCTACATAACTGCTGATAACGTGAAACGGATCAGTACTTGGAGAGGTTCTTTCAGTTCTTAAACGCTAGGATTTATGTTCCAGTGTCTTTGAGAGTTTGAGATTTACTTCCCTTTTTTCTAATTTTTTTCTTTAAAGGTAGTCATTTTATCATCTCAACATTCAAGCTAAAACTTGGTAAGATGAAAGTCCATGTACTTGAAACTAATTTCCGGTAAGTCACCTCAGGGAAGACCCTAATCATTTTGGTTATGTGGCTGCCAAAAATACTCAGGAGATGTACACAGGGAAAGGCTGGTGAGAAGTCCGACACTTTGCCTTGCTGGCGTCAGAGCTTAAGAAAAACCACTGACTGTGGGAGGCCGCGCAGTAGCTTGAGAGAGAACCAAACCAGGCCCTGACTCGCGCCTCCTTGAAACCTAAGGGTTAAAGCAATCCTGTGGTTAATAAGTTGAGGTGCTTGAGAATGGGCCTGTGCCATGGGTCTCACGCTCTCCCGCGCGACCACCCTCTGGGGCTTATCTGCAACAGGACATGCAGGCCTAAAGCTGTGAATTAGTAACTTGACTTGCTGCTCCTGCAGGGGCCATAAACCGCACCGGATGCCCTTTGGCCCTTCTCTGTCTACTCATCTATAGGGAACTCATCTTCAAGCAGCCCTCTTGGCGTCAGGATGTTTGCACATGAGCCTTAAGAAACCTTCTAAGGGGAACCGGTGGAAACTATTTTAATAATGTAATGGATCACTGCTTCCTTGTGATTGTCTCTGTATGATATATATATCAGAGCACTCTTCTGAATAAACTGGCACTGCTTGGGCATCATCCACTTTGCCCCTCCTGTTCTCATCACTTTGCGACTTCGTTCTTCACCATCCTCTTATCCTCTCGACCCTGGTCGTGCTGTCGCGCCGGCCTCGACAACTGACAAGGAGAACCACCGCCTTTATGCCTTAGTAGTTGGGTCTGTTCTCAGGACGTTTTCCCGTGGCACCTGAAATCAACTCGGTTTGGGGATTACCTACATGCTAATGAGAGGCCCTACCGGGTAAACAAGCCTTGCAGTACTTTCCCTTTGCGCAGGGGAGCCCATCAGGGACCACCCCCCTCCCAGATCACAGGCTTTGTCCTCACTTCCCAGTGGGTATGGTGGCAGGAAGCCAAGGACAATTACCAGCAGAGGGTTTACCGACTTGATAGTAATTACCTTTCTCCTTTCCACACCCACATCAATAACAAATTTGACTGTGTTGCTCCAGATCAGAGACTCTCCAGAGCTAGCAGTCAACACCACTCTTCTCTGATAAACTTGGCATCTCTTTTCTGTTTCATCATTTGGCTTGAACAACGCACATTTCTCTTTTGGATACAAAGGAATGACCACCAGCTCTCCAAGATCTGGGTTTAAGTTAGATCCTTCTTGACAGACGATTTCATAGGCTTTCTCAATATCCTAAAGTAAAAAACAGTATCATCCATGAGAAGAAACACGTCACAAACAACTTTACTACTTAAAAAAAAAGTCTAATTAAAAAAATGTCTAGGGGTGCCTGGGTGGCTCAGCGGGTTAAAGCCTCTGCTTTCGGCTCAGGTCATGATCTCAGAGTCCTGGGATCGAGCCCCACATCGGGCTCTCTGCTCTGGCGGGAGCCTGCTTCCCCCTCTCTCTCTGCCTGCCTCTCTGCCTACTTGTAATCTCTCTCTCTCTGTCAAATAAATATTTTTAAAAAAAATGTCTAATTAAATAAAACTAAAGGCAAAAGCTGCATAATGTATACAAAGAAAGAAAGACCTGTGTCGTCGTCTATGTAAGTCAGTACGTGAAAAGATATAACTGGAAGAGAACGTTTCTTTGGGGAAGTTAAATATAATTTATAAACAATTTCATTGCTTTTAGTCTAGAATGGTTTTCCTCTTGTGAAATGTGCTATTTGTGCCTTCATGCACTTATCCTATGTTTCTAGCTTGATGCAGTTTCTCAAATCCATTACCAATGATGGGTAAACCGAAGTTATTTTCACATCAGTGATGATGCTCTAATGGTGGCAGAGTTAAGAATTACAAAACAAGCGCTGGGTGTCCAATAAAAGCATGTACACACACACATTCTATAATCAGGGTCTCTGGGTCACTCTGAAAGTTGTCTTGACTCATTAGCACCTTAAGACAATATACGAGCAATGAAGTAGGCAGGAAATATTCACTGCTAATTCACACACCTTGGCATGACTCAGGCATTTAGAAATACCCTTTTAAATTGTTTCACTGCCAAATGTATTTTTAAAAAAAAGTAAATTATTTCCCCTAAAACTATACAGAAGTAAGTGGTGCAAAACGCTCAAAAGGCAGAGTGTTTTAGACAGTATTTTTCTATTTCTCAAATACAACTAGTTTTTTAGGACCTCATGTAAAAAAGATGTCACTTAATTCTTATACCTTTTTCATTTAGGTTTCTAAAATTTCTACTTTCTTAAGGGCCCAACTAACAAACTACCAAATGGAAGAAGCCTCATGGATTTCACTAAAATTCTAAAGAAAAAAGATGACTTTCCGTGTCTGTTTGAGTTTTAAGACCTGTTCCGTTTTCTAGTGCACTTGCTCACTCACTCTCCTTCCTTCAGTTCATTTGCAGAAGAGGGTTGAGTTAATAGCAGGGTTTTGTAGGACAGATCTGCCTGGAAAAACGGCATCACGGTGAGCCGTCTGAAAGTTATTCCTGAGCTGCGGGGAGGCCCCAGGAAGTGGGCCGGAGGCCTCTGCGTGAGCAGGTGTCCAGCCATGTTCTCCTGTGTACATGTCCCTACAGAGGTGGCTTCCTGGGGGCAGAGGTCTACCAAGCGAAGAGTGTAACTACTGATCATAATGAAAACTTGCCAATTAGGACAATCGGAACAAACTTATAATTCTGATCATGTCCTCAACATATCTGATAACAGCCTGTAGGAAATTACAGGGAAAGCAGGAAAGTGGGCTGTGTGTCCCTACCACTGGCCGCCATTTGCCTCCCCAGGACATCCCCTGTTTCCTCCCGGATGATCCCCTCGAGTAGGCTGCCTACAGGGGCTACTGGAGTTGGAAAAGGAGACGGATTCCAGCAGCCCACTTGTGAGCAATTATTTTTCAAAGTAAACCTTCAAATCACACCCAAACGTTTCTCTTATTCTCTTAGAATACCATTTAAAAGGTAATTTGGGCCACTCATTTTTAATTTGCTTCTAGTTGCTAGATCTTGGTTATAGGTGGATTCTTAGGTTGAGTTTTGTTCCGAATGGAGAAAGAAAAAGGCATAAAAGAAATCTTCAAAAGGAAAAAAGCGGAGCAAAACAGAACCCAATGCAGTGTGTGGTTTAGACTCCTCGGGCTCAGTTGACACGGGGCTCTGAGAAAAAAAAAAAAAAAGCTCAGCATACTTATCTGGTTCTTCCAACCATTTATGCATTTCCATCTTATCCAATGAGTACAGTGCACTGATCTATGTGGGGCCTTCTAGAATCCCCTGCAAAGCCATGGAAAACACAAGACGCACAGAAAGGAGATCCCCGGGCCCCAAATGGAAGGCCTGAAACTGTACAGAGCACTTTGCAGAAAACCTTCAACCTCATAATGCCTTTCTGGAACAATTTAGAGGGGCACCATAATTGGGCTGATGGGACCATAAATCTCAACTTCATTCTCTACATAACGTTATTTCACTTTTCCAGGTTAAAAGTTAAGTAATGAGGAACCAGAAACACCGAGGGCTCAAAGTCCATTGTGTGTGAAGAACTGGGGCAGCAGGTGGCCATGAGGACGGATTCAGCCCGGAGTGGGGGGGCAGCTGGGCTGGTGCTCACAGCTCGAGGGAGGTACCCGGTGCTCACCAACCCGAAATGGTGGAGAGCATTTCTGCAATTATAAGTGTAGCTCTTAATCTAAAAAATGATAAGCAGCACGTTTCTGGTCATGTACTTAACTGTCTGCATTCCTAGGACATTTAACTGCCATGGCAGGCTGGAAAAAAGATTTTTTTTTTTAAAGATTTTATTTATTTATTTGACAGAGAAATCACAAGTAGGCAGAGAGGCAGGCAGAGAGAGAGAGGGGGGAAGCAGACTCCCTGCTGGGCAGAGAGCCTGATGCGGGGCTCGATCCCAGGACCCTGAGATCATGACCTGAGCCGAAGGCAGAAGCTTAACCCACTGAGCCACCCAGGCACCCCCAGACTTGAAAATTTTATATGGAAATCAAGAAAGCTTCAAATAGTATGGGAGGAAAATGATCAGTGGCTGTCAACACGGATTTCAGAGCGGGGCGAAGTTTTCAAAGAGACAAATCGCAAGACCACAGGAAAGGAGCATCTTTTCTTCTTTTCTTTTCTTTTTTAAGAGAGAGAGAGAGAGAGCGTGTGTGTGCACAAGCAGGGCTGTCATGGAGGGCAGAGGGAGAGGGAGAACTTCCAGCAGACTCCACACTGCACAGAGCCCGACATCCCGTAACCCTGAGATCATGACCTAAGGAGAAATGAGAAGCCGGATGCTTAACAGACTGAGACACCCAGGCACCCGGGAGAGGAATATCTTAAGGAAATGCTGATGTAAGTGGTAAAGAAGAAAAGAGTAACGTCTGTCAGGAGATGAACTGTGTGTGCAGTTTGCTGGGGGGACGCGGGGAGAAGCAGACTCCAGCTGCGGGGCTCAGAGCTGAACTGTGAGGAAAGCGGAAGCCGGAGGGGGGCCTCCCTCAGAGATCCCAGGACCCAGGTCAGACCTGCGGCCCACCCCCTGCCCAACATCACGGCCTCACTCTCAGAGCTTGGAATCACAAATTCCGGCGCACAGCCTGCATCACACTATCACTTGCCAGAGTTTCAGACACTACAAGACTACGGTGTCTTAACAGGAAATGTCCTTCAGGTCCAACTTCAAGAAAGATTACGTGCCTTTGTAAGCCCTGGAGTTCTACTACCAGCCTGGGTCAAAATGCATCTCCTAAGGTCCAACATTTAAAGTCACCATGCCATTAATTATAGCTTATATTAAGCTTGTAAGAATCAAATACCTTTTCTTAAGACCATCCACTATCCCCAACTCTGTTAGGAACTTTATTTTTCAAAAATTCATTTTGGGGGCTCCTGGGTGGCTCAGTCAGTTAAGCACCAACTCTTGATTTCGGCTCGGGTCACGGGATGGAGCCCCGTGTCAGGCTCTGCGCTTAGCACGCAGTCTGCTTGTCTCGCTCCCTCCCTCCCACCCCCCTTAAAAATAAAGTCTTAAAAAAAAATCCACTTGGGAATTTTTGCTTACTCTGACTTGAAGGAGGACTACTCATTCCATCAGTCTTAATTATACGCCCCTCCTCCCCCCAAACATATGTCTTTTGTCACTGGGTGACGGACTTTCACACTAATTCTGCCATTCTTCCCTTCCCTTCTCCTTGCTGCTTAACATTTTATCACTGTCCTTGGGACTTTCTCGGGTATCTTGAATCATGCAGGATTAGGAAATGATAACAGAATAAATCACTGTAGTAGGCAGAAACTCTCCCACTGAAGAAACTCTATACATGAAAAATGGAGAAACATGCTGTAGTTATCATATATTTTGAGATTCTAAATTACTTTGTGGAAGCAGGTAAAATCCGTCTAAAGTTCCTGAAGCTAGGAGGGTCAGTCATCCTTTATGCTCTGAATGTAAAACAGAATAAATACTTCTGTAAGTATTTCTGAAAGCATGTGACGGACTCTGACGGAGAGCTGAGATCCTTGTCTTTGTTCAGCTGGTGGCTGAGCCAGCATCAAACAATTTCCTTTTCGGTTTCTGCTTAGTCACTGGAATCACTACATATTCGGGTCATGGTCTACTAAAAACTGGTACTTTTACCGAGTAAGATGATGGGTAGGAAAAAAAGGCCAGGAAATTAGTCTCTAAGAAGAAACGTATAATTCTTGAGATTCTGGAGGCTTCTAGATTGGGCCAACAGAGTCCTAGAGGGGAAGTAGGGCCACTGAGTAGCTGCAATTAAAAACAAAATCCATCGCAACCCCAAAGGGCACCTTGAGGTTGTAAAAGCAGTAGCAGATGCTCAGTTATACACTTCCCATTGTTCTCCTAAAAACGCACCTTCTAGAATCCAAGTCAGATTCTTCTCATTCATCTTAAAGAAAAGGAGCCTGGGGGCGCCTGGGTGGCTCAGTGGGTTAAAGCCTCTGCCTTCAGCTCAGGTCATGATCCCAGGGTGCTGGGATCGAGCCCCACATTGGGCTCTCTGCTCGGTGGAGAGCCTGCTTCCTCTCTCTCTCTCTGCCTGCCTCTCTGCCTGCTTGGGATCTCTGTCTGTCAAATAAATGGATAAAATCTTAAAAAAAAAAAAGAAAAGAAAAGAAAAGGAGCCTGAGGGTAGGGAGAAAGCCTTCTGGTTGTGCTGTAAATGCCTTCTGCCTCACACCCCACTGACTATTGTAGGACCATCTGTGGGAACTTTTTTTGTTCTTTCGCCCTAGGTCAAGTGCTTAGGGGACAGTAGTACTCCTCTGCAGCAAACGCTCCAGGTCAGGTGGGAGGCAGCCGAGAGCGTGGCAGGAGTCAGGGAGCATCTTCTCTCCGAGACCACCCAAGCATGCAGGCTGAGCTGAGAGCCGGCCCCAGGGCTCTGGAGACCCCCGCTGTGGAGTCCCGAGCACCTCTCCTGTCCCCTGCTCTCACAGCTTGCGATTTCAGAAGCCCTCCCGTGTCCTCCGCTCGGAACCCGTCTTATCTACCACGCCACATGGCTTCCCAAGAACTTAAAAATAGAAAAAAAGGGTGTGTTGGAACCAAATATTTAAACAGTGAGTCAGCAAACGGACACCTGGATGTTAATTATTAAAAGTTTCCCAACGAGCTTAAAAGTTGCCCCTAGGGAACCCGATGACTCCGCAAGGCCAGAATATGACTTACTTGTTCACAGGCCAGAAAGACCACAATGTCCCCCTTCTCGCCGGACTGGTGAATTTCAAAGATAAGGCGTAAAATAGACTCAAAAGACTCCTTCTGAGCGCCGCTCAGGTGCACAACCTCCACAGGGTGCTGCTTCCTCACTTCTACGAGAGGCACGTTGCCGTAGTAAGAGCTGAGTTTGCTGATCAGGTGCGGGGAGGAGTTAATGATGAGCTTCAGCTCCGGCCGCGCCAGTAAGACGTCCTTCAGAAGACCGAGCAACACGTCGGTGGCGATGCTTCTTTCGTGGACGTCGTCCAAGATGATGACCCCGTAGCTGCCCAAAAAAGGGCTGGACATCATCTCTCTCTGCAACATGTCGTCCGTACAATACCTGCGAAGAAGCAGGAGGAACGTCAGAGGCCCTGAGGCAAACTCAGAAATTCCAAACGACACCGCAGACGTCTTGGCCACGCCCTCTCTCTAACGGGGGACTTAGTGGGACAGAATCACACGTTACTACGGACTCTGGTCTAAAAACAGATTATTTAAATCTACGCTACTTCCTTCATGTGAGAAATTAAATCTATTCCCTTCTCAGCAAAAACTCATCTATGCACTGATCTTACAGGGAGAAATGTTCTTTGCCAGGAGGAGGTGGTGTGTTATGGAAATACATCAAGTCTTCATTAAAAAGAGGAAGATGGTGACTTATTTAAACTCCATTAGACTCAGCAAGGCTTGGGCCTTCCAGATGATTATGTAACACTAAGGCAATAATACTAAGCCTTAATCCTAAAACTATACAAACCTCCAATTTTCTCCATAACACAGAGATCTATTTCCTACCTTTGTGTTAGTAAGATCATGTGTACACTGCTTTAAAAAGTGCTGCTCCTGATAACTATTAAAAAAAAAAAGTACAGATTGTGAAGGTTTCAGGAAATGTAGTTTATATTTCAAATTCCTAAAAG